>NC_092613.1:5197500-6600000 GCF_047663525.1 Anas platyrhynchos | reverse complement strand
CCCTCTTGGGGTTTGGTGGCCCCCAGGTGCCAGCCTGTGCCCTTGGCCCTGGCAACGCCTGGCCGTACCCCACACTGGTGCTCTGGGGACACCCAGCTGGGGCCACGTCCTCTTGGCCCCGAGGTGCAATGTCACGCTGCCTTAATCCTTGTGCCGTGTGGGAAGGGGGCACGCAGGGCTGGGGCTGGCACGGTCCCGCCTGCCCCGGGGGTGGTGTCCTCTCACTGTGTCCCTAAAGCCAGCCGGGCCGGGACAGGACGGTGGCACTGGGGTGAGCCCAGCCCCGTTGGGGCCGTTGGCTTCACGCCCTGTGCTTGCACATCTCTGAGGATGCTCCAGGGCTGCTGCTGCCTCTGCCCCCCGCTGGGCTCCTCATCCCCGCGGTCCCCCCACCGGACCAAGGGGAGCGCAACCCCTGGGCCCCCTCTCCTCAGACCCCTTTCGGGGAGAGGAACCCCCAGGGCTGCTCCATCCACCTTGTCCTGCTCCCGGCCCCTCTTTGCGCGTGGTTTTTGGGGACACCTCGCCACCCTGCCAGGTGGGCATCTCCCCCCAGGCCCTCCCTGGTCCTCCTGCTGCTCGCCCTTGGTGCTCTCTCGCCCGGCGCGCCTCGCCTCGCCGCCCCGTTGCCTCCCGGCCGCGGCGCCCGCGCCCCTTGGTGCTCACTTCTCCGTCTGTCCCACAGCCTCCCCGCCCCGCACAGGGCTGTCCCCTTCCCCACGCTGGCTTGGACGCTAGGGCTTTTTTTCGTTTTGCCTTCTCTTGTGTTGCCGCCGTCGGCTGAGGACTCGCTGTAAATAGATCTGTAGTCGAACGCCCTGCGGGAGTTGGTGGGGCCCGGCCCTGCGCCTCTTTCCGTTTTTTTCTTTTCTTTTTTTCTTTTTTTTTTGTACTCTGTGATAACTGTGCTGTGCTGACTTCTTTTTCTGATTGTACAAGACCCCGGCTCAGCAGTCGCTCGAGGCCGGCGCTGGGGACCCGTGCTCCCCTCTGGCCCCACTCGCCCTCCTCGGGGCTCTGGTGCCCGAGGCAGGGCACGAAGCACCTTTGGGTGCCCTCCTGGGTGCCCTGAGGAGCCCCGTGAGGTAAGGGGTCGATGCGTCCCCCCTGCTTTCCACGGGCTGTCTTTCCTGACCCCCACAGAGCCACCAAAATGTCAAACCGACCGTCCCCATCCCCGGCTCACCCGGGGCCCTACACCTGGGTGCCCCCAGCCCCTTTCCCATGTGTTTGTCCCATCTTTCCCCCCCCGGGACTGCCCCAAAACCTCAGCCACCATGCGCTGGGGCGAGGGACAAACCCCAGTGTACAGCAGGAGGAATCCCAAGCCCTGCATCAGCCTGGTTCAGTAATGGGATGGGCGATGCCCGGAGGATGGGATGTGATGGGGGGGCTCTCTCTGGGGCTCCCCAGAGGAAAGGGACAGACCCCGATGGCTCCTCCTGGCTCACACTGCGCACCCCCCGGCCCCAAGCGTGGCAGCCATCGGGGGCGCTGGGGACTGAGTGTCCCCTAGGGCTGCCGGTGCCTGGCCCAATGGGGCCGACGATTGCACTGAGGCGTCCCCCAAAGCCCCAGGGGTGCCCGTCACCCCAAAGGTGCCTGTTGTCCCTCAGGGTGCCCACCCTACCCGGGGTGCCCGTCACCCCAAGGTACCCGCGGCCCCTCGGAGTGCCAGGAGCCCTCCCGAGGGGCTGGGGCTGGCGGCTGCCAGCGCCTCCCCCTCCTGCCCCCCCTTGAGCTGCTGCTGCCCGGTGGCCTGAACCTTACAATTTTAGCTTTTTTCTATCAAAAAAAAAAAAAAAAGAGAGAAAAAAACAAAACGACAACCTTTTTTTAATTAAATAAAAGATAAAAATGGACAAATTCCTGTTTTAGATGATCTGTGTAATTGACTGGGTTTTGTGTTTCTTAACTGCATGGTATTCCTGCCGAGGGGTTTTATAGCACTTTTTAAATTTCTCTTTAAGATTTTGGTCCGGATTTCTACTGCTCTCGCCTGTCTGTCTTTGCTTTTTTCCTTGCCTCTTCGAAGTTTGTAAACTCGCTCCATTTTATACCTGATGTTGGAACCCAACCCTCCGTTGTACATAGCTGCGGGAACAATCAGAGGGAACAAACACCATCTGGACTCTTTCCACCACGCGTCGTTTTTACTTAAAAGAAATTTTCAAGTCTAAAAGGAAGCCAGGAAAAGGCTTGAGGATCTCACGAAGGACAGAAAACAAATCCAGCCCTGCACCAAGTCAGCTCCTGCTGCCCACGCTGCCCGCACCACCCGGCATGTCTCTTCTCGGTCGTCTGTCTAACTCCATTGGATTCAATAAAGTTATCTCCTGTAGCCGGCTGCTCGTCCTGTGTCCCTGCAGGGGTGGGGAGGATGGTCCCATTTGTACCCTTGTCCCCCCCAAAATCCCCGGGGGGCTTTGTAAAAACGCCCCTAGTCTGAACTCGTGGCAGGTTTGCAGGGTGCTGGGAGGTTTGTCAGAGGGGGGACCCCTTCTAGAAGAGGATTGTGCTGCTGTGAAGTCCTGGGGCGTGCAGAAATGCTGCTGGGGGGAAATCCTGGAGGATTTGCAGGATGCTGGGGGTGGGGGAGATGTGTCCTTGGGGGGGGGGACGACAGGCAGACCTTAGCCAGGGTGTGCAGGGGGCTCTCGGTGGGCAGGCGGCTGTGCTGGGACTGGTCCCCATCTCCCCATCTGAGGGTACACGATGGGGACATGATGGGGACATGATGGGGACAGACGCTCCTGCCATGGATTCTGGCCCCCCATCACCAGGACAAGGGGACAGGAGGGGGAAGGCGTCCCCCCAGCAGGGGTCCCCAGGTCCGGGGGGGATGCAGAGGGACCACCCCGGCCCCGTGCCTCCTTTGGGAAGACTCAGCCGCACGGCTCAAGGGTGATGCAGGAGGATGCTGCAGGGTCAGGAGCAGCACCCATGGGCTCAGCGCTGTGGTGAGGATGAGGGGTCCCTCTGTGGGGTCCCTTCCCTCTCCTCCAGCAGCCGGTGGCAGCCCGCACGTGGCCCTGTGGGGTCGGTGGGCTGGGTGCCCGGGGTGCCTCGGCCCCGCACCCGTGGCAGTGGGGCCGGGCAGGGATGGAGAGGGGCTGAGCAGCTCCTGGGCTTGCTGGTACCTGGTGTCCTGGTGGTCCCATCTGTCCCACACCCCCTGACCCTATAGGCACAGCACCACCCCTATAGGACTAGCACCCTTATAGGCACTGCAGCACCCCTATAGGCACAGCACCCCTATAGCCACAGTACCACCCCCTATAGGCACAGCACACCCCATATAGGCACAGGACCCCCTATAAGGAACAGCACCACCCCTATAGGCACAGCACCATCCCCTACGGGCACACCATCCCCTATAGGCACAGCCCCACTCATATAGGCACTGCACAACCCCTATAGGTACAGCATTTCCCCTATAGACACAGCACACCCCATATAACCACAGCACCCCCCCATACAGCCACAGGACCCCCCATAAGGAGCAGCACATCCCCTATAGGCACTGCACCACCCCTATAGGTCCCAGCACCCCCATATAACCCCCCGCCCCATAGACACCCCCATAGGGGACTCCCGTTGCCGGCGCCCCCCTTGCGGAGCGCGGGGGCGAGCCGAAAGGGGGCGGGGCTTATCAATAGGGGGCGGGGCCTGATGCGGGCAGTGGGCGGGGCTTAACCACAGGGGGCGGGGCTAAGAGGCAGGGGGCGGGGCCACGCGGAGCCGCCGCACGCGAGCCCGGAGGGGCCGGGGCTGCCGCAGCGCCCGTCCCGCACCCACCGGCCCCGGCCCGCACCCCCCGGCCCCGCACCCCCCGGCCCCGCGACCCCCACCCCCGGTAAGTGCTCGCCCCCCCGAGTCTCTCCCCGGTGCCCCCGGTGCCGCAGCGGGACGGCTGCGGGGCGGGGCGGGGGTCGGGGGTCGGGGCCGGGCTGGGGGCACGGTGATGGCTGGGGGGGGCGGTGGGACCACCCCGGGGGGACGGAGGAGGCTGGGGGCTGCCCGGTGCCCCGGGGTGCCCTTGGGGTGCTGCGCGCCCGGCTGGGCTGTCTGCGGGGGGAGGGATGGAGGGAACCCCCCCCGGGGTGCGGGGACATCCCCCCGGGTGCGGGAAGCCCCCCCTGGGGATGAGGGACCCCCCCCGGGGATGCGGGACCCCCCCCGGGATGCGGGATCCCCAGCCGGGGATGCGGGACCCCCCCCATCTCGGGATGCGGGACCCCTTCCCGGGTACGCGGGACCCCTCCCGGACCGCGGGACGCCCCCCCTCGGGATGCGGGACCCCCATTAGGGACGCGGCCCCCTCCCCCGGCATGCGGGACACCCCCTGGAGGTGCGGGATCCCCCCGCGTTTCGGTGCCCCGGGACGCCGCGGTGCCACCCGCGATGCTCCAGCCCCGCGTCCCCGCGGGTGCCCTCGGGGGTCCCGGTCCCGGTGCCGACCCCGGAGCCGCAGCCGCGGTGCGGTGCTGGACCGGCCGCTCCTGGGGGTGGGGGGGGGGGCTCTGCACCGCGTCCTGGCCCCCAGCCAGCTCCAGCGGGTCCCTTCCCGGGGCTGCAGCAGCCTCCGGGCATCCCCTGCGCTCCCCCCTTTACCGGTGGGGTGCAGCGGTGCCGGGGCGCAGCAGCTCTGGGGTACCCGAACGCAGCCTTTGCGCCCGCGTCCTGCCCCCGGTGCCCCCCTGCAGCCTACTTTCAGAGGGCCAGGCGCGATCCCAAAAGAGCTCTGCCAATTGCGCAGGGGAAAGGCAGTTTTGCAAGGTGACTGTGGTGCAGGGGGGGACACACACACACACAAGCCTGTGTCACGCGTCGCCGTGCGGTCCTCAGCTGTGCCCCGGGGCTTGGGCACCTCTGCGGGTCCCCCGTGCGCTGCGGGCAGCGCGGTGCAGCACCCGCCTGGCCTCCGGGTGAGCTGGGCAGGTGCTGCTGCGGGATGTCACCCGCTGCGGGATGTCACCCTCTCCAAGATGCCACCCTCTCTGGGATGTCACCCTCTCCGTGATGCCACCCGCTCCGGGATGCCACCCTCTGCAGGCTGCCACCCGCTGCAGGGCGCTGCCAGGCTCCCCCCCCTTGCCCCTCTGCAGCAGCCAAACTTCAGCCCTCGCGCGAGGGCTCCGGCTGCTCGTGCGCCCAGGTGCTGCTGCAGATATTTCCCTCCTGTGCATGCTGCACGGCGACCGGCAGGCGTCGTCTCCTGCCTGCTGCATTATTCCTCGCTAGCGCAGCGCCTCGGCCGCGCTGCTGCGGGCTGCTGGGGCTGCTGGGGTCCCCTCAGGGTGGCCGGGGTCCTCGCCTCGGTGGCACCCTGGTGCTTGTGGCCGGAGGGTGTTGGAGGGAAGCCGAGCGGCTCACCGGGTTGCGGTGCTCGGGGAGTGTGGGGCGCTGAGGGAGGTGATGCACCCAAGGTCATTGAGCCCGGCAGTGGCAGCGGGACATCACCCGTGCTGCTCAGGGACAGCACGATCCCATAAAACCCCCCAAACCCTCTATCCCCACGCGCTGTCCCCTTCTCACAAGCAGCGAGGCACAGGAGCGGGGCTGACCTTGCCCCTTCACGGCCCCTGGGGCAAGCGTTGGGGTCCCCTCGTGGGGATCTCCAAGCCCCCAGCTCCCATGGGGCAGGGACGGGTCCCTCGGTGCCCAGCTGGTGTCTGCTGCACTGCATCTCCTGGGGCAGCCCTGGCTCTGCGCCCCTCTGCCCCGCAGCACCGACACCGCACAGAGCCACGGCATGAGGGGGGGGGGACGTAAAAATACCGAGGGCTGCCAGCCCGCTGCTGAGTTCGGTCCCTGCGGGACGGTCACCGAGGGCCAGCGGAGCGCAGCGAGCTCCTGCCCACCCCAGCAGGGTGGGAGCGGGCGCTCCGCGGGCTGGCGGTGCTGCTGGCAAGGGCCCAGCCCCAGGAGCTGGATGACTGCAGCTCCTAATTATTACTCGAGTTTCTCCTTCTCCCGGCTGCGCAGGGAAGCTGCGAGCAGGGAGGTGGGATGTCCTCGAGCAGGATCAGTGCCCAAAGCAAATAGACGGGGCCGAGTGCCTGCTGGTTTTCAACTCTTTCATTTTTTTTCCTGCTGTCCCTAACGCCGGCAGTGGAGCGCGGCGCTGCCCGCTGTGCGCGGTGATGCTGCGCCTCGTCCCCGTGCCCAGAGCCGCTGGCCGCCGCTCGGTGGAGTCTGGCCAAGTGCTTTTGCCCTTGGCTGCCGATGGATTTGCCCGCCCGGGTGAAAACCCTGCTGGTCCCTGGCTCGCCCCAGGCTGGGGCTGCGGCTGCCCCGGGCTCAGCTCCCGCAGGAGCTGGCGTTCCCCTAAGTGCTCTTTGATTATTAGCCCTAATAATTGTGTTATCGCATCGACTGAGATGTTTCAGATGCCAAAGCTAATTTTGCTCTTCATGCCTTCCTTCATCTGTAATGGGATTTTGATAACACCGCGCGTCCAGAAGTATTGGATAAACTCAGCATAATTCCTCATTTATTAATTAAACCATAAATTAGGCAGCATGCGGCTGGAAGCTGAGATGCCCTACAATGGCGTAATCCGACAGCCTGGGGACGGCGCTGGCCCCGTGCCTGCGCTCCCCCATCCCGGCCAGCCCCAGGGCACGGGATCCGAATCCCCCCTGAGCTCTGGGAGCCGCCTGCTCCGTGTCGGTGCCCGGAGGGGGAACCCCTGGACACTGCTGCCACTGGGGTCCTGGAGGGGCTGGCAGAGACCCCAATTCCCTTGGGGTGGCTCTTTGGGACGTGCCCCTGCTGCAGCCCCTGTGCTGGGGGGAGGGTGCTGAGCTGGGCTGTGTCGGATCGCTGCGGTCTGTCCCCGAAGCCTGCGTGTTCCTGGCCGTCTGCTCTGCACCAAACCCGTCCCTGCTGACTGCAGGCGGTTCAGCATCTGCAGCCTCGCGTGGAGGGGGCTCCTGGTGCCTTTGGGGTGTTCTGCACCTGGCGCGGCTTAAGGAAAGCTCGGAGGCTTTGCTTAAAGGCATAATTCGAGGTGTTCCTCGCTCCTCTGCTCTTCGTGGTGCTGTGAGGGCGCAGCAGAGAAGGGCTCGGGGCTGGTGCAGCACTAAAAGGAGGCAGGAGGAAGCCTGGGGGCCGGTGGCAGGAGGTGCAGGAAGGCTCTGGGGCAGTCCTGGTGCTGGGCTGGGGCAGATGGAGGTGGTTGGGGTGGTTGTCCTGCTGCTGGGTGCTGGGGGGGCTGCTCTGGGGCTTTTTCGGAGCTGTGGGGGCAGGTGGGTGCCCGCAGGGGTGGCCGTGGTGTGCTGGGCTGGTTTGGGGCTGCAGGACCTGGTCCAGCTACGGCGACGTCTGCTGAAGTTGAGACATGGTCATGGGATGGGGGCAGGCGTCCCCCTGCAGGACTCGGGGTGTCCCTATGGACCCAGCCGTGACCGAGGGCTGCTGGGCAGGGTACCCCCCAGGTGTCCCCGTCCTTGTGCTGCTGCTCCCACTGGCCTCAAGCGGCCAGTTCCAGGGGGGAAAGAGGATTTCGATGCCGTGCACGGAATCATAAGCGCACGGCTGCCCTGTGGGGCTCTGCTCCCTCCCCAGGGGCGCTCCGGGGCTTTCTGGAGCCCGGGGAGAGCTGCGCTGGTGCCTGGGGTGTAAGCGTGAGCCTCCTGCTTCCCCCACATGGAAACATGGGGCCGTGCTTTACGGGGCTGTGCTGGCTGCCCAGAGCCTCCTGGCTGTCCCGGTGGCTCTTGTCTACCTGCACAACAGGGTTTATCTGGGGGAGTTCCTGGTGTCCCGGCCTTGGAGGTGCTTTGTGCTGCCATTAAATTCCCGTGGGCTTGCACAGGGCTGCAGTGCTGTGTCCCCACTGATTCTGTCATCGTCACCTCTCTGCCCTCACCCCGGGGGGCTGTAAATGGTGCCAGGACAGGTGGCACAGGGACACGGGGCTGTGCTCTTCCTCGGTGTCTCCCTGCAGCACGGAGCATTGCTCCTGCACCCGTGGGAGCAGGCGGCTCCTGAGCACTGGTGGCTGGAGCCCCATCCAGGATGGGAGCCGCCTCTCCGGGCATCCAGCACTGGCATTTTGCACCCTCATGCTTGGCTGGGCACTAACGGGGATTTTCCACACGTCCCCTGTGTCCTCGCACCAGCTGCACCCCAGCAGTCACCTCGCTGGGGCTTGTTTGGAGCGGGAGCAGCGAGGGGCAGGGGCTGCAGGCAGGTGCCGGCGCGCTCCGCTCCTTCTCGCCACGAAAATCGATGCGGCTCAGCTGCGTGCTCTCCCAGAGCAGCTCCTGGCTCTCCCCAGGAGCCTCCTGCTTTTCTTCCTATCGATCAAGAGACGCCGCAGCTCCTCGGGGCCGCTGCTGCTCCAGGGAGCTGTGCCGGCAGGGCGATGCCGACCCGGCTGCGCAGGATGCGGCCACGCGGCCCCTTCGCGGTGCCAACCCCACCCCGGAGCTGGGTGGCTCAGATCGCTCAGCCCCATCACCTTCTGCTGCCCTATTTAGCGCAGCCACCACAGCACTGGCGCGGTGCACACAGCTCTGGGCACCAGCAGCGCCCGTCCCCTTGCTTTGGAAGGATTTTTTTTGTGATCTGCAACATTGCAGGCTGCAGGAGGGGGTGTCGTGCTGGGGCTCGGTGGCTGCGGCTGGGATGCTCGGGGTCCTCGTGGATGGTGATGTCCCCAAGGCTCAGGGACCCCGCTGTTTGCAGGGGCTGCAGGCACCATGGTGCCCTACAGCCCGTGCCAAAACCTCTCCGTGGCACGGGGACGTGTTTGTGCCACCACGCCAGGAGGGCTGCTCCCAGTGCCCCTGCAGGTGCCTGGGAATGCTCTCTCCTTTGCTTCCCAGCTAATTAGCGACGAATCTTCCTTCCGTGGGGTCTCCGAAGCACCGCAGTAGCACTGCTGAGAGCGGTGTGTTTTCTGGGGGAGCGGGGGAAGGCGTTTGCTGCCCGTTTGCCGAGCGCGCTGGAACGGCTGCTGCAGCGCGGCCGCCTGCTCCCCGGGGAGCCCCGGCACCAGCCCACGCTCCAGCCCGGTCGGCTCCTTCTGCTGCAGCCCCGTGCTGGGCGAGGGGGTGGGGATGGGGATGTTTGGGGCCTGGCCCCTGCTTCCTGCAGGGAAAACGGGCCTGGGGACAGCAGCACCCATGGGCAGCACCGTGGAGCTGAACCCCACAGACACCGCTCGCTTTTATCCCCCTGCTTATTTTTGCATGACTTCTTCCCCCATTTCTCCTCGTTGCTGTCCTGATTTTGGAGTCACAGGACAACCCCTGAGCTGCCGGGCTCGGCACCCCAATACCCGTGTGCAGACGCGTCCCCAGCGTGCGCACGGGGCTGGGGGAACAGCAGTGATGGCGAGGAGCTCGCTCAGTCCCCCGGGCTGGGGGGAGGCTGCTGGGGGGGGCTCATCCTGCAAAACGCCCCCAGCCCCTTCCCCACTTGTCTAAGAGCTGAGCGGGGGGCACGGGATGCGCTCGCCCCCTCCCCAGCTCCTGGCGCCCGGCCCTTTGCACACGTTGACCTTCAGCTGCTCCGACCGCGCATGCCGGGACCGAGGGAGCTGCAGCAGCGCCCGGCAGCAGCAGGAGCCGTTTGTTTTGGCCTGGGAACATCCTGAGCCATTAATCTGGTACCCAAATGATGGATGAAGGCTACCTTTAGGACTGTATTTAACTGCCATACATCTCGGGGGGTTGCTTTAAATAATGCAGCCGCGGTGACAGCAGAGCAGCAGCCTTTCCAGCAGCCGCTCCAGCAGCAGGTTTTGGCAGGATCCCCTCTGGGAGCAGCAGGTCCTGGCCCCACGGCTGTGGTTTTGGGGCTGTTCCAGGGCCCTGCCCTGGTTTGTGGGGTGCCCGGGTCCCCAGCACCATGGGGAGAGCAGCGCTGCTGAGCGTGGTGGGGCAGGGACGTGGGTGCGAGGAGAGCCCGGGTGCAGGGCAGTGTGGCTGCCGTCCCCGCTCCGTCCCTGCAGGGACGCTCCCGGCACGTGATGGCTGCAGCCCTTCGTTACCTAACGAGCTCCCACCACTTTTGGGGCTCCTCAGGACAAGCTGGAGCTGCTGGGTGCCAGCACGGCTCCTGCTCCCCGTGCTGGGAGGGCTGGGGGCCGGCTGCCCCCGTGCCCGTGGTGTCCAAAACCAGCGACAAATTGTGGTGCCACGCTCCCGCAGCCGCCTACCGAAGCATGCCGGCACTAATTGCTGCCTCAGATTCATTAATCTTGATTAGCTGCTGCTTTCTGCCTTTCTCCACGCCGTGGAGGAGCTGGGAGGAGGAGGCCGGCAGCGGGGGTCTCCTCTGGGCTGGGAGGGAGAGGTTTTGGCCACCCTCACCCCGCTCCCCCTGCACTGCTCCTGCCCAGCAGCGGCTGCACCCGTCTGCCTGCGTGGGGCTGCCCCAAGGCAGGAGGGTCCCCAAAATCCCCCTCCCCGCTGTGCCGTGGGGACTGCTGAGCTTGTGTGGCTGCCTTGGTGGCTGGGGACGTGCCGAGGTCAGGCCGGGTCCCTCCACGTGTCCCCAAATGGCTCCCCGGGGCCTATCCCTGTGCCACATCGCAGCTGGTGTGGGCAGCCCGGGGTGCAGCGTTTGGTGCTGGGAGGGGTCCTGAGCGTGCAGGGGGACAATCCCGGGACTTAAATGCTTTTATAAAAAATACACGAGTACGAAACACGTGGCCACAGTGGCTGTCTCCACCACTTCATCCAGCTGGGGGGGATTTCCCAGGGGCGCAGCCCTCCCTGCTCATCTGCGCACCCCTGCACGGGCAGGATTGTGACCAACCCCACACAAACAAACCCATGTTTGGGTACAAGGACGAGTGGCACTGGGTGTTTGTGGGATGCACGAGGGCCTGGTTGTCCCCTGCCTGCCCAGGGACAGGGCAGGGGACGGGGCAGGGGAAAGGACAAGGGAGCCACTTCCACCCCCCCCCACACACCAGATGCCACCTCATTATTCTAAAGGGAGGAAAATGATAGATATATATTAAAAAAAAAAAAAAAAAAAGACTTCCAAAAGAAAGAAAAAACGACCAACCCAAGCCCTGCAGCGCTGCATTGCAGTGCCTTCCCCCCGCTGGCACCTGCACTGCAGGGCGGTGGCGAGGGGACGCACCCGGGGACACCGCGGGGAGGTGGCGGGGGGGACCTGGGGACACCCGGGGGTGGCTCTGGCTCATGCCTCGAACCCAAACCAAGGGGAAACGAGGAGGAGGGGTGAAGCCTTAAAACCGTGGAGGTGAAACCTTAAAACCGGGGAGGTGAAGCCTTAAAACCGGGGAGGTGCATTCACGCTGGCCTTAGATTTCTTTGTGGGTGTTTCTGCAGAAATTTTGGGGTGGAATATCAAATTTTCTGCTTTGCAGAGCTTGGGTTTTGCTAGTGTAAAAAGGTAGTGCCGATTATTTTTAACCACTGAAAATGCTGAGAACTGTCATCCCCTGGGGCCACAGGGCCCCCCTCAGTGGGGCTCGAGGGGACCGAGGTGTCCTGGGGGGGCGGCACCACGAGCCTGCCCCAGCCCCCCCCGTGCCTCAGTTTCCCCCATTTTTAGCTCCACCAGCACTGGTGGGAGCCGAGCAGGGGCACCAGGGGCTCGACAGGGACAGCTCAATGCACACCCTGGGGAGCAATTAGCAATGCTAATTAGCGACCCTGCTTGAAACCAGCCTCTGCAGTGAGTCCCAGGAAGCCAAAATAATCCCCAAAGCGGCGTTTCCCCAGCCCAGCATTTTCACCTGCTTTTTCCTCCAATAAATACAAATTAGAGGCGTGAGAAGGGTTGGAAGAGCTTAAATAAAAATCCTGCTGGCTGCCCTGTGCCGGTACCAGAGGGGAAAACTGGACAGAAAAGGCAAAAAAAAAGAAAAAAAAAGAAAGAAAAAAGCCAGCTGTGGGGAGCTGCTTGCTGCGCTCGCTCATTTTGGCTTTGCAGCGTCACGAGCCCGGGGCTCCGGTGCTGCCGGGAGGGTTTCCCTCGCCGCGCCATCGACAGCTCCCGCAGTGACGTCTCCGGCAGCGCGCAGCAAATGCAACCAGCAGCACACACACACACACACACACACACACACACACACACACGCGTGTGCAAGCTCATCCCCGGGCTGCCTGCACACACACAGCTGCGAGCAGCCGCACACCCACACACAAAAGCACCTGCAGAGCCGTGCACAGACACCTGCACCCCGACACGGACACGGACACGTGTGTGCATGAGCACTTGTGCACACACGTGTCCTGCCTGTGCACAAACATCCCGCACACACACACTCACACATGCACATTGCACAAGCGTTTGCACCCCCTGTGCACACTCATACATTTATTTGGGCACTGCACAAGCGCTTGCACACCCCACGCACTAACACTTGCATACACGTGTGCACGCACACCCTGTACCCAAATACCTGTACGTGTGCACATTGCACGAGCATTTGCACGCCACTCTGTGCACACACACACAGAGGCTGAAGCCTCGCTGCTCCTGTTTCCTGGGGCTCCTGTTTTCAGGGGCTCGGGGTGGCTGCAGACCCCCAGTGACGCCCGCACGGCATTTTGCACCAAAACGCAGGGCAGGCCGCTGGGCGAGCGGTGCACAAACTCCTCCTCTCCTGCATGAGGCTGGAACTTGGCCAAATTGCCAAATGCTCGCTCCTCGCTCACCCGGCTGCATCTCCGCCGGCAGCTCCGTTTCCCTCGGCAAACCCCAGCAAAAACCCTCGTGGGGTTTGGAGGTTTGGAAGAACCTCCTAAAAGGTGCCAAGGTGTTGGTGGCTTGGGTGATTTCGTCCCACTGCCTTCATGCCCTGTGTGACAAGGACACGTCTCTGTCCTCACCGGGACAGCGCTGTGCTCGCAGCCTGTGCTGCGCCAACGTGTGCGTGAATCCTGCACCAGCAGCAGGGGAGGATGTGAAAATGCACAAAATGCCATTTTAGAGCCCGCTGTCCCCTCTGTGTCCTGGACAAGTTGCAGATTAATAACCTGGGGTTTGCTTATTTTGCTGTCTGCCTTTAATGAGATTTTGGGGCATCAGGAGGACGAGGAGCTCTTTAGAAAGCCGGGGAAAGAAAAGAACTGATGAGTCCCGTAATCACTTGTCTGCAGGGTCTGGGTATTGGGGTAGCACCCCTCAATTTGGGAATTCCTGGAGCAGACCCAGGCTCTGCCCATGGGCGAGGGGCCGGGAGCAGCTGCTGGGAGCATCCCTGCACGGAGCCTCCTCCTCCTCCTCCTCCTCCTGCTCATCTCTCTGGCATTTTGCTGCAGTGCCCCAAGGCTGCGGCATTGCCCGGGGGCTGGGCAGCTCTGCAGGACGGACAGACGGACAGACGGACGGACAGGCTGGAGGTGGCTGACGGCTGCCGCCAGGGAAGGGCTGCGCGGCCCCGTTTCGTTACCTTGCTGACACAGTTTCGGCGATATCCGTAACAGATGGGCAGAAACGCGCTCATCAGCAGTTTGGGGGAGAAAAGTCATCCTGCAGGGAGCCAGCAGCCGGTGCTGCTGCCGGGGGGGGGGCACCTGGCTGGGCTTGGGACCCCCTCGGGAGGGAGAACTGCATCCGCACCGAAATGATGCTGCTGGAAGGGAGGAAGGCTGAGAGGGAGCTGGTGGTCCCGGGCAGATCCTGGTGCAGCCACGAGCTCAGCCCAGCACTGGGAGGCTGCAGGCAGGGCTCACTGCAGGCAGGGCTGGTGCCAGCCCCGCTCGGCTCCCAGGGCTGGTGACCACCCCCCCCATGCAAGTTTTGGGTTTAATTCCCCCAGGAGGCATCAGCAGCCTGGAAACCTCAGCTCTGCCTTCGGTTTTTGTGGTTTTTCTATAACGCGTTCAGGTGGTGAAGCTGCGATCGGCAGTGACCTTGGCGCTGGCTGCAGCAGGGAGGGAGGTGATGAATTTGGGCTGTTTCAGCGGTTTTTGGGGGTCTGCCTGGGGGACGTTCATGGAGCCTTCAGAGGTGTCAAGGGCCAGGAGACTCAGTGGGCTTCCACAGCTTGTGAGGGGGCCCTGGGGCCCAGACCTTCCCATTAAAAACCTCTGGGCTCCACAGCCCTCACGCAGATGGTGAAGCTTCACCATCACGGCCCTGCTGCAGCTGTGGATGTCCCCAGTGCTGCTCGGGGAGGCAGCCGAGGGCAGCAGGGCCCACCACGGCCACGCTGTGTTGCAGGTTCCCCGTCCCACCATGACGTTCAAGCAGGCGTCCATGATGGCCCCGGAGGCCGCGGCCTCCACCGTGCCCATGGCCACCATGGAGAACTCCACCGAGGCGGCGGGGCCGGGCGAGAGCAAGGAGGACATGTTCGCCAAGCTGAGGGAGAAGTTCATGAACGAGCTCAACAAGATCCCCCGTGAGTAGCTGCCTCCTCCCCCCGGGACCCCCCCTTCCCCTTGGCCCACCACGGGCTGACCGCAGGCCCCGCACGTTCCCGCAGTGCCGCCCTGGGCCCTCATCGCCATCGCCGTGGTGGCCGGCCTCCTCATCCTCACCTGCTGCTTCTGCATCTGCAAGAAGTGCTGCTGCAAGAAGAAGAAGAACAAGAAGGAGAAGGGCAAAGGCATGAAGAACGCCATGAACATGAAGGACATGAAGTCGGGCAACCAGGTGACGGCCTTCGGGAGGGCTCAGTCACCTCCCAAATTGTGTCCGTAGCAGGGGGGGAACCCAAGAACCCCACTGGTTTGGGGTCCCCAAAAAGCTGGGAAGGCTGGTGATGATACCAGGGCACAGCCGGAACCATCTGGGGATGGCAGAAGGGAAGGGGGCTTTTTGGCACCAGTGGGTCCGGGGCCATCCCAGCCGGCTCCATGCCTCAGCCCGGGGCCATCTGGGAACGGCAGATTTTGGGCATCTGTTCCTACTGCCGAGAGACACGCGGGCACTGCAGGCATGCCCACAGGGCTGGAGGGATGAGCAGCGATGCATCTGGGGGTCCACGGGGTGAAATTCCCAAATGCTGGGGGAGGGTTGGGGTCCCCAGGGGTTCAATGGGGCCATACAAGACCCCAGCTCCCTGCCTCAGCCTGGGTCCCACCGTGACGCTGTCCGTAATGTTGATCTCTTCCCTCCTGGTGCTGTCATCGTCCTCCCTCTGCGCCGCCCTGACCCCGTGCTCCCTCTGTGTTTGGGGACATCCTCCACGGTAGGTGCCACCCCGAGCCTGCCTTCTCCATCGGCTGCGTCCAGGGTGGGACTGGGGACCCGCAGGGACAGCAGAGAGGTGCTGGGGGGCTGTGGCGTGGAGAGGCAGGGGAGAAGGCTGGCTTTGCCTTAGATGTAAGAGAACTAGGTCCTCTCTCATATTAACACCACAATCCCTAGAAACGGCCCTGCTAACTCTCTGTAGTGCTCCCAAGCATGGGCTGGAGGCAGAGGATCCCCACACCCACCTGTGGGGTGATTTTCACGCAACCTCCTTTGGCTGGAGCTGGTCCCAAGTCCCAGCACCCCGGGCAGCCCCCAGCCCCTCGTGCCTTCATCCCACTAAGACCAGCCCTGAGCAGAGCTGGTGCCCCCTGGGCTGCCCTGCCTGTGCCTTCTGTCCCCATCCCCTTGTGATGCCCAGGGGTCGGGGTGCTGGAGGTGCCCGTGTGGGGATGGGGACGTGGGGCCAGGACCCTCCCAGCTGAGCCGGGCACCTCGGCTGCTGCCGCAGGACCCCCAGGACGATGACGACGCGGAGACGGGACTGACGGAGGGGGAAGGCGAAGAGGAGGAGAAGGAGCCAGAGAACCTGGGCAAGCTGCAGTTCTCGCTGGACTACGATTTCCAGGCGAACCAGGTGAGGAAGGGGCTGTGAATCAATCCCCCTGGGGGAGCTGGGTGGTGTGGGAGGGAGCCGGGGAGCTGGGTGCTGGGGAGGAGCCCATGGTGCTGTCCGCAGCTGAAGCCACCTCTCTCCCCTCCAGCTGACTGTGGGGATCCTCCAAGCCGCTGAACTGCCAGCCCTGGACATGGGCGGCACCTCGGACCCCTACGTCAAGGTGTTCCTGCTCCCCGACAAGAAGAAGAAGTACGAGACCAAGGTGCAGAAGAAGACGCTCAACCCCGCCTTCAACGAGACCTTCACCTTCAAGGTGAGCCCCAGCCCACCCCACCACGGGACCTCGTTTCCTGCTCCTGTCCTTCTCCCAGCTGTGTCCTGGCCTCGTGGTTTGGCCCTGCTGGAGCCCTTTGCCACCTGGTGGCCCTTTCCCCGCAGGTCCCCTACCAAGAACTGGGTGGGAAGACGCTGGTGATGGCCATCTACGACTTCGATCGCTTCTCCAAGCACGACATCATCGGCGAGGTGAAGGTGCCCATGAACACGGTGGACCTGGGGCAGCCCATCGAGGAGTGGCGGGACCTGCAGAGCGGCGAGAAGGAGGAGGTGAGAGGGGGCCCTACAGGGTTGAGGTGTGGGGTGGCCCCGGCTGTGGGGTGAACTCTGCTTCCCGGGCATCGCTGCGTGGCCCCACCTCGGTGCCGTGTGTGAGTGCCGGGCAGGATCCGACCCCCTTTTTCCCCTGCAGAAGCCTTTCTGTAATAAAAATGAGGTTTGTAAGTATCTGGGTGCTGTGCTGGGACTGGCCTGTCCCCCACCCCGGTGATCAAACCCTCGTGTGTGGGGTGCCAGGTTGTGCCTGAGCGGGGTTTGGGGGGAACGAAGCTGGGACCATGTCCCAGCGCTGCGATACAGTGCCCTGGGGAGGCTCTGATTCTCTGCCCCCCCACCCCGTTTGGCAGCCAGAGAAGCTGGGCGATATCTGCATCTCCCTGCGGTACGTGCCGACGGCCGGGAAGCTCACTGTCTGCATCCTGGAGGCCAAGAACCTGAAGAAGATGGACGTGGGGGGCCTCTCAGGTGAGATCGGCCGGGCAGGGCTGGGGCAGCTCCTCCAGCACCCGGCACCTCCTGTGCCCAAGACCTGGCTGGGGGTGAGGGGAGATGAGACCCCCCCGGCCCTGACCTCCTGGGGTCGGTTCCTTGGGGTGTCCTGAGTGGTGAAATCACCCCTCTGCCACCCGCTCCTGGCCCTGCTCCTGCAGAAAGGGTGTGAGCCAGCACCTGCAGGTCTCCCCGCACCATCCCCAGCCCTCCTGCAAGGAGACCCGCAGGAGGCAGAAGAGCTTTGTCCCTTCCCAGTGGCTCCTGAAAATCAGGAAAATCCTTGAAAATCCAACAGTTTTGGAGTGTTTTGGCTTTGGCCTCCATCCACGAGCCTGGGAGCACCTTGACCTGTGTTGGGCTCCTTGCCCCTCGTGCCAGGCCGATGGTGTCCCTGGGCACTGCGACCTCCTGCTCCCTCTTCTCCCCCAGATCCCTACGTGAAGATTCACCTGCTGCAGAACGGGAAGAGGTTGAAGAAGAAGAAGACCACAGTCAAGAAGAAGACCTTAAACCCCTACTTCAACGAGTCCTTCAGCTTTGAGATCCCCTTTGAGCAGATACAGGTTCGTACGCTGACATCCTTGGGGGCACGTGGGCAGGGTGGGGGTGGCAGCAGAGGTCTCACACTGTCCCAGGCCATGTCCCAGCGGCTCCTGATGAGCTCCTGGTGCCCGTGTTGGGCATCACCCATAGGAGATGCGACCCCAAACCCATCTCACGGCAGGAACTGGGCTTTCCTCTGCTCCCGGCCCTGTAGTGCTCACCCCAGGCAGAGCAGGGAGCCCTCAGCGGTCCCAGGGGTGTCCTGGACCATCGGGAGGTGCCTTCTGACCCTCCGTGTCCAGTCCCAGCCCCTTTGTGCAGCCCCATTGAGCTCCACAGCCTGCAGCAGCCCTCGGTGCCTCGACGTGCCCAGGTGGCCACGTGGGGACGAGCTGGGCCCCACCACAGCCCCACAACCCTGGGCTCCTCGGGGAAGGAAACGGAGGAAGGAATGGGCACGGAGGGGACCCTGCCCTGTTCAGCCCCTCTAAAGAAGGCTTCCTCCTCCAGAAAGTGCAGGTGGTGATCACGGTGCTGGACTATGACAAGCTGGGGAAGAATGAAGCCATCGGCAAGATCTTCACGGGCTGCAACTCCACCGGCACGGAGCTGCGGCACTGGTCCGACATGCTGGCCAACCCCCGGCGGCCCATCGCCCAGTGGCACTCGCTGAAGCCAGAGGAAGAAGTAGATGCAGCTCTCGGGAAAAACAAATAGGAAGATCTGCTGGCCGGCGTGGCGTGGGCCTGTGGACAGTCGAAGCAACCCAGAGCTACTGATACCTCAGTTACGCACCCTTTGGTTTGTTTTATTTATTTATTTATTTTTGGGTTCTGTTTTAAGCTGAAATACCCTTTGACGGCTGTGGAAGGGTTTCCAGACAGTCCCAATAGCTTCCAGGGGAAGAGGTTGAAGACGGATGGTTCTTTTCATTCTCCAGCATCGCTCCCCTCGGCCTCATGCCCCATCACATTCAACTTCCATCCCTTCCCGGCCTGAAGCCACCGCCAGGCCTGGGGCTCCCTGGGCCTGGGAGCATCGCTGCCTCCGTCCTTCCCGTGGGCCCACGTGGGAGCCGGCGAGCATCTGTGCATGGAGGTGACACCAGGACCTGAGAACACAAGGTGACCGGGCTCACCGTGCTTGCCTGGGACGTGGACACCTGCATGGGCACCAACACGGTGGAGAAGACCTTCAACAGGAGGCCCGGGGGCATCCCCGCACCCGCTCTGCTTCCCCCCAGCCCTCCCAGTTGGGAAGGGTGAGAGATGTGGTTTTGGGCTGCCTGCGGCCGGCTCCAGGTTTGGCTTCTTCTGGGGAGAGGTTTGGGGGGGGTTTTGTGCTGCAGAAGGCATTGTGGTGGGTGCTGAGCCCTCGGTGCGGTGGCCAGACCCTGTGGGATGGGCGCAGGTGGCTGCAGACAGCTTTTTGTCGGGGGGGCAGCAGGGGCTGGGCAGCGGCAGCGCTGTGGGTACGCTCTGGCCATTGTCGTGTCACCAGAGGCTGGGTTAGGGAGCTCTGGGTACTTCCACGAGGCTGGGTGACACCGAGAGGTCCCCAGGGCTGGGTGGGCAGGCAGCCCCGGGGCAGTGCCTGGTGCCATCCTCGAGTCCCCCGTGTGTCCCTGGGGCTGAGCCCTGCTGTGGGCACCCAGCACAGCCCTGGGGGGGGGATATGGGGAGCTCCAGCCCCACTGCTGCGTCCCACCATCAGTGGGGAGGGTGAGAGCCAGCCCATGGCCAAGGAGGGGCTGCAGACCCCCAGGCCCCATGGGCTGCTGTACCCCCCGCCCCCAAATCCCTCTCCCCTCGGGCAGTGTGAGCTGGAAGGCCAACTCCATTCCATTCTGTGAGGAAGAGAAAAAGAGCACAGTGGGGATGCCCCTGGCATTGGGGATGCTGCTTGGGGGGGGGGGGTGAGGGGGTCTATGCCCAGCCTGGGACCTCGGTGCACAGCACCCTGAACCTGGGGACAAAGTGCCAAAGCTGAGCTCACCCCGGTGCCATCGGATGCCTCGGTGGCCCCTGCTTCCCAAGGGGCTTCCCACCCCGGGTGACGGCAGGGAGAAGAGGAGAAACAGTGGCAGGGGACGGCCACAGCTCAGGGGGTTCAGGTGGGGCACGGGGACCAGCCCCTAACCCAGGAGGGATGTGCAGGTTCCCGGGGAGGGATGTCTCCGTCCTTGGTAGGGGTTCAGGTGAGCAAGGTGCCGTGTGGGTCGTGCAGCTGGGGGGAGAAGGAGACGCAAGGGGTTAATGAACAGGAGCACAGGGCAGGTGGCGTGGGGCCTGGGGACAGCATCAGGGATCTCCCAAACCTCGGAGTCTGGCTGGGCAGCATGGGGGGGTTGCCTTGTGTTTGTAAAGATGAAAGAATCGAGGAATTGGCAAGAGCACCCAAACCCTGCCGTGGGGGGGCACGGCCCCGGAGTCTTCCTTGGGAAGCGGGCGGAGGAGCGCACATGCCTGCGCACACACAGACACACATTTACACACATACACACACCTACACACATGTACCCACATGTACTCACATGTACACACCCCCACGCCCACCCCTGCACCCCCCTACATGCACCCAGCCCCCCCAGTCCCGCCGCACCTCGCCTGCTGCCCGCAGGTTTCCATTCGGACTCTTTAAGCCTCGGGAGGGTGGGGGGGAACCGTGACTTTAATACCTGATTTCTTTTGATTTTTAATTTTAATAAAAAAGGGGAAACCAAGCAACATATTTAAAGCCATCTGCGCTGCCTCTGACCCCCCCTCCCTCCCCCCGTAGCCGTGTGTAGTTAACTGTATGGAGACATAGCTGTATATACCATGAGCAGTGCATGCGCTGCAGCCCCTGTAACCAGCAGCATGCTCCCAGCCGAGCTGCACGCTCTGCCCCGCGCCCACGGCGCCTCCGTGCCCGAGGTGGCACCTCCGTGCCGAGGTGGAGTCGGCGACGAACCAAACTCATTGCCTGAGAGCTCTCCACCACCCCGGTTATCTCCCCCCCCTCTTTAAAAATAATGACTTAAATCATGCAAAAGAAGAAAATACGCCAAGAAGCAAAGCATGCCAAGCCAGTCCAGCCAGCGGAGGGTGAGCCGTCACCGACGCAGCCGTGACTTCCATGTGTGTCTTGTTCCTGTGTCTCGTCGCGTTTATACCATGGCCGGGTAGCGGCAACATCGTGGCTTCGGCGTCCTGTGTCGCGTTGGTGCATCTCACCGTCAGAGCAACTTTAGAAGCCATATTAGACCACGGCATGCCGGGGCCCCATGAGGATGGGTCTCCTGGTGAGCCGTGCCCCCCCCTTTTATCCCCGTGTGTCCACGGCCCCCTTGTTTTTTGGGGCTCGGCGGCGGAGCCGGGGTGCCAGGACGAGCCGTGCCAGCCGCCGGCTTGGTGGCCGCGGCCGTCGCACTGGGGCAGCGGCACCGGGGACTTCCCCACGGTGGCGTTTCTGCAGCAGAAAGGTTGGGACAAGTGAGATCTGGTGGTGGAAGGGCTCTCGTGAGCAGCTGGGGGGATCTGCTGCGTGCTGGGGGCTGCCGGCCGCAAGGCACCGGTGCGCTCGCTGCTGGAGGAAGCTGCCCCGTCCTCTCCTCGCCTCCCCTGCGGTGCGAGCCCAGCCGCGCCTGGGGACACCAGCTTCAGCCTCCCAGGGGAAAGGGAGCGAGTCCATGCATCAAGCTTGGCTCTTCGCCCTTTTTCCCCCAGCGCCGGGAGGAAAAAGCAGCACCTTTGGGAGTCTCAGGGTCTCGTGGCTTCCTGCAGCGAAGGAAGACCCCCGGCCCCTGCGCCCGTCCTGGCCTCTGCAGCGCTCGGCTCCGGCAGGAAGCTGCTTTTAAAGCCCCTTCCTCTCGTGTGGACTCTGTCGTTTCCGTCTCTGATCGTTAAATGGTTATTTTGTAATGATATCTGTCTCCTTATTAAAGAAACGAGCTGAAAGGAGCCCCGCGTCCCTGCTGGTTTGGCTGCTGGGTGCTCGGGGAGGGAGGGACCAGGGGCGCGAGGGGTGCTTGGACACGGCAGGGATGTCCTGGGCCTTGGAGCCAGCCCCATCCCAGCCCCACGCTGGGCACCGAGCAGCTCCCCACCAAACTCCTTGCCCCAGCACCTCCCATCCCATCCCTATGGCATGTGCCGGCCTCGAGCTCCTGCCCTGCCTCACAGGGGTGCTGGGCACACAAAACCCCGAGGGGCTGCACTGACCACATCCATAGACCATGCCCCGTGCTGTGCCTGCAGAGCGTTTCTGAGCTTTTTTTCAGAGCTTTTAGAGCAGGTGGGCGCTGCTGTGCTATGGACACTTGGAGAAAAAGGAGACGTTTTGCTAGCCTGCTTGCAGCAGCTTCCCCTGCTTCAGAAAGACGGAGGCGAAGTCAGGACTTCTATTTTATCAACTCTTATTTTATTCATTTATAAATACTGTTGTGTTTACAAGCATCATAGATGTGAATATTATTCCCAAACTTTCAAACACATAATACTTATAATACTATATAACAACAACCAGTAAAACAAATCATTCATCTCAGGGTTTGGAAGGCCACTCAAAGTTGCATAAAAATACATTCTCTCCCCATCTCGTAAGCTAGTCCTGCTTTCTCCAAGGAGTTTATTTACAAAGAGCCATCATCAAACTTGCAGCCACAACAGGCGGGTTCACCCCAAGCAATAAAAATGAATTCACCCCAAGCAATTGCTTAGAAAAAAAGCTTTGTGTTCTCCAATGGAGACCACGTCTGGCAAATGGTTCAAATAGGGATCAGTTTTAAAAACTGCTTGCTTTGCACTCTGTCCCAAGCGCAGAATGCAAGGTCTCCTATTCGCCACCTCCTCAGTGCACTGGTTATGTCAGGCATTGCGCAGTGAGACCAAAAATCATCCTCACGAGTTTGGTTTGCGATTACATCGTCATCACCAAGTACTCACAGCTTTGGCTAGTCAGCACGACTAAACTGGTGGTGGGGCCCCCGCCCCGCTCGAGGCATGGGGGGACAATCCAGTGCTAAGCAGACAACTTCATCTAAAGTGGTTTGGCTTCGCGAGGGGCCGCGCGGAGGGATGAAGCCTCCTGCGCCCTTCGCGTCCTGTTCCTTAGGATAAAACGCAATGAGCGTCCGGGTGGGAAGGGGCAACACGTCAGTGCGGGATGGATTTGTCAGATTGGGTTGAACCCTCTCCCTAAACAGATACCGGGCTTCCTCCCACGGCCAGGAACCCTGCGAGAGCAGGGACTTCGGTCTGAGCTCCTGCCCCTGGTCCCGCTGGGCACGCACAGCCTGGCGCAGAAGGAGGGGGGCAGCACAGGGGGCCGGGCTCCTGCCCCCAGGAGGGACGAGAGAGCCCAGGTCTGGAGCGAGGGGTGGACCACTGAGAAAACACCAAGAAATGCAGAAGTACTCACATAAAGAGTGCACCAAGTGGGAACGGCGTGCAGAAAAAGCATTGACCGGATCTCAAGACTTAAAGCTGTTAAATATAGCAGGGTTAAAATAAAGTCATAAAAAAAAAAAAAAGAAGAAAAAGATGCCTGGCTTAGGCAGTGCTCTGCAGAAACCCTGATGCCGTTACCAGCTTTGGTCTCTTCCTCCCCAAAGCACAGCAGCAGAGGAAGGGCCTCAGTGTACCAGGAGGAACGGCATCGCGTGGCGCGCCCACGTAACGCCGCTGGCTGAAGAGCGGCGGAGGAGGAGGCTCCGTCCGGAGCTGCCAGTGTTTGCAGGGCAGCTCCAGCAAGAGCCAGAGAGGTGGAAACAGGCAGGACGGGGAGGGGAAGGAAAAAAAAAAGAGAGTTAAAAAGAAATGAAACCAAAAAAAAAAAACAAAACACCCAAGGGAGAGGAAAATACTCGCACTTTCTGAAGGAATAACCAGCAAAAGGTTCCAAAAAGCCCAGGACAGACCAAAAAATGTTACCCTGCTGAGCGAGCTCAGGAGTTACGCTCCGGATTCAGGTGTCTCCTCTCTGCTCCCAGCCCGCCCGGCCCAGCAGAGCTGGGTGGGACTTGTGGCAACCTCTGAGATGGGTGCCCGAGCCACACGGAGCGGGGAACTCACAGGGAGAAGGAAACGAGAGGGAAGGAGACGGGAAGGGGGTTGCACCCAGCAAGAAGTGTGGTAGAGGGAAGGCATCTTTTGGGAGGGGTCTGTTAAAAGGGGAAGCTCAACAGGTCTGGTACCAGGCGTCGCACAGCACCTGGAGGAGTCGCTGTCTGAATGCCCATAGAGAGAACAATTCCAAACTGTTCTGAGTACGTACAACATCAACGTTTTTGTATTTTTTTTTTTTGATTTTTTGAGGTTTCCTTCAAGGTCAAGGCTTATTGCAAGCTTTTGACAGATTAAAAGACTTTTGTCCTAGAGATACAGCTGCCGGCGTGCCCAAGGGCAGCTCCTTCCTGCCCCTGGCACGGGGGCAGCCCCCGAGGCACGCGGGAGGACGAGCTGCACCGAGCTTTCCCCCAGAGGGAAGGGTGGCTGGGACGGGACTCTGGCATTCCCTCTCTTGTCTCCGTTCCCCAGAAACAAAACTGTGCTCCAGCTGGTCAGCCCGATGCTGAAAACCAGCGCACGGTACCTGAAATACCCGACCAGACTCCTCTAGGGCTCTGCCTTCACCGACAGCTGGCAGGGAGATGCCCCACACGCCGGTAGGAGGCCGGTTCCTGGCGTGGGCACAGCTCCCTGCCAGGTGATTCACACCTGAATGCACGTGAAGGCAGCAGAGGATCTCTTACCGGGTCAAGCTTCTCCTTCAGAAGGGTTGGTGAGTACCGGTGATGTTATCCTGAGAAGCAAGAGCCCGGAGGCAGCGAGCAGATGCTGCTGGCCGCAGAGCGGACGCAGCGCAGGACGCCATCCCCCAGGCTGCGGGGGCAAGGCAGGGTGAGGGATGGGGGCCTCGTGCTGAGTCAGCACTCATTTTCTGAGATCTTACACGGAAAAAAAAAAAAGGCTCGGTCTGCCGGGGCAAAAGGAGAACAAGGTCTCTGTGCAAAGCAGCCCGATACAGAGATCAGCTCTGGTGGCTTTCGCAGCATCGCTTTATGGCCAGAGTCCCACATCCCAGGTGGGCTGATGCACATCGGCAGAGTCCCAGCCCACGTTCACATTTCCCACCTGGAAAGGGCTTGGACGTGCCGGTTTAGTTCTTTTGGCGTCACTTTTTAAGGTAGAAGCTACCTACTCCAAACCGGAGTCCAATGCCATATCCCGGGCTTCTGGAAGGAAAAGTTTTGGCAGCTCGAAACCAGTCCTTGTGTTTCTTCTTTCTCTTCTCCCTTGAATAAAATGTCCGAGATACCACAACATGCTTAAATTAAAAATCGTAAAATGGCAGGGGTGCGTGTTGTGGGGGAAAAAAGGGCAGGAAGGGAATGTACAGCAAAGGGCAGGGCAAGGCAGGTGTGACGTTGATCCCACGGCTGAAATGCTTGCTGTACGTGTGACAGGAGGAAAAGAGGGGGTAGGGCTTGGTGCGGGGTTGGCAGCTCGTGTAGGACACCCCTCCTCGTCCTGCCTTCGCTCAGGCTTCCTATTTGGAGAGCTTGCTGATGACACGAATGAGCGCTCCGTTCTCGTCCTTCAGCCTTTGATTGTCCGACTTCAGCTCCGTCAAAATCTGCGCAAAGACAAAGACGAGGCAGGGTTACAGCTCGGCGGGATGGCAAAAAAAACCCTGCAGCTCCAAGGAAAACCAGCCGGGACGGCGTGGCCAGCTCGGCTCGTGTCCTGCTCCCACCTGCAGCTCTCCTCCTGGTGCCGTGCTCAGCACCGCGGGGTGGCCACAGGTCCTGCGGGGTGGCTGTCGGACACGGAGCACAGCAAAGCCCGCGCGGGAAGCGGTGCCCCAGCCCCTGCACTCAGTCGACACCCGGCTGGGGGAGCAGGAACCATTTCTGAGCTGTTTCAGCCCAAACCTGCTCCCAAAGGTCAATTAGGGCTTGGCAGAAAACTATAAAGTTTCATTTTATTTTTTCCTGTATTATTTTTCCCATTTGGCCAGGACTAGAGGGGAAAACAAAGGCCTGACATTTTTTCAGCTTTGGATTTTTAATTCAGGACGGGACCAAGCCTGCTTTGCAAAATCTCTTCAGAATAAAAAAATCCCTCCGGGATCCCGCAGATGTTTAACGTAGGTGCTTGTGTCGTGGCAGAACACACCAGAGCCACCTCCTTGGTGCTCTGTGGTCGTCTGATGCTGGGGCTAAAACAGCAGCTGCACTACAGCCAAAAGCCAGAGAGCTTTTCATCAGAAACTCAGGAAGAAAAGACTTCAAGGAGACCTTTGCAGCATTTCTTGCTGGCCAAAAGAAAGGCCCCAAGCCTCTCATTTCCCACACTGCAGGTGGGTATTGCTCTGAGAGCCCCTCCGAGGACAGCTCTGCCCCAGGGGGAGCCTGGGGTGTCCCCACGGGGCGGTCACACCATGGGACCCCCAGCCACAGAGTGGGGCCACCCCACAGCTCAGGCACAGAGCAAGCTCAGCCCTGACTCATCTTGGATCTTAGAGGAAGGGAGATGGGGAAAGCATTTGCGGTCTCGCTGTGCCCCTTCGTTTCCTCCCGAGCTTCCCCCAAACCCCCGACAAAGCACGCTGCCTCCCATCCAGGGCACTGGAGGCGTTCAATCACCCGCTGTGGTCTGCAGCTGGGCAGTCCCTGTCCCCTCTGTCACGTCCTAGGGGGGCCCTGCAGGCTTGAAGGAGCCCATGGCTCCACCAGGACAGCGGTTGGAAATTCTGCCCCTTGCTTTGGCAGAGAAAACCCACCGTGTGTGCCCGTGAGCACCAGCAGAGAGCAACCACCCCAGTTCCACAGCCCCCTGGGAGCTCTGCTGGTGGCTGTGCTTCCTAACCATGCTCAGTGCAACTCTGGTGATTTATCAGAAAAGGGAGGAAGGTAACGAGGAGCAGAACTTCTTGAAAAGCTTCCTGGCTTTCACCCGATTCCATCGGTTCCCAGTGAAGCTTTCTGAAAGCTAAAAATCAACCTCGTGAACTGGAATTCCTCCCAAGCTGCGGGCACTCAGGGCAAAGCAGCCTTGCAAAATAAGTTGCAGGTGAAGCAGGCTGGCAATACGAGGGCCTGGAAAATGAAGCTTTGTAAACGTCTCGCTGGAAGCAGCAAGGAGGGGCGCAGCCCGGCGCGCAGGGTGCCGTGATGCCGAGCACACTGCAGCACCAGGGGCTTGTCCGAGCGGCTCTGCTCCGTGCCTGTTAGCTGTGGCACTGGAGAAGGTGACACTGCGGAAACGATGGGGATTTGGGGGAAAGAGATTCTTTGAAAAAGCGCCCCTGCCAGTTTAAAAGAGTGCCGTGACTGCAGGGCTGCGATGTCTGGGGACATGAGGAGACAAGGCTTACGGGTAACAGTCACATCCCGTGCTAGACCTACGAGGAGTTGGAAAAAAAACACACACAGATGAGCTCACAGATACACAGCTCTTCTCCAGCTTGGACACAAGCAGGGAGTTTCAAACCTAGAAGCAAGCAGGGGACGATCAGCCCGTCCACGGCTCGGCCAGCCTGCAGGGGGGACGCGGTGGTGGCACCCTGAGCAGGGGTGGCAGCAGGGGGAGAAGCGGAGCTGCGATTATTGCCTGGCGGGAGAAGAGAGCCAGCTGACTGCAGGGTGTGAGGCGGTATTTCTGAGGGTCTGGAAGTGGTTGTGGTCAATTCTCCTTCTCAGAGCTCAAAACACGTCGGGAAGGAGATTGACCAAAACTCCCTGCTTATGGGAACGAGGTGAGGCAGTGACAAGGTCCAGGATATTTCTGCAGATTTCAAGCAGGATGCTGGTGGGATTGGTTCCTCTGCCCACCTGCCCACGAGGTGGAACACCCCGTCTCGGCCAGCCCCCAGCTCGCCTGGGACGAACACTTGGTCTCGCACTGAGACTCCCGGGAAGGGAAGCCCCAATTCCCCCGGTTAGTTTGTTTCCACGGTTAATCATCTTTGATATAATTTGTGCGCTAAGAATAGATTTTTTCATACCTTAGTGCCACTTCCAGCCCATTAGAGCATAGTGCTTCTATTTTATTTTCTTTTTTTAAAAAAGCTGTCTGTAGGGACCCAAATATCCCTACTAACCTGCAAAAGGCAGGCAGGGCCCGCAGAAAGAAGCATTTACGGCTTTATTTTAGCACCGAAGCAGCAAGAAGGGATGTAATTTAACAGTGTGAAGCGTATGGCAAAGCTACAGAAGGCTTGCCCTTGGATTTCCAACACTAATTTTTCTGCAGTGAATTTAAAATACCAGGTGAAAAAAAAGAAAACTTGGTTGGTCGGCCTCCTGCTGCTTGCCCTGCCTCATAACCAGGCTGCAGCAGGCAGAGGGGATGCTGCAGCTCTGAACTCAGACTGAAACATCTCACTGCCTAAAAACGAGGGAAGGAGCTTGTTTTCTCTGCTCAGCTGAGCGAGAGGAACTGTTGCAGACTGCCCAGTTTTAGATTTTTTTTAAAAAAATCCCCTTCCTGCCTAAAACCTACGTTTTCTGTAACATCCTGAGAAATATTTAGCTTAATTCTGACTTGGCACAGTCCTGTCTGCTACGAGCCAGCTTCTCACTGCCCTCAGCCCAGTGACACCACGACCGGGCTCACACCATAAAGGCACCACCTTCGAGGTCAGGCCCTGGGAGGGGGGATGCTGCTGCTGGTGCCACCCCGAAGGCATTCGGCCATGCTAAGCCCCGGGGAAGCAGCCGACCTCCCGCTCCTCCGCAGCCACTTCAGCGCCATCCATCGGACTCCAAGCCTTGGCGTAAAGCAGGGAGCATGCCCTCCTAGTTCTCTGCTCAACGGGGGAAAAAGGAAAAAGCAAACCCTGACGCTGCGGGCGGAGGACAGCACCTGCCAAGCAGAGCAAGGGGCAGCAGAAATTAAGGCAGCCACCTGCGGAAAAGCCCTGCCTGCAGCCGGAGCAGGGCCAGCAGCATGCTGGCTCCTCGGGCACATGCTGCTTGGAGCCCCCGAGCTTCATCAGGCAGCCCGGGGAGCGGCGAGGCAGCGAGCAGCTCGGCCACGGGAGCGGAGACCTGCCTGGAAGAGTGGAAGAGGGAGGCGAGATGAGCCGGAGGGGAAGCGGCTACAGCTCCTCTGATTCGGAGGGCTTGGCGGGCAGTGAAAGCCTGGCTACCACCCGGGTCAGAGCCCTGTTCTCGGCCAGCAGCTGCTCATTCATCTGCCTCAGAGTGTGAATCTGTTTGAGCTGGTGGAGATTCTGCGGAGAGTGACAGGAGTGGACACAGAGATACAGAGAGAACACACCACGGACACAAAAGGGCACAGAAAGGTGAATTTAGTCCACGAGCAGTGAAATAGAGAATAAAAGAAAAATTAGTGGCAGTGAGTGCTGGGTAGGCAGCAGCTCAGATGCACACGAAGAAAGCCCTACAACACACTGAGGGTGTTTGGGAACCTTCCCTTTCTCCAGGGGCCTCCACAGCCTTTAGGAAGGTGCATTTCCTACAGGGCAGGCCGCTCTCTGGCTGGCTATTTTCTGATTTATTGAGGTGTAAGCTCCACCAGCACACAGCCACGGAGTTACTGCTCTGAGAACTATCACCGCTGACTTCCCACCTCCATGGGCTATGAAAGCGCTGCTGGGAATTTCTTTATGTCTCCTTTTCTTCACGTGTCTCCAAAAGCTAAAGCAGCCTGGAGTAGCAAAGAGCAACCAGAGCTCCACGGGAGGTTTTATTTATGAATTAATCACCCGTGGGTGTCACTGTCCTGCCGTGGTCACCCAGACACATCACCTCACAGCCCCCGTCCCTACGGCACCTGAACTCCTGGGTCTGCCCTGTCCCGAGGCTCAACGTCTCTCTCATCTAGAAGTGCAAGCTTAAAACACTGAAACCACTCATTTTGACGACAGCAGTACAAGTGACAGCATCTTACAGAGAAGGCACTCGAAACACGGCGTTTTTAGTACCAGAAGGAACACAGAAAGGAGACAGGACAGTGCTGGAACCCAGCCTCCGATGTGGGACGAGCACAGTCCCAGCTGCACAGGGGGACACACGACACGGAGGCAACGCAGAAGGAGAAGCAGAAGAGGGCAGAAGCTGTGCAGACATCACCGTTTCTCGTTCAAGGACCACATTTCCCCAGAGACACTGACATAAAACCTTATGCGGGGCGTTTACACCGTGCGTGGAGCCAGGGGCTGCCTGAGCAGCATCCCGTCCTTACCCCTCGCAGCTCAGCTCGTCGGGCAGCGGTGCCGCAGGAACGGGGAAGCCTCTGCCAGGAAGGAGGGGATGCAGGCACAGGGCAGCGGGAGGCAGGCAGGGGAACGCCCGCCAGAAGAGGAATTTGAAGTTCAAGTGAAGAAATCCCAGCCCACAGCAAAGCAGCTCCCGTCCTGCCCGCAAAGCGCCGTGCTGCCTGCGTCCCCCTCCCTCGCCTGCAGGGAGTAGAGGGAAGGGTCCGCGGGGAAGGGAATTCCTTTCTGCCATTTAATTGACAGAAAGTGGTCAAAGGGAGTTGCTGTTTGCAATAACGAAGCTGTCCTGAACCAGAAGAGCACTGGCAAACCTATGGTGACAGGAGGAACTTCCCCCTGACTGCACAGGAGGGAGCTGGCTGCAGATCCCCACAGAACCGCTGCGCCCCAGGACATCCAGGACGTTTTGTTGGAGGGCTCAACCCTGTACAAACGAGAAGTAGCCCAGGAAGCCCCCACCCTCCAGCTCAACTCGAGCTACCCAAAAGCCTTGGCTCCTCATTAAGGAGTGAAGATGCCTCATCCAAAAGCCTTGCAAAGCCGAAAGAAGCGATGCAGCTGAGTGTGAGGAGTCACGGAAAGGATGGGGGCCGAGCCCCCCCAGCTGTCCAAGCGATGAAGCCCCCCCTGCCTCACCAGCCCTGGCCTTCAGCAACGCAGTTCTGACACCAGGTAGACCGGCAGGTCCCGAGACAGAGCTATGGGGCAGAAGAGCTCCCGGGACACCTCAGCAGGGACACTTCTCCCCAAATCCTGGCCACCATCCCCGTGGGCAGGCTGTCCTGCGCCTGGTGAGGTCAGACAGATGTCACAGCTCAGGCTGTGGCTGTCCTGTGAGTGACGGTCCCCAGGAGCTGCAGGGGGATGCTCAGGCTGGAGGAGCATCCCCGGATTACAAATATTCTCCGTTTCCTTCCAGGGAACTCAGCTGAGCATCTGGCTGGCAGAAAAATGTCAAACATATGTAAAAGGGGGTGCCGTGCTACGGGAGGTGGGAAGGATTGCGGTCAGCTTAGAGACCACCTTGACTTTTCCATACCAGTACAGCACAAACCAGCAGCGTGGCACGATCAGAGGCAGCTCAGGCTCAGCACCCTGCCGCAGATGATAAAAAGGATCACCTATGCACGAATGTGTGTGCGCTGCAGGTAGGATGGCTTTCTATTTATCATGCTCAAAGACACCTAGAGAAGGCTGGAAAGCTGGGCCTGAAGCCAAGGGCAAAGACCAGAATCTGGACGACACCGCTGTGATTGCTTATCACTCTGCTGGATACCTGGCTTACAGAAAGCAGGCTTCTCGGTTCAGCTGCACTTGCCTTCAATTAAAGGATTTTGTGCCTGCAACACTAGGGGAAATAAAAATGCCCAAAGCATGCACAATGTACAAAGCCAGGAGGTGCAGAGCTGCTACAGAATAAAGAAGCTTCTGTGACCTTCAAGGAAAATTGCTGTGTTAAGTTGGGACCTCAGGCACTTGGCATTGAATTCAGTTCAGTGCAAATGCTAATTTTCTTTCTCCTTCCTCAGCCAAGTTGCCTTATCTCCAGTCAAATTCTGCAGTCACTTAGGAAAATGCTGTACCACCCTGTCACCTTCCCAACAGCAGGCCTGCAGGAGCAACTCTAGCATCAAGGAGTTCTTTGAGATCACCAATTTCATCCTGCTCCTCTCCATTTCTTGACAGCTTCATCAGCAGTGGATAAACTCACGACAGGAACAAAGCTTGGGCTGAAGAGCACAGCATTTCTGTCACAGCAGCCCAGGACCTTTCTGTGATGTTGCTGTGCCTCCTCTCCCAGAGAAGTCAGCTGCTTTCACCTTGCTGCGGCTACACCTGAAGCACTGAGCTGGACAAAGACCAAAAGGCTGGATGTGAGCCAGGATGGACCAGTTCAGTTCAAAGACTGGTGGGCAGAATCCTGAAGACTGCAGTGTTAGTCAAGATGTAATAACTTGGCATGGTTGGTTATCTCCCGTTGCTGCTCTCCACCTTAACAGAAATGGGTGGATTTGCTTAAATCGCTTATTCCTTCTGATTCTGCTCAATAGCAATTCAATTAGCGAAAGTAGCAGGAATGCAAGTCCAGCCAGCATTAATAGGTTTGATTCCTGGCACTACTTCCACCCGAGGGATTAACGCAGATGTTCTGCAGAGGTTATCTCACTCTGCACAAACACAACCGGGCCAACTCTTCAATTTTAAGACGTGATGTAAGTGGACATGGAAAGTCTCTTTTCCTTACAGACTTGCCCAGTACGTTTTTATTGTCATGGATTTCATACTCCTTTTTATTAAGTGGCTGTCACAGAAGAAATGTCGCAGCACACACAGGTGCTCAGCGCTGTACCGGGTCTGGCTGGGATGGAGTTAACTTTTCCACCGCAATTGCAGCTTGAGGATTTGATAAGGAAACACAGTAGGACCTCAGAAGAGGCACTTTCAAATTCCGTGTCTATTTATTCCACTAACAAAAGCTCATTTTGGTTGTTTAATGCAGCAGGAACACAGCAGGGAGCAAAGAGCAAGCATCACTCTTGAGGATCTGATAGCTCATTTCCAGGTAGACCACAGGCTGCTTCAGCTCATGCGCTGTCCCCAGCAGTGACCAGCAGCTTCAGGGTAATACAAGAACACGTCAAACTCCTGGCAGTGCTTTTCCCAGTGCACCATCTTGGCTTCCATCAGTCTGCAGCTCCCAACTAGCTGAACCAGAGGAGCTCTGGCAGCATCCAGCAGTCCCTACAGGCACCTTATTTCACTAATTGGTTCCTGAACCAATATAAATGTTCCAAACCGACAGACCACTAGGGGACACCAATTTGTCTTTTTACTCCAAGGCCTGAGCTGGTTTGTGGAGTAATCTACAGAGTGAGAGAAACAACACAAAATGCTACTACTGCCTGTATTTCTCTTGAAGGCCCCATTTCTGTAATGATGGGGAAGAATCTCTGGAGTTAAATGTTGCCACCTGTGGAGTGGACAAAGGACCTGAAGCTCAGGCACATTCAGTCCTTCCCCTTCTAGCTAGCACATCCACTTATTTTCTCCTCTTTGAAAGAAAAGAGAGCCTTTGCAGTAAGACTCCACCAAATTGTTCTGTGCTCACTGCAGCAGAAGATGCAGCACAAGCCAGCGGGTCCTTCAACGATGTACCCTTGGTAAATACATGAAGCTTGAAATAGAAAAATGAAGTTGGAGCCTCCTGGAGGACAGCAGGAAATTATTTCCATCAGCACACCGTGGCGAGAGAGCTCACGGCTCTCAGCCCTGTGTCTTTTGTTGGTAAAGTAGCTTGGTCCCACCTGGATCATGCTCAGAGGGAAGGGAAGCACAGGGCACTGAGCGAAGAGGAGCATTCTGTGAACACGAGCACGAACATACAGCATCCAATGCTGTAACACTGCAAGATCAGTGAGAAGGTTCAGGTGTTCCTAGGCGGCCAACACACTGCTCCCTGCCCTGCAGTGCTCCCCGCCAGCCCCATGCTCCCAGGGCATCCCAGCCATGGCAGGAGGCCACTGTCCTCCGAAGCAATGCCACGAGAGAGAGGGGAACGCGAAGGAAGCAGTCAGTGGGGGACGTCCCGTGACAGTAAGCCATGCTGTATGTTTCACCAGGAAGCAAGTTCCTCTTTGCTGAAATCCATTCCAGGCTGACTTACTGCCACAGCCTTCCAGTGACATGCTTTAGGAAGGGAGTACAGGAATACAATCACTCTGTGTTTTTTTCCTGGCTAGTGTGCGTGATCTCAAAAGCCAGCTTTGTCTTCTTACCCATCTGGAGAGAACCGCAACGGCTTAACTTGGGCCGCAGACTAGCACAGGGGATCAGCAAACTGAAACTCATGGATGCCACAAAAGGTTAGTTTTAGAAAGCATTTAGGGAGAACAGCCTTCACAGTTCTCAGATCAAACAGCATTAACAAATAAAACATATGGTGCAATCGGAGCAGTTTTATTACTATTTCATGTTTGGAGAACATAGCCCTTAAATTAAGTTCTCTATGCATAAAGGAACACACTCAGAGGTAACAGGAGTCCCCTCCCATGTATACTTTTAATATCCTATTCCTGGGTGACAATCCCCAAAGACATTAACACAAAGCATAAAAAATAGAATAGAGTGAATAGATTATTTCCTACCTTCATCTCCTCCTCCATTTCAGAGAGTTTCCGCTCCAGGGCTCGCTTCTCCTGTTCACAAAGATTCGTAACAAAGATTGTCATGTGAAAAACTTACAGAGCATTTTCTTTTAAAGAAAAGTAAGTGTCTTATGTATGAGCAGTCACTGAAAAGCATCTCAGAGCAATGTGCAGGTTACCAGCCTGATCAGATGGGACACGGCAGCTGGTCAGCCAGCAGGGGATCCGTGCTGCGGCCCATTTAGGCAGACCTCTCAGCCCTGAGCTCTCTTCAATGAAGCTATCCCACTACGTTTAGTGACCCCAGCTTTCAGGCCTTTCTGATGAAATGTGATTTTGAGCTGTGCAGGTGAAGCCGTGCAGGTAACTGTACTGCACGTCCCCTGCTGCAAAGGAGATGATGACAAAACCCGCAGAGCCCATCAAATACCAAACAGCGACCAGGGAAAGGAATCTGGAAATCCTGCTTCTCCCAGATAAATTTAGGAATTTAGAGCTGCAAAACTGACTGACTGCTGCAGCAGATTCTGGGAACCAACCAGTACACAGGCGCACAAAATACAGAAGCTGTCCTGAAGCACTTAATGCCATCCTTACTAAGCAACACTCTTTTCTCTCTGTTAGAAACCTGCGTTTGTACCTGCTGTGATCCTAATGCAACAAAAATAATGCAGAATGCTGCCCCATCTTGGAAGCGCCCTATATGGGTGGGAGATAGGGTGTGGGGGTGAGCTCCCTCTGGTTGGGCATGTCCTGCTCAGGGCAATGCTCTCACTGACACATTTGTTTGTTTTTAACAAAAACAAAGCTCCACCCATGTCACGACTTCCCCCAGCTGCTGGTTCAGATGGCAGTGATGGCCGGCTCTAACTTTAATTAACCATTAAGGTATGTGGTGGGAGAATGTGAGATAATGGCCATCAGCTGAAGCAGGGGAGGTTCTGACTAGATACAAGATAAAAAGTTAACTCTGAGGATATTTAAGCACCAGAACAAGGGGCCATAGCTGTGGAGCCTCAACACTTACAAATCTCCATGAAATGACTGGACAAAGCCCCGAGGAAGGCAGTTCAAATTCAGCACTGCCTGTGCCTGGTGTGTGGACTACAGACCTCCCCGAGCCCCTTCTGACCTGGCTGAAGGTCATTTAGGGCAGAGACAGCCACACGCTGCAAGGTCAGCTTAGCTGCTGCAATAAAGCTGACTGCTCAGTTCGGAGGAAGGAGCAATCAGATGGTCAGATTTCCAGTATAATCGTCAGACAGACACCCAGCTGGTGTTGTGCTTTGCTCCCCTCTCCGCCCTGAAACTTTATTTACAAGGAACAATAATATTTTTAAAGCATAATGGATCAACAGCCCCTTAGGACCATGCACCACTATTTGTTGGTCTGTAGATTCTTGTAACAAAGGAATGAGACCAGAACGTGGCTGATCTGCAAAGAGAGCAGAGAAGTCGCAGGCGTTGAAAAGGTCAGAACACAATTATCACTGTGAACTGCTCTGCAAGGCAAAAATATAACTTATCTTTTAATTAACACTTTCCTTCAAGAAATTGCTCTGCCTTGCAGAGGAATTCAAGGCAAGGATCGCGACTCAGAAGAAAGCAGACACATACCCTTTTCTCCATCTCCAGCATGCTAGACCGGTCAGAAGTTTTCTCCTGTTTCTGCTATGCAAATTAAAAATAGAAAGCTATTAAAACTGAGAGGATTTCATAGGATGCTGTACAAAGGCCTAGATAGCCTACAGAAGCACTTGCCCAAAGAAGCAGTCCTTAGAGTATCACTCACACCACTCTTATTTCTGCAAAATATACAAGTCCCCTCTGTAGCACCCTCCTTCCCATGAGCTAAACAAATCCCTCCCTGCACTGAAACACGTGGTGGCTTGTCATGGGCCAGTGCTTGGTTTCTCTAGTCCAGGAGTTGGTTTCTGCCTTACCTGGGCTGCTTTTTCCAACTTCGATTTGATGTCGGCCAACTCAAGCTGGGCTTCTTGCAGTTTTGACTTCAGCTTTTGATTTTCAGACAGGGCACTTTCATATAACTGAAATATGAACCAAATATTTCAATTAACCAGGCTGCTCTTAGGCCAGTGCACAGACCCAGCTCTGCCACACCACTCCACAAGTCCCAGCACTGAGCAGAGGCAGCTGCAGGGTTTGCATCGCTCCATACTATTAGCTTTCAAGGATTATGTTGAAAGTTTCAGAAGAAAAATAATCTGGAGTGTTAGAGCAGCAAAAAATAATTCTGTTGGGTATGTATACTTGGGTCATGCTGGCAGTGCTCGGCAACATCTTTTCTTGCTCCTTCACACATCCCTCCCAACATTTCTCCAGCCTCATCCCTCACTCTTCCTTCCCAGATATCTGACTTTGCATGGTGTCCTTTCACCCCTTGTCCTTTTTTGACCCTCTGAAGAGCTGTGGCATTTGAAAAAGGCTACAGTCATTCCCAAAGGCAATGGAAACAGAAAACGAAAAGAAATTGTTTTGCTCTTTTGTGCCAAAGACTCTCAGTGCAGGTTTCTGCAGCAACAGGCAGCTTCTAAGGTGCATGCATTGACAATAATCCACCTGAAAATCCTACCTTTTTATAGTCCCTGTTACTCTCCTCTTCTGCTCTGCTGCTGAGGGCAGCTAACCGGTTCTCCCTCCGGGTGTAGGCACTGGAGCGGCTGGAGGCACGATCGCTGTAGGAGGAGGAGTCACTGGCAGGAGTAGGGTTTGTAGCTGCTTCCAACCTAAAATGCAAAGAGGATCTAGCACCATGGAGCAGGGACAGTGTCAGGACTGCCTGTCTGAGCCTGCCAGGCTGGGGCTCGAGGCTGTGCACAGGCTCTGGGACTGCTGAGCACGCTCCTGCTGCAGCACAGTGCCCGCGGGCAGGGAGCAGCAGCACCGAAACAAGTGGGAAAAGTCCAGTGGGTATCAGCCCCAACCCCAACAGGGCAGTAACTTCCCGTGCATCTCCCATCTGCATGGTGGGAATGGGCTCTGTTGCTAACGGGGCACAGAGGGTTTGTCTCTCGTTGTATCTGGTAATTTGGGGAGTGAAGGCTGGGAGCAAGCTGGCCCAACAGTTCTGCTACGGTAAGTACTGAACGGCCAGAAGCAGCTTCAGCTTATGCTATTGGTTTGAAGTGCTGGGAAGCCCTGAAGCCATAGAAAAAAGTACCACAGATAAATATTAAACAGAAAAAAAAATCCAAGAAACAAAACTCTTACCTGGAAAGTCTTTCATGCTGAAAGGAGAAAGGGAAAAAAAGAAAGAAAAATTGAATTAATAACCAGAAGAATTGACAGTTCAATTCAAGAATCGCAGAGCTGCCACGTAGCAGCAGTTTCCTACCTCTGACACAAGCAGCAAGCTCACAACAAGCTACACAGCGCTACCTCCCACGCCCAAACTGCGATTCACCAATTCCTGCCTGAATTTCAATTGCTTCTGCTGCTCTGAAGTACTTCAGATTTAATTTCTTTCCTTAACCTAAAAACTACTGAACCTTGAACTTCAAATCCTAGTTTACGGAATTGAAATCCATTCCTTGGACCAAAACTAATCTATTGTTTCCTTTTTGAATCAAATAATTCTTCTCGATTTTGACCGCTGTCCTATGCATGATGTGGGTGAGTGATTTATGGACCAGAAGCACTGAGCTCTTGGCGCATTCACGTTGGATGTCTGAAAACCACAAACCGTTTTCCTCTCCATGGGCAGACACCTCCCCTACCAAGGAGAGCTTCACGACACCGAGGGGCACACAGCAGAACTGCTCGAGGAAGGGAGAGGAGCCCTCAGCAGCCAAAATATTAATCACACTGCTTGTAGGGTTCTGCTTTCCCCATCGACACCCCAGTGGCCGCGGTGCAGCTCTCAGCTCCGTCGTTGCTCATACACCAAAACTGACCTGGGCCAGCTAATGCACAGGGGAGGTTACAGAAGAGTTTTGCTTGGCACTGTAACACGCTACAGGGCCTGGTTGTGGTAAACTGCAGTTTTTAATGGGGTTTTCTGGACTGGACAGCTTTCTCCTCCAAATGCCAAAGCCAACCAGCAATAGCACAGGTGTCCCGCAGGATGCACCGCCCTGATCTAGCGCTTCCTTCCTGCAAGTTTCTCCATCTGGCAGATGTTTACTCAAACCCGAGGCGCAGTCTGACACTTTTTCAGTCTCTTGAACTGGAAATTGAGCCCGACGTCCCACTACCAGTGGTATTAGCAATGCTGTTCCTGCAAGCGAGCACAAACCACCTGCCAGTGCTACCAGCTATTTCCCTACAGCCTTTTTAAGAAGCGAACACTAGAAGAAGGACATTGCAAGGGAGGAGAGGGGCCAGGGCTGTCACCTCACAGCACAGAGGTGCCCCTCATATCGAGCTGGAACCTCCTGGGCTTCCGTCTGTGCCCGCTGCCTCTTGTCCTGTCGCTGGACACAACCGCAGAGCCCGGCTCCATCCTGCCGACACCTCCCCTCAGCCATTTATCCCCACGGACGGGGCTCCCCTCAGCCTTTCCTCCAGGCTGAGCAGCCCCAGCTCCCTCGGCCTGTCCCAGGGGTGCCCCAGGCCTCAGCTCCCTCCTCAGGACTTGTCAGGACGCAGGAACGTGGTGACACTCTGTGTGCTCCAAGTCGTCCTGCTTTTAATTCATCCTATCCTAATAAAACCCTGATCCCGGATTCCAGGAAGGAGCCTCCCGATGGGGCCTGCCGTCAGGGCCGCCTGGAGGGCCGCCCTCCCTGGGATTCCACCATTGGAGCCACACCAAGGCCGCAAACTGAAGCAGCCCAGCACGTTGACGCCTCATTCAAGCACATTCAAGCTGAAGCTGCTAAACCCGAAGCTCAAAAGGGACGAGCAAAGCCCGCTGTTAATTAGCACACCCTCCCTAGAGCTGTCACAGCCGATCCAGGTGCTGGCACAGGCCCGGAGCCATGACAGTGGGCCCAGCCCTGGGCTCCTTCACTGGCTCTAACCCCTCTCCATGCAGGACAGCACAAGTTTTCTTTGTACCAAGATTCCCCGTTTTCAGCCACCAATGCGTTGGCCGAGGTCTCTGGGGTCTTTTGGCAACAGAGCTCCTCACACTTGCCTCGTTAAGACCTTGGTTGCCCCAGCCTGAGGCCTGGCAGCTCCCCTGAAATTTCGGCCCGGTGACCCGGGCTCCGCGGTTCAGTGGGAGGGGGAATTGGGAAGTGATTAACAAGCCTCTTGCTGGAAGTTATTTGTGCACTTTCTGCTAATCCCTTTCAGTGACAACTCCCCTTACAATGACAAACGGCTCGACAAGTAATCCACTTAATATCAAGCTTGCATTTATTTCAACAAACACACCTGCTAATGGATTTGAACAGAGCTGGGGAAGTCCACACGTGGCGGGGCAAGGCGATGTGAAAACTGAGCAAGAAAAGCCAAACCTGAGCAGGTTCCCAAGCAAGTCTGTGCACTTCCAGCAGGAGGAAAACGTCATTTTTGTCTTTTTTTTCAAATAAGAAACAAATAATCTCCAGAGGCAGAGACAGCAGGGGTGTGCTTCTGCTAAGGAGGGGTGGGGTAAGACAGGAATCATCTTAAATAGCTGCTAGGAACACCGAAGGAAAAAAATAACAAAGCAGGGCCTAGTTTATTGGATTGGAAAACCTCCCTGTGATGGACACGGGGAAGAATTATTTCAGGTTGCAACTGTCCCTGTCTCTCCATGGGGAGGGAGACACCAGTTAGGACCAGGGGACCCGCGGGCCCTGCTCCTGCCAACGCCAGGACGAGTGCATTGTGGCTTCCCTCCTACACTCTCCACCCCAGCACTGGGCACCTCTGGGGCTTCTTGAGCCCAAAGCTGGATTTTTTGTCTTTCTGCAGAGTCTGCTCCGCTTTGCCCTCGCAGCTGCTGAAGGTGCCGCCCTGCACCGCGGCATCCCAAAGGGACGCAGGCATCGCACGGTGCCGAGTTATGGGAAATGTTTGCAGTCACAGTGCTTGGGAACAGCCCGCGTCCTTCCCTCACCCTTCAATTTTCGGGTGCCTCTCACCATGTTGTTTCAGTTAAGTGGTATTTTTGTGACAAGGATGATTAAGCTGAGAGGAACTGGATGAAGCCTGGGTCTGGGAACAAGACATTATAGCCGCTGCTGGAAATAGCCCTGCTCTAATGGAAGGTGCAAAGCAGTTTTCATCAGCAGATTATTCCTTTGCTTGCTGTTACCTTCAGGGAAGGAAGGGATATTTATTTTATTTTAAATCAGTTTCTCGCTCAATATTTTCTTGAGTTTTGCATGGAGGCCAGTGCTGGTATTGAAAGTAGGAGCTTATCCTGTTCATTTTTTTTTAAATTATGATAGAAGAGGGAAAAAAAAAAGCCTGAATGAGAAAAAAAAAAAAAGTTCCACTTTTCAGCTACAGAAAAGGCTCCAAGTAAAAAGGGTGACATGAAAAGCAGCAGTTCTGAGCACAAAGACAGGCTTTGAAGCCTGAGGAAATGAGTCAAACAAAATGATGACCGAAATCTTGTGCACTTGGGACGCACTTGTGCTGCTGGAGAGGTACCTGGCAGGGGAACCGTGAGCTCTGCATGCAAACACTGGAGTACGTGCTTAGCTGAGACATCCCTGTTATTTGCTCACACACAGCAAACGTCCTCAGAGGCCACTGGGACATCACATCGGCAACATTTCCAACAGAAAGCAGCTTCCTTCCAGCCCCGTTCTGCCCTGCTGCTGGCCACAGAGCCCTTGGAAACCTTTGCGGTGCTTCCAGCTGCACCTGCATGGTCATCTCAGTGATCACTGCTCCTCCGCTGACTGCCTCTTCTCTAAAACCACTAAATATGCCACTTCTACTTCTGCAGCATCAGCTCTCTCACCGTGTGGTGTATGTAAGCAGTGAAGAAGGACGTGTCTGCTCGGAGATCCTGTCCCAGAGCTTCAAACTCTGAGGTCAGAGTCAGAAGGTGAAGGGCAAAGCTCTCCCTGCAACATTTCTTGAAATAGAAGTTGGGGTAAACACAGGGAAACTGGAGCCAAGACCACCAAAGGACAAACATGCACTGACATGCTGCAAGACAGGGCTTTCTGCTCCTGATTAGTCTTGACTGAACACCATACAACCTGCTCAGGTTAAGGACGGGATGCTGAGAGATGGCTGCACCACCCCTAGGAACGCAGCGCTCTTTGTTTGCTTTCTTTTTTTCCTGGCAAATCTGGAACTGTGCTCTCAGCGTTGCCCAGACTGCTTTATTTCCCTCGGGACCAGGAGTTTGACTAGAAACGGCAGCCACGGAAGCATGGGGTTGTGAAATCCTCCTTCTCACAACCTAAACAGGGTCACAGCGTTTCAGGGTGTGGGGGGGAGGAGGACCCCGGGGAGCGGCGAGGAGCCAGAAGCGGCTGCCCTGGTTCGGAAAGCAGCACGCCTTCCCCTCCCGGCAGCCAGCACCGAGCCCAGGCCCCGGCGCCCTGCTGAGAGCACCGAGCCCTAAACGTGGAAGCGTAATTTAAGGGGTAATTTAAAAGCACAGAAAGCTCGTGGGCATGCCTCTCGTTTCTGGTGACCCCTTGCTCCTGGACCTGTCATGGAGGGAGGCTGGGTGTCCTGCGTCTCCCCCAAACTTGCCCTTCACCTGCCAGGTCTCTTCTTCTTTCCTCGCGGCCGTTCAGGCAGCCTAGGGGGTGGCAGAGGGCAACAAAGGGGGTTGGTTATTTCTGCAAGCCTCCCAGACAGGGTCAGAGCTGACTTGGCCAAGCTGGGCTAGCAAAACACAGGATATGTGAGATAGGACCTGAGAACAAGGACAAACAGCATCATACCAGGCTGATTTCCCCTGCACACCTTTCTCCTGCCCCCTGTTCTGCAGGCACCGGCCATGGCTTTACTCCTCCAGACCCCTTGTGATGCTGCAAAGTGCCAGGAGCACCCTCGGGACTGGATTTTAGAAACGCGCTCGGACTGTGGAAGGCAGGAGCCTTCCCTTCGAAGCTCAGAAGCTTTTACAGCTGTTGGAAGTTCAGGAAAGTATAATTAAAACCAAGTTCCTCGTGGAAGGTTTAGATAAAATGAAGCCCTGAAAGGCAGCGCCAAGAGGGGGATCAGCCGCTTCTCTTGCCAAGTCAGAAATTGGCCTAATTGCTTCCAATCGCATTCCTCTGTGGCTAGGATCAGACCCAGCAAAGGGAGAGAAACCCTACTATTTACATTTCTTCCAAAAAAAAAAAAAGGAAAATAGATGCTTTGGGAACATTTTATGCTTCTTTATCTCCAATTGGCCAACCTTAGGAAAATCTGCTCTATTTTAAGATAGTTCTCAAGGAGTTTAGTTTGGGGTGTTTTGCTTCCGAGATCCCCACCAACACCCCTGCCAACGAACCACCATTTAACGAGATCCCAGAGCGCAGCTCCAGCCCTGCTCTCCGCCCCCTTCTTAATCAGGAGAGGAAGTTTTATGAACCTCTCCAATTTTGTTCTTGCGTTGGCAACTGTCCCCCTGTTTGTTTTAGAAAATAAATACGAAACAAAGCCAGCTGCTTGTGGGGCCGCTTCGTTCCCTCTTGGACGCGAAGCCACCGGGGATGCTGCAGGAAGCTGGGTGCTGTGGCTGTGCTGGTGTGGGCACTTGGCACGGCAGCTGCAGGGACAACATCTCCAGTGCCCCGTGCTGCTGCTGCAGCTCCCAAATCTCCCTCGAGCCGTGCAAAAGCTGAGCTGGAAGGGGGACAGGCGATGAGGGCGGCTGCTGGCTCCACGTGCAGACCCCAGCCCCATCTCGGCCGGGTGCAGCTCGCAGCGGGGCTCCCCTCGATGCGCCCATCCAGCTGGGTACTGGCAGGGCAATGAGCTCGGAAAGTTTTCCACTGGGTGCAGAACGGTTACAAGATCTGTTTTGAACGCTGCTTTTGTTACTTCTTTTTTTTTTTCTGAGGTCATTGCCTCCCTTGGAAAGCTGCTCTGCTGACCTGAGAGCTGTGCTTTGCTCCAGCTTCCTGCTAGCTGCAGCTGAGCTGATGGATCCTGCTCCCTTCCCGCTAACGCTTGCATTTGTGCAAACGCAAGGATTACAAAATCCCATCGATATGATTAACAATCCAGCGTAGCCAAACCACCTCCAGCTAACCTCCAGCTCCCCAAAGCCCGACGCAAAGTACGTTTTCACAAACTATAAATCAATAGGCTTTGCTTAATAAAAGCTGCCATTACCGAAGCATGATATTAGAAGATCCTCCAAGATGAAATAGTGGCTTTGGCAGCGGGCTGAGACGGATCGCATCGTTCACAGCACGGACAACGCGCGTTTAATCAGAAACAAATACACACGGCCGCGGCGGACTGACGACCGCATCTCCCACAACCCCAAACACATCGAAACGTTTTGCAGCCTTCCAACATTTGTGCGCTTGCCAGCCCCGTGCCTCAGTTCCCCGTGCCTCCCTCACGTGGCCCGCTGGCTCTGCAGCAGCTGCAGTTTATTACCAGGGTCTCTGGGGGATAAAGCTCTCCATGTAAAACGTCAGGCTGGATTGTATTTTAATTTTGGGAAGGCCACAATTCAGAAACCTGGGCTCACTGCTCTTATTTTTCCTTCTTTTTCTAAGGGATCAAATTTTATTGGTGAAAAATTTCATTTTTGCAAAGCGACGCGAGCTTAGACAAAGCTCTCCAGACATGAGGCAACAAAAGCTGAACGGCCAAGTGACCCACGAGGAGAAAGAAGATCACTGCTCCCAAATTTCTTCGGTGTGAGACTGCCACAGGGCTGCAGGCAACAGCTTCTGCCTTGCCCCTGCAAACGCTCCCCTGGGACTCTCCCAGGTGTTATCATCGGGTGTTTAAATACCAATTAGGGCTGCAGCCAGGATCCAGCTGCCTCAAACCAACCTGCCGACGTCTTGGCACGAAGCGTGCGCCGACGAAGCCTGCTGAACACCTCCGTCCTGCAGCCACATAGCATTCCCGTGACACCGCTCCAGCCGCGGGGAGCGCTCGCATGGAAAAGCCATCAGGGCTGCTGCGGGTAGGCCGAGCTGTCTGTGCCACGCTGAGCACCCTGGGCTGTCGGAGTTAAGGCTCTTTGTGCTGTCTCTCTCTCCCTCCTCATTTGTTTCAGGCTAAAATAGCTCCAGACCAGCTGCCAGGCAGGGATCTGAACCCAAATCTGGTTGGGGACATCTGCTCCAAAGATTTTGTTTCTATTGAACTGCCGGAGTAACCTCAGCAATTTGGGGTCATTAAAAAAACAAAACAAAAACATACACAAACAACTCCTTGGAAAAAAAAACAAAACCCAAAAAACTCCTTGGAAAAAAAAAAACACAACCAAGCAACCAATCAACCAACAGAAATCCCACAAAAAGCAAACCCAAATGCTAACAGCTCCCCAGTGTTTTTATCTGACCACCAGTTGCGACTCCAGTGCGGTGGAAATCTGCGAGCACACGGCACAAAGCTGCCTGGAAGGGTACAGGTACGCTGCTGGTGCCCTGGGGACGTGATGGGGCCGAGCTCTGTCTCTCCTGGCCCTGTTTTCTCTGGGTTTGTAGTCCCTTCATGGCAAACACAGCTATAATAGGTTCCTGCAACTGCAGTAACCGCTGGTTTCCAGTTCGGTTTGAAGTGGTTTCCTGCCCACGGTTTCCACCCGCTCTCCCATCGCTTCCCTTGGCCACCCGGTCCCACCCCGCGGTACCTCCCTGTCCCGGCTCTGCCAGCGTGCCCGGTCGGGTGGCTGGACCACGGGCTGAGCCACGTCACACATCTCCTCCTCCTCCTCACCCCTTGGGTATCGCAGGCTCATTCCCTGCTCCATCCCTCGGAGGTGCCAAGCGATGGCGCAGGGCTGCGAGCGGCTCCCCTCGGAGCCCAGCCGCCCTCTCCAGGCACCTGGCGCTGCCTGGGCAGCAGTGGCAAGTTTGAAACGTGGTCCCCGTGCTGCTTTCTCTGAGACCAGTCACCAGCACGCCTAAAACAGCCAGACCATGACACAAGCCAGGTCCCAGGGGGATCTCAACACTGCGTGTGAAACCGCGTCCCGCAGGCCCAGCCCTAGCGCTCCATGAGGATCCTCCGCAGGAGCAGCACAGCACTGCACAGGAGAAAACGAGCAGAAAATGTTACTTTGATAACAGCAGGGTTTCACCCACCCTAGAAAACGCGGCAGGGCTGGGGCACAGGAACAAGCAGAGGTCCGTGAGTGTTCAGACCACTCGGTAGTTAACAGGCTGCCTGCTCTGTCCCTGGGAAGCGAGGGGGTTGAAGAGGAAAGTTTAGCCACAGGGCCACCAGCTGGGTGAGCCTCTTGCTCCGCGGGTCACAGCATGTGCCCTGGCCCATTTTATTTATACCCAGGGATGCGGCCAGGGACAGCAGAGAGCTGTCTGGCCACTGAGTCACAGCAGAGAACAGCGAACTGGGGGTGCCCGGGGGATGGCCAGACGTTCCTGATACACTGCCAGATATGGCCATTTAGAGAGGAAAACAACAAAATACAGAACAAACAGAACCCGGAATGATTTCTTAAAGATACCCATCTAAGGAATACGATGCTTGAGGAATAACCACCGATCAGACCAGGGAACAAGTCAGGGTGAGGAGGAACACGGCCTGAAGTTCATTGCATTGCAGTTTGAGCTCCAGCATCCCACTTTTTTGCTGGCTAACGGAGAGGATGCAGCAGCTTCTTCAGACACTGTACGGCCAGTCAGCAACCCCGACATTAGAAAGAAAAAGTCCTGAGACAACTTCCTTGACCTGATTTCAATTTCTGTAGCATCGTTTTTATCACAACCAGCACGAGTCCAAGCCACCAGATGGCAAGCCAAGAAGATAAGGTTTCCTGGAGCAATGTTTCCAGCACACCCTTTATGTTCGAACGCGGCTGCAGCAGCAGCGCAGTGATTCACACAGGTCTAAGTAACGTGAGAATAAACCTGTTACCATTAACATCTGAAACAAGACCAAACTTGTTGCAAAACCACTCAACAGAGCGCAAACTGACCGTCAGACACACTTATTCAGAGCTCTGCGAAGGCTGTAATCTGAGCAGGCATTTCTACCAGCGCCTCAATGCTCCTGGACATCGCTCCGTGATTAAAAGCCGTCTGGTTTGGCCGCGTTACCAGACCTCTAAGATTTTATGCCATTATTTATGTGTTAATACCCAAAACATGCTGGTTTTATTTGCACACCAAGCATCTGCAGCTCAAATGGCTAACGCTTTTGTGCGTTCGCTTTTCTTCCTTGAAGATTTGCTTTGGATTCTGGACATGTGTCCACATCAAAATCACACCCGGGTGGGAAGCATCCGAGCAGCGATTGCCATGGCAGCAGAACGACCGCGGGCTGGATCTGGAGGCCAACTAACACATGGCGGTTTGGAAAGTTGCTTTGAGTATTACTCTCAAGTGACTTGGTGAAAACATACGGCCTGTTCGAGGTGCTCCTGCATCCCAGATCCCGCTGAGCACGGCTCCTGCAGCCCCTCCAAGGAAAGGCAGGACAAAATCAATGGGTACGGACGATGGAGAACCCTTAACACTTGATTGCAGAGAGCCTGCTGCCAAAAATGCTGCTGCAAAGCTCAAGGAACAAGCAGGGAAGGTGGCTTAATGAGGGAGCAACCCAGCAGCAGACGGGAAAAGCCTTCTACTGGACCTTCAGACATGGCCAGGACCAACACTGACTCTCCAGCCTCTTGAGAAGCGAGTGGCAAGCACCAAGTGATGACAGCCAAGGTGCAGCCCAGCACATGCAGGGGGCTGGCAGCTTGAAGCTCTTCATGGTCTTCTTCACAGCAACACGTGGGATGACAGGACAGGGAGCACTCCTCAAAAGGGAGGCAGGGAACGGCTGAGAAGTTGTTCTTAAAATCTGTGCCGTGAGCCGGGAGCGTGCACTGAGCGTGCATCTCCTCCAGCTTTCATCTTCCTAACCTGTAGCACCCGGGGAAACACAAGGGTTGTGGAGTACCAAGGCACAGAGAGGCGAACTGAAACACCAGTACAGGGCACTTCCTACAAAAAGAACTAGCCCAGCATAAACAAGGTCTTTAAAGGATAAATAAACAAAAAGTGTTCCTCCCTTTCACCTGGTAAAACACACCCAGGGTGATCTGACAGGATGTAATTACATGGTCACTGTAATTGCAGGCTGTGCCATCTCGACACAAAAATGAGGTACCGTAGCTTGATGAGGTTCGAGGGCAACACAATGGTGCTGACCTTGCCCCAGGGCACGCTGCAGAATTTCCTCGGTGTGCCTTTTGCTGGTGCCCTGCCGTGTTTGAGAATATTGCCCTTGTGTGACGTGCAGCGGCTCCCTGCAAAGCGCTCACCCTCCTCGGCTGTGCAGTCGTGGAGATGCCATCAGTGAAAGGTGGGAGAAGCCCACACAACTTGATCCTAACACCTAAGTAGGAATGCTACAAAGAGCAGCGGGGCATGCCATAGGAAAGCGCTCTGCAAATGCCATCTGCACGCAGCTCTTTGCCTTAATAAGACGTCCTCTGGGCTGCCTGGTTCTCCGCGAGGTTTCCAGGTCTGTCCCACGAGCACAGCCGCTGCCTGCTCCTCTGTTCTGGCACCCCTGCTTGGATGTTGAGCACCACAGGTCTGCGGGTATCGGTCTCAGCTGGATGGAAATCTAAAAAGCTCCGAGATCTCACACTCCTGCCTGTTTTAGTGAGGGCTGTCAGCCTTGTGGGCATGGGGGTGAAAGGGGGACACGCACAATCATGGGGCAAATCCGTAAGAAAACGCACTTAATTCTTGTTCTTGCTCATGGCAGAATTACATCATCTTGGGGATCACACTGCCCGAGTTAACCCTTTGCTTTGGTTTGAGCTAAACCCTTCCAAGGCATCGGCATTTCCCCAGCCCTGACACACCAGGACAGGTTCCTACAGCCACCCGTGAGCCAACGAGCCTGCGGCACGGCTTCTCCCACAGCGATGCTCCGGTGCTACGTCCGGCACCACTGACACTGCAAGAATAAGCAGGGCTTCCTTGCTCACCAGAATCACAAGGGGCCAAGGAAAACTCTTTGCCAGGCTCTCCATTTCCCACCGGGTACCTGGGAACTCCCACAGCTCGACACCGTAGCCCCCCAGAGCCCGTCACTGCTTGCATCAACGCCACCAGGCATGCGCCATGCAAGCGAATACGGCAGTCAGAGCTCGTGTGAGATGTTTGTCACGTTTATGTGCTGGATCAGGAGGGGAAAATGAGTCAGTGTGTACGCAGAACAGGGCTGATTTAAAAAAAAAAACAACACTTGGTTTCTGAGAGAAATTAAAACGTTTCTCAGTTGTATGCCGTGACTGAGAACCTGTTTCCCACCTCCTGTGAAGCTGCTTAGCGATGCTGGGTCAGTTCACTGGGGACACTGGGTGAGCTGGTGCAGGAACCCCGCCGAGCGGAGGGAACGGGCAGGGAGCACCTCCAGCTCCCCAGAGCTGCCCCGGCTGCAGGCAGGACCGAAGCACCGAGCTCTTCTCCTGGCAGCAGGGAAGGTGCCGAGGCTGCAGCTTCCACTGCGGCCACGGCAGCGGGCTGACCCCCTCTGCAGATTTAGGGCTGTGCCTTTCCCAGACCCAGACCTGTCGCTACGAAGGAGCAGACCCCGCGTATCTGATGTGAGCAAACAGCAGCGCTCGGCTTCATTTAATGCTTGCATCTAAAATTAGTCTGCCTTTTTCAAACTAATTCCTCCAGGCTTTGACGCTGGCATGATAACACTGCTTGACTGCAAAGAGGCTGCCCTACAACCAGCGGGGCTGGGAGCTGCCCCTACAACCACAGGGACTGGGAGCTGCCCCTACAACCAGCGGGGCTGGGAGCTTCCCGGGAGCTAACACCAACGCTGTCACAAGGTGTTCCCACTCTCCAACACCTCCTTAGATCAGGACACCACCCCAGTTCAGGGAGGACGAGACAACTCTCTCAACCTGCCAGCCTGTCCGTAACAGGTGGTTTTCTTTTTGTGTTGTGGAAATTCTTAAACGATGCCACGGTTCACAGCAGCTCCGAGGCTTAAAACCCCACTGGAGATCAAACCCCATTGTGCCAGCAATATCAGAAGCACTGATGGGAAGAGCGCAGCTTAACAAGCTGCTCAGGTTTTGCCTCGTTTTCATCTGAGATGTTTTCTTGTAGCACCAGGCTGCTGGAGAGGGATGTGTCTGCCCATGGTGAGCAGGGCAGGGGGGCAGCTGCCATCACACAGCCCCCCGCAGCCAGCAGCGCAAATCATCGCAGCATGACGGCTCCAGGAATTTGCAGCTTTCTTAAAACCTGTTGCTACCAGAGGCACCTTCCCAAGTTTCATTTAAACGATCCTCTTTCCCAAACAAACCCCAGACACAGGTCTGCAAGGGCAAGACAACAAACCACCACCACCGCCTCCGCTCACCGAGCGGGTCTCCCTGCAATACAGAAAGGAAAAGGCTGCTTACTCTGAGTGTCTTTGCAATCGGGGAAGGAGAGGATGGGGGCGAATCTGACTGAGCCTTCCTGCTTCGAGTATATTCCTTACTCCTGGTGTACAGGGACGACATGGCCTCGCAGGCTGGGTAGCTTTGAGGAGGAATAAAAGTCTTGCCTTCCTGTCGCTCTACAGCGCTGGGCAGGTCCTTCTTCCAAGGTCAGAACAAACTAATTAAACTATTCACAGCTCTGGTAATTAAACCCCGCTGTTTAGGGTGTATAATTTTAGGCATTAATCTGCTGCAGAGAGAGCTGAGGCTCCGCAACGTCTCTTGTCCAGGCAGAAGAGGCAGTGTCAGGGACGCGGTGCGATCCGGCGCTGTGCCACCCTCACCGTCCGGGCCCCGTCCCGCGATCTCCACAAAAGGGCATTTCCTCGCGTCCGTGCCGCGCGACCAGGAGGCTCTCCCCCCCCAAAACGGGAGGAGGAAAAATCTCCCGCCTCAAGAGGAAGAGCCAGAGAAAAGGCTGAGTTTATCTAGAGACAAGAAGCTTTTGCGAAAAAAAAGAAAAAAAGAAAAAAACACAACAAAAACCTGTTTTACTCCCGAGCGCTGCTGCGAGCTCTCTGCTGTAACCGCGCGGAGCTGCATGCTTTAAGTGAAACGCGAAAGCATAAATCAGGAACAAACACTGGTTTGGAAAGGGGCAGTCCAGATGAAGTTGTGTTTTGTTCCGTCCTCCTCCTCCCGGGCGCCTTTACCCACGCGCACGCTTCTCCCTTCCCTCCCCGCTGCCTCTGACATTCCAGATCCTTACTCGCGCAGCCAGGAATGCTGGAGGGCGGCCAGCAGCAGCGATTCACTTTCAGCTTGGGATTTGGGCTGCCACTTGTAGGGAAAAAAGGAAAAAAAAAAAGAAGAAGAGAAACAGGACAAAAAGTAAAAAAACTCCTAAGCTCCCAAGGCCCGGCAGGCTGAGAGCTGGGGGTCGGAGGCGAAGCGGCTGCACTTTGCAAAGCTGAAATTCCAGCCGCCAGCCTCAGCACGCATGTTGTGGCTGTGACAAAGGGAGATATTTCAAAGGACACGGAGCAGTTCATACCATTAAAGGGAGTACACATTCATGCAGCACAACAGGATTTTTGTTGTTTGCTCAGCAGCCTGTTTGGAGCTGCGAGAAGGCGACACTTCGCCTGCGTAATGGACGCGCTCGGCCCAGCTTCTGGGATCGAGGAGGAGGGGAGAGGAGCTCGGAGGAGAGGAGGGGTGGGGAGGGCAGGCACCTCTCTCTCAGCAAACCTCCAGCGAGCTCTGCTGTAACGCTGCCTCCCTGGGCAGCCACCAGACGTTAGCAGCGTCTCCAGAGGCAAGGCTGCCCGCAGGAAAGGCGAGCGGGAGGCTCTCGGGGTCCCAGCGAAGCACGCAGCGAGTTCGATGGAAAAACGCACGGGAAACGTGCCCCCAGCCACACAGCAGTGAGCTGATTTAATAGCTCCCAGACGCTAAAGACAAGAGTGGAGCGCAGCAAGTGTAAGGTTGCAAAAGCCTCTGGGTTTCTTTGCTGGCAAGGTGTCAGCCCCAGTACCTGGAGGGGTGAGCTCAGCACCCGAACCAGCCCTGCTCGGGCAGCGCTGATGAAGCGGTGCCACGCGGCAGGGTTTGGTGTGACCTGGACATGCTTCCAGCCACCCAAACCAGCCCCTGCCCAAACAGCGTGCCCGGAGTTAACCCACCTGCAGGCCACGTTCTGCTCCGGCTCCACAGGTCGCTTTAATCACAAAATATTTCATAGTAAGTACAAAAGAACAGCTACATGGAACTCCTTAGCAAATATTACTACATTCATCTGTTGGTTGGAAGCACTGCCCTGTTTTTGCACGGTGATCGTGTGATTTCACTGACACCCACAGCCAGGGCACGGTGCTTGGCCCAGCTGTGTGAATGCCTCCTGCAGCCAGCACTGCCCAGGAGAAGCCTTGCAGCATCGCTGCGTGACCGCAGAGAAGGAAATGCGGCTGTGGGATCGCTGGTCTCAGGGAAAGCCACTTCCAGGTCAGGTTTCTGCTTGATACCTCAGCATGAGAAAGGAGGGGATTCGTTATTCACTGGCTGCAGGAAGGAAAAAAGTTTGGAGGGGTCAAATTCTCCCTGGAAATAGTTCTGCATTCCCTTTGGAAGGTATGGAAATGAAGTCCAGACACAGGAGAAGGCAGCGACAGGCACCCTGCTGCTCAAGGAGGCTGGGGCAGGACCTTGATCTTTCCAGCCTCCATCTGTTGCGCTCATCACCCCCAGCCTGCAGCTCTTGGAGCAGCAGCAAGGAGGTAACTCGGGCACTGAGTGCACATTTATAGCCCTTGCACACACATGGCCTGTCCTTTCGCGCCGCTCTCGGTTTCTGGGGTTTCAAAACAGTACGAGGAATTGAAACTGGGCTAACCCGTGTGGCGAGCAGCACAGCCATGTCTCAATCACGATCACAAGGCTGCCAGAGCACAGCTTAGTCACCGAGGTGGAGCTGAACAAGTCCAGCTCGCCCCTTTTTGCTTCCCCTCCAGCCCTACGTGACCCTGTGCCGCAGCCCTCCGGAGCCACGTTCGTGCCGAGGGGCAGGAAAGCTCCAAAATCAACACTGACATAAAGAATTCACAGCTTGAGCCTCACGCCAAAACAAAAAGCGAGCTTTCTCTTCCCTCCTAATTAAAAGTTAATTAGTCATCCAGTGCAGATGCCTCACAGATTGACAAAACGCATCTTGGTGGACAAGAGCTCGTTTTAAAGAGAAGGGCGAGCATGAGAAATAGCATCCTGGTGAGGCAGGAGGAAGGCAGCAAATGAGATGCAGTGAGGCAAAACACGGCGGGTTTCAGCGCTGTTTCAACAAAGGTGCCCAATTTCGGGGTTTCTCCCTTTCAAGTTTTCCCCTGTGCAAGTCCGCAACCTGATCTTCCTTCGCAGCTCGCGTGTCCTCACATCCCCACGGCTCGGAGATTCAAGGTCACGGCTGAGATCTGAGGGCTCCTGTCAGGATATTCCTCAGTATGCAACACCAGCCTGCGCTGGGCTGGAGATGCGGCGCTGCTTATTCTGCACCAGAGTCTTTCTGCAGCTCCCAGGAATAATAATGAGCAATATTCACACAAACCCCAGCACGAGACTTTGCGCCCGCCCTACCTTCAGGCTGAACCACGTTTGTGGGCAACATCGCTCTCGAGTTTTGTCTCAACTTGGGGTAAAGCAGCACAAATCTCTGCTCTGCTCTGAGCAATGGTGATTATGAGCGCTTTTCAGACATTCGTCCTTCGAGGTAGCCATCCTCACCCTTCCTTCGGTCAGGACAGTTGTGTTTGCACCCAATCAGAACATTTTTTTTGTAAACAAAGAGGGAAACCCGTATGTGAGGAGACGACGTACCAGAGAGAGGATGAAGCTCTGAGCCATGTATTTGAGGGGAAAAAATCAAATATCCTTTTTATCTGTGTTGAAAACCTTCACCTACAGAATATTACCCTGATAATGCCAATTTAAGCAGCACGGTAACTTTCCAACCTGCAGCAGACAGAAATGGGAAAGAAAGCTCGGATTTACAGCCAGCGCTGCAGAACGATGCTCCCAGGTGATGTGAGCCCACGGCATGTTCTCCGGGAGCGCAGGGGAGAAGGAAAACAGAAGCCCTCTCGGGAGACAAGAATTCTAATAAAACTTGAAGGATGAGGGAGAGCGGTCGGTATTTTTGGAACAAATTATCCCAAGCCTATCTCCTCCAAGTCCTAGCTGTCATTTTCCACATCAGGTTCACCACGCTCTCCTGTACGCCACCGAATGACTTCTCCTTCAGTTGCCTTTTCTTTCATTTGCAGCCAAACCTCCCTATCTCCCCCGAGCAGGCACGTATGGAAGAGCACAGCTCCTTCCCCGGCTACCCAGGGCTCAGCTGATGGAGGGGGTGAGCTGAGGACATCCCTGGGGCCACGCTGCACCACGCTGCTCTCCACACCACGTACCTCCTGGCAGGGTTTTGGAGCGATTTGGAGGGGACAATGGTCCAGCAACGTGGGTGAGCCTGCCTTGGTGGCTGGCCTCAGTGCTAGGGATTGGTAAATTGGCACAGCTGGGAGTCACAAATGCAGCCCTTGAGGATGATCTCGCTCCCTTTTCTTTGAGCAGAGGAATTCCCTGCTAAAGTCAGGCTGCACTGAGCCTGACACTGCTGGCACCTCCTGGGGACTTCAGTTCTTTGCTATTCAGTTACAAATCTTCCCAACCCTCGCTTCTGGATTCGGCTCCTGCAGGAGCAGAGCACGCTGTTTGTATGTTTAGTCATGTCCAAGTCCAGGGAAATACTGAAATCTACATTTCTTATTTTATGCATTACTTAAATCCATTCTAAAGCCACATTTATTATGACACCTCTCTGGAGGGACTGAGTGAAATAAACTACCCTGGCGCTACATGCCCATAAAGTCATTGTTCTGGGTCTAAAGTAGTCTGTAAAAAAAGCAGAGAAAATCAGCTTAAACACGAAATATCCATTAGCTATTGAACTATTGATGCGAGCCACAGAGAACAGACTCAAAATTTGATTTCCAATTGCTTTTATGCTACTGGATTGGCATGCAAAACCGAAATCCGTAGTGTAGAGCACCTCCCCTTCAAAACAACAAATCTAAGGAGCGCTTACACTGTGGGCACAGTTTAACAAATCCTGGGATTCCATCCATCCCAAGATGTCCTACATTTCTGATTATTTAAGCCCTAAATAATGTCTTTCCACACACTAAGCATTACAATTACTTTTTTTCCCCTGGAAGAATGTCTTGCATGCCTTGCACTATCCTTCCACTCTGTCCAAATGCTTGGATGTGAGCACCGTTACCTGCAAAGGAAAACCCTGTGATCAACCCGAGCTTTGATCTGACAAGTCAGGGATCCCGTTTTAGCATCCAGGGTGCCAGAGCTGGATGAAAGGTTACAGTACTGGTGCTCACCACACCCCAGGTACAGGGACACCAGTCACTTCTTCCTCTGCAGGGGATCTCGTGGTTAAATAGTCTCAAGAGCTCGACCAGAATTTTTGGAATGGAATTAACCTGCACAGAAAAGGCTGAGCCTCGTTCCTGCTGCTCTCACATCTTTATTCATCGCGCCCATCGCCTTTGTGCAAAAGAAATTGTGCTGGTTCTGCCGCGGAGCTGCTCGTTTCAGCGCATAATGAGCTGGTTTGAAATTAGCAGCAGTGTTATCTATCCGAGGAGATGTGCTGAGAAGCCTGCCTTAGAGGTTGTGATACTAAATGTTGCTCCTCGTACAGCCAACTCTCCATTATCTGCGAACTGCAACCCAGTTTGCAGCCACTGTAAGAACCCAGAGGGCTGACGAGCGCTGCTGTGATGCGGGACAGCTCAGGGTCAAAGCTGTAGCAGCTGTACGCACCGTAATCCCCAGCCCACTATTATTTTGGATAACGAAAACTTGATTGAAAATACATGCTCTATAAAAACCGCTTTAAAACCCCATAAATAAATCACGGCGAAATTATATGCAAGCTTTAACAGGTTCAATTATAGCTTCGCAGGGCTTACTTAGAACTGAAAAAGGCAGCGATGGTTATGTTCGGCAACAGAAGGCTGAAGGACTGTAGCAAAGAAATTATTGGTCAGGCAACGAGCTCTGTTGTAAACGTGATGTAAAGGCACTGCAGCAGTTTGCCATAAATGGAATACAAACTGTACAAGGGAGCAGGCTTTCATCTGCAGCGCACTGCCTAGGATTCCCAGGAGCAGCTCTGGCATTATGTCTCAGGGATAGGAGGCAGGAGGGAAGGATCTTCCTCCCCTCCCGAACGTACACATCAGCTGACATTCTATAATTGCACGCACAGCATCATACTTTCCCCCACTTTTTATCCCCCTCACTAAATTTATCACAAAAAGGCTGGAAGCTGTACCTAATAGGCTTACCTGGGTTACCATGAAGGAGCAGAAGCAGATAATTTTAGTGCGGGCTGAAAATATAGGTTTAAATATAAAACTTCAGACTTTTTGTTTTCTTACAAATATGAAAAAAAAAAGCAGTGATTAAAAGAGTTAAAAAAAAACCCACACCATTCTCAGCAGAGAAACTTCATTTTAGCACCTATAAGTGCCAAATTATGCATGCAAGAAAAAGCATTCGAGCAGTTCTGTGGAGGAGAATTGAGATTTTGGAAGAATGAACAAGGTGAACACTCAAATCCAGCGTTTGGAAGAGGACAAGAAGAGGGATGAACACCAACAGCTCTGGGGACTTCCCTGACTTCAGAAGCTGCGAGCTGAATTTAATGAAAAGTTTGCAGAAGAGGGAGAAGGATTTCATTACGTTAACCACAGCTCTGGAAGGGGTGATGCTAAGATGCTGGAGAAATGGATGACAATGGAATCGAGAATCAGGAACAATAACCAGATTTTGTGCCATTTGAGGCTGTAAGTGTGACCAGCCACGAACCCAGAGGTCTGGTGCAACCCCAAGGCTCCGTCCTCGTGTGCCACAACCCTCGCTATGACTGCACGCTGGGGGGAGGACTGAGATCTGCAGATCATTTGCTTCATGTTCATCCAAAAGCTGCTTCTGTCTTTTCAGAGTCAGGCTTCTTTCCCAATGTCAATATTATGCTTTTGTTCCAAAAAAGCAGCACGATAACATCTGGAGAGATGTTTTCTTTCCATTGTCCACTCTGAAGTCCAGTTTGGAGCCCTGCTCATGCCAAAAATGAAGTTTTCATCCACTGACTACCATTAAGAATGAAGTAGTGTTAGAACATAACATTTTCCAGTAAAAGTTGCTCAACGGTTGCAAGTGTTTATTGGTAAGTTACCTCTTCCCTGATTCAGCTTTCTAACAAAGGAGGGAGGAAGCACAAGGATGTCGAATTCCAGAGGAGGAATGCGGCAGAAACTCGCAAACATTAACAGGCAGTGTCAGGGAAACGAAGAAAGTGAACAGGAATATGAGAACCAGATGTAAACACAGCCATTTGCAGCCACGGGACTTTCCAAAATATGACAAGAGAAATAAAAATCTCGGAGCACTCAGGCACTAACAGATCCATTTTGCTCTTTATCGAAATTCATCAGATTCTGCATACTTCCCACCCTCCCCAGCCACTCCAGGGCTGTAAAACCTTTGCGTTCGCTTGTCTGTGGAAGCAACTGGCTGACACAAGGCAATATCCTAGTGCTGCTGGCCAAACAAATGTATAACTTCAACACATTGCTATCTAACTATGTTTCAAGCCTATTTCTGGCCTTCTTTCAACAGCAGCAGCAGATTGTGGTGCAGAAGGTTACGTTCGCTCCCAAGGATGCAATCGAGGAGCAATGAAAAAAAAAAGCCCATTACAAAGCTGTGCCCAGCACTAGCTCTGTACTGGGTACCTACTATAATGAGTAAAGAAAACATACTGAGGCGTGAAAAACCAAAGCTGGTTGCAAATCCCTGCCAGGAAGGAGTTTTACAGCTTAGGATTCTACATCTTGACATACCAAATAATGAAGCAGCTCCTGCCAAACCATGTTACTTCTGGTAGTGATACTACATGTCTAAATTAAAAAAAACCAAAACACAACCCCCAAACAATGACTTTCCAAATATGAGGCTTCTTTCTGAACAAAAGCATGTAGGAGGATATAAACTCAGAACAAAAAGTGACCTTTTAAAGACAAGGGTGACAAACAGCATCACCACACTTGAGTCACTGGAACACACAATTTTTCCTACAGTGGTAGTTTCCAAAGGATATTTTATTGCCAGAGAATTTGACTTCAGTTTTCCAAACAAATGTAGATTATTCTTCATTCCTTTTTAGCCATCTGGCAATACAGCTTCAGCTTTTCACTCCTTCTGGACAGATCTGGGAGACAAATCATTTACTACTTAAACATGAGGCTACATCATCCCGCATGGTCCTTGCAAGACTATTAACCTCGCAGGGACTTTGCCACATGGCCACAAGGAAGCGTTGGCCAGCAGAGTGGTGAGAAGGGCTAGAAAGGAAGCACCAGGTGCAACACATTCGTGTTGCATCTGCTGAACCATTTCGTATCGCCCATGCACAACTCACCCTCTCCGTAAGGCAGACAAACGATCACAACAGGGCTATCCCGACATCTGCTGCTGCATGGGACAACTTCAGTCCTGCAGGTTGCATTTTTCTGAAGAATGTTTTCAGCTACATCAGGAGAGACGCCCGCGCTGTGGCCTGCTGGATGACTGACAATGAAATGTGATCATCAGCTCCCGGGGGGCAGAGAGCCCGCTACAAGTAGTTAAACGGTTGGAGATGTTTTTCCCTTCCCTAATTTTGAGCGTGTCATGATGAGATGGAGTTTGACAGTTTCAAACAAAAATTAGCATGATGCTCCATGACGTGTATCAGCACAAACATATGCTGGGAACTTTTAAAGTCAAAAAGTGTAAGAACACAACTAGCCAGAAAACAAGAGTTGGGTTTACCTTGGCTTTGGGATATGTTCCAGGGAATTACACCGCTCCTCACCCAGCGGAGGCAGGCTAATAACCACACTGAATGCAACCAGCCCTGTCTCCTGGAGGGGCTGCACCACATTCACGTGGAACTGGAGGTGGAGACGTGCATCCACATGCTGCTGATCCTGCTGCCACCCCACGCACTGTGTCATCACACTGCTCCTGGTTCCTTCTGGGAAGTAAAAGGATCCCTGGACACCAGTGAGACGAATCCCATGTCGGCAATGGAACAGGAGCCTGGGCCGGAGTGGGATAATTTGAACTAACTGCACAGGCCTCCCAGCAATGCCAGCAAAAGCCAAGGAATTCGGGGTGGTGGTATCCGAGTCATTGCTCAGCTCAGCTCTATAACTTCAGGAGAAATCACTTGCTGACAACTGAGAGAGATTTGTCACCTTGGACTACATAGAAATTGAGAGAGTAATTTCCTAAAGAAGAAGTTAAAGCATGAAGTTACCTTAAATAGTTATGGCTCTATGACCTTGTAAACCATTCCTGGAGGACTTGCTATTTTGCTTCGTCTTACCAGGACCCGTGAATCGGCTATTAGCTGGTTTTGTGTTACTCAGCTCCATCGTGGCCACTGCTTCACATTACACCTTCCTAATTCAGCAGCTCGGTGAATTGCAGGAATTAACCTGAACGTACTTAGCTGTAACCCTGTAGTCTACGTAGCCAACTTGGCCTGCTTGGCTTTAAGCACAAACAATGTGTTTTCCCAGAGCTGTAAATAGGAACTGGACAGCCATGCTGATGATTTAAATGCCGTACCGACAGGGATGGCAGACAGCAAGCCCAATAACCTTCTCAAAACATTAAGGTTAAGTAAAAACAACAGAGGCATATTAGGCTGGAGAGCTCATGAGGCAAATCGTCTGTGCAGAGGTGAAGAATTTTTTGTAGAAATATTTGCAGAATGAATTTGAAGTTCTGTAGTCTTCCCCCCCTACCTCCCAAGGAAGCCAGGGTACTCCAAATACAATACAAATGTTCTTTGCCACACTTAAAGCTCTACAGCAAAACACTAACTCTTGCTCTTGCAGCAATTTTCTGCTATTTTAAACCCATCTTGATATTGCTAGCTGCACTCATATTAAAGATCTCCTCTCGCTGCAGCACACACAATCCATTAGAGCATTTTGTTTATAAACAGGACTAAACAGACCCAATCTCTCACAGCCTTGCTTTCCACATAATTAAGTTCTCTATCATTTAACTATAGCCCTGCAAGTGACGCACAGCTACCACCTACGTTACCTTGGATGTGGGCCAGATGGCTTCCCTCCCACGTCACACTGCATCTATGCTATAAGTAAATAGTCAAGGGTAAAACCAGGGCAAAATTCCTGCATCCTTATTCCCCAAATGGGACCCGGGTCTAGGAGCAGTAAGGTGGACGATGAGCAGGATCCTATAATGCTATCTAGATGAAATGATTTTCCTTTCTTATCAGCTAGCAAGAAGTTCACCTATTTTGTTCCGTTTTCCTAGTCAACTTTCCCTGGTATCTCAGCAAAACAGTGCAGCCCAAGGACATACCTTACCATATTAGGCAATCCGAGGCCAGAAAGTGGAGGGCTCGGATCCTTCCTTAGCTTAAAAAGACAGTCCGCAAGCATGTCAACAGCCTGCACAGTGCTACGCCTCGCACGGCTCAAAGTGGGAAAAGAGGACAATAAACTAGTGGGATCCATAGCTGGGACTCCCAGGGCTCCCGACAGATGCAGTCTGGCTGTAACAGGCAAGTTAAGAAAACATGAACTGAAATGGCTTTTGATCTTTTGGTTGTTTATCTTTTTAAAAGATTGATGCGATAAACAGCACAGCTACAAAAGCTAAATTGCAAGTCTCCATGGAAGATAAAACGCCACTAAAAGCAAAAATATAGGTAAGAAATATACCAGTATCAAGACTCCCGAGTCATACTTGGAAACAGCTATAACATCAGGACATTTAGTTTGCATAAAGAACTTCTCAGTTCATTGGTCTTCCCTTAGAATTCATAAAATCGAGCTTAGAAATTCATTCCTTCCGAGAGAGATTAGTTTTTATTAGCATCCAGTTGCATCTGGTGATTTCATGTTAATAATACAATTAGGCAAAAAACATAGTATTTACAAAACAGAGTGGGCTTGAGTGGTGTTTTGCAGAATTTAAAATACTCATGTTTTGTAAATCAAAGTTCAGGAAGGCAAGAATGGAGCTTATTTAATACACTTACTGCGACCATAATCCATAACCGTACGCTTCAGCATTATTTCTGCATAAAAGTTAATCCCATTAATGTGTCTGGGTTTTATATTGTGCTATACAGACTGTCCTAGGGGAAGTTCATGAAAACAGATGTTTTCTTTGACACTTTTATTGCCCAGAGAGTTGTTACTTTACCAACATGACACTCGGTGCATTCTGCCGTATTTAAAGCTTTCCCTTGACAAACCGTATGACCCAAGGGTGAGGCACATTTGCAATGCCACGGAAGAGAAATACAAGGAGGTAAAATGCTTTAAATGATTACAAACACTTTTCTACTTCTGTTATGGATGATACATCATTCGGAGTCCACTTTTCTTCCAGATTGGTCCCAATTTCTTCTACTATGTAACAGCAATGGCAGAAGTCAGGTATAAGTCAAAGGCAAAAGAGCCAGGGACAGGGAAAACCCTCTCCAAAATGTAACACCGGACTGTTCTCTTTAGTCTTCATCACCCTTCAAATGCTGCATCCCAAACTAGATTTGCACTGATTTGCACCTGGACTGATCATACGGTCTTCATACTCATGAGCCTCACCATGACTGAATCCTTGGTAATATTTCGGTCACTGCTTTGTTGTGAGCCACAGAGCCCATCCCCAGTGCTCAGCCTGGTACTGCTCGTGTGATCCTTGAGACTCTTGCAAATATTTCTTATTTTTATTTTATTATTTTTACTTGCTGAGAAATGGAGACTAGACTGAGGCCAAACTCTTTTCTCATCTCTGGTTTGAGCTCAGGTCTGCCCAAACCGAACAAAGGCTCTTTCCTTTACATATTCTTCCCAATGGAACCATGCAAAAAAAAACCCAAAAAACTCCTAAAGCTGCTTCCCCAGAGGCTTTTTCCAACTAAAGCCCTTGTGCCCTTGAACATTTATTCCACAATAAAACTTTGTCTGCTCTTCCAACTTTCCACAGTGTACTCAAGCAGTCTACATCACAAGGAGAAAGGCGGGGTTGGTAGCAAAACATATGAAGGTTGCCTGACACATCCTATTACGAGACTGCTCTCAGTTGCCTAAAACTCAGCCAAAGCGTCTGGGCTGGTTTCCCACGCTGGTGTTCATAAGTTTCGGCCAAAATAATTCATCCACTTCTGAGAATTAGAACAACATGTATTTTCTCCCTTTTCAAAAAACTGCATCTACCTTTCTTTCGCTGAGCTCCATTGCCGCATATTTTGGAGGAGGGAATTCAAGTAGGGCCTTTCTTGGCTCCCATGAAAATCTTTCTAATATCAGCCAAGATATAAACACGGGAGGGAAAAAAATCTGCTCAAACTCCAGGGAATCTTTGGGGGTCTGCAACTAAAATAGGACATTTTAGTGAATTCAAGCTCACAGCTCTGGTGGTTGCACCCACCTGTACAGAACAGCAAGTTACTATTGATAAATTAATGATTATTAATTGTCCTTGCTGCTAGAACTGAAACAAGTAGCTGCTCAGTGACTCCTGCCAACCTGGCTGGCAGCTAGCAGCACAGAAATCTCTTCAATTTGCACGTAAAATAAACTGGGGAAGAGCGATCAAGAAAACATGATGCTGGAGGCGATCAGGAAAGAAAATAAACTGGAAACTGGATAAGAACAAGAGGGCTGGGAGGATGGGCGCCAGTGGAAGGAGAGTCTAAGCCAGGATTTAACATGTGCAAGGTCCTAAGAAGAAAAGGGGCACTGCTGCCACAAAGCAACAGAGGCCAGGGGAACCGAGGGAAACTCGCCATGCTGTTAGATGGGAACCCACAAGAAAATTGTGGGAAGTACCAGATAAAAGGATTCCTTGCTCTTAGTCTGGGGAAAGACAACAATGGCTGTAACAGACTGGGTGACCCTGAACTTCTGGGAGCATACGGTGAATTCTTCGAAGTGCAATTTACCTGTTTACAAGAGTCATGCAGACTGTGCTCAGTTTTCATCAGGATCAGACTCGAAGATGCCTCCAAACCTGCAGCTTCGCATACTCTTTTGTCTTAATTTAGCTTATCGGGGACAATTTCCCAGAAGAACAAGACACTCCTAGCAAGCCCAAAACACAACTCCTGAAAATAAGGTCTCCCTGTTACCATTACTTCTTATCCATTACAAACTACACCTCTTTCGGTCTCATGGCGAGATGACCAACATTTCAAAACAGTTTTAAGGATGACACACTGCATGAAAGATTCAGCCATTTAAGTGGAAAATCCAACAAAACTGTGTACCAGTATGAACAGAAACTCTTGTGGGAAGAGCTAGGCTTCTTGAAGCAGGTGGTGCTCCCCATCTAGCGCACGCTGTGGGAAGGAATGTCCCCAGCTTCACATTTGCAATGTAAGCTTTGGGAAAGCAAAGGCTGGCACTGAAAGACAAGTACATGCTAAGAGCCATCCAAGCACCATGTGAGTCTCTGGCTCATTTTGACCATGTGCAGTACTAAGAAAAACAAACATATACCCTAAGGAGTGTTATGGAAAACTTTCAGCAAAGAACCAGTTAACTTTTCAATAAAATGATCCTTCGGTCACTACTGAATTGCAAAGCACGTGAGAAAGCTATCCTAAGTTCAATGTTTTCTGTCAAATATTAAATGTGACAACAAGCAGGCTCACCCCTATATAAGCTTAAATTTACTATTTTTCCCAGGTCCTGCACAACATGCTTTAAGTTTGGAAATGTATTTAGCTTTACCATTGTCAGAGGAAGTCATGTTGTCAGGCTTAAATGTGTTTTAGACAAAGACAGACAGAAACAAAAGAAACCAAGTCAATTTGGAAGGATTCAGCAATTATTATGAAAGGAAAGAAAGGGCCTCGAAGGACGACAGAGACTATTGCAAGAACAGGGGAACAAAGAACAATCTCTGATGTGTTGCTTGGCAAGACAATTTCCCACAAGGAAACAAATCCAGGAGGAGACAAGGGCGCAGATTTTGGAAACACAAAACATACTGCCCAAACTAACAGCGTCAGGATGATTCTGAGCTACAGGCACGCGCCTCCCCCAGGACACCTGACAGCCTCGCTCCCTGGACACTGCCGCTCCGACAGCTCCCTCCACAATGCACGCACCCTTGATTCTGCTCCAGTCCCTTCGGGTTTAAGAACCGCCTATGCAGCTTGCAGACAGCACACTTTTGAACCTAAGCCAGTCTGTAGATATTCAGCATCTTTCAGAAGAGAAATCAGTAAGGAAAATGCTACTCAGACACCTCCTGGTTTGTGCTCAGCTGCTGCACAGAGCCTGAACCTCTGGGGTGAACAGAAGTACAGCCACAGAAGACTTATAGCCACCAACCCTCGGGAGTGAAGCACCGTCTATTCAGAAATACGTTTTCACTTACCCGAGTTTCCTTCACTTCCTCATTTCCATCAACTTCATCATCATCCTAAGATGAAAAGCAAACAATATAATTAGGCAGCCTTGAAAACAGCAATTTATTTTTTTTGTCACAGCAACATAATGTATTGCTTATGAATTGATGCTAAAGCTGTGAACAATTCTGTTGAAATAACTGCCTGCCTAGCTGCTTTTGGCTGATTATCTGATAATGTTTGGTAAACTAATGGCCATTTACAGCATCTTAGTAGTGGAGAAAGCATTACTCTCTAGAGACTGCTACTGTGATTTGAATGCTCCTCAAGACTTGGTAGGAGAGGGAGTAATGTACCTAATTTACTTGGGGAACAAATGTTGTGACACTTGAGATGACTACGTGTCTGAAATGTTGACAAAATATTGACTTTCAAATAATGTCCTCCCCTTCACATAGACCTCAGAAGGAAAGAGTAGCCACCCCAGACAGCTTGCACTTTATGCTGCCTCTGTAACCCTCGTCCTAACAGCTCCACGGCAGGCTCTAGGAGTTCACAGAGCAATGGTAAACTACCACAGCATCACATCTGACTCAGAACTGAATTCAAAACATTTCGTAGGCTGTATCTGTGGTTTCATATAGAGATAACAGAGAAATGAACTAAAACTCTGAGAAGTGATTTTTCTTCTGCTCTGAAGCTAGTAACATTGCTCCAACGAGCCTGTAGATAACTGGGCAAACTGCAAAGCATTTAACAAAGAAAACAATAAGCAGAAAAAAAAAAAAAAAAGATTACATTTGGCACATGTGCAAAAATGCCAGAATCATCTGAAAATAGTCAAAAGCGGTGTTTGCAACCAGTATTTAATGGACTTTCTGATGTTCCAGGAGGGTCCTGTCAACTCGCAACTCCAAAGACTCAACATTATCTGTGTCTGCCATTGGGAAGACCATTGATTTTTCATAGTATTGTGCAAGAATTGTACCTTACTCTCTTTCCTCCTCTAACCAAGGTTTGGAGGGCTGCCTTTCTTCCCTCAGACTGAAGAAATCTCTTTGAAACCAGAACAAAAAGAAATGACCGTGACACAGCCAGCTCTTCTGCATTATATGCTGTGTGTGTTCTCTGGTGCTGGGTAGGGGATCCAGACACAGGTTTTATTCTTCACTGTCATCCTTTTAGGGGGCCTAAAGTGTAGCCAAATTTGGACTCGGAGGAATTTGAAAAATACTTCCAGTGGCTCAAGACCTCCTTCTTCCAAAGAAACCAGACTTCTAATCTCTCTTCTCCCATGTGGGCTCTTTCACAATTTTTCAAGGATCACACTGTTTTGTGATCAAGAGCAGGCCTCTTGGAGCCTGCTTCTTGGATTTTACATGGGCCAAAGCGTGACGTGATTCCTTTGGAAGTGCCAGTCTGAAACAGAGTTGGAGAGGGAAGGACTAATGGGAAATCAACTGACCTGGAAAAAATCTGAAGCTCAGAACTGGAAGAAAATTCACCCTGAATATTACAGAATGAGTTTTACTTCGCTGAGGAACTCAAACTCACATCTTTTGTTGAGAAAATGATGCCGGTGCCTCTTCGCCTCTCTTTTGGCCGCCTCCTCTCTCGGATCGACTGTTTGTTTGAAGATCTGTCGTCTAAATCTGGATCTTCGCACTCTAGCCAAGCAAAGAAAGACTGCTTTGGTTTCAGTGATTTACATTTGTGTTTTTGCTAAGGCACTGGGGTTCTTTTCAAGCTGATCAAGGTCATTTTGGCTTGTGTTATATTACAAAGAAGTTATTAAAATGAAATGGAATCCCAGTGCCCTACTACATCCGGCTACTCACACACCTTTCTTTATCACAGACTAGAGAGGATATCTGAGCTGTCAGCTCTTCCCAGATCATCACAGCTTACTTCTGTTCTCAAGACAAACTGCAGTAGCGGAATTGCTCCCCCCCAAGCTCTAAGATCTAAACACTACATGGATTCATGTTATATGGTCACTTAGCCAAAATGGAAGACTTCTATCCCTCTCTTTTACAAGCAATAGGCTGTATCCTACATCAAGATTTCAATTTAAACAAATAATATTTATTTGATGAGATAGCAGCTCCCCATACCTCTCCCCTCAGAACAACAAGTAAACTTATTCTCTGTATACAAAGTTCTAAAACCCATGAAAAACCCTGAGCTTTGAATCTCCTTCATTCTGCTGGGTACGTACCATTTTTCTCCATCACTGTGGCTGCACCTCTGAAGTCTGCTGGATTCACAGAGTCAAGACCTAGATACTTATTTGTTCGAGTTAGATAAGAACTTGTATAAAGGAGAGGCGCTGACGTAGAAGGAGATACAGGTGTTGTAGGTTTGTCTGGTTGTGCTGGGCACCTTAATCGCCGATAGACAGTCTGTAAACAAACAGGACAAAAAGTTAGTAGAATGAAAAGGATTTGGGACTTCGGGTAACTGAGTAATTTATAGAGCGCAATTTTTTCTTCACTGCTGCTGGAAGCAATCATCTCTATCCACCAGATAAAGTATAATTCATTCCATCAGACTGGGACAAATGCTCATAGTGTTGTACAGCTACAACATGAGAGCACCTTCCCATGGCCGGGAAGCCTAGGATCACTGACTTAGTCCTTACTGCCAGTAGCAGGAAAACAAATCTCATCGAAATAAATGATTTATGGTGCATAAAAAAAGGAGTGATGGAAGGGGGAGAAAACTTGTCTCTCTGGCTTTCCGTTATATGCACAACATTTGTGGCATGATGTGAACACAAAGCTTCAGTTCAGTCTGCACGGTAAGGATGGACCCAGGCAACATTTTTATCGTTAGACTTCTCATTTCACTTTCTATGATCTACACAGTTTTATTTTCTGGCAAAACAGAAAAGTAAAATTCTCAGTGGAGAGCAAAGGAAGAGATAAAATCTTACACCTCCATATCCACACCCCTCACAAAGATTTCTGAGGTGGGGTAATCCTCAATATTACTTCTTTCCAGCTAGTCTGTCCCCCTTAAAATAAACAGAGGACCCCATAAGAATTTCTCCTTGTGTCAGCTATCCTAAATGGTTTCATTAACTCAAACAAGGAGACATAAGGCCTGGAGGATCACCTCATCATCTGCACTTCTGCTCCACCGTGACCGGGTTTCCTGCCTCTCACTGCTGTCCTCAGCAGGCTCAGTGCTCTCAGCTTTCTCACTTTGCTGCTCCTGAGCTTGCCGTTCTGCCCGAGACCGGCTGAAGGTTCGCTCTGCCTCCTGAAGGTCTGTCAGCGTCACACCCTAGAGAGAAAGTAAGAGTGAGAATTCTTTATTTGTGCAGTTAGATTTCAAGTCTTCCAGCTCAGGTACTAAGCTGAAGATGCCCAGCAGGCTTCTGCCTGGCCAGGCGAATGTTTCTGGGCTTTGCCTTTATGCTAACACCAAGAAAAACACTGTGTTGCCTTTAACACATTTCTCAGTGCATCTACGCAATAAATGAGTCAAAGCAACCCAAATATACACGATCAAGCTACAAACGAAAAGGCAGCTATACTGCAGAAATGAGAACTTTGAAATCTCGCTTGTGTATGCTTAGAGGAGTATTTGGTAATAACTGCTTGGGTGAACTTTTGCCAGAATCTCTCCAACACTGGCAGGGCAGACAAGCCCCTTGTAGTAAGTAGCAGTACACCAGCAAAAGAAATCTTGCTTCTTTGCACACTGGCTCTCTTCATCTTTCACTTGAACATGACAATTCCCATTCTTTACCTGCGTAGACCTGCGAGTCTGTCGAGCCTGTCTGGATCGTGCCTTTCTCAGTGATTCTGCTTCCTCATCCCGTACTGGAGTCAGATATGACCTGAAAGAAAAAAAAAAGGCAGAAGATGTTAAAATAAAAACAGATGCTCTGCCTTCCTGTCTCTATGAACTCCAGAGTCATGATATTATTATTTTTTTCATATAGACAAATATAATTTTAGCTCCATCTACCAAGACTAATGTTGTCTTCTGCTTTGGGACAACTTTGCTATGAACATGTGACACACAAATGCACACATTACGTTCTCCCTGCAGCCTCTTTATAACTAAACTCTTTAGCATTGAACACGTTCTGTTAAAAACGTATAACTGTTTAGTAGATTATTTGCTCCATTTCATCTCTTACTGCATTCGTAAGGAAAAAAAAATACCTCTTGTGCAGATTAAGATCTCAAGAACAGAAATCCTGCACTGGCACATTCCTCAGACCCTCCTTCCTGTCATTATATTCACTGTCATATTCCTGCAATCTGCTGTCTTCATCAATATGAAACCCATCACACTAGAAACCGGCTGAACTGCTGGCGTCTTACAAAGAAAAAACACCTGGGAAAGAGTTAAGAAATGAAAGCACTGACCTCCGCGCACCGGAGAAACCCAAGTCCCTCAATACGGAAAAGCATCCAGTTAAAACAGAGATCTTGTCACCACTAGATTTCATTAAACCCGTGAGATTTCAGAATTATTCACGTGAAAATCCAGGAACTGAACTCTCTGCACATGCACTCACTGTGGAGGAACCTGAGAGAAATTCGGCAGTGCCCCAGCAGAGCCAGAGATGGCACAGCGCTGAGACTGCTCTCCATCCTGGTGGAGTGGCTTCCATCTCAGGGAAGATTAATTAGCTTGGACTCTCCAGGCTGGTTAATGGGGAACGGTTATTAACACTGCCTCAAGAACGAGTGTCTGAAATGAGATGTTCTTTTGTAGGTCTGTCCCTGCCACAGGTTAACAGAATATCAGAGATCTAGATCAGTTCAAAGAGTAATTAGCCAGGAGAGGGATAAGAACCTATCAAGGAGCACAGTTAATTTTTCCTTGGGTTCTTTTCCTGGCTTCTCCACTCCAGGCCGCTTCCACCTATAAAGAAATGGGCTGAACGGGTTTTTCGTCTGATCCAGCAATTTATTAGGAAGATTACTGACTTTGCTGCACTACGACAAAACCCAACGAATCCCAGAGGGTGGATCATTCCGAAATCGTTCCCCCCCAACTTTTATCCATCTTTTCATGATCGTGTGCTTAGCACTGATTTCAGCTGGCTCGTGGCTGGCAGCCAAACGCACGCTGCCCTCCGCTGCTGAGCAGAGAAACTCGCACCACGTAACGGGGGTGCTCTGGTTACCTGCAGGTACTTCCATGGGGTACCTCACACCCCAACGGGGCAGAGAAAACAAAGTCTTCTCACCTAAACCTGGGTGCATTCAACCCGCTAAATCGTGCCCTGAAGTCCCCTGCGTGTCCTGCCCAGGTTTCCAGAGTATAAGGAGAGTGAGAAGGATCATCCGTGCTGGAGACGCCGGCGCTGCAGACTTGTAGAGGAGATGAATCATCCTCTGGGAGCTGGCTGCGATGGAGATGTCTACATCCGAGCTGGCCAGACTCACCGAACTGCACTTCCAGGGTGCAATTCATCACCTTCAGAAAGAGCCTCCAGCACAGATCATGGGAATGCATTGCAGAGGAGCTCATTTCTTCCCATTGATTATCCAGACAGAAACACTAGCTGTGATGGATATGCCAACGCTGGAAGTGCCTAAAATTCAGAGAGATGATTGCCTCCCAAGAATTTGCTGTTTCACAAACAAAAAAACCTGCCATTCGACGCGTGGAAGCTATGCAACTCCTAATTTTGCAGAGGAGAAGTTCTCTTTTGCTCCCCTTTATGCTGTGCATATGGGCTACCCGGGTAATGGCACATTAAGGGAACAATCAGCACTTCCAGCAGCTTTTGACACAAGCAGAATAGCTGCTATTAGCACAGCATCCCCAAGTAATAAGCCACCTGCGGGAAGAATGCATTTGTAAAATATACCACAAGTTAGGTTCAGAGCAGTAGTAAAAAAAAAAAAATCCTGAAAGGTAGAAACCAAGTAAAGCTGTGGCTAAGTCAGGTGGCCAGGGCACTGCAGCAGCTCTGAATCAGCAGAACTTGCATCTCGTGCTCTTTAGGATTTCAGGATTCAGCAGTTCTCACTGACAGGGCAGGAGCGCAGGAGCTACATACATGCATCAGGGAGCTAGAGGATGAAAAATGAGACATGCCTTTGCCTGGAGAGGAATTTGGCTCATACGACAGCATGTATGCAGAGAGCCACACCGTGCTTGTTCAGGAACACTCCTGGTACGTGTGAGCACCACGAGGTCGTGCTTCGAGCAGCTGAAATACTTCTGCATGCAGCAAAAAAAGGCCCAAGCTCATTGGCACAGGATGCAGGAGAAAACAAGGCAGATTTTCCAAACGGATCAAAAAAAGGTTAGACAAATCCACGGAGAGCAGCTCAGCACCAGCTGAGCTAAAACAAGGTGTGGTGTGATCAATGGGAGCCCTGTGGCTCTGTGGCAGGGTCAAAGCAGCAGGTTTGCAGGAGCACAGCGAGGCTGCTGCAGGGTTTCCCTTCCTTCAGTGCTCAGCTACAGCTTTGGGTAAAGGCAGCCAAGTGCATGGACACAGCAAGAATGCAGCAAGAGAATAAATGTTTCATCTCTTATCCCTTCATTCTCCCAGGCCTTTTTCTCTGTGCTTCCAGAATTTATAGAAAGATGGGAATATTTTAAAAGCAGCATTAGCAATTCTGCATGCCTAACCCGTAACAGTGACTTAATCTCCAGCACATTTTGCAAGTCAGACCAGCAGAGCTCAGGCTGCAGCCTTTATTGATTACCAACTTTTGGTTTCCATTTACACAATTCCCCAAAGCTTGGAGCTCACCCAAAGCCATTTGACAAGTCTGAGCTAAAGGACTGTTTTGATACAAATCAGCAGAGCCACTGCACAGGGACACTGCCGATTTCTCTGAGTAAGCAGCTCCAGCCTTCCCCTGGCGATGAGGGAAGGTGGCTGTGCTGTAAACATCTCCAGTGCAAACACAGACACCGCACCTGCTGCCAAGCCAGCCGCATTTTTGCTCTAATTGACAAGGGGAATTTTTTGTCTCCTTTATTCGGGCTGGCATCAGGAGGTACAGACAGATTTTACAAATCTGGGTGAAGCTTCACTTTGCTTACCAGCTGAATTTTAGGCTACTGGAGCATGCTAAATGAGAGGGAAGGAGGAAAGAGAGAACAAATTCACGGAAAGGAGACAGCAAGATCTGATGCAGCCACAAAGCAAGGCTGGGCTAAACAGCAGAGGGAGAGCAATACCCTGCTCTCCAAAGCAGAAAAACTGCAGATCGCAGCAGGCTGAAGGGAACAAACAGCAAAAGCAGCCTGTAAACAATCCACAGAGTTTTTAATTATTTCAAGAAACGCACTGCTTAATGAAGTGCGGTATCCACGGCATCCTATTAACTCCAGCAAACACCACGTGCTCCGTGCAGATCTTTAAAGAAGTGGCCCCGTGCACTGCATTTCCTTGCGCTAAGCTTGCTCTGAGAAACATTTTCTCAGAGTTTCGGTTGCAAGAACCAGCAGCAGCATATAAATTGTTGGAGATGCGTACGTGAGAGTCTGCAAAACCACTGCAGAAGTTTACAGTTCCCAGAGACAGAGCCGAGCGTGTCCTGCTGCCACCAGGCAGCTGCAAGCTTTTGGTTCGTGCCTTAGCTAGAAACGAGCTGGGGACTGAGTGGTTGCTCCAGCTTCCATTTAATTCTTTCAGTTTTCAAGAAAACGCCAATTTTCACTGTTAACTCTTTTAACAAGGACACTGCCGCACAAAGGTTGATCCCAAATTGCTCATCACCACCTCACACCAACAGCAGCAGCAGGAAAATTCTGATAGAAGGGGAGATTCGAAAGAGGGCAAAAGGAAACCTGGATCCACGAGCTGGTAAGGCAGGAATACAAGGGTCTGTCCCTAGGAGAACCTGTGCCAGGGAAAATAAGATCATGCTGTGGAGAGAAACCCCTCCCGAGCACGGGGCAATGACGAGCCGTGTTAACTGGTGCACAGGTAACAGGATTATGATGAATTTCTCCACGAAACACGGAGGCTTCTGATAATCCCATCACAACACTGCTCTCCTTTCTTTCTGTCCTGAACTCTTTCAAGCACTCGTGACAAACGCCATCCATGGCCGGGGGAGCGGGGAGCCACCTGCAGCCGGGAGGGCGCGCCAAGAACCCCGAAAACGTCCCCAAGTTTTACATTTTCATACTCGGGTGACGCAGCACCGGGAAAGCATTTGCCTACAAGAGAGTCACCAGCGTGGGTCAATGCTCGGAGCAGATCTGGAAGCTGAATCTTCATTAAATGCCACAGCTGCCCATTTGTCACAGCAGTCGGGGAGCTTTGCCTTGCTGCCAGCACACCGCAGCTCTGCAGCCGCACAGCCCGGAGCTGCAGGGGGCCACGGGGGATTGCCCCAGCCCCACCAGGCCCTTCCCCAGCACGCCCCCGTTCCCATACAAACGCAGGAAGAAGGGCTGCTGCTTGGCAGACAGTAACTCGAGGTGTCTGGTCCCTCCAAACACAGCACTTCTGGATGAGAACTGGGGCCATGCCTGGTGCTGGTGTTACAAATGAGATCGTGGAAAGGGCAGGAGCCTCTCCACTGCCCCCCGACTCCTCTCTCTGCTCAGTCCAAATCCTCTCTCTACTCTGGGAGCGACCCTATGCTCCACTCAGTAACCAGAATTACTGGAAGCTACAGCCACCATGCTCTCAGAAGCCAGGACAAGACTTTTGGTTCTTCCAGCTCGGGATAATGCGGGCAGGAGGAGCTGGCACAGCTTTGGCTTCCTGCAGGCAAACAGCACGTTCAGCACAGGGATGGCCACGCAGTCATTCAGGCTCTGACAGCTGAAGTCACTTCTCTCAAGAGCACACGTTCGCTGTTCTAAACACTGCAGTAAATTCAAAAATCCTTATCATACGGATATATGTGTAGGTATAATGAAAAAAGGGAGAAAAACGCCCGGCAAAAGCCTTAAGAACTGATACAGTTCCCCTGGAAACAATTGGAAAAGTACAGCATCCCAGCAATGCAATCCCACAAGCTGGAAACTTGCCATTAGCTAAGAAACTATCCATAAGCCGGGGGAGGGAAGAGCAGCAAGAGCAAGCTTTGCAGGAAACAATGCTGACAGCAGCTCCCAAAATACGATTTCTTAAGTTAGATACTAAATTCTGTATGCAGCAGCAGATCAGGCACTGACAGGTACACGGGAACAGTCAGGAGACACCTTCCTGCACTCACGACCAAGCAACAGGTTTCTGTTCTCCCCTGTATCCATCCCTGCACTAACCTGTCCTCTGCATCAGCCCACAGCAACTGAAAATACCCCTTAGAGAAGCTGCCACGAAAAAAAAAAGTTGTCTGACCATAATTTAACAAGACCACGCAACAGGCAGGAGAGGAGGATGACATGTCAGGCTCTGAAAATGGTGGAGCTGGGAACGAGGGGAGAGACAGCCAGACAATGCTGAGTCATTTAATAAGCCGAGGACAAAGGGATAACGAGATTTCAAGATCGCACTCTTCAAAGCGTTTCACAGCTGGCTTGAGAAGGCTCGCCTGAGTATTCCCCATTTTCAGGCCTCTGCTTTTCTCCCTCATGCTAGTCCTGGCTGTCGTGAACCGTCGTTGTGTTTCAATCTGGACTGTGAATTTTCAGCTCGTGGAAGTTGAAAGGCCTGAATTTCAATCATCTCCTTACAGTACGATTAGCAGGTTAACAAGCACAAGATGAAATTCTCTATCTGCAACAGCTTTGCTGTGCTCAACACGTTCAGGTGCTGATCCGAGAGATTAAGAGCCTTGTGATCTTTGTCACTTGCTAATCAAAACAACGAGTACCCTTTATCCTTCCTCAAAACTCACGCTTTGATGTGATGTTTACAATGGTTTGAGGTTACACGCGTGGCAGCTGATGCTCTAGGAACACTTCCCATCGTACAGCGCCTGCGTGTGTCCCATCTGCCCGTGTTCATCTCCTCCCATGCTCTTTGGAAAGCAGAGCTGCTCCTCTCCTGCTGCATCCCCGCAGCAGCCAGCTCAGCGCCCGTCCTCTACAGGCTGAGCTGCAACACGAAGAAGTGAGAAGTGCTCCAAGCACGGACCCAGGGGTGCTGCTCTCTGCTCCAGGTGCTCGGGATCTTCTTTGTGAGGAAGGAAAAGGCAGCAGCCCTGTTACCTACCGAGTCAGGGAGACAGAACCTGGGCTGGGAGCTTTTAGATGATCAGTGTTATCCCCTTGCATTAATTAATATCACTTGGCATCCTGGTGAAATGGTAACAAACAGCATGGGGATCACGCTCCTTGAGCTGACCACCTTGTCTGGGGAGTGCCTGCCCGTCTGTGACCCTCAGCTGTTGCAGCTCTCTCAGAAAAAGGGAAAAGGTTGTTTAACAACAACAAGAATCGAGGATTTTTTTCCATAAGACAGAAGCAAAGAGTTCTGCAAACAAAGCTGCTGGCCAGCAACACATTTTCGCTACTGAACTTTGCTTTAGTTATTGACTGCATTAGTTGTAATTGTCCTAAGTGCAAAGCTTCCCAGGCTGGAATACTTTGAAATTGGTTTGTGTTCAGCACAGGACATCAGGTGCCAACACACAACGCTGAGCAGTTTATCACTGCGTCACAGCACAAGGTGCACTGGTGTCTGCAGTCCTCAGAGGCTGAATCTTCGCATTAAAAAAAAATTGCTGCATGAAATGGAGCGGGATGAAACTCCATCTCCTGCCAGCTGATGAACGAAACGCAGACAAAGATGCAAGTGCTCTGCCTCCCGCAGTATTTCTCTCTCATTGTCAAGTAAGCAGCAAGTCAGAGAACACAATCTGACATTTAACCAACCTCAAGCAGACCTACAGCAGCTTTCCCAAAAGCTAGTTTATACACAAGGCAGTAAATTCTGGAATAAAATTCACTGGAAAAAAACACGAATATCTGGGAAATTGCCTTCTGCAACTAAAAAACCCAACGAACTTGCCGGCAATAAGGAGGATTCAGCTACTGAACTACATAAACCCTGGGAAAAATGCTGGCTTGGCACAGGGCTGCACGGCCTTCCACTGCCACCTCGTGGGAGAAGGCACGAAGCAGCTGCCCGAGTACTTCCATGGGATCCAAACCATGAATCAGCCCCATCTGAATTACAGAAAACATCGCCGAGTATTAATAATGCAGAACAGATTTCCATTTCCTACCGAGCTAAGATTGCAATTTCTTAGAGTTGCCAGAGGCTTTGGTTCGATTTCATGAGTCTGCTGTTCCCAGGGACAGCACATTTATTAAGCTCGCTCAAAAACTTTTTCCGTACAAGTCCCTGGGTCACTACCTGGCTTCCTTTGCTTCTCCACCTGTAGCATCCACGGGTCGGTGCTGTGGAGCAAAGACGTGAACAGAAGAGCTGCTTCTGTGCTGTTAGCTCCCAGCTGCACACCCATACAGCATCTCTACAAATAGTTCAGGTCCGTTCTTTCGTTTAACTCATGTTTTTGGACACTGAGAAGTATGGGAAGATGTTTGAGTTAGTAAATGCCCCTACTCCGAACATCCAGGTGCTGATACCCAGAGGTGACCGGGGTCCATTAGGGGAAGGGGCTATTAGACACGATTAAATCCAGGGAACACGTCAGCAGTTCTGGTTAGGATGTAAAGAGGAATCGCGCGCAGATTTGGAACATGGGCAGGGATGGGGAAAAGCAGTTTTACCTTCTGCTTGCTCCATGCTCTCCAGCTGCACTTCTTTGACGCTGGTCAGCTCAAGCAGTGCCCGCTTCTTTTCCTCGACCATTCCTGGAGGAGCTCGCATATATTCCCGCTTGGAGTTAGTGGGCCAACCTACAGCCTGGGCTCCTCCGCAAATACCAAAATCCCCCCCCCTTCCTTAACCCTGAGCGCTGGATAAAGGCAGGGGGCAGCTGAGCACGCGGCAGCACACCTGCTCGCCTTCCTACCAGGAAGCAGAGCTCAGCAGCAGTGACCCCCAGCCCACACCTCGACCTTTTTCCAAATAAAAAAACGCAGCCCGCTTTCTGAGACAGCGGGAGCAACCTCGCCTCGTCCCAACATGGCAAACCCCACGGCCTGCAGGATTCCTGCCCTCCCACGTCATTCGGCCAGCAGCCTTTTAAAAAAAGGACGACTTTATCTGAAAGAGATTAACCGCAAAAGCACGGCAGATAAAAACGCTTTCGACAGCAGGTGCCGGATGATGGCTCGCTTCTCCACGAGCCCTTTTAACTTCTTGTTGTCCGCTGGGCAGCGGGGTGGGAAGCTGTCCCTGCCCCTGCCGTGGTGCCTGGTGGGGGTGTCCCCACGTGTGCTCCCCCGTGGCCTTCACCAAGGGAAGAAAAACCGCTCAGCGACAAGGATTATAGGGTCAGCCACCACTGACAACAGCAATAAGGTGGCAGCAAGGCAGCGCTCACAGCTTTATCCACCGCTTCCTCTCCAGTGACATTTAAAGACCCCCTGAGTGCAATGTCCGTGGTTTATCTCTAAGATTTCACGGGTTTTGGTTAAATGCTGAGGGTTAACGGAGGTATCAGGCATCTGTGCTCACCCCGCAGGAGTCATGTTCTGAATTTGGACAGGACAAGAATCACGAGGCAAAAGGACTTGCCAAAAATTGTTCATCTAATAGTACTGGTGGAGGAGGATTCAGTTATTAATATATTATTAATATACGCTACTATAATTAGCAGCTGGATCCTCAGAATGAAGGAACGAAGAATGAATTCCTCTCGGGAGTGAAGCAGAGAAGAAATATTTGCCAGGCACGTTTACCTTGCGTGTCAGTGAACTTTCTTCAAAACCTGCAAAAAAATCTGTGGAAATCTTTAGAGGGCAAGGTGCTGGGCTGAGCACGGCCTCCAGCCCCTGGGCCCTAAGAAAACAAGCCCATCTCACTCTTACTCTTGATTTATCTGAAAAATTGGGCAGAGTATGTTAAAAAATAATAAGGCAGAGATGTATTTCCTGCCTCTAGCAGCTGGCCTGACAGCAAGTACGACCACCTGGCTGGAACCTTCCTGAGCAGCAGGAAGAACGCCCGACTGCAGAATGCAATCGTGTAAACAAAGCGGATGGGGAAAAAAGAGGAAGGACAAATTAAATTCCTAAATCTGACAAAACTGGGTGTGACTTCAACTTCCAGAATGTCCTTTTAAAGTGATTACACAGCGGAGAGCTCAAACTCAGGACCTGTCTTCAGAGGCTCTCGGGGAAAGCTCGTCTCCACGCACAGAGGTGCTGCCCACGGGCTGCACGGCGGCCTTTCCGTCTGCCCTGGGATCCGGAGCAGTTTTTCAGACCCAGAGAAGCTTCGCGGAGACCCTGAGACCTTCCTTTCAGTGCCACAAGTCACGTCCAACTCGGTGTGACCCCCGACCACCTCGCCTCCATGCGCAGGGCTCCCAGGAGAGACATGGCCACGCAGCGCGGCGCTCAAACCGCAAGGGCAGGATCGTGGCGAACTCTGCGAGGGAGCTGTCGGCGGCACTAGAGGCCGCTGTCATCTCGGATAAATGCAGATAAAGGCAGCGGGCTGCAGCCGGCAGGACCCCCCTCGAATCCCCACCACTTGCTTGCACAGAGCAGAAACCAAAAGGACGGCGGCTTTGCACCGGGGGGGACAGGATCCATGTGAGACAGGGGATGGAGACGGGATGCACAGCATCCCCCGCGCCTGTACCTCGCCCTCAGAGCCGGCGTTGTTCAGAGCTCAGCTGGACAAATGATTTGCAATGCGAGACAGCTTGGCGCTGGCAGGAGATCATCCAAACCGGCAGCAATGCTCATCGCTGGCTCCAAAAGTCCCCCAGAAAAAAGAAGAGGAGAAATCGACTGGCAAAAAAAAAATATTGATTCTGGAGGATGGCACGTTTCCAGCCCCTCGCTGTCGGCGCTCCGCAGTGCTGCAGCAGAACGCAGGGAGGCTGAACGTGCAGCTGGGTACCTGTAAATACGCACGGCAGCAGCCTGGCTGCCTGGCACAGCCATATGGCCCTAGCAGCAGGCAGCACTTTGGCCACGGCCAGTGCAGGCACACAGACCGCAGGACATTCCTCCGAGCTGCGCTGCTGCCTTTGCTTTTTTGTTCTTCCCTCCCCTCCGTAAAGACACAGCGATGGTTCATGCTATTTTCCAGCCACCGGAGCGTTGGCTGACCAATTTGGCCAGCTGACACGTGCAGCAGGTAAAAGACAGGGAAGAAACGCTGCCATGGGCCAGGGCGAGGGCTGCTGGCTGGCAGAGGATGCGCAACTGCACTCCTGAGCCCTTTGATCCTCGTTCCTCCCTAGACCTAACACAATCTTCTGCTCTAACCTTTTGGCTTCGCCTGGATAATTTAAGGCTACAACTTCGGAGCCATTGCTGTGATCTAATATTAGAAGATAAGCTTGTTTGTGTTTTTGTTGCTAAGAGAAAGCCGGAGCTTTGGAAACACTGAAGCTGACCAAATGCTCCTGCAACAGCTGCCGGCAGGAGCCGAAATGCATACAGTGCTTCCCTGACAACTGTTTGCCATTTTCCCTTCTTATTTTATTTTCCTGAAGTTGGCCTCCTTCCAAAATGAGCTTTTCCCATTTAGGTGACCTCTCCTGTTCCTCCAAGTCCGTGTTTCCTAGTTCAACGTGTGCAGGCAGTGGCTCTGTCGGTGTATCCTGCTGGTAGAACACACATCCACAAGCGAGGTTTCCTCCACCCGTAATGCATCATTGCTGTGTTTTTTCCCTCGGTAGCTGCAAAGCATCGATTAAAGGTGGGAGGAATTTTCTGGTGTTGATCCCTTTGCATTAACATAATTCGCAAGAGACGGCTCGCTAATAAAAATGCAGGAGACAAACAGATCTCCTCTATTATTTATAGAAACTGATTCGGCAATAAATGCCGACGCAGTGATATTAATAGATGATCTTTTTGGCATTTACAAGTACAGTCACAGTCAAGCTCCCTGTCTGGAGACAGCGCCAAGGCTCTGGTGGGCTTTGTGGAGACCACTTCTCCTGGGAAGAATCTAAAGCTGCCGCAACTTTATTCTGCGCTTGCCAAAACAGAGATAGGGTTGTGAAACGGGCTGGAGTGTGAGCTGCAAGCACAATGCACGCTCTGTCCTCTTGCACAATCTCTCTTTGCACCAGGAGGATCTTTGGCAGCTCGTCTCGATTCAATTGCAAATGACACCAAGCCAACTGACCCTAGCAAAATGACAAGGAGCACGCAGAGGCACTCCTAGCGGTGACTGTAAGTGTCCTGACAGACAAAGACACTGCAGCAGCAACTGCAAATTATTTCCCCGCAGACAGAGTGGATGGATGTGGTTCATAGAGAACCCTTGCAATACCTTCAGAGCACTACCTGAGCTAGCTCTAGAAAAAGGAAAAAAAATGCCTGAACAAGCTGACAAGTCTGGGTATTTTCCAAACAGCACAGACTAGCTTGCTTTCTTGGATCCCTTGCAGCTGAAGCATGCAGCAGGCATGCCCTCCTTCCACCAGGGAGGTCACGGGGCTGCCTGCAGATTACATGGCACCTCGGAGCTCCACCATCTTTATCTTTACAAGCTGATAATTTCCATCATTGCTTTTCACATCCTTTGGCTCGAGGCCACTTAAAATATGTCAGAGTACAGAGCATTATCTCCACGCTCAGGACGGTCTGTATTTCAAGGAGAAGTTATTATTTTAGTTCAGAAGAATCTAGTTACTGGAAACACTCCATGAACAGGCTGCCCATTAGAAATACACAGCTCATCGCTGCATTTTATTTATTGCCACTTCATCCACGCCATCAGAAGGGACAGATCTTGCAAAAGTTTACCTGTTTGCAGCAATAAATATGGATCACTCGATGCTCCGTACTTAAATGCAGAAGGTAAATTTCCTTTCAAAAGAGTACCAACCATGCCAGGTTTCTATTTTCCCAGTCTTAAAATCACAGAACCGTACATGTAGAATGGCTTGGGTGGGAAGGGACCTTAAAGATCATCTAATTCCACCCCCCTGCCACGTGCAGGGACACGTCCCACCACAGCAGGTTGCCCAAAACCCCATCCAGCCTGGCCTTGAACACATCCATGGCTTCTCTGGGCAGCCTGTTCCAGTGCCTCACCACCCTCAGAGGAAAAAAATGAATGCTGCTGGAGGGCAGTCCATCTGCTCCCGTGTCACACACCTACGTGCTCCAGGAGGATTTGTTGCCCCCCAAACTAATAACGGAGGGACCTAGGGGACTTGGGCAGCAGATGTCTCCATGGGGGCATGTGCAAACCGAACGAAGAACCAGAGGGATGCATTTTTGTCTGAACGCATCTCAGCCCAAAGCTCTTTTAGGAGGAGCTTTGTGTTACAGGACCTACTCCAAGTGGCTGCTGTGCAGTCTGTCCCTCTGTGCACAGAGGCCTTAGGGACTGAGACTGGTAGCAGAGACGACTACTGAAGAAAAACGCCGAGACGCGCTGAAAGGACAAGCAGAAAATCACGAAGCTAAATTTAACCTTCAACCCAGCGATGACTCCGTTCAAAACCTCAGGACGGAGCAGGGGCAGCAGAGAGACTTTGCGCCGTGCCAAAAAAACACCTCTTACAGCCCCCTGCTGCCACCACGGGAGACCTGGTCACAGAGGAGGAACGAAACGCACCGGCACTCTGCTCACTAACCTTCTGCGCTCCCTGGCTTCCTCAGCTGAGAAGTCCTTTCCTGCAGTGGAGGCAGCACCGGCATTGGCAATACCATTAGCAGAGCCGAGCACAGCACGGTTTGTGATTACACCTAGGGGGGTGCTAGCAGAGAGGCCCTCTGTACTTTTCTCTACAGCAGAATCAGTTTGTTGCCTGAAAGGGGCTCTGAAATAGAGAAGACATAATGGAAAGCAAAGCAAGTGAACTCAACTGCTAACCAAGACCAGCCACCTCCGGGGAACACTGACAGCTCCTTCTCCTTGTTCTGCGCTCGTGTTTTAGAAGGGAACAGCACAGAGGAAAATGAGAGTTTAAAATCTTGTAGAAGAATAAGCGAGAGGAATTCACGGTTAGGCTTCACATCCCTGTTTGCAGCAAAAATGATTAGAAAATGTGACCGGTGAGCAGGCAGGAGGAATGAACGCTGAGACACGTACAGTGAACACCCGAGAGCGGCCTGAGCAGCCCCTTGTGATCGTACCAGGGCGTTAAGAGTGCCCAGTCGACCACTCCAGTGAGTGAAGGAGGTCACCCACGGGCTGTGAACTGCTTCCTGGTGCATACACACTACCGAAACTGCCCAACGTAACCACTCTGGAATGTCTTATCAAGGTTTCCCCTGTGCAGGTACATTTCCAATCCACAATCCAGAACTCAGAACTTCCAACCCAAATGCCGATTTGCTGCAGCGTTATCTCCGCTGAGAGCCGTTACCTGGTGTACGGGCGGGCTGACGCAGCGGTGTTCGCACCGAGAGGTGTGGGACAGGCAGAGGCAGGATGCCACGGGGCGCTCAGTGAGGTAGATGGACCAGTGGTAGTGGGTGAGGTAGCTAGAGATGTATTGCGACTGGCTGAAATGTAGGGGCTGCTGAGGTCACTACTTCTACCAAATGAAGCACTGTAAAACATCACAAAATCACGTCCTTCAGAGCACAGTAAATATCCAACAGAACATCACCACAGCCGGGCTCTCAGCTGAGTATTACATCTTGGCAAAGTGTGTGCGAGGGGATTAGAGCACACCGGAGCCGCTGCAGATCACTCACACGCAGGCCAGCGCGAGCAGCACCTTTTAGACAAGCCCAGCTGAGTTTCAGCGAGAGAATAACGGCGTGGAGGTGAATCAGTGAAGATCAGGGAAAGGAAAAATCCTACTGCCGTGGAAGCGGCACACCCAGAGCACCCCTGTGTGCTGGGGCAAGGCAGAAACAATGAGCAAGGATCAGGTTGCTGAAAGCAGGGAAGGAGAGAGTGACAAAAGCAGGTCTGGCTGCCTCGCCTCCTCAAGATGCCCAGTGCTCCCAGCTCTAAGAACCTGTTTTCAGTGGCTAAAAGCTTTGGCACAGATGAACGGTTGAAGCTCTAATTTTCTTGAAGGCACGTTTGGCACAAACTCTGTACATCTGGCAAATCGCTACCAAAACCATCCAAAAATATTCAAGAACGAGCACGGGAAATTCAAGTTTTGCCATTTTAATGCAAAACCCTTAAAACCATTACTGCCAAAATGCTCTAAGTGCTCACACTTTGGAGAAAAGGAGAAGGGCTCTCCCATGAGGATCTACCCGGAAAAAAATCCTCCCTAAGTGGGATAAGTCACACACCTCTAAAAACAGACTGACTGAAATGTCCCACGTACAGCCAGGCTGCTCGTTGTCTGCATGCACGCTCTAGGATCCTGTCACACCTGACACACCCAGCAACTGGTATTCCTGGCTGCTACTGGTCAGACTGGGCTGCCTGCAGGATCAAAGGCTAGGAAGGCTTCGTCTCACCTCCTGCAGCCTAACAACTCCCATGCAAGCACACATGGAGGAAAGTGGTTGACAAAATACATCGGGGATAAAAGTTGACCTAGAGGAAAAGCAGACCAGGACAAAAAAATGCATGTTTGTGGGAAAGCCAGGGTAACTGGGCTGGGACTGGAAGTTACCACTACAGCAAGAGTCAGAGAGCAGCCTGAGGCTGAAATAAAACTTGGAAGGGGCAGGACAACAGCCAAGGACAGGAGGTCAGAGGAAGGAACCCGTCCGATTCACTTAGGCACTCAATTTGCGAATCATATAAAATGCCAAGAAGGCCGGCCAGCCCAGAACAAGCAGCTGATCCCTAGACAGCCAAAGGAGAGACTGGAGCATCCTGGAAGGCCTCCACGGGGAGGAACGTTACATTTGGGCTCTTCAGTTGATGGCTGCTTGCCAGGTCCAGGTCCCAAAGGAACAAGCAAATTACCGTCACCAGGTAGCAACCTCCACTGGGCTCTACACAACATTTCCTCTGGAAAGCCAGCCCCAGCCCGGAGCATGCAGGAGCAGGAAATCATTTTGGAAGAAAATGCCTCTCCTTCTTGGCTCGCTGCACCAGAAGAAAAGGCAAAGCCTTGGAGATGGGCTGGGAGGAGGGTAAGAGCGGGGAGCTAAACCTGGCTGGCGTGGGCGTGCAGAGCAAGCAGCCGTCGAGTTGCAGAGACGAGGGGGAGAAATCAGGGCCTGGAGTACTGGGACGATGACTGCAGCGCAGCATGCAGCAGGGGAATGAACAAGAGGAGAAGCCTGGGAAAAGCTGGAGGCAACCCTGGGGGGAGCAGGGTCAACGTGGCACCATCCCAGGAGAACCCAAGGCAGAGAGGCTGCGGCGCGAGGCGGGGGCTGCAAAAGAGACAAGGAACTTGGTCAGGGAAGAGGTGGGAGGGTTATTCAGGGAGACCCGACAAGTGCTTCGGAAGCAAAAAGGTAGCGGCTGGAAAGGGGAGATGACAGGATGGAGGTGCCTGGAGAGCAGAGATGGGAAGAAAGGGGAATGGAGAAGAGCCCGGTGATGGCACGGGGCCAGCTCCTACATGCACAGGCCCCGGGTGGCAGGGAAAGGTGGTGCTGGAGCATCACTCACTCGTTCCTGCTCACAAGAAGGGAGCCGAGGCATCGCCAGCTCCATGGGAATTCACCTCCCTGCTGTGCCACCTGGCATGGGTGGCACCGCGCAGTTTGGGGAAGCTTCCAAGACATTTATTCAAATTGTTCACATTTGATGTGAACGGGACCAGAGAACAGCAAGAAAAAGGTAAGCTGGAAAATCTTGTTAATTAACAGCTGTGTTCATGTAAATCTGTAAAAAGGAGGATTATGAATTTATGCTAAAGAATCCAACATTAGAAATAAAGGCACCAACACACTGCTATTCATTTCCTAACATCGCACCATAACATAGCCATGAGGGAATAAGCAATGAAATGGAAAGCAACATTTCACATCAGTAAAAAGAATACTTCTGGAAACAGCTAAGGCAAGTGGAATTTAAAAAAAAAATCTTTAAAACCTTCAAAACCTTAAAAGGCTATGATGGACTTTATGCCATCAAAAATAGCAAGGAGTATCTGCAAATATGTAAAAAGAAGAAAACTGAAAAGGTGATTAAAGGTGATTTCATTTTGGTGTGAGGCATCTCTTATGGCTGATGTCGAAGGAAGGGTGCTGAATTAATTCAATCTGCTCACCAGTTCTCCTCCAAACACTTTAACACAGAGCTGATGTGAACTGGCTGTTCAAAGGCCAACATGCACTAAAATGGAGAACAGGTTGTCAGAAAAGGGTTCTGTGATTTTTTTTTCACTAGTGGTACACCCAGAGAGTAAGCAGAATGAATGACAATCACTGCCATTAGAGAAAGAGGTTTAACATTTACTTCAACTAGAGCTGAAGTGCATTTGCGAAGTTAACGCAAGCTATTTTGTCCCAATTTTGCAGAAAAGCCATTTTCAACATCTTAAGATGCTGTTGCTGTTGTTTACTCTTTGTTTGGGGGGTCATAAAAGTGCTTGCAGAATGTAACTAGGTATCTTTATGGAGTTTAGCTAAATGCTAAGGTGAGGGGGAAACGCAGATGCACAGCAGTTGTCCTGTCAGTAACATACAAGTATGTCATGTTCACCTTAATTCTTTCTCTCTTAGGATGAGCTTTTATCCTTTGGAGTTGTGTTTTCCAAATGTTAGCAAAACTCTGGTGACAAAGAGCTTATCTGTAACAAGCAGCAGGTTCCCTTTCTCATCTTATAAGCCGAGGCACAAGGCTGGAGAAATCAGAGGTTCAATACAATTTTGTTTAATTTCCCTGTGCTCTTCTACAGAAAACATTAGGAGACAGAGGGCAAATTGATCGTGGTTTTGTTGTTTGTAAAATCATACAAAAATGTAGAAAGTGCACATATCCCTACCCTTTATTCCTCAGCTGGCAAAGTTATGCTCTGTAATTGCTTATAATACAACACCCTCCTAGAAAAGGCCAGAATTCAGCCTTTGTGACAGGATATTTTTATGAGCAAAATACCACCGCCAGCCAAAACCTTAGGTGATCTCCGTACAGTTTAACCAAGGGAATACAGTACAACTGTGTGAGTGTAATATTACAGCTGGTTCTGGACTAGATGAGATAGACAGTCAATGTTCATAGAATTTCAACAACCCTTTTAGTGGTGCTATGGACTGGACTGTCTCTCATACTAGGGAAATCAGTAAGGCATGCCAGCTGCAGGAGCAAAAGTTTTCCAATGTAATCAGCTGCTGCTTGTCGGCCTGCCTTTTGAGAGAGCTATGGAGGTTGGCCTGTCATCATGTCCCAGGATAGATGTGAAGTCACTGGAACGGATCAGCAGATCAGGAAGAGTCTACTGCTCGAAGTGGCTGTCTGTTTCACCTTTTGTGGAAAAGGGTCTGTATGTGCCCAGCAATTGGACGGACCTAGCCTAGAACAGAACTTACCTCTACCAGCACGAGGATGAGAGCACAAAAATCATGCCTCTTCCTAAATCTCAAGCAATCGTTCCATCTTCAGGACAGTTATTTATTTCAGAGTCTAGAATTTGGTGAAGGAACCTAAAACCTTGAGACATTTCTGCCCTCTTCCTCAAGCACAACTGGCTTTGCACCATGACACATGCTGTTTTGATGGTTTCCATACTAGCTAAAATAAAGGTGATGGTGCAGTACTTGCAGAAAGTGCTGATCCTCCTTCTCACAACATGGATGAAAGCCCAGTGATGCATTATCTGCCTTACCCGAGGCCATTCATTCACCTCATTCAGAGATGGCCATTACCTTGTACTTCTAGGAAACTAAGCCTCTGACCTCCAGAGAGCTAAAAGATACTGACTATTATTGAAGTTACGTACAGCATTCCTTTTCTGATTCTGCTTGGCTAATCTACCAGCAATCAGAAATTGCTTCTACAGTGTCATGTACACTGTGCAGAAACTGGTTCCTTACTGCCACAAGTAAATGATTGGAGACATCAGTCACGCTCTTTAACAACTGTCATAAGTCATGCATAAGAACGCTGCCATTTTTCTGATCATCTTGATGCCATAAACGCGTACTAATGAAAACCAAAATCAGCTAAGCTCCAACTTACCTGTTAATAGCTATTTGAACATTGATTTCAGACTGTAATTACTTTCTTCTCTTTTTATGATCAATTTCCCTTTTATTATCTAACCATAATACTAACATAAAACTGAGACAAAACATTTTGCATTTGAATTATGTGAACAAGAGCATTTAAATTCAGTACAACAATTTATAAGTCAACAAAAGTGACAGTCTTTAAGAAGACCATTTAGCATGACAAATGTTGACAAATCTTAATTTTCATTTCCTGCTTTCAGAAGAAGAAGGTTTCAAGGCCAATTACACTCATGCAGTGAGCAGAAGGCAAAGAGTTGAAGTTTGGGAGGCATGTTAAGAGAAGGAATGACTGCTGGGAACCTAAGTAAAAGAACTGGGCATACCTTTTCAAGTATGTAGATACGTAGGTAGTAGGAGCACCAGAATGCGGAGCTTCGTTTCCCTTGGATTCATCCTTCCATGGCTGCCGGGTGTAAGAGCCGCTCCGCACTATGTTAACGGCTGATTCTCTAATGCAGGAGAGACCACAAAGAAAAACTTTCAGTCTTTGACAGTTCCACAACACAAATCCTTTCCTTACACATATAAACATTACTGTTTGGAGGTGACATCTCTTTGAAACGCTTCTGCTGGCCTTCACATCAGTTTCTGTGATTACCAGCTGCATTATTTAAGAATCATGAGATGTTGTGATGTTTGCATAAAGAGGAACAAGATCCTTTTCTAGTCAGAAAAGTTGCAATTGAAATTTAGGCTGTCTACAGAAGTAGAGTAAAATATTAAATAACATCACTTGATATTCCTCCTCTCACCTTGAATCAAACAACATTGAACAAATGGACAGGTATTGCAACTGCAGTGAAATTATTTATTCTCCAACCTTTCAGGCAATGACACAAGTCAAAACAACTCAGTATGATAAATCCTTTGCTATACTCAGCAGCAGAAAACAGACAAACATTTGGCAGTATCTAAAACTACTTGACAATCTATGAATAAATTATTAGTTTTGTATTTATCATATTTATCTGAAATCAGGGCTCCTTCTCCTAATTCACACTTTAGCAATATTCTGCTCTGGTTTTGGACAGGACCTTAACCCTATAACGTAATGCTTGTTAGCCAACAATTATTTTTCATTTTTCAATTGCAGTATCTGTCCCAATGCCCTTTCAGACATCTCTGCGTTCCATGAAGTGATACTCAGCTGTTTTGAAATGAAGGAATATTGGGAAAAATCTGTACTACAAAGTACATCTGGGCACCATCTGTTCATGCAGTCCAATCCTCCTCACTCTGCTTTATAGAGCAAAGGACACTTATCAGCAGTCAGCTGGATATGCCACTCAATTCAAGCCACTGCCAAAACCGCTCAGGCTTATCAGTCAGTTAAACACAAGTTGTCTGCTGCAGTCCAAATCGCAGTGGCTAGCTGAGATTAAGCAAGAACACAGCAGGGAGGTTCCAGCAAAAGAATCTCAAACTGTGAAGCTCTCTCATGGTGGTCATCTCCTGTGACTTTTTCACAACAATTACTGCTCACAGTAACTTTTCTGTTTGTGCCTTTCTATCACTACTGTGGAACTCTCTAGAAATAAAGCCAGGCCAATTTTTATTCCAAACCACGAGAACCTGTTTGCAGAGATAAGCAATTCAACCATGTCTTGATATACTAGATATTTATCCCATTGCTAATCTGGTTCTGTTCAGAGGTAACTACAAACAATTCCTGTAAAAACAGCCCCTGCAATGGAAACAGTTCTGTACATGAGAGAAAAACTAATCCACTGTCCTGCTCACCTAAATGCAAGACAATGTACTAGGACTGTTATGGAGCAGAGAAATCTCCAAATACTGTGATTACCTGTGCAGTCAGGACTACTGACAAAAAATATGAAGCATTAATACACAAAAAGGTAAGTCTACAAGAGGAAAGTCTACAAGATTGAAGCTGAGCCTTAAGTTCAGTCTCACCTGTTTTCTTTTTCTTCTAAATCACTTGTACTGCTTAGTCTTCTGGGGGCTATTGTGGCAAGATAGCTCTTGTTGTCTTTATCCTGATGAAGCAAAAGTAATTCAACTGTAAATTTGTTAAATTTACAGCACATACAGTGACAACTAAATTCACATCCAAATTTCTTCGACTACAAAAGCACCCTCTTGTCTAGGGACAACTGCTTTAAGGCATTTTCCTGGGCAAGGCCCATGTCAGCATAAAAGTATCAGTTTTGAACAAGATTTGCAGAACAGCATGTTAGTGAATAAAACCAGCTTCTAATTAAATAATAAAAGCAGCTTCTAACTAAAGTACTGGGCAGCTAATTAAAGATGGGCAGCTTGGTTACAGCTAGTGAATACATGGAATGGGACTCACAAACACAACTAACAGGTATAGGAGGAATCCTTTTAAATTACGGTGAATGGGAATTTCTAGAGCAGATACGTTCTATTGTTCAGATTAGATATTTTCTGGTAAAGAATGGGCCATGCCAGCCTGGCAGCCCACTTCAAATTGAGCAGGAAGTAGGTCAAAAGGGCACTGAACCCCAGTTATGCAAGGACAACTGTGATGGGATAAACTCTGCTCAACTGAGATACATGAAAACATCTTTGCTGAAGATGAGCCAAACCTTTTCTTTGTTGTCTAATAATGCAGATATCCGAGGACTTGATGAAGAACGATAGAGAGAAGTCTTATCTCTCTGAGCCTCACGCGTAGCAGCAACTTCACTCAGCATGTTGTGGCTGCCAGTCTTCCGTAGACCCAGCCGCCACGATGAAGGTGACTCGTCCTTCTGCTCATCGGACTTGTTGAGCCAACTGAACTGCAGAGGAGAAAAAGGGACATTTGGAAAAAGAGAACTGCAATGCACAATTTGAGATCTGAAAGTGTTTCAACAAACCACACTTCTTGCTGGGCTACACTTGAAAATGTAAGATGGAGTCACTTTGATTTCCTGCTTAGCTTTCAGTACACGACGCAGCTCAAGATGAACTCACAGGGTTGCAAACTGCTGTAGTGCCCTCCTCCCCAAGGACAGACGATGAAAGAAATCTCATGTCATTGTGCAGCTCTCCTTGCCTAACACAACACCCTCTGCCAGCTTTGTAGAAAGAATATAAGGAACAATGAAGCTTTTATTAGAACTCATTTACTAAATAATTCTTCCTTCCTAAAGGCAGAAAACCCCAAAAGTAATCAAGTCTTTTGGGACTAGGTACAAATAAACCCCCTACACAGATCAAACTGGTGAGAGCCCAGCAGAGACCATTAAGATAACCAGGGAGCTGGCACACGTAGCACAAAGGGAGAGGCTGAGGAAACCAGGCTCATTTAGCATGCAAAGGAGATGGCTAAGAAAGGGTTTAATTGCTCTGCTACTTGGGGCAGGGAGGAGAGGGTTACAGAGGATACAGAACCAGACTTCTCAAAAGCCTCCAGTGAAAAGAGGAGGAACAGACAAGTTCCAAAAAGGGAAACCTCCCTTCAGCGTGGAGGAAGACATAACCACCCCACAGCAGTGATGCTGCACTGGGACAGGGAGCCAGAGAGGGAGGCATTTTCCAGCCTCACAGAGTTTCCAGCACTCAGCTCAACTCCTGTAGAGCAAAGCAACCTGATAGAGGCTTGAAGCTGCCTGTGCTTGGAGCAAGAGGTTGGACTACTGGCTTGCAGAAGCCCCTTTAGCTGAAATCTTTCTGTGGTCAGGTAAGCACACATTCCAGACAGCCAGAACAGACCTTTGTGCATTTTGTTCCATGAGGCACTCATTGTTTAAATGCACGACGTTAGCTATAGTCATTAAGCCTTAAAAAAAGATGCCTACTGCCACGCAGGAATGGAGCCTGGGACCACCACAGGTCCTTCTGCAAAGACAAGCATGAACTTGTGTAGAAAAATAAATAAATGAGGAGTTATTGGAAAGGAATAGGATACAAAACAACACCACCATACCTGTGCTTTTGTACAATCACATCTTTGATAGCATGCACAGCGCTGGACTCCACAGCTCAGAAGCAGTATAGAAGAAAGGGGGAGATTCAGAGAATCATAGAAAGGCTTGGGTTGGAAGGGACCTTAAAGATCATCTAACTCCAACCCCTGCCATGGGAAAGGCAACAAGAAGGAGTAGAGTGAGAGCACTTCTGTATGAGAAGTGATTCAGTATATGAGAAATGATTCAGTACATGAGGAGTCTTCAGGCTGAGATGTGACCAACAAAATCCTAAGTGGCACACAGAAGGGCGAAAAGGGATCAATTATTCATTGTTCCTTCCCACACAGGAACGAGGGGCAGCAATCAAAACCGACATGTGGCAGGCTTAAAAAAAACAGGTGCAGGAAGCTCTGTGTAATACACAGTCAATCCCTTGCCACTCGATGTTATAGGATCCCAAATGTTATGGGCACGCAAATAGTGACTGGACAAATTCATAGAGGAAAAGTACAACAAAGGGGACCCAATACAAATAATACTGCAGGCTCAGCAATCCCTGAAATGCAAACTGCTGGAAGTGGGAAAGAAGTCCAGCTAAATTCTCCCATCTCCTCTGGTATCTTGACGGTCAGTGTCAGGAATAGATACTGGTGCAGACAGCCTTTTGGTCAAAGCTGACATAAACATTACTGTACTATGTTCTGTGCATCATAAAACATCTGACATAATCCTGAATAACTCTACTTGGGACTTCTGGCCCTCAAAGTCATTTACCAAGACTGCAAAGACAATACTATCGCTGCAGTATTTTAGCAGTGTCTTTTTCTTGGCTACTGCAGCACTTCCCAGCACCCTTAACACTACCTTTAATATTTCCCCTCCTAAGTAAGCCTGGGTTGAACAACGCACAGGTGAGCAATATTTTATTTAATTTGGACAAGAAATTAGACTTAATAGCATGAAAGAAGTAAAAATTAATAAATAAATAAATGAGACTAAGCAAGAAACATTTTCCTTCTGTCATGCATCTGGTACTTCGATCTTTCCACAGTGCCTGCACTGTAGCTGTCCTCCATATTCTGGTGCAACAAAACAAACCAGAAGCGTAAGATCCCCGTCCTCAACCAAACACAGAGCCTCCTAGTGCCACCTAGCTGAGTGACACGAGAGCTGGAGAATTCAGATAAGATGTCAGGAACTCTCCTTCACCTTTAAAAAGCTTTCATTGCCTCGCTATCTAGTCAGATGCAAACTTTATCTTCTCTGCTTACTGGGCTGTAACACCATGCCACTGAACAAACTGAGTTTGGCAAGTTAGAGACACTTTAGATGATGATGCCAAATTCACTGCTGATATATCAGCAGGAACCAGCCTTTGGTGAAAGATCTCCTGCTGGTAAGAGATTGGCATCAGCTATCTCGGAACTGACAGCAACACAAAGCACTTGTGGTAAGCAAGGTTTCTCTTGTGGACACAGCAATTTGTTCTAGAGGGTAAGAGGCTGGGAGAGGCATTGTATCATACAAACACCCTTCTTTGCACTAGTCCCATACTGCTGTTAACACAGCATCCGTATCAGAACTGCATACGACTGGGATTTCCTAAGTTCAATTCTCCCTGCTCCTCTGAAAGTCAGCTTCACAGCGTCTATTTCCCAGCAAAGCCGACTGCTTTCAAGCACTCTTCAAATCCCCATCGATTCCAAATTCACTTACTCTTCTGGCAGATGCAGTGAAGGAGTTGGGCTCTGGTGGTGGTATTTGCTCAGTGATGCTAGGCCTGGTTTCATGGCTGGAGTGGTTGGCAAAGGACTCTTCCTTCCTCTCTATAATTTTAAACAAGAAGAGAAACCAAATGTTTCAGTATTGCACTTTCCAAGGCCCTTCTTTACAAGCACATTGTGCACTCAACTCAAGTTCGGAGTTGCTGTGACTTCAGCGTGCCTTAGATCATAAAGATGATGTCAGTGCAAAGCCAAACAAGCCTTTCTGCAAGGAAATAAATAATATTCCTCACTAAATAATACTTCCACAGTCACCAGATGGATATATTTGCCAAGCAAACCTTTTGAACTTCACCCCCCAGATAAGAAAATCATTGCAGGGAGCACCTTAAGGACGATAGACAGACTTTATCCACAATTTTGTTCCCTCTTGGGGACTTTTCTTCTTCCCTTGTGAAACTCAGGAAGAAAAGCAGCATGTGCCATTGCTACTGCAGTACGTGAATAGTTTGGGTTGGGAGGGACCTTAATGATCATCTAGTTCTAATGCCCCTGCCGTGGGCAGGGACACCTCCCACCACATCAGGTTGCCCAAAGGCCCACCCAGCCTGGCCTTGAGCACTTCCAGGGATGTGGCACCCACAGATCTCCTATTCCATATAAAAAGCAGTTTGGTACGGAGCATCTGTGAGGGTGGCACCTTGGAGTTCAGCGATCAGTGTCTGAAACAAATGTTCTCACCCTTAGAACAGAGGATTCAAAGGACATGGAAAAGAGCAAGCTAAGAGAAACATTAAAAGTAGCAGGCAGGCAGCAGGACTGATAGTTCCAGGATTAAGGACGCCCTAAGAAGGATGCTGCTCCCCCTGGAAGGTCTCATGAACTGCCATCAGCATCCTCTATACCGAACATTTCATCTCTCCAGCCTAACACCCTAAGGAGCAGAAGGTTTCTCATTTCTCCTTGCAGACCTTGGCCATGAAGCTGAATACAAAGTGAGACAAACAAATAAATAAATAAATAAAATACTGCATCCTTGCCATTTGTTGCTTTCCTAAGAGCAAAGCCTGTAAAACACATGAGAATCCCCAGCTCTGCAGGAAGGGGAGGACAGAGCTGGCAGCCAGCAGGCTTTACAGGCTGGGCTGGATGCTGACTGTAACCCTGCTCTGGAAGCTTGGAGTGCAGAGGGCAGCTTTTAGGGTCAAACCTAATTGCAAGGGCACAAGCCTAAGGGATAATGACAGGTTGGAAGGAACTAACTGTGAGCAACGTGACTGAAAGGAGTCAACTGCAGGAGAAGGATGGGCAGAAGTTCCCTGCACACCACAGTGAGGGACTGGATGAGCACAGCATCGTTCTTCAGCGATTCCCTTCCAAAATGTGTCAGGGAATTCCAGTCTTCCCCGGTTTGCTTCAGTTCACAGTAATTACCTGCTGTAATAGGTACTAGCCCAGACAAAGACCACAGAATTTCATACATTTCTTTGTTTATAAACATCCTAGTGCCGAATTGTTAACTGTCCTCAAGATGAGTAAAATGGTATTAATGCACTTAGCATCTTTTGTTTGAAGAATGTCGCTGATTTTAAGAAACGTGTTACTCTGAGGCACTCCAGCAATTTTACTGCTCAACTCTTTGTATTTCTTACCCTTCCATTGTCTTTGCAAACCCTACAAGTTTATTGAGACTGGATGTTCCCCCAGTCATACTGCGAGTTAAACTACTGCATTATACTGCCAGCTTTTACTTTGTCCTGTCTAGTGCTCATGCAGAAAAGGAGTTAGTCATTTTTTGGTTTAAAAAGCTCACTTTCAACAGTGTGATGCCTTTTGGTTTGTTTCTTTGTTTTGTTTGTTTTCTTAATCTGCACTTCAAACACTTTAGGTCAATAATCCTGCTAAGAATTACAAAGCTATATATGTAAACATTAAATCTAAGGAAAAAAAAAAAGATATATTTAGAGGAACAGGGAAGTAATTTTCACATTTTCATAAATGTACGTCCTGAATTTCCCATTTAAACTTGCATAATTAAAATGTCTGGCAGGAAAAAAAAAGAAGTATAATTGCTCTTAAGATTGTGTTTGAAACTCTAGTAATACTGTGACATTTATAATTTTCTATGAAAAGCTATTTCTATCTCTACTTATCTTTGGAGTTGGTTTCTGCTCAATAACATATGGGTTGATGTAATCCCAGTCTTGTTTTAAAAAGTACCAAAAATGTGCACCCCCTTCACAAATACAACAGATGACAACTACATCCACATCCCCTTGTATGAGTTTATGTTCATTTTAATTACAGATTTGAGAAGTTTACAGTGTAATTTCAATTTTGATTGAAATTTCTCAAAGGAGCCAATAATCTCTCTTGGAAAGGACAGCACAGGTAACAAAGCCTGAAGCCTGATCTTTTAGCATTACTTTAATATTTTTTGGTTTTATTTTAGCCTTAGTAGATTGAAATAGATCAGCATAACATGCTTTGCTCAGTGAACTAACTCAATCAAAAGACCTGCTTTGGCTGTATATAAAATTGAATGGTGAGTGCTGTAGCACTTTCCATACTGAAGTACTCCATGCTGTTCCCAAATCAACCGAACACCACGTAGCTCCACTTCTTGTAGCTATACATACTTCAGAGGTGTTTTGGTCAAGTTCCTACTATGTTTAAAAGAATTGGCACATTGCTTTAAAAGGTTGCTGCCTAGTGAAATGCTGATTTATGAAGCAAATAAATGCCTCCTCTAATAAACACCTTTTTCTACCACTGACTTCTCCACTACATTTGCTCGATTTACAAGCCAGGATATTATTTCTCCATGTTACCTTCATACCCAAACAGCTTTTGTAGCTACCAGCTTTGTGAAGATCACCCTGGATTCTCAACACCTCTCATACTGCGATAATAATTTTAATTCATAAGATTGGAACACAGGTGGCAATTTTACTGATACAAGAATCAGGACAAAACTTTAAATTACACCTCTCTACAAGGACTTATTTATAACTGGGATATAGGCCAAGTAAGCTGATCTTAAAAGTAGTTTAACCATTAAGCACATCGTATCTGAAGATCCATCTCTTTCTCTGTGGAAAAATTAAACACAAGCAAGTCTTGGCTTATCATGAAATTAAGTATCTTTATTTAAATTATCTATGCTGCACATATACGTTATTTAAACTCATTAAGGAAGCCTGAAAAACTATGGAAAAAGAACAAGATTGAAAAGCAGCAAGATGCCAGCAATATGCTATAATGTAAAGGCTAATGTCACCTGATGTACTTAATTCCTATTTTCCACTATGTTCTGCAATTATGATACATCACCGCCAGAAAAAAAGTTCCTCATCTCTATAATTATATAGAACATCATCAGCCCTTCATTTCAGCTCTCTGATCCAAAATACAACAGGCTATTAACTTCCTACATGTTCAACTGCTTTTCTACCATCTTGCAGCAGCTGAAATGTTCATCTGAAAATGGCCAACGGGCAAAAAATACTATTTAAAAACAACCTATGAACAACGTGTTATCTTAAGCTCAAGTGAGCTGGAAGTAGAAATTAAAATATTATCCACAGCATTTTTTTCTGAAAAAAAAATATGCTGATGTGAAGGTTAGCATTTAGATAAGCTTGTTTAGTACACTAGCTACAGAGTGCTCCATATGCTACATGTATACACTTCAAGTAAGACTTTCAGGATGTCTTAACAACTAAGCAAAAAAAAAAAAAAAAGCAGTTCTCAACCCAATCTTCTATTATTGCTCGGCTAATTATTATATCCAAAACTATTCTATATCTTACCTGACTCCTTTTCAGCATCTGATTCTGAAACTTCATCTTCTTCAGCTTCTTCCTCTTCTTCAGAGCTAGAACTGCTAGAGTCCTTATTCTCTTCCTCCATCTCCATGGACTTCAGCATATCTTCCTCATAGAGAATCTTCTCTTTGCTGCAAGAAATGGAAATTTTAAGGATTACCAGGCGAGTTATTTTTGTGTTCTATTTCTCAGGAACACTTAGACAAATTTTGCTACATACAGAACATGCAAAAGGACAAAAATCAGTCCACAGACTGCATCCCAGCACTTCCAGCACTGCCAATTTTCTATGGATTCCAATGCCAGTCTCGCATTTCCTAAGTTTGCAAGCATTTCTCAGTCCAAAGAAAAGCTGCCTCCTCTCTTTTCCTAGCATTACACAATCCATCACCAGGGCTGCATGGCTCTGCAACTTCAAAGCTGTAGTTTTCAGCCCTAGGGTTAAAATGATAATCAGCAAGAGCAGAAGCTGGGGGACCAAACACCAAGCCAACTCTTCGTTCTATGGGCATGGGTATGCTAAGAAACATGTAAAATTATATTTAAAAGAACTTAAATTTAAAAGGAACCATGAAATGAGCATGAACAGCAGTTGACTTTTTTTAAAGCAGTTGAGGCCAGCTGACTGCGTACAGATGTAGCTGGCCTCCCGTTACATGCTGTACAGCTTCTTTTCAAAGGGGAAGGAAACGTACTTCGTGAAGAGTCCGCTTTGAGGTTTGCCATTCATGTCAGCTTCAATTAGCTTATTCCTCGTCTCCTTCTCACTTCGTAGCTGTCAAGAAGTCCAAGAAGATTGCAGAAAGAACAAAGAGAGACATCTTAACAAGCCACCTCATCACAATTCCAATAATTACCCCAGCATACGACCATCCCAACCTTCTTAGATGGAAAACATTGTGAATTTGTTTAAGAAGCCAGTTCAACAGACCCACATCTGCAAGATTCCAAGTCTTGGACTAGAGCTCCAGAAGCATGTAGCAGGACACCGAGCACCACCTTAGGCTCCAGCAGCAAAGAACTTAACAGAAGTTTGGGGCAGGATCTGCTGGGACCCAGAGTCAAATTGTGACTTTCACGGTACTGCCCTGCCTCTGCCCACACAGATACACAGAGCTCTGTCCATACGTGGTTATGGGCACATGAAACCAGTTTAAAATTTGCTGCCCGTTTACTTATTATTTACTTGCTCTCAGAGGAAAGTATTCAAGTGCGCCCTGTCCCGGCTGGATCTTCCACAAGGGTGGGTCACTTCTTAAATCCCTCAAGTGCCAGCATAATGCATCGAACAAGAATATCCGCAATCACTGCAGCAGCTGAACTATTTTGTCCAGTTAGCAGCGTGAATTTTGTCACCACTGACGGACAAGCCAGTAACCAAAAAGTCTAAAAAGCACAGTGACAGCTGAGGTAAAAAAAAGGGACTGCAATTAGAGGCTCACTTTTAAGCCTGTCTCCTTTCTATCATGTCTAGCACGGTTTTCTTCCTCGTCTGATAGAAGGAGCTGACACTGGGACAAGAAGCAAAAGCTCTGCAAATTCTGAACGTAGGAAAAGCCACACAGAGTCCAGCCCAATGCCAAAATTTGGGGTACAGCATACTGATAAACTGAACAAACTTTTGAAGTGGATCAAAGGTAAGTATGGGAAACAGCCTGCTCCATTCACAGGGAATTCAGAGACTGGAAAAACAAATCCAAACAAATCAAACGATTTGCTTCCAGCAAACAGAACTCCCTTTCTCTCCTGCAACAGCAGCAAATCTTTTAGCAGGGATAGAACATTGTTCCTCTCTGTATTCTGTACTTAAGCTTTAGATTAAAAAACTCTGATTTAAGAGCCATTTTGAAAGTGAACTGATGCACTTAGAGAAGTGTTTTGGAACTGCCTATTTTATCCTTAACAAATTAAGTTTTCTATTTTAAGTAATTTCGAAGTGGTGCACGATAAACACACACAATGAAATGGATCTTCGATTCAAAAAAAAAGCACATCCACTGGAAAAAAAAAAAAAGATTCTTCTCTTCTTTCCAGTTCTATTATTTCTTGCTACACTCATTTAATAAATGAAAAGGAAAAGGCCTTTAAATAGCACAACTAATATAGGGAACAAGGGGGGTTGCTAATCCCTCCAAAGCAAGCCTAAAAATGGGCTAGCACCCATCCAAAAAATTCCTTTGGTTGTTTTTATTTTTATTTTCTTCTGAACACTACATTTATCTGCACAATCCTGGTGTAGTTAGATAGGAGGAAACCCGCAGTACAATGCTGGTAGTATTTATCAACACCTCATTTAGGGAGAAGCTGATTAATTTTTAAAAAGTTTCTGTGAATGTTAAGGGTGCTATTTAAAGATGACAGCAGCTGTGTTATGATCAGAGTTCGAGTTCTACCACCCACATTGTCAGTTCCTCAAAATACTTTACTGGGTTTTATCAGCAATGTTCTCATTATGTCTGTTTCTGAATCCAACATTTTAAATGATACCTTCAGAATTTTATTTATTTATTTTTAAAAGAAGGTTGGTTTATTTTTTGAAAGCACCAAGGCAATATAGTTGTGTAGACCAGATGAAATAGGGAAAAACGTAATCCCAAACCAACTTTTTGGCTTGATGACTGGCTTTACTTAGATCAAGATATATTTTTGCCTTTTTTTTTTAAATAGCAACTTTCTACTTGTAACTCTCTCCAGTATCTTCACTGCATTATGAAACAGCACTTTAATATGGTTTTCAAATCACTGATTTTTTTCTAGTCTGGAACTCCCTGAAGGTTATAATTTCTTCTCACTCAATCAAAAGTCTCCCTATTGTAAGACAGGCAGATGTGATAACAAATATCTTTCTTACCAGTGACAGCATACTTCCTTAAATACGGACCCAAAGTTGACTTGGGTAGTCACTCATTAAGTAAAGAGCAATTTGGTGTCAGAGAGCTAAAAGTAACTACAGAAGAGCAATTCCAAAGATGAACTGCAATTCCTTATCAGTTTACAGAAGTCTGCACGTCAGCATGCTTCTGACCTTCTTGATACAATCTCCCAGTTTTCTAGATTTCTAGCTACTGAAAATATTGGTGCAATTAAAGATTCTGAATGACTAACAAAAATCGCTGGACCTCAGCTTCATGCATGTGTTGACACCATATTCTTTAGGGAACACCTGTGCACAGAAACGTAATTGAAGAGGTGGAAAACAATCAGCCAAAATCTCACCACAGTTTGCTTCTTCTGCAGCATTTCTAAATGCTCTACCAGTCCCTCGTCAGCCACGTCGAACGGCGTCTGGCCCTGGAACAGTACAAGAACACAAGAAGCTAGCCAACACAGCATGCCATGAGTGTTCCAGAAAGCACTATTTACAAGTGAAGAACAAAACCGAATGCACACTACACCCCCCCAGATGCTGAGCAACGCACCCTGCTGCACTCTACAGCAGGGAACGCCAAGTGGCAGTGATGGTGGTTTCAAGACGCGATCCACGATCAGAGGAGGAGCAGTTCCCTCATTGCTGCTGATCAAATCTAAGCCAAGAGGAATACATTAAAGTTTCCAGGCTTGTAAAAAGCACACTCTTGGACTTGGAAGGATTGTAATCAACTTTTTCTACTATATCATTACATGTATGAACCTCCTGAAAGGCTGACAATCATCAGCAGGCCAAAGGATTTGGGAGCTCTTCCCACATCCAGGGGCATTCACAAATAAAGTAAATCAGAAAAAATACTTTGGGGCATAAAATGAGAAATCAGCTCCATTTATACCATAACTAAAGCTATAACCACCAATATAATTAACAACACATAATGAAACCTGACGGCCAGTGACCAAACAAATACAGATCGTCTCGGCCATCTGACTATTGAGGTAATAGTTCTTGACAGGAAAGAGCAGGCGTTTGAATGCAGCAAATATAATTGCATCTGTTTCTTCTCAAGTCTATTAAAATAGTAAACCCACATGCCTTCTGAGCACTTTGGAGAAGCTTCTGATGGCATTTAGAACAAAAAAAGATTCTCGGGATTTTGAATGCCAGAGAGCTCACCGTGGTAAAATGTGTCCTTCTCCTGGAGCTATTTCTTTTGCATCAGCTTGCAGCACAGATAGATGTGCTCAAACCACATAGTGCTACAATTCTCCTACCAAGTTCTCATCTGCTTTCATTCCCTGATGCTGTTCCAAGTAAACACAACCTCATTTCCTACTACAGAAGCAGTCATGGCACAACTGAATCCGCTCCAGCAGGAAGCGGCTCACAGACACTGCCTGGACATCACAGCAGGGAAGGGAAAACAAAGAACAACCCTGGAAAAGCACACTGCAGCTCTTGAAAACCAAAAGGCTCTTCAAGGAAACTTCTAGCAATTAGAAGTATTTTGTTTTGTTTTGTTTTTTTTTTTTTTCCTTCTCACAAATATCCTATCTTTCTTTACTCATTTCTCACAAGTGAATTTTTCGATTTCTCTTTTTATGACCAAGACTGTAGAACAGGAAGGATTTTAAACTGGCAGTTTCTCAAGGGTTCGTGAGTTTTCAATGCTTTGTACCTTAATTTTAGTGTATTATTGTGCACTCCAAGACTTTTGTTGTTGTTTAATTTGTCAGGATTACACTAAAATAGGAAAACACAGATTAGCTCCTATCCTCTCACATGTTCTTAGTCCTAAAGTTTCATCACTAATCTTTCCTGGTAGAGCTTGAAATCATTTCTTCCTTCCTTCAGTCAAGAGTTTTTATCTTCTGATGCTTTAGTACACGTGCAGGACAATTGCTCACCGTACAACTTTGTCACGTTGTTGGATCAAGTTGATAAGCAATTATGGCAAAAAGGTGATATGCATCTTGGTATAAAACACACTGCACACTGTGCCAACACCTGTGCTCACTAACCAGCTTGTTCCTGATGTCCATGTCACACAACGCCTCTGCCAGGATGGAGCAAGCTTCCTTCACTCCCCAGTGCGCAGCAGCGTGGAGCGGGGTCCAGCCGTCGTTGTCTTGGACGTTCAAATTAAAGCCAGCCTGGATCAAGAGCCTGAGAAAAGAAGCAGTATTGAGTCCTGCCCACCCAGGAAGGATTTCTGCACACAGAGAGGTCACGCCGTAAGTCACAGAGTAGGGAACGTGGTTTAAAATATGCCAGCAGCTTTTTGTTGTTATTCATCTCAGCAACATCCCGGTCGATGTGCTCACACACGTAACAGAAGTGTGCAGTACAATGAAAGAAGTGACTTTGGCACTGCAAACACCTGCTGCAATGAGTCTAATTGATAAGATTGCCTTTGAGCACGTCCTAAATTGGAGAACATTTTAATTTCTAATCTGGCATTGGTGACCCAGTCTGAACTGCTGCAACAGACAAGAGACACCAGACTCACACAGGCACCAAACAAACCAGCAACATCTCTCTGGAGTGTAAGCCCTGTGACAAGGGACTGGCACAGCACCTGGCATGGACAGGACATTTGGTATCTCATGTTCAGTGCTGGTTCTACTGGTGAACAAGGACACGCTGTAGGAATGGTCTGTAAGAAGTCAACACTGGCAGGGCTGCCAGGTAAGAATCAAAGACTGATCGCCAGCTGTGAAATTCGTCAGTTAAATTATCTACAACTCCAGCATTTTTGCAGCCTAGACCTTGCACAGCCAAAGCTTAAAACCTGCCAGGGAGCAGCCTTGCATCCCTGTCACTGCTGTGCACCTTCCACCTGCCTCCCTCCTCCATCAGAGCAAAGTGCTAGGGTTGCAGAGCATCTGTGGCTTGAATATTTAAAAACAAAACAAAAGAGAGACAACTGTAGTCTGAAACTTCAGAGGCATATGCACAGTAGTACACAAGTGATCAGGTGAAAGTACCGAGCCACTCATGTATCAAAACCATTATCCAGCTACTTAAATATTAAAGAACATCCCAGGGGAATTCTGCAAGTTCAGTAAAACTGCTACTGCAAGTTTCCATGGTGGGTTTCCACCATTCACTGCCACCTTCCTCCAGCTCAGGGCAAGTCTAGCATGACCCCAGAATGACACGAGCAGTCTTGAAACTCCTGCACCTTTCTCTGTGAAGAAGATTCTCTTTCACAGAGAAAGAAATCTGAAATCAGGTTCTGACTTTATGTTGATTCTCCAGCTGGCAAAAGGGAGGAACGTAGTTGTTAAGAGACTGAAGGTCACAGACAAATTCTGTCTCGTTTGAGAGTTAGTGAGCTTCTAGCTTTCAACGCCTTTGGTTTAAGTCACTGAAGCTTTATATTTGAACTCACAGAGTGGCCATAAAATCCGTGAGAGTGAAATAACGTCAGCTCTCTGTGAGATCTGTTTATCATTACAACATTTAATGCAAAGGAGTAGCTGATCAGAACTAGACACCTTGCAAACAGCAAATGCAGCTTCTGTTGATGACTACTGGCTACACAGCCCTCCCCTGAAAACCCCCAGGATCGACATCCCATATTGTTTGGGAGATATTAGATTTCTATTCCACATGATCTGTGATGAATTACTGGTCTTGGGCACAGCAGAGGCACAGACAGCTCATAACTCAATTATAAGCTCTAATGAATGAATACAAAGAGGAAACATGAAGAATAACAAAGTTACTAGAGCTTGCTAAGAAGCAGCTCTTACACATCAACTCATGGCACTTAAAGTTATGAAATAAGGAATCAGGCTGGATGAATGTTTCCAGAAAGGATTTTAACCTGGGAAATGGAGTAACCTTGCAGATAGATCTTTATGGGTAGCTCCACCCAAACATTAATAATGGTGAAAAAAACCTTTCTTGTCGGAATCCCTGATTTGACCTCACCTGTAAAAATATTGATGCTTCATTGCCAGGAAGTGCCACACTGGGCACGTTTATGTTCATAATAAGCTCGTTAGTGCTGTAGCAGCGGAAACAGAACTGTTAAGTGGTGGGATCTCTCTGTCACTGCTGATGGCTGCAAGAGCAGTAGCGTTAAGTGGCAGGGGACAGGAAGGTAGAGGAGGACACTGCATTTTCCTACTAGACTGACAAGCCGGACACAAACTGCTGGGGTGTTTGTGATGGCCATGCAGCATGTATTGTCACCTTGTAGGCTGAAGTTACACTTTCATCCCCTGACAGGGTTAATTTCCTAGCCCTACAACTATTACTCTCATAGTGAAAGTTGACCTTCTAATTTATGTTTCAGTCTCAGAAAAGCTATAACCTCCCTAAAGGCCTAGAGGTAGAGAAGAGAACCTTCCAACCTCTACACATTTCCAGGTGAACCACCACAGCTGGGCACATAATTCTACAAAGCCTTTCGAGAAAGCATAAAGATCTAGGTATGAAACACATTTCTCTCAACCAGAAAGCTGGATGTGTTCCTTATGGAAACCAGACTCAACTCAACGTACCAGCCATGGATGGAGTTCCTACCTCATCACTTCAGAATAGCCCTTAGCTGCAGCCACGTGAAGAGCTGTGGCACCTGTCCGGGGCTGCTTTATGTCTTCGATTCTCCCACTGTTCAGCCACTGTCGGGCATCCTGTAGCATTTGCTGCTCCTCTTCTTTTCTTGCCAGGTCTAGGTCTACACCTAAGACAGCAAAGTACAGAAGAGATTATCAAGTGAAAGCTCTCGTGCACTTATTGAACTTACCGTATGTTTTATTTGCTATACAGTGTTAGCAACCTCTTTTCCATCTTCCACAAAAATCAGCAATAGCTTTTTCTAGGAGTTGGGAGAACTCCTGCATCACTCTGTGGAGAGACCAGGTGCTTCTGGCTGAGGGGCAGCTTCAATCAAACCTACAAGAGGCAAAACTATCTTGGGCTTGTTTTAGAGAGAGGATTTTTTCACGTTAATGCACTACTGTAAGGATGATGGATCAGTCACAAGCATGGTACAGCCCCATACAAGATTAACCAGGCTAGGGCTGTTGGACTTGGGAAATAATATGAAGTAGATGCCAAATTTCAAAAACAATCAAGAATGGTGTTGAAAAGCAACTGTCCCTATGGATTAATTCTTTCAATATAACAACAACATGATTACCAAGGAAGCTGTAGGGCACTAGACTTAAAAAAAAAAAATTAAAAAAAATACTATTTATTAACTCAGATTCTGAATTGGAAGTACTGCAGGATGTTGCAACGACTCAAACAAGAATTATAAATTTGTAGACGGGTAGCAGCACATCTGTAGTTATTAAATATAATGCTATACATGCTTGGAGTTCCCAGGAAAGGCTGCACAGTCCACAAAATAGAGATCCACGGGGGATTTGCAAATGTACAGAAAGCCCATCTGGCTCAGGAATTCCTTGAGGCACGGTGACTGGAGGCTGGGAAAATGCTTGGGAGGGGAACCATACAAGCTTGTCCTGTTCTTGTACTTTGCCCTAGGCATCTGCTTTCAGCTACTGCTGAAGAAAGCTGGATGGACGCTTGTCTGAAGCTTATAACGCATTTATTCCAGCAATTATGATCCTTTTAAACTGTGTCAATGGGAAACTTCTCAGTGGAGACAGATGGTTGTTTCAGGGCATCTTAGCAGGATGCCGCTAATGTGGTGAAGCAATGAAAAAGCCAAACAGAATCCTAAGAAGTGTCAGGCAAAATATCTGCAGCAGAGGCAGAATTACTGCCTTAATGCCCTGTAAGGTTTCAACTACGTTATTGCAGTTCTCATCACCCACTTTACAGAGAGGCAGGTTACAATGATGTAAAGACAGGATCTCTGTCTTCCTGGTCACCCAAGGAAGCCTGGCTGCAGAGAGGAGACGGGCACGGTTTGACCAGCCCTGTAACACAAAGGCTGACAAGACAATTCTTTTCAAGCACCTGCACAGAGTAAGCACGAGAGAAGAGCTATGTAAGTCAAAGTGGATGGGAAAAGGGAACATAATCAGGATAATTTTGTCATAAATACCACAAGACTAGAAAGTGAAAGTTTCTCTTTACCAGAAAAAAGCATGATTCTGTGTGAATTTTCCAACAGGAGCAGTCGCACAAATAACAACCAGCTCACATATGGACAATTACCGATTCCACAGTGGAACAGCAACATGATCAACAGAGGTAGCAAAGGAGTGGTGTCTTCCTAATTATACCTGGAGATAGCTTAAAGAAAACAAAAACCACTCCAACTCCGCAAAAATCCTCTAGGTGCCAAGCAGAACACATCGATTAGAGAAGACTGGATTCCATCTAGCATGCAAACAACCCCAACCCCTGGAGTCATGCAATCATCTAGATATAAAGGAATCTTGGTGGGTCTCCAGCCTAAATCCCTGCTCAGAGGAGGCAGACCTTCAAAGCCAGATTGAGTTGCCCAGAGCTGTACGCATCCAAGCTTTGAATACCTCCAGTGATGCAGATTCCATTCGTATCAAACAAATCAACTTTCGGTATTGTGATGTCTTGCTGCTAACAATTCTGCTAACAGGGACAGAGACTGCACAACACAAACCTTCTGCTTCCATTCTAACATTCTGCTACTGAAGCAAAGTTTCGCTGCTGCCACTCAGTCCAGATTTCGTGTCTCTCCATCTATAGCCATGCAGAAAGCCTTCAGGATTTCTTTACAAAACGTCTTTCTTTGGGGTTCTAACTCACATATTCAACCCCACCACTGCTTTACCTTGTTTCTTTACTTGTTCCAGAAGCAGGTCCTTCATGGCTGCTTCCTCTGCGATGTCAGATGGGACTTCACCTTCACTGTTCACAGCAGCCACATTAGCTCCATGACTAATTAAATACCTACAAAATGAGACCCATACCAATGTATTAGAACTCATGTGCAGGCTTCAGAGCAACTTATACAGTAAAGCAAGTGGCAGAACAAGGTATTTGGCCTTCTCACTCAAGTTCAAATGAGTGTTCCATATTCTTATCAAATTTAAACTCCAGAAAAGTTCATTGTTAAATGCAAGGGCCCTGGTCAGTGGCTCATGCAAATAGTTTTTCTTTCTCTGTGGTTATTTAAATGACCTCAGTTCTTGCACTCATCTGATAAGATTATGCTTTTTAAAAAAAGATGAGAACAAAAGATAATCTGAGCTATCATCTATTTTTTAATTTGTGTTATTTAAAAATATACTAAAAGTTCATTCAGGAACAATTAATGCCTTCTTCAGCTTATACATCTTGTAACCAACAAAATTCTCGGAAGAAAAAAGTGTTTTAAATGCCAGTGAAGTAAGAAAAGGTGAAGGTATTTTTGAAAATAAATTTTAAAACCAACCACCGTCTTTGATAAATACTTATCAGTATTCCTACCGCAGTAACTTTCTGGTAGCTGTGGTGGACTAAATATATAAGTATGGTATGACTGGGAAAGAATCATAATGTGTTTGAATAAAGCAATTAGTATTGGAAGAGGGGCACGAAACAAACCAACAAACTGATACCGAATCAGTAGCAAGACAATACACAGAAGTAACTGAGTCACAGATTTATTTTTTTTTTTGGTTAGAATACATTGTGGAGGATCATCTTGTGAAATACTATTTTTCCCTTATTCTTCTAGCCTATGATGCAGCCTTTTATCACAGAAAGAGTGATCTGAATCAGGAAATTACTCCTTATGTTTGCTGGTTCTTTGGTTCCAATTATTCCAGCACTCCAGGTCTTACATCTGGGCAATTCTCAAACTCTCAGGGCAACTTAGTCTGGTATCAGTACCTTCTCTGGGACAAACAGACTATTTAGTGCTTTGTGAGCATAATGAGAGTTCAGATCAGTTACAGAATGTTATTTCAAGCCCTGGAATCAGTAAGTGTGCCAAAAGTCAAATCTTTATTGGGAGTCCCTTTCAGCAGGTTCCTGCCTTGCTTTAAACACCTACTGGAGAAAACTCTCAGTAATATTTACTGTCTCTTTTTTTCTGTGTATTTTATTAGTGTTTGTGCTCACTAGATTATCTGATCTAACCCCGTCACCCATTTATGTCCATACTGACCCCAGAATCTTGTGTTGTACTCAAAAATAGAAAAATGCTCTAATTTCAAGTGGGTTAATTAAGTTACTTTTATTTGTTTCTCTGTCTTTTGTAAGACAGTATGCTAAGTAACAGAAACATAAAAACTCAATATGAAGAAAAAGAGATGATGTTGTTGGCCTATCAGTGACTCTGGAGCCCAGGACATTGCACTTCTCTCTCTAAAGTCCCCACACAACCAGAATACTGCTCACAGGCTTATTTACATAAAAAGCAGCAGCAGAGCTCTGCTTCCTTACACTTCTCCACGGATTGGTGTGCCTGCCTCTCAGCCATCACGTTTCCCTTTTGCTGAAGTATCTAATGAATCATAAATCATTTTAACAGGATCAGCAAAAGACAACCAGGCTCCACCTTCATCAGAACAAACTGAGGATCTGCTAAAAGAAGGCATGCATCTTCTCCACTTGCACTGTTGCTTCCAAGATGTACGAGTTTCAGAGCATCGGTTGTCTGTGTAGCTGCTCCAAGGAGGAAGACGTGGAAAGTGTTATGAATACCCAGAACAGCCTGAAACTCACTCACTCTGCTATGTTCAGATAGCCACACGATGCCACTGCGTGAAGAGGGGTCCAGCCCTCGTTGTCTTGTTGGTTGACATTGGCTCCATTTTCTACCAGGAACTTCACCATGTCCAGGTTCTCATCTATACAGGCCTGAGGGAGAAAGGAGGGAGGGGAGCAAGGGGAGGGAAGAATTGGAGAGAAGGAAGAAAAATGATGGTGTTAAATTGGTGTTAAATCAAGTGAACAACTTCCCTTTGCAGTTTATTGTCAGGGGGCAATGCCTGGGCTGAATTTCCCACACTGTGCACTAGCATACTTCGAAACTTAAAGTAGCATGAAGCTGGGAACTAAACCAAATTAATTTCAGAAATTTCAAAAAAAAATTGAAACTCAAAGAGTCCCCAGGTGGACCATCTCTGAATTTGCCTAAGCTTTTGTTTCCCTCCTCTCCTCCATGCTTGCCTCCCTGGAGCGGGGCAAAAACATTGTAAAATGATAAATCTGTATTGGTTTTAGGTATGGCATCGGATTCCTTTAAGCAAGGCAAGCTGTATGCTTTCAGAGGTGATGCTGTTCCCCCCAATTATCAGCAAAAAAAAAATCAGGAAAATCACTGAAATACCACTAGCAGTAGGGATGAGCAGGGCAAACATAACCTGAAGATGACTGAGTAAAGCAGCCCCCCTGTAGATTGGGTGGTGCCGTTTACAGACGGAATTACAGCAAAAGCAGAATTTTGATAGAGGTGACTGCATACAAATCGGATGGGACACGACACGGCACACTTGGCCTGACTTCCTTATTCAGCAGCAGCTGTTTATTTTCCTGACTATAGCAAAGCACAACTTTCTCTGCTAGCCCTACAGACCCAGCAAGCTGTGGACGAGACCGCCAACCCTTTATTAGCTGCTCCATTACCTCCAGAGCCTGCACTTACAGAGACCTGCTAGCTTTGAAGTTGCCAGGAGAAAACCTAGCAAGATTTTCAAGTCTCAGCAGTTCTGTTAGGTGGAATTCCTCCTTCCTGAAATTCCTGGCTGCAGCACGTTCTGTGGCGCGTTCGCAGCTCACTGGAGGCTGCTATTTAAGGATGAGCTGGCAATTTAATACGTATGTCCCCGTGTGTGTGCCTCAGCTGAGAAGCACCAGGCATGACTGGGAGGCAATAGGACCGTCTGTGACCGTGTTCAGCTGCAGAGACCTCGCTCCTTGCTACGAGAAGGATGATCCTGGCCGAGCGGCCTCCAAAACCCCCAGCACTCGGTCCTTCACACCGCCTGGTGTGGGCAGATCCAGCACTGTTCTTCTAAAATGAGCACCACTCACTATTCTTCATTACTTGCTATGACAGGAGAGGAATTGTGTTGAAGCAAAGCCCCCAAAGAGACAATCCTGCATTACCTGACGTGCTCACCTGGGCTCCACTGCTTATACCAAGGCCCGAAGCTAGGATATCCCACTCGTTATCATATCACTCGTTTCCTTTTTTCAAGGAAAAGCTCAAACGAGGCTTCTATGCTACAAACACCAGCATCCCTCCGTTTCTCTGGTTCACAAGCAGCCACCCAAAAGGCTGGCTTTTCAACTTCTTTCCCCAAAGGCAGCTGCAGGAAAGGCAGTTGCAGTCCGGGCACTTGGCAAACGGCACCAGGCACATCTGCATCTGTGCTCAGGTGCCAGTGGGTTTCCCGGCCCTGTTTGACCTCGTGTTTTGCCACAAAGCCCTTACAACAAACCACAACGCCCTGGGGACCAAAGGGCTCTGAGCTCGGGGCAGTCCCAGGGCCCAGCACAGCCGTCAGGTCTCGGCAGTGCAGATGCAAAGCAGCTTTGACCACTGGCCTGGGGAGCAAGGTTTGCTCCTCAGCCCTCTTATTCAGATCACCTGCACAAAGCAGGGCTGAACCCAGCGTCAAACCAGGCTGCTCAGGGCCTGCCCCAGCCATTTTCGGGTGGCTGCAAGGATGGAGACCCCACAGTTGGTCTGGGCCCCAGCTCCAGTGCTTCGGCATCCTCTGGGTGAGGAATTTTTCTTACTCGTAAACTCGTAACATTCCCTTCTCAGTTCAAGAAGCAGTTTTTAAAAGAATCTGTGTCCGAGCCTGCAAAAATTCAGAGCTAAGATGCACTTCGCTGCCACCCACACTGAAGGTAATATAGCACAAGTTTCCCCAACACATCTCAAACAAATCATACTTAACCCTACTGACGAGTCCATTACATTTTAACGTGGGAACACAACCGTTCCGTACCCATTTTTAAATAAAACTACCATCATGTACCAGCGCGTTGCTCTGACAATAGCCAAGACGCGTTTGCCCACACAGAGGCTCCTTTTGAGGACCGTCACGTCTGGCCAGCTGCGGAATCACGGCCTCGCAGAAGAATTTTATCAGCGAGGCTCTGATAAAGCAGCGAGGCGGGCGCTGCGTGCCTGTGCATACTCACTGCAGAAGAAAGGCAGCACAGCAGCACTACCTGCAGCTTAAGTGCCGAGCTAAGTTCAGCTTTGAGAACCTCTTCATACCGTGAGCTTTATGTGCATTTGATAGCCGGAGTGCTGTATTTACACTGTTTATCGTTTAAACCACCCCAACAGCTGCCACCCACTACCTCTGCACACGCTGGGAGCAGGCCAGGAGAAGAGACCAGAACTTCCTCGAGCCACTGGATATGCTAGACTCAAAAAAAAAAAAAAAAGTTTAGATCCATAAAAGAGCCCCCCCCACACACACTTTTTTTTTTTTTAATGCTTGTTATTAGCCTCATTATTCTGCTGGTCTCCATCCTGCATGTTTCCTAAGGAATGCGTGCTGGGAACAGAAGGGATAATGGGATAAAACCCCACCTGTTCCTACAAAGAAATCTGCAGTAATTTGATTCGCCCGGCCCCTGAAGAGATAAAACGATGACAAAGTGACATTGGGTCAAAAAAAGCTACATGGGTGCTGACGACAGCAGGCAGGGCCTCGCTTTCCCAAGGGAACCACCACAGATTTCGTGCTTGCTGTTTGCATTGGTGCTAGAAATTCTCTTCGTGGCAAAGGTGGATCGAGCCCTTAATGGAGCAAAAATGTATTCCGGAATATCTGAGCAAAATAACCTCACTCCACCCTTCTGCACCTATCGTGAAACACTGCTGTTGGCGCTGTGTGATCAAGCGGCGTGATACCGCTCGGCAAATATTTATTTTAGCATTAGTTAGCGCCACATACGGACAGGCCTGAGTGGAGCTGAGTAACGTGAAGGGTTGTATAAACGGCCCGGGGCTGAGCCAACGTTAGCAGGTATGATTCTGTCCTGCCACAAGCATCAAGATGTACGAATTGTGTGATATTACAAAAAACTGTACTGGCCGAGATTCCTTTTCTCCGCTGCATTTCTAGAAAAGAAATGTCAGAAGCTGGCATTCTGCGGGGGCACTGAGCAGTTCTCCAAATCCCATCACCATCTCCTGAAAGAAACTATCAGGCACAGCATTATTTGCAGCATTTCTTAGAACAGTTTTAATGAGGCTTAAAGCAATAATTATGAGGTTAACAAGTGGGATAATGAGTAAAACAAGGAATTTCTAAAGATCTCCTAAACTTCAAGAACTTCAAAAACCCTATCAAAGCTCGGACAGGCCGCAGGGCAGCTTGCAGGGGTGGCAATGTATTTCTACATGGGTTTTTAAGCTTCAGCTGAGTAACATTTCCATGTTTACACAGAATTCACATTTGCACATATATTTGTGGTGTTAATTGCTCCATACACAAGATCACTTTACCGAGCTATAAACAACAGGAGCTCTCCCGGCTTAGAAGTTCTCAGGGCACACATTTGGCCACCTAAAATTTGGAGAGCCTTGACTGCTGACACCCTATCCTATCCTATCCTCCTCCGTAAGTATCTGTTGTATGTTTTATTGAGCTTACCTGCTAAAATTAAGCTCCGTAAAACACCCTATAAGAAAAGAAAAAGTTTCACTGAGTTTCAGAGGGTAAAGTTCACCTTCTGGTTAAGCAAAATAGGTTTTCTGAGGTTACTGGAGGAAGGAGAAGAGGACAAAGAGGAAGTGAAGTGGCAGATGTGTCCTCCCTTAAGTACTATTAATCCTGCAACCTTAAATTTAGGAGTGGGTAACTTCAGTAACCCGCGAGGATCTATCGCTATGCAAAGTTCTCCTCTTTTATTTGGTACAGCGTTCCTTGGGAGCACTGTCAGAGTAACTGCATCGGACTGCAGTATCACAAAGCAGGCACCTGCCCCCCAGCCCTGAAAAGGAGAAAAAAGTCAAAAGTAATGCTGCCTTCCCCACGTTAATAATTTGATGAAGCACTCTTGCCCTATTTTGCTGTTGGAATTTGCTTTGCAGAAAGAAAAGCAGATAATTGGGCTTATTTCTTCCAAGTTTAGTGGCTTTGTTTCATGTGTAGAACTGCTGCTAGTACACTACAAGAGGCTAAGCGCAAATGCAGAGCACAGATTTTTTTTCTCTCTTTAACTTTTTAATTTCTTCTTTACCTTCTGGCCTGTACCTGTAACAGACAGAGTACAACCTTCAAGGAGATGAGATAGGCCGAGATCTTCAGCAAGCTGATCTCTTGCTGTTCTGGTATTTTTCTTGGCAGCGGGTGAGACCCACGTACCTCTGGAACGGCACTGCTGTGTTACAGCTTCAGCAGCCTTTGATGCAAACTGCACTTGGTGCCCAGAATTACCGACAAACCGCTCAAAGAAAGTTGGCTCGTACGGTTTAAATCCCGGGCATCAGCGGGCAAGCCTCCATCCCCAGCTCATGGTGTTCCTTCTGCTCCTGGCAGGGGCCCAGCATTTAGCAGTTTTTCCATAGGGAGGAAGTGCTCAGTTTCTAAAATTTGCAGATACGGCATATTAGCTTCCCCCTCTTCGATAACAGGTGTAGCCCTTAGCAGCCAGGGACACTCGCCGGATTTTTTCGCCAGTAGCCGCTGCCAACACATTCTTCTTTAAAGCACGGAGTTTACATTACAGCAACGAAAAGGGGCCACCAGGAAACGTTACAGAGCAGCTCTGCAAAGCTCTGCCTGCCTGGCAAGGCTTGTTCAGCAACCAGACACAATCTGATCTTTATCTTGAATGAAACCTCATTATTATAATGGCATTGTTAGCCTTCGCTCCTTCCTCGGAGCGCACAGAACACACAAGCTCCGTCTAACTTCTGATGAGTATCAGCAGCGCAACAGCTCCAACTGCCTGCCGAGGCTTTCGGTTTGCATATCTCCTGGGCATCCCCCACAGGAGGGAAAGAGAGAGAGAGAGCAACACCAGGGAGCAGCAGGAGCCAGATGGGATCAGGCTGAAGTGTTCACGGCACCAGCAGTCGAGCTCCAACAAGTCGCTGGGTGGAAACGTGCGGCGCTGCTCGCTTGTAGGGGATGCAGCAGCTCCGGTACACCCCACCCTGTGCTGGTGAGGCCTCACCTCGAGTGCTGGGTGAAGTTTGGGGCACCACGATACAAAAAAGGACGTAAAACTATTAGGGAACATTCAAAGGGAGGTTACGAGATGGTGAAGGGCCTGAGGGGAAGACGTGTGAGGAGGGTCCCTTCCAGCTGGGGATATTCGGTGGTTCTATGATTTAGTCAACCCCCAGCCTACGACTTGTGTTACGTTCCCACTATATAATAAATGCACACAGCATGGCAGAGAGGGGAGCAACCAAACCACCTGACAAATTTCTAAGAAATTGCTTGGGATCAGCTTAGTAGAAAGGAAAAAAAAAAAAGAAAACACGTTTGCTTTGCATGGAAAAACAGGGTTGGCTACAAACCCTGAAGAACACGGAAGCAGTGGCAGTAATTGCATGTCAGCAGCACCGTCACAGGCACCCACATTAAGCCAACTGCTTTCTCCACAACTTCGCCAGCACCACGGCAGTTTAACATAAATACATCAGGAGAACTCAGTGCGATGGTTTTCAGGCAGAACAGTTCCTGCCAGCACTTCAGTGCCAGCAGCTCCTCAGCAGCATGGGCGCTTCGGCTGCCACTTACCTGCGGGGTTTGGTGGCACCGCGTACACGAGTGCATCTAACAGGGGTGAACTTGGCTGCGAGCGTGTTGCACTTCTAAACGCAGCCCCACTGAATAAATATTTAGTTTACAAACAGTACGTCGCATCGCCCAGTGTCATACGATCACGTAATAAAATAGCAGCAGCGTGCATACAAGAGCTTGGAATCAAAGTCAGCCGGGAAACCTGTAATAACTACTTGTGGTTTTAATTTTGGCTTGTTTAATTCCCTGGTGCTCCCTTCCTGGTTGGTTAGGATTTAAGAGAGAACCTCTGCATTTTCTTGAGGCAGAGGTAAGATGTAGAAAGGGAAAAGAAGACAGGGCTAGTGCCTTGGCTTCTGTGTTACATGCTTCTGCTATGAACACATCGGTCTTGTGACAGAATCCTATCTTGGTGACTTCTGCTGTTTGGAAGAACGAAAATCCAGTAATCCTGCGTGCCAGATTCTCGTGTAACACCCCTCATGGTTCCTGCATAGAAATGGCATTTGGTAACTCCACTTGTCACATGGAAATACAACATGTAAACTGGCACGTCAGACACACGCAGCCTTTTCACCGAGCCTTACAGATGTCAGGCCAGCAGAGGCCACGTGCCACCTCTCCTCAACACCCTGATATTCTCCTCGTCAGCCTCACAGGAACACGGCACCTCTCTACCTATGCAAAATGCTGCTGCTGAATCAGATTGCTCTATGAACTCACCTTATTCATCCTTTACCCATCCTCCAATTGAGGAAAGCCAGAGTCGCTACCATCCCCAAAGCTATACATCCCTCAGTCCCCTGACGTTGGTTGGCTCCCTCTGCTCTGCTACTGACACCAATTCCTGAAACGCTTTAGTCAAAGTGTTACCGAACACACCAGAGATTCTTGCATACAACCCCGTGTCCGTGGTCTGATATTCTCACACTGATCTTCAGGACCTTCTCTGCAACTTCAATTGCCAAAGAGAGTCGCTCCATTCTTGCATATAGCAAAACAAATAATATTTTAGATTATGAGATCCTCAGAGCAGGGACTATCTGCAATTGATTAAAAAGCACCCTGCTCTCCACACATGATTGCATCAGTCAGGTAAACAACAGCAACTTGCATATCATTGAACCACTGCAGCCAGAAGGGACCTCAGGAAACTTCAAGTCCACCAACCTCCTGCTCAAGGCAGGCTCCACAGAGAACTCTGACTGGTTTTCGGCTGTAGGTACAGATGTGTAGGGTATCTGTGTGTGTGCACGTACATATGTGCACACACACATTTATTCTTTGTGAATCCAGGGGCATTTTACAGCGGTGGGGAAGGACGATGATACGCAGATTTGTATCGTGTCTGCAGCCATTCTGACCCAGAACTGACTCACCTCCGTTGCTCAGACGCTTTGCTTGCCCAAACCTCTAGCTTTCTGCTCCTGAACAATGTTCTCATGCTGGAAACCCGACCCAGACTCATTTGGATGGCAGAGGCTGCACCACCCATGAGCTACAAAAGATTCTGCATTAGATATGGGGCGACAAGTGGTTTTTGTTCATACAAACTCCTTCCTAACATTACCAGTGGGACTGTTTTTGACAAGATCAGACAGAACCACATCAGATTCAAACGGATTAAAATGTTTGGGTTTTATTTTGAGCTAAATGAAGAGCTGGAGTGTTAGTGCAGTGAATGCAGGCAGCAAGAAGTGCTAAGCCAGAAGCAGAATGTTCTCTGAGTGCATGCAAATGCAGTCTCGAATTCAATCTGAGACCACCCCACAACAGCTTAAGTAGGTTTAAACCCAGATTGCTGGGGTCCCACCTGCCCCAGCCATATGTTCCCACACCTTGCCTTGCACATGATTGATTTATCTATATTTTCAAAGTGTAAATTAGACTTAACAAAACAGATACACCCAGAGGGTGCTGACTGTCTCAGCTAGGTGGGATGTCCTTTTTTCACAGCATAAACCCCTCACCACAGGAGGAGACAAATTCCCCCTCCCCTTAAGGACTTACCAGCAGCCACAAGAGAAAACTCCAAGAGCCAACATTTGCCATCTCACTCCTTAACCTCAGATTTAACAAGGTTTTCTTTACCACAACCTTATGGCTGTAAGATTAATACAACTAAAGGACTTTGAGGAGTTTTATAAATGGTTAAGGAGTTCCTGCAAACCAGAGGAGAACCTTTACACCACTGGACATTACCTGTTAATAAACTGGACTGGAAGAATTAGCAGGCCAGTGAAGTTCTGCTGCCACAACACATAGGCCACAGTCACAGGGATGAAATGGCAAGACTTACTCATGTTATATTCTCCCGTCATAAGTCTAAAATATATGCAGTATGGTTAGTCTGGAGATGAAGGGAGTCAATCTTCCACTGAGTGCAAATTTAGAGTAACTATGTGATGTCAACATACAGCGCAAAGCAGCCAGCACTCCACAAACGAAGGCAAGCCCGATGACAGCTGAACAGCATCAGGGTTAAATCTGGGAACACAGAAAGAGGAGTTCACAGAAAACAAAGAGAAAAGCACTCCCAAAATAGCCTTGCAACTGTCACCACTAGCAATTGTCAGCACTGAGAGGTATGACCTTGCCATTGTGTCTCATGATCACAGCTCTACACTTAAGCGGGCATTTGTCAGAGCTGGCCCTAACAAAAATTCCACTTCCAAGTGATCCCGCGTCTCCAGCAGCAGGGGCTGCATTTGCAGTGATTCTGAGAAAAAAAAAGCAGCTCTTACTGTTGGTCCTGCAAAACCACGGAGTTCCTGCACCTCCCCTTCTCTCTTCTCAGCTCTGGCTTCACAGGGTCCTTATAGCTAGAATATCCTGCACTGGCACTTCTGTACCAGGAACTTAAGTTTTTAAATCTTTATATTTTAATTTCCTCATGCAAGTCTAATTCCAAAGCAATTGTATTAGAACCAGCAGAAAGAGGTAGCTTCAGCATTAAAAAGAGCAGGGGAAAAAGGAGGAAAATGAGGTAAAAAAGTACTACCCATTTTCTAGTCTGATTAATTATCTATGTTGCTTATTTTTTTTTAACAGCAGCGTAGTCATACTTCTCATGCAAGCAAGAAGAGACATGGATTATGTCAGGTTTTTCCATTGGAAAAAAATAATAAAACCCAACAATTACTAGAAGTACTCAGCAGTATCCATGCCAGGCATCAAAAGAAGCTAACAACAAATCTCTTAGAGTGATTAGCACAACACAGCTCCAGGAGAGCACAAGAGAAAAGAGGGATACGTGCAGAGGCATAATTATGTCATGAACGTAGCATTTTCAAGACGAAATAGCTGCACGAACTATCAGGTGGAGAACTGTGTTGCACAGAAACCACGTTTTGCAGCTCTCCGTGCCTTCACACACGCGCTGGGGACACAGACTTATTCAAGAGGAGGTAGATGTAAATATCTGCTGCGCTAGGCTATCGATGGCTTAGCTGAACATCTGTAAAATTCCTTCGAATTATCAGGGGACTTCTGTTTTCGCTATGCAGCAACGATGCTGCCAGTGAATGCTGAAGCACCACGCTTCACTTCGCCATTGGCTGGAGCTTTATCTGCTCGCACCGAGGTAGCCCTCGGCATGCCAAAGCTTCCAGCTCTGCCTTCTTTGGGAAGCTGGAGCCGTTGCTGTAAAAAAGAAAGAGGTCGGCTGGACACGCACGCGCTCCCCGCTTGATCCAGTCAAGCACAGATGGCACCAAACTGGGAAGAAAGTGGAATTGCTCTGCTGTTACGTGCCGCTAGGAGGATGGGCGCAGGCACCCAGGACTGCCCGTCTTCTTGCCCCTCGTTTACCATTTCCAATCAAATCACATCCTGGCAGCAGTAATGAGGTCAGCAACGACCACAGACACATGGATTTCACTATGCAAGGAGCTGTTGGGATCAAGCCCTTCTGCCAGCTCCTCCAGCCTCAGTATTTGTGCCCCCGTGCACCCAGAGCCTGCACTGAACTCATCTCTCGTCCCAACAGGACCCAGCGCTGTGCCTCTCCACTTCCACCATCAGGCTTTTCCTCTGTAACTGAGGGACAGGTTTGCCACTTCCACGTACAGACCTGAGGACATACCTCAATCAGTGACAGGCCACGCAGGACTGACTTTAAAATCCAGTCTAGATTATCATTTTACTCGCTCCCTTTTCATCATCTTCATCCCCTTAATTCCAACGTGATTTTAATACCCATTATTTCAATCAGCAGCAAGTCCAGTACTTGATGAAGTGCCAACGCTAAAAATAAAGCCTTTCTGGCACTAAAAAGCAGCGACTGCCAGTTTTCCAATGGCATTAGCATTTCAAGTCTCACCAGCTCAGTCACTCTGACCACCAAGCATGTCATTTCTCTCCCGCTCCGCCAGCGCGCCCTGGCACCGGCTCAAGACGTTCTATAGAAAATCCTGCCCTGAAATTAAGGAAGTTTTAAGTTCCTGATTGAAAGAACTACATTTCGTAATTAAAAAGCTCGCAAACATTTCACTCCTGGGTGGGAAGTAGAAACAGAGCTGCTGTAGGTTTGCTCAGGGGGACGTCCTGCTGACCAGCCCCTCATCCCTTGGCTCCTCAGGTGCCCCGTCGGTGGTGACACCGCTCTGCCGGCGTTTCCATAAAGCCAGCGAAATAGCTGATGGCAGAAACCTCTACATTACATAAACGCATGCTCTGAATTTCCAAGAGGCCACCCGAGATCAGCTTCAGCCGGCCTGGCGTGGCCTCCAGCAGCGCGGGGCTGACACGTGCCCCGCCGGGGGTCGCAGAGCAGCGCGGAGGGGCCGATGCCAAAGGAAGCCCAGCTCTGTCAGTACAGGGGACAGATCAGCCCTCAGCCCTCTCGGACTCACACCACACCTGTGGGGACGGAGAGAGGCTGGGCCGTGCTACGGCAGCGAGAGCAGCCCAGCAAAGGCTGGGTGCAATGGCCGGTGAGCCAGGCCCGGGTGGGAAGGGCCTCTCTGGTCCTTCTCCTGCCCACAGGCACAAAAAACTGTGAATGTTTTTTAGCAGCCTAAAGGTGAGGTCGGCTACCTGACTGCTGAGCTCAAAGTGGGGGCAGGTCAAGACTGAAGCCTCAAGCTGCTGCATAACCGTTTACTTGGATATCATGCTTATGTCAAGCCATCTGCTGTATATGACCAAAATCCTTTTTTTTCCCCCTACAGAAAAGTCAAAAAGTCACCCCAGAGCTAGTTCTGCTTTCACAGAAACCCACCACACACACCCCAAAGCTCTCACAGGGGAAGTTCCCTGAGCTCCCGCAAACGCTGCCAAGTGCCCACTTTGTGCTAAGCATGGGCTAATATGAGAACAGCGGCTGTATGCAGGGACATCGAAACAGGACTGCAAATGACAAGCTAGAGGAGCTTCCTTGTGTTGATTGATGCGTTATTCAGAGGCAGAACACTATGCTCTTCGTCTTTGTGCACGTCATTATCTGGCAGTCACAGCAGTTTTTGTCTCGACATCTGAATCTCACCTTTGTGGCCAGAAAAAAAAAAAAAAAAGTTGCTTTATAAAAAGGAAGATACACGCTCAGTTAATCCACCGATTCATTCCCAACCCTGCAACGTCTGGACAAAGTTAATGTCTGGATACTGGTGGACCAGTACCCACCGGGGCTCAACAAAGGTTGGAGAATCTGATGAAGATTAGTTTTCAAATGTCAACTGCACTTTCAGGAAGTTTCTTTGAACTTGCCTTTATTCACAGGGAAAAAAAAATAAAATCAATTAATGCCATTAGGGCTTCCCAAGTAAGAAAGGGCTTCTTTCTTTTTTTCTTTTTAATCCTGTATAAAACAAATTAAAGCAAATCTCAGCATGGCCACCAGCCAAGAAGTCATTCACTGATGGGCTGGCTTCTGAGCTGATTCATATCACGCTGCCTGTGGAAGTCCAAGCAGAGGTCAGGCTGAAACTCCCAGCAGAACTCCCTGGCTGGAAGGGACCCCCAGGCATCACCGGGTCCAACTCCTGGCTCCACTGAGGACTACCTGAAAATTCAACCACGTCTCGGAGCATTGTCCACGTGCATCTTGGATTCCAGCAGGCTTGGTGCTGTGCCCTGGGGAGCCTATAGAGAGAGGTGGGGGCAAATAAAGAAAGGGACCTATAGAATAAAGCCCCTAGAGAGGGGCAGGCGCTGCTGCAATGACCATTCTCTGCGAGAGCCTTGCCCAGAGTACCTGATCCTGTGCCGAGGATGTTGCCACACACTGAACTCTTGTCAAAGCACGACACCAGATACCTTGCTGGTTTGAAAAACGGACAGAGCTACGGTGTCAGCTTTCCCCAGCGACATTAACAACGTTCTGTGTCTAATCGAGAGCCGTGGTCTCTGTGATCAAAGAAAGAGACCTGAAACAAGCCTTTAGCCTTTATGTTTTCTGTAAGACACAGTAACGGGGTGCGTTACTTGCTGAGTGCCACAGGCATGCCCTGCGTGATTTAGATACTGCCAGCTCCGTACCAACTCCTGAGTGCTCCACCAGGGCTTTAGGTGTCACACAGATGCCGAAAAAGGCCACAGCCAGGGAAGGACCGAGCAACAAACCCACACAGCCGCAGGAGGAGCGGTCGGGGCCAGCTCCCCACCTCTAGGACTATTTGCAGAAGCAGCAGGCAGAATAACTGGGCCACCAGGTGAACTGCGGCAGTTACTCATTCCTCGAGTAGACCAAAAGTAGGCAGAAGTCCAGCTAGAAGATGGCAATTTCCACCTTTATTGCCCTGTGTCATCTGCGTGCACTGAGCTGGCGGCACGCAGTCCCCAACTGCCACTCCTGGGCAATGGGAGAAATGGAGGCGAGGGCAGGGTTTGTTGACAAAGCCATAAAGCAGTCTCACTTCCGAGTGGCTCACCCCCTGCCAGCTGAAGAGGAAAGCAGCAGTGAGCATCACGCAGGAGACCCAAAGATATCACAAAGCAGCCCCCCCTCAGTGCCTAACGGGGGCTGCAGGAGAGCTGGGGAAGGACTCTTTCAGGAAGTGGAGTGACAGAACATAGGGAAATTATTTAAAACTAAAAAGAGGATAGATCTATATTGGATTTAAGGAAGAAATTCTTTCCTCCAAGGGCTGTGAGGGACCGGCGCAGGCCACCCAGAAAAGCTGTGGATGCCCCATCCCCAGCAGAGCCCAAGGCCAGGCTGGGTGGGATTAGATGGGCTTTATGTCCCTTCCAAGTGAAACCATTCTGTGGTTCCACAGAGATGGTATAATGCAGAATAACAAATGCACAGGGAACCGGTACTATGGAAGAGTCCTCAGCGCATTCACAGCAGGAAGCTGTGTGACACGAACCCACCGGAGCTCTTCAAAGGGTAAATGAGCATGAAGGCAACAGAGATGTGGGCTATAACCCACAGGGATTTCCAAAAGCCTTCTCACCAGGCCCCTCACCAAGGCTCTTAAAGACACAACGCTGCGTGCATAAGAGATCCCTGTATAATTGGAAATATTTTCACAGTGGGGAGAGCCCCGAAGAATATGCAGTAGATTTTCTTCCCAGTGATCTTCCTGAGGTCTGTGCTGCTCAACGCACTGAACAAAGGATCCGGGAGATGAGACGATGACCGAGGGGACAAAGTTTGATGATGAAACTATTCAAGAGAATAAAGAAAAAGGATGAACCAGCAGAAGAATCTTACAATACCGAGCAACTGCTGAGAAAATGGCATATGAAATTCAATGCGGATAACTGTAGGGTGAATCACAGGCAAAAAATACACCTAGTGTCACACAGCAAAATGAAAGGCTCCGAGCTTATTACTGCCATTCAGGAGCAAGCTCTTCGGATTATAACAAATAGCTGTAGGAAAACATCAGCTCCGAGCTCAGAAATCAAAGCAAATTCTAGAAGTTATTTGGAATGGAACAAAACAGAAAATATCATCAGGCCTCTACATAAATAGGTGGCACAGTGTGCTTCTGGTGTTGTGAAAGGCTCTAGTCCTCCCCACCTGAAAAGGATGCAATAGGTATGAATGGGACCTGAAATAGAAATAATATATATTAAAGGAAAAACCAGAAACAAAATAAATGACTTTCCCCACTCTTCAAAAGCATTCCTTATAGATTTACATGGCACCACAAACATGGCTTGCAGGGCACTGGAGACACAAACAGGGCTTTGGGAGAAAGACTGGCTGCAGAATTCAGAAGCTGAGAAGAAGACAAGCTGGACGAGGTGTGCAGAGAGCAGGACACTCGCTCTGCACCCACTCAGCACAGGGCTGCGAGCAGCAGGACAGCACAGGAGCAGGAAAGCCATGAGCCTGGGCACACGCTCCCACCCGCGCTGCTGCAGCTCGTTAAGGCCCAGCTCTGTGCTATTTTTTCAACAAACTGGGGGGGCAGAAATCCCGTTTTAGTGGTGTGAGATGAAACCAGATTGGAGAAGGCAGAGAGCTCTGAATTCAGATTCAGAACCATCCCGAGAAATGTTCTTGTGACAAAGCAAAGCTGGGAAGTTCCTACGTTTAGGTGGGAGCCATACAGCACCCTACGGCAAAACGAGGACAAAAAAAAAAAGAACGTGGCATCAGAGGGGACCCCTGCCCATCACTGGCTCCATTCGGGACGGGTTGGGCTGGGGCAGCAGGGCATGCAGCACCCCGAGGGCACAGCACGGCACTGCTCCGGCCAACGCTGCACACCACAGCAGCTCAGGCACTCCAGGGAGCACGGAGCTTGCTTAAGGTCTGAGCTTACCCCATCAAAAGGAGCATTTACTACTTCAATTGTCACGGAATCGGTGATCTACACCATTACTTTCATTTTGCTTTCTCATCCCCTCACCTCCACCCCCACTGGATAATTACGGCTTGGCTGCATGACTCAGTGGGGTGCTGCTGCAGAAGAAAGCAAGGCTTATTCTGGAATACATTAAAGTCAACGAGAGCTGCGAGGCCCTGAAGAAAATTATTGTAGGGCTGGAGAGACCTCCACTTAAATATGACACTCAGTTTGAGAACAACACGTTTGGACACTCCTCAGAAACTCAAAAGGAGACCAAGGCTCACTGCAAGCTTGTAAGATGTTGGCTAGTTGGAAAGATGGAAAGCTTAAATAAAACCAGCTGTATCTAGGTAAAAGATAAAACGTTGAAGAGCACAGTCTGCCGGTACCAGGAGGATTGTTGTGAAAGGGAAAGCAATGGCTCCTTCTCCATAGTCCCAGTTTCACTTACAGAAAAGTGGAATTCAGGCAAATGCTAAGAAATGTTCCCCAATTGCTCAGCTTGCCCGGCACTGCAGCAGGCTTCCAGGGGAGTTGCAGACATGCACTTTTTGCAAGTGGTCAGAAATGGCCTGGTTAAGTATATTTTGCAAATATTTCTGATAAATCTGATCGGGTCATGGGGCAGAAGACTGGGCCAGGTCTTCTGTGATCTCTTCGAGCCACACATTGACAAGAAGCAGCTTCAGCATCAGGTAGCAGACTGAGAACTGTGACAGCAGCCTTGAAAGAACTAGGAAAACAGCCTGGAGAATGGAAAAGTGCCTGGAGAAACTGAGACCAGATCATGGCAACAAAACCAACAAGGAGAGAGCCCCCAGCCTTGTCCACAGGCAGCCCCAAACCGCCAAGACAGCGAGTATTTCACTCCACAACACTTTCTCGCAAAAGATAACCCCAGGATCAAGTTACACGAAAACGTCTTGGTTTCCCTAATGCAGCAGCTCTTGGTTTGGATGGGGCTTGAATTTGTAAGTCACCAGCACAATTTGCAGGACGCCAGCTACAATGTCAGTGCCTGGACCCACTGCCAATGGCTACAATCAATTCTTTGTTCCTCATTCACTTTCTGCAACGTTGAATAATCTTCTTAAAGATTAACAGCACCTAGCTAAATGGAAAAGAATGGATGTTGTGTACCGATGGAGTCATACGCTGAAGACAAGCCAATACCTGAAACACTTATAAGCCAATATTTGGCCATAAGCAAAGGGTTTTTTCTATAGCCACTATTAATAAGGGATCAAAAATAACTCATGCAATACGCTCTGAAGTTGAAGCCTTGGCTCTGCTGGCACGGTCCTGAAGGCTCTCATCAAGAGACAGACGAATTTACCACTTATCTTTTCCAGCGTGAGGGAATGCTTGTTCAGAATAACTCAAGTGATATCAATTTAAAAGACAAACCATTTAGAGCTGCGAAGGTCAAATTCTGTTTGTCAGTCATCCAAGAAAGAAAAGCTGGTACAAATTGCGAAGACAAAACACATCCTTCGCAAGCACACTGAGATACTGCGCGTAGCCAGATACATTAGTTCGGGCTACAGGAAGCCAGGAACAGAGAAAAAGCCCCAAAATCATGGATTACCAAGCTGCTATCCCATACACATACACATTTGTCTTCCTAGCTTTGAGGATGCTACGAAAATCTTTGTGCTGCTGCAACAAGTTACCCAAAAATTCCATAAAATGCCTGTTAAACACAAGGTATAGTTGTGTTTACACCACCATTTATGTGGTGTTCTATTACAACTACGGGAGGAAAACAGAACGAGCTGTCAAGCAGCACTGTTCTCCTCACCTCTTCCTTCTCTTCCTAGCAAAGCCATTCAGCTTGGGCTACGGGAAGGCCCAAAGCTGCCACTGCTCACTCTCCCCTCACTGGTTCACACATCACAGGAGCGGTGCAGTCCTGCCACCAGCCAGCTTTCCTCAGCTGCTGGCAGCAGCAGTGCTTTGCCTGCACACTTCAGGTCTTTTCTTAAACCCAGCTCCCCAGGGAGCAAAAATCCAGCTGCTGGGCGCTCGGGGCCGTCCAGCCCTGTGTGACCACCCCCCGGTGCCTGTGTGTGTGCCCAGGCTGCACCAAGCTGCTCCCCGAGACACATCAGTGCTGCTGATGAAACTGGCAGCTGGGCTGGGAGTAAAAGGGCTCCGCTGAAGTGGACACGAGCCAAAAGAAGAGTTCAGCTTTACAGCGCTTCCTGTAGCGTCAGCCACTCCGCGCACGGCAGCAGCGAGAAGCATGCTCCAGCAGCTGGAAGACAATTGCTAAGCACATTAATAAATTAAGGCGGCCAAGATAAGAGAAGACAACACCCCTAGCATTAAGAGCCACCGATGTCTGGCCTGCGAGAAGGTTAAGCAGCATTTACCAAGCAGCAGCAAGAAACAGAACCACAGACATCGTCCTTGGGAGGTATTCCCTGGCAGCAGTAAGTACTGGGTGCCTACTGAAGAAAAGAGGTCAAAATGTGTCTTAAAACTGGCCTGGTGCTAGGGATCGTTGAATCAGTTCATTAATTCATTGTACAAGTCTGGAACTACAAGTCAAAAAGGCCCTGCAGGTGTGAGACAACAGCAACTGCTCCCTAAGTGCGTTCCTGCAAGACTGAACTCTGAAGTTAGGAGACAAGTTAACGAGAAGGAGCCACTTCCATTTCTCTCCTGCCAGGGGACCTCACCCTCAAAATTAAGGCTTCTTTTTTTTTTTAAAGAAAAAATATCAGGGGCACAAGGAACACAGGAAAAACGTCTGGTTTATGTGTGCACGGGTGTCTGACAGCCACCACAAAGAGCTCCAGGCAAGCATGTCTGAAGCTTCGCGCAGGGCACAGAGCTACAGCCGTGTGCAGGTGAGCAGGCTGGTAAAACCAGGAGGTGCACACCAGAAGGAACAGACTAAGGGAAGTCCCCAGGAAGAGCAGACTGGCCCTTCTGGCTGCATGTACTACATCAGAGCCACAAGGAGAGAGGGAAGAAGGGACGGTCCCTGATCACATCCAGGACCAGGCTGGGGAGGGAGCTGGCTGCTGTCACTGCCATCTTTCGAAGGTGACACTGGTAAGGGGATGTTCCTGATGGAAGCACTACCTGTCACACAAGCACGATCCAGGGAGTTACAGGGCTGCCAGCCCCACGTTAGTCCCCTGCAAAGTCCCCTCGCAGTAAGCTCTGGGATGCAGAGGGGAAGGATGAGCGGTAGACAAGATCACTGTCTTTGGAGCCTATCAAACCGTCTGGAGTAGATTCTGGTACACAACGTTGACTTTCTGCTTCTCAAATGTCATTGAACCAATCAGTATGAGCACAACTTCTTCCTTCCAAAGCCTGCACGTGGTAAAAGACTCCCCTAAAAGCTCATGTGACCAACGAGGATATCAGCAGGTAGTCAGCTGAGCTGCCCCAGAGCGTGGTGTAGCTCAATCTGCTCCCAGAGAACACAGTGAAGAAGCATAAGGCAAGACTAGAACTGAAAGCACACATCAAAAGATAAAACCAGCTTTAAAGGTTTCGCCTGTGTACCATTTTCTTTGGAAGGAAGTCAGCATCACCTTCTAACCTGCTCTAGAGAGAGCTGCTTAACTTCAGCATTCATGATTCTGGTTGAGGTGCTTGCTGTAGACTGTTGTAAAAAAACAACACCTCTTATCAAAAAAGGAAGGTAATGGGCTAGCATGCAGCATTCTGCTGGTGCTATCAAACTGCTTTGAAAGCATCTTTGCCAGTATAATCGTTGTTAGCAACTGAAATGGTTGTATTGATGCAAAATGTAGCTCCTACCAACAGCACAAACATTTCTAATGTTGATCTAAAGACTGCAAGGGCTCGCAGTTTGCTAACACAGGAACTTCTGCTGGCATGATCACATCACTTAAAACAATAAATAACAAAGTTAAACACCCTGTAGTGCTTGTGTGACTGTCACAGGTGCAGCTAAGCCCCGACCCCGGCTCAGGATGCGCAGCTCTTCCTGCAGGAGCGCAGGCTGCACTAGTACACCCACCCGGCTCAGACCTAGCTGCTATCCACAAAAGAAACCGGCAGCACTTGAGAACACATCTTGCCTACAGAAACCAGGGAACAAAACTGTCTCTAAGATAAAAACTTGGACTGTTTCATCCTTCAAAACCCCAGAAGCATTTGAGGAAGATCAGTGTTCTGAAGGCTCCCACCGGCAGCAGCAGGATCTGTCCGTGGTGTAACTCCGAGCTGCAGCACCCCACCAAGGGCAGCCCCAGCCCTTTTCCAAGGGAGAAACCCCTCTCAGTGTCTTGCAGCAAGTATCAGGTTGTCGCTCAAGACCCGGAATTAATAATAGGATGGGGTAAAGCTGATACTCGTGAGTTCAAATCCTGGAAGAGTAAGCCTGCTCGTCCCCTGCCTCCAGGATGAACAGCTGCAGGGACGCTTTGGGTGCTTAATTCGGCGCAGCTCCGTGTGCTCAGCTCAGCTTCACGCTGCTCTCCATCCCTGTACATCCATGGGGGTTGCAGCGTGATATTTACAAGGCTGAAGTGAACAGACACGAGCCAGGGTAGGCCAGCAGAGCCCCACAAAGTGGCACGGGCTCCCGAAACCCCTGCTGGCGTCCTCGCACCTTGCTGCGCCAGCGGTTGTGTTTAGACAGGGTCTTGTACCACAGGTCGCTGCTGTCGCACGATTTCAGGCATAAAAAAGCACAAAGCTTTGGAGAGAAACAGCATTACCCGTCTAAGACGGCGAGGAATGACAAATTATAAATAGGAGGTGGCTTCAGACAGATGCCAGAAATGGATGGTGAGCAATCGCTGTGGCAAATCAATGCTCCAGCGGAGGAGCAGAGAGGGGCTAGGTTTAGTTTTACCCTGAAAAGGCAGTGACACAGAAAAGGCTAATGGCAGGTGGTCATTCTGCATTCTGTACATTTCACAAAGATTTATGAGCAGGCTGAATGCTGGAAAAGCAATGCTGAAATTGCTTGTGTCCCTCTGCAAGGTCAGCTTATTGTATTATGGAAACATTTCGAGTGAGACTCTCACAAGTGAAGACTGTTCCACTTCTTTCAGCTACAAGAAAGAAGCGGCTGAGAAAAAACAGCATACCAAAAAAAATTTCACACCATTTATTCTTAACGAGTGATTTTTCTTCCCAGTTATTCCAGATGAACAAAGACTATTTGAGCTGAGAGCTTTGAGCTGGAAGGAGAGCGATCTTTCAAAAAAAATATGTATTTAACGTGAAAATATTTAACAATAGTGTACCTACCTGTATTTTCTAAAATACTGCTAATTTGTAACTACTGCACTTTGTAATTATTATGGATGAGCGCTGTCACGAGAAGCTGCGTAGGTGTCCGAACCGAGAATTTTGATGCTCATAATTTTCAGCAGCTCGATAGGAAAACAGAGGCCTGACTCCCGGGATTCGGCTGTCAGCAGCGTGGGATATCGTTGGCACTACCCTGGGAATCTAGGAGCGCAATTTTCCTGTGACAAACACATTTTAAGAATTAAGCATTTCAGAACAGCCCTGTGCCAAAGAGGCCTGCTCCACCAGCACACCACGTTGCCCTCCACAGGCAAGGAGATGACAAAAATATGGAAATATTTCCCTACACAGGCCCGTACGGACTGCGCCGTGAAGCTGTCCTTAAATCCATTCATGCCGAAGCGAGCCCCACAAAAATAGGTGCCTAAATCCCCTCCGAATCCCCCCTCGGAGCTCTGACAACGCCGAGCGCTCCCAGCGAGGCACACGCACACCTCCTCCTCCCGGCTGCACCTTCGGGCCCCGCGCAGCTCAGTTTGCTGCAGCCCAATAAAGGAGATGGCAGGGACAGCTGTTGCACCTCCCTTCAGGACAGCTGAAAATAAACCGCACACTCAGGCCCCAGGATTTCTCCTGGGCACCTTCACCGTGCTAGGGCCCTGCCGTAAGCACCAGGTCAAACAGCTCGCTCATTACGGGGAGCTTGCAACCAGGGCTGGGGGCCTTATTCCCCTGAAAGGGTCTCTTTTAGGGTTGCCTTTTAGCTCGTTTTCTATCCCAGCCCTGTGCAGAAAGACAATATTCATTTTTTTTAAAGCAGCGCTGATATTTCAGAGTATTTAATGCTCCCCCTGCCCTCATTTGTGTCCAAGAGTTAGGAAGTAAAACCCCTCGATTTACACAACTGCTCGCCCAGTATTCCCTTCTCCCAGCCCTCTTACAAGGGTTGCTCTAACCCTTTTTGACTTATGGGATATAACAACCCCCACCTGAGAGCCGGCATACCAACCCCAAAGCTTTACCTCATACCATTAGCCAGTAATTATCTCACTACATCATACAGCAAAGATGTCTCCCAAGCCCCCACACCACCCCATGTGAATTTTAAGTCTCTACAACTGTCCGTAAGAGAAAAAGCCCCCAAGCCCCTAATGTTAAGAAGTGTGAGTGCTGTTAGGAATTGCCAGGGTGCTGCAGTGCCAGGAGAGCACAAAAACACTGCCCTGGGCGTTTCAGCCACAGCCCCACATGAGCACACCGCGGGCAGCGCTCGGCCCCATCTCCGGCTGAGCCAGCTTTAAAACCTTATCAAACAATGCTGGTTCAGACAAGGTGGCTCGTCTCTAACACAGGCTCAAGAATTTCGCTTGTACAAGTCAGAAAGCTTTGGGTGGCTGCACTAAGCACAAGCTGTCCCTGGGATAGTTTTGCTTCCCAAGTGGGAGCGGAGCTGCGGGGCGCCCAGTGGCGCTGCTGCAGAGACCAAACCTCTCCACGGGGCAGCACGAGGGAGTGAGGCCGCCTCTCCTGCTGGCTGCCATAAAGGAAACCGTAGCTGAAGATTCTGTCGGGTCCCTCGCTCACTGTTTATGGGGAGAAGCAGAGCTTGACTCATCTCATCGCTAGATAGGATAAACAGAGGCTGAGGAAGGAAACAATGAAGATGCGCACTTCCCATCACAAATATCCATCTACTCACTGCACCAGGGCACGTTTCCTCCCAGTAGCTGCTCCCAGAGTGACTGCTGGGGCTGCCTTCAGTTTCCAGAAGCCGAATGAAGCAGCTTAGAAGCTGCCCGAACACAACAAAGGAAGGTTTCTGAGCGCTGCAGCCAGCAGCAGTCCTCCGAGCCTCTAACTCCTTTCAGTTCAAGGTTGGGTTGTTTAGTCTAGAGTTAATTCTGCCCACTTTGGTTGTTTTGAAACTGAGATGCGAGGGACAGACAATTGAACGAACCCACAGGGACAAAACAGCAAGGTGAAAAAGGGAGCGAGTGCACCCACAGCAAGAAAATAAAAGCGTTAGGTTGGGAAAAGAGCAGTCGGGGTTTTAATTTTACCTAGCTTTGTCTAACATGCTCCTGTTGGCGTTAGCTGGCTCCGAGCTTTCCCAGCCCAGCCAGAACACACCGTCACACCCCCATGTAGAAGCAAAGCCCAAAGAGAAGTAGCACAGTTATCCTATTGATAAACCCAACTTCTGACACCTTAAATCTCAGATTGACGAGCGCCATTAAGCACGGTCTGAACTCTGCAATGCCTGTTTTCACCGACAGCAGCACAGCGTTGGAAAGAAACTTCACAGAGCGTGGTGGAAAAGGTCTGGCTGTCCCTAGATCACCTTCTCTCCTAAGGATTAATGTATTTTTAGACAATGCGGCCACCCGGTCTTAAAACCAGCCTGATGTATGGCACCGTCACCCCAATTAAAAGATCAGAAGCTCAACTACCTCAAGGAACAGCTGTGATGCCCCAAACACACACGTGTAATAACTGAACACGTCATTTTGTTTCTGTGTCACTGCATGTATGCTGTAACACCTTCACATTTCTAGGCACAAGCCAGCTTTTACCTTTCAGTGCCTACAAAGCTCCCAGAAGCTGCTGCAAGGGCTCTGTGTGAGCAGTGTTGGACCTATCTCTGTTACCCCACACAACAAATCCACGCTGCTTCAGCCACCGCTGCAGTTCCAGCAGAGGAATGAGCAAACCTTTGCTCGATGCCCTCGCAGCGCGAGCTGTCCTGGCTAGAAAAAGCACAACCCCACAATCCGTGCATGAAGTCTCTCTGCCTTCTCCCATCTCCTGGATTTTGTTCCACTGTTCACTCCTTGGTGCCACAACGTTCTCCTGACTGTGATAACGGAGAGTGGTCTCAAACACATCGTGCCCTCCGCTGTGGTTTTGGAGGGTCCAAAAAACTGCATAGCCCTCTGCTTTCCTAGGACTGCACTCAATGTTTGAAAGTAAATAAAGGGCCAAATTTGCTGAAGAGCAATCAAGAAAAAAAGCCAACCGACTTCAGCATGACATGGATGCTGCTTTACACAGCTCTGGAGAGCAGCGAGACATGCCTATGGTTTTACAGCTCTGACTCAGAAACAGGAATAACTTAATCTGGGACTGCCGGGGAGGTTGCAGCCTCAGTTATCCAAGCCAGAATCACCCTGCAAAGTACCTGGCTTCTCATGAAGCAGTTTCTGAATTACCACGGTTGCCCAGCACCTAAAAATAAATCCAAAAAGTAAAGTGCTGAGCTACTTCAGGGGTGTTGTAAATGACAGGCTCAGGAGTTGTTTCATGGGCAATTCAGTTCCCCACGGACCAGGCAAGAGGGAAACAGCTGGTAAATCATCAAAGGGCAGACAAAGGATAAACAGTCTTTTATGTCGTCACCATTTCTGAAAGTCCTTACAGACAGCAAAGCACTGCCTGCTGCATGTGGAGATGCCTTCCCAACTAGAAGCCTCATATTCTTTTCCCCCTCTTAAGACTCAATTTCCATAAAAGTTTAGCCTTTGTTTTCATCTGCCATTCAGGAGGAAGAAAGCTTTACCTGACTGCTTCCCACCACCTGCAAACACCAAAGGAGTTCAACAACAACCAAGATTTTGCTTCCCCTGCTGGGGGTGGTTTGCTTGATGATTTCTGGATGTTCACCCACATCCAGCTAGCATCTCCCCTTTCCTTCTGGGTTAAGCAGAAAACCATTGCCAAAAATACATCGCATTCAAGAAATTACTTCACTCATTGATAACGTGGGATTGACGGTAACCCAGGAGTCACTGAGGTAAAGATGCAGGTGGGGCTGCAGCCACAGTGCAGGGAACAGACACTGACAGCAGCCTCTGGTCTGGGTTAGCGCCGCGCTTGATGCTTCCAAGAGGATGACGACAAGCTGGAGGCTCAGGAACACCACTTGTAATTTAAAAAGTTATTTTCAAAATACAGCTTCACGGCTATAAATAGCAGACAGTTTCTCACCTAGCGAGACAGTACACAATTATTCTTAGTCACAGTGGCCCAGATACCAGAGGAAGTGTAATTTACCTTTGCTGAAAGCCACCCAACGTTTGGGGCTGCTGAGCGCTTCAAACAAACTAAGCCAGTCTGAGATTGGCCCTACGCCTTGTGGAAGCAGATGCTGACTCTGACAAATTGAGCCAGTTGACTTAGTTAAGCCTTCCATAACCTGAAGAGACGTGTGCTTGCACAGAGCAAGTCTCACTAAGTTCCTTAACCAACACAAAAAGTTTACCCACCCTTTTCAACGTGTGGAGTCACTTCCCCACTGCACGGCCACTTGGTCTTACAAACGTTCACCAGCGGTGGGCAGCCACCACCACCTGCTCCGTGTCTCATCATGCCACGTTCCTATCTCCGAGAGAAGATATTTAAAAGAAAAAACCCTCCCATGCACTATATTCACTCAGTTTGTCAACCAGCTCTCCAGAAAGTTCAATTAACTGAACTTCAGCTGACACTGTCATACACAGCATCAGTCCCTATATAATATGGGAACAAACATATTTTGGGCATGTTCAGTGATCAGAACTGCTAGAAACCTCTCCAATCACGAAAACAAACATTTCCACCTGATCCAGGTTTATACAATCAAACCAGACACGTACAAATCCTCTACCAAATCAGTGCTTGTTCCATTTGGGTGCGCAAGAACCTCTCTTTGGCCACACATTGCCTCAGCATCATTCAAAGATGAGAAAACATTAATGAGACACCGGGACAAAGCTTTTATTAAACTGAAAGTAAAGTCACCTTCCCTTCCTGTAAAGCTCTGAAGAAGCGACTCAAGCAGGAGCACGGTTAGCATCTGCTCAACTCCTCACTCATCTAAAAGCTTTTCGAAGCACCAGGGCCTTGGTGCTACTGTTCGACACGTCACCCGATCCGTGGGCAGCTCCTCAGCCCCAAACCTTTCCATATACAGAGCTCTGTCTGCGGGCTGCCTGGTGATTACGGCTTGCCATATCCTCAAGAAGTTTGACCTTGCAAAAAATAATTCTCCATTGATCAACGTCTGATGAATCCAACGCACTCTTGGCTGAGCGTCCCACCGCGGGCAGCAGCACGACGCGCTGACACTTCTGAAAAGATCATCGCAGCCTTGGCTGCAAACCCTCCTGAAGTCATCCCAGCTCGGCCATGCTCCCACCCACCTTCCGCTCAGCCTTCTCCCTTGGCAGAAGGCTTTTAGTAGCCAGATCCTCCATAAACAGCTCTCACTAACGTTCGTGTGCTTCCTTAATTACGTGACAATAAATGGATCCACGCTATCCTGGAGAACAGACCGTGAGCCCCTGTGCTGGTTGCTGTACAGCTTATTTTTGGAACTCCAGAAGAAAACAAATAAAGCCCTCTGCCCCTGGGCCCGCTGACAGCCACAAGCAGATGAGCTCGTGAACCAAGCTTCGAAGCCTCCCAAATATTTCGGTTTAATAATGTCACCCAAGCAAAAAAGAAAACCTAATCAACTCGACTACTGGTCTGGGTGCTCCTAACAGGTCAGTCTCTACAAAGACCTTGCTTCCAGATGTCATTCCTGGGCTGTGCCTCTTTCCCTGGTCCCGCTGCTGCACTCCATGCTTAATCTACGAGATCTTGAGCTCAGAAAGTTTTCTTTCTGAGGCTGGCCCCGGCTCAGCTCAGATTCATTTCCCTGACCAGATGCAACAATCTGGGAGGCTGATTTCACATGCCCTGCTCAATTCTGAGCCAGCCTCAGATATCGGCAGGTTTCCCACCGCAGAAGGGGAGCGCTATCGCACGCTCCCTCACATTCCTGTCAATTTACACAAGGGCAGCAAACACCACAGACAAAACACTGCACGTGTCCCCAGGCAGGGCTCGCCATTCGGAGCCCAACTTCTGCGGCTACTTTTGTAGGATCCTCGGCACGTTTGGGCACACGTTACCACGATCCGTGCTGCTTATTGTGGGCATTTTCTGGTCTCTGTAGACGGTGCCAGCGCGGTGCTTTGGGGACTTTCAAGGCAGCCACACGCACGGAGGCCAGCGAGCCTCCTGACCTTGCAGGCGCTGCGGGCACAGCCGTCCCTGCACACCCCAAGCACGGAGTGAGGAATTCCCTACAAAAAGACCCCAAATAACACCAGAAGGGCCACCTAGCTCCCTGCCACACTCCTGGCTCTCACAGCCCGGAGCTGTAACTCGCTCTGGAGGTGCCTCAGCATCCCGTGGAGCAGCCGGTGCAGGGAGCCACTCACTGGGGGCCTCCACCAGCCCCCTCCAGGACCCTTCCCAGTTTCAAACCCAGTTTTGGGGGCTCAGTCTCGATTTTAGGGCTCGGTAGCAGGCAGCGCTCCCTCCGCCTTCACCCCCTTGCAGCGCCCGAAGCCTGCAGGACCGTGAGGCGAGGGCAGAGCCCCCCAAACCCCTCACGGAGCTGAGGGGGACCCTCGGGGAGCCCCCAGAGCCTCCCCACACCCCCCCCATCCCGGTGCCGGCCGCCGGTACCTGGTGCAGGGCTGTCAGCCCGTCCACGTTGGTGGTGTCGACGCGAGCTCCGCGGCCCAGCAGCCGCTTCACCTCCTCAGTGTCTCCGCTGGAGCAGGCGGCCAGGAACACGGCGCCTTCCTCGAAGCGCACCCGGGACCCCCCGGCTCCGCGGTGCCGCCCGCGGCCGCCCCCCGCCGCCACCGGCTCCTGCTCCGTCAGGGAGCCCTTCCAGCGCCTCAGCTGCTCGGCCCGCCGCAGCCGCGCCGACTCGGCCCGCTTCCCACCCAGGTGCTCGGGCTCCGACATCGCCGCCTCCTCCTTCTCCTCCTCCTCCACCGCCTCCTCCACAGCCGCTCTGAGGCGCAGGGAGCAGCGACCGCACCTCAGCCGGGAGCGGGGCGCAGCGCCCCCGCCGCCATCTTCGCTACGCCCCCACCGCCGCCACAGCCGCTGCCACAGCCGCCGCGCCGCCCGCGCCCCGCGGCATTCCGGGACTTGTAGTTCCCGCGGGCGGCGCCGCACCTGCCGCCTGCCGCGCACTGCTCCCGGCGGCCCCCGCGCGGCGCCGCACCTGGGCGAGCCCTCGGACTACAACTCCCAGCAGCCTCTGCTTCACTCCCCCCCCCCCCCCGCCTCCCTGCCCAGCCCTAGCAGGGCGGGCTGGCCGCCATCACAGCGCCGCCCGCTGACCGCGCCCCTCGCTCCCCGCTCCCTGGTCCCGGCGGTGCCCGCACTTCACACCCCGCACCCCGCCCGTGTGGCACCACCAGAAACCGGCCCGGCCTCGGGGCTGGGGAGCTCCGGGCCCGCCCGTCAGCCCCTCTGTGTCCCCCTCACACCCCCCCGGGGACCCCTCGGTGCTGAGGGGGAAGCTGAGGGGAAATGGCGGCGGCCCCGCTCCGCCTGGAGGTGCCGTGAGGGCGCCGCTCGGGGCTTTTCTCCTCATAAAAACCCTGCTTAAAGCGAGCCGGGGAGCTGCGAGGCTCTGAACTGCCCCCGCTGCGGCCCTACCCAGCCAAAATCTCTTCGTTGGGCCTGCCCCGAGCCCCCCCTCGTGGCTGCAGCGCCTCAGCACGGCCCCGAGCAGCCCCTCCTGGCAGCGCCCGGCTCGGTTTCCCCAACGTGTGGATGAGCCCACTCCAATGGACAGAGCTAGGGGCCGCGTTAGGGGCTGTGAAATACCCATAAACATGCCAGATCGTGGTTTATTAGCGGTCTGAAATCACAAAAGTGAAGGTAGGAATGGCTAGCACGGAGATCACACAGAATCACAGGATTTCTAGGTTGGAAGAGACCTCAAGATCATCGAGTCCAACCTCTGACCTAACACTAACCAGTCCTCCACTAAACCATATCCCTGAGCTCTACATCTAAACTTCTTTTAAAGACTTCCAGGGATGGTGACTCCACCACTTCCCTAGGCAGCCCATTCCAATGCCTAACAACCCTTTCAGTAAAGAAGTTCTTCCTAACATCCAACCTAAAACTCCCCTGGCGCAACTTTAGCCCGTTCCTCCTTGTCCTTTCACCAGAAAAGAGCACCAAGGAAAATGTGTAGTTTAGGACAGAGCTCCAACTAGCAAGGCAGTGAGGGTGCGAGGTGTTGAAATGGGTTTACATACAACTGGACAGATTAACAGCACTAAATCAGGCACAGGTCATAAATACAAAGTCACCGTCCTTGGTTCAGAAAGGCCTTTGGAGGATGCTAGAGGCTGGGAGCCCTCAGCACCCACTCCTGGCCCCTGTGAGATGTGGGCCTGCTGGGTCCCATTTGGGGTGCCCAGCTGTGGCCTTCCCGTGCTTTCCATGATGTTCTTCCCAGCGGGGTTGGTTATTCGTGGTGAGAAACCTGCTGAGCCCGTGTTGGATCAGGCCTGCAGCTCCGTTACTTTGCATTTATTGCTTCAAGCGTTTAATTACCTCTGGCTGCGTGCCAGGCTGATGTGAGCCATAGCTCCACTAGTGGTGTGGCTCACGGTTCTCTGAGTGTCCTCCCCACCTGCCATGTGGTAACGGGGCTGCATCCCACCCCCTTCTCCTACACAGCTGACAAGACCACCCCGTGCTCCTGTGAAAGCCTTTTGTGTTTTCAAAACTTGCCTTTTGTTTTCCTTACAGAAATTTTACCCAAGTGTATTTAGAGAGATTTCTACATCTGCCCAGGATTCCTGGACATCTGACTAAACTGCTGGATGCCAAGAAGTCCTGCACAGACACAGCTCATGAGAACTGGCTGTAAATCATACAAAGAGTGATCCCAAAATTTCTGGCATCCGTACCGTTACTTCTGGGATGCAAGGCTGCTTTGCACGTGCACAGATCTGCACGAGCCCCCGAACTGTGGGATTTGCTCTGTGTGCCAGGGAGTCAGTCCAGTGCCTTCCTGGAAATGTCTGCTGTAAGCTGTTCTTTCTGCAAACTGCCCCCACTCTGTAGCAACCACAGCCAGAAGAATGGCAGCCCTATTCCAAATACAATTTATCTTGAAAATGGACTATATCCCCAGGAAAAAAAAAAAAAAAAAAAAAAGACTTGGCTGCAAGAGAGGACTATTGTCTGTGGCTATGAACCTCTTGCCATCCTTTCCTCCTCTCAAACACACCCTGGATCCTTGACACTCGTGAACACATTCCCACCTCTGCTTCCCTATGATCCATGCCTTCAAATTCAGTTCTGGCCTTCCTATCTCAGCAGGAAGCTTTTGAACAAAAAGTATTATTCCGCATCTACTCCCAGGCTGATCTACATGAGCACGTGTTGCTGGCCATGCAAAACCTCTGCCTGTGTGCTTCCAGCTGCTAACATCTTTAACTACCGTTTTCCTTCCCTTCAGTTTCTCACTGAATTTCCTTTAACTGCTCTGTTATAAATAAGTGCTTTATTTATATAATAAAATGGCTTTCTGGAATGGCCCAGGTTTGTGCTTTTTATGCACCTCTGCCAGCAGCTTGTTTGTCTGGAGTTAAAAAAAAAATAAAAAAAAATCAGTCCTTTTATGTTTTCTGAAAAATAATTTTACAAAACCTGCCACATGTCCTATGGTAGATCAAAGCCAGAATCTAACAGCTTGTGAACTCCACGCTCTTTCAATATCTGGTTACCCTGACAATGTCCCACAAATACTGCTGGTTTTGTTTCAAGCTCTTAGCACCGTTTTTGACCTCTTGCTAACCCACATTGTCTTTGGTCACTCATTTTGGCAGCTTGGCTCCCAGTTCAGCGATCCAGGACACTGTTTGCCTTAACCCACCGGTGGGATCCTTCCCAGGTGCCCACGACATCTCCGGCACATTTTAACTCCACGATTGTGAGCTGCTGGGGCGATTTGTCCCACTGCTGCTGCGACACTAGATGGCGTGGGGACCCACAGCACCTGCCCGAGCTCTTTGCTGCTTTGCCTTCTTCCCCCTGCTAGAAAAAGTCTTGAAGTGAAAACTTTTCGTCTCCTTCCTTCCTAGGTGCTGCTGAATGGACGGGGAGGCTGCAGCAATGGAAGGGAATGAAGGGCTGAAGCCAGCCTGCGGTGTGCAGTCTGAGCAGTAGCTCTGCTGCTCGGGGATGTGAACGAGTTTGGACTTTGTCCTGAAAGGGAAGAGTGGCTCAGTGAGACAGCAAAGCATCCCGCTGCCTGTGCCTGGAGCTCACTCCCTCCTTACAGAGGGTTGGGTACTTCACAAGTCTGATCTCCTCCTCCAGCTCCTGCAGCAAGCGGCCCCAGAGCAATGAGCAGACCTGAGGTTTGCAGCGGTGGACCATGATTTTTGGGATGCAGGAGGCTGAGGCTGTGAGTCAGCTTCTAATTCACACGCTCCATCTGCGGAGAAAAGAAGCAGGGGGATGTGAGCCTCCGAAACCTGATGACCCCTGATGCACAGCCAAGGGAAGTCAGCTGGAGAGGCCAACTCCGTGCAGGTCTGCTGGAGGCCGACATCTGCAGCACCGAGTGCTGTGTGTTAGACACTTCCTCTGAGTCATCTGGCAGAGGTTTCCCAACCCCGAGGGGAAGGACGCAGCCCTGAGCTGTGGCTGCTCTGGGGTAGGAGTGTAACAAGGCCTCAGGGAACCCTGTGGAAGATCCACGGCTGTCGTGACCAACTGCGCTGGGTGACACCAGGGCGCTCCCGTCTCTGTCCTCTTGGCAATGTGCATCGTGGCATCTGCTGGTGCCCCACAGCACGGGACGTGAGCAGCGTTTTCCCCTCGTGATCCTCGTCCCCTCCCAGCATTTCGGGTCTTGCTTCAGGACCAGGGATTTCTGACCCACAGCTCAGGGCAAAGGATTACGATGCCAAAGTTTTCTAGGTCCAAAGGAAGCACCTCCCTCTGCTCCCCTCCTGCTCCTCCCTTCCTCTCTGCTCTCTCCCCTAAGGCTGTGCCTGCCTCGGGCACCGTGGTTCAGAAGTAAACAATCAGAAAGGGACCCTTGAGCCCCCAAAACCCATAGCTGGTCTCTTTCTTTTCAAGCAGAAAAAGGCCAGCCCGTGCTCTCGTTCCTGATGTCCCCTCCTAGAGGCTCCTGGACATGGGGAAGGATTTCCTCACGCAGAGGGGGGGCAGGCATCGGAATGGGCTGCCGGGGAGGTGGGGGAGTCCCCATGCCGGGAGGTGTTTAAGAGATGTGTGGACGTGGCTCTGAGGGATGTGGGTTAGTGATGGGACTCGGTAGGGTTTGGTGACAGTGGGCTGTGTAGGGTGACGGGGACGTGTGGGGTGACACGGGGACGTGTGGGATTAAAAGGGGATGCATGGGGTGACAGTGGGGCTGTGTGGGGTGACGGATGCGTGGGTTTACAGGGGGATGTGTGGGGTGACAGAGGGACACGTGGGGTGACAGTGGGGCTGTGTGGGGCTAAAAGGGGATGCATGGGGTGACGGGGGGCTGTGCTGGGTGACAGGCAGATGTGGGGGGTGACGGGGGATGCGGGGGGTTACAGGGATGATGTGTGAGGTGACAGACACATGGGGTGACTGGGGGCTGTGTGGGGTGACAGGGAGCTGTGTGAGGCGACAGGGTGCCACTACATGGCGACAGGGCGACGCGCGGGGATGCCGGCGGGCCGCTGAGGGTTCGCCTCAGGCATGGCGGCGGGGCCGGGCCGGGCCGTGCCCTGCAGCGCGGCCCCTCGGGGCGGGAGCTGCCGTCACATCAGGGCCGGGCCGGGCCGGGCCGGGCCATCGCTGAGCGCCAAGCGCCGCCTTCCCCCGCCGCCAACAAAAGCCCCCGAGCGGCCTCGGGCTGAGAAGCGCCGCGCCCGCCGCTTCCCGACCCGACCCGACCCGACCCGACCCGGCCCGCCCGGCCCCGCTGCAGGTAGGTGCGGGACCCCCCCGGGTGGGGAAGGGGAGAACGGGCAGAGGGCACGGGAGGAGGAGGAGGAGGGGGGTGGGGGGGGGGCCGTGATGCCGAGGGGCTCCCTCCTGGCCCTAAGCTCGGCTGCCGCCTCGTCTGTCAGCGTGGGGAGCCCTGGAGGGGGCAGGTGCCCTCCTGCATCCCCCCCTGATCCCCTCCTGCATCCCCCCGATCCCCTCCTGCATCCCCCTATTTCCCTCCTGCATCCCCTCAATCCCCTCCTCCCCTGCAGAGCCCTGTGTCGGGGGATCCCCATCCCTCAGGACCTGGCTGGATGCTCTCAGGCAGATCCTCGGAGCTGGCAGCGGGGCCAGGGCGTAGGAGAGGGCGTTAATTAGCGCCTGGCAGGCGCAGCGGGTGCTGCCAAGCTCAGCAGCAGCTGCTTCCAAATCCCCGAGCTCCCCTTGAGGAATCGGCTCTGGGCCGGGATGCAGGGAGCAAGAGGACACGGGCACTGACACGGCGATGGTGGGACATTGGCGTGGCCTCCGCGCCTCCAGGTTTTGGTGGCGAGGCTGGAAAGGGGCTCGCTCGTTTTGCCGGGACATGACCCAGGGGGCAGAAAGGTTTGCAAAAGCTCAGGTGGGCTCGGTTGGATTAAAGGGTTTGATTCCTGCGGAAGTCAGGAGCTTTTCTTCGCCTACCTGGATATGCTTTGGGCGTTTGTTCTAGGTGAAATCGGATTTTTTCTCTGACAAACCAGGTGAACGTCCAGTTGTGGTAGGAAGCTGACAGGTTTGCCGTGTGAGCAGCGGGCAGCAGCAGGCACGTGGTGGTTGTGCTGGGTGAGCGCTCACAAATACCCATGTATGGCAGCGGGCTCAGCACCCCGCTGGCCTGGTGCCGGCCCCGTCCCTACACAGCAGAGCTGCAGACCTGCCTTGAGACGGCAGCAGAAGCAGCACCAAGCATCCTGCTCCGGGTACTGGTGGTGCTGAGGGTCTCTTTCCACCTCAGACCCCCCGACCTTCTCCCTTCCCATCCAGGCAAAGCCCCCAGAGATGTCTGGCCCCATACAGCTGCTGCCGTGGGGTCAGTTCACTGCTTTGGGCGCTGTGCTGCAATCTGGAAGGCAGCAATTGCACCCCAGGGTTTGGGGTTCCAGCTGTGCTTCCCTCCCCTTGTCCTGTCCCTTCGCCAGGCCATGAATTTTGTGCAGCACTGGTGCTTTCCTGCCATCCCCTCTTATTAATGCTCCTTGCGAGAAAAATAGCCCTTCACACAGGCCAGCTTGGGTCTCCTGGCCCTTAGCGAGCTCCTCCAAGCACGAAGCGAGTGCCCTGTGATGAGTTCCTGCGGGGTATTTTCAGCAGACGGGGATGGTTTTCCAGCTGGTGCAGGAGCACAGACAATGGCACTGACATCCCAGGTGTAGCAGCATCCCAGAGCACTGGGATGTGCTGGTTCTGTACTGGTTTGTGCCTGGTTCTTTAGCCTAACCTAGGCTGCCTCCCGACTCGGTGCACCACAGGCTCTGGTCTGGAAGGTGAGGCTGCTGCTCGCACTGAGCAGGTGAGTGGTGCTGCTCTAGGGCCACACACCAGGCTCTGGATTTATGGTTAATCTCCAAAACACGTCAGACTCGTGGTTCTTTGCTTCCGAGCCACGCAGCTGTTGGTAGCACGGCGCTGTCTTGGTTTGTAGGGCCTCTTGCCTTGCTCAGAGCAGTGCTGAGCCATGGCTGGCATGGAGAATGCTGCCTGGAGGGCTCCGGTTGGGATTCCCTCAGCGCTGGGGGATGTGGAGCTGCAGGAGGGAGAGAAATAATCCTCATTTTGGCTGCCCTGGGCCTCACTTGTGCTTGTGCTCAGCGAGGTCTTTGGCTGCAGGGCCCTTGTGTTCCTCATTCGGAGCGGGCCCGGTGGGGATTTGGAGAAGTGTTACCAGGGTGGCGATGGGGCCTGGAGGCTCAGAGCCCGCTGAGAAATGTGGAAATGATTGCGAAGCCTCCCACAGCCGTTAACGGGGTGCTGGGGTGACGGCTGTGCCCGGATGGCCGGCGGGAGCATTTTGCTTGGACACCCGAGGCAGCTGCTGCATGCTCCGCGAGCGGGGCTCTCCGCAGGGTTTGGGATCACCCCTCGATTTCTGTTTTTCCTGCCCACACTGCCCCGTACCACACGCTGCTTTTCTGCCTCTCTTGCAGCCTTCCGGGCTGTCAGCACGTGCCCTGCGTGTTGTGTGGAGTTCCCTGGGACTGGGAGCTTGTGTCCAGCTCTCTGCGCCCTGCTGTGACCCTCACGAGCCCCGTGTGTCCCCAGGGCAAGCCGGTTCTCTACAGATCCATCCTGCCTGGGGACGTTTATCGGGCTTTTTTGGGGCTGCCTGTGTGCTGCTGGGTGCTTTCCGGGGGGGTTCCCCTGCCCCGGTCGCAGTTGAGTTGCTGACACAAAGCCTCACCTCTCGTCTTCCTGGACCAGAGGCAGAAAATAAGCAGCACGAGGGCCCGATCTGCTCGGGGGGCACACAGGAGGGACCTGGGAGCACCCCCTGTGCCCCGCAGCTCAGAGAAGGGCGTCCCTGCTTCAGACGCCTTGCTTTGGGTAGAGGAAGCTTCTTCCTTTGCTGCTGCTGGAAAGGGGAAAAACAAAAAAAGAAAACAAAACCAAAAACCACGTGGCGGAGGCAAAGAGGAGTGGCTGGCCCCAAACTGGGTGGGTGCCATGTCCCTGAGCGTGCTGGGGGTGCCCGGCTGGGGAGCAGGGGGTGGTGGTGGGGCTCCAGAACCCCTCCGTGGTGGGACCTGGTGGCCGTTCCCCGCTTGGGAAGGGACAGGAGAGCCCCAAGCACGTGCCACAGCCAGCGGCGTGCAGTTCCTGAGGGGTCTGGCGTGGTGCAGGAGGGGCCTGGGGCTATAGGGGGGCTGCCCGGGCTCCTTCTGCCCCCCCTGGGTCAGCTCCTGAACCTGGCGGCTCCCTCCTGCCAGGACAGGAGGAAATCCCGAAATAAGGAGCTTTCCAGAGAAACGCTTCGTGCCCTTTTAAGGCAATGCAAAGGATCTGGCCGAAAGGGAGGGATTTGGCACCGAGGCCACGCGCTGGTCGGAAACCCGGCTCCCAACGGGCTTCCTGCCTCCGGCTCTCACCCAAACAGCTCCTGACCCAGCTCCCTGCCTCTGCTGCTGCCCGCGGGGGGCTGGCACCTGGCTTGGGGGCGTGCAGTGCGAGGGCTGATTGCTTTGGGGACCTCTCCCCCCAATTTTCAGGAGCTGGGTACGGGGAAGCTGGAAGCAGGATGGAGGCTGATGGAGGTGTTGATGGGGAGAGGCCCTTGGAGAGCTCCCAAGCTGCAGCTTGTGCCCACGGACCCATCCCACACCACGAGGCACCACCAAAAATTGTTTGGTTCTGGTGTCTTTGCAGTTACCTGGGGTTGCCTTTAGATCCTCCTCGTGGCCACACTCAACCAGCCGGCCTCTCTCAGCACCTAGCAGGACTGTGCTGTTTTGGGGTGCTCTGAGGTTTCTGTTGGCCTGGTCTTCAAAAACAAGCCACCCGTGTTAACCTCTCCTAATATTTTGGGGTTAGCTGCAGATTTTACCTGCAGATTTGCCGATAAAGGGGCTTTTTGGCCACGCGTCACCAGAGACGTTTCAGGAAAAGGGGAGGGAGAAGCAGAAGCATTTATATCCTGCCCAGGAGCTGCACGGCAGCGCTCAGGTGCTTGTCCTGCACCCCTGGGGTGCCCATTTCGCAGCCTTCGCACTGCTCCCGCAGTTCTGGAGCAGATTGAGGTCCCCGTACAGGGAGGAGATGTGAGCAGCCAGCCGGGCGTCCCCAGGGTATGGAAGCTGTTGGGGACACGGTGCCAGAGCCCCCAAGTGTCTGGGGACATCACCGGGTGCCCTGATGCAACCAACAAACGTTTTCTACCCCTGCTTTCTCCGCAGAATGCCGAACTGGGGAGGAGGGAAGAAGTGTGGCGTGTGCCAGAAGGCGGTGTACTTCGCCGAGGAGGTGCAGTGCGAAGGCAGCAGCTTCCACAAGTCCTGCTTCCTCTGCAGTGAGTACCAGCCCGGCCCTCGGCCCTCCTGCCCCACTCACCCCCCAGCCTGGTTGTAGGATCTGGCCGGGGACTGACCGCGGGGGTCCCTCCCTTGCTGTGCTCTGCAAGAACCCTGGACACTCACATCTCCATTTGGAGACAGCAGGGCAGCAGCGCAGGGCCTGGCGAGCAGTGTCACCTTGCTGAGAGCAGCTTCTTAAAGCCAGGCTGGCCACGCTGCAGGTTCAAAGCCCTTTGAATTAGGCTACCACAGTCCTCAGCCTGTGTTACCAGCTTGTCCCTGCCCTGAAGGCTGTCCCTGAGCAGAGTGAGGGGAAGGTGTGAGGCCCCTAGCGTGGCTCTGTTTAGCCTGCGGACAGAAGGATGCAGGCATGGGACAGCAGCTCCCTGCGCGGCACGAAGGGAGCAGGAGCCCTCCTGCGGGGCCGTGTCTGGGCTGAGAAGCTCGCTGTGGCTCGAGGGGACCAGGAGGGCAGTTTGGGCAGTTTGCTGTCCCTGAGTGGCTGTCCCCGGATGGGCAGGAGCGGTGGCAGGTTGTGCTGGCTCCCTGCAGCAGGAAATCCTTTCTTCCGCAGCCCCAGATAAGGAGGGTGGGGACGTTTCCCTTGTTTGCCCCTGCCACTGGCTTTTACCTCCCGAAACAATGCTGCTGGGGGCTCTCAGAGCTCCCTCCAGGCTGAGGACTGAGGTCTCCCTGCCCTGCAGCCGTCCTTCCCCACGGCCATTCTGCACAGAGGGGCCGTGCCGGGGGATGCTCACACCACACCGGCACCCAGAGCACGGGGCTGGCACCAGGAGCCAAGAAATCAGGGACGAGGCATTGCTCTGAGAAGGGAACACACGGAAACAAGCCACCAGGGAGAGGTCTGGAGGCGAATCCAGCCCGGGCTGCTGTCCCTGTGCTCTGCTCCCCGCTCCGCCTGCCTTCCCAGCCTCTGCCCCTGTGCTGCGCTTGGGCCCCACCAGGGAATTCGAAGCCGTTATCTTTAGGGCAGAAAAACAAACACTCGGGCCTGATTTGCCAAGAAAATAAGCAGAAGGGAGCCAAACCTACCACAGTGCCTTCAAACAGGAGATCGGCTCCGGGAGTGAGTGCTGACTGACTGCGTGGCGGGCGTCCAGCCCAGGCTGCGCAGCGAGGCAGAAGTGGAACACAAGGGGCTGCCGGCCTCGGCTCCTGGAGGGCTGATGTGGGGCAGCTCAGCTGCTCCTAGAAAAACAAAGGGTCCTTCAGGCGATGAGGGCAGGGCGCTGGAATCTCTGCAATGCAGAAAACGGGGAGCCGGGGCTGATTTCGAGGAAGCAGACGGGGAGGAATTTTTGTGTTGCCTGGCAAAGTGCGGCTGCTTCAGACGCGGGGCAGAGAAGGAGGAAGCCAGATGCCATGCTTTGCTACCCCCCTAGCACAAAACCTTTAAACCTGCGGGTGCCTGTCCCCAAATTCCAGGCCTGCAGGGTCTGTGTGAGCACGGAGTTGCCCCCGATGAGCTCCGGGGTACCACGGTGACACCCCAGGTGCCCACCACCATTCAGCAGCCACGGGACCCCTTCACCAGAGTGCCCGCAGCCAGCAGGAGACCCTGCCAGACCCTCCTTAGATGGCAAGACACATCTCCCCGTCCACCTCCTGCTCCTTTTCCACCTCCTTTTCCCATCAGCAGCGTGTGGGGCTGCCATGGAGAAGAAGCACCATATTTAGTAACGGGGCCGCTGCCTCTCGCCCCGAATTTAGGAGCGCCGTGCTCTGTTTGCATTCCTGCGATATTGGTAAAGGCCAAGAAACTTTCCTGCTGGTGGGGAGGGAAATGGGCTGCTGGGAGCGTTGACATTTAAGGCATGTAAGCAGGATGGAGAAGGCTGGGTCACAGCTGTAACAGGATCTGTTTTGGGGCTGGCTGCCAGTGCCGTGGACTCTGCCTTGGGCGTCTTGCTCCGTATGGGGCAGGTAAACACCAGAGATTGCTGCGAGCCTGCTGGGCTGCTGCTCTCCTTCCGTTGCAGCTTGCTGGGTGCTGAGTGCCAGGAAGGGCTTGGAAGCCAACGTGGATGCTGAGATCAGAGCTGGGACAGGAGTCAGGAAAACCTAAAAGTCGGGCGAGGAGCCTGTGTGGTCTGAGCCCAGCACCGGGCTCGGGCTCTGGGTGGGCTCAGCCGGGTCCCCAAGCCCCCCTGCTGTCCCCTCGTGTCCCGTGCTGTGTCCCACACTGATGCCCAAGGCTTGAATGCCTCAGGTGTGCTGAGTGTCACCCCTGCTCGTGTCACAGCCCGGGGTGACTCGTGTTGGCACAAACACCTCCTTGGGAACCTGCCTGGGGCCTGGGGGGGAAATCTGCCCCGTCCTGGCTCCCGTTTCCTTCACCATTCCCCCCAGGATGCCGGCAGCAGCGGGGTTAACAGAGCTGTTGCCTTATTTATTATCAGCCTCGTAGCTTTGATGGTTGCTTCCTTTTAAAGCCAGACAATGTTCTTGTTGTGATCCTTATCTCCAGCTGTTTTGCATGCGCTCCCTTTGAACAATGATCTTGTCTCGGGTTTCCTGCTCCTTGAAAGCCGAGCTGTGCTATCCCTTGTGAGGACTTGTTTTCTCCAGCTAATTAGGGAGATCTGGGTGCAGGCTAATGGCTGGGCCCTCCCCTCTCTTCTAGTGGTCTGTAAGAAGAACTTGGACAGCACCACCGTTGCCGTGCATGGAGAGGAGATCTACTGCAAGTCCTGCTATGGCAAGAAGTACGGCCCCAAGGGCTACGGATACGGGATGGGAGCCGGGACCCTGAGCACTGACAAGGGCGAGTCTCTGGGAATCAAATATGAAGAGTGAGTTGAAGCCTTGTTTTGAAACCAGGCTGTTGCGGGCACACATCTTTTTCCCCTCACCTCTGCCCAGCTATGCTGCTTGGCTGTGAAGCCCAGAAAACCCCGACCAGCAGACCCTAATCTGGAGGGTGCTGGGGGCACCTTGCTCCCCAGGGACACCCACCCCACGCAGCCCTCCTCCTTCACCCTGGGGCTGAAAGCATCCCGGGGCGAGCTGAGAGCCCCGAGCTGGGCCCTGGGAGCAGGGAGAAGCCTGGCGTAACCCAGCTCCTGGTGGCACCGAGGTGCTGAGGATTCAGCCCTGTCCCATGGTGTCCCTGTAGGGGAAGTGGAGTCGGGTGTGTTTCTGGATGGGTCACCCCTCCTGGCCAAAGGAACAACCTCCTGGAGGACCAGCAGGGCCCAGAGAGCTGCCCACTGGTTTCAGGGAGCTTCCCACGTCCTGGGCATGCCACGCAGCTGGCAGGAGGCCCACGTCTGCTCCCATCTTCTCAGTGGGGTGAGGGCTTGGTGGGACACGTCCCCACAGCCCGAGCGTGCTGCCCATTCCCTCCCAGCACCCAGCTCATGGGGCTCAACACCGCCCTGCCAGGCCCCCCAAAACTGGGTTGGGGTTTGCTTTCCCACAGCCCTTCCCTCCTGCTTCCTGCTCCCACAGCCCTAATAACATCCTCCCTCCCCTCCACAGGGGCCAGTCCCACCGACCCACCAACCCCAACGCCTCCAGAATGGCCCAGAAAGTCGGGGGGTCTGACGGGTGCCCTCGCTGCGGCCAGGCAGTGTACGCGGCCGAGAAGGTGATCGGAGCTGGAAAGGTAAGAAACGGGATGGAGAGGAGGGGGGGACACACGTGGCACAGGTGGCTGTGTGGCAGGGGCACCCACACCCCACACGGGTCCCGCTGGGAGCCTAAAGGAGAGCACGTGGCACCTCTGGGAACCGGGTTCTCCAGGCTGCCTCACTCCTCCAGGCCCGTGGGTGGGAAAGAAAAATGTTTTTTATAAAATGTAGTCAGCGCTGATCAGTGGGGGACACGGTGGATGTCCCTGCTGCTGGATGGGTTTGGAGGATGAGCAGTGGTGGGACCGTAGCCACTGCCACCGCCGTCTGGTCAAGCGCATTATCCAGTGGGTCTTCTCCACCCTCAGCTGCTGGCTGGGGTGCTGCAGCCCAAATTCGGGGCAGGGAGTGAATTCCCGAGGTCACTGCTGCTCCTGGGGCAGGAGGAGGTGGGTGGAGGTGTGGAGTCCACCGGGTCAGCTGGGGTCGGTGCCGGACACCCCGCAGCAGCCCTGGATGGTGCTCGCCGTGCCCAGATCATCTTTTTGCTGGGATCCGCCATGTCCCCAGCCTCACAGCTGGTGATGCAGGGGCTGTGATGGATGTGGTGTGGGTCAGCCCAGGGCTGGAAGGCAAAGTTGTCCTTAAAATGATGACCTGGGCTTTCGGCCTCCTGCTGTTGTCGATGTTTACAGGGACCCAAATCTGGCAAAGCCATTGTGCTCGAACAGAGACCTCCGAGGATTCCAGGGCATGTATTTCATGTGCTAATGTTTGCTGGATGACTCCATCTGCTACCTCCTCCCCCGGCCCTAATTTCACATATTCTTCCAAAAAAGGTTTCATGTTTTCCAAACTGTTTATTTAAATTCCTCCGTGAGCGGCTCTGGCTACTCTGCGGGCTGCTCCGAGGCTGTGAGCTCATTTATCCCCGGAGGACTGGCAGGGCCGTGGGGGAGTTTTATTTTTAAACGCTGGCTGATTTCTGCGTTCTTACTATCTGTTTGTTGCCTTCCTTGGAGCTGAAGCTGTGCAGGGGCAGGTGTCAACCCCCCCGTACCACCCCCAGGCTGAGGTGCAGCAGCAGCAGTGGATCCCAGGCCACTAAGCCGGGGGATTTATCCTTGTGTTTTAGACCCAAAAAGGGGGTGACTTCTCCTTACCTGCTGCCTTAAGCGACTGCTGCAGGTAGGCTGAAGGCTCTTGAACGGGCTCAGCGTGGGAGCAGGGACCACATCAGATGTTTCCCCTCTGTGTCCTCCCCCTGGGGCTGGGGGGTTTCGCTGAGCATGGAGGCAGGGAGGACAGCTCTTCCACAGAAGGGTTTTCGTCCTCTCCAGACCTCTTTGCTCATGGTTTTGGGTCTCCAAAGGGACCCACTTGGTAGCCAAAGCGTTGTTGCCCTGTCCCTGGCTACTGTCTGACCGTGCTCTGCTCCCGTCCCGCAGTCCTGGCACAAGTCCTGCTTCCGCTGCGCCAAGTGTGGCAAGAGCCTGGAGTCCACCACCCTGGCAGACAAAGACGGGGAGATCTACTGCAAAGGTGCGTGCTGCCTCCGTGGGGTCAAGCCCCGTGCTGGGAACTGGGATGGGAGTGAGGGCTGGGGAGGCGATGACCCCCACAGCTGGTTTGGGGGCTGGCTGCGGGGCCGGGAGCCTCTCTGTTTGCCCGGCAGACAGGGCAAACCCCGACCTGTTTCAGCAGTGCCTTCTTCAGGAGAAGGACCCGCTCGCGTGCCCGTGCTCCCGTTGTGCTGCCGCCCTTACCTTTTCTCTCTTCCCTCACTCTGCAGGTTGCTATGCCAAGAACTTCGGACCCAAAGGCTTCGGCTTCGGGCAGGGGGCCGGGGCGCTCATCCACTCGCAGTGAGGCACCGGGAGCCGGGCTCCGCTTGCCCTGAGCCCCTCCAGACCAGCCCGGGCTTCCCGGCCCTCCCCGCACCACCGTGAGCACCCTCACCCTCATCCCTCCCTGCCCGCTGCTTCGCAGCACCAGTGCCTTCCCCCTGCCCTGGCCCAGCGCCCCCCAAAGCTGCGGGACCCCCACGGCCACCCCGGGTCCCGCTGGCACGGCCGCAGCTGGGGACACAGCTCGCCCCCACCCGCAGCGAGGCCCCCGTGCCCAAAGCGTTCCGCTCCGTCGCCCGTGCCGCCAGGATGTGCCACGCTGCGCTGTGTCACCGAGCAAGGAATAAACATCAAAGCTGACCCAAGCCTGGCCTTGCCTGAGAGGTTATTCCCCCCCTGACTGACCAGGGAGGACGGGAAATGTCGGTGATGGGGGCTCGTGGTTAAAGCAGGAGCTGGGGAGCAGCTCGCTGGGACTCAACGTGGCCCAGCTGGGCTCTGCTGGTCGGGCTCTGCCCCTGCTTCCTCCCTGCGGGGCTGTTCCCAAATTTCTGCCTCCTTCCTGCAAGCCCACAGCAGAACCTGGGTGCGTGGTGGTGCCGCCATGCGTGCGCACCAAATCGACGCCCCTGTCCGGGCTGTTACGTGGCGCTCCTCCAAACAGGCGTGCCCAGCACTGCTGGATAATTAAGAACTTTTCACCCACTCCTGAGGTTTTTTTTTTTGTTTTGTTTTACTTTGCAGCACCCTGGATCGTGATCCACCAGTTTGGCAGCTTCCCAGGTTTAATTTGTTTTCAGCTAAACACTTTGCCTTCTCTCTGCGCTTCTCTCCTTTGACCCGTGGGAGATACCCACAGGATCAACCTCGCTGCAGCTTAGAGTTTATCCCTGGTGAGCTCCAGAGGGAGTTTTGGTGCTTTTTGAAGCACCATGCTTGTAAACACGGTTGGGCAAATGGGACGGGTGGTGTTTGGAGAAGCACGAGAGAGGCAGAAATCCCTCGGGTAGGACTTGGGCACCTTTATGGAGTTAAGCACTTTCTCCCATTCATCCCACCCTTGATTTTCATGTGGCGTTTGGGCAGCTGGGGTGGGCAGCAAGCCCTTTCTGCCTTCCCAGCCATCCTCCCCACCGCCATCCCATCACCCAGCCTGTCCCCCAGGCCTCTCCTGGCCGGGTTGGGCTGGATCTGCCTGGCTGGGGTTTGGCCGAGGCGGTGGCAGGAGGCACCCGGTGCAGGAGGGGTGTGAGCAGCAGGGAGAGCAGCGGGCTCGGGCAGCACCCGCGGTGCAGAGACCGAAACTTGGCCGCCTCGGAGAGGGGGCACGGGGAGAGGAAGCCGCCCGCGCTCTCCGTGAGCGTGGGGTGGGTGCTGTGCTGCAGCTGCCTGCACCGTGCTGGGCGCCCGTCCAAGCACTGCTGTCGAGTCAATAAAGGCAGAGCAAGCCTTGCTTCGGGCTCGTTTCCTCGTAGCTGTAGGGGAGGTGTCAGGGAGCAGGGGGGTGCTGGCGTGCTGCGAGCGTGGTGGGCTCCGCTCAGGCTGCTGGCTCCTGGAGACCTGGAAAGCTGGGGAAAACTGATGGGTTTGGTGTTTTTTTTGGGGATGTCTGAAAGGCAGAGGGTGGAAGGGGCCCGTGGAGGTCTCCAGCCCAGCCGCCTGCCCTGCGGGGCCAGCTCCAAAGGGCTGAGCAGAGCTTCTGGTGTCCGGTCAGGTCGGGAACCCTCCAAAGATGGAGGTGCCACCGCGTTTGGCTCCTTGTGAGCATCAGTCCCCCTTGTGGCACGCAGGTCTGTTGTCCTTTTGCTGTGCACTTCTGCGTCCCTTTTCTCCGTGTTTTTCTCCTCCAAGCAGTGGAAAACTGCACTTTGTTCTCACCGAGCCATCCCCTGGCTGAACAAACCCAGTCCTTCGGCCTCTCCTCCACCTCGCCTGCTCCTCCCCACTGGTCTCCCTTGTTGGTCTCCGTCTCGGGGTACCGAGGGGCTCAGAGCCATGCTCAGTGTCTGTCAGCTCGTGCTAACACAGCCCAGGGGCTGGTTGGGGCTCATCCCTGCTGGGCATTTTCGGCAGAGCTGCCCCCAGGCTGCTCGCTTGCTCTTGGGGATGCTCCTGAGCACCCAAGCCCTCGGGGATGCTGCAGCCCCACCGCAGGTGGGTCTCTGCTCGGCTTCCAGCCCCAAATATCCCAGCTGAGAGCCTGGGCGGTGTCCTGGGACGGGGACCTTGCCCCCAGGGGTTGTTATCGGTGGTTGGGTTGTCCTGAAGTGGCTGAGGGTGAGGTCGGGACTGAAATCCCCGCTGCTGGCAGGGGGTGCCAGATTGGGCAGGGCAGGGCGGATGCTGCTGGGGCTGCTCTGGGGTGGGGTGGAGGAGGTGATGGGGTGAGACCCCAGAGAACAACTGGGATCAGGGGGGTTCTCCGGGCATGCCCTGGCCCCATCTGCAGTGGGACGGCTGCGACCATCTGCTACCCTCTGCTGGTTCCTGCTCCCCGTGCACGGGCACGGCGCCGGACAGACGGACGGACACATCCGGACAGCTGCACCCAAGGGTGTCCCCAAACACCCAGGGACAGAGGTGTGGAGAAAGCCTTGGCCGAAGCTCCTTTGCCTCCGTGGCTGTGGGAAGATGATCTCGCCGTGGTGGCGAGGCCGTGAGCAGCAGGGCTGGGGGTTTGGCAGCCCTGGGCTCTCCCCAGGTGCTGAGGAAGGAGCCTGCAGCGGCTGGTGTGAGCTGGGAACTGCAGCCCCCAAACTTCTCCCCAAATTCCTGCGACGCAGCATCCCTGGAGCTGAGCTTTGCCAGCACGAGGGAAAACAGCCCCGGGTGCTCCTTGGGGGAACGGACCCAGGCACCTCTGCTCCCCTAAAAGCAGTGCTTGGGGTGACCCCCGGCCATGCCCAGCCCTGGTGGGGGCACTGGGTACCACGGAGGAGCCGAGGCCACCCGACATCCCGAAACCCGGGACGGGCAGGAGCCGTGCCAGCGTGGCGAGGTTGGCCCCGGGGAGCACGAACCAGTTCTTGGCTGCGGCAGCCACGGCCCTGCCCTGTTAATGAGGGATAATGAGGAGCCTCTCCTGGGCTGCAGACTTGCCCCCCGGCCACGCCGGCTGCCAGCGTTGCCCCCGGCGGGCACCAGCCCCGGATGGTGACCCCGGCACGGCTCTGTGGGGATTTTTTCCCCTTCCAGCCCTTGCAGGGCGAAGGGACCTGCGCCCTCAGCATCTCTGGGGGCTCATCCAGCCACCCGTGGGGCTGTGACCGTCCCCCCCTCGAGCAGCCCAGGGCCAGCACGGTGCCCCCAGGTGTCCCCGGGGACAGCAAACCCGGGCCAAGCCCTCCGCCAGGTGCTGGCATGGGAACAGAGGAGCTGCGGTGGCCGGGAACGAGACGGGCTGGAAAGGCGCCGGGGTTTTGCCTGTGGGGAGGGAGGACTCCGGCGGGACCGGGCTGTGCCGTGCTGCCCCAGCCCCGCTCCCTGCAGGTCACACGAGGCTGGGGGTGCTGCTCCTCGCTACGGGACAGGCTGAGGACATCGAGTCCTTCTCCTTGGCAGGGCTTATGGGGTCCCCGCAGCTCCCCCAAGGTCGGTGCTGTGCCCAGAGCATCGCACCCCCGGTGGCACTGTACTGACCCCACAGCCCCATTTGCAGGTGGCACCGCACCCCATCGCTCCCTGTGCCAGCCCCGTAGCCCCCTGCCCTAGCTGCCACCTCACCCCACAACCCGTTCCTGTCCAGGAGTGCCCCCCAAGCCCCTTCCCCAACTGGCCCCACGTGTGGGTGCCACTGCCCCCCTGTAGCCACGGTCACCTCGTGCTGCACCCGTTGCCCCCCGTCCCCACTGCCACCGCCCCCCGCAGTCCTGTGGGGTTCACAGAGGGCCTCGGGGCTGCTCCTGCCTGTGGGCACCCCAAAAGCACCCTCGGGGTGGGTGCAGCGGGGCCGTGCCGGGCCTGGCCGGGCTTCGCCTGGGCGTGAAGGGTGCCTGCACGGCAGGAGGGGCCAGGCGAGGCGGGGAAGGAATGCAAGTGGGAGAGCGGCCGGGCGTGCAGCGACACATCCTGGGGAGCGCGGAGCCGGGGATCCCACACGCTGCATGGGGCAGGAGGCAGAGCCCCGGCGATAGGGCCAGCCGGCATGGGGCATCCCGGTGCTGCCCCACTCTGAGAGCCACTGGGGGGCTGTTCCCAGGGGCGCTGAGCCCCTCACCGAGCCGGGGGGGGTCCTGGCGCCCGCCTGGGTGGGCTGGAAATCCCCGTCGGGGGATGCTCGGCCCGAGGAGCTGAGGATCCTGCGGCACCCAGGAGCTGCCATGACCCCCGAGAAGGTGCTGAGGGAGGGGGTGCTGGAGAAGCGCAGCGGGGGGCTGCTGCAGCTCTGGAAGAAGAAGCGGTGCCTGCTGACCGAGAAGGGGCTGCAGCTCTTCGAGCCCAAGGGCTCGCGCCGCAAGGAGCTGAGCTTCGCCCGCATGAAGGCGGTGGAGTGCGTGGAGTGGAAGGAGCGGCACATCTACTTCACCGTGGTGATGGACGACAGCCACGAGATCGATTTCCGCTGCGCCCAGGAGGACCCGGGCTGGAACGCCGAAATCACCATGGGCCTCGTCCGCTTCAAGAACCAGCAGGCCATCCAGATCGTGCGGGCACGGCACAGCTGCAGAGCAGGTACCGGCCCCGCCGTGCTCGGGGCGCGGGGACCCCAGGGATCCCATCCCAGGGGGCCACATCCAGCCCCAGGGCGCTCCCTGGGGGAATCACGGCACCGGTGGTCCCGGGGCCGGGGCAGTCCCGTGGATGGGTATGGGCATTGCATGCATATTTGGGGGGGTGCAGGTGGGATGAAGGTGGGGACCGCAGCTGACCCCATTCCCCAGCTCCCCTGGGGGCCTGATCCTGCCCCCCAGCACGGGCTGGGTGGGTGACGAGCGCCTTCTCTCCGCAGTGGTGCAGTACGACGCAGCCCCACCGGGCCAGCCCGCGGCCCCGCAGCATCCCAGGAGCAGGATGGAGACGGTGCTCGGCTCAGCAGGCAGCGGGGAGAACGGGATCCCGGCCGGCAACTGAGGCCACCGCCCTCGGTGGCCCCGGGGAGGGCAGCGCAGGCGCCGGCCTCTCCCTCCTGGGGCAGGACAGCGAGGAACCGGAGGAGCCACAGGGCTCGAGCCGCATCCACTCGGACCGACGGGGCAAAGGACACAGCCAGGGTCACCGCCCGGGGCTTTGGACACGATGGAGGTGACGTCCCCACCTGGGGGCCCCCTGTCCTTTGGCCAACGTGGGCAGGACCGTGGCGGGCTGGCGGAGACCCCCCAGGCCTCTCCTGCGGGACAGGGGATGGGATGGGAGAGGCTGAGCCCGAAGGAAGCAGCAGAGCGGTGAGCTCTGGGACAGACGGACGTGGAAGGGGACACGGCTCCCCCTGAGCCCCCACGCTGAGAAGGGGCTGGAGAGCTGCTGCGGCAGGGACCCCTGCTCGCTGTGCCGGGATGGTGCAGAGACGTGGCTGTGGGGGCACTGGGGACTTCTTGTACCGAGCACATCCCCAAACAGGCCCTTCTGCTGCTTCCCTTCTTGTTGCTTTGTTTTGTGGGGCCCCACAGGGCACGGGAGAGCACAAACCCTGCACAGAGCTTCACGGGTTGGAGGCATCCCCCCTAAATCCACCGGCATCCCGCAGCCGGGCTCCCAAACCCCCCTCCTCACCCCCAACCTCCCGGGTCCCCTTCCCGCTGTCCCCAGGGCTTCCCAAGGTGGCTGATGAGCTCGGCTGCCTGGCTCTGCAGGAGACCTCGCGCTGGGGCTCTGCCCCGACAAGCAGCAGCGCCGACGGAGCGCCTGGAGCCGCTGAGCTCCGCAAGCCGGAGCCTGAGCCCCAGCCCCGCGGCCGGAGGCGCTGCAGATCCGCTGGGAGATTGCCCGGCTGCGTGGGAACGCAGCAGCACGGCGCGATGCGATGTCCCCCCCGGGCTGTGCCACGGCCACGCGGCCCCGCGCCAAGCCAGCGCCGGGTGGCTTTTGGGGAGGGACGGTGGCACGGCCGCTGCCTGCTCCGGGCGCTCCGGGCGCTTTCTGAGCAGCCTGGGAATGAGGAGCCGGGTGGTTTTCCACTCATTTTCTCCTCCCGTGCCCTCCGAGGTTGGTTTGCTAAATCCCCCCCTGCCTGTGAGCGGAGATGAGCGGGGGGCACTGCGGGTACAGCCGGAGCCAAACCGTGCGCTTGGGCTGAGCTCTGCACGGGGGGAGAACGGCACGGGGGGTGCAGGGGGTGCTGGGCAGCAGAGGCTCAGAGCTTGAAGCCCCCCCATTTGGGGTTTTTCTGGCTCCTGGGGCTCCAGCAACTCGCACTCCTGCGGCCCAAACCATGGGGAGATGCTCAGGGCACTCGTGGGCCAGCCCAGCACCCCCAGACCCCATCCCCACACACTTCTTGGTGTCAGCGGTCGGTGTCGGTGCTCACAAGATATCTCCAGGGATTTTTTCTGGCTTCTCATACAGCCCCAGCTCCCAGGGTTGGGGCATTCAGTGGGGCTCGTGTGAAGCCCTGCGAGCATCCCAAGCCTGAACCATTAATGAGCAGCACCCAGGGGTGGCAGCACCAGCACGAGGGGTTTTCTCAATTTTGCACCAGCCTGGGGGGCCCTAACTCCTGGGTCTTGGCTTCCTGCTCTCCTGCTCGCCGTGAATAAATATCTTTTGTTTTCCAAGTGCCAGCAAAGAGCTGGGAGCAAAATGGGCAGCATGGGGTGGGCACACAGCAGCCCTGGCTGTGGACACCTCCCTTGCACTCTGACACAGGAGGCAGCAGCACGGTCAGGGCACCAGTGAGCTGGGTAGAAATTCAGGTGATTCAGGAAGAGAAATTTAGGGACAGAAAGAGCGAGGCAAATTGCTAAGTTGAGGTTTCAGGTCCAAGCATGGGGAAAGTTGAGGTTTTCCATCCCCATCCCAAGCTCCCCATCACCCTGCGCACCCCAAGGTGCAGCTGAGCCCGGTCCCCTGGGGCTCGGAGCCTCCTGGGCGCAGGAGGAACCTGCCAGACCCGGCTGCGTGCCACCAAAGCCCCTCGGCAGCGTGCTGCGGCTGTGGGCAGGCAGCGGGGGCTGAGGAAAAGGTCACCCAGAGACTGAAAAACAAGGAAAGAGCCGAGAGGCTCGGCCAGAGCAGAGCAGGGATGAGGGACGGCGTCTGGTGCATCCCCAGTGCCGGTGACCTGGTGCTGGTTGTGGGTCCGGACCGGAGATGATGAGCTGGCTGCTTGCACAGAGTGGGGATGCAAGGGAGCTCTCGGGGCACTTCCAGCCCGAAAAGCAGAGTGAGGACACACGGGAAGCTTTCCTCACGCTGCAGGAGGTGGGGAAACTGAGGCACGGCGAGGGGGGTGGGAGTCACCCAGCCCCAGTGGCACCGGGATGCTGGGGGCCACCAGGCAGAGCCCCAGGACGGAGCAAGGTGCCCGGAGCCACTTGAGCTCCAAGGCAGGAGCCTGAAAAGCTGGCTCCACCGCTCCCAGCCCCGAGGTGCCCCCGTTCCCCCTGGGGCCAGCACCCATGGGTGCTGTGCTGGCAGCCCTTGTGCAGTGCCAGGGGGTGGGAGCGGGTGCGGGAGGAGCTCTGGGGCTGTCCAGGTGCCCCTGACGGCTGCTGGGGGCTGGCAGAGGGTTTGCAGTGTGGTGGTGCCAATGAGGCTGTGCCTGCTCCTGCTGTGAGCCCTGGCACTGCCGCGCTGCTCCGGGAGACGTCGGTGCAGGTTCTGGGTGCTGATTCCTGGGATGAAATGATGGCAACAATGAAATCCTGATCACGGCAAGCAGAACGTCCTCCCTGTATTATTTTCAGCATTGGGTTAAGTAGCTGGCTTCCTTTGGGTGCTGCTAAAATGATGTCGGTGCTGAGCATCCCTACCTATAATCCTTCAGCGACCGAATCTCCTTTTGGACCCCAGAGCCTGCCCCAAGCAGCCCGTGCTGGAGCTGCCCCGTGCTCGCGGGGCACCAACAGCTGGGGACACCGTGCCCACGGCACTGCCCCGGCACCTCTGGCACAGCTCCGGGGGCAGGACGAGCGCCGCTGTCCGTGGCGTGATGCTCGGGATGCTGCGGGGCCCAGGAGCTGCTCAGGGCTCCCCATCCCAAATCCCCTGCCGCGGTGTCCCAGCAGGAGGTGACGAGCGGTGCCACCAGCAGGGACATGAGCAGCAGGCGGCGGGGCTGCAGAGGGCGGCAGCAGAGCTCACGCACACCCGTGTCCCCGTATCCCCGTGTCCCCGTGTCCCCGTGTCCCTGTGTCCCCACTGTGCCCAGGCAGCAGGAATGGGGGATGCTGAGACGTGTCCAGGGGCTGAGGTGGGTGGCAGTGCCTGGAAATACCCTGAAAGAGCTTTAGAAGCAGGGCAGTGTCTGGGCCTGAAATTTTGGATTGTTGAGAATAGTCTTTTTTTCTTTTTCTTTTTCTTTTTCTTTTTCTTTTTCTTTTTCTTTTTCTTTTTCTTTTTCTTTTTCTTTTTCTTTTTCTTTTTCTTTTTCTTTTTCTTTTCCTTTTCCTTTTCCTTTTCCTTTTCCTTTTCCTTTTTCCTTTTTTTTTTTTTTTCTTTGTCCTTTCTCTTTCCTTTCTTTTTCTTTATCCTTCTTCTCTCTGTCTTTCAAAATATTTTGCCTAAGGCTGAAAACCAGAATGTTTTTTAGGACATATAAACCAACTTCCTTGCTTAACCATGTCAGCCCGTTAGCAGAGGCAGAGCAGCTGATGGCTCCCTTTATAAGAGGCCGCTGGTCCCAGGGGGTTTGACCTCCTCATACAGCTCTGGGAATGCACTGTTGGCATCCATCCTCTCGGTGGCAGCCCTGGTTTTAATCAGTGTGTCCCAAACACTGGGGGACAAGGAACGGGGTCTCAGACTGGTCCCTCCCAGGTTTTCAGCCTGTCCCCGTCCTACCCACCTGCAGCTCGGAGGGGTGCCCAAAGCATCAGGAGCCAGCCCAAAAAGCAGCCCCACATCTCGAGGCTGTTCCTGACCCAGAGGTGAGGACCCCAAATGTCCTCGTCACAGCAGCTGGAGCAGAGATGGGCAGACCCTGGGCTCCTGCCGGCCCTTTGGCTGCTGGCTGGAGTTCAGGGCTTTGAAACCGAAGCTGTGGGGTGCCCCCACCCCATCCCTCCTCCTCAGCCCGGGTCCCAGCAGAGGAGGAAACCTGAGCCCGCAGCAGATGGCATCCCAAGCATCGCCCGCGCTGCGGACACCGAGCCCTTGGGTCCCCAGGGCAGGGCTGCGGGGAATGCAGCGCCTTTGTCACCGGCTAAATTTGGCTCCTCTGCAGCAGGGAACAATCCCAGGCGGAGGGGAGATGCTGGAGGCACGGCCCCGCGGGGCTTTTTGCCTTATAAAGGGCTGCAGCGCCGGGGGCAGATCCAGCGCCGGACCTCTGCGTGCTGGGACCAGAGCAGGTGAAGTCAGGATGGGATTGCTGCTGACACCACCGCTGTCACCCGTCACTGCCACCAAGCTCACACCACCCTGGGGGCTGCTGCCCCCACGGCACAGCTCCTCGGGGTGTCCCGGCAGGGGAAGGGGTTGGGGGAGCCGCGCACCCCACGCTCCGTGGCACACGGGGCTCCCCTCGTCCCCCCCACCACGGAGCTGCCCCATGCACGCAGCTGCATGTCCGTCCACGACCATAATAGCCTCGGGATTAAAATACCAGGCATTGTCCCTGCTGGGCCACACGCTGGGAATTGTTTGCTCCTAAACTTGCCCCTAAAAATACCCTGGGAACAGGTGCTGCCGGCCCCAGCCTCCTGCAGCGGGGACACCCGGCTTTGTGGGGTGGGGGGGCAGATGGCAGCTTTTTTGCTTATTTTCAGTGATTTCAAGGGGAAAACATCAGGGCTGATGAAGGGCTGGAAGTCACTGAAGCATCCCAACCTGCCAGGCTGTGCTGGGTCTGGAGGACCGAGTCTGGCTGGTGCTGCGGCACAAAAAGGAGGCTGCCCCCTCCTTGGTCCCAAGCAGCCACCCGGTCTGGCGGTGTAAGCCCATCTGTGCTGTTTTTCCCCCTTGCCCCTCGTTGGTGTGCCCTGTCCTGCCCCCCTTCAGCCACAACCCCGTGGCCAGTGCTCCCGTGGGGATCTCGCTGTGTGCTTGCAGCTCTGCACAGTGCGCAGGCACCACCGTGCATGGGCGCCTGCACATCAGCTCGCCTGGCCATCCACCCCCATCTCCCTTCAGAGGCTTTCTTCCAAAAACAAAAAACATGTCAGGAGATTTTCTGCAGGGAAAAAACACCGCCGTGCTGTGGGTTGTGGCTTCTGTCTCCTTGCAGGGCTTTTCCAGCTCAGAAGGGAGAGGAGCGCAGTGGAAAGCGCACGGGCACTGCGCCCCTGGTCAGCCTGGCTTGGCACAGCTGCGTGCACACACAAACACGTGCACGCACAGGGCATCGGGCAGTGAGCACCAGCATTACCGGGGTGAGCCATCCACCGAGAGCCCAGGAATTCCCCAAATCGCATGAGGGTCATGGCTGCAATAAAACACGGGTGCGACAGCACGCGCGTGCGGTGCCCCGTGGTGCGCCATCCTCGAGGCCGTGCCCCAGGTGGGTGCCGCACGTCACAGGGCGCTGGGGCTCGCAGCAAACGTGTGCACACAAGAGGGGATTTGTGCTATTTTTACTGACCACTTGCAAGCCGCCTGTGGTTTAATACTCCCCCTCCGCCGCCGGGCCCCGCAGTGCGCGGCTCCGCTGACACCAGGCACCACCGAGGTAAGAGGGGGCCCGGCCCCGGCTGTGCTGCGGGTGCTGGGGTTGCCCAGCAGTGGGACTGGCTCCCCCCCGGAGGCAAATTTGGGCTGATTTTCTCCCACTTCTTCATGGGGGGGTGCTCCTGGGTCTGGCAGAGAGCCCGGTGCAACCTGCATCTGCCAAAGGTTTCCTCTGCTCCCGGAGAGAGGCTTGGGGAGAAGTACCTGCCCCGGCTGCTTTGCAGCTGAGGCTTGTTGAATTTTCCCGTAAAGTGGCAAACGGGAGCATTTTGGGGAGCACTAATCCCTTTCATCCTGGTTTCACTGCTCAGGGTCACTGGTGGGAGCAGGGAGGGGAATTTGGGGTGCGAGCAGCGTGCGTGGCATCGCGCTGGTTGTGCACAGCCTGCCTCCAGCCCCTGCACTGCGGGGGGGTGTCAGGGCTGGCTGTGTTGGAATTAAGGGGTTTTCTGTGATTTAAAGTTGTTATATGGTTTTTAAGCTTTTCACGGATGGAGGCATTGCAGAATTAACTTGCCCAGATCCTCTTGTCCCCATCAGAGAGCAAAGTCTTTTTCGGATGCTCTATTTCTGGCTGGAGCCCCAAAATCCCTGACTCAAGTTTGCTGGGCGCATCTTACTGCTCGGTAGAGCCCTGGCTGCCCTCTGGGAGGTCAAATTAGGAATGTTTGGCCCCAAAACTTGGTTGACCTTGGTAGAGGTCACCGGGCTGAGGTGTGGTGTGGGTGCCAGCTCCTGGGACTGCGGCTTTGTTCCACCGGGGAAGGAGGGAGACGCCGAGTGGCTCCGCCAGCCCCTGCCCAGCGCCAGGAAGCCAAAGGCTTCGCTGCCCCCCCCGGGATGATCAGGAGGGAGCAGCTGGGACCCGACCCGTGTCAGCCAAGAGCATCTGCCTTCCTTGTGTGTCCTCTGGGATGTTCGTTTTGTCACCAAAAACCTCCAAAAAGGAGTGAAATCGGTGGCTTACAACTGATGGATGGGGATTTGCTAAACATGTGTATATATCCATAAATATTTATCTCCTGTTCTTGGGGTTATTCCTTGTAGGGCCAGGGATCTGGCAGGTCCCGAGGGAGAGGGCTCCTGCTGGGATTTTATGGCATTTTCCTCGCCAGCTGCAATCCTTCAAGCCACAGTTCTGGCAAGGCAGCGGGGGACGGGGAGGAGACAGGGACAAGTGGACGGGGCTGGGAGGTGAAGAGCTGCCTGAAACACTGGGATCTGCTCAGCACAGCCCCCACGCATGCCTCAGAGCTACTCCAGGAGACCAGAAATAGGCTTTTTTTTTTTTTTTTTCTTCCCAGCAATAATCTTTGGGGTTGTTTAAAATGTTTCCCAAATTCGTGGGGATGCAAAAGGTTGAGGCAAAAAATCTCAGCTTTGTTTCAGTTCAAAGGAACAGAACCAAACACTGCAGAAAGCCATTTCTTTCTGAAACGTGTCTTCAGTTTGTAACTGCTGGATGGAAAGAGGACAGAAAAATTGGTGTTTTCCAAAAGATTGGCATTTTCCCCTGGATTTTTCTATCCCTCGGGTTTACGCAGCACCTGGCCTCTGGGCGAGCAGGGACGGTGTTAGAGGCAGTGCTGGGGAACAGCATTTTGCAGCTGCTGCTGGGGCATAGGGTTACCGAGAGTATTTAAAATATGAAGCTGTGAGTATTTCATGGGGATGTGGATGCTGAAGGAATCTGCGATGTGTGGCCATGGCCCCTCGCTCCGTCCCATGCAAGCCCGTGGCTCCACGGGGAGCTCAGCTTTGGGAGTCGCTCCCCTGTTTCAGCTCCATTCCCTTTTTGGTTATTTCTTCTTGCATTTATTTATTTCTAGGAGAACAGCACGAAGCCACGATGCCAGAGCCGTAAGTAGCAGGGGTTTCCCTCAGCTGTCGTTAAATGCTCCCTGCTTGTGCTGGTTGATCCCGTCTGTTTTTATGGGGTCCGGGCAGTGCTCGAGACCCCTGTGCCCCATCAGGGCCAGGCTCCAGGCTGAGCAGGGAGGTGTGGGTGAGGGTGCTGTGACCCGAGCCTCGGGGACCTGGCACAGCGGGTACCATGACAGCTCTCTTGCCACATTTGGGTGGAATTCTGGCTTTTTTTGCTCACTGATGCCCCGTTCTCTCTTCTCCTTCCTTATTGCTCCTGCCCGAACGCGTGCCTGCCTGCAGGGAGGTAAGTGCCCTGCCTCTCCGAGTGATTTGATGCTCCCCTGCGTTTGCTCTGAGTTTGTTTTCAAAGCTTTTTTTTTTTTTTCCTCCCCTTTCCCCTAGAGAAAATCCAAGATCACAGCCTCGCGCAAGCTCCTGTTGAAGGTGAGTCCTAAGGGCTGGAAACTCCCTGGGGTTTGGCTGGGGAAACGGAGCTGGGGCTGGTGGCACAGCGATGGGGCACGGCCCCAACGTGGGCTTTGGGAGCAGCTCCCGTCCCCACCTCGTCGGCTCAGAAACCCTCCCTCATGTGGGCCCTGCGGCTGAAACGCCGAGCAAATCTCCCCTTGGGAAGGTCTTGGGCAGAGCCAAGCCAGGCAGGAAAGTGCTGAGGTCGGCACCCACCTGGACCACCGCAGCCCTCTGAGATCTCAGCCCCGCCGCTCCCCTGCCTCCGGGGTCACCACACGAAGGCTGTGGGGGGGGGGTTTGATGTGTGCTGCTGCAAAGCAGGGACCTGGGGAGGGCAGCGGCAGCGAGGGGAGGTTTGGGGGCAGGCGGGGACGTCCCCGTCCCACCCGCAGACCCTGTGTGGGGAGGCTGTGGGGTGGATGCAGGAGCCTGGACGTTCAGACCTCCGCCGTCTGCTTGTGTCCACAGAGCTTGATGCTGGCAAAAGCGAAGGAGGAATGGGATCAGGAGATCGTGGACAAGCAGTCAGAGAAGGAAAGGTACCTGGCGGAGCGCGTCACGCCTCTGCACACCAGCGGGCTGTCCCTGAGCCAGCTCCAGGTATTTTTCTGCGTCCTGAGCGTGGAGCAAGGCTCCTCCGGGGCACAGGGGCCGGCATTCAGTGCTCCCCTGCTGTGCTTGGCCCCCAGGACCTGTGCAGGGAGCTGCACGAGAAGGTTGAGATCGTGGACGAGGAGCGGTACGACATCGAAGCCAAGTGCAACCACAACACCAGGGAGGTAGGCAGCAGGACGGGCTTGCTGCTACGGGAACTGCCCGCTTGGTGGGGGTCTGTCAGGGACTGGGCTGAGCTGGGACGTGGGACGTGCCCCAGCCTCACCTCAAGGCTGCCTTTTGCCCTGCACAAGTGATGTTGGGCCCAGATGTCACTCAGCACAGGGGCTGTCCCTGCTGCAGGGGGTCCCTGGGTCCCTGGGCAACCTCCTCACCCCCCTGAGCACCACCTGTAGGGCCAAGAGCTCCTGGTGGTCCGGCTGCCGTGCAAGCAGCTGGGACAGGGCAGGGGTAGCTTTGTGCTCGGGTGGACGGTCCCTTGGTGACCCTCGGGTCCCTCGGGTGTCCCCAAGGCCAGGCCTGTCCCAGCTGTGGCTCAGGGTCAGCAGTGTCCTGCTACACACAGGGGCATCTTCTGCAAGGCACTGACTCCCCCCCTGCCCTCCTCCCGCAGATTAAGGACCTGAAAATCAAAGTGCTTGACCTGCGGGGGAAGTTTAAGCGACCGCCCCTGCGGCGGGTCCGCGTCTCCGCCGATGCCATGCTGAGGGCTCTGCTGGGCTCCAAGCACAAGGTCTCCATGGACCTCAGAGCCAACCTGAAATCCGTCAAGAAGGAGGACACGGAGAAGGTGGGTCGCTCCCCCAGAGGCAGAGAGGGCTCCCGGGATTGTCCTCGCCCTTCTCCAAGGTCCCCTGGGAAGCCTCGAGGGTTTTCCAGGTACCCAGCAGGGGTACTGCAGCCCCCTCGGTGTAGCTGCTGAGCTGCACTCGCACGGAGTTTGGTCTTTGGTCTTCTTGGGAATGAGCACAGCTCCTGTTTACTGCAATCACGCCCAGAAAACAACCCAGGAGACTCCCAGAGCCAGATTAGATAAGAGGAAGCGAGCCCAGCAAGCACGCTGGAGACAGGCAGCCCGGTCCTAGTGACTGCAGAGATACAAGAGGGGAAAGTCGTCCCCCAAACTGGGGGCAGCACGGGGTGCCCAGACCCACCTGGGGGTGCTGAACCCCTCCGAGGGGGGGGATGTGGGCATGGGGACACAGCACCAGCAGCCACCGGAGCTGTCGCTGCTTCCAGGTGGGAAATGGCACCCTGAGGGGCCGGGGTCCCAGCTCTGCACCTTGACCTCGTCCCGGCTCACTGCCCTGAGCCCATCATAGGATAAATATCCACGAGGAGGCACAAATCCTGTCACCGTGCTGGCTGTCGGGCTAGACATCCCGGCAGTGCTGCAGCAGAGCACTCTGACAACCCCAAAAAGACCAGGGGGGATTTTTCTCTCAGTGCCATGCTCAGGAATTGCAATGTTTTGGTCCTTTCCTCAGCAGCAGCAATGTTGGGATGTAAAGATCCCCCCCCCCACCTCCCAAGAAGAGTTGTGCTGCTTTCCCAGCAGCACAACAATTTATTTTTTATTTTTTATTTTTATTTTTTATTTTTTATTTTTTATTTTTATTTTTTATTTTTTATTTTTTATTTTTATTTTTTATTTTTTATTTTTTTCCCCACTGTTGCTGGTAGGGCATGTTTTCAGCCCTTCGGACAGAAAACTGCACTTACAGATCTCAACGCCAGGCGGTGACCAGATCTGAGTCTGTTGCAGATGCCGTGAGATGATTTTGGGGCACGGCTCGTAATCTATGAATGCCTGTGGGCTGGCAGGGCCGGTGCCTGGCACGCTCCCAGGGCCGCCTCCACCTCCCCGTTCTGCCCCAGCCGCGGCTGCTGGGCTCTCCCAGTATCACCAGCAACCCCAGTCCCATCCGAGAGCTGGGAGGAAGCGCAGCTGGGAGCCTCCTGCGCAGAAAATGGGCGCAGAAAATGGTTCTGCTCGCATTTGGTGTAGCTCTGGAGTTAGTCCCACGTGCTGGCTTCTTCCTCCTGAAAAGATTTTCTGGGATTTTCGTGCCTCCCAGTGCAGCTTAGCCAGGTTTTGGGCAGGTACCCATGCGCACCCAGAGCTCCTGGCCAGCCCCAGCCCCACGGGGCATGGGGGTTTGCAGCAGGGCAGCTGCTGACCCCGAGCAGGGCTCCGTGCCGTGGGGTGGGACGGTGTGGGGCTGCCGGCTGTCCCCCCACTAAGCCCTGTCCCCGTTCCCCCCGGCAGGAGCGCCCCGTGGAAGTGGGCGACTGGCGCAAGAACGTGGAGGCCATGTCGGGGATGGAGGGGAGGAAGAAGATGTTCGACGCCGCCAAATCCCCCACGGGGCAGTGAGAGGTAGGGGCTCCGTCCCCCCGTGCGCCCTGCAGCATCCCCTGCCTGTGCTTGTGGCTGGGGCAATGCAGAACGGCCCCAAAGAGGCACCGCCTGCCCCATCTCCCACCCCACACGGGGGACATGTCCCTGCCCCACACATCCCAAGCGTGGAGCCCCCACCAGCATCTCCCCTGGCTTCTCCTCCCCATCTCCCCGGGGTTTGCCCACGCTGCGCTCATCCTGCACAGTGCGGGCATGGGTGGCACCAGCTTTGGGCAACTTTTGGTGAAATTCCTCTTCTGCCCCACTTCTCTGCTCTGTTTCTCTCCCGCAGGTGTGCCAGGGCAGAAGAAGGTCCCCAACCCCGCTCCCTGCCCCCTTTTCCCTTGCTGCCCCTCCGTACTCTTTGCACCCTCACCCCGAGCTCAGCACCGAGATGAGAAGTGTGGAAAACCGTGCGGGAAGGAGACCCGAGCTTCTTCCTTCCAGCTCTGCCTCTTGCCCTGCTCCCACACGGCCCCAGCACAGCGGCTCCCGCGGGCATCACCTCCACGGGACGTGCTCCTGGAGGGGCCACCAGCCGGTCCCCCTGCTCCCCCACCCTTGGGTGCAGCCTGAGATGTGCCCTGCATTAAAGGACGGTCTCCGGGGCTGCGCCGCGTGGGCTCCTCACTGCGTGGGCCACGAGCAGCTGCTGGTCCACAGCCCCCTGGGGGAGACATCCTGGCCCTTTCCTGCCACCCGGCGATGTCCTCGTGATAGCTCTCAGGCCAGCACGCCCTGGGACCAGCCTTGCATGGGGTCATCTCTTCCAGCCCCCGTTGGCTGCTCCCAGCTCTGCTGAGAGCCCCAGTCCACCCCCAGCCACGCCACGCCACCCTTCCCTATATCACAGCCCCCGAAAACTGCAGCTGGGTGGGTGCAAGTGGGGGCTGGAGGGAGGAGAGGGGAGGACTGGGGAGAATTTGCACCAAAATGGGGCCTCTGCCTGGTTGCACTGCAGGGGATGCTGATGCTCAGCCCTTGGCAGGGTGTTCCTGGTCCTTGTCCCTGTCCCCAGGTATCCAGAGCAATCGCAGCATCCCCATTTTCAAACCTGAGCCATCCAAAGGGACGTGGACAGGCTGGAGAAATGGGCTGCAGGGACCTCGGGGGGTTCCCTGGGAAGTGCCAAGCCCTGTCCCTGGGGAGGACCAGCCCCAGCCCCAGTCCTAGGACAAACTGGGGGCACCCTCAGGGAAGCAGCCAGGCAAGAAAGGCCCCGGGTGCCCCGCAGGACACCAAGGTGACCAGGAGCCAGCAGTGTGGCTCACAAAGAAGCTGATGGTGTCCTTCATCAGATGACTTCCCGAGGTCCCTTCCCACTTCCACCCCCCTTCGACTGTCACCGTGTCCCCCTCTGCATCCCCCTCGCAGGGGCAGCACCTCCCGTCCCACCCCCAGAGCTGCTGCCCAGCGCCCTGAGCCCTTCCCACCCGCGTTTTCCTCCCAAATCTCGACGTGCTGGGGATGGGGGAGCTGCCAGCACGGCCCCACCGTGCCGGGGTTCGGCTCCGAGCTCGCTGCCCGAGCGGGCGCCGCGCCAGGGCTGCGTCCCGGGATCTGGGCGGCACGCTATCCCCGGGGGGAGCTCACACAACTCGGCTGCGATTCTGGCAGGGGAAGAAAGGTGTGGAGGCAGAGGCGATGGCTGTACCTGACCGACTGGAAGAGCTGGAAAATGCAGGGAGGTTTCATGGAAACAAAGCCTGCTTCAGACCTGAAACAGCAGCAGAAAACCCCAGCCGAGTCGGGGTCGAGAGCAGTTGCTTTGAGCTTGGCGTTAATTACAATAATTTGGGACTTTAATAAAAGGGGTCGTGTTTGCGGGGCAGGGAGGGATGGCGGTGAGATGAAAGGCAATGCGGGCGATGGGTGCTGTGGGACCAGGCTCCCGTGGGTGCTCCTCGGAGCCCAGCACCAAAACTCCCCAAACCGTGGCCGAGCAAAGCCTGGGGCTCTCCAGCACGTCTCTGCACCCGGGGTGTCCTCAGTGAGGTCCCAGACCTACGTGTGCTCATCGCAGGCTGCAGCTGACTTCGTATGGCCAGCCTGGGTTTTAGATTGGGGGGAAAAAAGCAAAAAGAACAACCTGACCCCAAACTCCTTTCTCTGTAAGTTCACCCGCTTTTTCGATACGACGTTCTCCAGTCGCTGCTTTCATCCTGGTCTGGCACAAAACCATTCCCATGGCCATCAGTTGCCATGGCTGACAAAGTTTTGTGGATTTCAGCTTTCTTAGAAGCATGGAAACCCCCCGCCTCGAGTCTCGAGGGGAAGATGCAGCTGTGTGCTTTGAGCTCTCCTGGCTCTGTGCCCTGGGAGCCAGCTCTTCTCCTGCCCCTTGCAGTTCCAGGGGGAATTTCAAGGTGCTCTCCTTTGGAGGAGAAGATGATGCTTGGAGCAGTCAGTAATGAAACTGGATTTATTTCTAGAAGGGCATGAGTCAGTCCCGTCTCCTTGAACTGAACAGAGCCTTGTGCCTACCATCCCCCAAGCCGCAAATTTTGGCAGCTGAGAACCCCCAGAGCAAAACAAGGGAAGCTCAAAATTGCAAAAATTGCTTAAGTTGGTTAGTAAAAAAAAAAAATAAAAATCTATGCAACGATTTTCAACTGGAAAGGTTCTGCTGTCAAAACTGCAGTGAGGGAGAAGCAAAGGGCTCGGCCTGATGTGGCCATTCAAAAATCTCCCTCCTAGCTGGCTGTAAAAAAAAATAAAAATCTCCTTTTCCAGGGTGCTCCCTGGGGATGTGTCAGCTCCACCGGGTGCTGCCCTGGGGGTTTTTGCAGCTCAGCTGCACCCCTGCAGCTCCCTGCCCCAGCCCAGAGGGGAAAGTCAACCTCTGCCTCGTTGCTCGTATCAGAAGGAATTCCTCATTAATTACAGCTAATTTCCTGTGCTGTCAGGGATGGGATCTGCCACACAGCTGCTTTCCAGCTGGCAGCATCGGCTGCTCTCGGTCTGTCCATGTAATGGGTCAGCTGGGACGGTGCCAGCGACACCGCTTTGGTGCATCATGAGATGTGGTCCTGGGGCACCACAGGAGGGGATCTGCTGGGGAGGGCACCCTGCAGGGCTGAGGGGAGCCCGAAAACATCACAGCACCCCTGGGGCTCCAGGGGGGCAGTTCTGAATTAGTGTTTGTCTAAAATGTCCTTTTCTTCCTTCCTTCCTTCCAAGGCAGTTCGGACAGTGGCTGTTCCCTTCCTACAGAAGATTTTATTCTGTGGTTGGGTTTTGCCCAGTTTCTGAACAGCAACGCACCAGCCTCAGATGTTTTCCTGCCTGGCTTTCTTTGTACAGTGCAGGTAGCTCAGTGCTATGAATTTCTAGTGCATCACCCCCATCTTCCCAAAAGCTGAAGGAATTTTAGGTAGGGGAGCTGAGCTGGGGCCGAGGCTGGGGACCACGCAGGGCAAGGCGGAGGTGCAGGATCCACCGCTGGGCCCTGGGGCGAGGCAGAGGAATGCCCTAATTGCAGCACGGTTATGGAAACTGGAAGCTCTCCACTGCCCTGTAGCCAAAGAAACAGGCTCTGCATAGGGATGAGACACAGGACACTGTTCCCAAGGGAAAAAAAAAAAAAAAAAAAGGCAAAACCAGCTGATACTGGTCTAGCTCCTTAGCAGGTATAAATGGGTGCCTTGTGCTGATCTGCATCAGCCTGGCCTCCTGGAGCTCCTCAGGAGCTGCAGGGCTGGCTGCAAGCTCTCCACCCTGGGCAAAGCGGGTGTCCGGGGAGAAGCACAGCTCTGCACCATACCCTTGTCCTCCTCCTCCTCTCCTGGGTGGAGATCTGGGGCAGCACACACAGCAGCCTGGTGCGTGGAGCAGGTCTGGATCAATGTCAGCCTGGTTCCCCACTTGTGCCCGCACCCATATTTCATCACATCCTGCTTTGGGGACCTGCAGCTTGGGCTGAGCTGGGGAATGCTGCTTTGGTGATGAGCGTGGGGCAGCCGAAATAGCTTTTGTACAGGGAAGTCTGGCTTCACAAAGCTGCTGGTGTGCGCTGAAGGCGTCGGCAAGCTAGTGGCTAAGGGTGACTCAGTAGGTAAGAGTTTTCCTGGATTTCCAGGAGCAAAGGCTGGAAAAGGTCAGCCACGGGTAAGAAGGAAAGTCCAACCAGAGGTAAGTAATCAGTTAGCAGATAGGAAACAGCAATGGCGAGATAAGCCTGCAGATAATTTGGGTGTATTCAGCATGGCAGAGATGAAGGGTCATGATGAAGGCATTCTGAGGAACCTTGCAGGATTGGGATTTGGGAATAAAAGATAAAAGCGCCGATGAGCTTCAGGAAGAGTACAAAGTGACACACAGAGAGAAAAATTCAACATGACTTCATGTTTAAGACAATGGGCTCGAGGCTGGCCATTGTCTACCTGGGAGTGAGAGCCTGGGATTAGAGTAAACATGAAAGAAAAAAAAAAAAAAGCAGCATAGGGGAAAACATGAGCTAACCGCTCTGTGACAGCACAAATCTCAGACCAGGAGTGTCCTGGAGGCTGGAGATCAACGCTTCGTGCAGCCGAACAGCTCAGCATGAGTCAGCCCCAGCTGGGGAGGTGGGAGCTCTTCCTGCAGCGCGGAGCAGACCCGGGGAACTCCTCGCTGCAGGTTCACGCCAGCAGTTCTGGGCTTGAGAGAACCAGGACAGGTCCCCGGAGGAGCAGCCCCCTTGGGGGGGTCTTTGATTCAGCTCAAAAATTGTCTGAGCTGAAAATAAAGACCGGGGGAGTGTGAGGGGCGAGCGTCACCAGCGCCTGTCCCCTGCCTAATCCCTGTCCCCTAAATGCCTGTCTAGAATTTCCTCATCGTCGTAACAAGAGGAATCACAAACCGTGAGGTTTTATGTTCCTTTGCCGTATAGATCCTAGCTGGGGGTGTTCTTTCACTACGCCGGTGTAATCCTTTTTATAAATCCTGTTAAGTCCTGTGCTTCAGTGATATCCTTTGGCAATGAGTTTTGCAAGTAAAGTGCTCACTGTGCATTAATCAGAAAGGTTTATTGCTTTATAGTAGCTTGCTGATGCTGGACTGCTATATATAGTTTGCCAGCAATTAGCGGGACGCTTACAAGGTTATTTAAGTAATTTTTTTCCCCTTGTGCCACAGCTCACTGAACTTTCCGTATGTATGACAGCACTTGAAAGACAGCTGTGACAGCGAAGAGGAAGAAAAGCAGAACGAGCCTGGCTCGTGGTGGATGGCTCATTTGACAGGGCTGTATTTTAGAGACGGGATTTTAATCAGGCACCTTTGGTTCAGAGAGCTGCTCGGGCGCTGGGCACACCCTGTGGGGCAGAGGCAGGGAAAGGGGCCTGGCCACATCACCGCCCCTGGGGACCCTGTGGGGGCCGCAGACCCAGGGGTCCCAGAGGCGTCCACCAACCTGCCCAGCCTGCGGTGCTTGGGGTGCCCCCATGGCCCCAGTGAGCCCCCCGTTGCCTTCCCCCTGCCCTTCAAAGAGGGCACGGTGTGAGAACTGGGGGCACGGGGACTGGGGACCAGCCTGGAGGGGCTGGTGGCTTGGGTGGTCCAGGCCAGGAGCGGGGTGTGCATGCACAGTGCTTCGGCACCCAAAAACCACCACCTGCTCAGGCTTCCCCCACCTCCCCCAAGACTTTCTGAGTGTTTTTTACTGCAGCAAATCTCCTAAAAAAAATGGGGGAGCTGTGTCTGCTCCACCCAAGGCATCCAGACCGGGCTGCAAAGAGGGGGGCACCCTCCCCTGCTCTTTGGAAAGGGTCGGTCTGCGCCCTGACGGAGGTGTTTTAATGACTGTTTTGGATCCCGGAGAGCCAGCGGCTGCCTCCTCCCACGCAGCCCAAGGTAATTCACCTCCTCCAGGCCGGCGTTGGAGGAGGTGTTGACGGGTGCAGAGCTGCTGGTAGAACAGGTTCTGGGCTGGGAGTTGTCTCCGAAACCCTGGGAGACCTGGATGGATCCAGCCCCGAGCGCGGGTCCCTCTCCGAGCCCTGGCACAGCAGGCGGCGAGCAGGGATTTGCTCTGCGTGGCACTCCTGGGCAGGGCGTCTTTTGCGCGGCGCCGCTAGTAGACAAATTACAGCCTTGCCTCTGTCAAGGTAGATAAGAGACCATGTGAGGCTGCGTGGTGGTAAACGGGTTGCAGGCAGGGTAAAGGTGCACAGGGAAATAACCTTGCAGGGAGTCCCTCCCTCCCCGAGCAGCGCAAATCCCCGTGGGTCCGCCGGCGCCTCGGCCTGGATGCCAGCGCAGGTTTTGGGGGCTCTCTGAGACTCGTGAAGCCGCGATGTCTTACAGCAGGAGGAACTGGTCCGATCTCTCCAGGTGGGTGCCTGGGGGGTGGCTGAACGCGGCCAGGAGGCGAGGGTGGGCTGCCGGCACCGCGCGGCGTCGGGGAGGACGGGGACAGACGGGGGCTGCCGTCGGGGGGCTGCTGGCAGAGGTGGCTCGGTGCTGCTGGGGTTTCTTGTGGGTGGGTGAGATCAGAGGCAGTTTTGTTTCTTCTGCCTGGGGAAGCTGAGCTCTGCGTTGGAAAACAGCTCTGGAAAAGGCATCCTCGCCCCGCACTGGGTGTGTTCCTGGTCTCTTGGGTCTGTTTGCCTTTCCCTGGGCTCTCTCCGGTGGGGCTGTGGCACCGGGCTTGCTCCAGGGGTGGCTGTGGGGCTTCGTGCTCACCCGTGCAGCCCCCGGGTGCGTGTCCCGGCTCTGCCCATCCGGCGCTGAGCAAGCCCTGATTCATCCCCAGCCTCTGAACCATCCCGGCCCTGCCGCTGCGCCCTTCCCAAAAAGCAATTTGGGCTCCGATGGAAGCTCCTGGGCACGGCCGGGTGAGGCAGGGGCTGGTGGCTCACAGGGGTGCGGGGTCCGCACCGACCCCGCATGGACCTGGGGCCGGTACCACCAACCTCCACTGCCGGCTGCACGGGTGGTGATGGTGGTTCAGACACAGCCCACAAAACAGAGCAGAAATCCCCATGGGGGTGGTGGATCAGAGACCACCTCCCCTCACCCAGCTGTGAGACGGAGGCCAAAGGGTCCCCAGATCAGCTGTAATTTGGGTGAGACACCCAGCCCGGTCAGCACAGAGTTGGGAATTGAGGTCCTGTTGCTCAGAGGCTGCCAGCTCACACCACTGCCTCCACCGTGGGTGCACAAGTGTGGATCCAGAGAACATCCAAACCCCGTCCAGATCCACCTCTGAGCTGTGCAGCTCCCAAATATAAGCCCGGTGGGGTCCTGCACCCGGGAAGTTTCACAACGCAGTGAGGCAGCTTCTCCTCTCGCTAGAAGAGGCAGAATTCCCTGAAACAGCACAGATGTCAAATATCTCAGCACTAATGATTAACAGGGCAGGAGAGGACAAGGCAGGGGAGACTTGCCAGTCTTCTTTTACTCATCTCTTTGAGGTTAAAAAAGGCAAGACAGTGAGAAAGAAATCCCTCTTTGAAAAGAGGAGGGAAAGACTGGCAAAGCAAATCCATAGCCTAATGTGTGGATTATTTAATTACCGATAATGAGGAATTGCACCTTGGTAACGCCAGGATATGCGCTGCCTCTGCAGGAGCCAAGCAAATTCGAGGCAGGAAAATCTGTTTCATTTTGAAGAAAGCCTGTGCATGCAAATCAAAGAAGCAACCAGCTCTCACACGTGTTTGGACTGGCTTTGGGGCTCCACGCTGTCACTGCAGGAGGGACACGCACAGAGAGCTTGGCAGAGGCACAGCCCTGCAGCCTTGCAAGCACAGCCCAGCTGTACATCAGCATTTTCAGGCTCAGACCCATGAGACAAATGCTGCTGTGGGGGGCTGGCTGGGGACATGTCCCCAGGCAGGACGAGACCCAGCTGGGGATGCTCACAGAGGCTCCCTGTGGCAGGTCCCAGCCTTCTCCATCCCCGTCCCACCCCATGCCACGCGTTGGGGACCACCCTGGGGTGGCATGCTGGGGGTCATGGGGATGGGGGAGCGGGAGGACAGCACGCCCCGTGGCATTGCTCTGTGTGCAGACAGGGGCTGAGCTGCCCGCTGGGCCCCGTGCTCTCCGTTCTGCTTTACTGACCCTCCAGCGCTCCCCTGCCTCCATCCACCAGGAAGAACAGAAGCCGCGAGTGGTTGCGGGGGGTAATGTGGTTTAATTTATGACCCAGGCTTCATTACACAGTAACTCGCAAACCACACGGCGAGTCACCGTGTCCGCAGCCGTGCTGGCAATACCACAGACCCAAGCGTGCTCTGACTTCCACGTTGATAAAAGCCAAATTCAAAGCAAACCCTGGACCTGGATGAAGCTGGAGTGCCAGCCCCTGGGAGTCTGCATGGGGCCAGATCCTGCACGGGAGGGCAAAAGCCAGGGCTTCCCAGGAGGAAGCTGCCCCTCGTGGTGCTGGTGACCCCGTGTGTGTTTGCAGCTGGTTCAGGACTAGTGCTGCAGGTACATGAGTGCTGTTGTGAAAAATGCAGGGCAGGCACGAAATATTGCCCAACACTGCTCATGCGCCGGCAGAAAGGCTGGGCACGGTTTGCGCAGCGGAAGGAAGGGAAAGCTTCCCAAACAACTTTTTATTCGGGTTGGCATTTTAGCCTACAAATTATGAATTGCTTAAAATAAAATCTTTAAAGGTGAGACTTTAAAGGTGCTTATGAACCTTGTCATTTTGGTATAAGCTGTGACTAATCCTGGTCCTTCTGGCTTTGGGAGGCCACACGTGGGGAGCAAGGGGGCTCCTGTGTCCCTGTTCCTGTGCAGAGCTCTTCAGTGGTGCTCGCCCTTCAGCCTCGGATGCTTTTGCATCTGAGGCTTTTTGCACAATAAAAATTAAAATGCCACCCCCATAATTCATGCTGGGGCTAAAACCGTCTGCCACTCGCGGTTACCCTTCGAGGTCGTGTGGTTGAGATCCCTGCGGTGGCTCTAGGGTCTTGCCGAGTTACAGGTTAAATATCCGTGCCTGGAACGGATTGCTTAATGTAGGGATTCCTTTTAAATGACTGCTGCCTTGAACAGGAGAAATTAGGAGTTGGGAAGTCAAGTGCTTGTGTTGGGAAATGCCCGAATCAGCTGGGTGGAGCGAGAACACTTTGCGACACCCGGCTCGCGTTGGTGTCCCTCTGCCCCTGCCCCATGAAGGAAGGGCCCTTCCACCACCCCCTGGGCCCTTTTGAGGGCACTGCGGTCCCTTTTCTCTGTCAGATCCCTGCGAGACACACAGCCTCACCACGACCTTATGTTCCACCCCAAACAGCCTGGCCAAGCAGAGGACGCTTGAGGATGAAGAAGAGCAGCAAAGGGAGCGCCGGCGAAAGCACCGGAGCCTGCTGTCCTCCTCCTCATCGGTGGATGAAGAACCTCCGAGCCCAGTGAAAGACCCCAGCCCAACGCCCAGCAGGTGCGTGAGGTCCTGCTGGCATCAACAGCAGGGCTCTGCTGCTGCTCGCTGTTACCAGCTCTCTGGTTTTGTTTTTGCTAGCATTGCTCTTTCCTTGGCAGCGATGGGAATGATAAGGGGCTGGGCTGCCTTCACCCCACTTAAAACATTTGTTGGCCAGTCCTGCAGGCACTGGGAGGTGTTTGCTTTCCCAGGCAATGTGCTGCTGCCCTGGGTTGAGGCTGCAGAAAAGCTTCATTTTTTTTTCTGCCAAAAACAAGGAAAAAGAGTAGTCGTCCAAACTTTTGGAAACTTTTTGCCGCAGCCCTAGCACAGGCTGCCCCAAGGCTGTGGGGTCTCCGTGGGGAGCTCCAAACCCGCCTGGACGTGGCCCTGGGCACCCTGCTTGGGGTGGCCCTGATGGAGCAGGGGGGACTGGAGGGACCCAGGGGCCCTTCCCACCTCCACCTCCCTGTGATTTTGTGACTCCAGAGACAGCTGTGGTCTCTCTCTAGGCCCCAGTCCCTGGTGAAGCCGGCGTCTCCGGAGGAAGAGGAGGAGCGCAAGCTCTCGGAGGTGCTGAAGACGCAAGAGGGGAGACGGACAAGGTCCCCGATGGCCGTGTCTGAGAAGCCGAAACAGGAGAAGGAGCAGCGGGAGGCAGTGCAGGGAGCGAGCTGTGAGCAGGCTCAGCCCCACACGGGGCAGGAGAGCGGCCGGGCTGCAGAGCAGGGTCAGGATACGGCCATGGGCAAAGAAGCACCACCAGGAGACCAGCCCCCAGAGCCAGCCCGCGAGAGGAAGGTGGTGGCGAGGGGACGGCTGCAGGACAAAGAGGGACAAGGCGCGGGGACACCCCGAGGGGAGCAGCGGAGGGATGAGGGGGAGCCGCAGCAGCAAGCGGCTCCGGAGCTGGGGACCTGCCGGGTCCGCGAGGTGAAGATCCTGACCCGAACGAGGATCCGCAGCACGGATGAGAAGATAGCCTCGGAGGGGACCCCGTCTCCGGACCAGCAGGTGAGCAGGATGTGGGGAAGGTGCTGAGTTTTGGGGCGTGCAGTCCTGGAAGGACAAGAGCAAGGGGGAGAGACCAAAAGGAGGAGGGTCTCAAACCCCCGTCTCCAAACCATTTCCACCCTGGCTGCTCTGATCCCTGCACCTGAAGCTGAACCTTCCCCACAAACTCTGCACAGGTGCATCAGATGTCTGCTTTTTCCTCAGCATCCACCCAGGAGCCCCTTAAAGGAGGTAACACAGCCACCTCCCACCCAAGATGAACCTCCAGAAAAGTCAGAGACTTCTCGAAATTATGCCACTTACAGCAGCTCCATCAGAAGAAGCAGCCCAAGAACTGTCTCCTTTCGGGTAAGAGCAAAAGCAAGTGGGAGAAAGACTCCTGTTAGGGCAGTGGAAGATGAAGGAAGGGGTGATTTGGTGTCCGTGCCATGTTGGCAGAGCCTGTTCCAAAATGTGCATTTGAAATCCATCCTTGGTCTGGGCATTGCAGCTCTGCTTCAGTCTTCCCTCCCTTTCCCTTCTCCTTGTCAGACCAAAGGCGGGTGACTGAGGACAAGTCCGTGTTCATATACTTTGTGCTGGCATGGAAACTTGTGGGAAGTGGTCAGACAACAGGGAGCTTGTTGTCCTCAGATTTCCCAAAGAGTCACAGAAATGACCATCCACCCCCTGGCATTTCTGTTCTCTGAGAATGCAGGAGGAAAAAATAACCCATCCTTCCTCTCGTTCCTTGTTATATCCCTGAGAATATCTCAATTTCTAGCCTGCCCCCCCTTCAAAAAAAAATAATAAAATCTGGAATAAAAGGCTGGAAAAAGCACAAAAGCCACTGAGATCCTCCGTGCTGTGAATTAGGGTCTGACTCTGACCCAGTTTTCCATGTGTTTATCTGTGATGACCGAGGATGGCTCCAGTGTCTCCTTGCCTTGTGTCTTCCAGGTGATCTCAAAGAAACAGAAAGAAGAAGATGAAAGCCCTCTCACAAGGAGGTCAGCAACGCTCTGCATGCTGCTTTGGCCTTCCTGGGCAGGGATGCTCGTCCCTTGTTTTCCAAGGGGGAGGAGGGGATGGGGCCTGGGACAGGTCTGCTGTCCCCAGGGTGCCTGGCTGACTGGGCAGCGATGCTGTGGTCTCTTGGTGCAGTCTCTGGCATCTGCACTGCTAGGAGTTGGTTACAGTGCCATAAGGTGTCCCCCAACCCTTGGAGCCACCCAAAACCCAACCGTGCAGGTCCCTGAGCAACTCAATCTTGCTTTGGAGGGCAGTTCAAGTGCCACATCTCTGTGGCAAGTTTTGGGCTAGGGGCTTAAATCTTCTCAGGGAACTGAGGGCTCAGGTCTGGGAGCTGGGGGTGGATAAGACTCCCTGTCCTACTGGGGCCTACTGGGGGCAGGATGAGTGTCTGGGTCAGAGGGGGTCTCCTCCCAACACGTGGAGCCCCCCAAGACCATGGGCTGAGTCTAGGGGACCGTGGGGGCTGCGTTCAACTCCCTCCCCTCTTCTTCACTAGCGCGAGCCTGAGGATCCCAGGTAGCAACACCACCATCGAGGAGAAGCTGGAAAAATACACCTCGGCCGTGCAGGTACCGAAACCCTCAGCACGGCCCAGATGGTGCAGGGATGGGGGGGAAGAGGGAAAGGGGGCCTGGAGCTGGGGGGAAGGCAGAGGGGGACTGGGCTTCACCAAAAAAAAAAACAAAAAAACCCTGATGGGGATGATGAAGGCAATCTCATGCAAATAAACAGATTGGCCACAGGGTTTAGGAGTAGTGGGGATATCCCTTGGAGAGGGTCATGGGGATGCTGCGTGGTCCTGGTGGGCAATCCCATGAGCTGGTGACGGGCGGGGAAGGAGCTGACCCAGGGCTTTGCTCTTCACCCCTTGGGGTGCAGCACGGCCCCTGCTCACAGCCCTCTCTCCTCCCAGCGCTCGGGGTCGGTGAGATCTTCCGTGACTGTTCAGAAGAGCCTCGTGGTGACCTCGGAGGGGGTGGCCAGCAAGCGCAACTTCTTCGAGACCAGCGCTCCCAGCAAGGCTGAGCCGCTCGCAGCCAAGAAGGTGAGGGCAGGAATCCCCTGGGAAGGTCCTGTGCCAGGGCAGGCACAAGCTTTTTGGGCAAATCCTCCCCGGTTTGGGTACCAATGCACACTGTGGCAGGCTGCTGGGGGGAGTTTGGTGGTTGTTGTGCGAGCAGGGCTGGGCTCGAGCCACCGAAACTGTGCTCTGGCAGCGTGTGGGTTTGTGCCGATGCGCTGGTATTTGGGGAGCTGGGAGGGAGCCAAAGTGTGGGCTGGTCTCTGCCTGCTGCAGGCTTGCCCCGTCTCCCTGTGCCCTGGGGTTTGTCCCGGGTTGCCTTCGTGCGATGGGAGAGCTGGTGCTGCAACCCTGCTGTCCCTCTCCTTGCCACAGGACAACCTGAAGATCCCGGGGTCGGTGACGTCCCGCATTAATCTGTGGATCAGCCGAACTCAGGAGCCTGCCAAGGAGGAAAAGAGCAAGGTACCAGCTTGTGCCAAGAGCTCAGGCTCAAGTCCTGGGGGCTGGCAGTCTGGTGGGACACCCCCCTACATCTGGGGACAGTGGGCTTGGAGGGTTTGAAAAGCCCAGATCGAACCTGCTAAAGATTTGGGTCACAGGTTCAGCTGCCACCTGCAGGCTGCTGGGAGATGAGCTGCGTGCTCACTGCTCACCCACTGCTCTGTGGGGCCTGGAAACATAAAATGGGAACGGGTCGGGTGGGAAGGGTCCTCAAAGACCACCTAATTCCACCCCGCTGCCATGGGCACACTGCCTCGCACCAGACCAGGCTGCTCAAAGCCCCATCCAGCCTGGTCCCGAGACCCGGTGTGCACCAAGAGGGCCTGCTGAGTACTGGGCCTGGTCCTGCTGCAGATCCCAGCCCCCCAAAACAGGGGGTCCCACAGCTGGGGGCACAAAGCTGGCTTTGGGGGCTTAGACTCAGGTGCTGCTTCAGGGATGTGGATTAAAGGGAGATGGGCAGAAAACCCTTTGGCCCCAACACTGTACTTGGTAAGGGGAGAATCAGCCAGGACAAATGCTGGGCAGGTGTCACCCCACAAAGCAATAGGATTTTGCCGCTGCTCGTGGCAGCTGTGTAGGTACAGGAGGGGCAGCTCCAGCCCAGCCCCGCAGCCCGGGCGGGCAAGCCTGGGCACCCCGGCGCTGAGCTCCAGGATTAGCACTGCCCAAACGTGTCTGTGCCGGGAGGCTGAGCTGGCTCCGGCTGCTGGGAAAGGGTTTGCTCCTGGGGTCACTTCTGGGTAAGGCTTTTTTCCTCCTATATTCCTGAAATAAAGCCGCCATCCACCTCTGTGGGCTGGTGCTGCAGTTGTTTTTTTGGGGTCTACCAGGTGTAGGATCTCAAGGCTGGGTGGTTTTAGCTGGGGCAATCCCGCTTCGAGGGCTGCTTACAGACAGCAAGGCAGTAATGCATATGATGCATGGAGGAAACCTTCTCGTGCCACTCATGACTCTCTTATTTGCAGGACGTCGGGAAAATAAACAGCCTGCCAAAGCGTGACGTCTGGGTAAAGCAGCCCAGAGACGCCCCTGCAGGCACCAAGGTAGATGTGGAGCTGCGCTGAGAACTGCTCCGAGCCGGGGCACGACTGGGACCTGCTCACCCGTGCATCACCCCCAGCCCCAGCCCCGGCCTCACTGTTTTTCACTTTCTCTTCCAGCTGCAATAATATCGTATGCAATAATATCAGATGATCTGGGGGAAAAACTGGTTTGCTCTGAAGATCAAAGCCTGGCCCTGCCCAATCATCCGTGCCAGCCCTGCCCACTGCCACGAGTGTCCCCACTGCCACGTGTGGGTGGGATGGGGTGGCCGGGGTCCTCTGCTTGTGGGCTGGGAAGGAAGAAGGCTGGAATCCCATCCCTGCATCCCCAACCCTCACTCCCTGCCTCTCCAGGAATACCCAGGCCTGGAGGTTCCCTGCAGGTGCTGAAGGCAGGCTCTGGCCTTGCTTCCCTACAACATTTTGGTGTTTTGCTCCTAATCCCTGGCTGTGCCCCAACCTGCGCTTGCTAAGGGGAGCAGCTTGCGCGTGTCCCTTGCAGCTGGATCCTGCTGTTGGGGTGAGAGGCTGCCGGGCCAGGGCAGTTTTGGCTGCCCACCCATGGACCGTGCCCATCCCTGAGTGTGGCGTGAGGTGGGGGTGCAGGCAGATGTCACCCCCTCCCCAAGCTGTGACTGCTGGAGGGGACCGAAGCCCCTAAAACTCTGTTTGCCAAGTTGCTCATGCACCAGCCTAGCTTGGAGCCCCCCGTGGAGGACAGGTGGACCTGACAGCACTGGTGCTTCCCTCCAGCACACAGCTCAGACGTGTCCTTCACCACTCCCATCCCCTGCAAGCAGTGACCCCTTTTGCTGAGTGCTATGGGGAGGGCAGGCTGGCCACAGACCTATTTGTGGGGCTGCGTGGAGCTGGGAGCCCTGTCCTGGACCCCTTCTGCAAGCCCCGTTCCCTTCTCACACTTCCCCTGGAGCCCTTTGCGATGCAGATCCCAAAGCCACCCGGTCCCCACTCTCCCCGGCTGCTGCGCCCACCCTGGGGGGGCACAAGGTGCTGTGGGCAGCCCATAAAATGATGCTCAAATCCTGCTGGGGCCGTGCCACGGGCTGGGGCTGTGCCTTCAGCAACCACTGCGGTGTCTAAATTCGGTGTGGGACCCTCCTGCTGCCCCTTGGTCTCATCTTGCTTGTTGGGCTTTAGAAGGGATTTGGTTTTCCTCTTTGCCTTTTTTTTTTTTTTTTCTTTTTTTTCTAATAAAAGTTCTTTCTAAGAAGCTCCCGGTTGGCTGCTCCTGGACTGGGACCTGGAAAGGTTTGCTCCCCATCTTCTCTCAAGAGGAAAAAAGGCAAAAACCTGAGACGGATGTCTCAAAGGGGGGGGTAAAAACAATCCGAACCTTCACAGGACAGCATCTTGGTGCGGAGGGTCTGGTCCCCGGCTCTGCCTTATCAGCGTCCCCAGCCCTAGAAGGTGACAGCTGGCTGGCTTGTGTCAGCCCCTCGGGCACTCACGTATCTCCGTCCGGCGGGTTTAAAATAGCAAATCTCTGAGGCCACACAATAGCTTGGGCTTATATGGGCTCCTGGGGGGGCAGGGGGAGCGCGGAGGGGGCCGGGGCCGCGGCTGCCGAAATAGCAGCTCACAAGTGTTGCATTCCTCGCTGGGCGCCGGGCGCATTCCTGCCGGCGCTGCCCGCCCCGGGGTGGGCGCTGGGGGCCCCTTAAAGCCTCTGCCCCCCAAGGAGCACACCCCAGACACCCGCCGGCTTCCCCACGGCTCCGTGGGACCTCACCTGCGCCCCACAGCAGAGGTAAGGTTGGGGCGGCTCCGTGGGATGCTCGGGCTCTGCTGTGAAAGCGCAGGAGATGCAGGCCCCGTGTGGATTTGGCTCGGGGCTGATGGCCCTGCCCAGCTGCTTGCTCTGGGATGTGTTTCTGCTGTGAAGGCATTTCCCCAGGGAAAGCATCAGGACCCTCTCCAGGGGGTTTCTCTGCAGCACATCCAGTGCGGTTTGAGTGATGTAAGATGGCTGGAAAGGATTTTGGGTGCTTTTAGGGGATCTTGCAGATCCCTGCTCCCCATATCTCCGGGCAGACAGGAGGGATGCGGTGCTTTGGGAGCATCGTACTGGCCCACGGGGACCAGCAGAGCCAGGATCCTCACTTTTCTTTCAGAACGAGCACTCAGAGCCTTAACTGGAAGATTTATCCTGCTTCTGTGCCATTTTTTGCACAGAGGATGGAAAAATATTTCTCAGAGCCGCTTTCCAGTATAACATTATCTTTTCTTGATTTTGCTGCTGCTCCTCAGCAAATGTGTGGTGGGATCTGGTGATGTAGCAGAGAGGAGATGCATGGCAATGCAGAAATACACTTCCAGAAATGCATGTTTACAGCCTCGTGGCCAGGAGGGGATCTCTGCTCCTGTGTTGTACAAGGGCCACATGAAGCCCTGGGTGCTAGTGGCAACATAAAAAGGTTTGGCCAAACTCTGAGGTGGCAGGACCATGCCTCGCAGGGCCAGGCATGGGGAGTTCTGGGGAACGCGTGGGGCTGAACCCCGGGTCTGTTGGAGGGATGGGGACAACAGCAGCAGCTGGGGCAGTGAACCCGGGGCAGTCGGGGCTGGCTTCTGACTTCATTTGTCTCCAAAAAGCACTCCTGAGTCATTGCTCAGAAAGGAGGTTTGACAGCCGTGTGGTATGCTGAGGCATCCCTCCTGCAGTGCATCTTCCCCATGCCTGTGGGTCCTGGTCCCGGATTCAGCATCTTTAATGAGCGATCCTGAAGCCTCTCCAACCCATCCTGGGTAATGAATGCCCGACAGATGCAGCCAGGGCCAGTTGTTCCCGGTTGCCCGATGGGAGCGCTGCTCTGGGAACAGGTGGCTCGGCACATGGGGGTTATTTCTAGAGCTGCCTCACGTTGTCCTGCCGCATCGCAGCCTCGCCGAGGTCCCGCAGGAGCAGGGTGGCCAGGCTGTGCAGGGGCTGGGCTGTGCAACCTTGTGCTGCAGCATTGGGTGGGAGCAGGGCGAGGAGTGCCGACGGGTGGCATTCACCCAGCCACGGGCTGGGAGGGAGATCGGTGTGCGAGGAAGATGAGCATGGACATTTCCATGGTTTTCGCTGCACTTAGCCCTGCTGCTCAGCTGGGATCTGAGTTCTTGTCCCCTTTAGCTAAGCTCAGCCTATTGCAGATAACGGGATGTCCCTGCAAGGTTCCATATCCCAGCTGAGCTAAGAATAGTCAGGAAGCAAACCAAGCTGAACGTTATAATTGGGTAATTTTCCCGTGCCCTGAGCAAACACAGCACCCTGGGATGGCTCCAGCAAGGGGAGCTGCGTGTCCCAGACGTGGCTCCTGATGGCAGCTATCAGCACGGCACGAGGCAGTGTCTAATCTCCTGCCTCTTATTTGGGGCGAGCTCTGATCCTGGGACAGGAGGGGAGCGGGGGGACCTTATCTCCACTGAGATATCACCACCACAGCCCGGCGGGGGACAGCTCCCAGCTCCAAGTACTTTGGAGAGACGCAGCATCACGGTGCCCATGTCGTGGGTGCCGCAGGACAGGCTGTGCTTGTTCTTATCTCAGCTCCTAACCCTCGCTTTTTCCACCTTGCCTTGAATTCTGCTAGATAACCAAGCATGTCGGACTCTGAAGAGGTCGTTGAAGAGTATGAGCAGTAAGTGGTGTGTTTTTAAGCACCTTTCTCTCTCCCAATTCTTGTCTTCCTGTAGGGTCAAGCGTTGCTTAGAGGTGCTGATGGGGGGCCCAGCTGTGGTTGTTGCCCCAGCACCCAGCATGAAAGCACCTTGGGATCCCCCCTGCCCAATGGCATCACTGCTCTGACGGTTCTGTGGGGAGTTTGGAGCCGATAAGCAAATGTTCTGCAAAGGAATAGACCCTGCCCTAAAAGTTATGTGCTCTAAACCAATGGGACAGAGCTGAGAAAACGCTGGCTCCATCATTGTGTTGCTGATGGGGTCCTACTGCAGCGTCCTGAGCATCCCAACAAGGCCCAAATCCAAGGGCAGATTTTGCTGGTGAGAGCTGCTGGAACACCTGAAGGGAAGGGGATTGACATTGGAGCCACGTGGCTATAGGGACCGGTCCAAACGTGGCTGCTATTTCCTCATGCACCATCAGCAAAATTACATCTGAGCCCTTGTCTGATATAAGGGCGAGATGTAGGCTGCCCGTACCTGGAGTTTCAGACCCCCTTCTCGAGCTGTGAAATGCTCCTGGGCTCTGACCACCACCGGAGTGCCAGCTGAGCACTGCAGGCTGCCGATGTCTGCAGCCTGCTGGGTGATGGGGGACTCGACCTGTCCCCACTGCCACCTTACAGCACGGCACCCCGCAGCCTGCTGAGCACTCAAACCCGCCGATATGGAAAGCGGGACCCAGCTTGAGAAAATTTCAGCTCCTTTACAGAGGATTGCTGTAACTGGGGCACTTTGTGTCGTGCTTTGCAGGGAGCAGGAAGGTAAGGGGACGTGGAGCATCCACAGCTGCCCCGAGACTGATGCTAAGAAACGATCAGAGCGGCTTCAATAACCTGCGTCTTCTTTCCCTTCCCTTTCTCCTGTGCGCACATGTGCTCTGTGAAGAGGAGTACGTGGAAGAAGGTAGGTGTTTTGTTTGTGGTTGGATCAGTGCTGCTGGTTCGGTGTTATGCTCGAGTGGGTGGTGGTGGCAAGCTGCTGGGCTGCAATGGGCCAGAGGAGGCTGTGTGAGGCCGTGTTGTGAATTCCTCCACCTGAAACATCAGTGGGATCAAAGCCGGCCTGAATATTCTTAGGATCTCTTTTAACAGGGAGATCCCTTGTCTCAAAAAGAGGGGCGGATTTGGGTATTTTCAGAGTTGTAAGCACAATGGCTCAAGGGGAGCTGGCGCTTCAGCTGAATGTATGTTAATGGTGCTGGAGGAGAAGCCTCCAGCTGCCCCCGTACGGTGAAAAACCGACCCCCCCGCTGCATGCAGCTGCTCTGGGACATGGCTGGGCTGAGCATGCAAGGCTGGGCTTGTGGCCTGGGTTTTGCTGGGGGTCTTGCTGCTTCAGGGCACTGCCAGGTGGGCTGCTGTAGGGTGAAGCATCCTGGAAATTAAAAGCAAAGGGCTGGAGTCCTCATCTCACGCGTGCCGTAGCTACACCCCGCAGCTTTACGGCGTCTCACTAACCTCTGCGCTTATTCCTTCCCCTCCTCCCGGGCTCAGAAGAGGAAGAATGGATTGAGGAAGAAGACGGTAGCTATTGCACCTTTCTTTATTTCATCTCTCCACTGCTGCTGTGAACACCTTGTGGGTCCATCTGTCTCGTGCCTTTCCCCGGCTGGGGAAGGGTTTTCTTCCATTCTTTCACTTCTCTCTGTTGCTTCTTGCACTCCCCCCATCCAGCCGTGCTGTGCATACCTGCTCTCGTTCTGTGGTTTCTGTCTTACATCTACCCCCAAAAATGCCCGTGGCTTGCTGTTTTCTTTTTCTTTCTTCCTCTCTTGCTGCGGGACCACAAGTCTGCCCAGGACCTGTGGGCCCCAGCGCTGCTCTCGCTCCGATGGAGGATTCTCATGGGGATACTGCTCCCTCCAGTGGAAAAAGGCTCCAACCGTGCCATAAATGAGACCCATGCCACCCAGCCTTGTTCTTTGCTGGGTGGAGGAGGGCAACAGCAATCCCTCCTCTGCACCCTGGGGTCTGAGGGCCTAGCTTGGCGGGGAGGGAACGAGGGACAAACCAGGCTCTAAATCCTTTAAATTTATCCCCCTCCCCACCCAAGCAGAGCCTTCAGGTGCAGGTTAGAACAAAGCCCTTTGCTTTCTGAGCTGCTGCTTCTTTCTCCTGTAGCTTCCTCTCCCCCGGGGCTCTTTGGCCTTGCTGGTGGCCGGCTCCGAGCCACAGATGTCCCCCAGGAGGGGGCTGCGAGGAGCCAGCGGCAGCCACGGCTCTCGCAGTGACCCTGCCCTTGTTCCCCAGGTCAGGAAGAACAGGTAGAGGAGGCAGAAGAGGAGACCGAGGAAACCAAGGCAGAAGGTATGCAGATGGTGGGAGATGCCACGGTTGTGCTCTGTGTTGGTGGGGCGCTGGTTTTCGTGCTGTGCCCCGGAGCAGGGCTGGGACGTCCTGGTGTCACCTGCAGCAGGGCCAGCAGCCCCCGTATTGCTGGTTTCCAGTAAAGATGTGCCAAAACTGGGCTGCCCTTCCCTGCCCTTCCTAAGTGCTGAGTGGCTTGGCACTACAAGCATGAGGTTAATGCTGGTTTTTGCTGGCTGCTGACCTGCCGCCAAGTTGGTCGTGTCCAGCCTTCCGAAATAATGCCAGAAACGAGTAGAGCCTGTTCCACCGAGAGGTAGCTGTCGTCTCGGAGTGGGGATTTCCAGAGCTGGGGCCATGCTCTGATGTGTCTCACCATCCAAAGACCTCTTTAGAGAGGCCTGGATTGCCTGCTCTGTGTCCCCACGCAGTCCTGCCCGGTGGCCACGCTCAGGTCCCAGCCCTGCTCCACAAAGCAGGGTGCACAGGGGAGGTGGTGACCCTCGCCTGCGGATGCTCTGCTCACGTTCTCCCCCTTACTTTTGAAACAGAACAAGAAGATGAAACAAAAGCACCAGGAGAAGGTAAAGCAGGAGTGGAGGAAGGAAATTTTGGGGCCATTTCAGTCCTGAACCCAATCTCCCAAGGTGCTGTCCCCTTGCTGCGGGGTTTTCAGCGTTAAATTCAGCTGCTGCTGAAAGGAGATTCTGCGGCAAATGGGGCAGAACTGCCCGGGGCCTGTCCTCTGCCAGGGCTGGGGCAGCAGCAGAGCTGCAGGAGGGATGGCTTCATGCTGCCTCGGTAAGAAATTCACCCCCAAAATGGAAGGAGAGGGCAGAGCTATTGCTTTCCCAGGGGAGAAGGCGTTCCCCTGTTCATCCTGGAGAGCTGGAGGGGGGGGATTTTGTGGTGGGGGCAGCACCGCTTGGGCAGGGTGCACGGCGGGGCTGGCACCGGTTCCAAGCACCGTGTGTTCCGCAGGTGGAGAGGGGGACCGAGAGCAGGAGCCTGGGGAAGGTGAGGCATCCCCCCGTGATCCTCTTTGGGGTGGGGGGCACCATGCCTGGGCAGTACAGGGAGGCTCCAAATGTTCGGTGGGGAACATCGGTGTGTGTGGGATTTTGGCACGCAGCTGGACACCTCACCCTGTGCCTCTGGGGGAGGAAGATCTGCTTGGGAGAGAGGGGGAGGTTGGCTGAGTTTTGTGGGTTTTTGGGTCAAGGTGTGAAAGCAAATGCCTCCGTGCCACTGACGCTGTCTTTCTCTCCTGTTCCTGGGGACCCACAGGTGAATCAAAGCCCAAGCCCAAGTAAGTGTTGGTGCATTTTCTCCGGTGCAAGGTCTGAACTAGGAGCTGTGCCTCCGTGTGATGGGGTTGGTGCCACAGGGTGAGATCCACAAGGGACACAGGCAGTGAGGCCTTAAAAGCATGAAAATAGTGTGGAGACTGGGACTTGGAGAGAAAAGGGGAGAGGAACCAGGCAGATAAATGAGGGATACAAAAAGGATCCTAAGAATGGGGTGTATGGGCACTTTTGAAGCATTTTATGTGCTCCTTGGAGGAGGTCCAGCTACCCTGTGGCCCTTCAGCTGGAGGACATCTGCATGCACCCCAGCCTGGAGTACATGGTCCTTGGCACAGCCAGGGTATCACCTCCCCACATGGCAGTGGGGGGGGGGCTGGCATCCGTGTGAGCCCCTACAACCCCGGGAGTGAACCCACAGGGGATGAGGGGGTGGTTTCCAGCCCATGCTGGAGCACACAGCCCCTCCACTCTCTTTTGGGTGAGCGGTGGGGTGTCTACCAGCCCCAGGGTGCCTGGCAAAGGGATGTGGCCACTCTGCCTGCCGCTTGTGGAGTTATTCCAGCCATGCGGGTGCCTTGGAGAGCTTCCCGGGAATGCCAGAGGTCTTCCTCTGAGGCTGTCCAGCTGGCAACCTCCAGCAAGCAGCGTTATTCCCTGTCCTCAAAATGTGCTCACTCCACAGCCCTGGGGGCCGTGAGGCTCAGAGAGGAGGGCTGGGTAGATCAGGGCATGGGTGGAAAGCCTCGTCCCATCCCAGGTACCTGCTGCAGGCTCACAGCCCTCCCGCTCACCTTCCAGGCCCTTCATGCCAAACCTGGTGCCTCCCAAAATCCCCGATGGCGAGCGCCTGGATTTTGATGTGAGTAGCACACCCAGCCCAGCCCCATGGGGGCTCCCCTCGCTCCTGGGGGGTTGCATTGTGTGAGCACGGCTGTCGCCCCCATTTCTGTCCAACGCAGGACATCCACCGCAAGCGCATGGAGAAGGACCTGAATGAACTGCAGGCCCTTATCGAAGCCCACTTTGAGAGCAGGAAGAAGGAGGAGGAGGAGCTCATCTCCCTCAAGGACAGGATCGTATGTCTGCAGCCTTCCCCTTTCCTCGCTGTTGCCACCCTCTGCCCTGGGCAAACAGCCACAATCCCCTCCCCGCAGTCCCCACAGCAGGACCTGAGACATCCCTCCCTTCCCCATGGGCTCCGGTCCCTGTACTCCTCTGGGAGATGTGGGTCAGCAGAGCTGCCCGTGGGGCTTTCAGGGCTTCAAAAGGCAGGGATGTGTCCCTAAGGACAAAAGGGATGACCTGGGACACCCAGGCCATCGTCCTCTCCTCCTGCAGGAGCAGCGGCGGGCGGAGAGGGCAGAGCAGCAGCGGATCCGCAGCGAGAGGGAGAAGGAGCGCCAAGCCCGCATGGCCGTGAGTCTTCCTCGGGGCACAGGGGCTTGGGCAGTGGCCTCCTGCAGGGCATTGGGCCCCCCCAGGCCGTCCACGCCATGCAAGCCCACCCGTGGAGCACATGGGGGCTGCGTTTTGCATGCAAGTCGGCCCACGAGGTCTCCATCCATCCCCTCCTGACCCACTGCTAACCCTGGCAGGAGGAGAGAGCTCGCAAAGAGGAAGAGGAGGCACGGAAGAAGGCCGAGGAGGAAGCCCGGAAGAAAAAAGCTTTCTCCAACATGCTGCATTTCGGGGGTTACATGCAAAAGGTGCGATCCTGCCCCAGGGGTTGCAGCGAAGCCGTTGATGCTCCCAAGGGGGGCTCGACCACAGGCTGGCCCCACAGCACCGTGCAGATGCTCGGTGGTGGTAGCTTGGGGGTCCTATGGGCAGAAGAAGACAGGCAACCGCGGTTGGGTGACAGTGGTGACCAAAGTGGGCTGGGAGCCCCTCCACAGGGACTGGGATTGGGGTCTGGGGGCTGTGTCTGGTCCAGTGCTGCCAGCATCTCCTTGAGGACCTCGTGTTCTCCTGGAGTGCCAAACACAGGGGGTACCGGGAGGCAGAGCTGGGGACGGGGCAGAGCAGAGGCTGGGGGTGGGTTTCCTTCCCTCCGGTGGACTGATGGCTTCTGCAGTCAGAGAAGAAGGGGGGGAAGAAGCAAACGGAGCGGGAGAAGAAGAAGAAGATCCTCAGTGAGCGGCGGAAGCCCCTGAACATCGACCACCTCAGCGAAGACAAGCTGAGGTGAGGGGTGCTGCAGGAGGGATGTCCCGGACGGGGTCCCACCCGCTGGGTGACGCGGGCTGTGCCACCCCAGGGTGGCTGTGCCAGGCCACCACGCCAGGCTGCTGGTGACAGCGTCGGCCATCAGAGGGAGCCACGCTCACACGCCTGGGACACGCGTGTCCCCACGGCCCTGACACACGCGTGGGCCTGGCATCGTTGGCAGCACGTCCCCAGCTGGGCTCGGAGCCTGTGGGGACCCATGGGGGAGGAGGAAAGATGGTCCCTGCCATGCAGGGGGTGGCATCGCCGCCCCGTCCCGTGCGGTGACCCTGCTGTCACATCCCTTTTCTGCACTGACATCACCCATCCCTTCCCACAGGGACAAAGCCAAGGAGCTGTGGCAAACCATCCGCGACCTGGAGGCTGAGAAATTTGACCTGCAGGAAAAGTTCAAGCGGCAGAAATACGAGGTGAGCCACCAGGTCCTCCCCGGGCTGACTCGCCCTCTGCGTGCCTGGCTGAGCCATCAGCTCCCCGTTTTGAACACTGGGTGGGTTGGGTACCTGATGGAGATGTCACAGGGACCAGATTGTGTCAGAAAAGACCCGTGCCCACCTTGCCATGGGGTGACAAACACCTAAGGGGCTCTACACAATTGAAAGCAAAGCCACTTCTGCCTCCCATTTGAATGAGCAGGGCTCAAAGCTGTGAAGTGCTGCGGGATGTGGCTGCTGCTGCTGCTGCTGGTGGTCCTGTGGCCTCCCAGCTCCTGGGGACTTGTACTCTGCTTTGTGACAGGCTTCCCACTGTGCCGCACGTCACAGCCCTGTGCTAAAGCCCAGGCAGGGATGGCTGGGGAAGAGAGAGCAGTGCTGCACCTTCAGCCTGTCCCCAGCCAGGTGTGAGGCATCCCGCCAAGCCTCACCACCCACCTGCATTTCTCTTCCAGATCAACGTCCTCCGAAACCGCGTTAGTGACCACCAGAAGGTGTAAGTAGCTGGGCTGGCTGAGCATCCTCCTTCACCACCCCCTGCCCTTCCAGCTCCCTGCTCCCCTGGCCCCAGCTCCCTCCCCGTGTTTCTCCTGGCTGCCTCATGCCCGCTGGCACCCCGTGTTCATGGACCTGCAGGTCTGGCCCAGGGACCTCGGTCTGTGCCATTCTGCTGCCATCCAGAGATCCCCATGGCCTCCCAGCTCCACCGGCTTCCCCCTGTCCCAGAGACCCTGGCTGGTGACGGACCCCAGGGAGAGATCTCTGTACCTGGAGCCTCGTGTCCTCCAGGGTCCTGCCCGCCTCCAGTTGTCCCTATCCCTGCAGGGCTTCTGCCCAGCATCTCAGGGAAGGTGCTGGAGACCCCAGCTTATGCAGGAGAGGAAATCCCATGGGTTGTGGGTGCTGTGCGGCCCCGCAAATACAGGGAAGCCAGTCCCCGTGCCCCTTGTGCAGGGCTGGGGAACCCTTCATAACACTCCCAGGGTGGAGGTGGATGTTTAACCTGCACTCTCACCCCCATCCTACTCTGCCTCCTTGCATGGGATGTGCTTAGCCTGCCCCTGAGTTAGCAGCATTCCCCCCTTGCTCACACCAAATCTCTCTTCTCTTCTGCCCTACCATGGCCTGTAACTGCAGCAAAGGGTGAGTACAGGCTGCGTGCCCCCCTGCATGAATGCTGCATGCACCCCTGGTGCTGACACCAGTCCAAGAATGGGGCTGAGGAAGGGGCTGACCTGGGGACTGGCATCCAAGGGGGGGTCAGTGACTCTCAGGATGCCAGAAAAGCCTGTCAATGACCAGCTGAACCTCCTCCTCCTTCTCCTGATCCATGGCCACTTCCCCTGGTTCTGGTTAAGGAGAGCGGTGCTGTGGGTCCTGGCTAACACCCTCACAGCTTCTCGGCCTCAGGGGAAGGATCGTGCAGCCATCACTAACCCGCTGTGGCTGGAGAGCCTTCGTTTCTTCTCTGAAGGATCACTGGGAGGGAGAAGCACGGGAAGGGGTTCGGGGCTGGTTGGAAACACCTGGCTAAATGCATGATCTTGTTCCCAAAATGTCCCAAACCACACTTGAGCCCCATGCCGGGGAGGAAGGCCTTTACTGCAGGGCAACAAGCATCAACCAGCGATGGCTCACTCCTCTTTGCAGGACCTCCGATGGCGCCCACCTCTCCCCTCTTTCCCTTCTCACTCCTGCCCTTTTGCACATCTTTTCCTCCTTCCCTTCCAGGTCGAAGGCTGCCCGTGGGAAGACCATGGTGGGCGGCCGGTGGAAATAGATGGCTCAGAAGGCAGAGGTGAGGCTCAGCCAGCCAGCTGCCTGCCCCACGCCATGGGGCCTGCCCCGTGCCCACCACCCCACCGCACGGTGCTCGCAGGGGCCTTGCTGCAGGCACGGCGTGCTCTGGGCGGGCAGAGGCTTCATGAGGTGCTGCTTCTCATCTCCACGCCCCCGAATGGTGTTGTGTCTGTAAATAAAGAGAGTGGTGAGGGGGTGCAGGTGTCATCTCCACCTTGAAGCTCTGAACCAGGGGGAAACAGGCCCCGGCCAGGCCCGGCCACTCGCCCACCCCTGGAGCACGAAGGAGGCAGCGGCCATCCAGGGCCTCCTGCACAACATGGCGCCTTGCCTTGTGGTCCTTGGGAGGCTTTGTAATGGACCTCAGTGCTCTGACCTGTTTTTCCTATTGCAGTCCTATGGCTGCTTCGCTTTGCTCTACCTCTCTGTGCCAGGGGTGGGGGGTGACGTGGGCAGGGGCCCTGTTCCCAACCCCCTTGGTCCATGCCAAGCCCTGCCACCCACCAAAGGGGAGCAGACCCTCGTCTGCGTATTTCTGACAGCTTCCAACGAAGACTGGAGGTGAGTCAGTGTGCAGAGACTTTTTTTTTTTTTTTTTTTTTTTTTTTTCTGTCCTCGCAGGGGTGCAGATCCCTTTCGTTTAGCTGTAGGCGTCTCTCTAACACGCTCCCACATGCAGTGCCCACAGGGGCACATCTGCTGCATGCTCCCGAGAGTTTTTGGGACACATCTGGCCTGTGGGCCAGCAGAAGACACCAGGCTTGTCCCTTGCTGTTGCTCAACAGCATCTGGCCTGTGAGGCTTCTCCCTTAATGGGGGAAGTAATGGGGAAGGGCTGGATGCGCAGGATGGTGGAGCTTCATGGGCTGCTTGTCACTTGGCAAGAAATTTCCTCTCCCTTCATGCTGGGGCTGCTTGTTCCCCCTGTCCCAGGCCCAGCCATGCAGGAACATGCTGCAGGTTTCCTGGTGCAGCCTGTCAAGCGATGCCTACTCCAACACATGCCACCAGGTTTGGGGGAGCGAGGCTGGGGGAAACCTCAGCTTCAGAGAGGCAGCAAGTGGAGGGCAACCAGCCTCCTATCACCCACCTCCTCAAAACCTGGGTGTGGAGGGATGAGCCTGGAACCTTCCTGGGACAAAAGGGGAGAGCTGGGGAGGCTGGAAGTGCTGGGGCATGAAATCATGGAGACAGAGAGTCACGGAGGGGTGGAGGTGGGAAGGGCCCCTTAGGACCCTCTGGTCCTCCTTGCCCCAGCAGGGCTACCCCAAGCAGGGTGCCCAGGGCCACATCCAGGCGGGTTTGGAGATCCCCAGGGAGGAGACCCCACAGCCTCGGGGCAGCCCCTGAGCCTCCTCTTCTGCAGGCTGAGCAGCCCCAGCTCCCAGCCTCTGCTCCCAGCAGCGATGCTCCAGCCCCTCAGCCTTTCCATGGCCCTAAATCCCCAGAGGACAGCAAAGGTCCAGCCAGTGACATTCCCACCCTGCCTCAACGCATGGCCCCTGGCAGAGAACATCACTCAGGGCAGAAGATTACAACTTGGAGCCACCCCATTCCCCACAGCTCCAAAAAACGATCCCCCAACCCTTTCTGCAGAAGCGAGGGGCCATGCCCATGCGGGCACCCGGTGCCGCTCAGAGGCGCTGCCTCCGCTCTGCCCGTCCCCGCGGGCGGCAGCGCCCAGGGTGGGGGCACGGCGGCACTCCCTGCTTCCCACAGCACGGCCTGTCCCGGCAGCGTGCTGGCCCCCCGCCAGCCCAGCTCCCTGCGCGCCGGGGCCGAAACCGGCGCCCTCCTCCCCGCCCGGCACCTCCCTCCCTGCTCCCCGCACCCTGAGTCAGCGCCCAGCCCTGCTGCGTCTCCCACCCGTGTCCATGGATGTCCCCCAACCCCACCACGAGTGGGCCTGGTAGAGCATGGTGTGGGATGCTGGTATCCCCTGGGACGTGGCATGGCCATCTGGGGTCTTCTTTGGGGTTTTGCATGCGTCCCGAGTGCTGCACAGGCTGCGGGATGGTTGTATGGGTACAGCGTGTTGTGCCAAGGTTTGCTGGGGTGCGGTGCAGGGTGCTGTGTGCTGGTGAGTGATGTCCGGGCGTGCTGTCCCCGTCCTGCCACTCATGCCATGTGTTTTGCAAGAGGATGAGTCTCGGGTTAGTGCAGCAGTAGGACTGGGCTGGCCACGCCGCTGTGGAGTGAGGGGCCCCTGACAGCAGCCTTTGGGGGCTCACGGAGGGTCCTAACAGCCTCTCTGCTGTGCCACCGGGAGAGACCCTGCCCTTCCCGAGCAGGGGGCTCACCCTCTAATCCCAGGAGCTACGAGGTGTAGCATCCCCTAGCACATTGCAGAGCAACAGCATCTTTGGCCACAGTGTGCAAACACCCTCCTTTGCGGAGCAATCCCTTGTGCAGCATCATTCTGGAGCACAGCGTGTGAAACCGGTGTCCTCACAAGGGCAGTTCTGGTGTCTCAGCCAAAGCCCTGGACAGGGGCCAGGTGGTGGCCCCCATGGGCTGTGCAGTACAGGAGGTTTTTGGCTGCTCTAAGAGGCACTGGCAGGTGCCACAGAGGGGTGCATGGCTGGCTGCAATGCAGGCTCATGTCCCATAACACGGTGTGGCACACCTCTGTGCGCCCCTGTGGTGCCACTGCCCTGGCCAAAGCTCCAGGACGCCTCAAAGCTGCAGCCCAGAGTGCAAAGCCTCCTCTTCTGGTGCTCAGCACAGGGTTCCCAGCACAGGGGTCTCAGCAAAACTGCATGAGCCTGGACCACAGCTTTAGGAAACTCTGCCTAGGCCTCACAAGTGTCTGCACCTGGTGGGTTGATGCAGCCCCACAGCAGGGCACCACTGTCCCCATGTGCTGGAGCAGATGCAAATGAAGATGTGTTTGTTACCTGGAAGGTGCTAGTGAAATATTGCACTGATGCAGCTTCGTGCTCTTCTCAGCCTACTCAAGACCCAGGATGGTTCCCAGAGGCTGAAACACAGATTCTGAAGAGCCCAGTCCTGCCACCACCACTACAGACAGAAACAGCCTGCTCGAGTCTTTGTCCATGCTCATATTAGCCTGGGATGCTCTAGGCAGCACAGCAAATTGCTGTCCTGGGGCCACCTGGCCAGCACGTATCCCAGGGAGCCGGAGACGTGTGCCCAGACTACCAAAATTACAGCACGTGGTGTAGCTGCAGTGGTCCACGAGCATGATGGAGTGGCAGCTCTCAAAGCTGAAACGTTGCCAGGGCCCCGTGTGGCTCAGCAGTGGTGATGCTGAACCCCTCGTTGGGCCCATCAGTTGGGGTATCCGCACCTTGGAGGTGCTGGGGTGTTTTGTTCCCCCAACAGGCACAGCGCGAAGTTTGAGGTGCACCAACTCCCACGTCCTGGGTGGCATGCAGAGAATACCTGACACTTGCAATTTTCTTATGGTTATTTATAAACGCCTCATAAAACTACGAGTTTCAATTAATATCTTAGCCCTGTAAATCACTGCCTGTAGTAGCCAGCTCATTGGTAACAGTTAATCACCTTTACCTGGTAGAAGTCGCCCACGCTTTATGCTGATTCCACAGAAGTGTAAAATCGTCAATGAGGACTTTAATGCACCGTAAGCACAGTTTAGCATCTACGCAATGACCCATGTCCATGAGACAAGTCCTGCTGACAAAGCTGGCAACAATGCTCTGGGATGGAAAGGAAAAGGGTTTAGCAGTTGTCTGGAAGCAGCATTTTATTGGCATTTAGTGGAAGGAAAATAAGCTTCCTAGTGATGTCTGAATCATTGCTTTTGCTTGTGCTTTCATGCCCAGGTTTCAGCTTAAGCTCTGGCTGTAAACCATGCTCTTCTTCAGTGCAGGCAGCAACCACTGGCACGAGCACTGGGATGCTGGGACCAAAAGGGAGCCCAGTGTAGGATCCATAAGGTTTGTGACTGGTAAAGGCAGTGCTGCACTGTATCTCCTGACCTGGTGTGGTGCTGAGCACCAGCATTGCTGTGATGGTTGGTGGGAGCAGCCGAGCTGCAGAGGCAGCTCTGGCAGTCACAGGCAGTACCCAGGTCTGAATCACAAAATCACAGAGAGGTAGAAGTGGGAAGGACCCCCTTCTCAGGAAACCCCATGAGGTCCCTGCAGCCCATTTCTCCAGCCTGTCCAGGTCCCTCTGGATGGCAGCACAGCTCTCTGGTGTGTCAGCTGCTCCTCCCAGTTTTGTGTCATCTCCAATCCATAAACCATAGGCGGGGGGGGGGTTCCCAGAACCCCACTCTAGCTTTGAGGCCAGGTATCTTCAGAAGCTTGTCCTGCATCACCCTGCTCCCCACAAGGGAAGGGAGCTGCATGCAAGCACACACACTCTTGCACACGCAGAGTCCCAGGCACGTGCACTCAGCCACGGATACTTCTGTGCACACACCCTTGTGTGCATCCTGGGGTGCTCCGAAGGGGATGTGGATGCCAGGATGAATTTTGGTTATTTTATTTCAGGCAGTCATGTTCAGGTCCTAAGTCCATTGATGGCCACGTTTAATGAGGATTTCCTTCACAAAGTGCCATCGCCTTTGCAAAGAGCAAGGTCCTGCACTCCATGCTCTCACAGCATGACCCCAGCACACCGTATGTGCCCGCTGCACACAAGCTCCAGTTTGGGCCCGTTGGAAATTCAAAGAGATGGAAATTCATGCTGAAGCGCGGACTTGCAGGCTTTGCCTTCAGACCCGGCATGACCTGTGCCTGGGAAAATCCTCATTACGAAGCAATTCTCTTTGTCTGCCTTCCTGCATGAAATAAATATGCAAGAAGCTGGCCTGCTGCGGATCACTCCAGTACAACGCCAGACCAGCAGAGGTTTTTCTGCCCAGCTTGCCTCCACGACTTAAACAAAAGACATGGAGGAGGAGGAGGAGAGAGCGGCAGAGGAAGGCAGTGCATCCCTTAGCTAACAGCCCAGCGGTTACAGCACCAGCTGCTGAGATGTGAGATCCAAATTCCTATCTCTCCTCCCCCTGACATGAGCGTGGCTTTGAGCTCTGGTTCCTGAGCCTGACCAAGCTGCAGCTCTCAGTGCTCTCTTCGTGTGACGTTGGTTTACGCTTCCTGTGCTACGCGCTACAGCTGATGTGTGAGATTGTGGCACAGCACAACATCGAAATTACTCTATTTGGGGCGCTCACCTGGCTTCGGAAGCGTTGTGAGCTGCCCAAACCTTTTATCTGCACACGTAAATAAATACAGTTGTGCCTTCGCAGAGCAATAAATCTAACCTTGATATCATGACAAAGACAGGATGCTTTGATCCCGGGAAGCACTTTGATCTCTCACGATGAACCAGATGTTGTTGATTACCTGTTGAAATAGAGCAGCGACTGGAACTTTTCAGGCAGCGTTGCAGCACTGGGCTGTCAGGCTGTTGGCTGTCAGGCTGTTGGCTGTGTGCCATGCCACACCTCAAACAAAATAAAACAGACAAGATGAAATTCAATTTAATTTTGCAGTACTCAAATTCTGCTCTTTTTTTTTTTTTTTTTTTTTTTTTTTTTGAACAACACATTTTGGGAAGCAATCATTTGTTGGCTTTGAGATATTTTCCACCCCAGAGTTTTTGTCCAGGATAGTGTTTCTAAAACTTCAAAATCCATACAAGCAGAATCATGCTGCCAGAGACTAAGAAGCATTTTTTGGGTGCTGGAAGAGGTGCCCAAGGTCCCCGACAGGAAGATGGGGAGCTCCGTAGGGCTGTCTGGTTGCACCAAGGGCTCCTGTCCCCCATGGCTGGTGGAGCACTGCAGTGCGGAGATGTCAGCATCGCCTGATGCTGGGCACCAGATCCCTCCATGGGATCCCTGGGGCCCTTCAGCTCCAGATCCCTCTATGGGATCCCTTGGGGTCTTCCAGCTCCATCAAGGGCTCCTCCTGCTGCCCCTCCAGCTGCCCCCATTAAACCAGGCACCAGCAGACCCTGAAGCCATCCCTGCTAGCAGTGGGCAGAGACAAAAGTCTCCAGAGGGTGACTTGGGGCTGTGTGTCCTGGTGTGGTAAAGCCGGGGGCTGGGGTCCTGGCTGGAGGGAGCACACTTCTGCAGGATGGGAACTTTTCCTCATCCCCTGGTTATTTGCCTCTGGGGCAATTAGCCCTGTAAATTGCTGAGCCCCGTGATTAACCGCTGCCTTCCAAATATCTTCATTGCAAAGGAAGAGTAACTAAAGGATTCTGGAAATTGTTGGCATTTCTTGGCAGCTGCGGAAAAGTCCCAATTGCAGCTCGCAGGCCCTTGGGCTAGGGACAGGCCGACCTACCGGCAGCTCCTTGCACGCAAACCAATAAACAACCCAGAAAGAAGCACTTCTCTTTTGGGAAGAAGGAAAAATAATGTGAAACTCCCTAAAGCCTCTGCCCACAAACCAGTTGAGGAACCAAGGGGAGCAATCGCTGTCTGCAATGAGTCCCAGACATGGATGCAGCATCAAACCCAACCCTGGATGTTTCATGGAGACGTGAGCTCTCCTGGGCACAAAACTCCTCCTTGGATTTTGTTGCAGTGTGCTGAGAGATTTTGGAAATCTGGCCCAGTGCTCTGCGGGAAAGCATACGGCCCATAACACCTGCCCTAAAGACATGAGGTCACTTAAAGGCACCTGGATCCATCAGTGGATTTGGTGATTTTGTGTCAGGCTTTCCAGTGCCACGGACAAAACAGAGGGACAGCAAAGAGCTTCCTCAGGACCCTCAGCAGCCTGCAGGCTGGGGGACCCTTTAACATGTCCCACAGCCACGCTTCCTCCCCAGCTGTTCCCCACAACCTTTGGGTTGAAATCTGCTGAGAATCTGGGGAAAGTGGGTTTAATTTGGGTCTTTGTTTAGAGGTTCTGCCCCAGAGGTAGACCAAGGATGTTTCCTGGTGGAGATTTATGCAGCTAGGCAGGAGTTTACAAGAGAAAATTCTTGGCCTGAAATGTCTGAATTCTTTCTGTAGGGCTGGGCCTCTGAGTTCACTTACCCACAGCAAAAAAATGACGTTCTCATCTCTGTTTTGCTCAAGCAAATGTGACCCACATTCCCCAAAAGCCAAGGACCTGCAGGAGAAGTCACATTCTTGTGGAAGCTTAATAATTTGCCCAAAGCAAGGAATAAGAGAGCTGGGACTTCAGCGCTGCTCCTCAAGCTGGAGACACAGCTCAAAGACTACATCGGGTCTGTACCCCTCAAAGTTATGCTAGAAAACCTAATTCTCCATTAAAATCCCCTGGTATGGTGTGGTGTTCCCGAATTAATGGTCTCGGGACACTGGAATGGGGCTGTTTGCCAGTAATGCCTTCCCATGCTGATCGGGATGTGCCCTTGTTTGGCGGAGGTTTGCTGGGTCTGGGACTGTTAGCTCAGCAGTTTTAGCACTCGCCGGGTGCGCGCACACACACAAATTAGAAGGAGGAAGCCACACGGTCGGTTTTGGGGCATTCCTGTCGAGGTGTTGCTCTTTTGAAGTCGGTGGGGCTTCTCCCGGGCTGGGTCCGTCCGCGCCGCTCACACCCGTGGAATGTGGCCTGGGATCGGTGTGACCAGTCGGGCCAGTAGGCAGACCTTCCTCCGAAATGAATTTTTACTGAAATCTGCAAAGACCTGTTGCAAGCGGATTGACTCACATGGCTTCTCAGCTCTTAGTCATGAGCTTCTTCTCTGGACAGTTAATTAGTTTGTTCTTGTGGAGCGCTTTGAAGATGCAAAGCAGGCTGGGAAAGTGAAGTGTTATTAGCTCATTATCTGCAATCTTTTTCTTTTTTTTTTTTTTTTTTTTTTTTGTGACAGAGTAATAACGTCCAGGCTCAGCCTAAGATGCTTAACAGCACTAAAAAAATGAATTGTCCACACGCCCAGTTCTGTCCTTATTTCAGTGCAGCTCTTTGCTAATGCCATTTTATTGTGCTCAGAACCTCCTTACGCTAAACTCCTTAACGCCAGCCAGGCAGGAGAGGGTGGCTCAGCATCAGTACATACAGAACTGGCAGGCACCCTGAGCTTTACACCTACCCTAACAGAAGACCTGAAATCTTGGGATTTGGACCATGAATTTCAGTCTGCTTCCTATTAGGTATCACCTGGATGTGAAAGAATAAGGTTGTTTTTTTTTTTAGTGCTGTTTTCTTATTTTTGTTTATGTCCCAGTGTGGGTGTGCGAGCGGTCAAGTTCAGCACCTGAGAACTTGAAATCCTACACAGCAGTGTGAAATTAAATAGCCCAGAATGGTGTGTGTGAGATGAATTAGCACAGAGCAGCTCATGTGTGTCTGGTTACATTCAAAGAGAAGAAGTAATACTGAAAGTATTATTTTTATGTCTGCAAAGGGCATGCTAGCCAGACAGCTGCCATGCCCTGTGGAGTATAGTGGATACAACAGCCCTGTCTACATAGCTGGTCAGTAATTGTGCATCTGGCAATTTGGGGTTCATGCCAGAGGCATTTCAAACACTGGCGTGTGCAGTGATGTGGCCTGCTGCGAGGATTTGTGCCTTCATATTTGGATGTCTGAACTCTTTTGGCCCTGTGTTCCCATTGCAATGACCCCACATGCAAATCCAGTGGCTTATTGAATTTGAGACCATCCCTGAGCATAAATACCCGTGTGTTTCTTGGGGAAAGGTTGCACCCGGGCTGCCTTAGTCATCCTGCAGACCTCCAGCTTGACCTGATCGTGCTCCAGCCGTGCTGCCAGCTGCAATTTTCTGTGGGAGAAGGCCGGGCAGAGAATGAGCCTCTTCCCTTGGGCATAGATGTCTGTACACACATGCATGTGAGAGGAGATCTTCCATGACACATTAAATTAAATACCTAACTGCTTTCACTGGACGCTCACTTCCTATCTTCAGGTTTCTGATAACATCTCCCTTTGCTGAGCTCCCAGACTCCCAGCAGTCACCTTTGCAAAAGTTTGTGGTACAACTCTTGCTGGACACAAAAAACAAATACATGATATCCCTGTTTTGGGGATAAACTTCCTCATTTCCACTGCCGTTGTGGGTAACTGGCACCGGTTATGCAACTTCCAGCTCCCATTTCCCTGTTGGGTCAGAGCACCACCATAAAGGCAAGGCTGGACAGTCAGGTGAGGCTTTGACAGCCTCTTTGCATTGCTTTATGTCCAACCAGATACAGTGAAAGCAGCCACAAATTGCTGAGGAAATCCAGTTAGAAGGCTTTCCATCTAAGGATGAGCAAAATGAACAAAGCTATGAGCATGAGTCAGAGCGCCCAGCTATTTACAATGAAGTCCTCTTAATCCCAACCAAAACGATGTGTTACCCTCCAGCACATGGGCGTTGCTGAGCATGTCAAGCTTTTCTCTGCAGACTTTTGCTTAGAAAAAAAAAAAAAAAAAAAAAAAAGGAAAGTGAACCTAAACAGCTTAATGACTCTGTTTTTTTTTTTTTTTTTTTTTTTTTTTTTTTCTAGAGAAACAGGAACAGTGTGAGTGGTGATGGCAAGACAAGAATTGGGAGCACACCCATGCCCTGTGAGTGCCAGTGCCACGTTCAGGAGCATTGCAAAGCTTCTCCACCTGGTCTCACCCTGTTTGGTGGTCTGCGACTCGTTTCACTCTCATGTCAGAAAGGCACAGGAAATGTGTTGTTCTGCATCCCGTCCTGCCAGGGTAGAGCTAGTCCAGCATCCTAGAAATTAAGTTTGTCCCTTTGCAGTACAGTATTAGTATGGGTGTTTTTGTGTATGTGCACTCACAAAAGATAAAGGGTTTGGTTTAGGCAACCTAGCTACATCTGAGCATTTCTTATCTGCATCTGGACTTCCTTAATCAGCAGTGGAAATAGAAAATTATTAATTTGCCCCTCCTTCTACCTCTTTCGTATAATGGGGTGAACCACATGCTGGGCAGACTATTTCTCTCCACTGGCTCTGTAGGGAACCCAGAGTGACAACCTCAGACTTCAGTGTCTAATTTTAAGCTGCTCAGGTGAGGGTGGATTGATCCCAAGAGATTTCTCCTAACAGGGAATGAGCAATAGAGGCCAGGGTTGTAGGGAAAGTTTTTCAGATGTGGTTGTTTAGCTCAGCTTATGGAAAGCTGGTGTTTGGCAGCTTAAAAAAAAATAATGCAAGCAAGCTGTCCTACAAGCCCTGCAAAGCTGTGCAGGTAGTTGTGGGCAAATGATTGCTGTCCGTAGCCAGAGGGGAGGAGAGATGATGGTAGATCTCCTTCTGCACTGCTGGCAGCCGAGCATGGGGCACCCTCACAGCACCACCATCACTGTCAAATTTGTGCTGAACAAATTAGGTGTTGAGATGCCCCCAGATGACTTTAAGAAAACAGGGCTTTAAAAATGTAATGCCTGAGACCTCAGAAATCACTCGTCCCTTTTGAAAATCCCAGGGTTCAGAGAAGGCATTTCAGGTTTGTGCTTTGGAAAAGACAATGATGCAAAATCACCTCTGGCCTTGGACAGTCCTTCCCTGGCCAGTGAAATTTAAGGCCCTGAATCTGCGGCCTGGTTTTGGTAGGTGCCAAGGTCTGTCTGAAACCAGGAGCTGTGTTGCTCTGCGGTATGCTGAAAGCAGGAGTCTGGCTGCAGACACGGAGGATCAGGGTTTGGGCTCTCTCCCAGGGCACAGCACGAGCTGTGTGCTGGAGGCAGATTCCTGATGTGCTTGCTGGTGCTGAGCCCCAGCAGCCAGCAGGTATCTGGGGGGACCTCAGAGCACCTGAGGTTACGTGAAGGGGTTTGTGGCAGGATTTCTGGAGTGAATAGGAGCAGCAAACTCCTGCTGTGCCTGCAGGGTGTTGTGCAGGCAGCTACGCACCATGTTTCAATGGCATGGGACCCCCTCAAAAACCAGAGTGACAGAACAGGCACCCAGAGCCACAATAGGTGCCTGAAAGTGAGGGAGACTCAGCACTAACATCGGTGCCTCGCTTTGTTCTCAGCTCCTCTCAGCTCTCCATGGTCCCAAAGGAGGGTGACAGGGTGCTGGTGATGGTCTGGGCAGGGTGCTCATGGTCCTGGGCACAAGCACCGTCTGTCCTCTGCCCTCCTGCTCAGGATGAAGGGCAGAACTGTCCATCCCCTGCCAAACACCAGGAGATGCATGGACCAAATTCCCAGCTGGGACTCCTGGGGGTGCCACAGCCCCTTGGTGCCCTTGCAGGGGGGTGCACGGCAGGAGGACAGTGGCAAGGGCAGAGCCAAGGAGGAGGCATCCCCATCAGAGGAGGCATCCCCACGTACTCTGCTCTTGCCTCCTTCAGCCTGGGGTCCTGTTTCTCCCTTCCTAGGACAAAACCGATCAGCTCGCTACATGCTGCTCATTTCCCCCCACCAGTCACAGCCAGCCTTTCCCTGCTGGGCATCAATATTTGGAAGAAAAACCCTCCACTGCTTCTCGTGCCCCCACCGGCTGCCGCGATGCCCGGTGCCATGCATGGCTCCACCACTCCTTTACCCTCAGCATCGTGGGGAGCATGTGTGTGTGTGTGTGAACACGGGGGGCTTGCTCATCTTTTTCTCGTGCTCTGCCTTTTCTCGGCTGCCTCTCCACGAGCTCTGCTTCCTCCTGCTCAGAGCAAGGTGGGGCTCTGAGTCACCCGCAGTGGGTCGCGCCGCGCGGCCGGCCTCACTGGGGCTCCGCTGCCTTTCCCACGGTGGCTGAGCCCTGCAGAGCTGTTGCTGCTTCGCCCAGGTTCCAGGGGCAGAAAGGCAATGGGTGTGGGTTTAGCTCCGTGTACCAAGGAGTCATCGCTTTGGATAACATAAACACTTGCCTGTGCCATCTCCTCCTTCTCCCTTTCCCCCTCCCGCCAGCTCTTTAACCCTCTGCTTCTCTGCTTCCCTCAGGAAATCATTTCTAGGCTGCTTCTGGATTAGCCCTGGGAAAAAGAGAAAAAAGAAAAATAGATCTGAGATAGGCACAGCCAGATTCTCATTGCCCAGACAAAAATGATGGGAGCCATTTAGGAGCTGTGCTGCTGCCTGGGAAATCCAGAGTCTTGCTGGGATCCTGCCAGTGGCCCCTCTGTGACACAAAGCATCACCTTCAGCACCCCTGGGCTGCTTCTCCTCCCCTGAAAGGAAACAAGAATCGGTTTCCTAACGGCAGAAAAGCGCTAAAGAAAAGCTCAGGGTGGAACTCAAAGGCGCTCAGATAATCTCACATTATTTTTTTTTTTTACATTTTTTGAGCGTTTCTTTCAGCCCTGCTGACAAGAGACTGATTTTCCTGTTCTGCCAGGAGAGAGCCTTGCTGATTGAGGCAGGAGTTACCTGTACCGTGAGATAAAGAGGCTTCCCGGGGAAAGAATAGAAAACGTAAGGAAGAAAGCAATAAGATGCACAAAGCAAATCCCTGCCATGCTTAATTGCACAGCACCCAGTCTGGGTCATCTCTCAGACTGAAACTTGGCCCCGGGACCCAAAAGCAGTTACAGTTATTGCCCGAGCTCAAATCTGTTAGCTAAGAACTTGCAGCACACTTGTGAGGCTCTTTGTAAAGGGGAAGGAGGGAGGAACTCGGCTTTTCTGGGAAAGTATTTGGCTTTTGTAGTGCCAGGAACTTCCAATAGCGCTATCACTTCTGGAAATTTCTACTACTTTTTTTTTTTTTTTCTTTTTCCATTGCATTGCCTTGGGAAGCTGGGCACGCCTGTGCAGGGTGGCAGGGTGGGGTCATTTCCTCTGGCTTTGCTCCCCATTTTCAGAAAGGCAGGCAGCTTCACAGGAAGGGGAGAAACCAGGCTCGGGCAGGTCTCCTGCAAGCTCTGGGTATGACAGCATCGAGCTCTGGAGCTGCTGCAGGAGTTGGCTCAGATGTGGCCATCTCACAGCTTTGGGACACCCGAGACCTGCAGCATTGGCTGAAGCATCGATCGGGAGCAGATCTGCTACCTCAGATTTACTGCCAGCAATTCCTCCCCAGTGCCACCCCTTGTACCCTGCAAAGACTCTCGTGCTCTTCCCAGTGTGAGATGCTCCCTTGCTCATCCCCGCTGTGGGCTGGGGATGCTGGGGGCACTGAGGGTCCCACTGGTGACACCAGCACGCAGGATCAGTGCACGGGGGGGTGGGAGCTGAGACTTGGTGGCCCTCTCACCACATCCCTTCTGACATGGGACTGCAGAAAGCTGGAAGGGAGCGGGAAGAGGGGGGCTTGGTCAGACAGAGGTCATTCAGCGTGAGCAACCAGGGGTGGATGCCACATCCTGACAAACTGTGCTTGGTGTTCCCTGAAACAAGGAAATGTTGCTCTGGATGTCACTACTCCACCCATGTGGATGGAGGAGAAGGAGCTGTAAAGGCTTTTCCTACATCTCAACCATGCAAAAGATATATCTGCTGTTAGAGGAGAGAGAGATGTGGTTCTGGGTTTGGTAGCTTCACAGGGGTCCCTCAAAAGTTGTTCCTACAACATGTCCCAAGGGGCAAAGGCAAGCTTAGAAAACACCAAGAAAGGGGCCAAGTGCAGTCTTGGCTAGATAACAACTTCTGTGCTCAGCGAGATTAAATCTGCAAGGACACATAGCTGCGGGAAAGATGCAAATGAGGGTTATACGATGGAGGAGCATAAAGTAACGAAAGTTACAGGGAAGGTAAATAAGGAATGAGTCACTGCACCTCGCACAGGACTCGTGCCTTCCTCTGACCCGTGCCCCTGGCTCCCATGGTGGAGACGCCCTGGAGTGTGGGTGCACGAGCGCTATGGGGGCTGTGGGCTGCGGGTGCCCTGTGTACGCTGAAGCTCATTTACACCTACCAGGCTTTTATGGGGTAGGGCTTTTGGGACGGGCTGCCACGGGAGCATGCCGTGTGGGACCGGGGTGCCACGGCGGTGCCTCTGCTTGGGGTGATTGCGCCCAGGGTGTGGGAAACCGAGATAGAGCTTGGCTGTGCTAATGTGTCCCAGCACGAGGCGGTGGCACTGTGGGGTCCTTTGTGCTATTGCGGTGTGCGGCCGGGGCTCGGTGTGTCCTAGGGATGCTCTGTGTGGTCTCTGCGCAGTTTAATTAGCGCAAATTGGGAAGCGCTTTGGGCTGGGAGGTGGTGATCCTCTGGGCTGTGGCTTGGGGCAGTGGGGTGTTTCTGGGGACACTTGGGACCTGCGGGGAAGGTGTCCTGCGGGCCTGGAAATGGAGAGCAGAGTCTGCTCCAAACACATCATGGATAGCCATAACGATTCAAAAGTGGCTCTGTGGGACTGGTGGGGCTACACTGGGGTTACTTTATTGCTGGGAAAAGGCTTTTTAGGTGGAGTCTCATGCATCATTTCAGGTCCTATGAGCTCTAGGGTCTGTAAGGCTTCCATGAACTTACTGCTTGCTGCATTTTGGAGAAGGAATGCTGTATGAATGCCCTGCTTGCTGCAGGCCCTATTTTGTTTCCCTTGAATCCTGCTGCAATACCAATGCCTTTGAGCTAAATCAGTGTGTCCTTGACTCCCTGACCCAGCCTCTGGAGGGGATGTACCTTTCACTGCATTTGAACCACACGAAGAGCATCTTGCTTGTCTTTTTCTTGCCAACATCCCAATGGTCTTTGTATTTGTCTACAGGCTGCACTGTCCAAAAAGGAAATTTTCTTATGTGGGTAATGGTCCCCAAATGAAAGCATGTTCCAGATTCTTGGTATTCATTTTACATACTGTAAATGGACAGAGAAATCCAAACACATAGTAGTGTCATGTTCATTGCTGAGCGACCTTTAATTTCTAAATTTCAGCCATGTGCTGCAATCTACAATGACACACGACCTGTCCTTCCTCAGTGTCCAGAGAGCCTGCTCAAGAATACAGAGGTAGGACTCATCTGCATTAATTTTAGACACTCAGAAATGCTGCAAGACTCAGTGGAAGACTACTTGCTTTCCTAGCCTATAATTTATATGACCGTTCTTGGCTGTGCCTTCAGGTGCAGATTGTACCTGAAGAAGCTGTGGAATTGACATCATCAGCACATGCGATATTGATAGATAATCCTCCCAAGGAGTTCTGGATACACTGTTCCACAAGGGCTTTCGTAAGACAATTGCTTAGGTACTACATTCAAAGCCAACTGGAAATATGCACTGTCCTAGAAACAGCTTGGGTAAGGAACGATCCTGGTTGCCAATGCAATTTCTTTTTCAAAGTGTTGTTGTATAAGGTCCATCCAAAGCTGATTAAGGAGTCTGGGGTTTGGTGTTTTGCCTCTGTGCTTAATCCTCTGGTGTTTTCCCAGCCTTCAAAAATCTCAGCAGAGGGTGTTCCTGGAAAGGAGCTCTGTGCAAAATGGCACGGGGCGATGCCTGCCCCTTTTTCTATGCATGGATTTACAGGATGTGCCTAGCCTTTCCGATAGGCTATGAATCCTCTTTTCATAAGACACTTGTCAGTGGTAAGGATTATCCCTAAGCCTTGCCTCGAGTAAACAAGCTAAACACTCCTCATAGCTGAGATCATGTTTGTCTTTGCAAGGTTTCTTCTCTGAAGAGCCATCTTCTGAAGGAGATCAAGAGGATGCTGCTTGCTTACTGCAAGGAGAAGCAAAAAGGGTGAATTGAACATTACAGGCAGTGCAGATTATGCTTATCATATTGAAAGACAAACCCGGTACATCCCACCAATGGAGAAATCCTCGAGTAAGAGCAGAAGGGAGCTGGCTGGGTTAAGCAGGAGGAGAGGGAAATTATCAGAAGGTGTTGTTCGAATAGCTGAAGACAAAAGTAGGAAAAACTTCATAACCTCTGCCAAGTTAAATGTAAATTGAACTACATATTCCAAAAAGGAGTTGAAGGAGCAACGTCATAAGAATAAGATATAAAAAATAAGAGTGTCTTCAATTATACAAAGGCCTGCCACAGAGACTGGAGGGCCAGTGAATATCAGGGTGAAAAGAATACTTGGAAAGGGGAAGAGCAGAAAAAGATCTTTCTTCTCTCTCTCTCTTTCTTTTACACGTGATGCCTCTGAGAAATGGGGAAGATTCCTACAACAGCCAATACCTGACAGGGGAAAACCCACATGGCCATGTACCTGAGAACTAAGTGTGATGTCTGTATACAAAATGTGGGTGAACTACAGATCAATAAGGAATGGGTGATAAATGACAGAGAAACAGCACCTTAGAAAATGTTAGGTGATATGCTTGGGGTGAAATAAACTTATCTTCCCAAATAGTGGGCTTGGAGTTGACTTGGAGGGAACTTTATGGTAGATGGTCCCATCCCAGTGACAGCTCAATGTGCAACAGGGAAGCAGAAGAGAACAAAAATGTGGCTATTATGTCCCTAAATAAACCCACAACTTAGTCACACTTTGCATACTGAATGCAGTTCTGGCCTCCCCATCTCTGCAGGAAATAGTTTAATTGGGACAGGTTCAGAGTAGGTCACTGTGCACAATGAACCACGGCTGTGTCTGAGGAACTGGTCTGGGACTTCCCAGCCTGGACCAGACAGCCCATGGCTGTCTGAGACACTGGGGAGCATCAACTCATCTCGCTTTTTAAATATAAGACTCAGGTAGCTTCAAACACTGCTCATGTGAGTCAGGTTCAAAAGAAATTAAGGTGTTTTTTTTTTGTTTTTTTTTTTGTTTTTTTTTTTCCCCACAACAAAGTGCGGATCCATAGAGGTGACACAAATGATGCTATCAATACTTAAATTTTTCATAGGTTGAAGTGGTGACTGTAAAAGCTCATGGGAGAGAAACCTTCTGAGGCTTGCCAAAGATGAAATGGTGGAGGAAAGAGGCTTTACTGCTTCATTCCTTGTATCAGAAAAAGCAGAACAGACCAGTGGTGAGACCAGTGGCTGAATGCTGCAGGGTAACAGGCTCTTGCAAACCTCTCAAACAGATGCTATATTCATTACCATATCATGGCAAGACAACAAAAATAAATCCATCCAAAACAGGAAGCTTGAAGAAATTCCAGCAATTTTTATTGATTTCAGCTTTTCCAACGAAGCAAATACATACAGTACAGCCAAAACAAAACTCTGATACATTATTCTCACATACCTATATCTTACAGAATACACTGTATAGCTATGGACTGGTAGGCTAAGGTGGTCACAAACTGGTGTATGGTCAGAGAGGAATAAAACTGCCTACTGCCTTCTACTCGTCCATGAGGCTTCTGAAATGCTGGGGTGGGTTAGATTGTACATACACAAACAAACAAAGCATTTTATGAGAAAATAGACCAAAAAGCTCTGCTAAGCCCAGGACAGACAAGTATGGTATTTATTTACATGGTTGTGTGTCCTGCGCACAAATCAAGCCCCAACTGCTCTTATTTCTGCTGCTGGCAGAGCTCACAGTGCTGCTAGCTGTGGTCCTTCCCTCCTCAGTAATTCTCCATCACTATGACCCAGAGCGTGAGCTACGTACTGTGCCCCTGCCTCACCCGTATCACTGGGGATGCGCCCTACTTGGCTCTTGCACAAGTGAAAACAAGGAAAACAGCTCACTGAAGCAGGTGTCAGAGTGAAAGACATGCCTTTAAAAAAAAAACAATGTCTCCCCAGAATGAAAAACGTTTACTTTGGAGGTGAGAACAGCATCCAAGTACTGCAGTGCTGAGCTCTGCCCCTGGGAGAAGCATTGCTTGGAAAAGAAGGTCCTAAGCTGCTGGTTATGAGCAACATCAGTTACTCCAGTAAGTCTGATTTTCCTTTCCTTTCACAGCTGGGCATCAGGGTCACTTCTCCTACTTGGGTAGAATCTGTAGTCCAGATTTTACAAGGAGAAACTGAGAGGAAAATAGAGTTGAGTATCAGAGAATTTCCTGGGGGAAAAAAAAAATAGCTGCAAAACAGCCCTGGGGTGGCAGGGCACTTCACACAGCACCCTGCCCTCTCAAGTTAGCTATATTTTGAGGTATGAGAGCAGCAACATGCAGCAGCATCATAAGGAAATTAAGATCGGAAGGGACCTCTCTGGTCTGCCCAACTCTATGCAGGGATAGTGTCACAGCCAGATTGGGCTGCTCAGGGCTGTGTCCAGCCAAGTTTGGAAGATCTCAGGGATGGAGACAGATTCTATTTTTATCGTCTTATTAGCTTTGAAAGAAGAAAAAAACAAAACAAAATAAAAAAACAACACCAACTTTACTGTACTAATAACATTTATGGGAATTATGTATCTGGTCCTTTGAGTTTAATACTTAGTAATGAAATCTCCAGTACTTGTAAATTTAATTGTGAGATGATTATCATATAGCTACAGCTCTTTGTGCCTAATATAGCACTATAGTAAACTGCATTACCGGTGAAAGCAGCAGCACTGTTTAAAAATAAAGCTTAAATAACAGCCAATTAGAATGAATTTCCTCAATATTCCATCATTACATTTTGTAGTTAGCTTTCCCCAATTAATTTTACAGGGAAAAACATTAGCTCCCAGGACTTCAGTCTAACATGTAATTACAGGAACAAATCTGAATGCAAAATTGCACGCAACATACTTTTACACCAAAACTGTAACAATCCTTCCTGTGGATACTGCAGCCATTTTGGACGTCCATAGTCTTGGGTCCTGCCAAAAACATTTTGAACCATGAAATGAGAATGTATATCCAGCTACGTAACATCTGACAGGTATGGCAAGGGCATGCCCACGGGCCCGGACTCCTTTGCTGCTGTTTAAATGCTCCTGAAACTGTCCTACCGGATTCACCTGGTTCTAGCTCTCCACTTCAAAGGTGCTTTTTTCTCTTTCATTTGGCTGGGAGCTCTGCACAGAAAGCTCTCGACTGAACGTGGGTGAATGCAAGCAAATAGTTGTTGCTCATTAAAGTGCACAAGATTAAGCCACCCTTTGTAGTCCAAGAGAAAAACCAGCAGGCAAACGATCTCCCTCTCTGCGGACACGTGCTCCATCCTGTCAAAACGGCAGACAAATGCCACCCCATTTCTTAGGTCTGGAGCTGTGTTAAAGCCAACCTGAATGTTATGGATAGACCCTCGGCAGTCACAAATCACAGAATATCTGTCAAGTGAATGGGATATACCACTTGCCACCAAGTGAGAAGGCTGACACTTAAAAAAAAGTGAGACTCTTTTTCCCTTTCCAGATTCAGCTTCATAACTCATCCTTTCCAAGCACCTCCTGAACCCTTGGCATCTGCAAAACAGGGTCTGGTGCCCCTGCACAAATGCATCCTTAGCTGGGCCTTTCCCTGGGTGTCTGAGCTTCTGACTTCACACACATGCTTATACTCCTTTGCATATTAATACCATTTCTTTACCTTGATCAGTACAAACAAATGGTGATTTAAAATGCCACATCCCTCACTCTTGAGCCCTGGGTGGCAGTCAGTGAGTGACCCTGGGGAAAACAAACTCCTCCTGTCTCCAGCTCAGCTTCTCAAAAGCCACATTTGTCCAGGTACAGTCATGAGATGGCGTTGTTCCGGCACTCAGAACGATTTGGGACCCGGTATATTCATGCTCTGCAGATGTGTTGTAATTGTCCCCTCACATATAGCTTCAGACAACGGTTACTGAGACCCAGGAGAGAATCAGCAGACGTCAATTTGCTTCTTGAGATAAAGAGTTCACATGACAGGAAAGAAAATACTAATAACTATAAGAGTTCATCGGAGAAAAAATCAAAAGCAGAAAAGAAGCCCATGTTCATAAATGTTAGGAATAACCAGCCTTTTTAAAGAAGAGTACTGTTGTGTGTATCTGTTTAAAATAGCCATATGCAATGGGGGAACTTAACATAAAACTGGTAATTTTTGTACTTGTGAGTAAAAATAGGCTGTGACAAGTATTTAGTGTGGCAGCATTTGGTGCATGGATTGGGTGGAATTTATCAAAACTCTACAAGGGGGTTAAACTGCACAAATCACACTGACTTCTGGTGGAAGACAGGGGGCTATGCCCGTAGGAAGATCCTACTCACCAAGTGTGCACATGTATGTTGTCTGCATGCACACATACACAGCAACATGTACATAGTTACACAGACACACTCTTTGCAAAAAAAAATAATTATTGACATCAAGAAAGTATAACCTTGTTAAAAGTCCCTTCTCCCCCCTAAAAAGAAGAAAATGCTTAAAAATATCAGTATCATCCACATGAAATCCATATGTTTAGTTTGCTTTACAGTTGAGTTTAACTCAGAAACAATCTACATCTTTAACATCCTAAGTAATTGTGAAAGGGTTGTCTTCCTGGACATGAACCGATTCCAAATTCTGAAATGGAGAAAAATAAAGAAAAAAAGAAATACCCAGATAATTAAAACACTCAAGAAATCTTTTTCTTTTCATCCAAAACCAACTTTTTATCTTTTCCCTTGGCCTCTCCCCAGTTTCTGTGTTACCCACAGCTCTTCCCCCTGGACTCCCACACTCCTCTGAAGTATCAGACTGAGTCCCAGTGGAAACCACCCAACAAAGCAAGAAGAGAAATCCATGCCCAGGGAGAAGGAGAGAAGTGGGCTTTGCCATTTCCTCTTACATCAGGACTGTTCTTAGTTTGACTGCAAAGAGTATGTTGGGGAAGAGAGAAATTAATTAATTCTCCATAAACTTGATACCACCTCATAGAGAGATCTGATACCTGAGAAAATGCAGAACTGGTCAACACCTTTCCCTTCAGTGGGAATTACAAATCAGAAGTACTTTGCAGATTCAGGCCTCATCCCACACTGAAAAAATATCCTAATGATGCTCTGAAAAATCTGCCCTTGATCTCTCTAACCTGGTTTCTCTTTTGGGATTATTTGGATGGTACCATAGAGTTCCAAATTTTGATATGAGGCTTACTGGCAGATTCTTAAGTGCTCATAAAATGTTTAAGCTCCAACAGCTTTGTCCATCCCATGGCATCTGCCCTGAGCCTGTCCAAGGCACACAGCTGTGTACTGTGGGCAGCATCTGCACTAAGCCCAGGAACTGCACGGCTTCTGACTTGTCATCAAACCAAATGTTTTGCAGTTTGGGCTGATAGGATTCATGATGAAGATGTCACACAAACACACCACTTTGGGGATGACTAAAAAGAGCAAAATGCTGATAGGGCTCACATGCACTGCTCCTCTGCCCTCAACAACCCTTTCCCCATGGATGTGGGCCCCGTTCTCACCTGCAGCCCAGAAGTGCATGGAGAGGCTCCTAAAATCTGGAGGAGAGAGTCCTGAAGGTTGTTCCAGCTAAAGATCCCATCATGTTCTTATCAAATCCTTGCTGAAAAAGCAGATGTATACAAAGCGCAGTGAATGTGCATTGCCTTCAAAACCAATACCTATCCATTGCTGTGAGACTGCCTCCTGCCCAGTTCAAAAGCTGTCCTCCACCTAAAAAGCGTGAATCATTCTCAAACAGCCTTCTCTGCCCTCCCTCTGCATGCCCTCAACACGTGAACTGGCACCCTTGTGGATGGACTTCACCTTCTTGCTTTGTTCTCTGCCTGCTAGGAGCTGGACTCCTCCAGCTTTACTGCAGGAAACCTTCACGTGATCCTTCACTCAACATTAATTCATCTTATTCCCCATCCTGGAAACATGGCAAAGATACATGCATGATGCATATACCCTTGCAGACTTCCAGCCTGCTTCTCTGATGTATATACCTATGTGATGAGCACAGGAGTGACTCAGTCACATCAAAATGAGTTGGCACAGGCTCCTGAGCAGAGCCTGGTGCAAAGCTACACGAACTCCTATGGAGAAAAGTCCCTAACCGTTAATAGAAGAATGATATTTAGGTTCTCTCTGCCTTCCTGCCCCCAGGGTATTCCCCTTTGTGGATGTTACTCCTTCTCTTTAATTTGGCCCTTTACTCTCTGCAGGTGCTGCTGTTGTTGAGTTGGGAAAACCCAGCTCGTTCAAAGCAAGCCACTGGGAGCTGGGAGCTGGCTCAGCGCCCCGTCTGCCTCGGCACTTCCACAGTTTCTGTTGCAGGGAGCAAAACAAATCCTAAAAACTCTTCTTATTGCTTTTAAAGATTATCCTGACTGTAGGGGTGATGTGACCGCAGGGAAGGGTTACGGATGCAGACAAAAATGGGGGAAAAGGGGAGGAACTTTTGTGAGGATTTGGCAGGATACACTGATCCTACACAATGGGCTGCGATGGGGAAGTCCCTAAAGACAGCCCCAGGAGCTGTGGTTGCGACCCTACTGCCTCTTCCTCGGGCCGTATGTGGTGCCTGAGTGCTGGGTGTCACCGGTCCCGTGCCTCGGGCTGCTCCCAGCCCCTGCCCGCACCCGCTGCTGAATCACGACCTCTGCAATCTCACCGTGAGTCAAGACCGGGGCTGCTCTGTCAGCCAGGAAGCAGCAGGGCTTTCCTTACCTGCTTCAGCACACTCTGCAGCTCCCTGTTCGACCAAAGATCTGTCAGGAGGAGGCGAGCAGCTTCAGCCGCTTTTGGACAGGAGCTGGGAAGATGAAAGCAGCATGGGTGAACTCTGGATGGCCGCAGAGCAGCGGCCCACAGACATCAGGACGTGTTACCCACGGCCTACCTGAGCCATCCCCATTTGGAGATCCCATTTGGGGATGGCTCAGCCTCAGAGGCCTGCCCGGGAAACCTTCGCTGCTCTCTCAGCGAGGTTATGTGACAGCAGCCACTGGGGCCAGAACAGGACGAATGAAAAGGGGAAGATCAGAGAAGAGAAACCGAGTTGAAGCAGAGCTTTTGGAGAACTTCTGGGAGAGTAAGAGAGGTGTACAAAGGTGGCAGCCTGTCCCTGGGCTCTGTAGGGACGTCGTGGGTGAACCCTCAGGAGGGCAGTGCAGGGAAGGGCCCCGTGCTGCCTGTGGGGATGAAGGCGATGGGAGCATTCACAATAACAACATCTGTAACCAGAAGTCCTTACTCAGCACAAGTTAATAGATACTTGCTCATGTAACAGCTCCGAAACCATGAGTCATAACAGTATCTTCTATAATTTTGGAACATTTCATACGACAACCTAGATCTAAACCTCACTGCTGGTTGTTATCACTGCTCCTGATCTGCTGGACCACGTCCTGCCCGTGGGAGACTCCTGGTGTAGGCCCAATGCGACAACCCCAAACTGTCTCAAACAGGGCGATGAAGGGGAGACCAGGCTTAGGACCCTCCCTGGCTCCCAGTTTCAGGAAAAGTGTCCTCAAAACAGTGCATTAAAGGACAGGAGTGGCAGAGCAGTCATCAGGAACCACTCGGGACATGCAAACACTGTTCCTATGAGTCTGGAAGGACGAGAATCTAACCCCACTGAGTATATTTTGGGGCTTTCCTCTCACATAAACAGCAGTCATTACCAACGACCTTCTAGCATACAAGAAATTCCCAAATTAATCTGGTTAGAATCACCACAGGGGTAGTGCAGATCACATATGTTGGTACTGTGTGAGGACTGGGGGAGCCGTGCATAACCAGAAATTCTTGAGCAATGTTTTGGGACAGGAGAACTAGTTTTTATTGCAAAACTATTTCTATGGTTATAACCAACCTATACAGTCATCAGAATGACTATATGCAAAAAAAATGTTGTGGTTGAAAATAGCATCTGACTGAAAAGCCATTGAAAAGCAATAAACTTTTGAGGTATGTAGTGTTCAATAGTCATGTCCCAGATACTTTTTTTTCAGGGATATATTGTTTCATGTTGTTTTTCTTTTTCTAAGACAGACTGATTTTATTTTATTTTTTAAATAATTTGCTTCTAATGATGCCTACTATGTTCTTTTTGCCATTGTGTCTTTAGAGCATTTGTAGCTGCAGCATATAAAGCAGAGCTGTTAACTCTTAATTTGAAGGATTGATACTGGCTCTGTTACACACAGAGTATCCAGTACTGTTATTTAGGTATTTTTCAGAGAGTTGCAGAAAAAAGAAGAAAATGACATAATAAAAAATCAGTAACCGTAGCTTGATTTTCAGAAACAGCAACACACACAGGCACAAAGATAACACTCAATATTTTGGCAACCTGAATTAAAAATAACAGAGAGTGAGCAAACACCATCATCACTCTGAAGCCTATGTCATAGGGGAGGATATATGCAGGAGATTGAGACAATTATCTAATTGGGATGCTCCAGGAAGAAGAAACCACAGCTATCAGATAAACTCCTGAACTGTTCATGCCTTTCACTCAGAACACAGCTACACATAGCATTAAGAAAAAGAAACCCTGACTTTGAGGAGAGCTGGGTGTCACTTGAGAAGTACGTGAGATGGGAAAGTATACACAACTTACTTGTCTTTAGCCTGAAAGTTCTTCCTAAAATATGAATACAAAATTGTTCAAGTGTGTTAAACACACATTTGAAGCTTAGAGCTTCAAATGCAAAGAGAGCCCAGTTCAAAAATCTTAGAAATGTTTGGTAGGTGGCAGAATAAACACGTGGCAGGGGAGCATTATGCAGACACGTCAAGCAACCAACACCAATGCTTGGGGAGAAGGAAGTGTGTCCATAGGGAAACTGAGGCAAACAAACAGAGAAAGCACTGCAAAATGCTAACAAGGCGTGACATGGGATGGCCAAAGTTAGCCAATTTGTGAATTAGCAGGGTCAAGTCACTAGAGAAGAGATCTTTTTAACATCTGCCCTATGGGAACAGTCTAAAATAATATGGTTGGAATAAATTGGATTAGTCTTGGATGTCAATTGTTGGCTTTTTTTCATAAGAATCAAACAGCATAAAAATCCACAGGGACAGAAATGAATAAAGGAGTAAAAGGATGAATTCAAGTTCCTTTTTTGGCAAGAATCAGAGAGCTTCTCAGGAGGAATTTGTGATGAAGACAGGAGGAACACACTGAAGACATCTCCAGAGTTTAGTAACTCTCACAGTTCCATGACTCATTGGAAACAAAGCTCAACACACAAAACAGGCAAGACAATTAAGGTACGCACAACCCTGGTTGTGCAATATTCTGCTGAAGTAGTAAATTAGCCGATGACTTGTCTGAGGGAGCCAAAGCGGGACTTTAGGCAGAAGTTAATGCCATTCATAACAATGAAGACTTAGAAGAGGGCAGGGTTTTGTGTTAATTGGGCTTGTTGCAGAGTGGAAGCATATAAAAGCAGCAAAGTGACTGATATTCGTTGGCTGAAGTCCAAACTAAACAAAGAGGCCACTTCTAATGACTGAGAGTCTCTTTGCTGCCATGAAACAAGTGGTAAGTTGTACGTGTTTTATCAAAGGATGATGGAGAAGTCTTTTCATAACAGAAAACAACAGGTTAATTGCATAAGGTATTTTATAACAAAGACAGATGGGAGGAGAGATGAGTCTTGGAATGGAGAATACATGGTCAAAGGCTGCAAGCTCCATTGTAAGTTAAACACCAATTTACTACCTGCAAAACTTAAACCAAATCCCAAAAGAAAAAGCAGTAAAATATGTTGAGATTGTTTAGCTGTTGAAGTTCATGGCATATAGGTGAGGAGAACAGAGGATCTACTTATAAAAAGTAGATATAAAAAAAAATATATGTGGTTCATCTTTGCCACTTGAGGTGGGTGCTCCAACCGAAAGATAAATAAATTTGAACATTAAATCAAGTATAATACCAATATAAAAGCTGTGTCTGAATCTCAGACCTGACCTTCATGGTAAGAGCTGCAGGAAGCTGTCAGTGAGAAGCCCAAGTGCTAGGGATTCACGTTGCCTTCTGAACTCCCCCCTGCTTTGAAGGCTGGAATTTTTAGCAGGGTTTAAGATGTTGGTCCCTCAGTTCCTTTTATACTTTCTTAAAAATCAGTGAGCAAATTTCCTGAGGCCCTTTTACAAATCCCACCCTGGATGGCTCATATCTGTTTCCAAGAAACCACTGCTGAGGATTTGTCTCTACCAGCATGCTCGAAATGCATCTGCACTCTCAATTTACAGGTACAGGGAAAGAATAATGCTTCACTGTGGCTCTGAAGTGTTTTCTGAAGGCTCTGATATTAATCTGGCTTTGCATAGAGTACAGGGGCTCAAAAATGTCTACGTATGACCCTCTCCATGCCTTCTGCCCCAAACTCACCCATTTCGGCACAGGCTTACTACATTATTTAACATGTTGCTTGTCAGGTAACACTTTCCCAGGTGTGGGTTGGACATGATGAGGTTCCTCAGAGTGTAACAAGCTGATGTCATGATCTCGCCATAGCTGTTGGTATTTCCAGACTGGAATGACAGGAGACGTGATACATCTGGGAGCACCTGGTGAGCTAAAGAGGTGGAATGTTCCAATCAACATTTAAATAAAACCTAGCAGAGGTGAATGACATTATTTGTGTTAGCACTATTCAATGCAAGAATGCAGTGTTATCCCCTGAAGGAGGCACTAATAATGCTGGATGGTAATAGCATAATAGCCTATCCTTGTTTTTTAGAGCTAAGATGAGCGCTGCAGGCTTCTGGAAAGGTAATGATTTTGGCTATGGGTAGTCAAGTCCAACTCAGTTCCCCAAAAACTATCATCTGCACTACATCCTCATGACCTTGCAGAGTTGTCATTATCTATAAAGCACACCACAGGCTTGTAGAGACTGAGATAGCAGGCATGTTGCTAAGCCTTCGTATATCACTTGTAATGGTCCTTCTGACCAGAACAAGTGACACCGTTTTGCCCAGTCTGGCTGAGTCCTGTTATGGGGTTTATAAATTGAGGTGGGCATATGTTAGAGAGGTAGAAACTAGACATTGTTCAGGAATCCACTGCGGTGGAAATTACTTACCCATGGTTTTGTGGAGAACAGGATGTCGGGACATATTGCTCAGCAAAGAAGCCCCGGACCGGACAACTTCAGAGCTGTTGGACTGCAGGAGCCGTGCTATGCGAGGCAAACCTTTTTCCTTCACACCAATCAGTTGGCTCATCGCATTGGACATCTAGGAGACAGAACAGTGATGTCTCATGACTTCCCATGCTGGAAGGACACAACTGCAACGATGTGCAGGTTCAGACAAACACAACCATGCTATAAAATACCCATCTGCATAACACCTTTTCCTAGCGTACTCCCACTTACTTTGTCATTTACCCCTCTTCTCCATAGGAGTTTGCAAAGTCAGCCTCCCATCCTCTGTCATACAACTGGGACTCCTTCTGGAGGCCTGGGGGGGGGGGACACACTTGGTTGCCTAACTGATATTCCCAGTAGTTGGAGAGATTTTACCTTTCACGTCCACATTGCCCTTGCTCAGCTCCCTGTTGTGCCACAGGTAATAGGCTGCTTTGGAGCAGAAACAGCTAATGCTCATAATGCTTTAAGAAACAAGCCAAAGGCCAAAAGTACACATCTTGGTTCCTGATTTCATGTTTGTTTACGTAAATCTAGAAGACCTTAGGGTGTAGCCAATGCCGCTGAGTGCTCATGGACTTTGAAGCACATACCAATAATACATTGCCCACTTATTAATGGAGTTTAATCTGACCTTCTTGACTACTGCAGCACCAGGCAGGCTGCTGGAGTGCATCATGCCCTTAGAGTGACACACATCCATCAGCAGTGACATGGGAACAGGCTGGAAGGTGACCCCTTCCATGGGGCTGAGACTCAATTTCCTTCCTGTGCTCCAAAGATGCACAGATGCTGTGTTACAGACTCACACCAGTGGGACTGAGATGTATAAAGGTGAGAGTGGGAAGAGATTCAGACTCTTCTTCTGAAAGCTAAAGGGTTATAGTAAGCTTTGCAAGCTTCTTCCCTATTTTCTTTTTCCTTTTAGTGACAACAGACCCAGCAGCTCACCCCACCTCCAGCTCTGAGCTGGAGCAAGACCTTTGAAAACCAAAGCCACTTCTGCACATCCAGGGCCATTCCAACCCTCCCTGCGAGAAGTCTGAAGTAAGTTGTTGCACCACTGGCAGAACTGTTTTTGTTTGTTTGTTTGTTTTCTTCCTCCCAAAGAAAACATTCTTGTGTAATGATCTTGATTGCTGAAAGCCTTTTCATTTCCATGGAGCACGTAGCTCCAGCCCTGTGTCTCCGATCAGCTCTACCCTTCCCGTGCCAGCCTTCCTCCCCATTGTTATTAGTGGCACGGTTTTGTTAAATGGGAAAAGAAAAAAAAAATCCCTAAGTATTTCACACTGAAAGCCTTGTAACACAAAAGAAAGACTCGGAACAAAAGCTCCCAGGAGATCGGAGCTGGCAGGTTAATGCCGTCCCAGCAGCACAGGCTCCTTCCGTGAGTCACGCCGTGTTTCTGGGTGGAACGCTTCGCACACGTGACACACCTCTCCTACGTACGAAATAATTACCCCTTTATCTCCCTAGCCATCTTATTTAAATTGGAATTGATGAAGTTCGACACAGACAAGTCGGGGTTTGTCCTTGTGAATGCAGCCTGTGAGGACATGCCCAGGGCAGCGATATTGGGCACTGCGAGCGGAGCTGTTGTCGTGATGTGTCCCCTGCCAGCCCCGAGCCCCTGCAATGTCCACAGTGTCACACAGCCCGTGTCACCTCCGTGCTGCCACACCAGCGTGTACAGGACATCTGCAAGGGTAATTTTACAAGCAGCTCTGGTGTGAGCACAATCCACAATCCACAGCACAACCCACCCTGTTATTAGAGCCACCTCCTGCTTAGGAAACACACACATGGTCGGCACACGCACATCCCTTAAAGCATTCTCCATGCTTTAAGGACAACTGTCCACATCTGTGCACATCCTCACTGGTGTCCTGGGGGACGTGCCAGTAAAATAGATGCTGGTGATATGACCTACAGAGTGAGGAAACTCGGAGGAGCCCCTGGAAAGGCGCACGGACCTGGGATAGACCCATGGGGCACTGATTCTAGCCCCCATGTGAACAAATTTTTGGCATTTATAAGAACTTGAGATGGATCTTAATGGATCTTTCCACTGTGGAAAGCTCTGCAATAGTGCAGTAGTTTAAGGAGGACATTTCCCTTCCTGACTACCATAAGGTGCTGATGGGTTTGGTTGTGTGTCTGCAGGGGAGAGCAGCACTTACCAGCCCCCTGCTCGCAGTGAGGTTCTGCAGGGCTCCAGCACAAGCCTCCAGGGTGGCATCCTTCTTGCTCTGATCCATCAGGGACAGGTAGGTGCGGATGGCATCGGAGTGGTAGAGCCAGCTGGGCCCTTTGGGTTTAAAATCCTCCTCAGGAAGGGGGACACCATACTCGTCATTCTACAAAGAGATGAGAAATGGGAAGTTCAGATCCTGCTCCTCACTTGCAGCCCCTGCCTGGGGCTGAACATCACATTTCCAAGCCCTTTGCAGCGTGTCTTACCTCCATTTTGCCACTCCTGCTGTTGAAGCAGCCTGTGAGAGTTTTGTCCATGTAAACACTCCGGGCCATGTGGTTGAGCTGGGTGTATTTGTTGGGAACTTCGGCATCCAGGCGGTAGGAGAGGTTGTGCAGGATGCAGATGCAATTCTCCACAGACTGAAATCACCCCCAGAACAAAAACGCAAGGGTCACATTAGGCAGAAATATGGAGCAGCACTGTATATAGGTACAGAGAGGACATCTACCATGCCATAGTTATCTTTTCTAGCAGCTAAACTGCATCAAGTCTTGATACTAGATACCTGCAGCCAACACCAAAACACACAGTTACATTTCCAAACACCTGGCTTCAGTATCTTCTGCTGGAACTGTGTTTTTTGTTTGTTTGCTTGTTTTAAAAAAGCTGTCCCCTAAAGAGGATTTGCTCAATCCTGAGCTCATTTGAAATATTTTTGGTTTTAATAGGCATCGTACTGGAGGCTCTGGGATGTCTGGCTACCATAGCAGATGTTGAGCTCCTGAAAATGTGCTATAAACTCTATTTTGTCCAAAAAAAAGTGCCTTTTATACATAGTGATCAGTGTCACAGTCAGCGGACTGGTAGGGTGAGAGATGGAGGTTTAGATGCTGGAAGGATCCTGGGTGGGAAGATGAGGGAGGGGAGCATTCTGGGGGCTTGGGAGCCAAATTATTTTGCTGTGGCTCTGTGTTTGGTAAAGGGAAATTGTAAAATAGACATCTACTTTAGGCCAAGAGCACAGCAGATTTGTAATGCTATGACAGATTGCACTGGGATTTGGCAGGTCAAAAGCAGCCACAAAGAGCCCAGTCCCCTCTCAAGCTTGTTTGAAAGGGGTTTGGAGATATTCTGAAAGCTGCAATGAGTAACTACGGGGCTGAACCCAGGCAAAGAGCCGAGGAGGAGCAGCTGGTACCTTGTCATCAGGTCGGTTCGAAGCCACGCAGTTCTGGGCATAAGTCATGACTGAATCGATCAAGCCAGGGTAATTCCTCATGGTCTGGCGCCCCATGTCTGCAGAACTCAGGTTTCTGAAGAGAGCCGTGGCAGAGCACGTCAGGAGGGAATAAGAAGAGAGAATTAGTTGGCTTCACTCACTAGTCTCTATCAGCTCTTTTCTCATTACGGCCCTGATTTAATTTATTTATTTTTTTTTTCCTATGTTCAGCAAGGACCTTCTGTATGATTGCAGTGGTGCAGAGCTCTCATTTTGCTCTTCTGGATTGATTCCATAGGGGCAAATGTCCTCTTAAGGAACGCTGTATAGCAGACATCCTCCTAGTGAGAATGATCAGAGGCCACACATGATGTTACACAGACTCATTGCCTCCTTGTGTCCAAAAATAAAAATAAAAAAAACACGAACATGCAAATGATTGTAAACATGGAACTACAACTACACAGGGTCTACAGCAATGTCTGCGTAGGGAATGGGAAGGACCTGGGGAGGAGCAGCAATGGCTCTGACCAGTGGGATTGCCCAGCTCCTCATTCATTCCTGAGTGCCCAGCAGGTTGCTGCCAGGACTGGGGAGTTTTTCCAGTAACAGGAAACGTTTTTTGCCTTTTTTTTTTTTCTTCCCTGTTTTATTGCCTTGTAGCTTGCAAATGAAAAACAAAGAGAGGTTGGCAGTCGCTGTGAGATATTCACTCCAGGCGTTCCAGAACTGGATTTGATGTTCACTGTGATTTGCAGCCTCTTCATTAACATGAATTCATCTGCAATCCAGAAATGCTTGAGCAGCAATGGCTTGAGCCCAGGGCAAACCCAAGGCTGTTCTCATCCCTGCGTGATGCTGTTGCAGCGCAGTGAGTCAGAGCTGGCCTGGTTCCCCCCGCAGAGCAGGGGCTCCCGACCATCTCACCCCACTTTCCACGCTCCCCCTGCCCCCACACCTTCCCAGCTCCCTTGCCATCCACCAGGGCCGTCCTCAGCAGGACCCTGCTGCTGCAGCCTGCAGGACAGGGGCAGAGCCTGCCTGGAGCTACTCTCCATGGAAATCTGGTTTTACACTGTCCCTGCTCTCTTTCCTTCATTTTAACGAGCTGTGTTGCAGCATCGGTGGGTTCAGATGGTCTCAAAACGGGGGGGCTGCATCCTTCCACACCGCAACGTGCAGTTGCACGGGGAAGGTTTTTCCAAGACGGGGAAGGGAGCAGCGCTCGCTATCTTTCAGACACGGTTCCCAGCCACAGAAGACGATAGTATCAAGTCTCAGAAGGCCCCTGCCGTGTTCACCCATTTTGTTTCACAAGCAGATACAGCTCCTGCTAGCTGCGTGTCTGGTAAGGGTGCGGCCGGCGCTGCGCTCCCTCGGGGAGAGCTTCAGTTGATGAAAGTGCCTAATTATACCAGGTAGGTTTTTTTTTTTTTTTTTTTTTTCCACTTGTTCCCAGTGAGACAAGGTGCTCGCATCCAAGTGGAGGAGGGTGGTAGGAGAAACAGCAAGTCAGGACGAAGATCCTCTACAAAAGGGCTCTGGCTTTTCTCTGAAAAAGTAAACTACTCCGGGCTCAGTCTGCTCCTCCTCTTTTGGGGGTGACCCATCTGGCAAAAGAGGCCAATACGCAGCAAGCTGCATGGGCCAGGGGTGGCAGGTAAAGTCCAGGGCAGTGGGACTGTTCTGTACTGAAACAGTTATTTAAATTAGTGGGAAAATGCTTGTTTTCCCCATATAGAGAATTCAGTCTTCATATCACCCAGAACTCAGAGCGGTTTGTTTTCTAGCAACCAGAATTTTCTCTGGAAACCTCAAAATATAAGGGCAAAATGTGCCAAGATTCCTGGTCTAAGCTGAACACTGTCAGGTTTCAGTATTACAGCTCTCCAATTACAAAGCAACTTACAGTTTTTGAGCAGAGACTTCACAAGAGCAACCCTACTTAAAAATAAACAACACCTACTACAAAAATATTTTGCATACATTTTTTCTTCACCCTCTGTTAGTCAGGAAAACTTTCTCAGAGGGATTTTTTTTTTTTATTATTATTAACAGCATTGCAGCAAGTGTGGTTTTTAGCTTATTGTAAGAGGATTTACGTAGATTCAGCTCTTGTCAACACACAGCAAGCTACACTAAGTCCCTGCTTGATGACTCACCTCAAACACCCCGTGGCATTGAAGAAAACTTCTGGGTCAATAATTTCTCTTGTCCTGTTGCAGCCGCCATCAGACCAGCCAGAGAAAGGGATGATAACACAGTCTGTCAGGACGGGGAGGGCCTCCTGTATCAACTCTTCCTTTAATTCATCGGTGGAGGAGAGGTTCCAGAGCAGTCCTAGGAAGGAGAAAGACACAAGCAGAAGGTCACCATGCATTAGAAAGTTTGAGATCAGGGTGAATTCCAGCAAAAATGTTCTTGCTCCTACCATCTGGACTCAGGGTGCAGAGGCTGCCCTAAATCCCAGTCTGCCCGTCCCCATAGGAGATGGGCAATGGGAGTGTGATATCATGAGGAGGTGTACATCTAAGCATCATCCCTCCTCCCAGAATTGGTGTTTATGTTGTAATCAGGTTACGGGAGGAAGGCATCTCTCCAGGGATCTCACGGAGGTTTGCACACAGGACCTCAGGTACAGCTGGGGGTGACCGGCACCAATGAATTCAAGTCAATCCTTCAAGAAAAGGAGAGACCCCAACCAGACGACCTGTCCAGCTGTACCGGGATCACCAATACCCTTGTCCTTCCCTGCACAGGGTCCAGAGGGCCAGGAAGGCATGGGAATGGCCAGACAACATCAGGAAAACCTGGAAGAGGCACAGCCCTGATGAGCAACTATAATTTGGGGAACCCCTGCAGGACACCGAAGGGCAAGGACCTGCTCTGCTTTGTGTCTTTGGTTGCCATTTCATGCAACAGGACCACAAAACATCCTCTTTCTGGTGTGGCAGCACCATGGCTCTGTGTGTCGGGCAGCATGGGATGGGAGCATGGGGTGAGCTCCTCAGAGGCTCGAGGTGTCTGGGCTGACACCAGCTGAGGGGCTCTTGGCAGTCTGTCACGTACCTGTCAGCTGCTTCTGAATTTCGGTGTTCCCTGTCCTCCGTAGGAGGCTCACGCACTCCCTTATCCCGTTCTGCCGCCGGGTTTCTATCTTGTTGGTCGGATTCCTGAAGACCAGATTTCGGAGGGCTCCAGCCGCTGCCCGCTGTACGTTCTGGTTCGTGCTGCGGAGCAGCTCGACGAGCTTGGCGATTCCCCCGAGCCGATAGACCTGCACCAGGAGAGACGTGCTGACATCGGCCTGGTGTGCAGAGCATCGCCAGGAGAAGGACAGCTATAATTGCAAGGAGTCAGCGTGGAACCTACTCACGGGACCTGGCAGAGGAGGATGGCTGGAGCCCTCAGACAGCACGGCTGGTTCTTGCCATCAGCCGTGGCACCAGGGTGCTGTCCTTGAGGTTAGAGCTCAGACTCTGGAAGTGGATGCCTATGAGTAATGGCCATGGGCTGAATTTTTGGCTGGTGTAAATGTGTTTGTTCCCACAAACTTTCACCTACCTCCATCCGTTGACATCAGGAAAAAATGTTGCCCTGCCTACAACAGGGGCCATCCATAGCAATGCAATGACATGACATGGTAATTTATCTGCAGCCTGAAATCACAGGCTGAGCTGCGGTCACGGCAGAGCGTAAACACCCTCGGGGGCAGCCAGCAGTACTGGGCCGTGCTCCAGCAGAGAAGAGGGAAGGGTATGGGCAGGGGTGGCACTGGGAAGGGGCCGGAGCCCTGAGCTGCAGGACACTGCATGCACACCATGGGTGTTTGAAGGCAGAGCAAATTCTCTGCTCAAACAACAAAAAAAAAAAACAAAAAACCAACAACATCCAAGCTCTCCAAACCACTGGGGGCTCCTGCTGAAGGATTCCCCCTGTGCCAAGTCTGCTGGGGACACAAGCTCACATGGAGCGCCTGCTCGCACAAACAAACCTGTTGGCTGGAGATTTGCTGACAATAGAAAATGAATGAGTGCATTTAAAAAAAAAAAAAGAAAAAAAAAAGCAACCAAGTGTGCGCTCAGATGACTCACATACCTGCTCTAACACATCTTTCTGGGAAGCGATGGGACAGGCGGGTGCTCACAGTGTTTTCAACGGTAACGAAGGGTGTGGTCACCCTGCAATTAGCGACTGCAACGTGGGCTGGGGTCCCTGCATTCAATTCAGCTGCACCGGGGACACAGAGGCACATCTGCACCCTGTGCCAGCATGTGCAGCTCCACCACGCTGCCAGAAAACTGGAAGCCACCTTTATGCAGATGCTGTCTTGAGAAACCCGCATTTACATGACTGCAAACATGCCAGGACGCAGATAAACTTTTGTGACAGTCTTGCTACGGCAGATCCAGCATTGAAACTGCCTCCCTTGCTGCATGGTGCCATAAATTTAGTAAGCAGAAAGCAAGAGCATAAGAAAAATAAACTTTGCTGTAAGGAGGGCTTCTGCCTGGCCAACCATCTTTGTACGTGACCACTGATGAACCCGTTGGCTTGAATAGATGGCTGAAATGTCATTGAGCAATGCACAGTGGGATTTAGGGCAATTTTATGTGGCTCTGACACTGCAGCTCTGAGATTGCAGAAAATTCACGTGGAAGCAGGTGCAGATGCCTCCAGAAGACAACTGTGTGTTTGGGTGGCAGCTCCCATACCACCCTAACCCTTCCATCTCTATCACAACGGGTTAGGGTGATAATACAGTCACAGCCTCCTCTGCTGCCTGCTAACTATTCCCCTGTGTTAAAATACTGACCTGACTGCTATTAAGAGAAAGTGGCCACTAATAGTTGAAAAAACTACTTAATTAACTCCTGCGTGGGACTAACGTGTTATGAGGCTCCATCATGAAAATCAAAAGGACCTTGCTGCTGAGGACAACCAATTTCATCCACCTCATGTGGCACCACATCCAGTATGACAGCAGAGCTCTGAAGGAGTTTGCTCACCTCTTGCTTGGCAGACTCATCCTGGAAGCAGGTGTGCTGGAGGTAATAAGCACCCATGGCCTGGTATTTGTCATCGGAGGAGCACAGAAGTTGTATGGCTTTCTGGATGGTCATTGTACCGCCGTCTATCTCGTCACCACATATTCTATGTTAAAGAGAAATGCAGCATTGATTGAGTTCTTAGCTGAAAAGGCTACTTCAGTACTGGTTGTTATTAGGAAGGAATCAAATACAAAATGCAAAATATTATCACATAAACCATGTTGTGAATCCCTATTGCATTTCTCAGTCTCAAAAAAGAAATGATAAAAGTGGAAAAGATGCAGTAGAAAACACTAGGGCTAATGAAATATGGATCCACTCCATCAGCAGAAACAAAGGAGACAGAAAATAGAAGCCTCTGATTGAGGTGCTAGAAGTCTAATTATGTCTAAGGCAGAAGGATTAGAGAAGAGAGAAGCAGTATTCACTGGTGCTCACATAAAAGAATTAGTGGGCAAGAATGAAACCATCCGCCAGTTTATTAGGGCAATCTAAAGTAGACAGATGCTTTTCCCACAACACGTGGTCCTTTGATGTGAGATGTGGTGGAAGCAAAACTGTGAGAGCAGCTGATGGTCTTGGAAGGCTAGAGCAGGAAAAGGTGACAGGCATGTCTGGAGTGATGGAATGGACAAACAAAGAGTTTATGAAATACTAATAATAGCACTGAGACATCCTGCTCCCAGGGCATGTTTACGTCAGTAGTCTCCAAGCTCTTTGTAAAAGCCAGTCATCGTCATCATCCCCTGTTATAGGTAAAGAATCTGCCTGCAGAATCTGGAGGAAGGCTACATTTACCTCTGGCTTGGAGCAGGAGCAAAACCTTGGGTAAAATGCAAACACCTGAAGATTTGCCCCCTTGTTTAGAAATCTCAAGGTCTTGCTGTCTTGTACTTATTTAGCAGTACTGATATTGATTCCTGATGTTTTAACCGCATCAAATTAGAAAAAATGTGTACTTTCATACTGATGAAGGGGCTCTGAACTGTAAACCTTGTCTGTGTTTCCAATTATATCAGTTAGTCTAATAAAAGTTCTTGTCTTATCATCCTTGCCCCTTGGGCTTGCAGCTGGCTGCAGCAGGATCTCAGCTCACGGCACTGATTTGCACCAGAGTAAATAACCACACCAAATTCAGGAGTGAGAAGAGGTGAACCCCAAGCTTCTGTTCGGTTATTACAGTTCCAGCAGTGACAAGACGCAAATGGGACAGTGGATGAAACCAGAAATTGTGGGCTTTGCTAGGATGGATTGGCATCGTCAGACAATCCAATAGACTCTAACAAAACAGAGATATTTTTTTAAAAGATTTTTAAATGAACCTATTACATTTGAAATATTAAATGTTACTAGGAGGGAGTGACTTTTTTTCAAGTCACCCGGTGTGCAGAATCATTTTCATTGTTCCAAAGAAATATAAGAATAAAGCTCTATAAAGGACACCCAGATATGGTCCCCACCTCCAGCAGCTCACAATTAGATAAAATATTTTGTTCCCAAATATCTAAAGGCTCTCACCTCCCCACAGCACAAGTCTATGAACAATATCCTAACTCTATAGAAAATCTCACACAAAAGCCAACAACCCTGCTGTGCACTGAAAGACACAACGAGAGACTATATATAAAGTTGCACCTAGTTTAAATTTAAATTAAGAAATAGGTACTTCCAAAGAACAACTTGCCTTTCTGTCATCAGCATTTATCGTAAGACAGGAAGACCTGCCTGCTGCCTCTGTTGATGTAGAGAAATTAGATAAAATCTTGCATGATACCTTAAATGTTCAATAACTAAAGTTAGATGAACTTCAGTGAACTTCAAAAAAGTGAACTTCAAAAAAGTGAACTTCAAAAAAGTGAACTTCATTTCACTTCTATTTCCACTCTAAAAATAACATGTCACTTCATCGTATGATTTTTCTTCATTTGAACCTCTACCAAAACATGGCTCCAAGAAACTTTCATTCGACTTGAAACAAGAAAACACAAAATTGTAAAGAAGGTTAAACTAGAAGCTTTGGAACCTCAGAAATCTTTGGTTTGGATTCAGTCACAATCAGGTTCAGGACACTGATTTTCTCTTCATCTTTTTTGTCTGCTCTGAGACACAGGACAGAGCTGAAACACCGACAGGCTCAGCACAGATGGCACCAGAGGGAGAAATCAGACCTGGGTCAGTGGGACAGGGAGGGAGGCACATTAATAAAACTAACAGGTCAGTGGTCATGCAGCATATGTAAATATGCTGTTTTGTCTGTTGGTGGTGGGTTTATTTATTTATTTCAATATATTTTCCAGGTTAAGCAGAACCCTGAAGCAGGAGTACTTTTCATGAGAAAGAAGGATGCCTGTTCTGTCTAACAGTTGAAGGAAAGCAATTTCCTGCACATCCACCTAGTAAGAGGTCCAAGCCCTCTTTTGGCAGGGAAAAACTAAGCAGATAGATCCAGTTCTGCATGGGGAAAGATAGGAAAAGATCCATTTCCTCTGCTGGCTAACTGCCAGGAGCAGTTCACTGAGGGTGAGCAGCTGGGATCTGTTGTTCCCCTGGAGAAGCAGCAGTGATTTCTCCCAGCTGAGAACAGAATCGCCCTGGCAAGGCCCGTGCTAACAGTTTGTCAGCCAGTCAGGGATATTCCTAACCAGATCAACACCATGAGAACAACAGCCTGCTCCAGGATGAATTCTTGGAGCACCGCCATCTCCAACCTGGGCCAATGCGCCTGGTAGGAAGAGCTCCAAAGGTTGTTCTTCTTCCACAAGAAAGAAGCAATCAGAGTAAGGAGAGACCTCAATTAGAAATGATTCATCGGGAGACAAATTAGATGATCAGATTCAGGTGTGGAAGGGAAACAAATACTTAAGAGTGTCAGTATCACAGAAAGGGAAATTCTCTAGTTTGACAGGAATGTCTTTTGTTCACTTTGTATTAACAGATTAGTTTGTGTTGAGCAGATCTAAGCCTCCATCCTGGTTGTTAAGCCCCAGCAGAGGAGGAAGCTAGGAAACTGTAACAAATCGCATTGTTCATTAACAAAATGAGAGTGAAGACACTCAAAACCTCGAGTGAACCCAGCACATCCAAGCCTTCCAGAGCCAGGCCACACAGGAGCAAACCAATGGTGCTGCTCCATGCCAAGCAGCCACATTTGTCCACGGGACTCCACCCAGGTTTTGGTGCCACTGAGAGCTCAGATGAAGCTTCCCCTCGGGCTTTGCTAGGTTGGTAGACACCAGGGAGATGGACACTGAGCCAGGGACAAGGAGATCCTCACCATGAGCAAGCTGTGGTATGAACCGCACCAGGACAGCATCATGCACAGCTCCCCTGAAATTGCTTTGGATGCAAATGCACAGTGCAGACGAGTTCACATCACACAGAGCCAGCATGGTGAAACAGACATTTTTAGAGGCAGCTTATCCTATACAAAAACAAAATAATATCAAGATGTCTGCTTTTCTACATGGTTCTGTGTTCATGTGTGGCACGGTCCTGGAGAATTTCTGCTTTGATACTGATTTCTTTTGGTTAATCCCCCCAAAGAGGAGATCTATCAGAAACCCCCATAAATACCTTTCTGACTCTTTCAATAACTTTTCTGTGTTTTCCCTGTTTGGAACATTTCCAGAGGGACTGAACTTCTGCCTAGGAATGTAGGGTTTCAGGACACACTGTTACTGTCCCTGAAGTTTAGCCACAGCTCACAGGGGTTGCTGCAGCTCAGCTTGGGCCAAGCCAGGGTTACCATAGGCAGATGTGACCATATCTGAACGGTGCTTTTGCAATATTGAAAATCCAAAAGGTTGCCCCAGCCTCCAGCTGAGGCAGTCACCTGGGGCTCTGGAGTGCACAGAGAGGCACTGACTTTGCCAGCAGGTAATTCACTGACCTACCCAGATTTCAGCTCCCTTGGCCACTGACTGCATCTCTGCAGGGGCAACGGGGACACTGGCTCAGATGCAGGCACCTCCTGTTGGAGCAAGGCACATACAACCACTTGGATATGGCACAAACTGCTGCTGAGCCACCTGCACCGTGTGTCACCAACCCAGCTGGGGCTGTCGGTCCCATCTGAACACAACACACAAAGCACTAAGTGCACCGCATCTGCAAGCAGAGCTAAAACAGCATCAGCCAGTGGCAGCGCTACTCTTCCTGTGCTTTGAGTTCCAGCTGGAGGAGGAAAAAGACTCAAGGACTTACAGGATGCATTAAATATCACACCCTTTATTACTGCTTCTCATTATCACTACTTGGTGAGCCAGGAGGGCGTAGAAGCTTCACTCCCCAATCTCACGTTATTTAGCTAAAAGCTGCTGACTAGTTCCAGGTGGCACACTGCCACTTGGAGCGTGTTGCCACAGCAGAGAAGTGCCGTCTGCCAGAGGAAGTGGTTACGAGGGGCTACCATATGTGTCTTCACGAGGTGCTGGAACCACAGCTGCTGCCACCTCCCAGGACAAGAGGGTGCAGATCCGCAGGGTGTCAGAGCAGCCTAGGAAGGAGAAGGGTGCTGGGCACCAGCAGGTCTCCCTCCAGCTCCGCCAGGTAGAAGGACTTGCTCCACAGAGCTGTATTCTGGCAAAATATGTATGGTGCACCTTGGTAATTGCCTTTGGGCAGGAGCCACCAAATTAACCCACGAACTTCTGAGCCCAGAGATGCTGAGCTTGGAAATGCTGTTGCAGATATCACATAATGCTTACAAAGCCCCTGAGTGGCTGTAGAGAAGTGTCTGGAAGGGACATCCCGACCCTGCTCACCGAGGCAGGGCTGTAACCACAGGGATGGTTGAAGAAAAGAGACTTCAGGAGGAGGTTTCTGGCAGCAGGTCTGTGCTGTTTAACCCCCCGACCTGAAGAAACAGTGCCAAACTCAGATTTCATCACCAGAGCCAGTGTTACGGGGTGGGTAAAACCCTACAGCATGTTTTACTTTATGGCACAAGCTTTTCCCCCAAAACATTTAGGTGTTAACTTAACAGCTCAACAGCTAGCTGGAGGAAAGGCACTTTCCTCACCTAGAGTCATTGCTGTAAGAGCAGGGACTCTTCTGAGAGACAGTTACTGAAGAGACAGCTCTTCCATTATACAACCAAAGCTGGTTCAATAAATGGAAACAATCACACAAACATGAATAATTCCAGAAATTACATAACTTTGTGATCAAATGCTGTTTCTGCTGTAGGGACTGCTTGGTACACAGAGCTGGAGAGCTCTCACTGCCCAGTATTTAGATATCCACACACCGCTTTCACTACCTGGGAACGCCAAATGTCCCCATTTTCATCTCACACCATCCAAAGAGAAGATCAGACCCGGAGCAGGAGAAGCCTCAGGAGCAGAGCTCTTGCACCAGCACTGACACTGTTCAGAGCCCCCGCATTACAGAGCAGTTCCTTAATAAACAGAGACTCAGTGGCTCGCCGGTGCCACCAGCCCCTCACCGCAGTGGAAATCTCCCCATCAGATTGCCTCTCGGAGCCTGGACACCACCGGGCCCTTCCCTTGCTCACTGAGACTGTTTGCCAGCCTGCAGACAATTTATCCACATACACAGGAGGTTCGTATGGTGAGAAGTGAACACAAAGGAAGAACAGAGCCTTGGACAGAGGACTCCAGCAGCTATTCCCCAGCTAAGCCCTCTTCCGGCACACAGCCACTAATAATGGGTTGCCTACGAGCAAACCTCTCCCTACCCAAAGATTAAGCTACCCAAATGCAGATCAGCTCCAAGTGCAGACTCCTCCAACCAGAAACGATCCTACACAGCAAAGAGAGCCCAGGCATGGTCCTAACCCATCTCCAGAGGGTCCCTTCCCAACAGAAGCACGCCCCAGACCGAGGCTAACAGCAGCCTGCCACATGCTCCATAAGGGCAACTGACCCCCCAAAATGCATCATTTTTCCAAAGAGGCCAAATCCTTAGTGTGTTATCAAAATGATGACGACAACAACTGCCAACCTCAGCTCCTTAGAGCCAGGAGCAGAGGTGCTTGCACAAACTGCTCTCCAAACCCATCCGGCTCCGCAGTGAGTCTCATGCGAAGCACGGGGGTGTGCCCCAGCCAGATCAGATTCACGCAGGGGACACAGCCCCCGTTGAGCCCAGGACTTGAAGCCCTCGTTTCCACACCAGAACCAGTTCTGCCAGATGAGCAATGCCCCAAGCCAGGAGAACTGTCTAAATGCAGCCACTCCCTGACCAAAGGGCATCCAGCGCTGGGGAGGATTCCTCCCGCAGCAGCAGTTCTCCTCCTCTTCGGAAAGTGTCATTATTCTTCCAGTGACCTCTCCAAAGCAATGACCAAGTCTACAGCCATAATGCTACACAGTGCAGTGGAAAAGCCTGCCTGGGACTGATTTCTCAGAAGCCTTGGTTTCCCCATGTAGAAGCCAGCTGCAGCCCCGTGTTCAGTCATTCTGCCATCACTCCCACTACACCTTTATGCTCTTTACTCAGAAATTCCCTGGAACAAGTTACCTCCAGTTTATGTAATGTCTCCATTTCTCATCCCGGAGGAATTACAGAGCTTCTGAAATGAGCAAGCCAACACCACTGGTGCTCCAGGTTGGCTAGGGCTAGATTTGCATGTGTTAAATTGAAGGGAACTGGGCACAGGGGAAGTCAAGGCTTCATGTCAACATGCTAACGGGCAGGTGACTTTCCTTGGCATAGACACTCCGGGACCTATTTACCCCACTCAAGGTGAAATGAAGGAGGTTAAGCAGAGAATTAGCCAGAAAAATCTGGAAACCAACATTCAGATGTGAACAAGGGCACGATCCGGCTCACACTGCTGACTGTGGTGGGGGATTTTCTCCACATCTACAACACACCTTGGGTCAGAAGCTCAACAAAATCCAGCCTTTGGTGTGAGCTGTAACAAAGGCTGTACTCCCTGTTAAACAGCCTCTTACTTATCCGGCAGCGTGCAAATTCCCTTCTGCACCCGGGACCACAAGAAATGAGCTCAGGAGCTTCCAGGGTCTGTGTGACAAACTGCAGAGCCTGCATGGGAGATGGGACATCTGGGGTGGCGCAGAGCAAGCCCTGTTTGCCAGTGATGCAGCAATGGTTATGCAGCAGCCCCTGAGAACACCTATGGGAGATGCAGACCCTCTTTCCCTAGCCCAATAAAGCATCACAACCTTGAACAAGATATTTTCCAAGACTACTTAAGCACTGGAATATGTTTTATGCTCCAAAGTTGGAGGCAGTGTGGCTCTCAATATCAGGGGAGCTTTCAATAAACATCACTGCAATGCTATCAAAATCCCACTGATTTTTTTTTATTTGGAAAGTTGGGTGTTTAGTTAGTTTGTTTTTTGGTGCTTGTTGCTGTTGCTTGTTTTGTTGGGTTTATTTTGGGATGAAAGCTCTGCTGCATTGTACAGAAATATCAGCTTGGTGGTGTCTGAACTCACTGATGTATTTTACATGCCCTACTGTTGTAGGAAACATTTGCAAGAAGTGACCTGGTGCTAACTGAGAGGATTGGGACAATCCTCTCAGTTAAGGACAATCCTCTGTAATTCCCGGCCCAATGGAGCTGAATGCTCTGGACAGGAAGGAAGTGAACAGCTTCCATTCTTTCCTGGCCAGGTAAATAATTCCAATTAGGAATCAGTTAGGAATCAGTTTCTGACTCATTTTTTTTTTGGAACCTAAATCAGACCTTCTGGGGGAATGAAGCAAGGACTGGGTGGAAAGCCAGCAGGGTGAATACAACTGCTCACCAGGTTCTCAGCTCTGCTCTGAGTCAGACCCTCAGGAACCAGCTCCTTAGCTTTAGTTGTTTTTTTTTTTTTCAGGTTGGTTTTCTGCCAAAGCAGAGCAGCGTGACACCCAAAGTGCACATCAGCATTTTCGCTCTTCACATCCCCACCCTCATCTTGCAAAGGAGCTGTCGGCCAATACCACCACCGAGACACCATCATCTTGTCCAGCATCCCACAGCTGCAGCAGAGACATTCACACTGAGCCAACCACACTGCTTTCCCTCCATAATCCACAAAGAGAAATAAGCCCTTGGAGCGTGACTCATCTGACCCACTTTAGACGCCACTGCAGGATGCGATTAAGCATGGTGACCAGCTCCGCAGTGGCTGTAAAGCAGCTCAGACGGACAGACCTCCAAAGGAGAAGTCAGCATTTACTCGGGTTCATCCCATGGCAGCAGACTTACCTGGAGCTGGAATGAGTCTGTCCATAAACCACCTCCTGCTTGCCGCTCATCACCGGCTGGGCATAGACCACATCGGGCTTGTTGCTGGAGGGGCAGGAGAGGGCCCGTGCTGGCATTTTTTTACTTGTCCTGGTAGTTCCTTGCTGGGTGCTACAGCTGCTGTAGATGCTCTGGCGGTTCAAGGTCGCCTTGTGCTCTGCCCGGCCCCCGACCTGACTCTTCCTCAGCGTGCCCCGGGGTGGTTCGCAGTAGAGGTCGGGCTCGCTCCGGCTGCTCTTGATGTTCTGCACAAAGCAGTAGTCGCTGCCGGCCCTGGTGGGGCTGCAGACGGCCTTGCTGTAGTGCTTGCTGCCCCAGCCCTCCATCTGGCTGTACGAGCTGTAGCGCCGGTTCTCCACGTCCCGCTTCAGGGTCCCGTTGTACAGCTGATCAACAAGAGGGGAGACAACAAAAATCAGGAAAGGTTGAGATGGAGATCACCATTGCCAAGCCCTTTCATGCATGGGTATAGCGGCTACCAAATTTGTTTGCTTCTCTGGTATTTTTGTGGCCCAATCTCCTGGTCTTTGCTGCGTGAGCCTGGAAGGAAGACCAGAACCAGCCTCCTTTCACAGATCCACTAATATATTGCACCTGAGCTGACTGATTTTAAGTGCCAACTCCTTGAGGATCTGAATCCCATTCTGCATACTTCATTCTCATCACAGGTGTTTATTTGCCAAGCAGAGCACAAACATCAAAATGTTTGGGAGTTCAGCCCACCTGCAGCCCTTAGAAGGATGCCAAACCCTCCCTTGAAATCTGGGGACTCAGTCACTGGGATGTGGCATCCAAAAACTTGGTATCAGAGGTGAAAGCTCAAACATGACCCTGCCACGAGAGCAAATGCCTTGTTTTCAACACATGGGGTTTAACCCAACTCGTAAGCACAGGAAAGGTCACATCCCATCTCTTGCCATCACAGAATGCTGAGCCATTCTGACCTTCCAGCACTGCCTGCACTTATTTTTCATTTCCTTATGGTATTTTGTTCCTCTTTCACCTGTGAAATCCTTAGAAAGAGACTAAAGGGAGTGAGAAAGTGGTAAGAAGGGATTTTTGAATCTCATTGTGCCAAGAGAGCAGTGGGACAATGAATATCTGCTTATGAATTACAAGGTGTGTTGTGTCAGCTTGTACAACAGCTTTGAGAACAATGCGGGATGTGATGTAAGAAATGACAAGACTAAGCCAGGAAATTAAGAAAGAAGGAAAGAAAGGGGACAAGACAGTAGAAATCCCACTGCAATTAGTCAAAACAAATGATAGCTTTAGTTGTCCTGCTGTCAGTTTGAAATGTCTCCACCACTTCACCAAAAGTACTCCAGATTTTCCCCAAGTACACCAGGACTGGATCCAATATTCTCTTGCAATGCTAAAGCTTCTGGATGTCAGTCCTGTGATACAAGTTACAAAGGTGTGTGTTCCAGAAAGGTAAAAAAATAAAGCTATTTTAGTGCTGTTTGCCCCATTTTGCCCAAGTTTTTCCATTGTATCCCTCTGCACCCTGACAAGCACATCTCCAAGAAACAGAACAAAGAGGCATAAAAAAAACTAAAGGATAAAGATGGTGACAGAGATCTTCTCCTGAAGGCTTAGCTCATCTCTGGGAAAAGCTAGTCTGTGGTCTCTTCTTGGGCTGATGGCTTTTTTCCTCACTGAGTTTAAGCAGATGCACTTTGGATACCTCTTTTTGCAACAGCTGCCCAAGGGTCCCTTGGGCTGGGAGAGAAAAGTCAAACACTGACACCTTGGTATTTTCATGGAAATTCATGGCACAAGGTGTGAAAAGCCTGTGCCTAGTGCAATAATCCTGTGCCTATCTAAATATATATATATACATACATATATAAATTTATTTCTAACCTAGAAAAAAAGGTTAACCATGCAAAAAAGAACTTGGTGTCCTATGCAGAATCACCCTAATCCTGCTGCTCTGCCCCACTTCATCCCAGCCCTGAGCACACTCAGCATCATTTCTGCCTCCAACACTCTGCAGAATTGTCATTATGCTAATTAATTAAGCCAAATAATTCCATTAACAAACTGATCTTCAGGAATGCAGTGAATCCTCTCTGCTGCGTCCCAGAGACTTGCACAAGTAACGGCTGAAAACTCAGAGCGGGTTGCGCAGCAGGCATGGTGTCAGGATAAGAAGGAACACTTCAGTCCGGTTACACTGGACCCAGATTGCTCTGCCACTTGAGCACAAGTCAGAAGTCGTTTTGATACTTTCATTCTGCAGGTTTGCATCTAAACAGGTGAATTGCTGCGAGGGGAGAAAATTCTCTTTGCACTTACTCCAGAGGACACAGAAAAAACCTGTTAGTACTGCAGCACGGAAGATAACAGGTTTGGTGCATCCTGCAGAGCTCCCAGGGATTTGGAAAAAGAATTTGCATGCGATAAGAAGAGCAAGGACGAGGCTCATGGGCAAGCACGGTGAGTCTTGGGGGCTCCTGCAGCAGTGGTGCAGGCCCACTGAAAATTTCATGGTGGCCACACTGCAGAGGTGCTCTCCATCCCAGTTTTGCTTTGGCCAGAGCACACAAGAATGCCAAAATGACTTTCAGAAAACCACGGGGTACCGCTGGGGATGAATACATCCTTCCAAGGCTGATAAAATCTTCATTTTTTTCTTCATTTTCCTGGCTACTTGCTCAGAAACTCTCAGGACAGCGAGGGACGGGGAGGTGCAGGGTGGCCTTTGGTGGCTCACGGAGCGGGGAACCCACTCTCAGGGCTCAGGGCTCGCAGGACAGAGCAGCAGCCTGTTAGATGGGAGCCCTGTCACCGTGCTTTATGAGTCAGTGTAAACTGGGATTATTTCGTAGGGCTGTCAGAAGCTTGGCAGAGCCATGGAGCCCCTGGGCATTTGCTGAAGCCAATTCAGCTAACTGTGGAAGAGCTGGCTTGTTATTTAGCTAAAGCTATTGTTTGCTTTCCAGTGCACTCACATGGGATATCTGCCAGCAGAGCGGGCGAGGGAAGGTGTGAGTGCGTCCGTGTTTATAGGTGGGAATTATCAATTCTGTATTTCCTGCTGCGTTTTATAGTGGCACACAGCATTGTTCTCCTCCTTGCCAGCCCTGGGAAGGGTGAAGCAAAGCGACCGCCTGTTTGGAAAGTCTCCTTTCTGCAACACAGGGAGCCCTGAGCGGCAAGTCGGTGCAGGCCCTGGCAGGGCGGGGAGGCCTTTTGCAAACTCATGGGAAAATAGTTCCCGTGTGATGTGAAGCTCATTACCAAAGTCAGTGCATGACTTTTATTGCTGATGCTACCAGATGCTTGGCTGAGCCCATTTTAATCTCTTTCAAGTGGCACGGACCTAATTGGTATCTTAGAATTCCTCTTTGCAACAGGAGCCTGCACCAAAGCCTCCAAATCGATGAGGAGCCTCCTGCCAGCTTCAGCGGATTTCAGATCTGTGTGCCAAATGGTCCCCACAAATCCCCACACCAACGTAGCTGACCCGATCGCTTCTTGATCTCGGCAAAGGGCCACGTCCGTGCCTTAAGAGAGGCTTTTTTGGACTAAGACCCACATCCCCACGCCAGAGACCTTCACTGCTAACAGTGGAGGCGATGCCATTTCACGGTCTGTGGTCTGAAGAGCCACTTGACAACCATCTCCTAATTTTTGCTGATGCCATTATGTGTGTAGGGCGAGCTCGCCCTCTGCAGAATGGCATTAGTGAAAGGAAATAATCAATCTCTCACCTTCAAACCTCATAAACCGCCCAGATTTCCTAACACCTTGACTTGCATCTGCCCACTGCTTGTGGGTGTTTGCACGGGGGAGGCGGGCCAGGTCCACACCTCCACCCTTTAGAAATGCTGGAAAAGACCAGGAATTCCCTCAAAGCAGGGTGGAGGCAGAAAGCAGTGATTCCCTCTGTCCTACAAGATCTGGAAATCATTTCAGAAGAGTGGTGGCTGTCACCGAGCCTTCTCCCATGGGACCTGGGAGGTCAGGGCAGCTCTCCAGGACTCTCCTGGGATGCAGGATGCTGCTCACGTGCAGCATCCCAAACGTTAGCCTGAACTTTTCCTCCCTACTCTGAAACGAGTCTGTACATTTGAGGCCAAGCCTTGGGAGCCGTTCATTCATATTAAAAAAAGGAGGGGAGGCACGGGGAGGAAAGGAAGTGAAGATGAGCCCTGATAGCACGCAGGTGCTCTTATCAGGCCCAAAGACTAAGTGCTTCCCTTCACTGGCAGCAGCAAAGAAATGCCTTCAAATTAATAAGCGCTTTGGAGCACCAGCTCTCAGTCTGAGATGAATGCCCACTTAAGGAGCATTAACTGTGACACCCAGTGCTCACACCAGACAGGTAAATAAATAAATGTCTCTCGCCTCTTGTTCCAACCGGGAGAAAAATGGTGCCAGAGAGAAAGTCAAAATGGCTTTATTTCAGTCGTTGACTATGGGTCCTTTTCTGACTTTTCTTCCAGAAAATCTTCTGTATAAGAGGCAAAGGCCCTCTCCTCTGGAGCACAGAGGAAGGCACTGACTTGCTCGGTGCAGAATTGTGCTCGGATCCCTGCTGCGCGTCCTGGTCAGAGGCCCTCCCAGATAACTGGGTGTTTCTGACTTCTGCATCTAAGGACGCGATCAGTTCATTACCTAGCTCTAATTTTTTCCCTTGCAATTTGTTTGTTTCTAGAGTAGCAGACAGAGAGAAGTAAAGGACTCCGAATAAACACGTCAAGAGCAGGTTTCTCCCAGGCTGCAGGGCAAAGCACAGGCAATGCAGCATGACAGCGTCCCACCCTGAATGATGGGTGGGGAAAACTCTTGATGCTACTTGCGAAATGCTTTCACTGCTGCCTGCTACGCACTCCAGTGCAGGGAGAAAAATTGCAAAACCAGCAAATGCATTGTTATTCCATTTTTGAAACATTTTTCTCCACCTCTCCTGGATGCTGCCGTCCCATCTGTCTTTTCATCTGCTTCTTTATGCAGAAGATGGTTTGGTTTGTTCTGGCTAGGGAAGGTAACATCCAACTATTCCAAAGCATAAAGCCTCTTGGGAAACATCACAGGGAGACCAGGATCTGACCAAGCAGTGATGTGCAGCAACTATAAAGCCTTGATAAATCCTTTGATAAGCTTGCCTAACTCCCTCCTTCTTTTTTTTTTCTTAAAAAACAAAAACAAAAACAAAAAAAAAAAAACTTGAACGTGTCCTCAAGTAAATGACAAATTTTATCCTGAAATTCTTACAGGACAAAACTACTGCTCACGCAGACACTGCTCATGCAGACAACACATTTAGGAGAGAAAATTCTGCAACTTTCTCCCAGATAAATTTGCTTAGGAATCTGCATACCGTCTCTTGTGCCATGGGATCACCAAAATGCATGCCTGGCATTGGTATCACAGCAGATGTGATTGCTGCAGAAACCAAGCTGGGTGCACCAGTGCAGCGCTGAGCCTGGTGGTGGCTGAGGGCAGCAGAGCCCTGGTGGCCCAGTAGCCACTGGTCCCCAGCTGTTCTGCATCAGGAGCTTCTCTTAACTGCTTCAACAGCAGCAGAGATGCGAAATGTTCCTCGGGTTGGGAGCTGAGCTGCTCCCAGAGATGTAACCCACAACTTAACATCGTCAGCACGGTGACAAACGTCCCTACAGGTCTTCCGAGCTCAACAGCACCTGGCTCAAACTAACCATGACCGGTGGCCGAATGCAGAGAGGTTTGCAGCCCACCATTTGCTGCATCCCACCGTGGTCTCCGTGTGGAAGGGGCAGGGGACTTCAGCCCTGCAGGCTGCATGTGAGACAAGGGAATGGTGCAGCCATGGGCTGGGGTCCTGCTGTGCTGCCCCCAGGGGCAGGGAGGAGTGAATCCCTCTGGAGCAGTCCCACTGACTTCTCTGTTGCCTACACCGCTAGCAATTACTCATTACAAAGCTACTTACAGTGATGCTATGAACAAGGCACTCTGCAGTGGGATTAATCAGAAAATAATGTTTAATAATGGGTAAGGTCAAAGGTTTTACCCAGAACTGCTGACCGATCCAGAGAGAGCTGACAACAGCAATTTTAGGAAGCCCTTTGTATAATTTCTTTTGCTCTAATATTTGAACACCAGTATCTCATAAGGTTGGGAAAAAAACTCAGAAGCAAAAGCTTGAGATTTCCAGTAAGATACAAAACCAGACAAAAGGAGTAAGTCAGGGATAATAATTTTTAAGAGCTGCGGGTGGGACAGGGCAGATGACATGCCTCCTTGCTGTGTCATTTACAGCCACTGATAAAGGCAGTTTGAGCTGCAGGTGCTGTGAAGCAGTGACATGCACATGGATTGCCTATGACATTCTTTAAATTTCAGAAGCATTAAGAGTAAGCAATTTTCCTGGCCCTCTACCGGGTCACTGCCCTGAAATGTCTGAATTTGCTTGTGCATCTCAAAGGCCTTTGGGACTTCACGGAAACATCATAGCACCAGGAGAGAAGTCCAGCAACCTTTTCTTCAAAAAACAGATTTGCTTTATCTTCTTTTCCCTGTCTTACAATCCGGGAATTACAGAAAAGAAATATTTCTCAGAATGCCTAGAACCTGCATGGATTTCAAGTTCAAATAAAGGCAACCCAAGCTGGAGGCTGGTACTGGATGTGTGTAAACCCTTAACACACTTCTGGAAGAAGCACAACAGAGGAGGTTCCTCGGTGCGGCTGGGGAGCCTGATGTCTGTTAGGCTTGTTAGGCAGATTTAGGCTGGAGGTTATAAGTTCCAGCGTGCCAATGGCACTTGGGACTCATCGCCCCTGAGTGCAGCTGTCTGCCTGGCAGGTGGCTGCTCCGACCCGGCTCCCGGTGGCAGGAGCTCGGCATCCAGAGGGGCTGATTCATCCTGACCTGACAGATCTCCCCGATAGAGGAGATGAATCACCTCCTCGTACCTCTCTCTTTGTTGGCTATGGGAGGAGTCTAGACAACTTGTTAGGACAAAATGGCTGATTTTCAGATAGACGAAGTTTTGTAACACTCATTTCACTGTGAATCCTTCATGAATCCCAGTCCCATTTTCTAAAGTAGCCCAGGTCCTGAAGAGGTTTACCAAAAATTTCCGGAATGCAAGGCTGGTAAGACACTTTAGGCTCGGAGAAAGGCCTTCCCCACCATAAATGCAGGAGAGCCTTTCAGAGAAAAGCCATGAGCTGTACAAGTCTGTGGTGAACCAGAAGTGACTGAACTGCTCCGTGCAGTGTCCTCTGTGGTGTCCAGCAGAGGCATCTATTAGACCTTCATAATCCTCATACAAGCCAACACAGCAACATCAGTGCTGGACTGAAATCCCCGGCAGCCAGCTGGCATTTCTAACCAGTCTGCATTTGTCCTGCTGCTCTAATGGTTGGGAAGGAGACCAGGAATTAACAAAATTAAACAACAGCACTGACACCAGCAGCACTGACCGCAGTGCCATGCTGCCAGTGCTGAAGCATGAGCAACTGCAGAGCCACAGCTTCGTTCCTCTCTCCTTAACAAAAGACCAGCCAGAAACCACCAGATAGCAGGAACAGAACAGTTTTGCTTAGACAAAGCACAACACACTTCTTTCAGGAGCCACAACAGATAAACAGCAATAAATCATGGAAACAAATCAGCACAACCATGAAGCTCAGGGGTTCCAGCTCTGGCTCAGGATGCCCCTCAGCTACAAAATGCTGGGGGCCAGGAAAACACTCTGGGAAGCACCACTGCCTCCTTCCCATGCTTAGACCCTTCTGCAGGGGTCCATCCCCACCCTTGAGATGGAAACAGGATGCTCAGCTAGGCGGACCCCCCGCTCTGACCCATCACTGCTATTCGTTTGGCCTTACACCAGGCAGAAATATCACTGTCTGGCATTTAAACAGCTCAGCAAAAGACTTTGAAACAGACAGACAGTTGACGTTGAGTTGACAGACAGTGTAAATAAAAATTTCAAAGACATGCCCTTGCTCCCAGCCCACCTACTGAACATGCAGCAAGCATCAAACCTAGCAAGTGACGTTATCGCTGCCTTGAGGAAAGCATGCTACACCATGGCCATTAAAAGAGACGACAGATGAATCTTTCTGAAGCTGAGGAATGCAGGTGCTGTGAACAGGCAGAGGATCTGGCAGCTAACAGGAAAAGCTTCACTCCTCTGTCTCTGTGCTTGAAGCCAACATAAGCACCTTTCCTGGTTCAAACCTTTGAAGGTTGACAGGGAGCTGCCTTACAGTCCCGCAGCTGTTGAAAGGAGCCCTTTTTTTTTTTTCCTGTATTCAAATCCCAGATCTGTGAACTGCGCTTTTTACTTTATAGCTGATGAAAACCAAGGAAGAACAGAATACAGGTCCTAGGTGGAGGGGGAACACAAGCACACGCAGTCCCGGTAGACTTTGGAGTGGTTTGGAGTGCTTCCCAGTGCACCAGGAGTCTGTCACCAAGGCCATTCTGCAGCATGTGTTTGCTCAGATTGCACAAAGACAAGTACAATCTTACAAGTGCTTTTTCTGGCAATCTGTAATATAATATTTTCAGAAGTGGGAGAAGTGAAACACCTTTTTTCTAAGTTCAGAGAGTATCTAAAAAGAGACTGAAGTAGCATTTAGGTGGGAACAGCAAATGATGCAAATTCCCTGATGATCCCCAGCCAACTGCTTTGATTTTGTTCACATAATATTTGGTGCATGGAAATAAAATGGCAATTGTTCCACGTGAGCAATGGATGTGCTCCAAGCTTTAACTGAGGTGGACCAATCTGAAGCTATGACCTTCAGACAGCTTGTGTTGTTGGGATACTAATCCACAAGACCAAATTAAATCTTGTTCACAGTGAAATCGCCAGCCACATATAACATCAACATAAGGTCCTTGTTGCCCCTTGATTCCAACTCCTGATCCTCTCCCACAGCATTGAGTTACTTGCTAAAATAGCCATGCACAATCTCTCTCCAGCAAATTTCCAAAGTGCTGTGACCTTGCCACTTGACTTCTCCTGATAGAGGTTGCTTTCTGTGCAGGTTACCCCAAGAGCATGCCACAGTTCCCAGATAAAAGAGTAGCTTACCGGATACCCCCAGTTGCTGTTTCCTGTTTGGGTTTTGGCGTAATAGCTGCCTCGGGATGTCCCATAGCCATAACCATCAGCTATACAGTCATACATGGAACCTGTAAATGGAAAAAGCACTGTCAGTAGGAGAAAGTGGTCCCAGAGCACTTTTTTTTTTTTTTTTTTTTTTTTTTTTTCCAGTGAATTTACATCCTTTCAAATTGCCAGCAAAGAATAACAGAGTTAGAAAACTTAACAGGGATGTAGGAAAGAAAGTCAGTAAGTCATGCTCTTGCCATTGCAGGCAACTCGAAGATATTTATCCAGAAGAGCCCCTAGAAACTCCAGCCCACAGACCGTGAGCAACACCCGAAGGTCTTCAGTACACAAGACCATAATAAAAAAATAAAAATAGTGCCATAAAATCCACAAGTGGACAAGAGCAGACTGGGCCAAAGACTTGGCTGATATCTTGCGTCTTTGTTATATGTGAGGAATGGGGTGAGATTTTGTGCCACTCAAGAAGCTCTGGAGCTTCTGGAAGCTCTGAACCTGAAACTCATCTCCTTTACTCTGACTTGGAGGTAACTAAAATTCACCTCTTCTCTGAAGGTAAAGCCCACCCCAACCCTTTTGACGGTCTGTCTGGGGTGAAATGCTTTCCTGGTCTGAAGACTAATAATGAGATCCACACGAACAGTGTGAGCAAGGCTTGCTAAATTCAGTAAGTTGTAAATAACAAATGTGATTGGTAAATGATGATCACACACCTGAGGATCTAAAATAGTCAAGCACTAAAAAAACAAAATAGCATTGCCTTTAATTTCCATCACCAGTCTCTGAAAGATCACTCTGTTTATACTTTGTTTTCCTGAAAATGTATGAAGTTCCATCATTATGAACACAGGGCTGCTTGAATCACTATGACAAAAATAATAATAATAAAAAAAATACAAACAAACAAACAGAAAAGAACAACTCATTCTCTTTCCAAGCTGCAGTTCCCTGAACACCCTTCAGATGGTCCAAAAGAGTTTAAGGTCATTTAAATTTCATTTTCAAAAGTGCTCAATAATTGTGGCATCCCAAGTCCCGTTACGAGGAAGTGCAAACCCTACACCCCAATTAACTTCCAGGGAGAGCTCTGAATGTCTAACAAACTACAAAATCAGGACTTACCTGTCTCAAGTTATGCACCTAAACTGGTGGGTAATGTCAGAAATATCCTAATCTCTGATGGTTTGATAAGACTCATCTCTTAGATAAACTGGATAAACTCTACCACAAAGGCCCCGAAGCCACTCAGGTCTTCTACAGCCACCGATCCTTGGAATATGTCTCATTTATTGCCTTGCCTGAGGCATCCAGAACCTGTTATGGTGATTTGGTACGTGGCTAAAAATTCTTGCATTTTCTCAGGAAGATCGTCCCCATAGATGCAGTATAAGTAATGAGATTTTCTTTCTATTGTCAACGAGAGAGGAGCAGCACTGCACAGATGGCAGCATCTGCAGAACACCACTGAATGCAGAACAAGCAACAGCAGGGAGGGTTCACAAACATATGCTTGTGCAGAAAACTACAGGATCTCGTTTTCCATAAAATGTATAGGCTCGGTGAGCATTGTTCCAAGATGCCTATTAATATTTCTCCAGCACTGATTGCTTCATATACATTAAGCTTCACAGGACTTGTGTTTAAGGGTGAAGGCAATAGCCATCGACCCGAGAAGGGAGGTACAATTCAGGGGCAGAATTCACCTACTGCTTACCTACCCCATAGTTTGCCATGAACCTCCAGATGTTACTACTGGGCTGCAGCAGAAGCAAGGCAGGGCTTGAGATGATAAGTTTGTGCCAGGTGATACGCATTCTGAGTGCAATCCCATAACAGTTTCCTGGGAACTACTTCTCACAATCATTCTCTAGTTCTGTGCAAACAGAATGTGTCTGCAGGCGGGAATTTCCTGACGCTGTTTGTGAGTCAACAGCACCCTTAAATGGAAGAAAGTGTTTTTGGGTGTGACTCACGGGTTAACCTGACCAGTCCCCCCGGGACCATGCTTTTCTTCTCAGCATCTATTCCTGTCAAGCACAGCACTAAAGACTTGGGGGTTGAGCAAGGAAATGCCAAAAATGAACCAGTTCAGGCACATGTAATTTTCCTTGTAAAGTCACCATTCAGTGGACAAATTCAAGAGGCCGGGAGTTTCACGCAGGTCTATGTTCTTTGGTTGCTGAAGAGTAGACTTCACTTCCAAGAACTTGCACACAAGAGGTTGTAAATATATAATTATACAAAGCCTCAAACGTTCAAGGCATTTTGAAGCTGCCTTGCTGGTTGGAGAAGGTGCTCCTGCCACCCCAGCACCGTGCTCTGCTGCTTGGAGAGCTCAGTATGAAGGCCAGGAGGAACCTGTGGATTTTATGATGGAGGCGGCTGAAGAAAACATCAGCTTTGTTTTGTCCTGTAAGTTTACACAGCTCTCTGCCTGACTCATCCTGAGAGGCAGCTTGGCTGTGTACAACCACCCCTAGGGGAGAGGAGGATATTCTGCTGTTCAGCCACCGCACGGGTAAAGACCATACAGGATGGCCACAGCTCCGTCTGAGACCCTGGGGTAAAACAGACTGTCTCCATAAATTAAACTAAAGTAAACTATACTAAAACAAACAAAACAAAACAAAACAAAACATAAAAAAATCACTTTGGCAGGGGCTAGACTTGCTCACTGGGGCAATGATGAAGTTCCTGACGCTGTTTCCTAGCTATGCCTGAGTCCCATTTGTTGGCGTCCAAGCTGCTGCTTAGCTCTCTGAAGCACCCACTTGCACTTGCACAGGCACAGAGCCGATTAAAACTGCATCAGTGGTAAATACCAGGTGGGATAGAGGCAGAAAAATCATGGAAGAGACTCGCTCACGGAAGCACAGCCTCCCAGCTGTCTGAGGGCTGCTCAGGCTCTGGCTGGGCTGTCAAAGGGACCCCTCTCCCACCCCCGAATTGCCATTGCCCCACAGCATTTCCTTCAAAACTTGGTCAATCTAAATCCCATTAACTTCGTTGGGAAAGCTCACGACTGTAAAAGCTAAGTACAACAGATAAGGATTGCAAAAGCTTTTGCTTAATCGCTGCGAGCACCACTACATGCCAGCCTTCCCCTCCTCCTCCTCCTCCTCTCTCTGTTATCAATCCTCTGTTATCAATCATTGCAGAGCAAAGTAAGAGCTGATATAACACAATATGCCTGAGCTTTATGTCCCTCTTCATCAGTGATTTACATTCTTCAAAGACAACTTTACAGCCCTTAAAGCTAGGAGGCTGATGGCAGGAAGAGTTATGTCACAAGTGCCATTTTTCAAGCACGACAGTAGAAGACTCCAGCTGGACACAGAAAGCTAACAGGGAGTTTTGTGGCAATGGAGGCATATTAATAAATATTAATCTGTGGCAGGGAAAGGCAAGACAAGAACCCGTCACCGGTAGCGCAGGCTAGACAAGTCAAATAATAAACCATGCACAGCCTTAAAACAATGCGGATGATTAAACATAGGAAAAAAGTAGTAAGAGGAGAGGACCTGTGGGAAGCCCAAAGCAGGATGCCTGCTAGGAGAGAAGTGTTGGTGGAATCCCAGCAGCTGAGAGCTGTGCAGGGATGACCAGGCTGCATTTCTGCCTCCTGGCCTCTGAGCAGAGGGGCCGTTCCTTCCTATACTCAATAACCTGAAAGGTTTGTGGAGGAGCTTTCAGTGACCCATCTCCTGCTAGGGGAACGTTACAGAAGTCAAAACATCGACTGTCTGCAATGCCCTCCGTGCACATCAGAGTAATTCCCCCATTAGGTGTTGGTGGGGCTTCCCTCGACCACAGCCAGCCTCTGCCTCGCGGCTCAGCCACGACACCGGTGGATACGACACTCAGTCTGGGTTTCCTCAGAGCCCTGCCAGCCCATGACGAGGCACTGGCAAAGCTTTTCTTTAGCCAGAGGACCTGGGAGATCAGTGCTGATGGCCAGGAGGAACTGGTTCAGCTCGGCCTTTCCTCCTGCCACTGCTCCACGTCTTGTGCATGACACCAGGATCTTCAGACAGCGGCCTCACTGCCTTGACCTGCTGCACTCCAGTTAACCAACTGATTTTTGGTAGGTGTCGAGGACATTGAGGGAACATCTACTCCCTTTAAAAAGACACAGTTATGGTTCACTAGTCCCATCCCTGCTGCGTGCAGGTGGGCTACATGCTCATGTCCCCAGCCTACGTACACGGGTGCAGGCACTTGGGATGCTGGGGAAAGCTCTGCTCTGCCCTTCAGCTCCTGCTCAAGCCAGGTATCAACATGCAGGGACTGACAGCTGGACCTGGGTCAATACAGAAGGAACAAGGCTCGAACATTTATCAAGGGGCTTTAAAACTTCCCCAGCTTGAGGAGCATCTCAGAGAAACAGATGTCCACCCAGCGGCCCCTCAGCCTGTTTGCAGGAGACATTCACGCATCTCACTTGGTCTGCTCAGCTGCCCTCCTGACCAACAGCAGGAAAAATCAATATGAAGCAAAAAAACTGCCCCTTGGAATTTCAGCCTGACCCTCTCAGGCTCCCACCCAGGAGAAAAAATGAGGAATAAACAGGAACTCCTTGCCCTTCTGGGAGTCCCTCCAGCAATGCATGGAAGGAGCAGTTCCCAGGGCAAACCACCCGTGCCCATCAAAAAGGGGCACCAGGACCTCGGTGCTGCCCAGCCTCCCCACAGTGGGAACGGGGCAGCCTCAGCCCCATGTTGGGAGGCAGCTGCTGGGAGCTGGATGTGACTCAGCTTCCCTGGGACGCAGAAACCAGAGCTGCACATTTCCACGCAATTCCCATTCCCAGACATTCCCAAAAGTGTCTGGAGGAGGGGTTTAGCTTGAGCTTGTCGAGCGGAGACGGGCAGCTTGGGAATTTGCTTTTCTTTATTTCTTTCCCAGAGGTTTCACCTGGGCTCCTCTCCAAGCAGAATAATCCCCCTCTGCCTCCCTTCCTTCCTCCCCATGGGCAGCAGTGGGAGATGTCCCCCTGCCCGCTTCCCCTCGTATAACCACCTGCTGCTAAGGGAGGCTGGTGGTGCCCCAGTCCCCATCCAGAGCCTCTCGCCTCATCCTGGGCTGTATTTTGTTTGGTCAGGTCTGGCACCATAACACCGTAAGCAATAAACCCTCCTGAGGGAGGCGGGGATTTGCATCTCCCATCGCTGCCATTTTGGTGGCAGCAGAAAGCTCTCCTCTCCCCGTCCCCCACCCACCCGCAGGAGTCCATGTCCACAAATGTGCAAAAAAAGAGAGAGAAAGCAGAGGTTTTGGATCACACACATCTTTCCCATGAAGCTTCTCTATTCCCTCTATCGCAGCAATGACGATGCCCGCATCCAGGAGGGCTCCTGCGGGAGTGCCACCTCCGCTCCTTCCCAGCGCCTCTTGGCACACCAGCCCCAAACATGTCTGGACCGTGCCACCCCACTGGCACTGGAGTCTGCCTCCAGATCCAGCTCGGAAAAGCTGCCACCAAGTTGTAGTCCCCAAAAGAGCCATCAGAGACCAGCCCAGCTCACCCAGCTTCCCTGCAAACACCTCCACGCACACTGCGCTCCCCAGGCACGCTGAAGGATTCGGTCCCAGCCCCAGCAGCCCCCATCCCCCAGAGCCTCAGGCTTTGCTCTTCCCATTAAGCCCGGCCGGAGCAGCGAGCTCGCCACAGCTGCTGGTGAAAGCACCACCGAGAGCCAGGAGGTTTTGTGTTGTGGCTGCTGCGCCCATCTGGTTTTGCAGCTCCTGTATGGGGACAGCTGGGTTGCCCTCCAAGTCAGCTTTCGCCAGACGCAAGGACAGAGAAAAAAATAATTTGCCAAGCCTCAAACCAAAGAGGAAGGCATTCCTATAGGAAAACTAGAGCCGGGACTCAGCTGAGGGCTTGCACAAACTCTGTGCGTGGAGGTGGAGCAGCTGGATGCCTGCACCCCGCTCTACCCCACTGCAGAACGGAGGGGACTGCGAAGCATCCCCACTGTGCCGCTGCGGTAAGGCAGGGACACTTCTCATCCTCTCACCCCCTTCCTGCCACTCACACCGGGACATCCCCGAGGCTCAGCCTGCAAATGGGGGACACGTTGGGAGCTCTGGAGGCAAAGCCTGAGCTGCCAGAGCTCACGTCCATGCCCTGTGCGTAGCAGAGCTGCCTGCTCCCTGCCTGCCGCAGTGCTGCCAGCCCCACGGCGCGGTGGAGCCGCGATGCTGGTGGCTTTGGCTGCCTGCAGGAGGGGATGAGATTGGAGGAGAAGCCCTCCTAGGGGACACTTGTGGAGGAGAGGTTCACAAAGATTTTAGGCAGCTTTGAGGCCAGGGAGCAAACGGCTAGCAGCACGGCGCAGACACGTCCCAGAGCCCCGGGGATGGACTCGCTGCACCGGCGCCGTGCCCACACAAGAGACCCCGGCATCCCCTGTCCTGGATACCCTGTTATAGATGCAAACCGCTCTGACCCCACAAAAGCTCACAGCACCTGCACCGGTCCCAAAGGGGACCCCTTGGTGTCCACCACACGGTGGGGCGTTACCTCGGTTGGAGTGTCCCACGCTCGACGACACCGACGACTTCTGCTTCTGCCGCTTCACCGTCATCATCACTTGCTCTTGGACCCGCTGTTTCCCCGTGCCCTTGGTCTTCAGCTTGTGATCCGAGGGCAGGGCCAGCGTGGAGCTGGCCTGGTCTTGGAAGCACTCATATGCCAACGCTGTCTTCAGTGGAGAGTGAATCATGGCTGCACACCGCGGGGCTGGGGGGAGAGGGGGCTGCACTGCACCTGACCGCGCGCGACACGAGGCGACAGCGAACGCGTCTCGTTCTGGCGTTAATCTCCCGAGCCCCTCCTTGCCATACGTCCCCCGGCCGAGGGTGTCTCAGGGCTCCTGCTCCCGGCTCGGCTCCCTGCCGTGTGAGCAGGCACACCCTCTGCCAGACTGGATATACAGCCCTGCCTGCACACACCCACGCGCTCCCCGCCGCCGCTCGCTCGCGGCCCCCGCGCCGCCGCTGCAGGGCACGCGGCTCTGCTGCCCTGGTCCCAGCTCTGCCCCAAACTGGGGGGGGAGTCCCAGCAGGGAGAGGGGAAGGGTGGGAAGGGGGTTGGGGGTGGGCATTGGGCACTGCTGCGCCCCCTCGCAACGGGGCCATGGATATGGGGCTGTGCGTCTCGCTAGGAAACGGTGCTCATAGGCTGGAGGAGCTCCCGTGCAGCCCGCTCAACTTGTTTTGTGTTATTTCTCTTGGTTTAAGATGGATCGAAATGGTGTCCCAGTGCCAAGAGCCTGGGGACAGCCCTGTTAGCAAGAGGCAGCGTTGCACACACCATGGGTCAGTGGCACAACGCTGCCCACCATGCCCGGTCCCTAGGGGTCCAGCCACCACCCTGGCCCCGTGGAGATGCTCCCATCTCCCTCTGTCCAACTCTCCCTGTGCAAAAACTTCCTCTGCCTGCACAGGTCGTGGACCCTTTGGCAGCAGCAGTATAAAATCCGAGTATAAATCAGGACAGGCACCCGGCAAAGCTTTGGGGCAATCTCTGCAAGTGGCTTGGGGCAGCGGGGCAGAAGCGAGGACTTTTGGCAAGAAGACTGCAAGAGAACCTGGCTATGTGAGAAATCACACGCTGGGTTGTGACTCTGAAGGAGAGGTTTCTCTCTGCCAAGCCAGGCTGCAGAGGGTCCTTTGCAGAGAACCAGACCCCCTGGTGCTGGGAGACTCAGTTTCACAGCAAGTGCTGGCAAAGCTCCTGCCGAGCCACTAGAGGCTGATAGAGGAGGAGAGGCACAAACCCCTTCAGGAGGGAGGCCAAGGGGAGGGCGCCCTGGACAGAGGATCCCTGGGATCCCTTGTCACCAGGTCCTGGGCATGGGACAAGGACACATGGCTGGAGGACCACGTTCCTCTGCACTGCTGGACAAAACTCCCAAAAACTCCCCGCAGCAGAGAGGACTTGGGAGGGTTCCTCCATCCCTCAAGGGACCAGTGCCTGGGGTCTAGCTGAGCTTAGACCCGGTGCTGGCAGCTCACAGATGCTGGGTCCCTCCCCGAAAGCAGCAGGAGGACACCGAACGCACTTTATTTCATTCCCATTCATCAGGTTTTGTGTTTCCCTGGTGTTTGTGAACACGCAGGTGGCCGCAGCAATGCCGCACGTTGGTTTTCATGGGAACAAGAGCAATATCAGAAAGCACGGGGCGTGTTCCTGGGTAGGGTGAGCTTTGTACACCTGCTGCTGCTCCAGGGTGCTTCTCCAGTGAACCCCAGCAGCAGAAACCCAAACTCTGTTAATGAGACTCAGACCTAGAGCAACTAGAGCCTAATTACCCTTGGCTTCCCCTCCCCAAGGTTCCCAATGTCTCACCCAAGCGATGCAGCAGCTTCGCTCTGCTCCATCACCCAAACAACTCAGACATTTAGGGCATGCCCAGGGGAGGCCAGCCTGGGTGAGCGCTGCCCAAGACCTCTGCCAATGTCCAGGAACACGGAGGAGGATTTTCTGCTTCTCCTGTGCTTGTTTTCATAGTGGAGACACGTCTGTGCGCTTCCAGTCTGGATAGGGAACAGCGAAGCAATACCTGGGTGTTGCTTTTCTGTGTCCTACTTGTTTCTCCTGAACGCTTGTTATCGATGCCAAACGATGTTTTCGCAAATCAATGACAGGCTGTCAGCGTCAGATGGCTTCTGCACAACAAAGTGCCCAGCTCTTGCAAACCTGTAATGTCATTTCCCCCGCGGCAAGGAACAGCCCTCACCCTGTCCCTGCACGGGAGAGCCAAGTGTTTATCACATCCAGTCATTTGCTGGCGGATAATACAAATGCTGTGCTCCAGCATCTGCCCTGTTTCATAACTCGCCCAAAATGCTGAGCTGGGCTGGGGAGCTGGGGACAGGGAGCTTACAGAGGCTTTCAAGAAACAATGGTTTCTTCGGGGCGAGTTTGCACAGTCTAGCCCAAGGGAGGGAATCTCCCAGGTTTCTGCAACTGACTCCAATCCCATCTCTAAAAGAGAAAAAGGTACTTAAATAAAGGAGTTTATTGCACCTCTATGCAAACTGCTGCTTCTGCTCTGAATCACGGGCTGGGGATGCTTACTTAGCAGGGCACGGTGAGTGTCATCCCCAGCAAGCCCAGTGCAGCAGAGCTTGCATCTGCAAGCGCCTGGAGCAAATTCCCTGTCTGCCTTTCTGTCTGGAGCTCGCAGGCACCGGGGCAGCAACAGGAGAAGGCTGAAAGGGAAACAAAACCTGTGCCAAATCTGGAGCAGGATAGGCGAAAGACTGGAGAGATTAACAAAACGAAAAAAAAAAAAAAGCAGCTGGTGATCGGAGGGAGACGGGGGCCTTCGCTGCGGTCCAGCGGCTGCATGTGCGCGCACCAAGCATCGCATGGCGATGCCGTGAATCACTGCTCCGCACCCCACACGCTCACAGGGACACACCTTGTGCATCTGGCCTCTTCAAAGCATTTTTGTGCGAGTTCCTGGGATTCCTGCCAACTCGCTGATTGCAATCAAAGGGCTCGCTGGCCCAATGCTGCTCCCAAAGTGGTGCAGGGTTTTCTGTTCAAACTTGTCAGGCACTCCTGAACTGAAGGTGTCTACAGATCACCACAAAATCTAAATCTAGCTTGAAAAAAAATAAAATAGCTGGCCCCAAAATTGCCAACGGACAGCCCTGCTGTGATTTTTTATCTCCTGGGGTTGCTTCTTTGTTGGGGTGGGTGGTCACCAAGAGGGACAGAGGTAATGGTGCTGGGAATTTCTTGCATTTCCCAGGATAATGCCATTTTCTGAGGGGTGACTCAGCCTCACCCAGCACAGCTGAGACTTCCCAGAGCCTGGCAAGGTTTCTCCAGGAGAAAACCTGCTCTTCAAATGCACAAAGCCTTAGTTTCGCTCAGCCTCTCATGAAAGGCTCTCCTTCTGCGGGACCACAAAGTGCCACGGGGCTGGTGGAGAGCTCAGCTCCATCAGGGGAACCGGGATCCAGCTGAAAGCGTGCATGGAGCAGCCCAGCTGAGGAGAGCCGTGCAGAATCCTGCTGAGACATGCGGACACCGTGTTTCTGAGAAAAACCTTCCCTGGGCTCCTCGCACACACGGCACGGAGTCGTTTTGGGGTGGTGCAGACACAGCCGGGCCCTCGGCAGAGCTGGTAACCTCCCCGAGCCCCGCAGGTCTCCCACTGTGGATAGGGGCTTACATGATAAAAGGAAGGAGAACCCCGCTTTCCCCACAAAAAGGAAGGACAGCTCACACGGAGCAGCTGCAAGGCTGCATGCACCAGGCTGAAAGCCTTGCGTAACGGAGATAAAGCACCTGGGAACGAAATCCCCGCATCGCTGGGGTGTGTTGTAACAGGCACCTGGAATAATTCTGGCTGGGGGACCGACCCTCTGCACAAAGCAGGGCCAGCCTGGCTGTGGTTGCTCCAGCCCTTGTCCAGCTGAGGTCTAATGGAAATCCAGCAGCTTCTCCAGCCTCTGTTCCAATATTTGGTGACTCTCACGGTGAATTTGTTTTCCAAGTATCTAAGAGGAATGTCCCATCTCCCAGCTCACTGCTGGTGCCTCTTCCTCTCCTTATGCACCTCAGAAGGCTCTGTCTCCTCTGCACCCTCCCACCAGGTAGCTGCAGAGAGCTGTAAGACCCCTCTCAGCTTTCCCTTCCCTGCCCAAACCTTGCAGCCCTTCCTCCTGGGTCCTGTGCTCCACTCCTGACCACCTTGGGGCTGGAGAGCAGACCCAGACCTGGGTCAAGCCCTTGCTGTCAGCTGGACTTCCAGGGGCTCAGGCTCCTGCTTTTCTGCTTTTTCTTCCCCTGTTCCTGGTAGATGGCACAGGCAAAGCTACACAAGCATAGCAGGATATCTGTGAGCTGGAGAGTGCTTCACTGCTCTGTGCAGGAGCCTGCAGGTGCCCACACTCAGCACCATGAGGCTGAGGATGGAGGTCATCCCTTCTGCCCTGCCCTACACCTGGGCAGCCCCTGCCAAACAGCCCCCTGCCAGGTGCCAGCAATATCTGAGCAGCAAAAACTTGGAGCTGCTTACAGCTCAGGGGGCTTGCCAGGGGCTAAAAAGGGACGTGCCCTGTTCAGCGCTGGGAGCAGGCACCAAGGAGGCGCCTTGGGAGGGCAGGGTGGGGACGGAGAAGGAAGCAGATCTGCGCTCCCCTCCATCAGGTTGGCCAGCCCGCCCAGTTGTCACCTCCTCGTGTCCCCATCTCACCTGAGGAGCCTCTACCAAACCGGTCGAGGGGCTGCTGGTGTCCTGCCACCTCCACCCGCTGCTCTCTGTGAAGGGGATGCCCTGCCAGGTGATGCTGTTGAGATGAACGAGAGGTTGCTCTCCACAGCTGTGCCGTGCTGCTGCCCCACCACCTCCAGCCACACAGGTTCAGGGCAGGGGGCTCCCGGCTGCCTGTGAGGACATCCAGCCCCCAGCAAGGATGGGCTGGGCTCCCGCTGCCGGCTGATGGTGACCAAGGGACAGCGAACCCTGCTTGCCCATGGCCAGGAGGCCTGGTGGCACTCTGTGCTAGCCTCTCCCTAGCTTCAGCTCTCTGCTCTGTTTCTGAGGGTCCTGAGACCTGCTCCAGAGGCGATGCTGCCAGGCAGGTATGAGCACACTGTGCAAAAAATTGACAGCTGGAGCCTGTGCCCACCGTAAGATGGTTCAGGGAGGTGACTGCAGCCACAGAGGTGTGAGCGGAGAAGGTAGACACACATCTCATCCAAAAAGGTACCCGGACTCCTCGCCTCCCTGTGCTCATACCAGCCTGACCCAGCTCAGAAACGCTGCGGGGAAGGGAGCGCGTGTTCCCACCGTGGAAGGAACAGAGATGACAGGGCCAAAATTAGAAAGGGAGCAAGCACGTAGATGGTGCGAGGATGCCCTTGATTCCACGGCGTTGTGAAATCCCCTCGCATTTCTGCTGGGGGAGGACACCTCGCAGACCAGCTTATGTAATGATGTAGCAACCTTTCTCAGCGTCACCCGGCTCGTTAAAGCAACCTGCGGCAGGGGGAGGGCAGGGGAGGCGATCGCACGCCCGTCCCCTGGGAGCAGATGGGGAACACGGGGTGCAGGTGGGTGCGGAGGAGGGCGGCGAGCGCTTGGGGTTATGCGCATCGAGCAGTGCCATGGGCTGGTGGGGCCTCTTCCCAGCCCTCCATGGCAATGTCTCGGTGCAGGGCTTTGGGTCTGGTTTCTCTCCACATCCTGCATCAGGGAGTCCCATCAATTTCATCCTGGCTTAAGCACAAAGGTGATGCTCGAGGTTGGGTGCTACAGGCACGGTCGTCCTCTCTCAGGGTGGAACGGGGCAGCCCAAGCTTTGGGATCACCCATTATCAGGGATCTCAGTGTTGGTTCTTCAGGCCCAGGCTCTTCCTACCTGAACTCCAGGAGGGTTTGTTTGCAGCTGTCAATGTACACAAGTCCTGTCTGGATGAAAACATCAGGTCCTGCAGCATTAATCCCAATGGTACTGCCCACCAGGACACAAAGTGGGTGACAATGAACTTTGTTGGTCTCATCAAAGCTGTGCTCATCCCCGCCTTTGGAAAAGCAGCTGCTGATGAGGACTTTGCTTCCCCATCCTCCTCTCTGCATTTGGGAAGGCTCCAATGCCTGCACAACCCCTAATTGCCACACGCTGGGTGATGCACAGGAGTGCGCTGCTGGAGATGCTCCTCCACCTACATGCGGGGCTGTGGCAGTGTCCCTGCAGTCCCTGGGGTCATCAGAGCCTGGGTGGGATCAGGACATCCCCAAGGAGTGGAGCTTTGCTCCCAGACACTGCCTTGTGCTTTCCATACTCAGCAGTAGCTCTTTGCAATTAAGGTGTCCACAGCTAACGATGGGCACTCCCACAGTTTTGAGACTGCAATCGCATTTTGGCAGAACACGGTTCACCACCTGGCGCGGACCCAGGCTGATGGGAACTCAAAAGAAATGCAAAAAGATGGATATGAGATGGATGCGCTCAGCCTAGCGTTAAAGGCTTTGCGGCTTTACATGTAGGCTGTGGTTTTATCTTTATCACGCTGTCCGTTTCTGCAGACAGCGTGACACGAGCGCACCAGGTCCTAGCCTGGGGTGCTGCAGGAGCTCGCAGCTTCCTGCTGGATGCGGCACCCCCGTGCCCCACGGAAAGTCTTTGCTAAGGCCAAAGTGACCGAGCAGAAAGCTTTGGTCCCATCCCCATCTCTCCACATGAAAGAGGACTCTTGAGCCCACAGGCAGCACAGATAAAATGCCCAGGCTTTCTCAATAAACCGGGAAAGGAAAGCGTTGCTTGTACGGGCACTGTGCAGCCAGCAGAACTTGGTTAGCACAAGCCTGGGTTCATGGGCACGTGTGAGCTGAACCTCTTCCTCTCCTGGGGCAGGAGAAGGCCAAGAAGTGAAAGATCTGGCAGAAGCTGCAGCCAGAACAGCAAGGGCAGCTGCCACAATGGTTCACGACCTCCTTCCCAGCTCACCAGATCCACTGAAGCCTTGCCCTTCCCAAATCTTTGGCAACTGCTCTCCTGGTAGGACCTGGGAGCTGGGTATCCCGCTGCGCCAACACCCTGCCCAGGAAAGGGGATGATGATCATAATCCCAGTCCTGAGGGATGAACCAGACAACCTAGAAGCTCAGTCCTTTTCCTAAATAAATGATGAAGCTTTGTTTAATAAAAATTGCTATGAATAGAAGCACTGATTAATAGATTTATGTGAGTTGTGCTATTAATGTTATTTCTTAAGGGTACCATTTTTTTTTTACAGCAAAACCTCTAACACTAGTGGTTAGTGGCGAATTTATCTCAAGACAATACATGAGGCTAATCTGTGTGTCAGGGATGGGTTATGTTTCACTTGTGTCTGCTTTCCAGGAAGAATCTGTGGTGAGCTGGGTTTCAATGTGGACAGGTTTTTACATGTCCACCTGCGGACTAAATGGGGAAAAATGGTTTCCAAAGCCAATTTATAGCCGGGCAGGCAGATAGTCTTTGGGTAGCAGTGATAGAGACAGGGCAAGGAGATGTCCGAGGTGATGTTCACCCACTAAAGTCATACCTGTGCACTTGATGCTGATCCTTCCATGACCTCTTAGTCCCTTTTGCCTCTCTCCTCATGCAAAATTACCTCCTTATTGGAAATGGGCTGAAGCACTGGGCTAAATTTCTGTGATCCTGTCTGTATGTGCAGCCACTCTGGTAGAACCAGGGATGAGTGGGGCTGCCTGACCCAGCTCCGACACCCGGCTCGGGGCAGAGGAGGAGCGCACTCCACACAGCCTTGGTTTAAGGACATGATTTATGCAGCCTCCCAGCAAGTTGGCTGAGCTCCTGCTCCGCATTGAGCAGCCCCGGGCACCACGGAGGGACTTTGCGACACCAGCTGGCAAATCCAAAGTGCAGAGATGAGGGCAGAAGCTGCAGCATCCCCAGTGCTCAGCCCTCAGCTGGGTCTGAAGTCTTGGCCATGACTCAAAACCAACGAGGGCAACGGGAGCACATCCCGTGCCCCCTGCCCCACTGCTGGAGAACAGCACACACCTCTCCTGGTTTTATTGTGGAAATAAATAACCAAGTCATCGGTGCAGGAGCGTCCTGTGCACCACAGGCTCTGGTGCAGGGAAAGCAGGCTGTGGTTTTTGTGACCATTCCTACCATTTTCTAGGTTGCCCAAGCAAGACACGTCATTGCCAAGGGCCAGCCCACATTTTCAAGGGGGTGCAATAAACTACCGCATGCATGTACGTGTCACTGCCCTCCCTTGGGGAAAATCACAGAAAGTTTTGGGTTGGCTGAGATGTTAATAGGTCCTGAGTCCAATGTCATGTTCAAAGCAGGGCTCACTCCAAAGGCAGCTCAAGCTTCCCCAGTCCTTGCCCAGTTGAGGTTTACTTACCTTCCTTCTGCAGATCAAAGTGCCCCGTCTTCCTCTTTTAATTAAAAAATCTGTCATTTCAGACAAATGTATGATCTAGAAAATCAGAAAAGATGTTTCAGTAGATATTAACTGGCAGCTGTCCTGAATAAGTTTTAACCTCCGATTTAAGTCAATTGGATAAAATAAAATCAGAAGCTTCTGTGCAGAAATGGGTTTTAACACAATTTTTTCCAGACACCTCTACTCAAGACCTCATCTCCTGGGAATTCCCAGCACTTCATGAACAGGCACAGAGAGGGCACCTTGCAGGGCTTGGTCACACTGCCCTGCATTGGTGCAGGGGAAGGACCAGGGGACTTTCTGAGCTTCTTTCCTGCCCTACAACATCAAACCCAGCCCTTCCCCTCCACTGCAGAGGGCCAGCAGCCAGGAGAGCGGCACATCATGGCAGTGACAGCAGGGACAAGCACTGACAGGGATGCTCCGGGCATCCACGATACAACCAGTGTGAAAAGAGGCAAACGAAGCTCGTGGGGTGCGTGGTCCTTGCACGCCGCATGGACAGGGCTGGCTCAGCCCTGAGGTTTTTGCAGCGGTTGGATGGTGCTGTGCAGCACAGCCCCGTGGGGTGTGACAGCGCCGAGGTCCTGCTGCACGGAGATTTCAGGATCACCAGCACAAAGCTTGCTCACGTTTGATTGTTTTAGAGGTGGTGATGCCAGTGCGCCGGGAGGGCGGAGGGGAGCTGCAGCAGCCCTGTTGAGGCATGTGCACAGGCGCCCTCCTGCAGCCCCGCCACCCTTTGGACCAAGGCTCCTTAAGGTGTGATTTGCCTTGCCAGACGGGTTTTCAAAAGCAAGCTATCAGCTCCCTGCTCCCAAACACGTGTCCCTCTAATAGAGACAGTTTATCCTCTGCTGGAATTGAGCAACTCAACCCTCCTCTTGCATTAGCGAGCCTTTCAAGCATCATTTGATAAGCAGTATGAGCGCAGCTCCTCAGGCATTGCTTCATCTTTTGGCGTGCTTTGCCCTGCCAAAACTGTGTTTCAAGCTACCTATAAATTATGCTTCACGGTCGGCTTTCATCTGCTCGCCATGCAACGGGCGAGAACAAAGGCCACTACGTGCCACACCAAGGCAGAAGAGCCAAGAGCCGGGTGTAGGCACAGGGAGGGCAGGCGGCAGGAGGAAGCAAAACAACCCCAGCCCGCTGCCAGCCTTACATCAGAGCTGTGGGCAGCCGGGGTGGCTGCTGCTGCCAGCAAAGGAGCCGTGGTGTGGAGGGTGAGGAAGGGAAAGAGGGCAGTGAAATCTTGTTTTGCCTGCACGGCTGTGAAGGGCTCAGCAAAAGCAGCAGCAGTGGGGGAGGCAGCCGCCGTCCTGGCAAAGGGGCTGCAGGCACTGAAAACAAAGATCTGCACGAGCCAACAGCTCTCAAAACCCCAGCTACTGGGGCCACCCTGGAGGAAGCAGCGTTGCTCAGACCAGGGGTTTGGGCTGGGGCAGAGAGCAGCTTTGCTTGCACGGGAGTGAGCAAATGAGAGGAAATGTCATTTGCAGGGTAACAGGACTCCAGAGGTCAGTGCCTCTGGGTCTGTCATGTAAATGTGCATCTGCTGGAGAAGGCTGTGCCTGCTGAGGGTGAGGAGGAGCCAGCATCACCGGCGAGGCTCAGGGAAGCAGGCGGCAGCCAGTGCAAGTGCATTACAGATTGCTAACCTGGGCAAGTTTAGCTGGGTCTCATTCCACCATGGTCCTTTTTGGTTGAGCTCGCCAGCTAGGTCTGACCCCTTCTGGAGGCACCAGGGCTGGGCAGAGAGGAAGGGGTGAAGCTGAAGGTCTCTGATGTCCCTTTGTAAAACAAGAACAGCAGATGAGCTGCACAGGTGTTCAAATGCCTTCCTTATCTTTGTGTAAAACCCCCAGCTCCTCATGGCTTAACAGGATCTCTTCCGTGAACCAAGGCACCTCCCGAGGCTGCTGTCGGAGAAACCCAACACACACAGCATCCTCCTTTACCAGCTGGTGCTGCCTGCATGTCTTGGCTTAAAATAAAGCTCCTGGAATCCCGGTGAGCTCCATCAGATAGAGCAGCGCTTGGTTTCATGGCATGCCCAGGGCCCACAGACCACGCTGAGTGGTAAGAGATGGAGATCCAGTCCTCGCTGCGCTCACCTCACCTGACTTCAGCAGCGAGCAGCTAACAACATCCTCCCTGCTGTGGTGGTGTTTTTTTTCTTTCATCTTATCAGGCCCAGAAGTAAGATTAGGCAGGAAAACACGGTCTGGTCAACACCTCCATCCGGCTTTGCCCTGCCAGCGTTCCCAACAGGTCCCCTCGGGCTGAGACACGGCTTGAGCAGCTTGCACATCTCGATGTGCTGCCCACAGGAAAAGTGTCTACAAACAGAAGCCGCTCGGACAGCTCTGTTGTGAGCGTGGCATCACAAAGAGCGTGCCTGGGAAGTGCCCTGCTGGGTGAGCTTCGCACCCACCGCCTAAATCACAGCAAACGCTCCGCTGAGACTGGGCAGCGGCTGGACTCCCATCAGATGCTGAATCACTGCTGATACACGGCCTGATGGCGGAGGGTTTAGAAATACTCCAGACGTGTCCAGTTTTACTTCTTCACATTTGCAGTTGCAGCAGAGCTTCAGCCAGGCGTCACGGAGTATTTAAGGGTGACAAACCCAGACAACGTTGGCTGTCGGTGCCTGCACCCCTCCAGCCCATCAACAGACTGCCTGTGCTAATGCAGAAAGAGGGTTACAGCTCAAAAGGTACCGACAGACTGCATAAGGGACCTCCTGGGCCAGAGAGAGAGGGTGAAGACACCTGCACAACCTGCAGTATCCCAGACCCGCACGGGTGATGGATTAGGACTGGGAACGCAGCAGAAGTAGAGCAGCCCCTGTTGGGAGCATCGTCCCTGCCCACCAGGGGAGGAAGCTGCAGCCAGAGCAGATCCAAGCCAGAGTCAGAAAGCAACGTGTCCAGCTCGTCCTCCATCCCACCCCATGTCCGCCCTTCCCCAGAGGGACCCTCTGGTTGGAGGGGGGACACCACCCCAACCAGCATCCTCCGGCACAAAGCATCGTTCCCTGCCCAGGCTGGTGCAGGTGTTACAGGATGCTCTGTTCTGGGGCTGCCTCCTGCAGAAATGGGCAATGCTGTATGATCACTGCCAAATTCATCCCCATCACAAAAGCCAGCTGTTCCCCCAAAAATTCGAGTGCAATTGCACGGATAGGATGCCCCGTGGCTGCAACACACTGCGAGGTTGGGCTGGGGATGGTGAGCACCAGCTCTTTCACACCCTGCTTGCCAATTCATAGCGTACTCGACAGGGAATGGGAACCAGTAGAAAAGAGAGAAAAAATAGCTCTTACCTGAGATTGAGAAAAAGAAGGGAGGCACGGGAGATTGAAAGCATCTTGAAGGAGTTAGACCTTGAGTTCTCCTACCTGGAACAGGACATCGAGCTGGACCTAGGTGAGACCCCAGCCCCTGTCCTGCTGCAGTGCACAATGCATGGGGTACTGAGCACAAACCACGCAAACCAGACCGCAGCCAGAGCTCCCCATTCTGCAGCCACACTGCCAGAGCTGAGAGCATGGCACGAAGGGAACACAGCAGGGCATGCAAGAGGCTAGCCATGGCTGTGCTCTCCCCGGCAGGCTGCCCCCATGGGCTGTGACACAACACAGCAGCTGCCTCCTGAACTGTGTCTCCAAAACAGCACCTGGACTCCATGTAGGAGCAGAGGGGAAGACAGGCTCGGGAAGCAGACGTGGTGATGTTGATCAAAGCTATGGGAAACTACAGCAGGGCACCAACCTCAAGGATTTGGGGCTGAGACTGCCACGGCACCCTTGAACATACAGCTACTCCTGCTCTGATCTCATCATCCAGGAAGTCCAGCAATTGAAGTCCAGCAATTGAAGACATGCCAATGGCAGCTCTTTTAACAGCCTTGTGGAGGATGGCAGGGCTCTGAAGTGTCTCAAGCTTCTGAAGAAGCTGGAATTGCTGGCCTGCAGACTCTGGAAAACCCTCTCTGCACGGTCCCTGGAGGGCTGTGCAGTCCTATAGCACCTCTCCCTGGAGATGGAGGGATGGGACTGGCTGTGCAGTCAGGGAGGAGCACGGATGGAGGCTGCCTCTCCCTGCCCAGCACTGCCATCCCCTGAGACCATCCAAGTCCCCTCCTGCAACAGCCAGCTCCAGGTGAGGGGTGCAGAACTGGGCAGCTCTTGCTCCAAGTGCTGCCCAGAGTCAATCCATCCCCATCTTGCCCAGCCAGGAGGACGGGCTGTGAATCCCCTGCAGATAAAAAGAGTCATCCTTCCAAAAGAGGATGTTCAAAGGCTTCATGTGGAAAGGCCTCAGAAAATAGCACTGAAAGGCACTGCTGATTTATCAACTGACCAGATTGTATCCTCCGAGTCACCGAAGACCACAGAAGTCAGCATTTTTCTTGCTGCAATTCAGCCAGATGCACCAAACACACCTACGCTGAGGAAGACTCCTGCATGAGGGCTTGCTTTCTGCCCTAACAGGATCTTTCATCACATACTCGAGGCCATACCCCCCAGCAGTGCCTGCTCTTCCACTTTGGAAGTTAATTCCAGGGAAAGGAGGCACCACGTTGCTGTAGTCCACTGACTCAAACCAGCTCACTCACCAGCTTCTCCTGCTGACTGCCCATGTTCGTTGCCTCCCCTTACCTGAGCATGCAGGGAACTGCCCGGGCTTCTACCAAAATAACCACTCACACGTGGTAGATTTTACTGAACTCTAGTTTAATTTCATGGTTGTCATGTCTGTACAACATTGTACAAAATATAAACAAAAAGAACATTTACGGAGCAGCTACATTTCAAAGGTGACACTAACATGGTAGTTCAGCACTGCTGCATCCTTTTTTATGGCACTTGCTACAATAGCTTTAAGTGCAGCATTGATCTGCTCATATAAATATAATGCGTTCTAGATTTCCATTCATTCTCATCAGTGCATTTTCACTGCCAGTAGCACTACCTTGTGTTAGCCTCATCTGAGAATTTCTCTTGCCTAGATAAAGCTAGTAGACAAATACTCCTCAACTCAGAGGTTAAGGGAAATAACATACATAGCTGCGACTGGTAGTAGAATAATGCACAACTGCTTCTACCAGAAGTAGGAAACCTGCTGAGAGTTAGGTGAAATCCAAAATGAGTGCTCTGGAGTAGAAAGCCACAGGCCAAAAGGCCACCTTCACAGAGAGCTGGTGTCATGAAGTGTTCTTGCAGCAGCCTGACAGTGAGTGCTGTGGCAGAATGGTTTCTCAAATCTGTTTCCCATCCAAAGTTTCACTTTGGCCAATTATATTTCCTCTCATCTTCTGTGTTCCTGAAGCTCTCATCTGTGTTTTAAGGGTCGTAGTGGAAAGCCACAATCATTATGAAAAGATGCAATTCTCTTAAAGCTTTTTTTCCCCCATTTTGACTACGATGCAGCATCATGTTCAAAATGCAACTATTGGATCTGGAAAACACTCAGACTATAATGGACATCTGAAAATAAATATGTAGCCTTTGTACAAAGCCAGTCCTCAATGAAAACCTTCTCATTCACATAGGAGTGCAGAGGAGTTTTCAGGAAGTTCGTGCTACAGGGAGGAATCTGAAAATAAGAGAAAGAGAGAAGTAGAGCAAAATTTTGTCACAGAAGACAACTTGAAAGGTATACTGAAAGGGAAACCTGAAAAGTTACAGGGTCAAGAGGATCAATGTCTGAAAAAGCATTACAGGGATCTAATTAACCTGTTTCTCCATTCATATAGTTCTACTGAGGTGTCTTGAATTGCATTAAAATGAAAATATTTGACTTAAAGTAAAGGATGTTTCATAATGAACCGAGGAAAATGCTAGTGATATTTACCCATAAGTATATTCACCAGATGCTCATCCTCAGCCAGCTACACTCATTCTGCATTCATGCGAGAATCCTCAATGACCCTGTTCAACTTACATCTTACTGCTCTCTGTCTTCTCTTCTCATTGCCTTTGGCCTTCTTCCTTCCTGCTTCACCTAGCATGGCTATTGCACAAATCTTTTATCCTGCACTGCAGAGAAATCTAACCTAGATGTTATCTTATGGTCTGGTTTGGGCTGGGATAAAGTTAAGTTTCTTCACAGTGGCTGGTATGGTGACATGTTTGGGATTTACGAGAAAAATAATGCTGATAACACATCGATGTTTTTGTTGTTGTGAGCAGTGCTTACACTAAGTCAAGGACTGTCCAACGTCTCATATCAACCTGCCAGTGAGGAGGTTGGAGGTGCACAAGAAGCTGGGGTGACACAAAGCCAGAATAGCTGATCCAAACTGGCCAAAGGGATGTTCCATACTATATGTTGTCATGCTCAGCAAGAAAACTGGGGGAGTTGACTGGGGGAGCTGCTGCTGCTGCTCAGGGACTGGCTGGGCATTGGCCAGCAGACTGGGAGCAATTGCATTGTGCATCACTTGTTTTGTATATTCTTTTATTATTACTATTATTATTTTAACCTTTTTTTTTCTATCCAATTAAACTGTCTTTATTTCAACCTGTGAGTTTTACCTTTTTTCTGATTCTCTTCCCCATCCCACTGGTGAAGAGTGAACAAAAACTGTGTGATGCTTTGCTGCCTGCTGGGTTTAACCACATCTTATTAAAGATGGGATTTTTCTTTCTAAAAATTTTTCTCAAGATCAAGCAAGGCCTCTGGGCTCATGTAGAAATCAAGAGTTTTTCATATCTGCCTTCTCACATCTGTTTCAAATGATCACTTAGGTGAACTAAAAATTCTATAAAGCAGGCCAAATGCACACAGTCTCATAGGAGATTGCTCCTGTCAGTAAATAAAGATGTATGACTACCATTTTTAAGGCATCTTGACAGCAATGATATTTGTCTTCAGAATACAGGAGAAAAGAAAAGAAGTATTAAAGATTGTTACCTTTAATAGCGAGGAAGGCTCTGCTGAACACACGGCCCAATTCATTGGCGGCTTCAACCATGTATTCTCCTTCATCAACTTTTGAGACCCCTTGGATCACCAGGGAGCAGACACCAAAGTCATTTGTGCCAAAATAGGCAGGATCACTGGAGAGGTCTCTACTGTCCTTATACCAAGTGATCTTTGGAGGTGGATGGCCTGCAACGGCACAGCTCATACGGCACTCACTCCCAGTAGTCACCACATGAGGCTTCAATGGGACGAGGAATCTCGGGGGCTGGTTTTGATTAACTCCTCTGTATTTCTGTGGTCTGATATGAACTTCAGCTGGTAAAAAAAAACAAACCACAAAGCAACATACAAACTCAGATACTGCTTCATGTTCAGATAGAAGTCAAAGAAATCAAAGGACTTAACACATGCCATTCTGCACTGCAAATATCCAGAGACCCCACACACCTGTGGACTGTAATCGAAGTCAGAAACTTGAGTTTCTGCAAAACTTACGCCTTAGATTTTGCTGGATACTAATTCTGTTACAAATTATCTGTTAATAAGGGCTGGAAGTAAAGGTTCTATCTGGTTTGCAACAATGTCTGTTCAAAAAGGGAGATCCTTCCCTGCCAAACTGGAATTTCTTAGGTTATTTTTATGCACTCTTATTTTGGGCAAATAAATGCTCACAGGAGGAGAGATCTATTTCAACATAGTGTGTTAGAAACAATAACAGGAACAAAGCACAACAACATTGTTACACAGATAGCTATATGTAAAAGCTGTTTTACCCTTTGTTTTTTTAATTCTCCAAGGCTGCACAGTTTCAGATGGACCACTGGATCCCAACTCATTTTTTGCCACAACCCTAAAGTAGTAGTCCCGGCCTGGGATCACTTGGGTGTATGTGAATTTGTTGGTGTAGATCAGGTCACCCACCACGTGCCACACGCCCTTCTGTGATTCACGTTTCAGAACCGTATAGTAGAGATTGCGTTCCCATTTCTCAGATGCTGATGGCTCCCAGGTTACTGTCACTGCATTTGGCACATTCTCTTGCAGTAGAATAGGTCCAGGGTTTTGTGGGATATCTGTCAGATTAAGACAAGTAATATTAAAGACGTAGGGAAACTTCTGCTGCATTAGACCCACAGCCTGTTTATGGACAGAGGGAAGAGATGAGGGTTGGTACACCTAAACCTTTTCACCTCTTAATGATACAGCTTAAAGAGTTGTTCTAGCTATGAATTAAGGTTATACAGCCTGCTACTGACCAAGCTCAGACCATTAAAAAGTGCATGAGCCTCTCTCCCGTGGTTTACACTATTCATCTGCATGACCTTATCTCTTTAAGCAGTCACTCTGGTAGCCAGGTCTAGTCCTAATCAGTAGATTAATCTGTTGGGCAGGCTGGGCCAAGTGATACCACATAGCGGACAGACTGCATCTTCTGGAGAATTGTATTCATTCTCCTGGTGCCTGCATTGCTTAACCACATCAGAGCTCACTGTGCTGAGCTCAGTTCACTACCGACTGTAAATCTGTACACACGCGTATGTACTTATACTTAAATACACATGCTAGCGACTTACCTGTAACTTGAACTTGGAAGCTGAATGTTTCTCTTTTCCCTGACCCATTCTTGAGCTCAATGGTGTAGATGCCGCTGTCAGTCAGCTCAGCTGCTTTAATCAGCAGCTGGGAGGTACCATCTTTGGTGCTTATTGTAGCCCGGTTTGAAAGGAGAAGCCCATCCTTTAACCAGGTCACCTCTGGATCTGGAGATGCCTGTGAAGAATAGTACCAGTTACAGTCCACCTGCTTTGCCTCTAAATTATATCTTTACATCTACAGCTTCATTATTTTGTCCCAAATACTCAAAAGTGTCGCATAGATGTGCAACATACACAAGTACCAGAGATGGATCTAAGAGCCCTGGATACAGAGCTGCTCAAGAGTTCCTCTGCAAGTTTTTCTGTCTATCTCCCGTAAGAACATCATTGTACTAAGGTGCTCAGGAATAGCTATATCAAACAAGGTGTGCTAGGGCAAAAACAGATGACATCAGTAGTTAACATTTTCTACTTTAAAAAATATCTGCTGGTTTTTAAAGGAAAGAAAAATAAAAACATCCTCAAAGTGTAAATTTCTATTCTTCCATCTTTGGTCTCCATACTCCAACCTAGGCTTAACCTGTGTTGTTCCAAGTTTATGTCAAAGCAGACAGGGCTTCTGTAAAAAAGCCTATTTTTCAAGGAATAGGGCTTAAGTCCTGCTGTTTAGTAAGACGGTCACAAGGATGTTGCTACAAGAGCTACCCCAATGCCTTCTGAGGGAGATGAAGGGAAATCGACTTTTTTCGATTCGATTAAAAATCGATTTTTAAGCTAAGTATGACGGATCAGTTCTAGATTGAGATAATACTGAGGAAGTTGGAAGGACAGCATTACAAGTGCTTTATTTGCTGAGGTTACTGAGTAACCACAGACTCATAAACCACTAAGACCAAGCATGACAGCTGAATTCTTGTTGTCGTTTTCCTCATACAGAAAGTATACACAGCACAGGCAGGTTAAAGGATTTGCTGAGTGTCTTGTAAGCAAAATTTCACACCAAGAAAATAATAGCTCAATTTTCATGTCTACTACTGACATACAAAAAAAAAAAAGAGACAGGAGTTTCTGAATTACATTTGAAAACTTACCTCGAAAGGAATATCTACTCGGATAGTATTTCCTGCTTTTATAATCAGGAAATTTTTCACTCTGTCATCTATTAAGAACCTGGGAGAAACTGGAAAAGACAGTGATTGCAACAAAACGCTGTATGTTATGACACAGTCATTGGCTGACAAACTCATATGCATGTGCTAGCCTTTCCAACAGGTAGTCTGCAGGCTGTTGATAAACTCAGTGGGGTACTATCGAAAAAAAGCTCCTTGATTCACTACCAAAGTTTCTTGCTAGCCATTACACCTTTCAAATGTTATTATTGTTTATTTAGCACTATGACTATATGAGAGAGAAGGATGTTAAACTACATTTTCAACAGTGTTTGTATACGTGCGATATCTCAATCATGGATAAATTTGCTCTTTGATACACTTCAACCGATGACATGATGAATCTCTTGTCTAAATTAATAAACTGAAAACTCTACTTCTCAATTAAAAAAATTTACAAACAAACAAACAAAAAATGTCATTGTAACATATGTGGCTTCTGTCTGGTGATCATCACTTCGGCATAGCTCCATGGCGGGGTGTGGGGGGCAAAATGTAAATCCATATAGAAATACAGTTTTGAGGGTTCTTGTATAGTAATAACAGGAGGTAAACACAGTCTATTATACAGTTTTACCTTTAGAATTTCTTGATGAGATAACCAAATAACATTCTAGAAGGGCAATGTAATACTTGTCCCTGTGCTACAGCCTGGGACTTTAAAGAAAATCATCACAGCCACCTACAGATCTTGCCTTCATCTTGTTACCTACAGAACAATCTTGCTCATGCTGAAAGCAGCCCACTAGACTCACCAACAGTGGAATCAGCTTCAATGAAAGCTTCAAGCTCTGCAGCTTCTCCTGGGCCACAGTCATTGAGGGCTCTCACACGTAAGAAGTACAGCTCCTTGTTTTGCAGGCCTTTAACTGTGTAAGTGGTCACATCTATAGGAAGAACATTGCATTTGGTCCAGTCGAGGTTGTTAGAAGACCGTATCTCCACGTCGTAGCCTTTCACATCATTCCCATCTTTTGCTTCGGGTCTCTTCCATGTTAGGGTGACACTAGTGCTGTCAGTGCTGGTCACTGCGAGGTCCCTCACTTGACCTGGAGGTTCTGAAAAGATAAATTTTATTTAAACTATTTTTCTAGTATTCCTGCTACACTTCCCCCCACCCCCCCCAGCTTTTCAGTCACTTCCTGAGATCCCCAATATTCTTGCAGTGCACTAGATAACCCTGTTATCTTGCCTCCATTTTGTCCCAGTTCTTCAAACTTGGATATAGGTGCCTGCTCCAGTGAGCCATGCAGTACAGTCTGCAACGATCCTGAAATGGTCTGCAACCCACCCTGAATCTCTCTCCACACCACATAGCTCCTGCACAGGGCATCTGTCATATCTTAACTGAAACATCACACAGGAAACCCTTCCATTCCTTCCTCATGAAGATAGAGGATTCTCAGCCGTGAAACATTCCCCAATTATTTGATCTTTGTCTTCATATACTTTTACAAAGTGTTTACAAACATCGCCTGTGCAATAACATCCCCAGTCTACATTCAGCTTTACATATTCCCAAGCCAGAAGGATAGCAGCTGTTCACTTACTCGTGGAATCTCGAGCAAAGACAGGTTGTGACGGTGCGCTGATATCTCCTACACCAGAAGCATTGACAGCTGCCACACAAAATTCATACTGCAGACCCTTCTTGAGATCGGTCATTTTCAGCTTCTTATCTGCAGAATGAAAACAAGCATGTTGGCTCGGGTGAGGAGTACCCCAACAAGAAGTGGCAAGACAACAATGTTCTACTTTACTGCATCAATGAAAACTACAGATTGCGTAATTCTGAGGAGCCACGTATAAATGTCGTTTCCAGTTCGTTTGCCCTTCCCTATCCTATTGTATACATACTACTGTGATGTGTTCATTGTATTCTCTTTCAAAACAGACTCTGAGAGCTACTAAGTTACAGAAAGAATATCAATTGTATTTCCTCATGATATAAACCTAAACTCTTCTGTACTACCAGGTGAGAGGTCCTAGTCTGCATAGATAGATAATTGATAGCTATAGTCCAAACACATTTAGGAGCTTATTTTTATCTCTTGTGTTTCTTTACCTTCCCTGCATTTCTGAGTTCCTGCCTGCTTAGTTCTTAGCATGAGGATTAAGGACAGTAGTTCTGCACATGAAATTAAGACTTCAGTTCCAGAGATTGAAGAAGAGTTGGAAGGCAGCAACGCTGCAAAGCATGTTACCTTCTGAACCCAGCTGAACTTACGGCTTTTTTCAAGTCTTCCATCTTGTTCCAGGATTTAAGTAAGCTACCTACCTGCTATGGGCACACTGTTGACTGGCACCCAGGTCATGGTACCCTTCTTGCGTTTTTGAACGATGTATCCCACGATTCGGGAGCTACCAGTTCTACGAGGTGTTTTCCAGGAGATTGTGATAGTGTCTTTGCTGACACTGATGATCTCAGGGGGGTCTGGGGCACCAGGTGTAGCTGGAAAGAGAACAGTGTTTCATTATTAGCAGATACACTTTTCTTGCAAAATAAGGAAGTGTTCTGAGTCATTTCTTCTTCCAAGTTTCCCCAATGTATTTATATGGAAGTGCTTTGAAAGCATGACTGAAACCTGAAGTTGTGTATGCTGTTCCCTACAGAAACAGGATCCCACATGGACCTTATTTTCTGAATTTTCTTTTCATGAATGACCTGTGGTCATCACCACTGAGTATTCTGCTCTCAGCCTACAGAGAGAAGCATGTACACTCTTACACAATGGGTCATCTACTTCCATTCTCCCTGCCATGGGCAGGGACACCTCCCACTGGATCAGGTCGTCCAAAGCCCCATCCAACCCAGTGTTATTCCTTACCTTTACTGACAGCCTTTACTTCCTCTGATTCCAGTGCATCGCTGGTTCCCTCTGCATTCACAGCCCTCACCCTGAAGTAGTAGCTCATGTCTCGTTCCACTTTGTTGGTGGTGAAAGTAGTACAGCTCCTGGGGGTTTCTGCAAGAGCTACCCAGTCGCCCTTGCCTACCTCCTGCCTCTCAACAATATAGCTTTGCACTGGTTTGCCCCCATCATCCTTCGGAGGTTTCCACTGAATTGTGATGTCATTTGCAGAGCTTTCTACAATTTTCAAGGGTCCTGCAGGTGGCTGTGGCTTGTCTGAAAAGATGAACACAAGCAGGTTAGCTCCAGATCCAAATGTACTCCTGGGTTTGGAGCAGACATTGTTTCTTGCTCACCAGCTGGGACATTCAGTTTCTGATGGTACTTATGACTAGTTGCAGAATGAGGGCCAAGCACCTGAACTGCCTCTTCAAACATCCACTCCTCTAACTTTTCATAAGGGTGTAGGAAGCTATGCACTTGCTCCATGGGCTGATCGTTCTCGTACAAATTATACCAAGACAGCTCACTTACAAAGCACACCATCAGTTCTGATCTTTCAAAAGAGCAGAGACGTTTATAGTAAAATGGAATTTGGCCTTGATAATCTGATTATAGATTTGCCTGTTGTGTGTAGTCCTATCTTCCAAAATTTCCCAACATTCAAAAGTCAACTGATGAGGCTGTCCAACACCAAACAAGATTTGTGTCGTCTTGTATTAAAGGGGAGGAAACACATCAACAACTTTGGCTTGTATCTTAATTTACTGGAAAATTACATAGCCTTGTTCATCTTGGAATAGCCAATAGTCCTAAATAAGATTGTGACCAGCGTTACTGGTTCCACTTCCTAAGCCTTACAATAAAAGACACTGTAGAAGTTACGGGGTCTTACCTGTTACCTCAACCTTTAGGTCGATATCTAAGATGCCACTGTCATTCTTCAGCCTGACTTTATAATCCCCACGGTCCTTTCTCTCAGTGTTGGAGATGGACAGCATAGTATAGGTGTCTGTTTTATCAAGACGAATCCTTGAGTCATCTGCTAGCTCCATTTTGTCCTTTAGCCATGTTGCTCTGACTGGCAGCCGGCCTTCAAAAGGGATCTTGATCTTTATATTCTCCCCTGCCTTGGCCACAGTAGGCACACTTGTTAAGTTTTTCAGGAGAACTTTGTCAACCTGTGGAGGATCTAAGCAGATAATACAAGCTCATTAAAAAATGCAGTTCAAAGAGGATAAGGCCAACCTTGGAGGGGAGGCCTTCTCTACGTTCATTATTGCTGTATATTTCAAACATATATTCCAAAATATATTTATTTGGTTCTTTGGGGACTTATCCAACCTGAAAAAGCGAAGTTCATGATGCTGCAAACTCATTGACCTTCACATTTATTCTTACACCCAGCACTTCACACACATGCATGCAACTTTGCTGCAGGATAATTTTCACAAAGTATTCATGATATCATACTGTCCTTTTCACTGTAGCAAGTTTTGCGTAGGCAATATATTACACATATAAGAATGAAGAATCCCTTTTGATAAAGCCATATGTGTGCACCCACAATCTTTGAGTTAGTAGTAGAAGCTAGTCATAAAGGCTCCCTAGTTAAACTTTTATGCACCGACCAGTAACAAAAACATTCCTCATATTGCTGGTTATTATTATAAAGTCTCAATAACCAACTATAGGTCCTGAGGAAATGTATTGCATCACTCACCTTCAACAAAAATTGAAGCTTCAGTTTTTATATCTCCAGCTTCAAACCTGTATTTCCCAGCATGAATATCTTCCACTTTGCTAAAAATTAGTTTGTGGACTAGACCTTGCTTTTCAAATATGACTCCCTCCATGCTTGTTAACTACAAGATAAAACACAGGGACCCATGCTTAATAAAAAATAAGAAGACAATCCAAACAGGCAAAATTTTGAAATGTAATTTAAATGATTTATGAATGTCATGTGTTTAATTACAATAACATTCTGGGATTACTTATCTGGTAACTAATTCAACACCATATTCCCCACAAAGGCTTGAATCAAAGACCATTAAATAAATGGTAATTCTAATTTGACTTCTGATCTTAAAACATTATCTCCAAACCTTCATTTTCTATTCTTAATGCTGACACTTTAACCCAGGCTCAAGGATGACATCTTGGAAATCCCACAGTATCATATGGATCCCACAATTTGAACTAGTCTGTTATGATCTTTTGGGATATGGAATGTGATGTCTATACTTGATTTTAAGCACTAATTTGAAAGAGTACTTTCGGTGTTATACCTGCCTGAAGATCATTTGAAGATTTTTTTTTTTTTGCATATTTTTCTCATGCACCAAAGTAAAGAAAAGGGATTCCATTTCAAGTAAAAGACCCATGTCATCTTCACCCGTGGAAAAGAATGGAAAACACAAAGCCTCCTGCTGTCAGCAAGAATGGACATAACTTGCAGCAGGAATGCAAAGAAATCTGTCAGTTTCTGACAGGAAGTTTAGCTTAAACAAGCTCCTGCAGAAGTCTTCTAGGGCCATGCTGAGACCATAGTAAGACCAGCAGAGGGAAAGACACCTCAACGTGCTACTCAATAAGACATAGAGCCAGAGAGCAGAGCACAGATAGCCAAAGAAAAAAGCAGCTACAGGACACTGACCTTTAATCCATCTTTAAACCAGGTTCCTGTCAAATCTTCTTTATTGACAGCACAAGACAGCTCAGCTGGTTCCCCTTTTTGGACCCGGACATCAATTAACTGCTTGTTGACATGACAGCGTGGTGCTAAGTGTCCAGAAAAGAAAATGTTGGAAAGATGCTAATTCTGTCCTACACTGACAGAGAGTAATATACACATCTTATACACCATCTTGTAGCCCTCCTTTGGGCACTCTAGTAGTAGAATCCAGCACTTGCTCTTGTTAGTATCGAAAGGCACAGATCAGCAATACAGAAGTAATCAGTTAAACACATACCTCTCAGATCATCTAGGCGATACTGTCTTCTTTTCTCTGTACTTTCCGTATTCTTCAAGAAGTCATTTGTTTTAACATCAAGGCTGGGTAGCTGCTTTCTCTGGTTTATCGAGGAGGGTCCACCATAAAGGTTTGATGTCTGATCATAACCTGGTGAACCTTGACCGAAAACACCTGGCTTCCTCCCATCACCCAACCTGTCATGAGATTTGCCCCCTGCCCCTCCAACAGCAGAATCTTTGCCATAACGGGAGCCTAACTGTCCTAAACCTCTGTCCTCACCCCTACCATCCCTTTGACCTGATTCTTTGTCGTGGGGTGAGCCTTTGTGTCCTGGCCCTCTGAAATCACCGGCAGTTCCCTTTCCAGCTTCACCTCGTGCAGATTTGCCGGGACGTGAATCAAGCCCATATTCACCACCCATTCCAGCACCTCCCATTCCTTCCGTACCCCAGGCTGAATGTAACTCCTTCCCATCACCTCCCAACCTGCCAACACCACCCCCTCCAGCCCTGCCTCCAGCTGACCCCCCATCCTTCCCATATGCAGACCCAGCACCTAGTATGGCAGAGCCACCAAAACCCCTTCCTTCTGAGGATAAGCCAGCTCCTCCTGCTCCACCTCCATATCCTTGAACACTGCTCAGCCCAGCACCCCGACCCTGGTGTGAACCCATTCCTTCTTCACCTCCAAAAGGAGAACGAGCTACTCCTGCTGCAGCACCACTTGATAGACCATCTTTTCCATAGGAAGATCCAGCCCCCCTTGCACTGGTTATACTACCACCAGCCCCAGCTGGGAGACCATCCTTTCCATAGGGAGACCCTACACCACCAAAACCACCGGCACCAGCACCACCAACACCAGCCCCAGCTCCCATTCCCACTGGAAGGCCATCTTTTCCATATGGAGACCCAGCACCTCCCAAACCACCTACACCAGCACCGCCAACACCAGCCCCAACCCCAGCTGGGAGACCATCCTTACCATAAGGAGAACCAACTCCCCCTGCACCAGCTAAACCAGCACCACCAACACCAGCCCCAGCTGGGAGACCATCCTTTCCATAGGGAGATCCAAGACCTCCCATACCACCTGCACCATCACCACCAATACCAGCCCCAGCTCCAGCTGGGAGACCATCCTTTCCGTAGGGAGACCCAACACCTCCCAAACCACCTGCACCAGCACCAGCACCACCAACACCAACCCCAGCACCACCAACACCAACCCCAGCTGGGAGACCATCCTTTCCATAGGGAGACCCAACACCTCCCAAACCACCCACACCAGCACCACCAATACCAGCCCCAGCTGGGAGACCATCCTTTCCATAGGGAGACCCAACACCTCCGAAACCACCCACACCAGCACCACCAACACCAGCCCCAGCTGGGAGACCATCCTTTCCATAGGGAGACCCAACACCTCCCAGACCACCTGCACCAGCACCACCAGCCCCAGCTCCAGCTGGAAGACCATCCTTACCATAGGGAGAACCAACACCACCCAAACCAGCTGCACCAGCACCACCAATACCAGCCCCAGCTCCAGCTGGGAGACCATCCTTTCCATAGGGAGACCCAACACCTCCCAAACCACCTGCACCAGCACCACCAGCGCCACCAACACCAACCCCAGCTGGGAGACCATCCTTTCCGTAGGGAGATCCAAGACCTCCCATACCACCTGCACCAGCACCACCAATACCAGCCCCAGCTCCAGCTGGGAGACCATCCTTTCCGTAGGGAGACCCAACACCTCCCAAACCACCTGCACCAGCACCACCAACACCAACCCCAGCACCACCAACACCAGCCCCAGCTGGGAGACCATCCTTTCCATAGGGAGATCCAACACCTCCCAAACCACCTACACCAGCCCCACCAACACCAGCCCCAGCTGGGAGACCATCCTTTCCATAGGGAGATCCAACACCTCCCAAACCACCTGCACCAGCACCACCCACTCCAGCTGGGAGACCATCCTTTCCATAGGGAGACCCAACACCTCCCAAACCACCTGCACCAGCCCCACCAACACCAGTCCCAGCTGGGATACCATCCTTACCATAGGGAGAACCAAGACCTGCTGCACCCCCTGCACCAGCTCCACCCACTCCAGCTGGGAGACCATCCTTTCCATAGGGAGACCCAGCACCTCCCAAACCACCTGCACCAGCACCACCAAAACCAGCCCCAGCTGGAAGACCATCCTTTCCATAGGGAGCACCTATACCTGCTGCACCACCTGCACCAGCACCACCAACTCCAGCTGGGAGACCATCCTTTCCATAGGGAGACCCAACACCTCCCAGACCACCTACACCAGCCCCACCAACACCAGCCCCAGTTCCCATTCCCACTGGAAGGCCATCTTTTCCATAAGGAGAGCCAATTCCTCCTGCACCACCAACACCAGCCCCACCAACACCAGCCCCAGCTGGAAGACCATCCTTTCCATAGGGAGACCCAACACCTCCCAAACCACCTACACCAACCCCACCAACACCAGCCCCAGCTGGGAGACCATCCTTACCATAGGGAGAACCATCACCACCTGCACTAGCACCACCAGCCCCAGGTCCCATTCCCACTGGAAGGCCATCCTTTCCATAGGGAGATCCAGCACCTCCAAAACCACCTACGCCAGCACCACCAATACCAGCCCCAGCTCCAGCTGGGAGACCATCCTTTCCGTAGGGAGACCCAACACCTCCCAAACCACCTGCACCAGCACCACCAACACCAACCCCAGCACCACCAACACCAGCCCCAGCTGGAAGACCATCTTTTCCATAGGGTGAACCAACTCCCCCTGCACCAGCTAAACCTGAACCACCAACACCAGCCCCAGCCGGGAGACCATCCTTTCCATAGGGATATCCAGCACCACCAAGACCACCTACACCAGCCCCACCAACACCAGCCCCAGTTCCCATTCCCACTGGAAGGCCATCTTTTCCATAAGGAGAGCCAATTCCTCCTGCACCACCAATACCAAGCCCAGCTGGGAGACCATCCTTTCCGTAGGGAGACCCCACACCACCAAAGCCATCCACACCTGTACCACTGGCACCAGGTCCCATTCCCACTGGAAGGCCATCTTTACCATAAGGAGAGCCAATTCCTCCTGCACCAGCACCACCAACACCAGCCCCAGCTGGGAGACCATCCTTTCCATAGGGAGACCCAGCACCTCCCAAACCACCTGCACCAGCACCACCAATACCAGCCCCAGCTCCAGCTGGGAGACCATCCTTTCCATATGGAGACCCCACACCACCAAAGCCATCTACACCTGCACCACCAATACCAGCCCCAGTTCCCATTCCCATTGGAAGGCCATCTTTTCCATAGGGAGAGCCAACACCTCCAAAACCACCTACACCAGCACCACCAGCCCCAGCTCCATCTGGGAGACCGTCCTTTTGATAGGGTGATCCCATTTGTCTTCCGGCTCCATCAGCTCTAACCCAATTTCCAGCTCCAGCCCCAGGTTCACCTGATTGTCCATGTTTACCATAGAACCCTCCCATTTTACCTGCAGTAGCGTCGTCAACACCTGCCCCAACTGGTAGACCATCTGGACCATAGAGTACCCCCATTTCTCCTGCAGAACTTCCACCTGCACCAGTTCTAGCCCCATCTCCAGCTGGGAGACCACCTGGGCCATACAGCAAGCCAGGTCTTCCTGCCTGACCTAGATGACCACCAGCATCAGCTGCTAAGCCATCCATTCCATACGGAGCCCCTGTTTCTCCTTCTCTTTTTATACCAGCTCCACTCACACCAGCCACAGTAGGCAAACCATCCTTGCTATAGGGGGACCTCATTCCTCCTGCAGTCTCAGTACCGGCGGCATTCTTACCAGATCTAGTCCTACCTAGCTTATCATCCTTACCATACAGGGAATGCTTGTCTCCCACTCTGGTTGAATCAGGATCAAGTCCATCTAACACAGAACTTCCATCAGTAGCACCTAATTTCTTGATACCACCAAAGCCAGCTCTAGAACTATTATCATTTTTGCCATGCCAAGAATCCATACCTTCTGCATCATCCATGTCAACATCAACTGCATCCAACATGCCCTCATCTCTGCCATCCACAGAATACAATTCATCTGCTCCTCCTGTTCTATCACCAGTATTTGCTCTACCTGTCATAGAATCCTGGCTGTGTACAGGCCTTAAACCTTTTTTCCCTCCTAAAATTTTTAGTCTCATGTCATTATCATCATCTGTCATTGATTCTCCATCTCTCTCTGCTTCAGAAAACTGCCCGGGCCCCATTGTTCCATCTCTGTATGTTTTGCGTAGCCCCTCTTTTCCCAGAAATATACGTCCTTCATCAACATCAGAGTAGCCTTGACTGCCTTCTTGGCCATTTCTGTACCAGTCATCTTTTTCTATGCCAGCATCCATCAGATCATCTTTATCGCTAAGATGTTCTCTGCGTTTAGGTTTCTTAGCCCCATCTTTATCTGTCAATGTTTCTTTCCGCCAGCCAGATTTCTCTTTTTCACCTTCTTCATCCTGTCTCTTTTTTCCTTTGGGATCTGTATTGAAGATGCATTGTTTGATTGAAGAAAAAAATTACAGAAAAAGAGAGAAAAAACAACAGTCAATGTCATGTACTACATCAACAAAGAAAATTCATTAGCAAGTTATCGTTTCTTTCTAAGACACAGAAACAGAACACATTTAAATGAATTTAAATTCAGTTAAAAACCTTTTTTTTCCATTGCTACACTTACACATAACTTTACATTTCTTAGTTAAGACAACAATTATTTTTAGCTGAAATATGTTTGTTAACAAACAAAAAAAAAAAGAAAAAAAAAAAAAAGAAGAAGAAATGGGAGATCAGGGCAAACCCAGCATGATAAATCCAATTTAGAGGGACGTAAGTGGTATCTGGGACTTCTAGGTCCCCAGAGGACCACATTAAAAAAATAAATACATCACATGTCTTCATGAACTCTGTCAGGCTTGGTGCCATGACCACGTCCCTGGGGAGCCTGTTCCAGTGCCTGACCACCCTCAGGTGACAAACCTTTTCCTCATATCCAGCCTGAACCTGCTTTAACTGGAAGGCACATTTCCCATCTTTCTCTGAGCTTCTTCTAACCTGTTTAACCCCTACTTTGGAAACAAAATACCATCTAGCAAGATGCCCTCTAAATTCCCTTGATTGTACGCTGCATCCTCATTAAAAACACATGATAGGATATGGAGTATTTTTAGGTAAATGATGGAGAACATACTACTTCATAGTAGTACTATATACTAAGTAATACTACACAGTACATAGTACTTCATAGTCCTCCAACTGCAGAGGAAATAAACAAATAGAGCTTGTCATAACTAATAAAAAAAATTGTCTCATCTGAAGAGAAAAGGAGGTCTAAACAGACCTTCATTTCTACAGATACACTTTAGGAACTTGAGGCTCCACAATTTGTTTCTCAGTGAGAAATAAGACAGTAAGAGGTTTATTATCTTATTTACATGCTTCAGGCCAACGCTATGGGAAAAATATATTGTCACTTACACTCTACAAGAAGATAGGCATTGGAGGAACAGAGTCCAGTGTCGAGTGTGTACATGCCGTTGTCAGAGGCCTCAACATCCTTGATAACAAGCTGATGGGTCAGACCATCAGGGGTTATGGAGATCTGGTGCTTCTCACTTGCCTCAAGGGGGTGGGTTTTATGTAGCCACACAGCATCATAGCAAGGACTGCGTAGGATACACTCAAAGACAGCATTTCCCTTCTCAGGACAACGCACATCACGAAGTGGCTGCTGAAATCTCACAGGGATGGCTGGAATGGAAAAAAAAGAAAAAAGAGAAAACACAAATCAAAGGCTACAGAAAAGAAATAGAGTTATTTCTGTCTTCTCAGAAAAAACTTGCTGCAGCTGAAGGAAGAAAGACAAGAACTTGCCATGCCTGTGAACACTACTTCAGGCAGAAAAAAAAATAGACTAAGACATGCTCCTGTGCCCACTTCTACAGTATAAAGGGTCAGATTTTTGTCTTTATTATCTTAGTGTAAGCATTTATACTACCCATCACTGTGATGTGCTGGTAATTTGTAGTCATTAATGTGTTTCAGCATCCTGATACTAGTATTGAGGTTGACGGTTGTTATGCTGAGCTTACAAAAATAAACTGCAGCATAGGGTAAGTTAAGGAATTTGTCAACTGCCATCAAGAAGTCCAAAGGGTACTTGAACTAGTCCAATTCCTTTGGACAACAAATACAAAATCCATACCACATAATCACCCTCCAAATGTTTTTCACCTTTGTCATAAGGAGCAAACCATTATTAAGCAACACAAAAAGGTTTTCTGTTGTCATCAGCTTTGACTGCTGAGCTTTGCATATGCTCCTACATTAAACTTTCCAGCAAAAATAATTTCTTGATACAGCTGCAGATCACATACATCTAACCAAAATCCTTACATTCAGCATCCAATTCAGTTGAGAAAACAGGTACATCTTCCACTCTGACTTGATATACGCCTGCATCTTCTGGCTGCACATCGTTGACAATGAAATTATACCTTTTCCCAATCCGCCTCAGGTAGTGCTTTCTGTATTCATCCCCTGTTCCATATCTGAGCCTCTCACCATCCTAGGAAGAGTAACAACATATTCTTAAAGACAACACACAACTAGCACAAGGCATTTCAAATAAATCAGGCCAAACTTTTGCTATTGATATCAATGAGTGGCAAGAGAGAAGTCTGCGATTTTACTGAAATGTATCTTCCAGTGGAACATCCACAACTCTGGTCACATGAGGATCACAGCAAGACAACTACGTAAATGGATGGGATGTTTTACTTCCTTGATATCTTCTATTGAAGAAGTGAATTAGAATCGAATATAACACTCGAATTAGATCAGTCTTTCTGATATGAGACTGCAGGATTTCTGCAACCTGAAAGACATTGCTAGAATTTACTCTTATCTGAAGAGCCCTTGAAGTAAAAAGGATGTCCGTAACTGAGAAATGTTCCCACTGTACTTGGATCTATAAATCCCGAGTGATATTCATCACCAAAGATTACCTGGACCCCCACACCAATACTTTTCCCTAATCAGTCAATGATTCTGTGATGGACAGACTATTTTAAGATGCGTATTTGCTCTCAGATGCTGTCCAGTGGATCAAGCATTTAATGCAGACAACTACGGTGATTTACGACCTGGGCAATTCATCTTAAGCCTTACCTTAAGCACATAAATTTTGCTGTTACTATTTTTCAGGTCCATCTCTAGGCTAAATGTAGCAGTTCCATCCTTGTTGACCTTGATATGTTCCATATTTTTGATACTGTGAATTAACTGCAAAGAAAGATACAAGAACTTGGTAGATGGTACAGCTGCCAAGACAGAAGTCCTTAAGCTGTTGAACAAATGTGAAACCTACCTTAAATCTGCACAGAAAAGAGCTACTTCTAACTTTTTGTATACAAGAAGCACCTGTAAATGTCCAGAGGTTCTTCTGGTGGGCAAATTGTGTTGTATATGCTTCGCCCTGGTCATTCATATGCTACACAACCTCTACCTGTCAAGGTTTCTACATACTCTGTATGCAACACGCAATTTTGACTCTCAGGCATATAACTCTTCAATGTTCTTATCACAGACAACTGAATACAGAATTTAGCTCTGTGGTTCAATAAAAGGATTATCCTAAGTTCACTATCCCCTAAAATTTATGAAGTCAACCTCAAAAAAGTAGATAGCTTTTTCATCTGCATCAATATAGACATAGGACTATAAAACACGTCACAAATTGTTGCCTGTCATACAATAAAATTTTCATCTGTGATGCAGTTTAGGAAGGTTTAGCCCATTTTCAGAAGCTACTGAGGAACTGTAGGACTTGGCACCTTGTTAAAAATCAGTGCATTCAGTGTTTTCAGTTTATCCTACCTCTCCTTGTTCACTCTCTGCATCCCTTCTCATCTCCTGAAGCTTTCTCAGCATGCCACGGAAGTCAGAAATTCCATACTTAATACAGATTTTCTCATAATCTCTTTTATCTGCATGTAGTAACAGTTGAAAGATTGCTTCTTTGTCGATTGTTTTTTGTTTTGGTGCTGGGGCCCTTAGAAACAGGGGGAAAAAAAATCAAGAATTTTTGAAAGACAACAAGATGTCTTTTTTCTACAATTAATCCTCTTTCAGTTTACTCTCCATCATTTCTGTGGCTCACTTCCCTCTATACATATAGACAAGAAAGGATACGACTCTTCTGGCACAGGCTTTCTGTATCTAGACTATCAAATGAAATGGTGTCAGGGGATAGTCTTGCCCTGGGACATATAGAACACTGTAAATTCAGTACTCTGGATAATTACTTATCAGAACCACTGGCACAGTTTAGCCCAGGCCAACCTGTACTTTCCCAAATTATTTCTCAGCACAGTTCAAGATTTTGCATAGGCCAGAGATCATTCCCAGTAGGCAGTCTTTGAGGTTTCCTGCTGAGGAAGTAAAGGGAGCTCAGCAATGGGCACATGGCAGACTGAAGATGGCATGGGAACCAGGGCTCAGTCCCTGATTGCCCAGAGAGATCATTACATGAAGATTTGCCACTCACCCATGAAGTTACTTGGTAAGCTAAAAATGGGAAAGTGGAGAAACAGACCTTTTAAAGCCAAAATCTAGTGCAAAGGAACATACACCTCAAGGCAAGGTTGGTACCTCGAGTTTATCTCAGCCTCACAGACAGTAGCAAACTGTTCTGTCTATCCATATGCTGTCTCACAGCAACTTTGGAAACAACATATTGGCACGAAGGTCTATGAAGTTACCATATCAAGAAACCTCTGAGAAGTGTAAAAATGGCCTTCATTATACGGAGGCTTACCGCTTCCTCAGCAGCTTCCTGAGGTCCTGAAGCTTCTTCTTCAATTCTATTATGGGGGGGAAAACGATGACACACAGAGAGGGAGGGATTAAAACAACAACAACAAAAAAAATCAGATACCCAACACTCTAAAATATGGTCCCCAAAAGAAGATAATGCAAAACAGCCCCCAGCGGGAGACCATTCCACTATTCTGTGTTTACCTCTGGTGATGTTTTTACACTTTACGAAAAAACTGCTGTGAAGCTTACAAGTTCATCCGCCAAACTCATGTTCTTTTAGTGCCATTAAAGGTCACTGCTTCCTACGGAGCTTTCCTCTCTTTCTAGAGAGGACACTCTAGAGACCCACAATTTTCCAGCCACGTTAACATGTTTGATGAATTTGACAGCCAAAAATCCTTTTCTAGCACATACCTGGAATCATTATTTGTAATAGCTCAAAGCCATGTTTACAACTGTCACTTTACCCAAAGCTAAACAACAAGCAGAAAGTGTGGACTGAATACTAGAGATACATTAACCTTCTCTTACTTTATTTTATTTTATTTATTTAACAAGTTTGGGTAACTTTCAAAGCCATAAAAGACAGAGAACCTCCTAAAGAATTATACTACTGTTTATTTCCTCAGAATGGAGACTAAATTACTTAATATTTATTTGTTTCTGCTGTAATGTCTATACAAGATTAAATTCCTTCCCCTGATAAAGCTAGGGAGGCAGGTAGGTCCTGGTAATGTTTTCCTATTCCTTCCTCAAAGGCCTCTAGCACTTTCTCTGATGCCATGCTAATAATATAACTGTTTCATTTCATGTTTGCTCCTCCCCACCTCCTGTTTTTCTTTCACAGAGCAATGAAGAAGAATAAGTAAAAAATGTACTAGATAGATAACTATTTGGAATGCAAAAAAAAAGTGCATATATATATATATACGTAACTCACCATCAGCAGACTGAGCAGGAACGTGTTGTGCTTTCCTCTTAAAGCCAACTGAGAGTTTAGAAGAGAAAACAAATGAAAAGCAATTCATAAGATGAACAAGATAACACAGACTAAGATCAGTAAGCCTACGAACCATAAAATCCCTCCATCTGTCATCAGTTCAAGAGGAAATTCTAGTCTGGATTTCCTTGTTAGCTTGACACTGATGCCTAGTCATCCCTACCTATAATGCAACATTCCTACTGCAATTGCTTCTGTGCTTAGTGGATACTCTGTGCAATGGACGAGATTGTTTTTGCCCTTACAGTTGAAGCATACAGTTTAAGTAATGGTAAGAAATATTATTTTCCTGCTTTAGAGATGGGGAGCCAAGGTGCAAGGATTATCTGACCAAATGCAGGTAATTGCCTTTTCAAATTGCATTATAGGCAGACAGGTGAAATGTAAACTTCCAATATAATCCATGTCCTGATCACATAGATTCACAGAGCAGGATTGTTATATTTTACTCATGAATTGCTTATTTCTCTCCACTGACTATGAAGAGAACCACAGAACCTGGTCAGGTGAAGACATCTGCACCATAAACATCTGAAGTGACATGAGATGGATCCCTAACAAAAGAAGATGGACCAACTTGTCCAACATGATTAAAAAAAAAAGGATCAAGCCAATTTAACACTAAATCCAGAGCTTCTTGGCATGGTCTGGTGCACTGATGACAATATCCAGCTTCTTCTGTGTTGCCTTAAAGCTCATATTGTCATGGAGTCACCAAAGCTGGGGAAGTTGCAGAAGACCTCCAGTCCTCAAAGAGGTAGAAAATAGCCCTTCACACCAACGATACTTAGACAATACTCTGGACACCCACCCCCAAGGGACAGTGAAGCCAATTACATGGGACCACAGGATATTTGGACTACAGAACTAGTCAGTCTTACCTTGTATGATCCTGAGGCCAGCAGAGCATGTAGCTTCCCCGTATTCATTTATAGCAAAGCAACGATACACATCAGTGTCATCTGCAGTGAGTTTATTTATCTTAAAAAGAAGAACATAGTAAGAGCTTGCAGCCATGTACTGCAGTTCTTCATTCAACTTGTAATAAAACAGCTACTTGGTGAAATTTCAGAACTTTCTTCTGTTCTCAGAATGACTCAAAAAATGGCTCAGTTGACTTTTGTGCTATTTCAGACCTGATGATATCTATATATTCTTTTATTTGTGAAATAGTTAGACCCTTTTGCTCTTTCGGCACTTTTTAAAAGAATAAATTATCAGAATGTCATCATCTCTAGTATTTGCAATCTGCATCTATTTTGACCTTCAGCTTCTCTTCCTGTTTCACCCTGAAAGTCATTATATGGGTGGAGTGATGCAATTCAGTCCTGAGCTGTGTTTTAGGTTTTTCTAGTCGTTGATTACCTAACCACTTTTGCTAGATGCTGATGTTTCCACCCCGATAGCCCACTGCAGGCTTCCCCTTTTCATTGTGCTCCCCTCTCTGTGTCCTGTCCACAGTATTTGATCTTTACCTTCAGAATGTATTCACTTGTAACTTCACTGAAGAATATTTCATATTTGTCAGGATTGTCCATTTCTCCTTTTGCACGCCTCCATTTTACCTCAGGGGTTGGAACACCTTTGACCACTGCTCTGAAAATGGCATTTTTACCTTTTGAAAGAGGCAAGAAATTAGTTATTGAAAACAAGCTTGAGCATAAGGATTCTCACACCAGGCTCCTTGTGTTATTGATAAAGTGACCCTCAGAGTGAGCCATTTTTGCTGTTTTGGACAGAGACATTCTTTAAAAATAATTCTTTTGGTTCTCCCTGTGAAGAATGCCTAAATTACCTATTTAATTCGGAGGAATTTGAACATTTAATGTAAGATACCTGCAATAACCTAATAACCTTGACCAAAATTGTGCCAGTAGCACATCTAAGCTGAACTTGCTATAGCACTGTTGATTACAGAAATGATTAGAGGGTGTTAGCAGTCGTGGCTGGCAGGCTAACACCCCATTTAAAGACCTTTTATGGTTAAATCTAGACAAACCCTGTCATTATTGACACAGGGAAAAGTGTCACAGCCTAGACTTGAACTAAGGGACTAATTCCCTTGCACTCCAAACACACAGGCTCTGCTATCTGAAGAGGCAAGGAAGGGAGAAGAGAACAGGATTCACCTGTGAGGTCTCTCCATCTCTCCTCCTCTAATAACCTGAGTATACTGCAGCTGACCACTGAAATCTCCAACAGCTGCAGAGTCTTAGGAGACATAAAACAACTAATCAGAGAAATTACTCATGCGTAGGTAAGTGGGAGTGTCACACTGGAATAGAAAAGGAGATGAGTGGATGTTGCTCAGGGAGGAAATGATTACTATCTTTCCTTTGTAATAGTTTTGGTCTTCAGATGACCAACAATGTTAAAATGTCTCCCCAGAAAGTCTTGCAATATTTCCCACACCCTTCTGCAGTCACCAGCGAAAAAATACATAAGATGCAGCAAAATCTGTTGGCCATGCAGCCAACAGATTCTTACGAAAAGAATCTGTCTTCATATTTTTTTCCAAAATTGCAGTACCAGAGCTATTATTAAAGTCTGAACCCAATTGATTACACTTTTGACAAATCGTAATGGCTTGGAGTACCAGCTAATCCATGCACTGAATGAAATGATGCAACAATACAATTAAAGAAACTCAGAGTGCATCTGCATAGACGCTGATGCTCTTTACGCAATGGATGACCTTAACGCCCTAATATTTTGTATATGGACCATGCAGAACCTGCATTAAATGAAATAATATAGAAAGTTTAGACAGTATGACCGACCAGTGTTTCCGTTCATGCCTGACGCTGGCAGGCAGAAGGCAGGTGGTGGAGGTTGGATGCACCACTAGAGGCCACTGTGCTTCTTCTCAACATTTCAATGGCCCATGGAAATGGACACATGGGTGTGACAACACTGAAATTCAGGGTGCTAGAAATTCTTCAGGCTCGTGAGGAAGGAGGTGTTACACGAACTACGCAGGCTATTCACTCCAAAAATATAAAAAGATACTTGCTGTAAGGGTGGAAAGATTACCAGAAAGTTTCCCATTGATTTTGTGCCTTGGCTCATTATTTGCCTCCTCTGTACACTATGTACGATTTGCATTGCTTCTTGCTGGAGAACTACAGCCTAAATAGCACCAGCGGTTCCTCTTACTTTAAAAGGCAGCTAATCTTGTGCTGAACATGCATGAATCAAGTTAGTGAAACAGGAAAATAAAAATCATAGAATCATTCAGGTTGAAAAAGACCTCTAAGATTATCTAGTCCAACCGTCCACCACCTACCACCAATATTGCCCACTAAACCACATCCCTAAGTACCACATCTACCCTCTCCTTAAACACCTCCAGGGACAGTGACTCCACCACTTCCCTGGGCAACCCATTCCAATGCACATTTTTCAAGGTGTTTAATCTTTTGCTGCAAAATACCTACCTTGAGATCTTCCTGCAATAATTCACAGGATTTGTAGTATACATTAGGAGCCATGTTTTGATTGCACATACAATAGTTAAAACTCAGGAGAACTCCAGCAGTACTAATGGAACTTTCCTAAGTAGTACATAGACTTTGGCCACACAATACTTTTTGTGGTCTAGTCAAATCTCTTTAGAAACTAGCTTGATTTAATCTGGAAAATTGACATAGGATAGACATGGAATCAAGCCTGTGGGTCTGTGACTTTGACTTTTGTAAAAGAATCTCACCTTCCTGCAATGTTAGAGTGACAGGTTTCCGCTCAAAGTCAGGTGTACTGCATCCTTCTGGAATCCTATCCACAAATTGGGCAATATTTACTCCTGGGATAGAAGATTTCTTGTAGGATTTCACTAGAAAGGCAAGGAAAAATACATTCAATTAAAATAATGTGTTTGTGTTTCAGAAATGTTCATGCAATCTGCATCACCTCCCTGTAGAACAGGGAGGGTTTCTGCTCTGCTCCACTTGGACAAGAAAGGAACCATCCATTCTCGTACTTCAGGATGGGAAAGTATCCACAGGCTGGAGCATTAAGGTCTGTGATTTTGTGTTGACTTATTGCGCAGCTGTGGCTGGAGCGAGAAAATTTGCGATCAAGATAACAGTCCAGGGCCACAACAGCTTACACACCTAGCAGTGTTTTGGACGGAGAATGCTTTTACGTCAGCCATTATTACAAAGAAAAATTCAAAGTCTGGCATGAGGAAAACCCAATTGCAAAGGTCAGCAGAACCTGATGGGCCAGTTTCTGGTGTCTCTCCTGGTGGTGGTGAGAGACAGACACCTAATTGCCAAACAACACCAAAAGCAAGTTGGGCTTATTCTCAGGGTTAGTCCAGATAGCCACAGCTGTGACTGTTCTCTCACCTGCCCGATGGCTTGTCATGATGCTGTGCTCAGCTCAGCTGCTTGTGGTCAGCACAAATAGGCTCTCCTGTGAAGAAGGCAAAACATTTAATTATTTACAGTTCACAAAGGAAATGAAAGACCTTAATCCTGCTCACCTTTATGATGCAGTTTGCCCTTCCTCGCTTGCTACATCCCAGCATCCCAGTTGAGAAATGCCTGACAGTCAACACAGCTCTGCCACCTCTTTCCAAATCACATCGTGACAGTTTTGAACCATAAGCACAATGCAAACCAGGTAGGAAAATGGCTAGTGGGGCTACACTGAAAACAAACACATCTAGCAGCATCCCTCTGACACATCGTCCATTTACATGTCATCTGGCTTTCCTCCAAAGACCTCCTCTCATGTTTCAAGCAAATATTACACCACATGGCACTCACGCGCTGAGTTCTGATGGATGGCAAGAGCAGTTGCTGAGAAGAAAGCCACAGAGATGGATGTCTAAACTGGGGCACGAAGCAGAAGCACATCCTGATCTAAGTAAGCTCGTCTAAATTAGCAACAGACCTGAGAGCAGACTTTAAGCTAGTATTTACTCTAGAAGGAAATGGTGAAGTGTGAACTTGGCATTAACTAGTTATTGTTATAGATCACTCATGTGAACCTCTGTCAAAGGCGTCTCTTTCCCTGTATTTATAAAGTGGACAGCATATAATGTAACACGTCACTGTCTTGCAAGCAAATTGTGAAGGCAGGTTTCTTGTCATATGAGAGATGGTCAGAAACTATAGAGTTACTGCAGCCCTGAAAGAGCAATTAGATTAGATTCCCATGTGGGATTAATGCTATGTCTCTGCTTACCCGTCTGCACTCCTTTGCTCAACACAGTCCAACTGTGTTGTGACTGCAACCCTTACCAGTTTTAAAAGGAAGAGGGACTTTGACAGCACACCTTTCACCTTCTTTCTGTTTCCTGTATCAACTGACGTTCATGCAACCATGAATTGCCACACTACACCTGATGAAAACACTGGGTAAGACTAAGTTTACATATCCACACACACTAGCTGGAACACTGATATTTTGGTATTATCTTATACCTTCTACTGTAAAAATCTGTTTGTGGTGTTGTAAAACTTGCAAATGAAGGGAATGAACAGCTCGTGGGAGGGAAAAATGCAAAACTGAAATGATTAAAAGATGATTCCAGGTTGTACCAGGCAAGGCACTGCACAGCAAGTGGCAGAGTTCTTCAGAGACTCTTAATCACCATCTCCTGATGAAATTCATTTGTCCTCCAAAGTACTGAACTGTATTAATAGCAAACACTATAATCCCCTCCTGCATTTCACAGTCTTGCATCTTCCTAAACATGTCACCACTCCAGGAGCTAAAATGTCTAACTCTACACAAATGTGACTACTTGTCATTAGCTTGCAACAGTATTCCCCTAAGATGTCTTTATGTTAGGCTTACATTCATCCTTCGCTTCTCAAGGCTTCTTCCCTTCTACATTAGGCAGTTCTGACAAGCATCTATACTGAAACATGAACATGGGCCTCAGGTCCAAAGCTGTTAAGAAATTTATTTTTTTCTTATGTTATCACGTGTCAAGTCAATCAAGGGATTTCAGGTGTGACTGTGGACATACACTAACGTAATTCCAAACTATAAAGAGATGAAGAAGAGAAAGCTAGGTTCCAAACCTAGCTGAAAAAATAAAAATACTGACGATATTCATACAGATAGTAATAGACATCATACTTGCATCCTCTCAATATGCACTGTGTAAACTGCTGAGTTAACATGGTCTTAAATATTTCAGAAATTGACATGGATTAAAGATAAGCTGCTGTGAGTCCTTAAACTCCTGTGAATTCTTGTCTTCTGGAGAGTGAGACAGAAGCATCCTAATGCCACACATTGACTGCACAGTTAAAATAACATTGCCAGGATATGCAAGAGAACATTCCTTCAGTGGAATTAATCCAACCACGTCACATTTTCTAGTGTCTTCCATGTTAAATGTGGATTTGGAAATACCCTATCAGCTGGCATAAAAACTTTCAGAATATGTCCTGCTTACTTTTAAAATTTCTACTCCATTATTACATGAATAACCTTGTTTTTTACTTTGACTTCAGTTTAATCCTAGAAAAAAATAAATCACAGGGTTTTTTGTTTGGTTGGTTGGTTTTTAAAGAAATGAAAGACAGCAAAAACCTTCCAAAAATTGTCATGGCAGAATTTATATCTCCACTCACTGTTGCCTGAACCAAAGCTCTCTGCACTACGATGATCACTGATGATGCCATTCAGTCTAAAGAGGCAGACAAATGCTTCCAAAGGGCAACCAACCCCTCCTCTATGAAATGCTCTTTACCGACAGTCCTAGCACAACAGGGCTAATGCTGGAAATAGCTCAACACTCTCAATTCTCTGAAAAACAGAGGACTTCATCCGCTAGCCTCATTCAGATAACCAAGGTAAGACTTGGCTATTTCTTATCCCGTGTAGAAGTCCATCTGGTTTTCAGGGCGGAGATGTCCCCTTTGGAGACAGTGGCAAAGTTTCCACTGCTGTGAATGCAGAATAGAAGCAAACCTTTGACTACTGACAACATTTTTAAACTAGCAAAATAAACCAAACAGCCTGACGGGATGGGAGGCCTGCCTTTCATCCTGTGTATCCATCAATCTATCTGGACGAGACAGTGCAAGAGCCCGTTCCCTTTTGTACTATGACTGGGCGCTAGTGATAGGGCCATAAATCAGCTAAGTGAATGAGGAAAACATTTGGAAGTCACAGGATTTGGTGGTACTAGTGATGTCACAAGTAGTTATTTATGGGGTTCAGACAGTAGAACACAGACGAGATATGACATAACTGCTGGCAGAGACTGATGAGCAAAATTAGGCAAACCTGCAGAGAAGTGACAGGCAGCACACAAGCGATTCATATGCAGGTGATGGATCCAGGGGCATGGGACTTACCATTGGCACAAGCACAGCACGGGTGGGGTACAAAGCCATTAGCACAGACCGCAATAGAAGATTTAAATCAGTGTAATAAATTAATCAGCAACAGATGCAGCATTCTGTTTCTCTTTGTAATTCATAAAAATCAGGACATTTCCAACACAGTGAACGTTCAAACTGTGTGTTCAGTCCCAAATCCAAGCTGTGTTTTACACTAGCACATCCAGATACTCATTGAGAAGAAAAATCTCCCACCTAAAATTTCTCTGTTAGCTTTGGGTAGGCTTTGTTTGATTGTTTGTTAACATTAAATAATATTTTGAGTTTCAGCCTTCCAATTTCAGAAGATTTTTTAAAGGAAAGTCTCATACTTCTGTTAGAGCCGCAAAACTGAAGGCCAGTAACTGTAAGAAGTGCAACTTCATGAAAACTTTTGAGTAGGTCACAGAGGGGGAATGCCACAAGTACTCCTGTGATGAATGGAGACCTTGTATAGAGTGAGGAGGAATGCCCAAGGATCAGATTTTATGTGACTTATTCCTTCGGAAAATCTATATTTGGCTTGATCTTCTCTTCTGCCTCAGGGATTATGAATGTAATGCTCATGCCGTCTACAATTTATTCATGCACACACCAGATACCATAATTTCTTTCATAACAGACACACATTTTCATACAGTCGATGAATTTACAGCAAGTATTGCAAAGCAAATGCAAGTTTTACTTAATGTCCAGAAGAAAAAACAACTTATCCATACTTGCTGTCACAAGAAGCAACGCCTGCAAGACAACAAATCCTAGAAAAGAGAATATACCTGGGCTACATGTCACACGTTAGCTCCATGGGAAACCTGCGGCAGGTCTCCTAGAGCCTGCCTTCTGTCCAGGGAAATCAGCTCTCACTGTAGGACTCCATCATTCCCAGAAAATTTACAAGCAATTTACAGACCACAGCAACACACAGTCTACCAGACAGCAAAGGTTGCAGCTCATCCCCCCAGCTCTGTATCACCCGCACACAAATCTCAGTGACAGCATGACCAAACTCACTACCTTACAGGCTGAGCTTCTGAGCTGATCCTGCTTTAATTCAGCACTGTGCCTCCTAGGACCGCGGTGGCTTTGTCCGTTGATTCAGATGACAGAGCTCTTCAAAGCTGTTCAAGAGGTCTCTCGGTCACAGATATCCGCGATCTGTATGGAAGAAGCCACATCCCTTATTAATCTGCCCTAAATATCATTAAATGGGAGCAGAAACAGTACATTCTTGTCCCCTTCGTACCTCTCTGCTCTCCTGGAAGGCAAGCCTGGGCTCAGTAGCTGCCGAGCTGGGATGTCTACACTGCACTGCGAGCGGTTGTGGGGAGTTGGTTATACACCCCCTACACTCCCACTGCAGCATGGGAGGCACACTTGAACCCGGCAAGCCTCAAGCAAGGCAGTTGGCCAGCTTGGTCATATGTGACCATCAGTCACGGCAACGGTGCATTTCCAAGTGCCAGCTGGGTCAAGACTTTGTGCCACAAGGGACAAACATTTGTGTGGATCAATGGTTTGTTCAAGGACAGGACAAGCTGTACGTCCAAGTTTTGTAGGACACACCAGGAGATGGGTTCTCAGAGGTCACGAGTCCGTAGGAGAGCTCATCATTCCTTAGCAGAGAAGTAAGAACAGTGGATTCTGGCATTTGTGCATTGGGAAACCAAGCCTGGGCTTGGTCTTCATAGTAGAACACAGACTGGGAGACTCTTGAGATGTCTGAAGGAAATAGTTCCTTCACACGGTTCACATGCTGTCATGGCTAGCAGAACCAGAACAAGGTTTCTTTTGGTGTCCCATCAAATTACAAGTTCTAAAACCCGTAATTAATGGGAACGTACAGTACACACTTGGTCCTGTAACTAAGACTCGTGTTATATTGGTCAAGGACAGAAGGCCCATGAAGGGCACCATTTCCACTAGTCTCAGAGAATTGATCTTTCAGTGGAAGAGACACCGGTGGTGGCAGCACCATCTGGCAACTGTTCCAACCCAGAGATGGAATCCTAGACCTATAGAATGCTTTGGGTTGGAAGGGACCTTAAAGACCATCTAATTCCAACCTCCCCTGCCATAGGCAAGACACCTTCCACTAGACCGGGTTGCTCAAACCTGGTCAAGAGCTTCTTTGCAGGGTTAGGGAACATCATTTTGATTGGCAATTTAAAAGGGAAACGGGAAAATTTCTTCTTTCCTCCTGACAGTTATGGCTGGTGACAATATTTACACTTTTCTAAATCATAAGAAAACAACATCAGTATAGGAAAATTTGATTGCTCAAGGTTATCTTAGGGCTAAGACCATTCAGTTTTACATCTGTTGTTACATTTGCAGTAGTAAAAAAGTAGAAGCAAGCCAAGAAATTAAGACAGTGCATTTCATCTGCTGCTGAAAAAACACTTTGACGCAGCAGCAGACACCACCTTCTAGCGTCCTAGTGGGTTTCCCATGACCTGTTCGTTGCCTAATGATCATCCCAAAAATAATTCCTTGGATGTTAGCCTCATGGGCGCAGGGCAGCAGTTGTATCACGCGGTTCTTTGGGAGCTGATGTCTTAACAGTGAGCACCTTGAATAAGAACAGCTGCTTCACGAGTCTCTGAAGACGGTAACACTTCACGTAAGCCATGGGTTGCACCCCATTGACTGGTTTCTACTGAAACCTGAATTCAGTTCTCACCAGCTGTTGCAAAAGCCTTCCACTTAGCAGAGTTAGCCCAACTAGAGGACGTAAGCTATCCAGAGTTGTGAGGCTTACTGCAGCTCCCCTACCTACATACGCTGAAAATTGCATTGCCAATGGTATTTAGTCTCAAATCACATTTAGCTCTTGGAGTCAGCCTGAATGGCTGAGGAACTCCTAGCTATGTAGATAGGCACCAGGAGAGCCACAATTCTGCCTGGTGCACTGGACCTAGACCTAATAAGGCTTTGCCTTATTTCCAGCCCTGGTTCACATAGGTTTTACTGGGTGATGGGGGGGAAGGGATGGAGACCTCTCCTATAAGGGACTGATAACTTAAAACCATCTGTGACCGAGTAAACCCCTCCAAGAGGCTGACCTTCTTCCATTTCACAGCTTGTTTTCCACCCGCCCACCCAAAAGTCCTGTTAACCCCTGCATGCCAGTGGATAAACTAACACATACCATTGAAAACCCGCAAAATGTCAGAACGAAGCCCTGTACATTCAGCAGCGGTCACCGCTTTCAATGCAAAGAGGGTGCTATTTTCCCTGGAAGCAAGTTCATTCCCCTAATGAAGGGCAATGAAGAAGTGTCAAGAGGCAACAGCTGCAGGACAGATATTTCAGGACTGAATTTAAAAGTACATTTTAATTAGAAACAGAAGATTGGAAGAATCGTGTTTTCTCTATAATTCCCATCCTCTTTGGTATACATGAAATCACCAGTCAGAACTGGTAGATGACTGGCACAACTCTTCCTAGAGACTATTGGTGCCTACTACATGGCCCAGACAGAGCAAGGAGTAAGGAAATTAAGACCTGAAGAGTCCAAAAAGCTGAATAGATTTTCCAGTCTGCCAACAGACAACCAAGGTCAAAAGCTCATCTCCCATTAGAGCCACTTGGCTAAGCCACACCATCCTCGGCAGCATGGGTATCTGGTCAGTCACTGCACTGAAGGTCAGGGTGATGTCAGCAGGGCCTTTGGGCAGAAATATTCAGAGATAAGCAGTGGGTCAAGATGTACAAAGCTCAAAAGTCAGGTACAACATCCACTTTGGCATATTAGCAGCAAGATTCTCACAAACACAATATTCAAAAATACAATATGAAAAAAAAAGTGCATTCAATTAAGGATGGGTAAGGGCATAGAAAATGGAATAAAAGTCTAAATTCGGCAAAGGCTATCATTTACCTGCAGCCCTGTGTACTATATTCAATCAGGTGAATCTGACAGTACTGGCCTCACTGGTCATGTACATGTACAGAGACATTCCTTCCATCAGATCATGCTAGGAATTAAATGGATCACAGAACAGCATTTGTTTTTTTTAAACAGGAAAGCACCCTGCATCAGGATGAGCAATAGTCACGCCATGCACATGGCTGCCCCAGATGAGTCTTCTGGACTCACATTTGATTTTATATAAATGTGGTGCCCCAAAAACTCACGGTTCCATCTCAGCAGATGTCCATGCCCAACCCAGCCCCTCAACACCAGATCCTCCATGTTGTACATTGCAGAAGAAATTTAAGGGACTATTTTAGAGCCCAAAGCCTTGGTTATTTTTACATCCCACATCCAAGATGCCAGTTTCCCAGCAAGCTGAGGTCCATCATCACTATTCATACAAAGCCATGATTAAACCCACTGCAGTTAGCTGGATTTTCACACACTGAGATGCAACTCAATATACAGAAAAGATTAAAAGCAGTGGAACAAATTCAAGAAGCACCAGTACTCCACTTTCACACTGCAGATTAGCTCCCTCCTTCCCACGGTGTACAGAATGCCTACTATTTCCTTCAGGACTGATTTAATCTGTTTGCATTCATGACTGACTGAAGGGGGTTGCTAGCACAATCCATGATTTAAACGGAGCCTGGCTGCCTCTAAACCTGATATTCCTACTTTTCTCTTGTGGTAGCTGCCCACTTTGCTGCATGCTCCAATGCCCGAGCTGGCCAGTATTTGGAATTTCCTTGCTGTTTTGCGTTTGGGAAAACAAAATAGACGGCAATAGGGTTTTTAACACGGACTCAGCAAGTATGTGATTAAACATCAACATAGTACCGGACTTATCAGCCCTTCAGTACTTTTCACCCCTCCCTGAGACACTAACAAAAATTATATTTTAAACACATTGACCTCTTTAATGAATGTAGAGAATAAGGTATGCTTTAGCTGCTTTCATGTGACCCCATATGGTTACTGGGATCTGCCAAACATCTTCTGCACCACTTACAGTTATATGTGTATGTTTGAACCACTCCGCATGCACCAGCACTCGAGCACGCACTCACTGCACAGTAAGGCAAGCTGCGCTATTCAGATGCCGCAAGGGATTCAAGTTATGAGGCTTCTTCTCATTCCCCCCACTTTAAATCTACACGCAAAAAGAGCACCTAATAAATACCCCACTTCTGATTTGTTTCCCCAACCTGCCAGTAGCAACAGATGAGAAATACCCAGTCCTCACATTACAAACTATTTTAATATTTCATACCCTCACATGCAAGGAAGTTTGTCACTGAAACAAATACTACAGAAAATCCCTCTGAAATTCCAAGAAGCCACAGCACACGCTGCCTTCCCACTTTCTTTGCAGGATGCCTGAACATTATTTTCAACATTGTTCTAGTAATGCCCTGCCCGTCCTTTGCCTGCACAAGTTAATGCCTGGCACCCACAGAGGTGACAGAGGACTCCCGTTGCTGGGAATGCTGTCCCATTCCTTCTGAAGGCTGTCTTCTGTCAAACTGTATCCAGCACTCAATTGTCAGAATAAAATAAGTCTTACCCAGAGCTAGAAAATTATGCCAGCACACAACAGAGAAATAATTGAAATAGAAAGAAATAACCATGATGGAAGGAGAGGATGTCTCTCCCCTTCAATCCCTGCTTGCCCCAGGAATCCGACAATTTCACAAAAAGGTCACAGAGTTTTCCTTTATGTGGGTATAAAACTAGTGGTGTCCACTATTCCCCACCGGTCAGCTTTTCTGCCTTGTGAAGGTGATCACAAGGAGCTCAAACATGCCTTTAGCTAACAGTAACCACAGCTACTCAAACAGGTAAAAAGCACTGACCTACACACGTCTCCCAGGAGTCCTCTTCTACTCTGCGTGCTGTCAAAGCTGCAGCTCCCGTGTCCTTTCTGCAGTCAGTGCTCAGCTGTGGGATCAGTGCTGGGTCCCTGGGATCCTCCTCAGCTGCTCCCTGTCTCGACTTCTGCCTCTCCTTCTCTCACACTTAATCTCTCTCTCTCGCCCTCTCCCTCTAGTAGAGGAAGCCTGTCACAGAGCTGTTAGCCTGTGAGACATCCAGATGATTTTTTTTTTTTTTTTTACGGGAACCTGATGCACCTGTCTCCTATTTGTTATTATTTCAGTCCATACCAGTAAGGGTGCTGGACAAATCTGAGATGATTAACATAATTCTTCAGTATTTGACAAGTAGTTTGGAGTGGTGTTTTTTCTGCAGATTGTGTTTCCTCTTCACCGTGATTCATTAAAAACTTTCATACAACTGAATGGCCCTGTATGTTCTAAAGGAAACTGTAGCTTAATTGCCTTGAAACCAATCTCAGGAATAATTAGGGTTACTAATTGATCAGATAAATTGAACTTTGGTTAAAGTGAGTGGCCAAGCACATTTAAGAATAGGTCTTCTCAAAAAATGCTGCTTTCTTAAAGAACTCTTTGAAGACACAATTTCCTCAGACCGCTGAGGGTGGTGGGCACCCACAGACCACCCAAAGCTCTCCTTGCTCCCCCCTCTTCCAGGTCTGAGTTGCTGGCTTGTCTGGTGTTTCATTGCCCATGTTGCTAGCCACAGGGACAGAGTAACACCTTGGGTGATCATTTTAGTTGTATTCTGTAACTTCAAAAGCAGTACTAAAAATGCAATACTGTGAGGCAGGGCAGACAGGAGCACATCGACACTTCTAAAAAGCAGATGGTAACGTACAGCAGCTTATCGTCTTCAGGGAAGAGTACAGGTCTGTAGGACAGCCCGGACACGAAGCACTTCAAGTGCTAAAAGGTGGACAAACTCCAGACCCCCAGCAATGTGACCTAGCCTGGAATCAGGCTGCCTAGTGCAATGCTATCCAACAGGAGAGGCAAGAATCTAAGGCAAACGTCATTTTTAAACATTTTGTTTCTAACCATTTAAATGGTTACTCTGCACTGGTGCAGCCTCACCATCACTACTGAGTTCAGTTTGGGCACCACGGTACAAAAAGGAAATAAAACTACTACAGAGTGCCCAAAGGCGGGCTACAAGATGGTGAAGGGCCTGAGGGGAAGACGTGTGAGGAGCGGCTGAGGTGCCTGGGTTTGTTTGGCCCAGAGCAGGCCGAGGGGAGGCCTCATGGTGGCCTGCGGCTCCCTCACAGGGAGCGGGGGGGCAGGCGCTGAGCTCTGCTCTCTGGGGACAGCGACAGGACCCAAGGGGACGGCATGGAGCTGGGACAGGGGAGGGTCAGGCTGGGGGTGAGGGAGAGGTTCTGCACCCAGAGGTGGTCGGGCGCTGGGACAGGCTCCCCAGGGACGTGGCCACAGCACCGAGCTGAGTTCAAGAAGCGTTTGGACAACACTCCCAGATACAGGTTCTGATTTTTGGTCCTGTGTGGAGCCTGGAGGTGGACCTGATGATCCTGGTGGGTTCCTTCCAACTTGGGATTTTCTAGATTCTATGAATGTAAGCCCCCTCACACCAAGCAATGAGCCCCTTACCCTGCTGTGTAAAACCATACCTCCAATGCACCAAGACTGGCTAAGCAACTAATCACAAAGAAAGCCCAGCAAGTGGTACCAAGATAAAGTAGCAGGAGAACAGGATATTTGCATTTTATGTGCTTCCCAAGAAACCAACTAACTCCCTAACTCCTTTAGTATAAATTAAACAGCTTTCTCCCCAGTCAATCGTTAAGTATTCTTCCTGTTGGTGAGATAGCTTGGACTGTCCCACAGTTTGCTGAGATAATACAGGAACAGATTTAAGTCATTAAGGTGCAGGTGACACATCCCAACGAATCACATTTACACATCTTTATGTACATTTACAGCCAGCAAAATGCAAAAGGTCTGCCTCGAAAAGCAGGGAAGTACTAACAACACAGGAGATACTAAACTCATCCCGATAAACTTGAAAATGTCCCAGTTACCAGACCTCAGAAACCCAAAGGGCAGCCTTATGTAACGTGCTTTACTTAGCAATCCTCTGGCACATCCCTTTCCAATAACTTGCTTCAATGATTTGTAAGCCTGGGCATTCCCTTCCTTTTGACAGCTCTCATAAAGATTATTTCCTTTCAGACATGTGAGAGAAGACTCCACTGGAAACCCACCAAATTCTATGAGCTGACCTGAAGATGTCAGATTCCAACAGTATTTCATCCTAGATTAGCAAGTGGTTACTGGTTGTCTCAAAATTGCATCTGTCAGGAATGAAAATTCTTTGCCAAAATAAGCTATTCAGGTTTATTTACGACATAGACAGATTTTGTTACTGTCCCACAGAGTATTATCCTAAAGCACAGCCAGCTCAGCCAGCCCTGTCCCTCTACACATCTATGTTTGCAACCCCGTCATTGAATTGTCTGTTAGCAGTTGTACTGAGAGCACAAAAATCTCACTTCTCAACCAAATGAGGATAAAACGCAGAAATGGGCAACCAGTGCATTAATCCTGAGAACCCAGAGCCTTTGTTGTGAAAGAGCAAGAATACGATCCACTCTGTGTTCTTCTCAAGCTTTATGCTCAAGAGACACAGAGTCTCAACGAGGTGGACATGGACACTAAGAGACAGTTGTACAAGTTGCCTAATGTATAATACCTTGGACAGCTAAGGCAAGTTGCTAAAATGCTTTAAAATGCTACAGTCACTGCTTTCGTGTAGTGCAGAGTGGGGATGTCCACCACAAATCCAGTGTGACTATTGGGATGGGATTCCCCCATCTAAGGCAAATGCAGATGGCACATCTCAGACAGTTTTCAGACTCCCAGCATTTAGTCCTGATGGATGTCCTGTAGTAACTACAACACTGCTTTGGATCCAGAGCACAGGCTCTGTGCAAATCCAGGATGCAGCCTGGCAGTAGAGCATCCCTCATGGCTCAGAGGTACCAAAGGTTATTTTGAAATGATCTATTATTCCAGGAACCTCTGGAAGTTTTGCCTGTGCTGAGGCTGATGATCAGTAGCTAAATTCTCTGGAAAACCAATTAACTGACTGACCTAGCCAATAATTTGGAGCTCAGCTCATGCACCCAGACATGGATTGGACATGGTTCAAAGACAGAAACTCTACCAGGTGAAGGGCTGGGACACCCCTCCATTACCCAAGCCCAGGGAATAACGCCAAACTCCTCTCCTAGTTGACCTTCGATGAGCACCCGTGAGGGAGAGAAGAAACTGGGTTTCCCATTCACCTCTTTCAGTCTCCTTCAAGTGGAATTAGTATCTGCCTGTGGCTAAGGAGAATCAGTGGAGCTCACCTGGCCCAGTACCACTAACAGAGAGAAGCCTGCCCTTGTAAGCTCCGATTGCTATCAGGGTAACCTGACCTCCTGCCTGTAAGCACAGAAAAGGACAGATGACACTAAGCAAGACGGTAAGTGCCCAGCCTACAAATGTTTTCTTGGGTTCGGGCCCAAAGCAGGTCTGATATCACCCTATAACTGTCTTGGCTGACAGTTGTGGGGTTCGTGCTGGCCTTGTGAGGGACTTGACTGCATCATGAATGCAGCTGAGGTTTTTCCCCCCCAAACACCCTGTGGCAGCCAGTTCCCTCACCCATTTTCCCATGTGATGGTGACCTAATGTGTGACAGGCTCTGCCACAGGCCTTTACTGCTCATTCCCAGTCACAAGGCCATGCCAGGAACCTTAGCACAGGAATGCTCGTAAGAGTTGGAATTCAGGGAGCAGGAGAAGCAGAGCTGCTCCATGACAGAAGGGGCAGGAGAAGCAGGGCAGAGACCTCACTGACCAGGTGCACTCAATGGCACTTGTAGGTGAACAGAGCAGGAAGAGTGATGGCAACAGTCTCTGGTGATCATCAAAGCCAATGTAACAAGTCTGCACGTCCATGTCCTCAGTTACCCAGCCTGAGACCACCACAGACCATGTCAGATGCCTAAAAAATGATCAGATTGCTACATGGCCTAGTCTTGATAGTGCTAGATGATAAATTCTGCCGATACTTCAAGGCTCCTGAAGACCCCAAGCTTCGTTTTGCAAGTCACCTCAGTTTGAAATGTTCAGACCTGACTAATGGGTACTGAGTACCTGGAGCCTTCCCTGCAGTCACAGGAGTCACTTGGATGCTTGCGTCTTGGTGCCTGTGTGCTGGGACAACCACTGGGATAAAAGCACTTGGGTCCTTGAGGGTACACGTGTATATGAGTGAATTAAAACTTTTTAAAATAAAATCACCTTCCCCTCCTTTAAGGTCTCCCATTGAGCTCGGTTATCTTGTTGCAACATTATTTCCTACAACTCAGATATTTTTGCAACTGCCTGGAAAAGGCAGAGCCTCTGAATAGGAACTGTGTGATGACACTGTACCTTGTAGCCCAGTTTACAACTTGGTCCTCTGACAGTCTCCATGAGCTACTTTTTAAGGATTGCTTTTGGTGACATAAGGTCTCACGCTCTCTGTATTTTCAACCATGAAGCACGTTCTGCCTGCCCGTGGTCAGACAGACAGGCAGGCTCCTGTCTGATTGAAGGGTGGAGGGACATAGTGAGCAGGTCACTTTTCATGGCAGATGGATGGAGAGATGCATCATTGAAATGGGCAGGATAATGTCAGGGGTGCCGATACATCATGGCAATACTAGGAGAAGGGAGGAAAGGAGGAGTGGGTGTCAGAGACAGATCCTGTGTCAAAACGGGTGACAGATGAGGGAGGGCTGTCTTCTGGGATGGGTGGCCGGGCAGACAATACCAGTGCCAGAAGCTGAGCAGGAGGAAACAAGACCCACGCAAAGGCCCTAGTTAACCCCGAATTTAGAGGGAGCTGGTCTGTTGCTCTGAGGCAAACTGAATGGCAAGCAAATTGCTTGCAGTTTGGGCCTACACAAATCCCAGCATGTCCTTATCAATCTCTTTGATTGACAGATGTGAGAGTATCAGATGGTTCGGAGCTATCTATGTTCATGACAGCAACTGGGTCATCCTGCAGCCATTCACCTGCTTTCCAGTTTAATTCAGCTTATCTTTCAGGCATATCCCATTTTGCACTCACCACTTACTCCCCTCTTTTCACCCAATAAGTGTGTCTACTTTGAAGAGGCTTTAAACAGAACAAAGGTATTATTCCTTGCAGTGATTATAAAGGAGGAGAGCTGCTCATGCAGCACGTGGTAAAGGAGAGAAGGAGGAAAAAAATCATGTTTACCTGTATTCCTCAGTGTCACTACAATTTTGGACTCCACCTGGATCCTCATGGCTAGCTGGGTCACGTTGACAATTTCCCACTCCCCACCAGGAACAGGAATACACAAGCGAGATGCTCCTCCTGGCCATCCTTACCATTCCTGTCCTGACAATAACAAAGAACTCGGGTTCCACCCCAAACCATCAGCAGCAGAGGTGGGAGGCTGCTGGTGCAGGAGGGACAACCTAGCACAGAGAACAAGATGTCCAGCAGCCCAGGATTTCCAAAAAGCAGGGAGCAGTCAAATAAACCATTAACTGCTGCTGCCCACCTTCTGCAAGAATATGAAGACAGCATTTCTGTGTGTTGTGTGTATTAGGACTATATACCCAGTTTTCAAAAATTGCTTTAGTTCTTTTTCCTGTACGTCTACCCTAGAATTACAGCTTTTTCCTCCTAAAGTATTTACCTATTTATCATTGTCTTCCTCTGGTGTCATGTCAGTGTGCAGGCACATTTGTTTTCCATGCCCTCTCTCTTTATTTATCCTGTTGTACAATTTGTATCTTCTTTGTAGCTTATGAACTTACATCTCATTGATAAGAACATTGAGATCTGCTGTCTGTCTTCTCTGGAAGAGTTTTGGCCTTCTTCCTGACTCTCTAGGTATGTCTACAAAAATAGAACATGCACATTGCTGACTTATGACTATATCCTTGAGAAATAAACTTCCTTAAGCAACAAGCCACAGCCGTCTGAGACAGAAGCCAAGATACACTGGCTTTGCTACATGCCACAAAGGTCAACAGACCCAAACTGCCAGATCAGACAGGAGGACAGAATGACAGGAGCAAAGGACATATAAATTTAATAACTGTCAGCTTAACTATGTCAGCTGATTTCTGAGCTCAACCAGAGGGTAAATGGAGAGGGACAGCCCCAGTTTGCCTTTATAAGTCTCCAAGAATTGAAGCCTCTTTCAGGCTCTAGCAGTTCCAGCAGTTCCCTAAATGTTTCGCCTAAGGAATGAATGTTTTTTTTTCGCACTAAGCTATACAGCAAAGCCACATGAACAGCTCCCAGGCCCCCAGCCACGCTGACCTGCTCAGAAGGTGGCAGGAAAGCTGTGACAGTTCACAGAGCAGCTGAGGCTTGCAGTGCTCCCTGCTGTATTTATAAAAAAGGCTTTATAATTTTCTATATCACATGGTTCTAACCTTTGTTCCATAGATGCAAGGTCAGAGCATTGATACAAGGCTTGGGTACAAGCAAACCCCTAGTGAACCCAAAAGCCTAAGTGGGCAGCTGAGAGCGAGCTGCAGCTGGGTCCCTGGTGGTCACCAACACGGGGTGTCAGCAAGAGGCACATCTGCAAAGGTACAACAACCATAAAGAAGGGCAATCACTGCAGAAGAGGGAAATTTTGAGAGTCAAAAATAATCTTGACAAACTATCCCCATAAAGCAGGCTAGGGGGGAAGCATCCAAACCTTAGCATACCACTGTCAGAGATTTAGGATTCCTGGCAACAGTTCCCTTCTAATGGTTTTGCTTACCATAAGGTCTGTCATTAAAGTTCTGTGAAGAATTGCTGACATGCTGCAGTCTGATATCAGTTATTATTAATAACTGGGAAGCCCTAGCTTATTATTAAGAATAAATTTGTGCATGCTCGGAGAGGATACAAGCTGCTCTCATCAGCCTTCAGTGAGGAAGAGACCTTGAGCGATCAGGTTTCTTTGACCTTGCATAGGTGGTACAAACATGCCTCTCTTGGAGGAAAGGTCTGTGGACATCTTTGTATGACAAGGGAGCTCCACACCCTGATTACACCGCAGTGCTTACCTGTTTTCTTTTGTTTTATTTGATCCCATACTTTGTTTTTTCCACTAGGAGAACGAAAACCAATTAACAGTCATTTTCTGTTCATCCTCCCACTCCAGTCTGTACAGTTATTTGATGCAATTCCCACCATGCTTTTTGCGTTTTCAAAAGAAATCTCCATTTATCTGCTTCACGGGTGGGTGCCCATTTCATTATCCTTATCACTCCTCTCTGAACTGCTGTTCACCTTCATATCCTGTCTGAGCCAGGGATGGCAGACAGAAGCACAGACTGCACTCAAGATGCAGGCACACAACTAGACCAGCAGCACCAGAGACATCTACAGCAGCACTGTGACAGTTTCTGTTTTGTTTTCTACATTCCTAACAAAAATGAATTTCTTTCTTTCTTCTTGTTTTCTGTTTTTACTCCAACCACAGAACAGTGAGCTGATGCTTTCCTGGACCAAAATGGCAGGAAGCAGCCAGGGTCTGCTGCTCCCTAAAGGGCAGGGATCCGTAAGCCATCTCACCTTCTGAAGGCTCCACCAGAATGAGGGCAACACGGACGTTCATGCACATTCAAGAATTATTTGCTAAAAAAGGAAGACATATGGAGACGGTATCACGGGCTGCTCAAGGTACTAGAGAGCTAGGTGTTTTAAAGAACAGTGAAGAAGCTTGACTTGTTCAGTCTGACAACAGAGAGATGGGGAGAAAAATAATAAAAACCCGATGAAGATAAATGGCAAAAGGGAGGACAAGGTGACAGAAGGAAAAATAAAAATAACTGACCACAAAGAGGAAAATCCAATTTTTAACCACTAGATCTGGCTGAGTCTGAAACAGCTTCATAGTTGGAATAAAGCAGCAGAAGCATCTGACAAAATTAACACGGATTTTTTTTTTTAACTTTCATAATAGGGACTGTGACACAGCTTTCTGCCACTCAAATTCAGAGGTCTTTTCTAAGGTCAGGAATCAAATCTGGGAGGACAAACGGCCATGAGACACTGGACTCGGAAACTCTTGGCTGCAGTAAATGCCAGTTGGGAGTGACTTGCTGTTCAGTTATTTTGGCAATTTGTTGTCCCTATCCTTGGGCATTCTCCTTCAGTAGCCAAACTACAGTGAACTTTGTGCTCCGTATGACAGGGCACCTATATATCTGGTCAGCAGTGGAGCAATGAAGAAACCTTTAAGTAAGACAAAGCATTCATTTGAATTAACAAGGCAGCATTTATACACAAACTTTGAGAGCTACCAACACCCCTGCCATCAAAGCCTAATTGAGGGTCCTAATTCTTCCCTGCTGGCAAGACTTTCATATCTTTAAGGCAGAAATCACAGATTGGTATTTGATCTAGACAGAAATACCACTTTGGTGTCTGTCTTCTCTGCCAGTCATAGTGATGATTCTTCCATCATTTGGGATGCACGTGTGTGTGCGCATGTGTTTGTGTACATGACTGTGTAAGAGCATTTTATCAGGACCTGCTGAGTGCTTCAGGGCCTAAGAATCACAACAGTTGTCTTAAGGCTCATGACTCTGCTGACTTGTGATCAAGAATGCGGAAAGCTGTGACCTGAAGGGTATCCACTCCTTCGGCATCCGGCTGACAATTGAGCTGACAGCAGAGCTAATGCTCCAGCGTGCTGCGTCCCAGTGGGCTGAGTCTCCTGCTGCAGACTATAAATTACACATGGCCAATTTTAACACCTCTTTATATAGGGATGCATAAAAGCTTGCAGTCCCGGTGGCTCTGTAAATGGTCAGCGCGCCTGTCTGTCCAAGCAGGTGTCAATAATAAGGAAATAACCACCCTGGTGAGAGGAAGTTTAGAAGCTGTGAGGAGAGGTCGCAGGGCAGGGAGGACAGTGTGAACGCAGGTATTTGTCAAGGGCAGGGGCTCTCTGCTGCAAACAGACCTTCCTGGCAGAGGCTGGTGCCAAACACAGCTGCTACAATAACAGCACTTTACGGTGCTTTTTGGTTAATAGCATTTTGCTGGACCGTGATGCTGTCCATGAGTTACATCCCAGACTGTTTCCGAGGAGGTGGGAAACACAGAGCCACTGTGTGACTTGCTTAATGTGAGACGTGTTCATCCCTGGGGCAACCACTAGAAAAATCCTCCTCTGAACTTGAGGATAAAACACACAAGACCTGATACAACTATTTGCCAGTCCCCACTCCCTTTCAGAGCTAGAGACTGCATCCAGAGACTCTCCGATTCATCCCTCCTGTTTGGTGAGTCAGGTAATTAGTTACCAGTTAATTTGGTTGCCAGTCAAAGGAACCTCAGTGCCACCCTTCAGAAAGGGAACGCATCATGGAAACAGGAGCCAGGAAGCAAAACCAAACCAAGGGCAATAAAATTCTCTTAGTATCTGCAAGTATTCCTTACGCTCCAGCATCTCCCAGAGGTGAAGGAGTGCCTTGCTTTGACTGACTTGGATGAAGAAGAGAAGCAGACACAGGATGGTGCCCTGAGACCAGCGTCCTGCTATGCGGATCTGTCAGCAACCTCATCGCCAGCACGCTGCTGTAACTGGGCCATTTGCCACCAGCTCCCTGCGAGGATGGGCTGGGCCAACGTCACGTTACCCTGCAAGTTTCCAGCACACGCGTCCCTAATGAAATAATCCAGCAAAGCACCTCCTGCAGCCAGCACCAGAACCCACCTCCCGCTCACGCTGGCTGTTCCCAGCGCGCTGTATGCTGCAGGGAGGCGACCTGGCTCGTGCTCAGGGCTGCTGGGCAGCACCTGACCTTCAGCATGACCACTAGTGGTCCCATGAAGATTCCTGCTCTAGGCTTTTTGTCTCCACTGACGTGGCTTTAGCATACTTTCCAGATCAGCTATTAGAGCGGTGTAAGACTGTGCAGCTCCGTGTTCAAACTGTTTGCCTGGCACCACGGAAGATGAACTCGCCCTTGGAAGTTGTGATCCCATCAAAGCCTTTCAGAATATGCCATCAAAAGAGCTCTCTGTTCCTCTGCCTAGTCTGTGCAGTGAATAGCTCCCTTGAACCATCAATTACGACACACAATTAGCTCTCCTAAGCGAGAGTGTCACAGCACAGCCTTGGCAAACTGCCCTTCCTCCCACTTCTCCTTCATTAAGGTACTCCTCTCCTGCTAGATCTTTAATTGGCTTGTCATCAGCAACTTGGCCTGGATTCAGTGCTCTGCATTCTCCCAGATGAAACCATATAAGACAGATGGGACACCAAAAGCAGCAAGAGAGTAGGGTGAGAAGACACGTAAAGCAATCAGTATGTGTCCGTGACCTCGGGGACAGGCTTGCCAGGGCAGTAGTAAGATTTCTGCTGGCTTGGACAAACTGAGGGTGTTAAAAATGTCGGTAATCTGAGACCTGGCAACTTCACTTCATCAAACCCACTGTAGGGCCAGCAGCAGGGAGAGGCAAAACCCAGCAAAACCAGCAGCCTCGAGTAATAAAGCTATATTAAAAAAAATCAACTATGTATTTTGTGCCATAAAATAGAAGAGCCCCATCATGTTCAACCGAACAATTCAGCTTGGGGCAGTTTCACGAGAAAGCTTTGTTTACAGTTTGACTGATTTCCTTGATTTTGCCAATTCAGAAAGCAACACTTGGCCTCAAATCACCTCTTCCCTGAATTCTGTGGCTGGGCTGCGTTGCCCCGTGTGCCTCCCACCGAGCTCGGCAGATGCTCCGTGGCGCCGCCGCAAAACATTCAGCCAGGGTTGTGGAAGGAGGGGAGGGCAGCCGAAATGCTGGACGGGGAGGGCAGCGCTTAAAACGTCCACCTGTTGTCAATCAGAAGCCAAGGCTTATGTCAGCCTGCTGCAAATATTTTCCCCCATCCACCTTGGTGACCTTTTCAATCACACTTCAGGAGGGAGACTGCTCCCATTAAGTGCTATTTGATCCTCTGCTAATGCAGCAGTTATGAAAGGACCACAGTGCTTGTCAATAGGATAAACACCTTCGCAGTGGGAGGAGGCTGTGGGGAAGGGGCACATACCTGCTCTCTCCTCTGCTTCCTCAGGGCTCTTTCTCTCCCTCGGCCCAACACCACTGCTACAGCAACGTATTTAGACAAGGAAAGCCGAGCCTGGCTGCAGCACTAACCACTGCCTCTGCATCTGCTGTCACGGCAAGCTCAGCTGCCAGCACCTAGGATAGCAAACGAAGGAGAAGGTCTGGTTTTCTGCTCAGTGACTTGTCCCACCCCCAGACAGCGATTCAGGATAGAATACTGGGTGTACACCATCCCTCCTACCCTTTGGATCCCATAGGCTCATTTAACTTCTGTAAAGCTGCAGCAGCCATCCACCATCCACGCAGCTCTGACAGCCCATTTGAACTTCCAGCTTTATCACACTCAGCAAAAAAAAGGTCTCAGGAGGAGAAGCACCAGGAAAGCATGCACCTGCTTTTCCTGCTGTAGTGCTGTCTGCCACTGCCCTCGATCCTCATACATGACTGCAGCTTTTGACAGCCTTTGTTTGGGTGGCACAAAAACAGTGGCCTGAAAGGAGTCTCCAAGGGGCTGGGAATAAGGGGTGGGTTGGGACTGCTGCCCTGAAGGACTTACCCAAGAGGAGAGAAGAGCTTGGAGGTCAAACCAACCTCCAGGATCATGCACAAGGATGGCCACCACCCTGGGTACTGTGAGAGGGATCCTCGAGTAGATGGATCCCTGATTTGATCTGGTGCCATGTTCCTCTGGCCTCTTCAGAGCTGTCTTCAGAGCACAAACCAGTGCTCCATTAACGTCCTGCCAGCTGGCTCCTTCCAGCTCCTCATCACGCTCAGCTGCATGACCAGCACCAAGGTACTTCATCAGTCCTTTGAGGAAGGTAAACAAATTCACTTCTCTGCCCCAGCACAGGACTGCATACATGTAGAATCCCCCCAGAAAGGGGCTGAGGAAGAAATGGCACATAGATAAGTGTGCATTAAATGGTACTTTTACTCAGCACCTCCACTGAAATATCTGTGAAAGGAAGGAAGAAAAATAAAACAAACAAAAACCACAAAGAAATGAAGTCCCTTTCTTTTCCAGCTGCTTTGTTGCTCCAGCCCTGATTCTCTAAAGTATGGTAGAAGCCGTCTGGGTACTGGGGAGCAAGAGAACAACCTTGGCCATTCCCCATACTACTGGGGAATAACGAGTGCTCCCAGTGCTGAAGCAGCCGCTGAGACTGGGAAGGGACTGTGAAACCTGCCCATCACAGCAAGATCAGTTTCCAGAAGGATTTTTCCTGTTCCTGTTGCAGCTGAGGAAGACAGCCTGTAGAGATAAGATAATGACAAAAGAAGTAGTGGAGACAACAATGGGAACACCCTCCATGGGCTTTAAATCCCCAGGGAGACTTCAGCCCATCTGACTTGTGGCCGAGCAGGTTGTCCTCAGCTCACCCTCAGCGTGCAGGAAAGCCAAATGAGACAGCTCCGGGAGATCAGACTGCTAACAAAACATCGAGGGAGAGATGTTATCCTAGCCCTCAGGAGAAACTTCCTGCAGTTTTGACTGCTGTCCAGGTGGTGATAACTGGGTATAATTTATTTAGGCAGAAATCCCTCTGTCCATTCTAACCGCGTTTTGTTTGCTCTGTCCTGCCTGACAGGCCCACCGATGCTCTGGAAATGATGACCCCCACCACATATGCAGAGTTCCTGGTGCTGTGCAATGACAACAAGTTTCATCAACTCAAATAAATATCCCTGCCTTCTCGGTGACAGTCCCTCATACTTCAGATGTCTCACTTTCCCCACCTGCCATCATTTGAAACCTATAAATAGGACCAACTGGGAGAGAAACGGGGGATGTACGCTGCCACCCACTACAAGTCTGCTAGGCCAGGGCAGGCATTTGGAGGGAGCTAGCTGTAGATAAACACCACAGCACTAGGAAGTCGAGGCCAGGCCCTGGAAGGCTGGGGCAGTCTGGATCAGTCCAGATGCAGTCTGACGTTCCTCCATCCCTCCTAAGGAAGTCCAGAGGCTGAACATTGCTCTGCATTACTCTTTTTCACTGATCCCAGCAGAGCCATGGAGGGAAATATGGCTTTTGGCCTACTCCTACCACTCATGGGACCATTTGTTGCACAGAGACAGGAGCCCAGAACAATCCCGAGCACACCGCAGTGATGTGGAGCAGGCAGTGGTGGCGTGGAACATTTGCACAGGCCACTCCTATCAGCAAACGCTGCCTTGGAACCTACTCTTGAAAAATCCTTGACCAAGGAGAGAGCGACCACAGCAGCAGTAGAGCAGAGCTGCTCTTTGCCCAGGCCCTTTTGTGCTCCCCTCCAAGCAGGAGAGGCACTCCGTGGCTCCCTGACAAGTATGGGATAACCTGCCTTCCCATCGGCGTCCAGCGGCTGGTAAAAGCTGTTAATTGCCTCGTATAGTCTTCTGTCAGCAACATTATCCCCTCCTGTCCTGCTGAGGCTGGGATAAGGGATTGTCCTGTTCTGTGGCTGCAATGGGACATGGAGAAGGTGAAATATAATATGAGAAATAATATCTATGGCAGCAAGCAAGGCTAACCCAAAAGGCATAACGAAACAGGATTCCAGAGAGGGAGGAATGCTGGGGGAGGAACAGTATGGAGCCCTCTTGACAGAGATCCAGGACCATCTTAAAAGGGCCCAAGAAATCATTTTTTAAATCCTATTTTTAATACAACCAATATATGTGATGAGAGCGCTGCCTGCCACGCTATCTGATTACCTCCAAAATTAGCAACAAAAAGATTAATTTAGACAGGATGGAATATTTTCTAACAAAAGTGTCACTGCCTTCTGGGGAGCAGCCTGACCCGAAAAAAAATCACGTACAGGGAAATCCCGCACTACAAGGCCAGGCTCACAGAGGAAATCAGCCTCCTGAACCTGAAATGTAACTTTCAAACTCATATTTGGTGGGCCTGTCTCTGAGGCACTCCCTAGCATGAGGTACACAGGCACTCACCTGAAAAACTGATCCCTACCTTTGGTGTCTCAGCGGCCTGGGTCATTTCTTTACTTTCTCCAGCAGGACTGCTCAGCATCTTGTCACGAGGTTAAGCTGCTTTCTTCAAGTGCCCATCCAGCTTACTCCAGCCCCACGAGAAGCACTGGTATCTATCTTTATGCTGCAGAAGAACAAAGAGGAGAGTGCTGTGACAAAAGATATCAGAGAAGATAAAAACAAGTCCTTATCCATGTCACTGGGAAAGTTAGTGACATGAAAGCCCTGTGGTCCTCTGGCCTTTAAGCCTGTAAAAACTCACCTATTTCCCAACGCCGGCAGCATCCTGCAGCTAAGGTTCTGCTCAGAAGCAAGAGCAGCGAGTTAGCACCACCGGGGTTCTTCCCTTTGGCAGCACTGGAGGAGGAGGAAAGGATTAAAGTACCTTGTGCATCCAACACCCAGGCTTATTCTCAGGGGGTATTTACTGGGATCAGTCCAGCTGGCAGAGGCCGTGACCCTATAACGTGTGCAGGGAACGCGGCCATGCCGAGGGCAGCATCTTGCACGTTATAGCCATGGGCTGAGAATATGCTTTTATATGGGTAATTCCCATAGCTGGGTGCATAGTGGGGTGTTTGCAGGGCTGGGCAAAGCCACCTGTGAGCCTGTGTTATTTGCAAACCCCAAGCTCGGTTTGCCACAGAAAAGGGGGCACAACGAGAGCCCCCAGCAGCCAGGTCTCTGAAGCGTCCCCTTTGAACAACCACAAGGCCCCATGATCTTTGGGAAAAAGGCACATCCTCCGTAGCATAACGAAGGAGCAGAAGCGGGTCTGTGGGTTAAATTCAGCTTTGGTCAGGATTAAACCCAACTCACTGGGCTGCGGGACTGGGGACCTCGAGGACCCTAAACGCAATTTACACCACTACAGCAGCCAAATCCAGATGCTAGGGCCGTGCTACAGCCCAGCTTTTCACATTTCTGAGCAACATTTTGGTGTGAACACTGCAAAAGCAGGGAAAAGACGGAGGGTACCGGAGACACCACACCCAGCCCCGCGCCCCCCCGGCTCTGAGGACCCGGCAGCACAGCGCCTGATCCCCCCTCAAGCCCCGGCGGGCCGTTCTGCTTCCTGACTGGCCGCGCGGGCTGCCCGTCAAACTGCAACCAATGGGCGTGCGCGGACGGGAGCGGGGGCGGGACTAGCGAGGGCGGGGGACGCCGGCGTCGTGCGCCAGGTAGGGGCCGGCGGCAGTGGGGGGTGGGCGGTTGAGGGGAGGGGGGGCTGTGTCCGTCCCGTTCCTGTCAGGGGCCCCGCTGGGGATGCCATGTCTGGGAGCCCCGCGGTCTCTCGCCCCTTTTAGCGGCTGTGGGGACCCGCAGCCGGGGCCGAGCGGCCGGGGCAGGGAGCTGAGGGGAGCCCCGGGCACGGGGAGCCCGGCGAGACGGGGAGGGGTCGGAGCTGAGGGGCTGTGGTGAGGGGAGGAGGTGGTGGAGGGGGTGGTGAGGAGATGTGGTGAGGAGATGTGGTGGTGGTGGTGGGGAGCTGCTGCTCGGTCACCCTCAGAGCCTTCAGCCCCATCCCTCTTCCCCGCCGTTGTTGGCGTTGCTGCGGGGTGTTAGTTGGGACTCGGGCGCTTTTTTTTATGGAAAATAAAGCATTTTGTAGAGGGATGGGATGGGTTGGGTTGGGTTGGAAGGGACCTCAGATCACCCAGTTCCAATCCCATAGATCAGGCTGCCCAGGGCCTCATCCAATGTTGTCTTGAACACCTCCAGGGATGGGGCATCCAGAACCTCTCTGGGCAAGCTGTGCCTGTGCCCCTTTGGATGAGTTCCATCAGTCTGGGGAATAACCACGTGTGAATTGTCCCCAGCGCTTTACAGTTCATGATGGCTCTAGACTTGGTGTCTAGGCGTCCTTCCAAGCTTTTATTTTGTTCCTGGTAAACATCGTGTAACATATCACATGTTTTCCCCTGCTTGTATTAAAAATAACGGTTTGGGGTTGTTCCGATGATCTGAACTTAAAAGAGCTTAAGCCATTGTTGCGTTACAAATCCAAATGGGTAGCAGTTCAAAAGCACTGGAGTACAATGGGGAATGCAGACTGCAACCCAAGGCTGTCGGACCTCAGCCCGTGTTTCTGATGAAGAGCTTAAAATCAGGATGTCCCGAAAGAGCCGTGGTTTGAGGAGGTTCCTGCAAAGTGCATTGCAAAGCGTTAACAAGGCCTGTGATAAACTCACAAGATCGGAATGTGTTTTGATGGATTTTGGCAGATCAGCTTGTTAGATAGTGAGTGGCTGGTGTTCTGTTTAGATAAAGGCGAGAGGAGAGGAACTTGGTGTTCATAATCCATAAAATCTAATGGGAACTAGGTACCTGAATTTATAGCGTATTGAAACAAGAAAAAGCAAATGGTGATGCAACACTACATAGGTGAAAATACTAACAATGGATTGTGTGAGCTCACAAAATACAAGTTCCTGGAGCTGGCTGGGGGATTAACATGAGCTGCATGGAGCTGATGAGCTGTAAATTATCTTCCTTGATGAAAACTGAAGTGGCTTTTCAGAGCCCTCCCCGAGGCGGTACCACGAGCCCTGCAGTGCCTCTCGGCTCCAGGCACGCGGTTGTTGCAAAGGTGAACGCCAGCCTTGGCATACCTCAGAGGCTAACTTTGCTTTTTGCAGCAATGAACTCATACTCCTTTGGATTTGTGCAAACGCACACCTCTATAAAAACGTTATCTGTGCCTTTGTAGCGTGACTTAACAACTCGAAATTACTCCAAACAAAAATAAAATAGGACTTCACTTCCCTGAGGTAAAGGAACTCCTGGCATGGCTTGCAAGAGAGGAAAATATGTTGACCCATGCAGGGGCAAAACGCTGGTATCGGAAGGTGAATGATTTACGTTTATTGGGCAGTTCAGCAGCGAGGCCCCAGTGTAGTTCTTTAGCTTACCCTTGGTCTGCGGGTGATACAGGAGGTTGTGTGCAGTTGTGGGGGTGAAATGGTCAGCAAGTCACAAATATTTTGTTGCAGAAGGTAGTTGGGGTGCATGGCAATAGGTGGTGGAAGCTCTTTAGATACAGAGATAAACCCCTACTTCTTGGTTAAAACAGAGATAAGTGGGTCAAAAGGGAAAGCTCAAAGAAACGTGTTCTGGCTGCACTGAATGCCAAGATCCCTTATCCTGGATGTGAGTTTTTATTTCCTCAGGTTTGCACAATGTTTGCCCAGTGCACCTGGAAATGTGCAAGCTCCGTGCTGCTGGTCGCACTGCTGAGCTGCGTCCTTTCTCCTCCAGCACACGCCAGCAAGGTGAGTGAACAGCTTCTGACACAAGCACTGAGTGTAGTACAACAGGCACAAAAATGGAAGAGAAACAACTGATTTTTTATGAAAATTTGCAAAGGTAAGAAGTGCTGTAAGAGGTCAGTGCCTGTGTATGGATTTGTCATGTCCATTCACAGCTTTAGATATTACAGTAGCCTCTGCCCTGCCTTATGTCATGTTTTGGAGTTTGCATTTTAAAATTTGAAGACCACCTGGTCTCTGGAGCAGAGGTGCTCAAGACGTTTTAAGATTTCAAAGCTACTGATGTGAAAGAAGCAGAGCAGAAATCAGGGATGTGGCACGAAGTCATCTCTCTCAGAGAATGTTCTGTCTTTTCCCACAGCCCAGAACTGTTCCCATCTGTTCACTCACTAACGCTGTCTCCTCGTGCTTCTGCAGAGCTCGGAGGACATCCGCTGCAAGTGCATCTGTCCCCCGTACCGGAACATCAGTGGGCACATCTACAACAAGAATGTGTCGCAGAAGGACTGGTGAGTTGCACGTTGAAGCCTGAGGGGTTGCTCCGTGAAACACTCCGGAGTTTCCAGCCAGTGCTGGGGGAGAAATTTGCTGCCTGTGCGTTTGTGGAGGAAGTTGTTCCAGTAGGTGATGCTCAGCCCGGGTGAGGGGCATGTTTTGGACAGAGATTTGGGAACGTGGGAGGGATGGTTTCTCAGGCCATGGCTCTCAGCAGATGGAGGTTTTACCCTCCAGTCCCTTTCACCTGGACTTTTGCCCTGCAGAAGGTGCTGTGGCAATCCGTCCCAGGAACCTTGGACTGGCTGTGAGGGAACTCCAGGCAGCGTTATCAGCCAGATGGGAAAGCTGGGACAAAGTGACCCCAGTATCCTTCCCCAGAGCACCGGGTTCACCTTGTCCTGTTGCTGATCTCGGTTTCCTTGTGTTGCAGCAACTGCCTGCATGTTGTGGAGCCCATGCCAGTGCCCGGGAACGACGTGGAGGCATACTGCCTGCTGTGTGAATGCAAGTACGAGGAGCGCAGCACCACCACCATCAAGGTAACTGCTCCCTGTGACACCACGCCGTCCCGGGCACAGCCGGGGGGGTGGTGGAGAGGAGCCCAGCAAGGGACAACAAAGCTGTCACAGCTGACACCCCATGGTGGTGTCAGGGGCACTGTGTCTGAGTCGGAAACACTCCTGGCAGTGAGGAGGAGGCAAATGGGAGCCCAGTCTCCTTGTGAGGTTGTGGAAGCACAGCTTGGACTGGGTGCCCATCCTGTTGGTCTCCTTTCACGTGCAGCATGTCTGTAATGGACACGATGCACGGAAATCAGCATGGCTTGTAATTGTCTTCCTTCTTGCAGGAAGGGTGATGATCCAGACAAGGTCATAGGTCATTCTAGTGAGCAAAGTGAGAATGAGGGAAGAGATCAAACATCAGAGGTAGCTGTGAAGGGAGCTTCCTGGCCTCTGTGGTGCTTCTTATCTGTACTGCTGATCCCTTTTCACTGCGCTGTCCTTAACTGCAGGTGATCATCATCATTTACTTGTCCGTGGTTGGGGCGCTGCTGCTGTACATGGCTTTCCTTGTGCTGGTGGACCCTCTGATCCGCAAGCCAGATGCTTACACCCAGCCCCTGCACAACGAGGAGGAGAACGAGGTGAGGCTGTGCTGCTGGCACATGCAGTGCATGGCTGCTCATGGTGGAGCCGGGGTGGTGGGATGGAAGAAGAGAACAGCAGACGGGGAGACAGCCTGGCCTCAGGCTTGTGCCCTCTGGTCCCGTGTGGGATCAGCCCCAGCAGCTGCAATGAGCTCAGTCACAGTTTGAGGGAAGCTGCTGTGTTTGAAGGTACTCTGCTGGATCAGGCTGTCGTGTTTATACTTTGTTATAAGTATAAACTGTCTGGCCAAGCTGTTTACTACTCGGATGTGAGTGAGGAGTAGCTGCTCTGAGTGCACAGTTTAGCCATAGCCTTCCCCTGCTGAAAAATGAGGTCCTGCAGGAGAAGATGAATTGTATCCTAACAGCATGCTTTTGCTCCGCTGCTCCAAAGGAATAACTCATATTTAGATCTAGGTGTATGCTGTAGATGCCTGATATCTGGGGAGCTTTATCTTGCTGTAGCACTCTGGACTGTAAACTCCTTGGGATAGGTCTCAGGATTGCCTTGGTGTTTTTGTGCCACGATGGATGCTTACCCAAGGGGCCTTCTGACATTGCTGACCTTTTTCACCGTTTCTTTCCATTGTAGGACGCTCACTCCTTGGCTGCAGCCCCCACCCCATCCGGGGCCAGAGCCAACACGGTGCTGGAAAGGGTGGAGGGAGCCCAGCAGCGCTGGAAGCGCCAGGTGCAGGAGCAGAGGAAGACGGTTTTCGACCGCCACAAGATGCTGAGCTAGAGGAGCAGACGTGTGGCACCGCTTCCTGAGAGGCAGGGTAGCTCAGCTGGTCGAGACAGACAGCGAGCCATCCCTCAGGACAGCCCTGGTGCTGGACTGAGAGCTCTCACCCTCTCCGATTTACCCTCTTTTTAGAGACGAGCAGGCCAAAGTGCTTGCCCCTGGTTTTGTCCCCTTGCCCTTTACGTAAGGAGCCTCAGAGGCTCCTTAACCTTAGCTCAGCTGAGACCTGCGCTGCCTGCTGGCCCGTGGCTGCATGAGGACGGCCGTGCGCAGCGCTGCCGCTCCGGTTCATGCACTGGTCTGTGCAGGGGCTGCAGCTCCAGCCACAGCCTCCATCAGCCCACGCCCCGCATTAGAGACCAGGTGTCTTGTGGAGTGCTGGGAGCTGGCTTAGTGTTCCTGGGATGCTAACGGGATCATTTATGTGGAAGAAATTACGTGGTGCTGCTCCAGGATAAAGAAGCCACCTCCCTCTCTAGTTGGCACTGCTGAGAATTGGGTGTTGTGGTGCTGAGACACGAGCGTTGCACTGGGAGGACGAGGAGTGGGTCCCTGCCAGTCCTCAGCTGCTGCTTGCACTTACTCTGGTGTAACCCGGGTGGATTTCCACTCCGGTCAGTGGAGTTTCTCCAGGCTTACACCAGCATAACCGACATTGCAGTTTGTTTCTGTGCAGAAAAAAGTGATTAGTACATTAACAAGTAAAGGACCACCAGGTAAAAATGCAGATTTATCTTTGCTTTCCTCCCTTAGCAGTGGATAAAAGTACACTGGGGAGAAAGATTTTTGATTGTACCCACATTTGTAATCCTTGGTACTCACACAGCGCATCGGGGGCATTTGTGTCCAAGAGAACCGAGGCAAAGGCTTTGCTGGAGCTCTGCCTGCCTGGGTCTCATGTCCCCAGCCAGGTCACACTTACGCTCCTCAGAATTCTCAGAGACCTCTGAACTACTGCTGCTGGTGGAGGAAAACGAGGTGATTCTGCAGCATGTATCCCAGTGAGAACATGTGTAACGTCAGGAAGGTGCTGAAGTTTATCATGTAGCATCTCTACATTAAATGCAGAAAAAGACCTAGTCCCGTGCTGGCTTTTTTCAGGGAGAAGCTGCTGCAGGACCGTGAGGCTGCGGTTACAGCACTTGGGGGCTTCGTGGTGGGGGAGGGCTGGGCTCAAGCTGCTCCCGGATCTGCTTTGTGCTGGGCTGTGCTTGCTGCCAGGCTCTCGAGCAGATTACAATTCCTCCGTGTTCATTGAAAACTGAGCAATTGCTGCTAAAAGCCTGCCTGGGAGAGATGCTGGTCACACTGCCCTGCACACTACGGCCAGCAGCTTTTGATACAGCCAGAAAAAATCCAAACAGAAGCTCTGTGGGGGCTTTGCTCTGGCAGCCTACATTTACCCCAGCTACCCTTTAGCACCATGCTTGCCTAAAAACCTACCCAGGGCTTTGAATTAGACTGAGGTCACATTTTCTGTGCTGCGGGGAGAGGGCAGAGCTGCCTGAAGGGCCCGAGCACAGGTTTTGAGGTGGGAGCTGCCCTGGGTGGCGTGGAAGGACTGCGCCGGGCCGATGGGTCCATCTGGTGGCCGGTGCCCCTCCGAAACAGCAGAGATCAGCAGCCCCCATGGGGCAGGGGTCCTGCTGCCAGCACCCAGGCTCCTGGCTCCCTGCTCCTGGGGTTCGGGGAGCAGCAGCACCCCAACTCCTTCCCTTGGCCTCTGGCCTTGGAACAGCTTGGAAATGGGATAAGGAAAACAGGTTAGAAATTGGGAAGCGATGGGTTCGACAGCTAAGGTGGGGACGGTGTGATACAGAGAGGTTGCAAAAAATGCTGCTGCCTGGCTAATTAGAGGACAGCATTAGAGGGCTCTGGGATCCCAGGGGGGAAGTTTGGGGCGGGGGGGGTTGCAGGGAAAAGGAGGTGCCACGAAGGACACCAGGAGGTGAAGGAAGCAGGGCCCTGCTCTAAGCAGGGAAGCTGGTAGCTCTGTCTGGGCACACAGACCACGCAAGATCACTGCCCCCTACAAATCGGGGCTGCAGCCCCACAGCAGAACCCAACCACCTGGGGCTGGGCACCGCCTGCTGCAGCATCCCCTGGGCTGACCCCATCCACGTCCTCGCTGCCCCGCCATCCCTCTGGAGACAGCAGGCAGGACCGGTGGGACTGAATAATTTAATTCCCCATCCGAAAAGGGGCTGAGAAAAAAATAAAAGCTCCTTGTTAGTGCAAAAACCCAACCGCTCCAGCGCCCCGCGGTCAGCTGTCTGCCGCCGTCCAGATGTCGATGCTCTGGATGATGAGCCACTCGCTCTGGCCCTTGGTCACCCGGATCCGCACGCACTCCACGGGGCCGGGAGCTCCCTTCTCCAGCCCCCTGCGCTCAAAGAGCCCCTTCTCGAAGGTGCCCACGGTGATGTAGGCAGAGCAGTCCCGGCCATCAGCCCGTCGCCTCCGGCCCAGCTCCAGCACCCCCGCGCGCAAGAAATCCCCCTGGCGCTCATCAGAGCCCGTCCGCACCCGCACACGGGTGATGCGGGCTGGCTGTTGGAAGACGATGCAGAAGGTGCTGCCATCTTCTGGGTTTTTCCCCCAAAAGTACCCCCCTGAGGCGCTGTAAGCCTTGAGGGGCTCATAGTTCTCAAAGACGGTCATGCTGGTGAACAAGGCTGCGGGAGGGTTGTCCGGGAGGTCCATGGCGTCGGCCTCGAACTCGTCGTCCTCCAGCCGGTTGACGGTGCCCTGGAAGGAGGAGTAGAGGCCCATGTGCTGGAAGAGGGAGGGCTTGAAGCGGATGACGTCCTTCTGGGTGAGCAGGAGGCGAAAGTAGACCAGCAGCCAGTCACAGGGCATCTCCTGGTAGAAGAGGAGGAGGAAGCGAGCCAGGCGAGGAAGGTCACTGGAGCGGTAGAGCTTACCGATGTAGCCCAGCTTGGAGAACTCGAGGGTGGCCCAGGTCGTGCCTTCCTGCGAGGCCACTGCCTTTTGGATGGCCGTGAAGAAGGACTTGGCAGACCACACGTCGTCCTCGATCATCAAGTAGTAGGAGGAAAGGTTGGCGGCGAAGGCCAGGAGGAAGGCGTAATCCACGTTCTGTTTGGACCTGAACTTCACCCGCTCCTCTGGGTCATTGTAGTTTCTCTTGAGGCCCTCCAGGGTCGGGTAAAACTCCTGGGGAGCGTGGATCAGCAGGAGCTGGCCCAGGAGGATGCGGTGAGCAAACTTGCGGGTGATGTCGGCGGCCACCCGGGCGTTCCAGCCAGGGTCCGTGTCAGCAAGGTGCACCACCACCACCATCTCCTGCAGCTCCTCCTTTGTCGACTGCTTGAAGAGGGACGTGAGTGTGGCCGGGAGGTAGTAGCCGCGTGGCCGCCGCACTGACGCCAGCCCCACCGCCAAGAACTCTGCAAGGCAAAAAAAAAAAAAAAAGCATCAGCAGTCTGAGGGGGAGACCCAGGATGCACCACAGGGAGATTTTTTCCCTGCAAGCCAGCTCAGGGGTCCTTCCTGAAGCCACCAGCATCTCAGGAGGTACCAAAAACTGTACCAAAGGGCAGAGAGAGGCCAGGATGAGAAGTCAGGGGCTCTTCCAAAGAGGAAATATCCAGGAAAAAAGACACCTTAAAAACATGAAATGTGGGGAAGAAAGTGCAGATACAGTCTGCGGGTCTGGGATGGTGTCATGGTACAGCTACGTGTCCTCGGAGCAATGTCTCTACCCCATTCTGAACCTCATGACGATGAAACACAGGGGGATGAGGCAATTCTGCGCCTTCCCTGTGGACAACTTGTGGTTTTTGTTCAGATTTCACTCTTGCTGCAACTTCTCTCATTCCTGGTCTGTACAGCACAGCGCGTGTCTGCCCAGAGAAGCCGTGGATGCCTCGTGCTTGGAGGTGCTCAAGGCCAGGTTGGATGGGGCTTTGCGTGACCTGATCCAGTGGGAGGTGTCCCCACCCATGGCAGGGGTTGGGATTAGACGATCTTTAAGGTCCCTTCCAACCCAAACCGTTCTGTGACTCCATGCTGGGTCACTGGTTTTGGCACAAATGTGCCCGGGGCTGCCCTGAGCTCCTCCCCAGGGCACGTGAATTGCTTTTTGCGTACCTGTCCAAGAGCTCGATGTGCATCTCCCACCCTGGGGTTGCCCCAGTCACCCAGCTCCACCTCCTGCTGAGGGAGCACAACCCCAGAGCCCTGCCCAACCCAGGGTCCCAGAGCCACTCACTCTTGCGGGGCGGCAGGGAGCCAGCGAGGAGGTGGTAGGAGACGTTGTGGGGCGCAGAGAGGTTGTCCGGGTCCTGGAGGATGTTCAGGGCCCCTTCTGGCTTCAGCATCTGCAGGGCGGTGTCTAGGGGTAGGTCCTTAAACTCCACCTGGATGGGAGCCGCAGGAGGTCAGCTCAGAGCCTGGGGTGCTGACAGCCTCACGCACGCGAGGTGGGGGGAGCAAAGGGCAAGGGAGAGCCCCCAGATCCAGCCCTCCCAAATCCTGCTCCGGGGCAGCCCCAAGCGTACAGAGCAACGCCAGGGAGGGGAGAAGGCAGAGCTGGGGATGCCACGGGACAAGGGAGGGAGCAGAACCAGCCGTGAGGATCCATACGGGGCAGGGGATGTGCAGTGGAGGACATCCCAGTTCCCCCCTCCAGTGGGATGACACCGGTGCAGGACTCACCTCGAGGGGCTCCTGCTCCTGCCAGCTGCCCCTGTGCAGGAGGAGGAAGAGGAGGAGGAGGACGAAGGCTGTGAGCGCAGCCGTGAGGCAGCGCTTCAGGGAGCATCTCATAGCACCGGGCCAGCCCGCTGAGGCCTGGGGGAGGAAAAGGCAGATGAGAGCACAGCACGACCCCAGGACAGGCACCACAGGGACAAGGCAGTGCCCCCAGCCCCTGCTCCTGCCTCCGTCCTGCACCGAGCAGGCAGGACCTGTGCCATCACCTCTGATCCCAGGCAGCTGCCAGCAGCCACCCCTACCCCTGCCCAGCCACGTCCCTTGCTTGGAACGACACGAAAGCTGTCCCTGGGGTGGTGGTGGGGGAAAAGTCACCTTCAAGGAGCTCACATTGCCCTTAAGATATTCTCCCTCGCAGCAGAGGCGTGGCAGGAGGCTAAAAGGCTCCTGTGTTTATCTGGGGTTTTTCCATTCTAAATGCTGGGGCTGCCCTGGAACAGGGGAAAGCGGAGAGCGAGTGCCCAGCGCGCGCATCCAAACCGCCTGCTTGTCTGGTGAAAGCGCCTTTCAACACGGACCCGCCGAGGAAAAGCCCTCCCAGGCAGCACAGGAAAAAAGCCGGGAGCTGCCAGGCTTCACCCAGGACTTCTGTAAAAAGTCAGCAGCTCCCAGGGGAAGGCGAAGCCTTGCTCAAAGCATGGATGTGGGATGCTCCCAGCACACCCACGCTCTCCAGACGGCAGCGGAAGCAGAGCCTCCGAAGGGTGCTCTCGCCCCAGGCTCCTCAGCCTTTGAGCTGAGGCAGCTGGGATCAGCCGAGGCATCACGTTATCGGGGTCAGCCGCATCTTCTCATCCCTGTAGGGCCGGCTGATTGCAGCCTTAACGAGCCCCAGCCCGGCCAAGGGGAGCAGAGGAGCCGCTTCACCTGGCTTGAACCCAGGGAAGAGTCCAAAGGAGACGCCGTGATGGCTGTGCTCTGATTATTGCCTCTCCTTCAAAGCTCTCAGAGCTGTTTGAAACCTCTTCCAAGGCCCAGGGGGCACAGCACAGCGGGATTTGGGGTGCTCCCTGCCCCCAGCCAGCTCTTCCCCATGCCCCCAGGCTTCTTTGCCCTGTGGGACAGCACCGAAGCCAGGGGACGGGCTGGGAACACCAGGGCTCAGCACCCGACCCTGCACGGGGCTGCTCCTGGTGATGCTCCGTGAGGCCAAAGGGTCCTGGGTGGAAAACACGGCGCTGCCGAGCAGCCCCAGAGCCTCCCGAGCACGGCTTGGCTTGGGGAGGAGCAGGGAAAGGGGATCCCATAGGGGATGGGTCCCTGAGGTTGGTCTCCCCCCGGTCGCACACTCCTGGAGCCTCCAGCATCGCCCCACTCCGCAGGCTTAGCAGAGGACGGAAGGTAACGAGTGAATGATGATTAACTCCCTGGTCTCACTTCTCCATTTCTCCCCCAGCAGCCTGCTGAGATCAGCGCAAGTGGGGACAACGCCGTGGTGCCACGGGCACGTCGCGGTTCCTCTGCTTTGTCAGGAGACTCGTGGCCCAGCAGACTCTGAGACAGCTCCGTGACAGCTTGGTGACAGCAGTGGCCTTGACTCCGAGGGGAACAAGGAGGAGGAAATGCGCAGCCTCGCTCCACAAAGGCTGCAAGCAGAGGCCGGATGCTCCCAGCTGCCGCCCGTGGCACTGGGAGAGGTCGGGCTGCTCGCAGGGGGTGGCAGCAGCTGGGACTTGGCGGCGCCAGGCAGCACTGTCCCGTGGCGCTGGGGAAACTGAGGCAGGGCAAAGGGCTGCGTTGCCCAACGGGGTGAGGGCTGGGTGCACGAGGCAGGGCTCAGCGCCTCTCATCGCTGCCTGGAGGGGTCCCCGGGGCAGATCTGGGCATGGTTTAACCCAGTGCCAAAAAACACTGCTCACATGAGTGGGGGATGTGACAAATTGGGGTGGCACCGAGCCCCGTGAAGGCAAATGCCATCTGCTCGGGGCGCTGCTGGTCCTGGGAAGCAGCCGAGGGCCCTACCCGCTACCCCACGGGTCTCCCTGCTCAAAGGTCAGCCCAGGGGGAGGAAGGAGAGGAAGAGATGCATTTCTCTACCCCTGAACTCCAAGAGCCAAAGCTTTAGGTTGATACAGGTCTCCTACCTCCCCGCAGCACGAGGGGTCTCCGAGGGCAGCTCGGTAAGGGGACGCTCAGGTCCGACCTGGTCCCTGCAGCCAACAGCACGGGGAAGCTCCAGCCCCCTGCCCTCTCCCCAGGCACCCCTTTCCCGTGCAGCCCCATCCCACGGGCCCTGAGGATGATGGCTCACCCCCCAGCACCGCTCCGGACGATCCCACAGGGATGGCACAGACTTACGGGGCACGCGGGGACCTGGGCTGTGGGTGCGGGCTCGCCGGCCGCAGCTCCTCTGGCCGGGCTCTGGTTTCTCGCTCTGCAAAGCCCCACCCCAGCCCTCACCTGCCTCCAGCAGAGGAGGAGCGTCCATGGGCGGCCTCAACCCCGTGCCGAGAGCTCGGTGAACCAGCCAGGCTGGGCGAAGGGCCCCCAGCCCTGCTGCGGGGGTCAGGGCAGCCCCGGCCTCCCCCAGGACCGGGCATCCCACGGGGGCACCGCCTGCGTCCCATCCAGCCGCCCTCTCTATCACCGACCCCACAGCCACAGGTGAGAGCAGCCCCCCCGGGGCTCTCACCAGGCCCCCACAAACCCCAAACTCCTTTGGGAATCCACCACTTGGGGCCCACCACTTCCCCCGAGCCATGCAGGACCGCCGGCAGCCCTCGTGCCCACGGTGCTCACCACCGACCACCTGCAGCACCCCCAGAGCTGTGTCCCAACCCCCTGACCCAGCGACGTGCTGGTGGCCCTGCTCCTCTCCCACTTCATTTATCCGAACCACAATCCCGTTTCCCTCACCCCCTCGCTGGCCAGGACCTCTCCTACCTTCAGGCCGGCCCTGGCTTCTCAGAACGGGGCCGTTCCCGTGCTGGAAGGCCCAGGGGAGCTGCAGCGGGGTCGGCAGCGAATTGCTGCCCAGCCACAAGCTGCAGGAGGCAGTGGAGCCGTTCTTGTCATGGCCCCGTGCCCAGCGCAGGAAGGAACTGGGGCTCGGTGCTTCCTGCCCCAGTGGGAGGAAGCGGGGCCTCGGACCCAGCCCTGGGGCTGTGCCAGGCGCAGGTCCCCTCGCTCACAGCCCGGCCCCATCCTTGTCCTTGCACTGGGCAGGGAATCCCAAAGGTGCTGCAGAAGGGGGCCACGGCGCAGGTTGCGGTGTCCGGGCACAACCAGCATGGGGCTGGGCTCTCCAGCCTTTTACCTGCTGAATTACGAGGATCTGCACGTGCAGCAGCTGGGGGCACGGAGCTGGACCAGTGGCAAGGAAAACCCCAGCAAGGAGAGGGGCAGGGTGAGGCCGTGGGGATGGTGGAGACTCCCCGAGCCTCCCTGACCTCCGTTTGGAAACCCGAGCGCCGTGCCGGATCAGCTTACGGCCCTTCATTATTCAGGAGCCCGAGTGGAACAAAGCGGAGGTAAAACAGGGCCCCACGCATCAGGGCTCTGGCCATCACAGTAGGGGCCCGTGCTGACCGCCAGGGGATGTTATCCTCACCCCGAGCCCAGAAGGGATCAGTTTTGTCACAGCATCACCCGCAGCTGGTGACCCAGATGAGAGGCAGAGGGATGAGCACGAGGCTTTGGGTGAGCTGGAGTGGAAGGAGCTCGCCCCACTCATGTGAGAGCACGGAGGATGTTCCTGCAAGGGCTGGGTGTGAGGGGCAAGGGGTGGGAAGCCCCAAATTCAGGGCTGAGGTCTGGCCAGGAGCCCCTCACCTCGCCCATGGGCAGGCAGAGCACAGCCTCGCAGCACCCCTGCCCCTCACAGACCGCGGGGCAGCTCTTCCCGTGAGGGTTCTCCATCCACATTTCAATACCCAAATTTCAAACCACAAGCCCGCTGGCCAGAGGAAACACCCTGCCCTCCTGTTTCCTGCTGCTGCACCCCCAGCTGCCCCTTCTGGCAGAGCTATGGGGCTGAGAGCCATTTGTGGTCTGCACCACGCGCTGCTGGACGAGTTCTTCTAGCAGAGGAACTCCTCCTAGCCCCTCCACAAAGACGACTCTGATACTCACGCTGTCCGAAATCAGCTTCCTTCTGCACAGGCACTTCACACAGACATGCATTGCAAAATGCCTGAATGGAAAATCCCTCCACAGCAGCAGCCCCAGCACTTCAAAGCCACCCTTTCATTTCTTGCAGGCCAAAGGCAATCACAGGTTGGACCAAGCTCCACTGTCACAGGAACCCACTGTTATCTCAGCTGTAACACACCTTTCTTGCACTGGAACTTACCTGTCAGATCCAACATACCTGCTCAGCAGCAGAGAAAAGGGAAACTGAGGCAGGAGTTTTCCCAAATGCATTTGTTTGAAGTCAACATCACAGAGCTCAAACACAGCTCCATGACGGGTCGATGTCCTTGGTGGTGATTACATTGGGGCAGAAGCACATGTGAGAAACTCCTGCCAGGCAGCTACAGGGACTGTGGATTATTTGCATGTTAAATGAAGAACTCCCTCTCCTTCCAGTCACCCGCTGCTCTCCAGGAGCTTCACCAAACAGAATACGTGGCCAACAGACAAGAAGTGCTTTGTTACCCCTGCTTGAGACAAGATCTGATGTCAAACAGGACTGAAGCTCAGTCACTGGTGGACAGCAGAGCTCAGGACGGGGTTACCACCTCCGCTGTTACTCACCTGTGTGCCAGCACCTCCTCTGCCTGCTGCCACTCCTCCAGGAGACCTGCATCTGTCAGCAGCAAGATGCTCACCCACTGCATTTCCTGCCCAATTCACTCTGGGCACAACAGGCTGCTCCTCACAGGCCCAGCCTCAGCACCCCACTCCCTCCTCAAACAAGATCTTTTCTCTCTGGTGACCACTGAACCGAGGGAACGGCACGGAGCTGCACCAGGGGAGGGTCAGGCTGGAAAAGGTTCTTCAGCAAGAGGGCAGCCGGGCACTGGAACAGGCTCCCTAGGGTGACAGTCATGGCTCCGAGCCTTCTGGAGTTCAACTGTTTGGACACTGCTCTCAGACACAGGGTCCGATTTTCGGTCCTGTGCAGAGCTAGGAGTTGGACTCGATGATCCTTGTGGGTCCCTTCCAATTCGGGATATTCTACCATTCTAACAAGCACCCCAGAGCCACAGCGGCTGCAGAAAGTTTCAGGGCTTCTTCTTCCTCATGGCAATTAAATTTGTTTGGTCAAGAGCTAAATCGCTGACTGCTTCTGAGCTTTCCAGTGTCAACAGGCCAACACTGCTCCACTGCTCTGACAAAAACCAGACTCAAGTCCTTCACAGCTGCTCAAGTTACTTTAGTTTATCCCCTGCATCTCCTCTCCCTCCATCTTCTCTGAAAAGTACCTGACGAAGTACCTCTGAAAAATTTTAGAAGTTTAGGTCTTCTTTTCAAAGGGGAACATCACCGTGAGAACTTGGAATATCTTTACACTCAGGAAAGACCTTTGCCTTACAAATCCTCTTTGAAATAACGCCTTTGTTTGATCACGTATGCTGTTCTTTAAACATCTGTTGGACTGTGAATCAGCATTATTGTTGATCATTGCTGCTTTGCTTACTGCTTTCAGACACTGAAATATCACACTGCATTTGAATGCAATCATGTGGCATTAAAAAAAAACCCATGCATCTCATTTGTCAATTGTTTCCGGTCACATTAAAGCTCAAAAGCAAGACTTCCTGCTTCTTCCTGAACAACAGAAAACAGGACCACTTTCGTTAGCACCAAAAGGATTTTAAATGAACAGTTCCAGGGAGCTCCTTTCAAATCATAAAACGTGAATTTTACATAAAAGTGTTTACAAATAGTTTCTGCTTTACACTCAGCTCTGCTCATCACTGACCAGAAGTTATATACATACAGACTAGCTCAGTAGCTTCAACCACTTTCAGGGAGGCTGCAGAATTTATTTTAAGAAAAAAAAAAACAAAAAAAAACAGGATTTCCTGGTTCCTAGAAATTTTCTTCAGCCTGTCAGATTCAGTCACCTGCCGGCTGCTGCAGACGCAGGAGAGCACTAAGCTTTCGGAGAGAAGGGGTACTGTGGGTGCCACCAATCCAGGAGCCGCACGCTATGCACAGGGTCCAGCACAACCTGCACTCCTTGGTCAAGGCGCGGTTTCTTGCCGTTGCGGACAGGGGCGTCCTGGAAGACCAGACGCACACGATGATGCCTCATGTCTGTGCTCACGTTGATGGTGAACTGCAAGGAGAGAGACAAGGAGGTGCTGTAGGAGGCAGGCAGATTCTAGAAACCCCTGTTTCCAGATAAATGCAGACTGATCGCTGACAGTTGGTATCAAAACCAGTTCTTTTTGGCTACATCAGCATTTAAAATACATTACTGATAAAGAACGACTGACTCCCTTCAGGTAGGTTTTCCACAAAGCAGTTTAGATTTAATTTTTATTTACCTAAAAGGAGAAAAGGTACCATTTCAAAAATCAAAGCAATGAATAAGCAGAAGAATTAAAAAAAAAAATTTAAAGTAAATGTAAATTGCTAAGAATGAAGCTGTATATATCCAGGGTACTTCAGGTGCTTGGAAAGTTACACTCTGACTCCAAAACTGAATTCAAACTAGTCCTCTTCAACTGCCAACCCCAAATAACAATGCCAGAAGTGAGCGTGCAAGCCAGTGGCTCTCAGAGGAAGCCTGGATTTACTGCTCTGCTTTAGGTGAGGCCAGCCTTAGCCTCCCTTGGGCACAGGCCAACCCTGCACAAAGTTACAAGACTACAGGTGCAGACAGAGGTGCTGTCCCACACCTAACCACACCTGTGCTCCGTTCTGATGCAACACCTCCATCTGGAGCACAGCTTGCTGGTTCTAAAGCCACCGATTCTCCCAGCAATCAGGGACCACAGACATATTCCAGGAGTTTGCTTGTACAGGTTCTGCTCTCAGAATTTACTGCCTTGAGGCAAGGAGAGATTTTATTAAGGAGGGAATACCTCTTCTCCTGCCTCCCCACTTCTCCCCTGCTGTGGCGCTGATAACTGATCTGCTCCCAGCTGCTGCATGCACACACAAACTCAGCTTCTTCCCCTAAACAGGGAAGGGCTGATGGATCTGCAGCAGCTAAATTGAGGAGATCCTTAGCAATTCCTCTGATCGTTAACCTTGAGATTCCCACAACTGGCTGGTTGGTGCAGCAGTGGGATTTATACAACACCAAAGAGGTTTCCTTCTCCTTTCAAAACCTGCGCGTGCAAAGATTGTGTGGTGGATTACTCAAACACTTACCAAGGTAAACGTCATACCCATGACTATTGGCACGAATATGAAGTTAAAGGTGGTGATCTGCAGTAAACAGCAATCCTGGTCAGGGTTCGTATGGACTTCTTCATACTGGATGGGTGGCTGAAGACCTTTGCAACATTTGCTCTTAAATCTGGGAGACTTCAAAGAAAGAGAGACATTTAGCTAAGCAGGAGCCTTTGGTTTCTTCTCACCAGTTCTGACTAGCAGGTTCTCACCACATTCCCACACACTTGGGCAGCATTACATAAACAACAAGCCACCACTCGGGACAAAGAATCTGAAGGGCCATTTCTTTAGACAGGAAAGCTGCAGAATTCCCAGGGTTGCCTTAGGCTACAAGCTTCTCCCAAGACCCAGTGCTTTTTCTTGGCTTTCTTCAACTTCTTGGGGAAATCCTTCCAATGGTAAGACAAACGGTTTCAGATATGGATCTACATTTTGACCACTCAACTTAAACAGTCTGTTTTCTAGTGGTAATCAGTAGCAATGATCCAAAGATAAGATTATTTGGGGTGACAAATAATCCACATCTTACAGCGGATCAACAAGGAAACAAAATATCAAATGCAAAGATAAAAGCACATGACTGGACACATCTTGGTGATATAGACTGAAAAGTGAGCGCAGTTTCAGAATGAGTTTCAGCTTCCCAAGTGATTCAGAGTTTCCATTTACTGTCTGAACTCACTCAAAATGTTTCCACCTTCCCTTCCACCACTCAGAAATATCATTACTTCTTCCAAAAAAATAAAAATAAAAAGCCAGAGCTATTCTGGTTTTTCTTTCATTACAGTTTGGCTTTCATACCTGCTTTTTGAACTTGAAGTTGAATTCCCACATTGCTTCTTGTCTGTTCCCTTCAAGCTTTTTGCACCAGAAAAGCAGACACTGAGGTAGAAAAAAAGAAATACACAACTGTGAAACCCTTGGAGGCACCACTTTAAATAAGTTTTAGCAGAGCATTAAGGCTTCCAATTACAAACACAATTACATAGGAACAGTTAGGAGCCATTTACTCAAATTAATTATGTTCAGAGATCACACCCAGCAGTTTAAGTCTCCCAGTCTCAAGTTGGCCAATCCACAGTGCAGCGGGATGATACAACTCGTAGCCACTGACCTGCTAAACAGAAATCTCTCTGTGCTATTTGTCCCTTTGGTAAGGCAGAGATGAACAGTACAGGTTCACCTGGTTCCTGCACCCACCAAGAACTGCCAATAAACCAGACTCCAAACAAGACTACGCAAAGCAGCCACTTAGAACGAGGCTCAAGAAGGAGAATTCCAGAGGGAAATGCAAAGACTGATGTATGACCTTCGAGGTGACAGATGATAAAGGTCCAAAGCCACTTAAGAATCCAAAGAGAGTCTTGACACTAGGCACTATCATACTTCAGAGCACAAAAACACTGCCAAGTTAGCAGTTTCTATCAACCTACTGGTCCTGTTTCAAAAGAAAATGAGAGAAGTACCTCCTCCAACACCTGAGGTAACCAGCACTGCCCTCCCACGCAGACATACACCGAGAGTCCTCTAATTTAGCAGAGTTATCACCGTACGGTCCACAGGCTCCATCCCAGCATGCAGCACTACTTCTAACAGGAGTCACAGCAGAACTCCTGCATTAAAACAAGAAGGAGAATTCCCTGCCTGCCACTGACAGGAAGCAACTATCTTAACAGCCAAAACAACAACCTGGCGAGTCAATGCACACATCACTGACCATGTTTCAACACCACACATGCCAGCCCTCCACAGCTGGTCTGATCTGGTCCTTTCAAGCAGCGTCAACAGGAAAAGGAAGAGTAATACTGATAAAGACAAAGACAACAACTCCTCGTGACATGTGCCAGCTCTGGTGCACCAAGAAGGCCTGGCTGGGTCACGGGGGGAAGCACACATTTAACTTAAATCCAGTATAGGGGAACCCCAACTGAAACAAAGCCAGAGCCATCCTCCACCACCGAACTTCTGTAATTAGCAGCTACAGGCGATACAAGACCCTGTACTTCAGCTCTGAGTCACATCTGTAAGAGTCATTAGAAGTTCCTTATCTCAACAGTCTTCACAAGGTGACCAGCAAAGCTTTAAGGAGTCTAGCTCAGAAACGCGTATCACATAACCTCCACCTGGGAGAAGGTGACCCTCACTTTTTGCAGGTAACATTCTCCAGATTTTTCTTTCCTCAGGTGCACAGATGCTGCTGAGTTTAACTCCACCATCAGCAGCATTTGTCGTTCACCTGCACAGACGGCCTGGTCTAGCAACTTGTTTGGTCAAGGCAAGTAGTGAAGCACAAAATGGTCAGTACCTCCTAAGGGGCAGAGGATGTTGTCCACGGGTCAGCCGTCCTGCCCTTCAGACGCGCCGTACGGCCTGCCGCTCCACCAAAATTAATGGGGGTGTCTTTAAAGGGCAAACACTTCTGCTGACACCATAACGGCTCCAGTGTCCCACACAAGCTAGGCTAGGGAAAGAAAAAAGGAAATTAAAGAGGAAAAGCTAGATTCGGTAACATGGGGGACTGGGGGCTCCTCTTGCCACATGCACTTTACGTAGGCGTCTGCCGTTAGTTTCAGTGACCCCTAAAGGTAACAAAAGCCCATGAAAGCAAAAACATGGGGAGGCAACATCAAATCCTCCTCCATAACCCCGTGCTTAGGTGTGTCAGTGCACAGTAACACATGGAGCTCAGCGTCTTGCAATGCAGTAGTACAGCAAGACCAGTAGTACAGCAAGACCGGAGCACACAGCTCTTTTGTGCTCCGAGGGGTTAGGTCAGACCTCTGCTGCCCTAAACAAAGCTTCATCACCATTTAATTTCCTTTTTTAAAAGCTGAATTGTAGAAGACTGCACTTCAAGACTCTTTCTCAAACTATTAGTACAGTAGAAGCACTAGCAGGGGGCACCAAAGCCGTTATGATGTCAACACGAACACTTCTAAGATAACAATCCTACAGCACCATCTCAGGGTTTCTAGCTCTTACAGCCACGCTATCAGATCCAAGCAGCAGGCATGCCATGGAATGAGACTCTGAAGGGCTAAAGATAAGTTAGAATTTCCTAGAAATGTTTTGCTTTTTATTTTTAAGCAAAGATGACACCCTAAGTGGGGAAACAGAAAGAGAATGAAGAGCCCTGGATGCAGAGATATGACTGCACACAGAACTCCGTGCTTTTTTCCTGCTCTGCAGCACCACCTGCTTGCGTTACCGCTCAATGCTCCCTAAGCAGTATGATGTTTTCTTTTTTTTCCAGGGAGAGGAAGGAAGAGAGAAGGGATGTTACACACAGAGCGATGGGGTTGCTCTGTTTTGCATGGAAAATTGTACAACTGTCAAACCAAAGGCACTTCTGTCTGGCTCCAAAAACCTCATTCAACTGGTTTGGAAGGTGGAGAATTCACGCTGTTGCTTAAGCTGTCCACAAAGTATCAGACAGTTGTAAGCTACAACCAAACAAGAAACCCGGAGGTGTATGAGAGTTAAAGATCGATAGAAATTTAAGAGGAATGGATACACAAGTGCTCCAAGCTCTGACAGCAGGTGGAGTTGCCTGCCCACACCAGTGACAAACCCCTTACAGCCCAACACAACTGCAAGCCCAGTCCCAAAGCAGACATTTGCTCTGCACATTTGCCGTGCTCACAAGGTCACTACCTTCCCTCACTCAGACACCAAAGACAACGCATGACCTGGAGGAATGTGGTAGGAAATGATTCCCTTTCAGTGGCTATCAGTGTCGCTTCTTATCTCTCCATCTGCCTGCTGTGGAGTAGAGAAGTATTCTGACAGGTAGTGTCCGAATAAAGCAGTGGATATCAACACTGACCCTACTGTCACCTCCTTCCAGCAACAAATTTGTAACAGAGGAGGGAAGAGCTGCAAATATCCCTAGCAGTTCTGACACTCAAGGAAGCAGGCACCTTTTTGACAACTACAAAGCTGTTGTAGTAGGACTTAGGCACCCAGAAGAGTAAATAAAATCCCCTGCAGCAGAAGCTATGCAGATACAGGTAACCAATGCACTTTTACAAGTCATTAGTCCAAGTTAATCCTACCTCCCAAGCTTCACACAAAAGTTTGGACCCAATTACCTTTCGAGATCCCTTAAGCCTGAGGCTTTTCTACGGTTCTAAATGTCTATTTTCCTTTTAGAAAGAGAATAAAAACAGAAAAGCAACATCTCCAACACAACCCACTTCCTTAGCGATCCCACTTACTCTGGAATTTTTTAAAGTGCTGGGAGTACTGTCTGGAATAGCTGGATTCCTGGAGACTCGAGATGCAAAAGGCTCGTACATGTGGTACAGCGACCGGATGACGCACGCACGGAGACAGTGCAGCTTCTCCATGGACTCCGGCCGCAAGCGGAGAGGCAGGTACGCGTCCAGGCTGTAGTGCCTGAAAAGCCAACGACAAAGCCAACATAACCCAAGGGCTCAGAATGCCAAAAACATGCAGAAGAGAGCTCTGAGAAAACCGAATATCTAATTGATCATAGGACCTGTTGTCAGCTCAGTCTGCAAGGGTTCTGCACCGCTCTCCATGGAACTACCGAAGAGTCTCAAAGGCTTCACGTGTATCACTCTGGGCTCCAGCACACACGTGATGTTACAATTCCCCGCTAATTCCCCTGCAGACAGCTTCCCCAGACAGACCAGCTGGTATTTGAGTTGTAGGACAGGCAAAGGCCTGCAGATTCATGCAGGTTCCCTAGGACTCACATTAGGTGAGCTTCCCTGCATCGTTACAGACAACTGCCTGAGCAGTGTGAATGACTGGGCTCAAGAGCCACACTGTGATCAGAGAAAATGCCAAAGACGACTTTGCTAGGGAACTTCACTCAAAAAAATAATAAAAAAAAAATGGGGCATGGATGACCATAACTGTGATGTGCCCTGTACTCCTGTTGCTTGTGTTTTGTGTGCAACAGATAGAGAAATTTAAAGAAAACGTTCTGTCCTGAAGGAAAGTCTGAGTGACATACACCTGCACAGAAGGATTTGTTTCCAGTTGTGACCTTCTTTGCTCTTTTGTTTCATTTATAAAATATTTCTGCCACTGAGACAGCTCCTAAATGCGTAAGCTTCTTTCATGCCATCCTAGATAGAGGAAGGTGACCATGATCAAAGCTTGAGGCAGGGCAAGGTTTCTGCCAGTGAGGATTGCTTGCCTTTAAGGTAACAGCACTGACCTTACTGCAAGCATCTTCTGAGCACTTCAAAACTGTGCGCTTTGTATGTGAACAGGAACGTGTAGACTATTGCAAGCAGAAGAGTGCACAAGGCTTTGAGATCTTACATGAAGCATCTGGGAATATACCACAGACAGATCCATTCCCAAAGCAGAGGCAATACAGCATAACACCTTCCCAAACAAGGCCCACACCATCACTGCAATATGCAAGTTCCATGCTCTCAAGACTACAGGAAAATATTCTCTAATTTACAGCTCTGCAGAGAACCGGTCGCTGCTGAAGCCTCCTACAAGTAGTTAAATCATCCTCTGGAGTCTCACCTTCTGTAGAGTCTGGTCCAAAAGGCGGCAGTGCAAGTGACAGTCCAGGCTTTCTTGCAAATCAAAGAGAACCGGACGATGTCTTCAGGGCGAATGTAGGAAGCCAGCAGCAGCCAGATGTCAATGGGGTATTCTTCTCCACCGTCACCATCAGGGTCTTCTAAATACAACGCAGGTGCATTAGTGTAATGAAGAACCTCTTTGCCAAATCACATCTAGAGGCACATATTTTAATACTGCTAGCACGGGGTGAGTAACTGCAGCAGGTATAAACAGTCAGCTAAACAAGCCCGAGCAACTACAACATTGTCACCGCTCCTGGTTTTGGTTAACATGAGCTTGTCCACCTGTGCAACCACAACACCCTCCCTTTGCTGGATATGCGCCATCACTTATCACTGCTGCACTGGTAGCACAAATGCGCCAAGTAGCAGCTTCAAAGAATAATCTCCGCTGGAAGGGACACCTGGAGGTCTCCAGTCCAAACAGCCCAGCTCAAAGCAGGTTGAATGACACCAGTTTTGTGTCACAGAGCGCTCGGGATCTCATCCAGTCAGCTTGTGATTGTCTCCAGGGATGGAGACCCCACAGCCTTTCTGGACCCCTCGGCAGCACTTGACTCTTTCCCAATGAAAAAACAAAACAGTGGAAAAACAAAGGCTACAAGGCAAATACAGCCACGGTGTGAAGAAGGGACAAGCTCGTGCCTCTTTAATCAAAATGGTTCATTTAACAGGTCAAAGTACACTGCACACAAGAGGTCCCCGAACATCAAGATGTTGTCACAGCTGTCAATTCTTTTGTTCAAACGGTCAAAACATTTTTGTAGGAGTTCTGCAAGGGAGGGCATGCAATTCCCTTCTGCAACTCCTCTAATGGCTTATCAGCTGCTCTCATTAAATCCATGTTTTAATTAAATCTTCTGAGATGGCAAACATTTAACGCAGTTCAGAGATTAATAAAATGGTCCATTGTTCTCAGAGGTGTCAGAACCTCTTCACCAAAACTGAAGCTTCACAAACTCATTTAATTCCTGCAGTGGTTTTAGCTAGCACCACATTTTTTTCCACAAACGTTGTTCCAGGTTTAGGAGATAAAATACTTTTAATGGAACATGAATGGCTAAACAATACCATGCAGTGGCAACACTATGAGAAAGAGAACACACAACTTGTACAAAGCACTGGCAGGAAAAAAAAAATGCCACAAGGTTTGGAAACAAGTGGCACAAAGGAGGTGTTTAAGAACTCAAGGGTGCCAAATTTACTCTTCAGCTATCAGCTTAACAACAAAGGGTAATAACCCAATGTGATAATTGCAACCCTCATTGCCAAGGAAAGCTCTGGATGCACTCACCTACACCACTAAGAATTTACAGCAGCCACACCCACAGCAAACTGTAACAGATTAAACTCAACCCAGGGGAACTCCGCATTACAGTCCTTACCGGACACTGATATGTTGCGCAAATTAGTACCAGTATTAATGAGTTCGAATTCCTTTCTTAAGGAAAGCTTAATTTGCTTTCTTGTGCTTCAGCAGAAGCAAGCTGTTGTTAGCAAATTCTGCAGGGTGCCACAGTGCAGCAAGTCAGCGTTAGATTTGTTGTTTGTGGCGTACTGCTTTCCATACAGCTGCACCAAGGGTAACTGCTGAAATACAGCAAGAGAATTAACGCATTGTAGTGCTACTAGGGCCAAATTTGCTCAGTTGTAGGGGAAAAAACAAAACAAACTAAGAAACCTCTTGAAACCCATTTGCAGCACGCTGCAGCCTTGGAAACATCCTGAAAACAGGCCCTGGATCCTGCCAATAAACGCATCACAGGCAGCAATGCTTTTTGTGTGTGCTTTTTTTTTCCCCTCCCCAAAGCAACACTGCTTTCACCTACATGCCTTCAGTGAGAAACAGTAATACGTGTCCGCTGGCAAATTTTCACAACTCCTGAAGAGCAGCAGTAGTTTTCCAACGCTGAGAGAAGTTTGCTGAAAGCAACAAGCTCTTAGGCTTTAATTTCACACCCCAAGGTCTGCCTAAGTGAAAAGGCAACACATCTGACTGAGTCACAGCAGGTTTCTCAGGAGAAATGGGGTAGATTTCACCGCTGGCATTTATTTTATTTTTTAAACAATTATGAGTTACAGAATCCCCTGAAGAGCCACATTACTAGCCTGTAAATAGAAGTCTCTAACATCACACATGCAGAAGATCCTGAGGAAGCCCACGAAGAGCACCCCAGGAGAGGCTGGCAGCCGTACCGTACCTTTGTGCCTTTTGCTCTTCTTTTTTCTAGATGCAGTTCGCCCGCTGATGCTTTCCTTCGTGTCCATTTCATCGCTGCTGTCACAGGACTCTCCAGATACGGAGAGAACTTCTTCAGAAGGAACGCAAGAAGCTTCCAAACCACAGAGGGATTTTACTAGAATGACAAACAACAAACTGGTGAGTATGCCAGCAGAGAAAAAAAGGCAATCCAAGTTCAGGAGACACTTCAGTGGAACCAAAGCCACTGCTAAGAAACAGCAACCTAAATTCATTAAAGCCTTCAGTGACACAAGCAAGTAAATCCTAGGCCTAAGGATTACCTTGACAGAGCAAGATTAACACAGGTGAATGAATTGGAAACAATTATTCAGCCTCTTCTTTTAAGGAACTACCACTGAGGATAATCAGCAGCACATTATGCAGATGATCCTACTGCTTTAGCTGAGGCTGTTTACAACTCTGAATAAAACAACGTGTTGCCCTGCATACCAGAGCACGCTTGCATGACCACCATTCAGTCTGTATAAAGCCACCACCCATGCTGTAATTGTCCCCTAAACACCCTGAAGGTATACTTCCTCCTCAGCAGGACAAAGAGATCCTGTGGCTGAAGACAGACAACCCATCAGAAATACAACTGGGAGCCAAGTGCACAGGAATTCCACTTGTCCTAGAATTCAGTGAAGGGGAAAACTCTGGCCTAATGAGGAAAACAGCAAGTGGAGACAGTATTTCTTTTGCAGTCTCCAGGGGAGACGTTCAGATGCATCACTGTTATGAAACATTATTTTTACAAGTTGATCCATAAACTGATGGCTCATTAGGGCAGAAAAATCCACGTGTGAGGAAGTAACAGTACAGTCTTGAAAAACAAAAGGTGCAGCCCTACGTTACAGCTGCATCAGCCACTGCCACAGAGAGACCAGAACGATAAACTCTCTGCCAGTCTGCACGGTACAGGCTCACACACACTCAAGAACACTGATTTTCTACCTAATGTGCCCGGATGAAGATAGGGAACTGACCAGAAACCAACCTAGGCTGGAAGTGTTCTAATTTCTAACCACAGTGCAAGGCTCTGCAATGGCAACACAGCAGGTAGAAAGCCAGTCTTAACACAGAGCTTGAGCAGTTTAGGAGAAGGGACTGCATTCCTAGGCTTTCAGCCACAGCAGAGGACTGCAGTGCTTTGCTAAGCCAATTCTACCATTTTTTGTCCCCCATTTTTTTTTGGAAATTTCATAAAACTGTATGCATTTGCAGTAGTGATATCCTTCACGCTGTCAAACAGCACTGCCCTCTCTACGTGACCCTTTGTAGGCAAAGCCAAAGAGAAACAGATGGCAAGCCGAGTGACAGCAAGTTGTGCCATCAAACACAGCCACGCAAGAGAGGCTGACAGCAGATCAGGAGTCAGGGAAGGGTTCAGAAAGAGACACTGCCACACTCCAGGAAGGAAAGCTCGGCAGGATACCTGGGCTGACAACACGAGGCTGTTCACACACTGAGTCACGCTGCATCGCAACCTTGCCAGAGAGGCACCCTCGCCTCATCTCACAGCACTAATCCCACCCCGCCCCCGGGGGGCTAGGAAGGGAAGGGAAAAAAAGCTCAGAAAAATTCCACCTGGCCTTTGCTCCCCTGCTCGCCTCCTGGCAGCCACAGGCAGGGCGATGTTTGCTGGGAGCCAGAAAAAATAAAGAGGTGAGTGAGGCCAAAGGCCAAAGTTTCCCGGGGATCTCCTCCCTGCTGCCTGCTGTCCCTGTGCAGGGACAAACTGCAGCATGGTGCGCAGCAGATAAGGCTGCAGGACATCCCCGAGGATCAGCTCCTCAGGAAGGGGAAGCCCCAATGACTCTGCAAAGCCCTGAGAAACGGGTGGGCAGGGACTGCTGTGACCTGGAGTCATCCAGAAAGCGAGAAGGCAAACCAGGAATAGGATGCAGGAGTTTAGGAGAGGGATTAAGCCGCACAGGGCAGGTGGTGCAAGGACTCAGAGCAGGGGAAAAGAACTTAAAGGTGATGCAGTTCGCTGCCTATGAAGCTGAACAACGCTGCCTCAAAGGGAGAGCCAATGTAAGGATGAATGGGAGATGGAACAGGGAGAGGGAAGCCCCCGGCCTACTGCAGAGAGTGGGAGGTGCCCTGATATAAAAAGCTTGACAAGTAGTGAATAGGAACGATAATCACCAGCATCACCACCCTGTACTGTTCCCCCAAAACAAGCACCCATACAACAAGCACCTTCTTCTTAAACATTTAAGATTACAACCACATAACCAGAGTTTTCCCATATAAAGAGTTCAGCTGTCACTGCCGATACAATAACATCCACCCCCAACCCATTCTACCCCTTAGACCAGCTCCATTTAAGAGTCAAAACCTAAACATCAACTGCTCTAAAGCAAGCAGAGCGTTAGTCCAGAACATTCCTATTGCCCTCAGCAGCTAGAAAACAAGGAGGAAGTAGATAACAAAATATTGCAATACATTTTCAGGAAGCTGCTTGCTTACACAGTTGCAAGAAAACAACGACACGCTCAAAAGACCTCACTGCAACCACAGCACAATTTGCCAGAACGACCAGAACCTTATTTCAAATTCAAAGACTTTTATTTTGTAACTTTGCTATCTACAGTTTTGTGTAAGGTAATGAAGTCATACTCGTGATTTTTTGTTTTCGTTTGTTGTGGTATTGTTTCAAGCTGTAGATAACTCCAAATATTAAGTCCAAAAAAAAAAAAAAAAAAAAAAAAAAAAAACAGAGCTTCCATTTCAGGCACTAACGAAGACTCAGCAATTCTGCTGGGTTTGAGGCTGGCTTTCTGCAAAAACAACCCGTCTAGGAGCCTGAGCATCTGAGAGAGAAATGCAGACTCATTTTCGGGCATCAAATTAGAGTGTCGGATCTCAGGCCCAGGGGGTGTGGGGGGCTTTCCCCCAGCACACGGAGCCCAGCAGGACGGGGTGAGCCTTCCCCCCTGCACTGCCCAGCCCGCTCTCACCTTCCTGCTGCACCGCGTTGGCCACGGCCTTCTTCACCCGTCCGGATTTCACCACGGCCGGGTCTGAGTTCGCGTAATCTGCCACGGTCACTGCGGGAAGGGAAAGGAGACGGGGAGTCAGCGGGTTACGGCTCACGGGGAGGGGAGACGAGGCCCTGACAGCCCCGATCCCTCCTCAGGGGGCTGCGACCGAGCCGAGCAGGAGGCACCCAGCACCACAAGGTGCCTGGGGGGGGTGTGGGGGCACCTCTGGCCTGCACCCAGCAGGGCCCAGCTCCCCCCCCAACCCCCTCACAGCGAGGCCGGGCCCAGCCCCGCTTCCCCCAAATTAAGGCCCCAAATCTGGGCCCTCCCCAAATCTGGGCCCTCACCGCGCTCGGAGCAGACGTCGTCGGCCCGGAACTTGAGGCGTTTGCGGGCTCCCCTCTTGGGCATGGCGGCGGCTTCGGGGCGGCCTCGCGGGGCCATGTCCCGGCCCGTCCTGACCCGGCCCGGCCCGGCCCGTCCCGAGCGGGGCCGCCGCGGGGCCGCGGGGACAGCGCCGCCCCCCCCCCTCCCTCCCTCCCTCCCCCCGCCTCTGCCCCGCCCCCCCCCGCCTCGCGAGAGCGTGACGTCACCCGCCCGCGCGGCGCTCTGACGTCATACCGCAGGGTGACATCGCTCCTCCTGCCCCCCCCCTTCACCAGTGGTCCCCGTTGATGACGTAATCACACCCCCCCCTCCCCCAGTGCTCCCAGTATGAGCAGCCTCAGTTCCAGTCTTGCCCAGTGTTCCCAGTAACAACAGGCTCTGGGATGGCTGCCCCCCCCCCCAAGCACTCCCAGTAACAGGCACTTGGGGCAACTGGTCTCCCCAGTGCTCCCAGTAATGAGGGCGGCTGGGGTAACTGCCCCCCCCCCCCCCAAGCACTCCCAGTAACAGTGCCCTGAGGCAACTGGCCACCCCAGTGCTCCCAGTAACGAGAGCCTCTGGGATGGCTGCCCCCACCCCAGTGCTCCCAGTAACAAGGGGCTCCAAGATGGCTGCCCCCCTAAGCACTCCCACTAACAGTGACCTGAGGTAACCGGCCACCCCAGTGCTCCCAGTAATGAGAGCCTCTGGGATGGCTGCCCCCACCCCAGTGCTCCCAGTAAGAAGGGAGCTGCCCCCAGCCCTCCAGTCATGAGGTACGGGGACCTCTGAGGTGACACCACCCCCCCCAGTCCTCCCAGTAACAAGGGCCTCTGGAGTGCTAACCCCCACACCAGTCCTCCCAGTATCAAGGATCTCTGGGCAAACTGGTCTTCCCAGTACAAATGGCCTCTGTGCTGAGAGCCCCCACCCCAGCTCCAGCCCTGCCCAGTCCTCCCCGTAATAAGAACCCCTGGGGTACCCACCCCCCAGTAACCAGTCCCTTGTCCCCCCAGCCCTGTGGGGTGCCCCACAACCAGGGCCTCCCCCAGCCCCATCCCATTGCGACCCCAACCCCAGGGGTCCCCCAGCACCTCGGGGTGGGGGGATTGGCCCCATGTGGCACAAAACCACTGCCCCCATTTCTTTAGGGCCGCGCTGAATCCTCGGCGCTTGGCGATGCCACATGGTGGGGAAGGACCCCACGAAGGTGTTTGGGATTCCACTAAGTGGGGTGTGGGGGGGTCCCTGTGCTCTGTGCCCCAAATTTAGGCTGGTTGAGGCAGGGCCGTGCTCGGCGTGGGGCTCAAGCCCTTGGTGCTGTCCAGGCAGGCACCGCATGGCCTCCAGCATGTTTCTGTCAGAGTTTCCTCAAATACCTTATTACCCTAAAACGCTCTATTTTATCAGCAGAGAGCAGATCTGACAATTGAGTTTTGATTTTCCCTGACAGAAAAGGTCATTCCTTGACAAAAAAAAAAACGCGATCCCTAATCGCATTCCTCTATTTTTGGAGCAGCTGATACAACCAGATCCTGAGGCTGATGGCTTTCCCTACCTCCTCGGTTGCTTGGACACTCGAAAAATGTTTTTCTTTGGGCTACGCAATTCGTCATCGTTATGTGGGAACTGCATTAAAGCGGCATTTTTAAGAAGCAGCCCTCTTAAAACCCTCCTGGTTAAAACCCTTAAAAAGCCCTCGTAAGCCCTCCTGGAAAACGAAGGAGGTTTCACCCACCAAGGTGGCTGCTTCCAGGTCTGGCCGCAGATCCCGCAGGCTGGTGACACCGGTGGCATTTATCTTCTGGGATCTTTCCCCAAAATTAACTAAAACCACCAAAAATGGGCTCTGGGAGTCCATGAGATGGAGGCACTGCCACATCCTGAGTGGAGCACCCTAAAGTGCTCCAGGTGTGGTGGCCCCACAAGGTGGTGAGCACCCACCTGGGCTTTAAGAGGCCCCAAATTAATTGCTCACCTGTTAACGAAGCATGGCACTGCGTTAATTATCCCCCTTCGCTCCTGGGGGGGTTATGGGGCACCCAGAGCTCAGCTGCCCTCCTGGGGGGGGGGCACCCCACAGCCCTGCTGCTGCCCCGGGTGGGGACATGGGGGGACCCTTCCCACCCTGGGGCTGCTGCCTTCAAAGGGCTTCAAGCTCCCTTAGGGGGAAAACTGCCCCCCAAGGGCATTTCTGGGGAGGTTTTACCCCCCAGGAAGGATTTTACCCCCCCCAGAAAGGATTTCACCCCCTGGGAAGGCTCCTGCAGCCCCAAGCAGGCTCCTAACCCCACGCCCCATCTCACCCCTCCCTGAGTCCCCAACCCCAAATCCTTGCACCCCCCCTCCCCAAAATCTTTTCCCACCCCCCCTCGGGTACCCATTGGGGGCGTTGCCAAAGCAGGGGCGTGGCGGGGGGGGCGTGGCCAGGCGGGGAGGGCGACGCAGGGGCGGGCGGCGGCGGCGGCGGCGGCTTCCAGCGGCTTCGGCGGCCGGTGAGTGCGGGCGGGGCCGGATGCTGAGCCCCCCCCAGGGATGCTGAGCCCCCCCCCAGGGATGCTGAGCCCCCTCCCGGGATGCTGAGACCCTCCCCGGGTCGGCCAGGGGATGCTCAGCCCTCATCGCCCCTCCTAGGAGGGCTCGGCAGGGGATGCTGCTGCGCCCCCCCCATCTCCCCGTGCCGCTCCCCTCGCGGTTTGGGGGGGTTTCGGTAGCCCCAAAGGATGCTCCGTGCCCCCCCCTTGTCCCCTCTTTTGGGGCTGTCGCTCCCCGTTGCCGCTCCGAGGTGGGGTTGGGGTGAGGATGCTGTGCCATGCGGGGATGCGCTGCCCCCCCCCACCCCCCTTATGGCAACGGGGGAGGGGGTGCTGCGAGCTGGGGGTGCTTTTTGCTCCCCGGGGGGGGCCCTGAGTCAGGGATGTGCTGAATGAGCCACGTTTCCCTTGGGTAGGGTCTGAGTGGGGAGCTGGCATCTCTCTCCCCCCCCTCCCCAGACTGGGCTGTCGCCCCGAAGCATGAGCAGAGGGGTTTGGTGGCTGTGCCCCCCCCGTATCACGGACCCCAGGCTGGGGTCTGCCCCATTCCCCATGGACAGGAGGGATTTAGGGTGGCCGCATCTCCCCCTGCGGCTGCAGGGCGAGGGGGGCTGCGATTGCTGTAGCCCAGGAGTGGTTACAGGGAGGGGGGTTCCCTGCTTGCCAGCCGCTCTCTGCCCTAAGCAGCTCCCTGGTGTGGTCCCAAACCGCCCCTTTTTACCCCCTCCACGCTCCCACCTTATGGGGTGGCATCCTGATGGGATCGCTCCTTACCCGTGGCCTTCTGCTCCTGCGCTTTCCCAGCCTCCTGCCTCCCTCAGCGCCGTCTCCAGCCCGCGAGCATCCACCCAGGGCCGAGCTTGGAGCCCCTCGAGCACCCTCCCTGCGAGCATCTGCCTTGCACCGAGCCCCGGGAGCGCATGGGGATGCTTGCAGGGAGTATGATCGCGGGGCTGGTGCTGCCCGGAGCTCAGCACCGGCTGGGTTATCACCGAGCCCCGGGGCTGGATGGGTCCAGCAAGCAGCCAGCAGCCAGCCTGGCCCCCTCCAGCTGTGCTCGCTCTGCTTCCCATCCTCCTGTCGGCCGTGGGAGCTGCCTCCAGACACCGTGATTTCCTCCTGAACAACACCAGCCCTTCGGGGGGCTTGTTTATCCCGCAAATTGCATCATTATCCCAGCAATTGGCTTAGGGAGCTGGGTTTTGTTAAAGCCCTGCAAAAGCTTACAGGGGTGCCCCTGTTTTGGCCAAGTCGGTGCTGGCAAAATATTCGCTGAAGCTTATTTGGCAGCATCTGCTCGTGCGCTGGATCGGGGTGGATCTCCTGCTGGGTTTGGTGCCACCGCATCGTGAGCTGGAGGTTGGTACCTGGCTGAATGGGTCTGGGTGCCTCGGGGGCTTGGTTGCGCCACTGCCCGGGCTTTTCAGGAGATGGAAATTCTGTGTCTTGGTAGCTCTGATGTTCTGGGAGATGCAGGTGTCTCGCTGGAGTATGCCACGACGTGTTGGTCCCTGTGGGCATCGCAGGAGGGTGCTGGTTGGGAAATGGGACCGATGTCCGTGGGCTTCCATGGGGATTTGTCAGGGAGCCATGAGCAGAGGTGGCTGGTGCTCAGGTGCATGAGTGACTCTCCAGCTTTTTTTCTCTGGCTTCTCTCCATGAGACAGAGCTGCCTGGCTCAGAGCTTGCCCAGGACCCCAACCACCAGCCACAGGATGGCAGGGAGCCCCCAAACCAGCCAGTTCCCAAGGCACGGGTGGTGGGACTGGTGGTTGGATCTGGCTTTCTGGGTGGCTGGGTCAGCTGTAGCTTGGCAGATGTGGTATTAAGCAGCTCATCCGTCTCCGTGTGACTTTTTGGCTTTGTGGTGAGCACAGGCGGGTCCCGCTCCGTGTTGGGGCTTGGTCTGGCTGCGCCTCGGCGCTCGCCAGCAGCTGAAGCACAGATGCTGGGGGTTGAGCCTGCTGGAGCTTTGGGTCCCTGCCTGTTGTCAGTCTTCTCAGGAGGTGCATGGAGTAGAAAACACCCTGAAAAAGTCCACGTCTGTGTGTTTTGAGGGGCTGTAGTGCAAGCCTTGCCCTTTCTGGGTGACGGGGTTGGAGAGGAGGACGGTGGTGCAAGGATGAGGGGTGGGTGGCAGGGCTGGGTGGCACTGGGAAGAGCCTGGCACCGTGTTGGAGGTGGGAGCTGGCACCAAACCTTGGGGGACACAGCTCTGGAACCTCGCAGGGTGCTTAAGACAACCAGGGACATAACTGCAAAGGTCTCCACTCCTAGGGAAGTGGAGCAGCTTCGGTGTCAGTGCGTCCACTGCCTGGGAGGTGCCATTTAATGCTGTCCAGCAATGCAGAGAGGTACCAGATTCTTTAGCAAACCCTGAAGCCCGTATTTTACAATTAATTTTCTCCTCAAGCGTGCTTTGCTGAGTCTGAGGTTTCCCAGATGGCTCCCAAAAGTGAGCTGGGAGGTCTCCAGGCTGTTAAATGGAGGAGGTTTGGATCCTTCGCCCATCTTTTCTTCCGAGCGCGCTGCTAAATGCCACGGCCACCCCCGCTTTACAGATGCTTTGTGTGAAACGTGGGCGCCAGGCATGGGGGGTGACGGTCAGCTGGGGTTGAGGGCGACAGCTCGGGTGTGGACTCTGCAGGTGGGTCCCAGCCGGGCTCCCGGGGGAGCTCCCAGCACTTGCAGGGACTCTCCGTGAGCGATGCCAAAAGGCTCGGAGGCGGGCGTGCGCGTGGGCGCTCTCCCACATTTGGGAAGGAGTTACAGGTCTGCACCAGGGCCCATCTGGAGCAGAAGCAGTGAAAAATGGTTCGGGAGAAAAAAATAAATTAATAAAAAGTTGTTCTGATACAATCAGATGTTAATTCTGTTTGCGCTGTGGTCCAGCAGGTTGGAATCCTTGCGGGGACGTTGCAAAGCCAACGGAATAGGTTTTATGGTGAGGGCACCCTAAGGAATGAAGTGGGTTCTCATCTCTCTCCGTCGTTTTTGGGCAAAGCTGTGCTGGGAGCAGCCCCGCCGGGCCCTGTGCAGCACCAGGGCGCTGTGGTTTCCCTCCCACAGGTGGAGGGAGCCAGGAGCTGGGTGCCAAAACTTCTCCAAAAGACAGGGCCAGAAGTCAGCGGGGGCAGAAGGGCCTGACCCTGTCTGCTCAAAGTCACCTCTCCTTTTCCTGAATTTTCTTCCTGATGTTTTAAATCAGCTCACAGGTTGCTGTCTCCAGCGCTGTGATCCTGCAGAAACTGGCAAGGCCGGAATTTGTCTGAAATGCAGATTATTTTTTTTTCCGCTCCCATTTTTCAATTTCTTCCACGCTTCTCTTAGCAGGTGCAAGGAGGTACCGGCTGGGTGGCTGCCTTTAATTGCCTCAAAAAAAAAACAAAACAAAAAAAAAACAAACAACAAAACCACACACAAAAAGAAACAGAAAACAAGTGACAGATGAGAGCTCATTTCCCTCATCCTCCTGCCCGTTGCGACGGATTTCCAGGAGAGGGCAGTTCCCGGGGCGTTTTACTGCCTGCTGCGAGCGATGCCTCCCTTCTCTGCAGCCTCCCCAGCCTCGGGCAGCGGTGCTGAGCCCCCGGTGCTGTGTGCCAGAGGGTCGTGGAGGCAGTGGCACGTCAGGAACCCCCGGGCATGGGCTCTGCTCCTCCGCAGGGAGGGGAGATGCTGGCAGCGTGTGGCCAGTTTCTTTAAATAGCGAGCGCTGCGCCGCGGGGCCGGGTGGCAGGGAGGGATGCTCTTCCCACCCAGCCTCATGGAGAGAGCAGCGGGGCCACGGTCGGGATGGGATGGGGCAGTTCGGGGGAGAAGGGACCCAAAGGGCTGCTCATCTGCTGGTTTAAAGCTCCATCTTCTACGGTTTTCTTGGTAGAAATGAATCGTCTCCGTAATTAGATGGGTTTTTGCCTCCCCGTCGTTCGAGATGCGCTGCTGCGGCGCCCGGAGGGTTTGGTAGCCAAGAGGTAGGAGCTGGGCTGTGCCTTGGGTGGTCGCAGCGTGGGGCAGGGGGATGTGGGGCTGCCTGCCACCCCCAGAACTTGCCTCTCCAGGAGCCTTGTGCGTGCGGTGCATCCTTGGACAGAGCCTCGCCTGCCAAAGCCTGGCCCTTTGGCTGCCAGAACCGGGCAGGGCGTTTATAGCCTTGCCAAGCCGTTAACATGCGTGTCGTAAACCTGATCTGAAGCTTTTAATCATGAACTTAATGGGCTTCTCGGTGGTGGCTGGTACGATTCGCCATGCAAGACCTCGTGGTGCCAGGGGTTGCAGACAGTGAGGAGAAGGATGGGCTCATACGAATTTTACAGCCCCCAAAATCCAGTTAATCTTCCCTGTAATCCAGTGCCTGGCAGCTGTACGAACCACATCTCAACCTCTTTCTGGCTACCTCCCTCGACTGTTTTGCAGGAAGGAGTCAGAGAAAGGTCCAGAGGTTATTTTTGGCTTGGCTGATTTCTTCACACGCTGCTCAGCCAAGTTATTCTGGTCCCGACTGTCCCACATACGCATGAGCACCTTGTGAGGGTGTGATTTGTCGGGGTGAGGATGTGAGATGACATCTGCGGAGCTCTCAAAGCACCCGGGTGGCTCGGGGTCCTGCTCTGGAGGGCTCTGCACCCTCTTGGTCTCGGTCTCTGGGGGACAGACCCAAGCCCGACCCCCCTGGGGTTTGGTGAAGCATCGTGCTTCGAGATCCCGGCACCATCCATGGGAGCACCCCAGCACGGGCTAAATGTTTCTTAGTGAGCTCCCCTGGCCAGAAGGCTTCTCTTTTGGGTCCAGAACAGGTTTGCTTCATCAATGCTGCTCAAGATCCACGTGTGCCACCCAGAAAGTGGCTGGCTTTGCTGGAGAGGTGAGATTTCTCTCTCCTATTCCTCAGCATCACAACTTGGATGCTAATCACTAGATTATTGCCATCACTTTGGGACTGCCATTTTAAAAAAAAAAGAGCTTTTTTTTCTTTTTTTTTTTTCTTTTTCCTTTGATCATCTGCTCGCTGTTAATTTAGTTACAAGAGTTCTGTAGTGACCGTTTTTGGAGGTGGCAATCCGAGGATCTCTGCATGCAGAAACGGGTTTTGTTCCGCATGTCCTTTGCGTTTACGTGTATATAAAGATATTTTGTCTCCTAAAATGAAGCCAAAATAAGCCCCGGCATTGCTGATCACTGCATGGCTCTTCGTGAACGCTGGTGTCGCTTTCAAATCACACGTCGTCAATAAATCTAATTCTAACTGCCCTGCAGCAAATGGCATCAGCCTGCACTTTGAGATCTCTCCCACACATACTCCTGCTGCCTAAAAATACCAGCGCTTTAATTTTCAAATGACTTGGCTATTGTACAGCCACCATTTTTTATTTAAATATTGCTGCATGGCTCAGTGCAGGACATCTGTTACGCTACAGAGGGTGAAGTTCTGCTCTTGAGAGCCGGGGTTTAAATAATGCAGCAGCTCTGTCAATCCTCGGAGTAAATGAACATTTATTACTTGTGCTCGGCGCTGCCAGGTTTCCTACTCAGGACTCTTTGGGGAAGCAGGGCCCAGGAGGGGAAAAACCCATCCCATAACGTGGCACCTCCACATTAAGCAAAATACACCCCAAAAATCATCCCGTCACCAGAGCAAGGGGCCTGAAGCTGTTGCCACTGAAGATGCCGTCGCTGTTGGTGACCTTCCTGGGGAAGGGCTGCCCAGGCTGTTTCCATCGCAGGACAGGGCATAAGAAAAGCGTTGCCAAAATCCCTTCCAGCCCATCCTGGGAGCATCGTGGGAGCCCTCCCAGCCCCTTGCGGTGAGGAGATCGGAGGTGGGGGCCTGACTGGGCACCCTGTAATCGCTGTGTGCTCCAGGAGCTGTCAGAAAACGCGGTGCTTTGTGATTCATCCCTGCTAACCCTCCACTCGCGTGTCCCACGTGCCTGTTCCTTCCTCTGTGCGGTAAATGTGTTTAAATATTTGCGTGTCCGTGTCTGGCTTGAGGTGTGGAGAAGAGGGAAGGGGGCTGATGGCTTCGGTGCGAGCAGCTGGGGCTCTCCTCGATGGGCGAATGCAGAGCCCGTGCTGGGGTTTTCATTTTCCACGGGGCTCTGGGCAGGCTGCCGTGTAGTTCAGAAGCAGGCAGGCTTTTATCCTGCAGATTTCAGGCCCTTGACCTCGCTGGCCTCCTGGCAGGGCAGGGAGAGCTCGTCGAGTGAAGCTAGGAGCTGGTGGCTGTCCCGTGATCGGGGGGTGAAGCAGCAAACTGGAGAGCTGCGGGCAGCTCGGTGGCACAGGCCAGGGGATTTTGGAGCTGCAAAGGGTGTGGTAGATGGCAAAAGTGAATTTCAGCATAGGTGAGAGGTGCTGAAGCTATAAACGCAAGCAGTGCTCTGAGTGGGCGTACTGGTTTTGGAGATTTTGGGTTGAAGGCACGAGGATTTTCCTGTCCATGTGATAAACGAGCGCGCTGCTGGGTGAGTTCATCCCTGACCTGTAATTGCAGCTTCAGTGCTGGGTGAGCACAGGCTCGAGGCTGGCTGGTAGCCACGACTCCTACACCCTGCTGCAGTGTGGTCAAGCCATGGATGCAAGCAGCAATAATTCCCTGAGTCCTGCAAAAAAAATCTTCCCCCTCTGTCCTCCAGGGCGGGTGCGCACACACGGAGAGCTGATGCCACGCTGTCACGGGCATCACTCCCAAAAGCGTGAGATGGTGCAGATCACCCCCGGGGGATGCAGAGCCTCCCTCTGCCCTGCTCCATCCCCATCGCCTTGGATTGAGGCCGATCCTCTGCAAAGGACAGCTGCCGAGCACACCGGGGGATACCCAAAGCTTTGGCACATCTGCGAGGACTCGTGGGCGCAGGACGGGCGCTTCTCTCCCCGGGAACCAGAGCAGGCTGCCCGTGGACAGCTCCTCCAGCGGGAGGAGGAGGAGGTGGTGGTGGTGGCTGCTGTGACGGCTTTGTCCTCTCCATATCAGCCTCTGAAGGCGACGGTCTGAGTTCAAAGGAGTCCGTGCTCCGTGCAGCCGCAGCGCCCGGCGTCCTGCCCGCCTCGACCTTGCTGTGGCAGGGCGCCGCTCGCGGTTTGGCCCCGGCTCCTTGCTGCTTTCCCAGCAGCGAATATTGTTGGATTCAGAGCACCTCTGGCCATGTTGTGAAAATATTACAGCAGAACCCAGGCGAGGCTCGGAGCGTGCCCGCCTGCCTCCGGCGTTTGCTGGGTGGGAGCTTGGTGCGTGCGCCTCGGGGTCTCCGCTCGGGGGGCGTTATCCGCACACGCAGCTCGCCTGGGGAAGCGGTGCCAAGCAGCGGGGAGGCTGCGGCGGGGAGGCTGAGCTGCTCCTGCCTGCAAACCTCCTCGCGTCGCTGCGCCTGAGATGCCGGGGAGGCTGGGGAGGGCTGAGCTCATCTCAGCGGCCGCGAGCAGGAGAGGGGCTTTGTGTCGGCGGCGCTGGAAGAAGCAGAGCGGAGAGACTCCGGCTGAGCCTCCTGGGCTGGGCTGGAGCTGCCTTTGCTCCGGTGTGGGAGCTGAGAGCCCGAAATGCTGCGTGACACCCACCCAGCACAGGCTCTCCTCTCGCTGGCCTGAAAAAGCCGGGGCCACGTGGGGCCACCTGGCCTGGGCACCGGCTGCGGCTCTGCTCGGCCGTGGATGCTGCGGCTCGGCTCCTTGGAAAGTGGGGACAGCCCCAGGGGTTCTTTGGGAGGGGGAACAGCCCCAGGAATTTGCAGGTGTGGGTGTCCCCACCAGGGTAGCTTTTGGGGGCCGCAGAGCCCTTCTCAGAGCTTCCTCCCCATCTCTCTGCTTCTCCAGCTGCTCGCCTTCCCGTCGTATCCCTGCTCTCATCACCCATCGTTTCGCTGTAGATAAAGGCTTTTTAATAACATCTGACATTTCAGACATCATTTCCTCTCTTCCACTCCAATTTTCTTCCTGTTCTTCATAACTAGGGAGCCTTCCTTTGTCCTCAGCCAGAGGGGAGGTGTCCGCTATCGCCGCTGTTATCATATTCCAGGAGGCCTGATCGGGTTAATGAATATCCTTCTCTCTTTCTCTTTTGTGTCGCTTCCACTCCCATCTTCTTTACCCCGCTTTCTTAAGGAAATGAAGCTGACGGGTTTGCGTCCTTACGGCCTTTTCTCTCACCCAGCTCGCTCTCGGATGTGATGACCTCTCCTAGCAGATTTGATGGGGTGGAGAGCTCCAAACGCCCCCTGGCTCGTGAGCGCTGGTGGGGAGGACAGCTCCAAAGCGATGCCTGGGGTCTCTCCCCAGCCCTGTGAGCTGGGAAGCAGGCTGCTGAGCTGGGCTATTTTTGCTGCCCGCCTGCTTTCCTTGCGTTCAGGCAGGGAGCTGGAGGAGGAGGAGGAGGAGAAGGAGGAGGGCTGCTCCAGCCTCGCAAGTGGGGCGCTCGCCTTTTTTTTTTTTTCCTTTCCGAGAGCCCCTGGCTGCGTTTCCAGCCGCAGACGTTGCGTGGCTGCTCTCGAGGGCTCTTCCTGCAGCGGCAGGAGCTGCAGCTGGTTTAAGCTCGTGGTGTGCCGGAGCGGGAGCTGCAGCGACAGAGGAGCGAGCGGAGATTTCCCGCTGCGGCCCCTGCTCCCATCGCAGCGGGGAGAGGCGGCAGTGCTCTTCCAGCGGCTGCTGCGAAATCTGCTCCCCTGGCTGCAGCGTGGGGATTGCAGCACGACCAGCGAGGGAAATCCTGGGGGTCCTGCTGTTGAAAATTCAAGTGCGTTGGTGGAAAAGAACCAAAGGGGGTCTCGGTGTGGGGTTGGAGCTTCGCAGCAGGAGACTGGGAGCCTCGTGGGTGCATCCTGCCAAGAGGAGGGGGATCACTCCAGGCTGGGAAGGAGCTTGCTGCAGCTCCGCAGTGTGGGGAGGCAGCACCGTGGCACCAGTAGCCTTGCAGGGAGCGAGGTCCTCACCAGGTCCCTCTCCCTGAGCTCCCTTCTCCTCGGGGCTCCCCAAACACGCGGTCCCAGCAGAGGGGATGCCCAGCAGCAGCTCTGTGTCCCACCTGCTGGAGCATCCCTTTCTCCTTCTCCCCCTTGGACTCTCCGTTGACTTGTGGGGTCACAGGGCTTGGTGGCGGCAGGACGAGAGCAGCCCTGATGGTTCTGCACCATGCAAGCGCTCAGGGTGCGTTTTGAAGCCAGGCTTCTTCACCCACTGTGAGATGGACGAAGGGAGGAGAAGGGTTCAGCAGTGGCCCCTGCTCTTCTCTTTCCAGGAAGGGTTTTGGTTTTCCTATGTGCTCTCTCCAGCCTCTTTTTTTTTGATGGCACTGAGATGGGCTCCGTAATTGAGGAGATCCCAGCTGAATAATCCACTGAGGAAGCTGCTAATTTGAAGACATGTCTGTAATAATTAAATCATTATCTGGAGGGAAGTAGAGAACAGATACCCAAAACGGGCCTAATTAAAATCCAAACCCAAGATGACTCGGGCCCTGGGCCAGAGCACAGCGGAGTCTGTTGGGGACGTCTTCATGTGTAATTGCTTTTCAGAATGTCGGTCCCACCAGAAAACCCATCTGTTCCCCTCCACGAGACCAGGATTGACCCAGAAGCCCTCTGCTGCCTCGTGTTCCCCAGGCCAGACGTGGCAGGAGGATGGCCGTGTGCTTCACAGGGGGCAGAGGGGATGGGGAGACCCGATTTGGGCGCTGGTGGAGCTGGGCACTGGAGGATGCCCAGAATCCAAAACTGTGCCGTAAAGGAGTCAGAAACTTAAAGCTGCCTGCAAACATTGTCGCTAAACTTACTAAAAATTGTCTTAGCTGCTGTGCCTGATGGTCCTCGCTCTGTCCTGGAACTCATTGTCACAGGTGTGACAATGGCATGCTTGGGGCCAGCACCACCACAGCCTTTTGGGGTGAGCGGGGCACGGCCGTGGGACCTCTCAGTGGGACGTGCAGGGGTCTGTGGCTGCCCCGCGGAGCGGGGCTGTGCTTGCTCAGCTCTGCAGAGCTGACATTTTAAGAGGGAGCGAGTTGGAAATTGAGCTGAACTAATGCCCACTGCTGCTTTTTGTGACGATAAAAGCTCTGTTGAGAGCTCTGCCGGCACGGAGAAGCGCTGCTACCCCGGTGCAAAGCGCGACACGCAAACCACGGCACTCCCCGTGCTTTCTGGAGCAATTTTTGTGTTAGTTCCCTCAATTTGAAGCTTGTGCTGCTTTTCCAAACCCCCAAACTGGGAGAATCCTGCTGGGTTGCAGCCTTTCCTCTGGCTGCTCTCTCTGCTCACACAGCCCCACGCTGAGCACCCCTGATGGGTGCAGGGCACAGGATCAAGGACCAGGCAGCCTTGGGACCGTGCCAAGCAGGTGGGCGCAGGGATCACCAGGGAAACCTTCCTACCCCTAACGGGGTATTTGGGGGTCATTAGCTGGGCTGGGGGTGCAGGTTTACGAAGAGAGATGGGAAGAAGGGGGCTGGAAGCTGGCTCTGCCAGCAGCTGGTGACATTCACACAGCCTGGTTTATTCTCCCCCATCTTCTCCAGAGCTTGGGATCTCTGGAGGGAGCTGGACTTATCTGTTATCGCTTCCTCCTGGATTCAGCCCAGGAGGAGCGGGCTCCAGCTGGAGCTTTTCCACGCTTGGGTATTTTTGAGGTGCTCTTTGTGGTTTCTCTGGTGGCTAATAAGGATTGAGCTGCCTCCGCTGTTCTCCCAGAGGGCACCGACCTGGATTTCCTTCCTCAGCTCGGTTCCCAAAGCCCTTGGGAAGCCCACTTTGCTGGCACGCTGAGCCCGTGCCTGGGGACGTTTGGGGACACGCAGGGGCAGAGCCACCACCGAAATCTCCTCGCGAGAAATGAGGCTTGAAAATGAAGCTTGAAAAGGCTGCAGACGAAAAGACGAAATCCTCACGCGGCGCTGCCCGGCTGGGGCTGGCACTCGGCGCTTTCCCAGCCCCTGGGGCTGGAGGCTGCGAGCCTGCGAGCTCCGTCTGTGGGTTAATTTTATTTAATGAAGAGCCCGGGTTGGAGACGTGGGCTCGCTTGCTGTGGGTTACGCGGAGGCAGACGGCGCTCGAGTGTCTGCGCCTTGCCCCCGGCCGCCTTGTAAATGTCACCGTCCTCGCATGTCCCCGCGTGGCTGCTTCTGCCTGTGTCACTTGCCATAAACCGCAGGGATGCGGCACCAGGAGCTGACACCCGGCTGCCTGCGCCCTCTCTGCCTCTCGGGGCACCCTCGGGTGCGCAGGAGCGAGGCCGGGGGTTTTCTGGCCTGGGCTGGTGCAGACGAGGGGGTCATGGTGCAGTCCAGCTGCATCTCTGCCTGCTGCTTCCCGGCCCTGATCCTGCCCTCTCCGCTTCATCTGCTCCCTCCAAACCACGTGGGGAGATGGAATGAGTTTTTTTTCCTTTCCGTGGAGCTGTCCTGGCACTGGATCTGGCCCCACCAGCCTCGGTGCCCAGTTGCACTGAGCTGAGCATCACGCCGGGGTCCCGCTCCCCACCGTGGAGTGTCTGCAGCTGGGCAAAAAGTGCTGAATGTTGGCTCTGCCACCAGCAAACGGATGGAATAACTTGCTAAAGCAAAACCCAGGGGAATAGGGTCAGCCTAAGGAAGGGAAAGCAGAGGGGGTGAATGCCAAGGGGAGCCCCCAAATCTCCTGGGTTACCAAAACCATCCGAGGTGCCTCTGGCTGGGGTCGAGCCGAGACGTTGGTGTTCTTCTTGGACAGGAAGAATTAAAGCCTCCCGTGCTTTGGGAGGGTGCAGGAAAGTGGTGGTTTGGGGCATCTGGGGACACCCCTGGATTGCCTGCATGTGGGATGGGGAGCACGGGGGGGGCTTGAGGTCTCCCTGCCGTGATCTCTGCTTGGATGCTGAAGTGGCTGGTGGTGAACTGCTGAGCTCTGGAGGCCTCGCCGTGGTCATGATCCCACGCTGTTGCTTTTTCCCGTTCAGGCCGTGTTGGCTGCGGAACCCCCCCGGGTGAGGCTGAAGGATGTGTTCCCAAATCTGCCGCAGTCCGAGCCGGAGCCAGCAGCACTGGGCACTTCCCCAGTCTGTCCGTGGCTAGCTCTGAATGCGTGCTGATCCTTCCCGGATTTCACATTAAAAGCCCAGGTTGCCACTTTGCTTCCCAAATCACATCCCTGGGCTCTTCCTCAACCAAAAATCCGCAGCCTGTGCTCAGCAGGAGGACGATGCACCTGGGTGTGGAGGAGATGCCAGCGAGTGGCCACTGCTCCGGGACGCGCGTGGCATTTTCAGGGGGGTTTCCTTCCAGGCTGCAGCCTCCCCAGGGCCAGGACACGAGCTCAGCTGCCAGCATTAACCAGATCCTGGCCTCTGGCTGGGTGAGGGGGCTCCTCTGTCTTTTCTCAGGGCTTGGCTGCAGCCGTGGCACAGATTTCAGCAGCTCCCTTCGTGCTGGTGGCTCTTCCCCTGGCGCTGCATAAATTAGCACGCGTGGGTGCTGGTTTGGCAGCGAGGAGGACGGCCCCCAGCTCGATTGCTGGGATCCCACTGCTTCCAGGGGCTGCTTCACCTCCGCATTCTGGTTCTGGAGGAGACGTAGGACTGCATTTCCCCCCTGCTGCTTCTTTAAACTAACCCTGAGTGAGGCAGAAGTCGGAGAGAAGCCAGCTTTGTCCTCCCAAAGGCTTCAAACTCAAAAACGGTGACGCAGCCACGTGCACGCGGGGCGGTGGGGACAGTGAGACCAGGTAACAGAAAGAGGAGCTGATCGTAACCAGCGCCGTGGCTTTTTTGTGGGAGCAGGGTCTGGGGGATTTGGCTGGCTCTGGGTAGCCCCTCAGCAGCAGGACTGCAGCGGGGCGAAATCCAGCTCATGGGCTTATTGCAGTGCCGATGCTCCTTGCCTCGCCGCTTGCTGGGTTCCCATGTGAGCTCCTGGCCACGCCGGCGTCCTCGCAGGTGTAGCAGTAATGTCAGCCCTGTTCTCTCTCCCCTTGTTTGGGTTTTTGGCTGGTGTGGAGCCAAGGATGAAGTTTGAGGTGAGCCTGGGCTTGCTGAGGCTCTTGGCCAGGCGTTGGGATCCCACTTGTTGGATCGGCTTGGAGCCACTCCAGTTCATTCCCATCTCTCATCCTACCCCAGCGCACACAGGTTTGGGTCTTGGTGGCTTTCCCCCAGCAGTCCCTTCCCGTGCCACATTCCTCCTACCAACAGAGGGAGATTTTGCCTTTCTCTGGGGTCAGGCGAGGACACAGAGAGCATTTTGCATCCAGAAACAGAGAGGCCGAGTCGGGAACCACAACGTGGCCGAGGTGATGCTCTCCTGGAGGTGCCGTGTCCTGCGCATCGGTCCCTGTGACTGGGCACGGTGCGGTGCCAGCCTCTCTTGGGGGGCTCGTCTCCTGTGCCCTGCACCCCGTGCCTGCCCCACAGGGTGCTGCGGAGCTTTCGGCTCATCCTCTGATGAGCTTTTTGTTGCGGAACAATTGTGGCTCTGCACAATGGCGAGGAGCAGGTGGCTTTCTGAAAATACCCGCTGGAAGTTGTGTGTAATGCCTCCCCTCCCACAGGGAACTATAAATATCGACTGAATACTAACACTTTACTTCTCCCTGCAAAGAAAGAGCCAGATCTGGACATTTTGCCTCCCCGTTTCTCCGCTGACTGAGCAGCTTGGAGCAAGCAAAGGCTGAGGATGGGAACCGCTTTTTGGGTTTGGAGCAAGCCTTCAGGGCAAAAGCGCAAGCACTGAGGTGAGACGCTGGAAGCAGCAGTCCTCTGATTGTCCGCAGGATCCTTCGATGCTTTAGGGGCACCCGATGCTTCCCTGCCAGCTCTGAGACAGGGTCCAAGCCCTGAAGATGCTGCCCAAGCATCCCGTCCTGCTGCATCCCCAGCAAGGGCTGAGTCGGGCTGCATCCCCAGGGGAGCGAAGGACACGGTGCTGCAGGCATGGGGACATCGGGTGGCTTCTGCACGCGTATGCAGCAAAAAGCCTTCGCTCACCCCTCATCCCAGTGCCTGCCAGTGGTGGGATTGGGGTCAGGCAGGAGAGGAAGCACCACCACATCTCTTCTCAGGGCTCAGGCACATCCGTGGTGCAGATCTCAGCAGCGGTGACTCTCCCGTCTCACCCTGCAGGATGGGAATCTAATCCGTCACTGCTAAAAAAATGGCACCTTGTTTCCAGCCAGAATCCACCAATTTCCCTGGTTATTCCTGGCTGTCCTGGCCACAGGCTGAACTCAGCATCAGGGAGGATCAGTGGCTCGAGCTGCCCTGGCTACTCCAAAACAGTGCCCGGCTTCAAGCAGGGTGGGCAGCCCTTGAGCCAGGACACAGCTCCAGCAGCAGGAGCAGTGATGGGGACGGCCTTGCCCAAAATCTCAGGATACCTCCCTTTCACAGCCCGTCCCCGTAACCACGTTTAATGCAGCATCACAGGAAAAAGGTCATAAAAAAGAACTGCTGCAAGGAAAAACCTGCAGCAAAAGGGCATCGCCCTCCTTCCTCCTCCCAGGCCTGGCTGGGAAGGGGTCGGGGCTGCGGAGCCCCCTTTTTGGCTGGGGAAGCCCCAGGGCACTGGGAGCTGTGGGTGCTGGTGTGGGCTGCACCACGCTGCTCTTCTGAGGCCGGGCTGGGCGGCTGGGAGGATTTTCTAGGAGCAGAAAAGATCAAACTGACGTTTTTATGGGATGATCAATCTCCGCAAGCTTGTTGCCTCCGAGGTGCGCGTTAAACCCTCTTTGCCAGCTGCCTGCTGGGGTGATGATCTTGCTGACAGAGCCATGAAGGTTTTTTTTTGTTGCTTTTTTTTTTTTTTTTCCTTTCCTTTGAGATGAGAGTGAGGCTGTTCAGAGAAAAAACCACAAGCTCGCCCGCCTCGGTGCGCAGGCGGATTTGTGCCTGGCTAGGTGCTGGGAGCGCTTCTCAGCCTGGTGTAAGAGGGAAAGCCGGGGCGATCCTTGGTTCCCTGGGGGGTACCGGGGGGGTGCCAAACATCCCACCAGCAGCGTGGCTCGCTACATGGTCATGCTGAGCAAATAATCCACCCAGGGGCAAGAAAAAAAGCCCTGCTCTCCATCAGCTGCTCCACACCCAGGCGCTGCCATCGCCAACCAGCCTCTCCGAGCGGTGGTAGGTGGGACGTGGCTGCGCTGTTTTGCCATCCCAGAGAGTGGGGAAAGCATCGTTTTTGGGGGGGGGGGAGGGATAGTAAAGAAAGTACGTTTGCACTGGCAACAAACCCGCTTCCAGCAAGTCTGCGCCTGGCAGCCCCGCGGGACTAAAAATACCCAGCAAAAGGCTCGAGCTGCGCAGTGTCTGTTTTCTCGGCTCACCAGCTGTCTCCTCGCAGCCTCGCTCCTCTACCCAATGATTATCCCATCAGATAAGGCCCTCTAAACCCAGGCAGCAGCATTTATGTACGTTGAGCAGATACAGCCGAAAGGTTGAGCTTTGCTGGCAGGGTTTTGCTGCTGCTTCCGAGCAGGCTCGGACCCCTCTGACACCCGGCAGCCAAGGGCCGCCGCGTCCCCCCATCCCGTTATCACCCTCCCCAGGCAGAGGGGTCCAGGCTGTCCCCATCACCCCCAGCCTCCCTTCCTTAGCGTGGTGGATGTCATGGGGAGCAGCTGAACACAGGAGCAGCCTGCAAGGGAGCAAAGCAGCACATGGGCTCACCCGTACCCCAAAAACACCTGGACACGTGCTCGGCCTCAGGGGAAGCAAGAGAAAAAGGAACCTTTGGGGTAAATCTGGGCCTCCTCCTGCATCGTGCGGGTCTTGGATTTCCTCCTGGAGGTGCAGGGGGACCCCGCAGCCCCCGTGAGCAGTGTCTCAGTCTCCTCGTGGTCGGCGAGTCTCTCCTTTGCGGCTGCCATAAATTCCCATCCCGGCGTCCCTCCCATCAGATTTATGTCTCGGTCATTCCCTGCAGCATTTCCCCTCCCTGAGCACCCACAAAGCTTTGCCCACGGGGCTCTCCCCTCCGTGCTTTGATTGATGTCTCTTAATTCACCAAATTTTAACCCAAATATAATATAATTAACCCAAATTTTCACCCAAATATGCTCCAAGGCAGCAGGGGGACGAGCCGTGGGGACGGTTTTGCCATTGGGGTCACGTTGTGCTGGGGCTTTCCATGGCACAGACACCCTTTTCCCCCCACAAGCAGGGGCACAGCAGTGAGATGGGGGTGTGAAAGCCGCTTAGTTTGGGTTTTGCACCCCAGGTGATAGGGTCTGGCTGGGGAGTCAGGCTGATTTCTGCTCTTCTTGGCCCAAATCCCGGGAGCGTCTGCAGAAGGACCTGGCGGCGTGGCCCTGCTGGGGGCCACTGAGACACCAGCTGGGGGAAGGAGGGCTGGAAAACATTTCCCCTGCTTAATTCTGGGAGTTATGGGAATGGGGCTCGTGTCCAACGCAACCCAAGGTGAGCAGGAGCTGCAGGGGGGGCCTCACTCCCTGCCTGTCCCCCCCCAGCCTCCGTTTTGCCGGGATGCTGCAGGGACGGGGTGTCCTGTGCGCAGCCATCCCTGTCACCCCTTCGAGGGTTCAGGGCAGCGTCACATCCCTATAAGAGGTCTTATCCCACCTGAGGAACCTGCCTTACATCTGTAAAGGTCGAGGAGGTGGCAGAGCCACCTGCGGGACGCCCCAGCCCCTGTCCTGGCACGCGGGGAGCTGGCTTGGAGCGTAACCCGCAGTGCGCTGGATGCACGCTGAGGGGCCGCTGCTTTTGTCAGAGCTTCTCTATTTTTAGAGGGTTTTTGTGTCGAACTTCCCATCAGCTGATGAGCCAATGTCATCCCAAGAACGGAGCTACGGCTCCCCGGCCTCGGCAGCGGGTGTCTGCACGGCTGGGCATGCACGAGAGCATCTCTTTGTGCTCCTTTGCGCGCGGCTGGGCAGCTCGGTTCCTGCCTTTTCTTCCCGTTCCCAAGCCCAGAACAGGCTGCTCTGGCCCCAAACTGCGTGCAGCTCTTCCTTTTTGTCCACGCACACCTTTTGGTTTGAAAGGGGGTGAGATAAGGACATCCAGACCGAGTCTCAAGTGTTTCATCTGGCGTAAAGTTACAAAACTCGCAAAGCCCGGGGTGCTGGGCGGGTGCCCTGTGGGTTTGGGGGGCAGCAGGAGGGAGCTGATCGCTGTCCCCTCTCCTGCAGGTCACAGCTTTGTGGTTAAAGAGCCACGGCACCGAACGGAGACGCCCTCCTGCACCAGCTGGGGCCATCCCACTTCACCTCCGGGGGAACAACCGCTCTTCATCCGACTCCTCCTCAGCATGCCCGGGCAGCCCAAATATCCCCCGGGCCCTCCCTGCGCTGCTGCAAGCTCAAGCTCACCGCTGCGACGTGTCCCCAAGGGTCACCTCGTCCCCCTCTGAGCGTCCCCGTGGCTCGTGGATGCTCCAGCCCCCCAAAAAGGCATCAGAGCAGCAGCACGAGGGGCCGCGACGGCACCAGCGGTGCCGAGCAGCTGAGCAAGGGGATTTAAGACTGCGAGGACCTTGTGGGTGCCAAGGACATCGCCTTGTCCCTGCGACAGCCCTCGGTGGGCACCTAAGAAGGGATGGGGCATCCCTCTACCTTCACCACCCCGTTGCCCTCTCCCTTGCTGGCTTCTTGGGTGCGTGGGGAGCCCATAGAGATGTGAGTGGGGCCCTGCAGCTCGAGAGCCCCCAGCACCCGCCCCGCCGGGCGCCTCCAGCACCCTCTCCTGCCCGCCCCGTATCGCCATGATGTGCGAGGTGATGCCCACCATCAGCGAGGGGGACCCCCTGGGCCCCCCCCAGGGCTCCGAGGCGGATGCCGACTTCGAGCAGCTGATGGTGAACATGCTGGATGAGAGGGACAAGCTGCTGGACACCCTGCGGGAGACCCGTGAGACGCTCTCCGTCACCCAAAGCCGCTTGCAGGAGGCCCTCCGGGAGCGGGACCAGCTCCAGAGGCAGCTCAACTCTGCCCTCCCGCAGGTAAGGACACGGCCCCGGGGAGAGCAGGAGCCCGTGTCGAGGTGTGTGAGGGCAATCGGGTGCTCAGATCTTGGGTTTAGCCCGGGATTTTGGGAGGACTGACTTGGTGGGTGGCGGTGATGGTGCCGGGTGTCGTACATCTCGTGCCAAGAGTACAACCCATGGGGTCTCTCACCTCACCTTCTCCCCTGTTCCCTCGTTGGTCCGTGACTCCTTACAGGGAACATGGAGCTGTAATCTCTGCTCTTGCCCAGGGGAATGGGGCAAAATCCTCCCGAGGACACCCTGAGGTGATGGAGGCAGATGCGGAGCCCCCGCTCGCCCACTGGCACCAAGCAGTGCGCGGGGAAGGGGCCGCCTCCAGCCATCCCCGTGGGACTCAGGGCAGCCCTCGCTTTCACGAATCCCCGCTGACATTTACAGAGCCCCCAGACGGGGCCGCTAACCGCAGCTCTTCCCCACCGCTGGAGGCCCCTTCCCTCCCCGGCAGGGCTCCTTTCCATAGCCCCGTCGCCCTGGGGTGCGGGCTCAGGTGTCAGGACTTTCTCTGGGAACGCTGGTGGCAGAGCTGGGTGCCGAGCAGGGATGGAGGCATCGCGGTGAGCCCATCTGTTCCCTGAGCTGGAGCAGACGGGCAGCACGCGGGGAGGCTGCCAGAGGTCTGTGCTGAGCGAGCCAGCCAAGGGCACGGGGGAATCGGGGCTGGCTGTGGCTCCGTTGGGTTCCTGGCTCTGCCCAGAGCCGGGTGTTGCCGCGCTCCCGGCTCCTCCACCAGCAGGACCCACTGCAGGCGCTCCGGGGACCTGGATTCAAGCTCAGCCTCCGCGAGGAAAGATGCTCAGGTCAGGAGAGGAGAGGGGGGAACAGCATCGCAGGGCTGCACGGGGTGCCTCGGCTGCCCACCTTCCTCATGGGGCCCTGTGGGGTGGTGTGTGGCACCCCACACCTTGGGGGGCTCAGGATTTGGGGTGTCTCCACCTCTCTGTTGTTGGTGTGATGTGGGGAGAGCCAGCCAGGGGAGCAGGAGGCTTCAAACACCGGGGTGCTGGGCTTTGGGGCACCCCAGGGAGCCAGGAGGCGATGGATGGGCTGAAAAGGGTGGCACAAGCCAGGGCAGAGCTCGGGATGGTGGCCGGCCGGCTCTCAGCATCCCTCCTCCACTCCAGACAGGGGAAGGCAGCTCAGCAGCCCCCATCCTGTGCTTGGAGCTGAGCTCTCCGTGCTCTCCACAGGCTGCCCAAAGCAAAAAACCCAACAGCTCTTTCCAGGGCAGCCCCACGGATGGGTTACTCCACGTCCCCAGAGCTTCCCTAAGACCTCCCCAAGTGCTGGGCACCGCGTGCTGGTGGCTCGTGTCCCCTCTGCTCCCTCCAGCGCTCGCCGCGGAGAGCAAGCTGGGTCACCCTGAGCGCGCCGCCCGCCCCGGATTAAGGGACCGTGCGGATTTATTCCCCGCTCCTGCTCCAATAAAGGGTCCTCGGCGCCACGCACGGCAGCGTGCGGACGGAGCAAACTGGGTCAGCGCCCGCCAGCCCCCCGGGTGCCCCTCTCCGGCTCCCTGCCCCGCGGCGAGGGATGCGATGAGCGCGGGCGGCTCATGGGGAACGGCCCCGGGCGCCCGCTGCCCCCCGCTGCCCGGCTTTACCCCGCACGGGCAGGGGGGCTCCGGGCACGGCCGGCCTCACGGGAGATGAGGGCTCAGCATGAACACGGGGAGCAAACCCAGCGGCGCTGCTCGCCTGCCCAATGGGACTAACCCCAGCATGTGCATGTACCAGGTAAGGGGGACGCGGTGGGGCGCTTCCCTTGGGGGTAAGGGGGGCTTCCAGTGTGCCTCTCCCATCCCATTCCTCCTCTTTTGTGGGCCTTCCTACTATTGGGAAGCAGTCTGCTTGAAGAAACCCTTTTTTTTTTTGGCGCGGCTCAGTGCTCCCCGAGGCCGACAGCCCTTTCGCAGCACCTCCAAGGAGCCAGGCCCTGGCTGCACGGAGAAATTGCACGGCTTGGGGTGGCCGGGGACCAGGGGAGGTGGCACTGCGCATCCCTTCAGGGCACTGGGGCAGTTGGATGCTGCTGGGACCCCCAGTGGGGCAGACCCACAGATGGGGCAGGCAGGGATGCTCCAGGGATGCTCCTGCCTGCGGCTCCCGTCCCCCTCCCCGGCGCCGCACGGCCGAGCCGCCCCCTCCTGATCTGTGGGGGCATCCCTCAGCCCCCAAAAAAAGGCAGAACTCCAGGGCGATTTCCCGGGGAGACTAAGCTGCCTTAATGCTTCTTTACATGATTTATTTATTCATGTGGGAGCGCCGAACGCGACTTAATCGGGCTGAAAGCTCCCGGCTCCAATCCCTCTCCCCTCCCGGCTGCGCGGGGGGCGCGCGGCTGAGCCCTGGCACCGAGGACCAAGCCCTGGGCATGGTGTGGGTGCCCTCAGCAGCACCCCAGGGCCTTGGCACGGCTGCCAGCTCCCTCCTGCTTGGCCACTGGGTGTAGTGCGAGCCAGGGATGCTGTGTGCGGGGCTCCAGATGCGTCCAGATGTGCTCCTCCTGTGGGGTCCCTGTTTACATCAGGGGGAGAATGGGCTCCCCGATTTCACAGAGGCTGCTGCGCAGAGGGCTGCTGATATGAACCTGCTGCGATCCTTCCTTCCAGACCCTCACTGCTTTTTGGGGCTGCCCAGGGAGCTGAGAGCCAGGGCAGAGCCTCCAGGACCCCTGAGCTCTCTGGAGGTGGGCAGGACCCTGGCATCACCCCAATTCCTCCCCTTTCACTTACAGGCGAATCTAGAATTCCTTCTGCAAAGAAGAAGCACGAAAACACAAACCCCAGAGGCTCCAAGCAGGGGGAAAACACCCGTGGGGTGAGGGCTTTAACGTACCTTCAGGTTTTGGGAAAGGACGGAGGGAGCTGAGCTTTGAACCCTTGGAGCCTGCTGCCCTCCTATGAGCTCAGGGCCCTGGGGTTTGGGTTACTCCTTGCTCAGCTGCACAGCGCTGCTCTCCGAGTAATCCTGGGTGGAAACATGTCCTGACTGAATGCTGGGAGGGGAGGACACCGACGACCTCGGGTGGTCCCCGCAGAGCCACGGTGCTGGGCTGAGAGAGCCAAGAAATGGCACCGCAGTGCCCGGCACCATCAGGGGGTGACGGCTGAAACCCCGGTGTGCCAGGCAGGATTTAACCTCCCTAACGCCATGCTGCGTGCTGCTGGGGCTGCGTTCAGCCCCTCGGGGGTGATTTAGGGCTTTCCTGGGGATCTGTGCCTCTCCTGGGGGGTCTGTCTCCTCCCGGCACGGACAGACGGACAGACGGACGCGCTCCGTCCCTCGCACGCTGAGCCAGCAGCAGATTTCCAGGTGCAGGCGGGCAGCCTTCCCGCGGCAAGCCTCGCCTGTCAGGAGCAATCACTCCAATTAGGGGCTTCGAAATGCCATTAATCACACAGCTGGAGCCAGCTCCTTCCTGAGGCTCGGGTGCGCTGGAGCGGTGGCCGTGCTCCTGCCACAAAACGTTTTTTGCTCACTTTGGTGAGATCTCGGCGGTGTGGGGAGGAGCAGAAGGTGGCTCAGGGCTTTCACGTTTCAGTTTTCCATGCTTTGAGCCATCTCCCCCTGCTGTAGGACTGAGCTTCCCCAACCTCTCCCTGAGGTCTCCCTGCGGCTTTTTTCCAGCCTGGAGTCCCCAAACCTGGCACCAAGAGCCCCAAGCCCCAGCTCCCCATCTCAACGCACCTCGCAGTGCTCCCTTTCTCCCTCCTGGCTCCTCCTGTGAAACCAGCATCAGCATCCGTCCCCCCCACGTCCCTCCTGTGCGGGGCTTGGTGCCGAGCCCAGCCGCTCACCCTCACCCTTTTTTGGGTGGTTTGGTTTTAATCCCAATTAGCCACTTCCCAGGCTGCTGGGCTTCCCGCAGGGCTCCTGGGGGCTCTCAGCGCCGTCTCTAATTATCCTCCGTTTGATTGAAGATCAGGCACCTCTGCTTCGCTTTCTAATCCGTTTATAGGTGTCCCTGCTTAGCCTGAGCGCTTGCTGGAGCCAGGGGCATGCAGTGTGCGGCTCTGCCTGCCCGTGGCCAGGGGACAGGAACATCACCGAGTCCTCCTCGCTGCTGCTTCGCCCCTGTGGGTTGGGGTAGAAGCTGTGAGGAGTGCCTCTGTCTGCAGCTGGGGCTTGGGGAATTTTGTTCTCACCATCCCCAACCTCACCCGGTGCCCGCTGGTAGCCCAGAAGCACCCACAGTGTCATTCAGGGCTGACAAAGCCATCCATCCATGTGGATGATGGAGTGAATTGTCCCTGTTTTTTATTCCCAAGGCATCCAGATCAGGCCTGCAGGTGCCCCCTAGCTCAGCTACCCCCCGTTGTGTCCTGCTGTCCCATCTCGCCGCAGGGGTGCTGCTATTTCTGGTGGGAAACGCTCATTTTTTTTGCAGCCTTTCCCCAAGGAAGGACAGTCACTGCGGTCTCTCGGGATGCCCTGGGAGCCTTGCTGGTGTGCGGGGTCCCTGACAAGGGGACGACTTGCAGGGGGCCAGGCTGGGAGCTCTGTGCTGAGCCCCAACCAGCCTGGGACGGAGCCACCACCGCACTTCGAGCCCCAGCCCCGTGGGTGGCATCAGAATGGCCAGGGCAGGGGCTGCGCTGCTCCCTCCCGCAGATTTTCTCTCTCTTTTAATCTCCTTGCCTTTTGGGATGAAAGCCTGATTGCAGCCGCAATCTGCACAGCTTCACCACCCCGGGGGGCAGAGCGGGGTGAGGAGGGCACTGCTGGCTCTGTCCCCATCGTGGCACCCGTCTTCCCTGGCCACCCCTGCTGCCTCCTACCCTAAGTTTGCAATTTGCTGAGTGTCTCTAATGCTGCTGGGCTTCCTACCCCACGTGCCTGCGGGTTTCCAAAGGGCTGCAGTGGGGAGAGCGTCTGGCTCCGCAGCCCTGCTTCCCCCTCTGGATTGCAGCCTCTCCGGATTTGGAGGCTTTGGATGCGCTGGGTCCCTACCCCAGTGCTAGGGGAGAGTCTGCAGCATCGCCTACCAAAGCTCAGGCTTCAGAAAAACATCCCTGGGACCTTCCCAGCCGCAAGAAGGCTTTTGCTGCTCACCACGAGCCCGGTTGCCTGTCCCCAAACCCAAAGCAGCCGTCGGTGCGCGGGTACCTCGTCTGGGTGCCTCTCGCTCCTCCCCTTCCCACTCGCCGGCTTTCCCAGCCCTACATAATCCACGGGGATGCTCACAAGCTGCTCTCTCTTGCATGCAAGCGCTTGCATAACCCGGCCACACACACACAGGAGTGTGTGTGTGCTGCGCTGAGCTGAGCCCTAATCCCCAGGAGCCGGGAGAGCACGGCTCCGGGGAAGCCTCGGCCGGGCACCGCTATCTCCTGGGGGTCTCTGCGATCCGGGGGGCTCGGGGTGGGCCAAGAGCAAGCACCAGACAATGCCTGGGCATGGCAGGAGCTGGCGAGGGAGGTGTCGGTGCCGTGTGTGCGTTCTGTGGGGTGGGGATGAGGCCAGGGCTGGAGCAGCCCCTGGGGAAGCGATGGGGCAGGAACGGGGCTGGGGTGCTGTGGCGGTGCCGGGGCGAGGGCGCTGGGCAGGAGGGCGGCTGCTCAAGCCTGACTGCAGCTTGCTCTTTTCCTCCATCCCCACTGCCACACATAGGTCCCGTCCCTCTGTGGGGGCTCAGCATCCCCGGTGACACCACCGTCCCCATCGCCCTGGGTAAAAGCCGTTGCGAGCAGCCCAGGGCACGGTGTGGGAAGGGAGGAGGAAAATGTAGCTGGGAGAAAGAGATGGAAACACTCCGAGTGTCGTGGTGGGACGTCAGCTGGTGCAAGAGGTCTCCCTTTGAGCTGAGCAGAGCATTTGATTCAAATCCAAACGCCTTGCCTCACTTTTAAGGCTTTTTTATTTGTTTAACTGGGAAATTAAAGTGGAAGGATTTCACGCTGTGAAACCGCTCTCAGCTCCCAGTCAAAATTTGTTTTGTTAATGCTCAAGCAAATCTTTCTCAGCTTCTTCTGCAGCCCTTTTCCTTTTTAAGTTCTTCTCAACAGCCCTGTGAAGCGGGTGTAAATTCATGAAGCGTTTCCTCATTTGCATTTTTCACCCTACAAAGTCCCAGCTGCACCATGTCACCCAGCCCTGGCACACAGCAGTGACTGGAACAGCAACTGGGAGCGGTGGGAGAGTGCTCCTGAGCTAACCCAGGTGCTCGTGTTTCCTTTTTTTATTTTTTTTTAAGAAAAAATGAACCCTCCTGCACCCTAGGAACTTCATAGCAGATTTCCTTTCTGCTCCACCACAGCCACAAATGCAATCGCTGTGTTTCAGGGGGGTCCCTTTGCCGTGCCATCCCTCGGTACGCGGCTCTTGCTGGACGTCACCTCCCGGGTGGCAGCTGCCAGACTGGTGGCAACTGGGATTCTTCTCCCCCCCCGTGCCCCATCTGTCTTGGTTGGGATGTGGGGTTTGGGGGTGGCTGGCTGATTTTTTAGCCTGGTGGGACATTTCCCAGCTGGGTGCTCCTTGAGGGGATGGGAGGGGATGGGAACGTGCTGGTGGCCTTGGCTGGAATGCTTTAAATGCCATCGAGCGCTTCTGGAGCCAGAGAGCAGTTTCCTGTGTCACCGGACATCAAACCAAGTGGATAAAGAGCGGGATGCTGCCGTGGTCCTCGCTTGTTTAAAGGAATAAATCACCTCCCAGCTCGCCCGTGTGCTCTGCTGGCTGCTCTCTGTCCCTGTCACCCCCTGGAGGGGTTGGGGTAGGAAATGATCTGTTCCGGCAGTGGGTTCAGGGTGCTGGCCCCGTCTCCATCCCATGCTCCCAGCTAACGGCCGTGCCCTGCTCTCCGCAGGAGTTCGCCACGCTGACGCGGGAGCTCAGCGCGTGCCGAGAGCAGCTCCTGGAGAGGGAGGAGGAGATCTCAGAGCTGAAAGCTGAGCGCAACAACACCCGGGTAAGCGGCAAAAACCTCCCCAACCTCCCCAGAAAATTCCCCTGGGGTGACAAGAAGCTGACGTTTGCCCTCTTGCAGCTCCTGCTGGAGCACCTGGAGTGCCTGGTGTCGAGGCATGAGCGGTCCCTGAGGATGACCGTGGTCAAGCGTCAGGCCCAGTCGCCGTCTGGGGTTTCCAGTGAGGTCGAGGTGCTCAAGGCACTCAAGTCACTCTTTGAGCATCACAAGGCGCTAGATGAAAAGGTGAGAGGGGCGGCTGGGGCCTCTCCCATCACCTGCTCAGAGCAGACCTTCTCCCAGCGCTCCTCGCCGGGACAGCCTGGCCTCCTCCCTCTGGCTGGATGGCATTTCGGTTCGTTACGTGACGTGGTGACGTGGGGTGCCTCAGCAGGAGGGTTTGGGGAACTCAGCAAATAGATACTGGGAACCGCTGGGGCTGGAGCAGATTCTGTGGGCTTGAGGCCGTTGGGGATGGGGACCTTGCTTCTCCCGGTTGCTCCCCTGACGGTGAGTGCAGGTGTTTGGCACCCTGGTTCAGTCCTCGCATTACAGCACGTGGAGTTTCTCCTGAGTCGTTTGCCTTGAGCATCTCCTTGCTGTGCTAAAAAGCATCTCCAAGCTAGTCCTGGCGTCCTCCAGGACTCAGACTGGCCCTGGCTGTGCCTCCCCAAAACGCTTTTGCTCTCGCAAGTGATGGGCTGGAGCCTCCCTGAGTCTGTGCCCTGGACATGAATCCACATAGACATGGCCTGCAGACAGATAAAAGGGGTTAGGGGTTCTCCTGGCTCCAGGACACTAATAATAATAAATAAATAACCGACTTTCCCATTATCTTACCCACCTGCAGGTCAGGGAGCGCTTGCGAGCATCCTTAGAGCGAGTGGCGACCTTGGAGGAGCAGCTGGTGGATGCCCATCGGCAGGTAAGAGGTGCTTGGCAGCCTACCCTAGGCCCCTGCCGGGGCGACTGCAGTGCTGGGACTGCTTGGAGTTACACCAGATTTGTGAATTCAGGTTGAATTTGGTGAACTCTTCCTTCACCCTCTGTCTCCTGTACCCCCTCAGCCCTAAGCAGAGGCTGGAAGAAGCCAGTGGGGACCCAGCTGCAAAACTGGGTGTGCTGGGGCCGGCCTCACTCGTAGCCAGGCCAGCTGGTTTAATTACATCTCTGTTCTTAATTAATCCCTGTTGGTGTGCAGGTGGCAGCTCTGCAGCAAGGCACCACGCGGGAGGCCCCAGCAGGCGAGCGGGATGAGAGGGAGCCCAAGGAGCCGGCGCAGAAGCTTCCCTGGAAGGTGAGAGCCCCAAAAATGCCTGCTCTGACCACGCTCACCAAGGCTGTGGTTTCTCTAACCCCCTTGTTGCAGGCTCTGGGGTGCTGAATGCTTTTTGCCCTCCCCTGGCCCTCTACCCCTGGGAAATGCCCTTTGGATACAAGCCGTTTTCCAGCACGGGGGAATTTGTGCTCCCACCTGGATGCTTCTAGGGGCTCAGCTTCCCAAAGGTGTTCTGCACACCCAGGGACTCAGCCCTTAGCTAACCCCATCCCGCTGTGCCTGTGAGATGCCACATCCCTGCTAGTGGGGACTGTTCCCGGGGGTCCCAGAGTCCCCTGCCCCACTCACCCACCCCATAGCTGCGCTTTTTGGGGCAGCCGGGCACCCACCTCCCTCTCCGGTGCCTTGCAGCGGCTCTCCAACGGCTCCGTTCACCCCGACGACGAGGCAGGGCGGGTGGTGGAGCTGCAGGAGCTCCTGGAGAAGCAGAATTTCGAAGTGGTCCAAGCCAAGGAGCGCATATCCGCCCTGGCTGCCAGCGTCGCGGAGCTGGAGGAGGATCTGGGCACCGCCAGGAAGGATCTGATCAAGTCAGAGGAGATGAGCAGCAAGTACCAGCGGGACCTCCGAGAGGTTAGGCGCTGCCCCCTCTGCTCACTGCTGCTTCCACGTGCTCTGTGCTGGGAAGGAGTTTGTAACCCCTTTTGTACGCATGGGAAAGGAGGGAGAAGGGCGGTGTTCCCCCCAAAACCCTGCCTTCGGGGGTTGTCCCCACATCCATCAGTAGGACTACCCTGAGGTTATAATGCCAGTTCTGTGATTCTGTGATAAGCAGACTCTGAGATACCCCCAGGCAGTGAGCTGTGTCCGTGCCAGGACATTTTCTGGGATTACCTGACTGTCCCTTTCTTGTCCCCTCCGTATTTTTGTGCAAAGTGGGGCTTTAGTTGCATGCTTAGGCTCAGGGATGCCCCAGGCTCAGAGAATCCTTATGGCCCAGTTGTTCCCAAATTGCTGGCCATGGCTCAGGGTGTGACAGCCCCATCGCTTCCCCAGGCTCTGGCTCAGAAGGAGGACATGGAAGAGAGGATCACCACGCTGGAGAAACGCTACCTAGCAGCCCAGCGAGAAGCTACCTCCATCCACGACCTCAACGACAAGCTGGAAAGCGAACTGGCCAACAAGGAGTCCCTGCACCGCCAGGTACCGGAGCGGGACCCAAAGGCTCCCACCACCCCGGGGACCCGGGAGGGAGAAGCGGGTGCTGGGGAGAGGAGGTGGGTGCCAGGAGTCACGTCCTGCCCTGTCCCGCAGTGCGAGGAGAAAGCCCGGCACCTGCAGGAGCTGCTGGAGCTGGCGGAGCAGAAGCTGCAGCAGACGATGCGGAAAGCAGAGACGCTGCCCGAGGTGGAAGCGGAGCTGGCCCAGCGCATCGCAGCGCTCAGCAAGGCAAGTGTGTGGGGTGCATGGGGTGGAGGGGCCAGGGGGCCCTGGAGGAGGAGGAGGAGGAGGAAGGACCCAGGCTGGATCTGGGAGGGTGCAGGTTTGGGTGGGGGTATGGATGTGGCCAGCACCTTTTCCAGGTGCCCAGTTGCTCGTGGAGCACCTCCAGCTCTGATCCCCTCGCTAGCAGTCGTTTCAAGGCTTGCCCAGGGATGCAGGCAGCAGGAGGGAGCGCCTCATCCTGGGAAGGATGCAGGGATGGAGGGAAGGATGCGGGAGGGCCCACGTGGTTTTGGGGAGCGCCATCCGAGAGGGCTGCTCTGCTTTTCCCAGGCAGAAGAGAGGCATGGGAGCATCGAGGAGCACCTCCGGCAGCTGGAGAGCCAGCTGGAAGAGAAGAACCAGGAGCTGGCCAGGGTAAGTGCTGCTCAGCACGGGTGGGGGAGTCCTTGAGGGTCCTGATCTGGCCTCAGCTCCCCCTTGCTGTGACAGTGGGAGCCTGGACACAGCACAGAGCTCCTCACGGTGAGAGTGAAGGATCTGACGTGGCCGGCTGCTGTTTGCCTTTGCAGGCCCGCCAGCGGGAGAAGATGAATGAGGAGCACAATAAGCGGCTCTCGGACACCGTGGACCGGCTGCTGAGCGAGTCGAATGAGCGGCTGCAGCTGCACCTCAAGGAGAGGATGGCAGCCTTGGAGGAGAAGGTATCAGCTAGGGGCAGGCTTTGGGAGGGAGGTGTTTGGGGCGTGAGGGACCTGCAGCAGCCCTGACACGGACCCTCCGCCAGCTGCACTGCAGGATTTTGGAAGTGCCCATGCAGGGATGGAGAAATGACCCCGTACGGGATGCCAGCCGGGTGCCAGGGCTGGTGGGGGGCTCAGCATCGCGCCCTCACCTCCTGCCAGCCCCCACCCAGCAGGACCCCGCTCCCCACCGAGCCGCCTCCGACAGCGGCAGGATTTGTCCTGGTCCGTTCCCTTCCTTCCCTGTGTCTGCACCTGCAGCCGGAGCGAAACCCCACTGCATTTTGCAGGAGAAAATGCAGCGTTCGTCCCCAAACCCTCCGTGTGCTGCCGTGAAACCCTCTGGGTTCCTGCAGGGACCGTGCTCCCCATAAGAAATCGGGGTGCAGAGGGAGGTGCACCCCTGGTTGATGCCTCCAGGACTGGGTTTGTGTCCTTGCTGCTCTGAACCTCCTGTCCCCAGGCAGACCTGGTGGTGCCAGCGTGTGTTCAGCCAGCTCAGGGTACAGAACAGGAACTCACGGGTGGGACTGGGTCCAAATTCCCATCCCAGCCAGCAGCAAACGGGGAGCAGAGCCTCGTGGAGGAGCGCTGCCTTCCCCAGCCTGCTGCCGACGCTGGCACACACCACATCCAGGTCATCCTTGGGCAAAAATCCTGCTCTTTGGCTTCCCAAATCAAAAACCAAAACGTGGCTGGGAGCCACCACCACCCGTCCTGCCCCGTGTCAATCCCGCTGTCCCCGCTGCAGTTCCACGCTGGCCGTCCCCACGAGGCCACGCAGCCGTCTCCTCAATGCTCTCTCTCTTTCTTTCCTGTTTGTGTTCCCTTTTCTTTTGAATTTTTCAAAGAACACATTGTTACAAGAGCTGGAAAATACCCAAAAGCAGATAGAGGAACACCAGCACGACAAGGTAAATGCCGCGACAGGCAGCCTGCCCTAGTGACTGCACCTCCTAACCCCTGACTAGTGGCAGTCCTGCCACCTAAAATACCCTAAAAAGTTTTGGAAGAGCTGGGACCCCAAAGCACCCAGCAGCAGGAGGCCACAAACTAACCCACGCAGGGGCTGGATGGAAGCTGCCACCCACCTCACTGGAGGGCTCCAGCTTTTTGAAGCAACGGGAGCTTCGGGGATGTGCCCCACGTCCTGTGCATGCCGGGAGGGTCTGGGGGGGCTGCTTTTCCCCTCGCTTGCAGCTCTCCGAGATGCTCCCTGCCTGCTGTGCGGGTTTGCAGGCACTGCTTGCACTCCCCGGCCATGGATGCTCAGGTCCGGGCAGAGGCAGAGCCTGGAGACCTGCGTGATGCTGCCCGCATGCTGCCCACCCCAGTTCAGCCCACGGGATGGGATCCTGCTGTGCCTGGAGGATCCCATCCCTCTGCCTCCCTCCCCACCCACAGCATCTCCCGCAGGGCAGCACGGCCACGTAGTGGTCCTGGTCTGAGGGTGGCAGCAGGGGGGGGGGGGGGGACAGGCTCAGCATCAAATCTGGCTGGTGGGTCCCACGCTGCCAGCCCTTTGCAGTGGTGAATGTGCACGTGCACCCTGGAGCAAAGCCAGAGCATCCTGGTGGGACTGGCTCTCTTTCATCTCCCAAAGCAGCCTTGGTTCGAGCACGTGTGTGTGTGTCTGTGTGCCCTGGGGTCGCTCCCTCCCCTCTCAGCATCACCCTGGCATCACCCCAGCGCTGTCATTCACTATCGCCTGCATGAGCTGTTTCTTCTCCTGGTGCTTTGAAGCTGGGACGGGGGCTTGTAAAGGGAATGTAAACCTGGAAATTGCTTGGTTTGCCCCAAACCTGGCTCTTTGTGCTCTTTGGGACAAAACCAACCCCTGCCCATCTCTTCTCTTGCCCTGAACAGCGCCGGCTGTCAGACGAGATCGACAAACTGCGGCTGGAGGTCGATCAGCTCAAAACCAGGAGCGGGACGTTCGTGGAGAGCGTGCACACGAGGTGAGAGCCTCCTGCCAAAACCCTGCCGGCCAGTGCACGCCCCGCTCTCATCCCACACCCATGTCTTCAGGGCGTTTTGGTTTTTAGGGCCCCAAAATGCTGTTGGTGCTGGGCATTTTGGTCTCACCAAGCCTCAGTTCATCACAGCAGGGTCAGCTCTGGCAGCAGATCTGTCCTGGGGTGAGGCACACTGTTGAGAACAGCCCAGCCTCACCAAACGGCCCCAGATTCACTCTCCAGTGACAAAATAAAACAAAACAAAATCCACTGGGCATTGTTTCTTTTTCTGCACAAAGGGCTCAGGGCTTGTGCAACCTCTCTCTCAGCTCTTTCACCCTGGGGTGGCTTTACCTAGTTCCATCCTCGCTGCCCAGCTCGAGGCGCTGCAGACTGTGCAGCATTTTCTCCATTTTGGCTCATTTTTAGTCCCTGTGAAATCTATCCCTGTTCACCATCCACCTTTCTTCCCCCGATGTGCTGGGATGGGCTGGTGAGGAAGGAGGAAGCTGTTTCTGTGATGGCCAGCAGTGCAGAGACTGGGGGGATCCCAGCCCAATGCTCCAGGAGGTGAGGTGAGTCCGGCAGGTCTCAGCCTCTGGCACCAGCCAGGGGAACCAGCACGGCCTCAAGAATCCAGGAACGGCCCCAGGAGGGAAGGGAAGGAGGGTGCTGAGGCGCCGTGCACCCCACCACACTGCTGTGGCCACCTGGGAGCCCACGTCCTCGCCTGAGCCCTCGCAACCTGGGCTCGGTGCGGCAAGAAATTGCTGGGAGTGACCACCAGCTGCAAAACCTCACCTCCCTGAGAGGATGGAAAAGAAGGGAAGGAGCTAGTAACTGAGCTTTGAAGCTGTTGGCAGCAAAGAGGAAAGGGCCTGGAGGCTCCGTGCCCACATTGGAAGGAAGAAACGGGGATGAAGTGAGGCTGAAGGACAGCTGCGTGCCAGAGGAGGGTCTGCAGCGTGTGTGGGACCTGTTTGTGTGGGTCTGCAAGAACCAGACAGGCAATCTTTATGTTTTCTTTAATTTCTTGAAGGACAATTCAGCAGAAAGCTTGAGTTACAGAGGCCAGAATAATCCCCCAGTTGAAATGTCAGCTTTTGTCTAAGGCACCTTTATCTGTTTTTAGCTCAGGAGCAGCTTGTCAGCAGCTCCACGGCTTAAATCCTCTTGAAACTTGGGCTGTGCCTTCGTCTGCAAGCACTGAGCTGACACCAAGCCGAGCTGCTCGTGTGAGTGATTTTGTCTGGGCTCGGCAGGATGCTGGGGGTGGGGAGCCCAGATCTATGCCTCCGCTGGAAACCAGACCCCACCGTGGTGGAAAATCTGCTGATTTCTCTGGACAAATGCTTCTGTCATCCTAAATCAAGCCCTCGTGCCTCCTATTGCAATGTGTATGGTGAGGAATGACCCTGTTCTTTGGGATGATGTTTTGCTCAGCCGCAGGGATGGGTCTTTGGGGTGAGGAGGTGTGATCGGGTGACATGGAGACGTGCAGTGAGCATCAAAATAACAAAAAATGGCCTCGTGTCCAGCTGCAGCTGACACATTTCTGTGTTCCTGAAGCCTGGAGGAGGAAGAGAAAGAAATCCCATCTGGTTTCCGATGGGAGATCCCAATGCTCATGTCCCTGCACCTTGGAAGATCTGCTTCAAATGGGATTTTGTTCATCAGGGATTTTTTCATGGAAATACTGAAGAAAACATAAACAGAAGAAAAGCTCCGTGTCTGGCCCCCATCATGGGGATGGGGAGAACAGGCACAAAAGGACTCTGGTGCCATACGTGTACAGGAGGGGAAGCTGTGCTGGAGAGGGGAGGACAGGAGGGGACTGTGCAGCCCCCAAACCCTCTGGTTTGGGCCAAAACTGGCTGGATGTTCTGTGGGTACCAGAGCGAGTCTGGGCCATGAGGGGAGCCACAGGGGAGCATCCTTGCACAGGCCGTGTCCACAGCAGAGCTCTCTCTCCCCAGGTCCCACATGGGCAGTGCCACGGACCTGCGCTTCCCACTCAGCGCCGTGGTCCATGCCCCCGCTGAGCCCTTTGGGACGGCCCCAGGCCTGCCTCGGGCACAGAAAGGGCGATTTGCCGCCCGGCGAGAGGAGCCGGCCAAGGTAACCCAGCGTTCTGCCAGCACGGGGCCAGGGCTGGGGTCGGGGTCGGGGTTGGGGTCTCCTCCTGCCCTGCACGCTGGTTTCACATGTCCTTGATTTGGGGATGTGGGGTGGTTTCATTCACTGGGCATGGGGGTAACGTGACAAGAAGGGCTTCCCGCTGGGGTTGCGTTGAAGCGCGACTGATGCTCGAGGCCTCCAGTTTGGCTTTTGGAGACCTGGGGGTGCCAGGTGGGACCAGTGGACCTTGTTCCCCCCAGGACTGGGAGCAAGCCCAGGCAGGCAGCGTCCTGGCCACGGGGCCTCACGCCTTCGACAGCGACCCTGAGATCTCCGACGTGGATGAGGATGACCGTGAGACGCTCTTCAGCTCCATGGACGTGCTCTCCCCTGGTGGGCACTCGGATGCTCAGACCTTGGCTATGATGCTCCAGGAGCAGCTGGATGCCATCAACGAGGAGATCAGGTAGTGGCCATGGCCAAAACCCAGTAGCACCTAGCTCTGAAATGGCTCCAGGGGGTGGCACAAAGCGCTGAGCAGTAGGACGAGGCTTTGATGCCCAAAAATTGATGTCCTGGTCCAGATTCAGCCAGGGAAATGGCTCGAGGATATTTAGCCACAGGGCTTGGTCCTTTCTACATGGGGATCTGTGTCCTTTGGATGTACCGGTGTGGGCTTACAGAAAGGATCTTTGTTTAAAAATATATATATAAAAATCCCCATAAATTCTGAAAGGAATTGGGACACCTCTCAGCCGTGGTTCGTGTGGATTCTGATGGCTCTGGCTGCCATTCCTGGAGACAGGGAGCTCAAGTCACAGCACCGGGGCTGCAGTTCCCTAGCACAGCTCAATCCCATGGCTGGGAGCTACCAGATGGCCAGGATCCCCCCCCCCAAAAAAAAAAAAAAATCTGGGGAGCCCTGAGCTCTGACCCCACTCCTCCACCAGGATGATCCAAGAGGAGAAGGAGTCCACCGAGCTCCGTGCGGAGGAGCTGGAGACGCGCGTGACCAGCGGCAGCATGGAGGGCCTCAACCTCACCCAGCTGTGCAAGAGGGCCTCCATCCCCACCTCGCTGACGGCCCTGTCCCTGGCCAGCTCGTCCCCACCGCTCAGTGGCCGCTCTACCCCCAAACTGACCTCCCGAAGCGCCGCTCAGGACCTCGACCGCATGGGGATCATGACGCTGGTGAGGAGGCGCCTGGGGCAGGTGGGAGCCTGGGGAGGGGGGGTGCATGTGGCTGCCCCCCCAGTGTCCGGTACGGCTGCGTGATGTGGAACGGGATGCCCGTGTTTGCTGAGGGGTTTCTCCATTAACTGCCTCCCTTTCTGTGTCTCTCTCGCATTCTCCCTTGCAATCAGCCCAGTGACTTGAGGAAGCACCGGAGGAAACTGCTAGTGAGTGGCTCCCACCCTGCTGGGTTTTGTCCAAGCCCCTTTTCCAGCCTGCTCCTGGCTTTGTCCACACCAGGTCAGGGTGCACCAGGCGTGGGATGGAGCTGGGGACCCCAGGGATTCAGCAGGAGGATCAGGGGGATCCCATAAGGTGCTTGGAGACATGCCGGCTGGCAGCCCGGGGCTCTGGCAGGACGTGGGGAGGGTCCTCAAACATTGAGCGTCCCTTCTGGGGACAGGGCGTATTTGGGACATTCCCATCTGTCCTCCTCAGAGCCCTCTGCTGAAACAGCAGCTTCAGTCCCCACACCCTGACCTGGACCATGGGGCTGCCTCCTTTCTCCTCCCCAGTTCCCTCCTTCCCAGGATCTTGGCCCTACGGCTGTGTCCTTCCCATCTGCCTGGGCACCTCGAGCCACCACCAGGGCTCTGCTCCGGGCTGATCCTGGAGCGTGGCCTCGGGGCCCCGGTGGCTCTTTGGGCCATGCCTCCATGGAGCAAGAGGGGTAGGTTCTGGGGCAGGCAGCAGGACAAGGATGGAGCCAGAGCCGCCCAACCTCATGGCTCCTGTGCTTGTTCAGTCACCCGCAGCTCGGGATGAAAGCCGAGAGGACAAAACCACCATCAAATGTGAGACTTCCCCCCCGTCCTCGCCCAGGACGTTGCGGCTGGAGAAGCTGGGTCACCCCGCACTGAGTCAGGAGGACGGGAAGAGGTGAGTGGAGCACCCGTTGGCTCTCAAACCACTCGTTTGAGGCTTTGTGGAGGGGAAATTTGGGGCTGTGGGACGGGCCGGGGTTTGCTGTGGTTTGGAATAACCTCAGGCTTTGCTGTTCCTCTCCCTCCTCCATCCCCAGCTCCCTGGAAGAGCAGGCCAGCAACCCCAGCAGCAACAGCAGCCAGGACTCCTTGCACAAGGGCTCCAAGAGGAAGGGGATCAAATCTTCCATCGGGCGCTTGTTTGGGAAAAAAGAGAAGGGCCGCTTGATCCAGCTGAGCAGAGAAGGGGCCACAGGGCAGGGTCTGTGAGCAGCTCCGCTCCCGGGCGGGCCGGGCAGGCCGGGCGGGCGTTCTCTCGGGCCGGGCTCTCTGCATGCCCCCTGGCACTGTCTGTTTTTGGGGTTGTAACCCCAGAGGAGCGGGGACACCCCTGCTGGGCACCCCTGGGGACGTTGGAGCCACCGGCCTTGGGCTGCCTGCAGCTTCAGGGCAGTCAGATTCGGGTGCTGTCAGCCCCATGGACCTTTCGGGCCTAAGCATGGCCCAAATCTCTTTCTCGCCCCGTGGCACCTCCCTGATTTTGCACAGCCCTTCGGTGGGAGGCTATGAGGGTGGGTTGAAAATCTGTGCTGTGGTGGCACATCCCCGACACCTCAGTGCGAGGACCCATGGAGTTCCCTGGGGGTTGTCAGACCGACCCTGGGGACATCGTGCTGACGCTGGGGACATTGCGCTGACCCATGGGTGTTTTGCCCAACAGTGCTGCTGACCGACACCGAGGTGGGCATCCAGGACCCTCTGGGCCTCGGCAAGCTGGGTGCTCAGGCTGAGAAGGATCGTCGCCTGCGGAAAAAGTGAGTGAACCTGCTTCTGTGCCCCAGCAAGAAAACGTCCCGCCTGGTGGCTGCTAAGCCGTGACACAGGACTGGGAATCACTGAGAAGACTTCTTGCCTTCACGCTCTCATGAGCCCTATGAGCTCCTTTATTGCTTTGCTGCCAGCTGATTCTTGCTGCCTGCACTCTCTTCCCCTTCGAGAGCTGTTCCCTTCTCCCCAGACTCCCAATAAACCACTCTTCTGCTTCCGTTCCCACCAGGCACGAACTCCTGGAAGAGGCTCGGAGGAAAGGATTGCCCTTTGCCCACTGGGATGGCCCCACTGTTGTCTCCTGGCTGGAGGTGAGGCAGAGCACATCCGCGCATCGTCCCCACACACTGATGGCTTTGCAGTTGCTGCTGGTTTGTGGTGTGCTCCCCTGGCAGGGGTACAGCACCCCACAGTCCCACTGTGCTCAGTCCATGCACGTCGTGGCCATTGTAAAACAGCTCACGCTCAGCAACTCCTTCGCCTGGCAAAGCCCTGAGCCCCTCAACGTGCCCTACAGAATGGGTGTTCGGGGACAGTGGCAGTAGGGACCGCTTCCCGAGGCATGGAGGTGTTTTCTCTCCTCCCTCATTGAGTAGGGAGGTGGCAAAGGAGCGGTCGTGGAGCTGTTTGTGGGTCCAAGTGAGTGGAGCTGGGGGAGCAGAGCAGATCCCCAGATCTCTTGTGGTCTGCAGGGTTGCTTTTTGGGGTGTTCTTAGGCCCGGAGTTGAAAGGCTCCATGGGTGTTCTTCCCCTGTGCTGTCTCCATGAGATACAAAAAGCCTGCAAGCCATCTGTGCAAGGTCCGAACAAAAAAGGAGCCCCCCCGTGGGTACCCAGCTTTGATACTGAGTTTAAACAGGGCATCCTAGACCCCTGCCAGAGGAAACGAGGGCCCGTGCCCTGGCAGTCACCAGCTTTGCCCTGTTTTGGCAGCTCTGGGTGGGAATGCCAGCCTGGTACGTCGCCGCTTGCCGAGCCAACGTGAAGAGCGGAGCCATCATGTCAGCCCTGTCTGACACCGAGATCCAGAGGGAGATCGGCATCAGCAACGCGCTGCACCGCCTGAAGCTGCGCCTGGCCATCCAGGAGATGGTTTCGCTCACGAGCCCCTCGGCACCTCCCACCTCACGGACAGTAAGTGCCCCATCCCACGGCTGCTTTTCCCCTTTCCCTGGCTCCTTGGAAGCTTTGTGGCTCATTGTTCCCCAGGGTGTCCCAGTACTGCAGGCACGTGCAGCAAGAAGGGGTTCTCTAGCACTCGGCGCAGGCTGTGGATGGGGTGACAGTTTGAACTGCAGGGCCAGCTGGGTTGTGCACAGTCATTTTTTCAGTCATTTCAACACAAAATTTGTCCCGAGACCATCTGAAAATTCCTGGGGCAAGTCAGAGTAGCTGCAGATCCCAGCCTTGCTCTGGGTAGAACAGGGAGCAGACGGCAGGATCATGTCTTGTGCTGGTCCCTAAAGCCCCTGAGGGGTTAATGGTGCTCCACTCAGTCAAGACATGTCTGTAGGAGTATGGACAGCAAAAAGAAAGGTGCCACCAGCCCAGGAGGATGCAGGGATGCTGCAATGTGCACCCTGGTGCCATCCCAGGCGTGAGGGTGGTCTGGTCCTCCTTCATCTCGAGCCAGGCTCATTTCCATCATCCACAGTGGGTCACCCTGACCATTCTGCCCTTTTTCTCCTCCAGTCCTCTGGAAACGTCTGGGTCACCCACGAGGAGATGGAGAACATGGCCACGTCCACCAAGACGGTGAGGCTGGGCGCCCCACTGCCGCCGTGCCGTATCGGTTACCGCGCTGAGTGAGCTCCGGGCGTGCATTAACGTGCCAAACCCCAGGAGGGAAGGGGATCTTGGCTGTGTCTCATGTGTCAGCTCGTGGCCAGCGCATTGCACCTGTCTAGAAACCGTCTTTCAGCCTTTAATATCCCAACAATTTCTAAAGCTGGCTTAAAAACCGTCAGATGCATTTGCCTTTGTCAAGCCCCCGCGGGTTGTGCCGGGTTTCCAGCACAGCTCGTCCGTCGGTTGTGAGTTAGACAGAAAGTAAAGACAAAAATGAGGATGATCTCAGACAGATGCATGGGACTGAGACCCACACTGGTCAGCCTGTGCCCAGAGAAGTCGCCGTCTAACCTCCCTTGACTTTAGTGTGCCCAGATATTGTCCCCTCTGTCTGTCCCTACCGCTGGCTGGTAGCTTGGGGTCCCTCAGGGGGATGTGGCCGTGCTCCCAAAAGCTCTGGGCCCTTTGGAGAGAGGGATCCCTGCTCCCCTCTCTGCAACTTCATGACCCCATGTTCACGTCTCAGAGCAGGGGCAGCATTTTGGCTCTGTTGTGTGAATGAGGCGTTTTGTTGAAGCTCATGCCCACCGCCTGGGAACCACAGAGCTTGTAACTGGCAGGTGCCTTTTGGGGACAGCGAGCTCGGGGGTACAGCAGGGGTTACGGCACTTTCCCTCGCAGGTTTTGCACATTTGAGAGAAACTAGTTCAAGGTGACAAGGAAAAGCAGCTGCGAAATGGGCAGATTGGGTTAGGCAGCCCCTCTGGGAGCTTGTGATCTAAGCTGAAGCTTAGATTTCTCTGCATCTGTCTTTGGGTGACCCAAGAGTTACCCGTGTTACCCAGGACAGACGTATGAGCCCCAGGTCTGTGCCACCTCCAGCCCAAGACCTGTAGATAAAGCCCCATCCCACATCCTCCTTGCTTGCTTGAGAGCTGGGGTGAAGTTTGGGCCCCATGGGGCTGGGTGGTCCCCAGCACCCTGCTGGCAAGGCTGAGCCCCCCAGGCCCATCTGGGTCACGCAGTGCCAAGGGTCCCCTGCACTGGCACAGCGCTGCACAACTGGGAACTGACTTTACCTGTCCTTTCTGTTGACATGCTGCGTGTGGCATGCTTAGGACACAGAGGAAGGCAGCTGGGCACAGGTGAGGTCCCCGTTGCACTTTTTTTTTGGTGGGGTGGGCATGGGAGGGAGAGACGGACACCACGGGGCACCCAGGGAGTGAGCTTGGGGCAACGGAATTCAGCAAGTCCTGCTTGGAGCTGAGCCTGCACCTGGTGGTTACTCCTCTGAGCCACCTCTTGGGCATGGGACAGTCCTCCTGGGACCTCCCACCAAGCAGGGCCCTTCTCTCCTTCAAGCTGTGACTTTTTTCCTGGGCCATCCTCTGTAAGACGCAGTTCTGGTGTTAAAAATCCCCACCCAAGACTGACCAGCCACCCCAGGTGGGGTTTTGCTGCCCCAAACCAACCTTTTATCATTTTGAAATCATAAAACAGAAAGTCTGGCGATTTCTAAAAATCAGTTGGGAAAGCAATAAACTGTATTTCCTACTTAGTTGTTTCGACTTTCCTGAATGTGCTTTTTCCAGAAGAAGTTGGTCAGGAAATCCCTTGTGCTTGCCTCTTGGCTGCTGCCCTGTCTCTTTGGGGCACCATCAGGACAAGGACCATGGCCAACAGGACTGTTCCCTCCAGCTCCTTCAGTCCAAATTAGGGTTCATCTCCCCTGGCCCACGTTTAGTCCTCAGGACAGTGACCCCCAGGCTGCAGCACCGACCTGTCACCGCTCTCCTGGGATTGTCTGCAGCTCTACCAAGCCCTGGTTTCTCCCTAGTCTGTCCCTTCGCTTTCACAGACGCTGGCCTATGGGGACATGAACCATGAGTGGATTGGGAACGAGTGGCTGCCCAGCCTGGGCCTCCCGCAGTATCGCAGCTACTTCATGGAGTGTCTCGTCGATGCACGGATGCTGGACCACCTCACCAAGAAAGATCTCAGAGTGCACCTGAAGATGGTGGACAGCTTCCACCGGTGAGTGCCCTCCTTTGGGAGTGCTTTTTTTTGGGAGTCCTTTTGGCCCTTGGGGTGCAGTGCCTGCACGTGGAGCAGAGGATGGGGGAATTGGAGTGATTTCTCCCTGTTTCAGGCAAGCTCAGTGCTGAAGGATGGCACCTGGCACAGCTGGTGTGGGTAAAATAGCTCCTTCAGCAAAACTGGAGAGGAGCAAGCTTTCTTCTGGCTGTGGAACAAACCACAGACAAAAAAAAAAAAAAAAAAAAGAGCTCGTCCCATCTGATCCCCACCCTGTGTCTATGGGGGCTGCCAGGACCCTTCAGGCTGGAGCAGCCCCCATGGGCAGGTTGTCCCTTCTCTCCCCAGCCCCCAAGTACCATTGCTTGTATCGAGGTGCTCTCAGACAGGTAGAACAGGGCAAAACTGATGGAATGAGGGATTACGATGAAAGGGAGGGATGTTCCCCAGGTTCCGGCCAAGATTTTCCCTTTGAGCTGTGTCTGTGAGGACCTAGTGCTGCACCGAAGCATCCTTTGGGCACATGGAAAACGAGTGGGGAGGGGGGCTCCTCTGCAGGGTCCCTCCAAGGTGCCTGTCCCCGCGATTCTGAGCCCTCCTGAAGGCTGAGTGATGTCTTGTGTCCTTGCAGCACCAGCCTGCAGTACGGCATCATGTGCCTGAAGAGGCTCAACTACGACCGCAAAGAGCTCGAGAGGAGGCGAGAAGAGACCCAGCACGAAATCAAAGGTCAGCAGCCACGTACACCCCCCAGCTCTGGGAGGATTGATGGGAAAACTCCAGAGATGCCCAGCAATGATCCCTCTCCTGTATTTTTATCACAGCACTTGCCAAGGGAGAATTGGTATTTCTGAGCAATGCCCATGCCCGTAGGGCTGTTCTCCGTGGGGAACTTCCTTGCAGTGTTCCCCAACAGATTGCTCCAAGTACCTTTAAGCAGCTCACCCTGGTCAGGCACAAGGAAAGAGGAAGGTTGTCAAGACAGGAAAGATCTAGCCCGAGCTTCGGGTCAACTTCTGCCCCTTTCAGGACACTCCCCAGCTTGCTCAGCCTCCCCTTCTCCTTTGGATGTCCGGAGATTTCCCATGCATCTGGCTGCTGCTTAGATTACAACTCATTATTGATAATGCCCCTAATTAAACCAGCAACCCTGGGTTCTTAGGATTAATTTTCACAGTTGCTTTCTGCCTGTTATTTCAACGTTCAGTTTGGCAAATTGAAGCGAGCTGTTGCTGGCACTTGGGTATGTGGTGTTGATGCTGGCCCAAGAAGAATTGTCCTGGGATCAGCCTGGGGCTGTGGGGCAGGGTTCCAGGACATCGCCAGGTCCCAACATGACCCCGAGCACGGTCTGAGCTGCCCTGGGACATGGCCTTGCTCTTTTGCAGACGTGTTGGTGTGGACCAACGACCAGGTCATCCACTGGATCCAGTCCATCGGGCTTCGCGAGTACGCGAACAACCTCGTTGAGAGCGGGGTGCACGGGGCGCTGCTGGCCCTCGACGAAAACTTCGACCACAACAGCCTGGCGCTCGTCTTGCAAATCCCCACGCAGAACACGCAGGTAGGGGCAGCATCCCCAGGGTGTTGTGGAGGTGGGTGGTGGGCACGGGACGTGGCCGTGGTGTGACTCCAGCAGTGCCACCGACCCCGCCGTGCGCTGAGCAGAGCACTCGGGTGATGCACGGGCCTTTTCTCTGTCATTCTTAGGGTTTTCTGGGCTGGGGAGTTGTGCTGGGAACTGCTCCCATCGATGGGGAGCGTTCATTTGATGTTATTTTCAGGCTCGACAAGTGCTGGAGAGGGAGTTCAACAATCTGCTTGCATTGGGCACAGATCGGAGGCTGGATGATGTGAGTACCAAACTGCCCAGGCCCGAATTGTGCTGGGTGCCTGTTCTTGTTCAAGAAATAGGATTGACAGGGCCTCAGCTCTCTCCTGCCTTGTCCTGGGGAGTCAAGCAGTGCCTCATAGAATCTAGAGCAGTTCCATGACCAGTGGAATAATTCAAAACTAAATTATGTAAAATGTAAAACTGGTTGTGGAGGCAGACGAGGTAGGGTCTTGTGCATCTTTTCTAGTGCTTGGTGGGCTGAATTTGAAGAGGACCCAACTGGCTTTCCTTGCCAGCTGCTTTAATATTGCCTTATAGAGGCACAGATGTCCTGTGCATGACACATCTGTGGCTGGTAAAGCTGGTGGGTTGGAGATGCCCCATGATGCAGACAGAAAGCTGCTCGCATTGAGTCACTGAAGGTGGGAATTCATCTAGATCTGTCCTACATCCAGCTTCCTTGCATGAAGTGTGAGAGCAGGCCTGGTCAGGACGCTCCTTAGAGCATGGAAACAAGCAGGTTCCAGATGCCACCATCTGTACAAGGTTAGGTGCTTCTCTTTGGGTCTTTGCTGCGGCTCCCGTGGTGATGTATCCAGGGCATCTTTGCAGGCAGGGTGAAGAGAAGAGAGAGGCAAGCTGGCTCCTATGTGCTGAGCCCAATTTGATCACACACTTCTGCTCAGTTTGGGGTGGCCTCAGCATGCTGGCGTGCACTCAGTTAGGCGAAAGCAGTGCCAGGATCTCACAAGAGCTGAAGGTCCAGGCTGAAGGTCCTGCTGCCCAGGCTGCTGGGCTCAAACCCTCTCTTCCTTCCTAGGGTGACGACAAAACCTTCCGTCGAACCCCGTCCTGGCGAAAGCGCTTCCGCCCACGAGATGTTCACAGCATCAACATGCTCAGTGGCTCGGCCGAGACGCTGCCCGCCGGCTTCCGTGTCACCAGCCTGGTGCCCCTGCCACCCCCATCCGCCCCTGCCAAGAAAATGCCCCCAGAAGGTCGGTCACCCCCTTCCCCTCGGGTCCTCTACCACCACAGGAGCCAGTCTTGTCCATCTTTCTACCAGTGGCCAGCTTTCTACTAGTGGCTGAGGTCAAACTTCTCTCCCTTTTCCATCCCATGCCTGAAAGATGCAGTTCTCAGCTGGCCAAGGACAATAAAACCCGGGGCAAAATCCCAACAACTGACAGCCCCCAGATACAGCCAGCAGGGTGCTCGCTGCCCGAGAGCAAGGCAGGATGGCAAGTGGTAACTTTCCAAATACCCTAGAGCCTTGGGTGAAGGCCAGGCATACTTCTTCCTTTGCCTCGTGTAGCTTCAGCGCACAGATGCTGCCTAATAAACGTGTTGGTGGGAAGCCGAGGGCTAATTGGGGCAGTCACTAATTTCATGCTGTGCTCTTTGATTTGCTTCCAGTTGGTGCCTCTGGGTCGCCACGGCTGGAGACCTCCACGGTCCGGACGTACTCCTGCTGAGGGTCAGCGTGACGGGAACCAGCCCGGCCCTGGGTACGTGCGAGGAGGACCGAGGCCTCGGACCTGGGTGGGGACCAAGAGGGGAGCGGGAGGACACGGTGTCCCCCTCTGGTGCCACCCGGACAGGGTGTCTGCTGTCACCACAGTCTGCCTCGTCGTGGGGGTGTTTGGAGAGCTCAGCAGTGGGGGAACAGCTCACAGGACTCTGAGATGATGCAGAAGAGATGCTCAGCATCCTCAGCACATGCCAGTTGTCCAGTCCCTGGGGTCCCCAGGATACCACCCTAGATGTGGGGTCCCAGTGGGGTGAGGGAAGGAGAGTCTCCAGGGACCCTGCTGTGCCCCAGGGCACGGAGCTCCATGCCAGGAGCTTTCCTCACTGACTCTGGTTGGGTTTGTCTGCTTGTGGGTCCCCAGACAGAGGCACACCACTGTCCTCATGGAGTCTTTCCCACTTTCTTTCTCAGCACGTCCCCACTATCCGTTCAGCCACGTGCTGGCTGCCTTTCAGGACAAAGCCAGAGCCCAGCCTGCGCCTGTTCCTCGGCCCAAACCAACAGATGCCGCAGTGCTCCTGCCATGGACCGAAAAGGATGCTCTCCCTTCTGCTTGTGCACCCCGCTGCTTCCCCCAGCTCCCCGTGCCTCCCACCCGTGGCTTTTCTGCCCACCCCACGCTGCACCAGCCAGGCTAGAGGTGCACTCGCTGGGTGCCAGCTCCATCGCTGGTGGAAGTGTGCTGCAACCCATCGGAGATGCCCCAAAAGCGGGCTGCGATATTTGGGAACGTTTCTCCTGCCTGGTTCACGTTGCCAATATGCCACAGGCTGCTGCACCGGCACACCGGAGCTCCTCCAGGCATCAAGGACACTGCTGCCCACAGGGCTCGAAGCCGGGGAGGATTCAGGCTCGTCTTGGTGCGAAAATCCTGACGCTGGGGTGAATGGGCAAGGAGCTGCCCCCGGGACAGGACACAGGGGCTGAGGCCAGTGCCAGGGTGGGCGCCGCGCAGGATGGGGCAGGGACCGGCTGTCGTGGGGGCGAGGAGCGGGCAGTTGGGGCATTTTGGGGTGCTCACATGGCAGCTCTGCCAAGGGCTGCGTGGGGAAGGGCTGGACCACCCCATCCGGCTCGCTGCCAGCCAGGACGGTGCCAGGACCATCCCTGGGGACCGGGGAGACGCGACGAGGGCACCCGGCACCCCGGGACGTGCCCATCCCTTCCCTTCCAGGTGCAGAGGAGATGCTCTCCCCTCCTGCCCCCAGGCTACGGGCAGGGATCGATCCAGGAGGCTCTCAGCTCTTCCCATTTCTCCCCCGTAGGGTAGGATCTCTTCGTCTCCTCATGCCACGTTTGCCTTGTGTGGCCCCTATTTCTGATGTGATATTTATTGATGGCTGGAATGACCTATACTTATCATGTGCTGTCTGGAAGTGCAATATCTGAGAGGCTATACAGTCACGATGTCTTTTCGGTGTATTATTTGCCTAATACAGTATTAAATATTTTTTTAATTTGAAGAGTCGGTGAGCCCTTTATATCGATGCCCTATTTCTTTCGTCATATTATTGGTACTGCATGGACTCCAAACCCTGAATTGGGTCAGGAAAGGATGTATGTGTGTTCCAATAAACAGGATTTTAAAGCAGTGCTGGCTCGAGCCTTCTTTCTAGAGCCCAAATTAAAAAGATAATTAACGTTTGGAGACCAGAGTTAACATTACCTGCTCCCTGAGTGCTTTTGAGGTACAGGATTGAGTCCCAGTTGTAAGGCAGCAGACTCACTGGTCTGTACAGGGCTGATTTGAAGTGTGGGACACCCAGTTCCCATCACTGAGGTCCAAACGGAGCCCTAGGATTTTCTCATATGGAGAACCCCCTAACTGGGGGGGGGTTAGGAGAGCTTTGCACAACACGAAACAGCAGTAAAGGAGGCCCTGAGCAGTTCAAACAAGAATGCCTTTATTTAAAAAAAAAAAAATCCAAATAAGTTAGCAAAAATAATAATTAAAAAAAAAAAAAAACAACAAACAAATGGCAACTCCACACAGCGTTCAGTAGAAAAGCCGGCGAGGGCAGCCCGCGAGGTGCCAGCCGGAGAGAGACGTTGGTCAAAGAGCATCTTGGAAAAAAATGAGCAAGCGACCCCAGCACACGCGGTGGCCCCCAAGGAACGAATGCCCCCGGCCGGGGGGACGAAGCCGTGCCCGACGCTGGCTGTGGGGACCGGGGGCTGCTGCCAGCAGGGAGCTGTGGCACTGCCACAACCCCACCTCTGCCCCTTTTCTTTTTCCAGCTGGCGAGAGCTTTTGGCGAAGAGTGGGAAAGGAATTGAGTGGTTTCAGTGGTGTAGTCCACGGCGCCGGAGGGATAAATAGGATTTCCAGTGGCTGGACCCTTCCAGCATCTCATTCCCGCCCCGTTACCAGCTCGGAGAGCCGCCGGGGTTTGTGCCGGCTCAGTTTTGAACCTGCTCCTCCTGGAACGTCACGGCCACGTCCTCTACGGCGATGCTCTCCACGATGGAGGAGAGTGAGTGGAGGTTGCGGTCCTCTGCCGCCTCGTCAGGCAGGAGGTGATCTGTGAAAAGCAGGAGTGGCGTCTGCAGGGGGTGGCAGCGGGACAAGGACGGCTCCTGCTTGGTGTGCAGGGGACCCCGTTACCTCCCCACGTGGCCGCAGTGATTCGGGGACCTGCACCCAGCTCCCACCCTGAGGGCTGAGACCTTCCCCTGGAGATGGCAATGGGGAGTGAAATTTTTGGAAAACGTTTTGGTTTTATTTTGGAAAATGAGATTTAAGTTTTTGTCTTCTGGGGAAAAAAAAATATAATATAATAAAAAAAAAATGAAACAGGTGGATTTGGAAGGGGTTAACTGCAAAACTGAAAATAAAGCAGCAGCTGCACTGGGGACATGGGGAGGGCGAGGTGGTGCAGGGCGGCTATGGGCAGCCAAGCCACGGGACGGCAACAGAAAAAAAAAACCCTGGGGTCTGCAGCACCGAACTGCTGCCGTCCAGTTCCTCGGCTCATGGGGAGCCAACGTCCCATGGGATCAGGCAACGGGAGAAGCCTGAGTGAGCTCAGCACTGAGCCACGGCGGCGCTGGAGGATTTATGAGCCTCGGCGGGGCTCATCCCTCCCCGACAGCAGAAGTCTGCGGGGTGGGGAGAAGACAAGGCTCCTTTTGTCCTCCACCCCGAGCATCCCCCAGGGGAAGCTTTGGCTCGGTGACATCCCAGGGCTGTGGTGTCCCCCCCCAGCAAGGCTGTGGGACACAGGGACGAGGCAGGGAGGACCTTACCCGTGGGGTTGGTGCCAAACTCCAGCTGGGTGCTCCACTCGGGGCTGCAGGACGAGCTGCCGGACCCGCACTCGCTGGCTGCCTGCAAGGAGCCGAGGTGTTGGCCGTGGGGGTCTCGCCTCCAGCCCAGCCAAACCCCACCGGCTGCCCCCCGAAACACCCCGGGGTGCCCCCATCACAGCAGCACAATGCCCATGTGGGATGATGGGCACGGCCCTCCTCACCCTGCCTGCAAAGCAGAGGGTGGCATTTGGGGTCCCCGGAGACCCCTCAGTGCCAGATGCACCATTAGCCACTGTAAGGGTTAAAAAAAATATTGGGGGGCTCTGGACCAGTGTCCATCCTCTCAGTATAGGTTAAAAAAGTGTCTCTTTACCCAATAACTATGACAAAGGGGCTGGAAGCAGACGAACATCCTTGGGCAAAACAGCTTTTTGCTGAAAATCACCTAATCGAGTTAAATAAAAAATGTCACACGGGCTGGGCGCCCTCGGGCTGTCCCAAGGGGCTTTCTGGGGGCGATCTTTTTGCAGTTTGATTTGTGGACTTGGGGCTGTAAAGATTTCACAGAAAAGAGTTGACAGCCTGAAAAATGAGCGCGTTACCCAGCAAAGCTCAGAATTAATTTTGTGTGTGTGTGTGTGCGTCTTCATCTTTCAGTCTAGCAGCAGATGCTGGCCTGGGTTAAACTCGAAATGGGGTTTGTGGGAGCAACCCCCAGGACCCATCTGCTGTTTGTAGCAGCTCAGAAATGGAATCTGACCCTGGGAGGTGGCCATGCTCGGGCTAGGGGGGACAGGGAGGGCTTCACCTTGCCAGGACCACCCCATGGACACCCAGCACCACGGAGCTGAGCTGCCAAACCTCGCTGGTGAACCCCCAAACCTTGGGTCCCAGCTTGGTCTTGGCTGCTGACACAGCCAACTCGTTAATGGTTTGATTCATTTCCCACTAAAAAAATGGAAATTCTTAAGGATTTTTCTTTTTGCCCAGAATCCTGCATTTTGTGCTCAATATGCAGGAACCGCAGGCACATGTCCTGCTTTGGGCCCCTCCATCAGCAGGGACGTGGGGGCAGCCGACAAATCCAGCTAAATTAACCCCCCCACAAAAAAAATAGTTATCGATGTAATTGTAATCCCTATTTAGTCTAGATACCTGTACAATGTATATAATCTATATCTCCATATGTGCCAGCTGTAGCTGCCTCATCGATGTCCCTGCCTCTCACCTCTAACCACGCCACCTCTCTCTGTACCAGCCATACCTACACCGGCGGCTGTAGCTGGGCACTGCCATGCACAAAGCCTCAGCAGGAGGGAAGTGTGTGTGTGTGTGTGAGTGGGGAGGGGCACACTTTTATTCATTTTATTTTATTTTATTTTATTTTATTTTATTTTATTTTATTTTATTTTATTTTATTTTATTTTATTTTATTTTATTTTATTTTATTTTATTATTTTATTTTATTTATGTTCCTTTATTTTCCATTACCCTGTAATTATGCCTCCAGGCTCCCTCCCAAGCACCCACACCGTGCTCAGCGCAGCGCCCACCTCCAGCCCACCCTACCCCCGTTCCTACAACCGCAGCCCCCCTCCCTACAAAGGCAGCTCTCAGCCCCTTTGCCCTACACCACCCTGCGCTCCCCAACCTCACACAGGGTCCCGCTCCTGCCCTGCCAGCACCCCGCAGCCTCCACCCAAGGTCCCCCCAACGCCACCAGCCCCGATCCCGGGGAGGGGGTCTCGGCACTCACGGCGGGCTGGGGGCCGGCGGGGCGGTAGCGCAGGTCCCTCTGCTCCCTCTCCTGCTGGTTGAGGGTGCTGAGCAGGCTCTGCAGCCGCTCGATGTACTGGATGGCGCTGCGCAGGATCTCCACCTTGGGCAGCCGCTGGTTGGGGTTGAGCAGGGTGCTGCGCTTCAGCGCCTCGAAGGCTTCGTTCACCTTCTTCAGCCGCCGCTTCTCCCGCAGCGTGGCCGCCCGCCGCCGGTCGATGGACACCGTCTTGCGCTTGCAGATCTTACAAGCCCAGGGCAGGCATTGCCCGGGGCAGTGCTCGGCCAGGGATGAGTCCTTTTCCTCCAAAGCCACCCTGCTTTCGGGGCACAGGGCCACCTCGGGCCGCTCGGGGAACGCCGCCGGCTCATAGCCCTGCAGGCGAGAGCCCAAGAAGTTTTCCCCGTCGTAAAACCTCTGGTCCGGGAAAAAGTAAGGGTTGGTCTCGAAGAGCTCCATGGGGGGGGACGTGCGTGCGGCTCGGGGACGGCTGCTCCGTCTCCCCACGCCAACTGCTTGGTGCCATTTAAACCCCGGCGCTGGCATTAAATCACGGAGATAAATATAGCGGACCTAAAAAGGAAACCTGAGCCCACCCTAAGCTGCTTCCTCGCATCAAAACTTGTCCGTCTGCGGTCGTGCGCTCGCCCTCCCCGCGGGGATTACGCTGCCCTAGGGGGGAGCTGGCACAACGGGAAGGGAGGGCGGCTCGGCAAACGGGGGCTTTGTTTGCCCCACCGCGGGTGGCACCGGGGCTGGTGGGTGGCTGCCAGCTCCGTCCCGCATTCCGGTGTCATCTGGTCCCTTCAGTTATGGGGTGGCCGGGGTGGGGGCAGCCTCGTGGCCAGCACCCGCACCCCTTCGTGGCCACCCCGTGGCACCCCAGGGTCTGCGCCATCGCCGCGGGCAGAGCCCAGCGCCCCTCAGCTTCTCCCCATCGCTGCCCCGTGCCCCCCGTGTCGCCCACCAGCCTTTAGGCCTGGTCCTGCTTCTGCTGAAGCCGTGGGGAGTTGGAGGAATCCAGCCCTGAGCGGGGCAGTTCCCACCTTCCCCGTGGGGAAACTGAGGCACGGTGATGGGCTTTGCGTGACCAAGAGCAGGGCACTGGGTTTTAACCCTTCCCCAGCCCTCCCAGGACTCCAGCAGCATCTCCCCAGCTTTGTCTATAATCCAGAGGGTATTTTTTTTTTTTTTTTTCCACTGGGAACGTCAGAAACCATCTCCCACCTCCTCCTATTCCTGCTCCGGGCCAGATTCCAGCCGAGGGATCGGTCAGTGGAAAGAATGTCAGCCAAGAGCGGGGCCGACCCTGCTGGGATTTTCCTTCCCCAAATCCCCCTCCCCGGGGAGGCGCATTCCCCGCGCCCACCCACCGGCGCTCTGGCTGACTTTGGGTTCATTTCTACTCATTTTGGGGCCCGCCATAGTGCTCTCCTCCCAGAGGACATCCCATTGCCATCAGGGGCAGTGATTTCTTCATGGCCAGGAGCCCTGAAACATCCCCAAACCCTGCTGTCAGCTCTCTCGGGCTCTCAGCACTGGGAAATCACCGTCCCCACATTTTTACCACCTAGAAAATATTTGAGGTTGTAACAGCAGGGGCTGCAGCCCTGGGTCCAGCACAGACCCTGAGCTCCCCAAGCTGTCAAAACCCTTAAATACTCGAGAAGGAAAGCAATCGGGTCACTGGGTTGGCCCCTGTATGAGGCAAAATTATTAAAACGGTTCTAAAGAGACAGGATTCATCCCTGAGAGCCTGCGGTGTCTGGCACAAGCTGTTAGGAGGGAAGAACCCAAACCAGGCTGAGGAGCAGAGAGCCTCGCTCGTGGGGACCTGTGCTGGGGGCACCTGCTGATGGGCACAGCCCCGGTGAGCTCCTGGGCGAGGGACACCAAAGGGACCAGCCCGACTCTACGTTTTTTAATTGCCAGAGTGCGTTTGGAGGACGAGGACAGCGGCGGTGACACAGCCAGCCCCGCTGGGCACGTGGCAGGGCCGTGCAGCAGCCCGGCCAAGCATTTCGCACTTCATAAAACAGGGCCAGCAGCGCTGCAGCCGGCGGCGGGGCTTTCCCAGCAGGGAGAGGTGGGGACGAGGCAGCCCCCACGGGACACCAGGGTCACCGAAACCCCCCGGCAGGAGAGCCAGGAGGCAGCCTGTGGGCACCCAGCCCTGGGGAGGGGGACAAAAAATGGTGTCACCTGCGATGGGCACGGTGCTGGGGGGTCAGCCCGAGCACCCACATTCACCCCAGCTCTTTTAGGGCCCCCATCCAGGCTGTCACCAACACGGGGACCTGCCCGTGGTGCTGCTCCTCCATCCCAGGTGCTCTTTGGATGCTCTTTGCCAAGGGTCCCCCTCGTCCTGGGCGCAGTGTGGGGGCACAGTGCAGTGTCCAGCAGGCTCATGCACCCCCATGGATGGACACATGGCCACCATCCCCTCCCTTAGCCCCACAAGGGACCCCAGGGGGCTCCCATCACAGCCCCCAGCACCCCCAGCTCCCTGCGTACGGCCCCAAAACCGGGCTGCGGGCTGCACCCCGGGTAATTCGGAGCCGTCGGGGGCTTAGGGCTCTGCTGCCGGCTGTCAGGTTAGCCCGTGATGGATGGCGGCGGCTGGGACGCACACAAAGGCCAGGCTGTGTGCGCGCCGGGCAGAACGTGCTGCGATCCGTCACGGGGTGACCTTCCCCGGCTGGCAGAGGAGGGGGCCCCCGGCCTCGCGGGGACGGCTCACCCCGGCACCGCAGCCACGAGGCTCGGGCTAAAAATACCTCCCCATTGAGAAAATCTCCGTGAGCAGGGCTCGAGTTTGCTGCTTCCCCAGCTGGGGAGAGGTGCCCGGGGGCTGTTTTGCTGTCCCACCACGGCTAAAGGTCCCGGTGTGCTTTTATTTTTTGAAGCCCCTAAGCACGGCGCGGCGTGGTGCACGTCCCCGCACTGGTGGTAGGGTTGGCACCGGGGGGCTCCTTCCATTGGAACAGGCAAAAAGGTTCCCTGGTTTTAGGGGATGTCAAAGCTGGAGGCAGCTCCCAACTGATGGGGAAAAAAGGCAGAGGGCAGCAGAGCAGAGAGCACCCCGCTGTGCCACGAGGAGTCCTGCCCCGCGAAGGGCTCTCACCAAAAGGCCACCCCCATGGGCCCGACCTCCCCATGGCCCCCCGGCACCCCGCATCCCCTCTTGCTTTCCAGGCTTGCCGATTTCCCTTCCTGCGGCCGTGACAAGTCGTAACATATTTGGGAGCAGCTGCAGGCGGCGGGGAGATGCTTGGCTTGCTCCCCGCTCCCGGCCGAGGAATGCAGCGCAGACCTCTCCTCCGACACCCGGGATTTCCGACGTGCCTGCTCGCCGGAGATTTGGGATGGCGACAGCTGCTTGGCCGGGATGGGGCCGCGGCACTGCCTGCCCCTTTGGCCCCATCCCCGAGAGTCGGTGGCTTTGCAGAGCCACGTCTCGGCCTGCTGGGGATTTGGGACCTGGTCCTATTCGGCCCATGGGGACGGTGTCCTGCTGCCTGTCCCCATTTGGGATGGGAGCAGCGGTGGCAGGACCTCCCTCACCCCAAGGGGTCAGCTCACCCAGCTTGGGCTCACCGATGTGCTGGGAGGTGATGGGATGGGGCTGCTCGTGCCCACATGGTGCTCAGCATCCTTGCCTCCCCTCCCCTGCCAGCCCCGCAGGCTCCGTGCCTCAGTTTCCCCCTCAGGAAATCAGATATTGATACCTCTGGAAGTATAAAGCCCAGCAGGAGCCCCCCCAACCCCCCAGCCTGTAGGATCCCAGCCCAGGGACCACACTGGGTGCCCTCACCCCCTCACTGCGCAATTCTCTGCCCCACTGCCAGCCCCAAATCTCCTGCATTTCTGCCCCTCTGTGCTCCTCCCTTGCTCCGTGACCCCACAACCTGGACGTGGCCCTATCCATTCCCAGCCCCCAGCCCTAAATTGCAGCAGGATGGAGCCCCCCCAGTAGATCCCCGACCAGGGAACCCCATGCAACTTCTCACAGGACCCCCCCCCCTTATCCTAGGGACATCTCCAGCACATGAGAGCAGCTCCTCCAGGGTCCGGGGTTGTCAACAAGGCGCTGATTTTATGGGGCGGGGGCTCTGGCTGGGCGAGCAGGAGGACAGGTGGGGGTTTGGAGGAAGCCCCATGAATGCGAGGGATTCAGCAGGGACATATGGTGGCCACCCGACCCCCCGGCAGGGACAGCTGTCTGGGGCAGGGGATGGCGCACGGCCACGGGGACAGGCGCTGGGGACAGCAGCGTCCCTTGGCAGGGGAGCATGGGGGGGTCCCACGGCGGGGTGACCATTGAGATATCCCCATCCTGGGCACGTTCCCAGCATGGCACGAGTGGCCCCCACCCCATGGGGGATGATGCTGTGGGGTCGGGGTCTGGGCTGGGATTTGGGGCCGTGTCTCCCCGCTGCATTTTCCTGCCCCAGCTCCATGGGGCGCACAAAAAGGGGCGACCCCCCCCCTAATACACCACGGGGACAACTCAGAGAGCCGGGGGAGGGAGGGCAGTGCGCATTTCCTCATTTTGGGATATGGTGGAAAGGGAGAGGGGTTGGTGCCCCCCCCCCCAGTGACATGCCAGCGGTGATGCCCCACGACCCAGCCCTTCCGCAGGGGCCTCACCCTACAAATTCCCGTCCCGGGGAGGCTCCCTGCTGTGTGCTCCCTGCCTGCCCCCCCCCCCCGGGCTGGTTTTCCCCCTTCCCGGGGAGGGGGGGGGGGAATGCATCCGACACCCCCGGTCCCTCTTGCATGCTCAGCTGTCGGTGTCAGGCCCGGTCAAGCTGCTGCTGGGAAGAGGATGGGGAGCTGTGGGTTTTGCTTTAGAAATTGGGTATATTTAATCAGGGAGGGGGGGGGGGGGGATCCCCGCATCTCTGCAGGGGGGGCGAGCTCCTTCCAGTATATCTAAACCACTAAGAAAAGTCAACTCCTGGTTCCCTATGGGCAAAAATGCATTTTATTTTATTATTTTATTTTATTTTATTTTATTTTATTTTATTTTATTTTATTTTATTTTATTTTATTTTATTTTATTTTATTGTTTTATTTTATTTTATTTTATTTTATTTTATTTTATTTTATTTTATTTTATTTTATTTTATTTTATTTTTATTTTTATTTTTTTTTGTGCAGATTTGCTGAACCCGGACTGCTGCAGACCGACGGGAGGGGGCACCAGAAGCCCGGTTATCCGCACACCGCGGCAGGGACCCAGAGCGGTCCGACCCCTCCTGAATCCCCCTTTTTTTTTTTTTAAAGGGAATACCCCCCCACCCCCCCATACACACCTCCCTCCCCAGGACCCGGGGTGCAAACCCCTCGTCCCCGTGCTGAGAGGGGGAACCGGGACCTGGGAGTCCCTGGGGGGATCAGCCCTGGGGTCCGGCTCGGATGAGCCCAGCTATTCATTTCTCACCCCCCCAAGGGAGAAAAATCTCGACGTTTGTTTTTTCCCGCGGCGTAATGACCCCAGCAGGTGCTTTTCCTGCCCAGGGAGCTGAAAATAGCGCCCGGGGTTTGGCTTCCTCCAGTTCCTGCACCCCTCCCAGGGCCCCGCTCCTCTTTTGGGTCAAAACATCCCAATCCAGGGAGGGGAGGCTCGGGGGAAGCGGGGGGACTTCCCGGAAAGCCTTTCCTTTGAGTTTTTTGTGCTTGGCTGGAGGTGAAACCGTCCTGGGAGAGGAATTTTTGTCCTAAGCTCCACGAGCTCCTCTTGCCCTCGGGTCTCTCCTGGAGTCATCTCAGCGTCCACCCCATCAGGAGGGGCAGGAACGTGCCTTGAGGGGGCTGAAACCTTTTATTTCTCCTGCAGGAGCTGTGTCCTCTGCCCCCACTCATGCCCAGGGTCCGTGTCACATCTGCTCCCTTTGGCCCCATCGCCTTTGTTGCTTTGAAGGGGAGAAATAGTTTAGGGGAGAGGGGGAGCTGAAATGCTCAGCCACCATCCCATCCCATCCCATCCCATCCCATCCCATCCCATCCCATCCCATCCCATCCCATCCCATCCCATCCCATCCCACCCCTCCTCAGCCTTTCCATGAAGCCAACGCCTGCATCCCCCCTCACCCCTTCTCTGCCCTCCAAGACCTATGAGAGCAGTTGGGGTCCCTCAGCACCCCAAGAGCTTCAATAGGAGCCAGATAGCTCGGACCCTTTGTCCCCTGTGGCACTGAAAGGCCACCCTTGGCACCCCAAATCTGCATCACTCCCTTCATGGCAAGGACTGAGCACCGGGGCCACGGAGGTGGCAGCGGGTCCTGGGCATCGCTGTGGCCATTTGCCACGTCCTGGGGCACCAAACCAGTGGGGTGATCCCCAGGCCGATCCCTGCACCCCAAACCCTCCCAGCCCAGGGGAGGAAAGGCAGGAGAAGCCCCCGGGGATTTCTGGCAGCCAGCTGTGGGAACGTCCCTCCCGAACTTGCCGGTGTTGTTCGGCGCAATGCAAAAATCACATGTCCCGCGGCAGCGGCAGCGCTGCTCGCTCCTCAGGAGCCGTCCCCCGGGGACGGGGGCTTGGACGCTGTTTTTTCTGGCCTTCAGACATTTTGGGTAACGTTTGCGTTGCTCTGGGACCATGGGGAACAGATCCCAGCTGGAAGAGGAGAGGGATCCGGGCAGAAGATGCATCCCCTGCGCTGATAAGGAATTTTCCACATCTTTGAAAGGAATCTGTAGGTTTAAGCACATGGGAAGGATCTGAGCGGCCTTTCCTGCAGTATAGGGGAGGTAGCCAACGAGTTTCTGTCCTGATTTCAGTTCTGGAAATAGCACAACTCCACGAAACCTTTCGGTTTGGGGAGGTTCAAAGGAAACAGCGCTGGCGGCAGCAGCTCCTCCGCAGGGCTCGCGGCCGGCGCCGCCTCCTGAGCCTGAGCGGGGTGGAAGAGGAGATCCCGTGCTGTGGGGTGGTGATGGGGCTGGGGTCTGCAAGTGTCTGAGCAGGGGAAAAGCCCTGCTACCGAAATCAAGAGCTGCCCAGCCAGCTGAGAGAGATGCAAGTGGCAGCTGGAAGCTGAAGCCGGAGGATTTCAAAATAGAAATAGAGGGCAGATTTCTAAGGGCAGAAACACAAAATTTGGGAGCAGCAGCCGTGGGGATGGGACCTTCCTGAGGGGCTGTCCACGCATACTTATCCCGAAATACTTATCCCCTCCCTAGTATTTCCCCCAAGATTGATCAGAAAGTGATCACACCATCCTGGGGGGCCCATTAGGAGACGAGATTTCAGCCCCTCGTTCATCTTTTGTAGCAAAGCAAGACTTGCAGAGGCCACGTTTTTCTTTTTATGCTTTCCTCCTTTTTTTTTCTTCTTTTCTTTTCTCTTCTGGGAAGCTGTGGTTCTGCCAACTCTTTGCCCCGGAGCGAGCTGTCATCGCTGCCTGCACCGCAGCGCTCACACCCCCAGCTCCTCCTCTCCGGGCACGGCTCAGCAAGCACCATCCTGCCCCGACACGGGCCGCTTCGAGTGAAAAGAGGAGCTCTTCCTACAGCTCCCGGCTCGCTCGAGGGCTGGCCACGGAGGCCAAAGGGGTTTTGCAGTCCTCTGACTTACGGCAGTGGAAATATTTAACCCCCTTCCGCGCTGCTCGTGATGCTGAGCCTGCTGGAAAGGGTGCGCAGGAATAGCTCTTGGCTGGTGGCCTGGCCCGATAACGCTCAAGGGGCTCCCTGGGGATTAAAATAGGTCCTGCACGTGGTGGGGGAGATACGGCGGCGAGGAGGCAAAGGGCCTGGGATGGGGTGCAGGCAGGGCCAGCGAGCCGGCAGACCTCTGCTCTACCCCACTGTCGTGCCAAGGGCACCACTGGCGGAGAGCTCGACGGGTTTTGGCACTTCGGGACTTGTTTTCCCTTCCATCGGGTGATGTCTCAGCAGTTTCTCCTGCCAGGTTCAGGCTGGTGCCGGGAAAGCACAAAAAAAAAACCCTGTGAGCATCCTCCTGGCTCCCAGCAATAGGGATCTGTGCGCCCCAGCTCCCCAGCCCCGCTGCCAACCCCCTGTAAAACGGGCTGCGGGGCTGAGATGTGCCTGGTGGGAAGCGTCAGTCCCCGGGGAAGCAGCCGTCCCTCCGTCCGTCCTGCAGGGCCGGGTGCTTCCCAGCAAAATCTGGGAGTCCCGTGAATCGGTGGCAAGCTCAGCTTCTGTAGGCAAAAACGAGCCTTTGCAGTGTAAAAAAGAGCTTGAAAATGTGGCCGGCGCATGACCTTCCCACTCCAGATCCCAAACAAAAACGAAGGGACTTCATACTTGGAATTGTCTCCCGGGAATTCTCTCTAAGCGATGTCACAGCTGTTGAGCATCTGCTGCAAGTCCCGAGCGCTGCTGGGGATCAACGCCCTGTGAGGCCCCCAGACGGCTTCCTGGGGCCGTGCACCCCATCAGACGGCATTAAAATAGGGGACGAGCCCGGGAACAGCCCCGTGTCCCCAGCAAAATCCCACCAGGGCCCTGTGTCACACGGGGACGGGTGACCCTGGGGCAGGCGCTATGGGCGAGCATCAATCTGCGGCACCTCGGCACGGTGGAGGCACCTTTGGAAAAGTTTTGGTTGTTCCCTTTGTTTGCTTCTTCTTTTTCTCCCTGTGCCAGCCTGTCCGGACCCACCGGACCATGGCATTTGGGGTCATCCTAATTAATATCTCACGGAGACGTCATCCCACCGAGCACACAGCCCTGTGCTGCTGGCACCGGCCACGCTCCTGATTAACTTCCCTAATTAAGAGGCCCCTTTCCATGACCAGAAGGCCTCTGGGCTAGCTCCCAGAATTGAAGAGGCAGAGAAAACCTCAACACCTCCTGCGCTGAGCACCCACGATGGCAGCTCGGGGCTGCTCTTCCCGCAGGGAAAGCGAGGCAGGAGGGGATCCGCAGAGAAGCGGTGGGAGGAGAGGAGCTCCCCACGCCCCAACTCGCCTCCTGGGTGCTGCTCCGGCACGCCAAGCCCGCTGTGCATCCCCTCCCATGGCAGACCAGGTTTGGACCTGTCCCCACAAGCCACACCGTGCCTGTGTCACCTCTTTGCCCTCGTCCCACCTCGCTGTCTCTGCGGGCATTTGCCCAGAGTGGCCTCATCCAACGCTTCCTCCGGCTTATCACGCCCCATCGCATCGCTTGGTTTTCTCCTTCCAAACCCCAGCAAGAGCCTGGAAGACCTTGGACAACCTGCTGGGAACCTGATGTTCCCCACAAAATTGCATTTCGTGGTTTTTGAAGGAGCCTCCAACACAAGCCCCAGCCCGGTTTCCGGAGGGCGACCTGGAAAGGACGAGCAGCTGACGCCACGTCCGCCGCGAGCGGGCTCTGCAAAGCCACCTGCAACAGCCAGCGACCACATTTGCTCATTCAATATTTGCAGCCTTTGCCAAAGCCCTGAGAAATTTTCCTCGGGCTGGCAGGAGAGCTCTTACCCACCTCCCTTTGGCGCGCTCCCAGCCATGCGGCTCATTTTTGGCACAATCTGGGCTTTTTTAGGGGCGCTGCTAAGATTAGGTATGCCGGGGCGCAAATCCGGGGAGGGAGAGCAAACTGCCAATTCACTTAGGAAAAGGAGTGGTTTTTAATCGCAGTGTTTGGGGGATTTGCATACAATTAGGCCGGGACTTGCCCGCATTTGCTTCCGCATTTCACTCCCGTGATGAACCTGCCGGTTTTCCTGCTCTGCTCCCAGCCAGGGGCTGATTGCAAGGACGTTCACCCTGGGACACCGGGGGGCTCGGGGGCTTGGGGCTCCCCGGGGATGCCCCGGCTGCTCCCAGCACCTCGCAGAGCCCAGTGCTGGCTGTGATAACCAGGGGATCCCCTGGGTGCTGCCCTGCTCCATGATCCATGTGCAGGGGGACCCTTTGGCGCTGGATGGGGCCAGGCACCAGGCGGGTCTGTCCCACGTCACCTCTGGCTGCAGGCTGAGCCCCGCAGTGGGATAACGGCTTCCTCCCGGCGGCAGAGGATGTGCGAGGAGAGATGCGCAGCGAGACGCAGCCTCCCATAAATAGCACAGTGTTTATGTGAACTCGCCATCCCCGGTTTATTTTTCTCCCTGCAGAGCAAACAGATCTTTTAAATCCATATAAGCTCTCCTTGCCCTGCCGCTGGCACAGATAAAGTGTCAGAGGTGGCACATCACCGTGGTCCCCGGATGGCCACCGAGTGCTTGACCCCAAACCTGGGCCAGCTGCCCCGTTGGTGGTGGTGAGGGAGAAGCCCCTGGGCCACCAGCTGATGGAGGGGTCCAGAACTGGGTTTGTGATGTCCCCACAACCGTCCCCAACCCCACCTGGGCTCTGCAGGCTCGGATGGAGGAGAAGGTCATGGGTCAGCCCTGAGGGACAGCTCCAGGCACGGGGACACCTCTCACCAAGGTAGAGCAGAGCAGCAGGGGACACATCCAGCCCCACGTCCCACCAGAGGAGGGACAAAGGGTGGGGAGAGGCTCGGGTGGGTTTGGGGACAGTCCCACTGCCCCGAACCCGAGCTCACAGCCGGTCCCAGTCCCTGCAGCACTCTGATAAACCAGCCCAGCTCGCTTGCCCTCTGCCCTTCCCACTGTTGGGAGGGTGCGCAGCCCCCAGCACCCTTGGGTGCCCCTCTGAGGGTGCCCTGGGACTCAGCCCCGAGCCCCCCCAGGGCTGATTCGGGGTGAGCCTGGGGGCAGCTCGGGCACCCCCTGCGGCTCCCGGTGCCATCCTGGTGCCGAGCCCGGGGGGCAGCGGCCGCTCCGTGCCCGGTGCCCGGCGGCTCCCGGCTCTCTCCGGGCCGGCTCCGGCTTCTCCCCCCCGCCTCCAGCTCCGGCTCCGGCGCCTCCCCCGGCTCCGGAGGCTGCGAGCGGGACCGAGGCGGCTCGGAGCCGGGCTCCGCTTCTGAACCCGTTCCCCCACCCCCGCCACTCCCCCCCCCCCCAAGCCCCAGCAGCCCCAGATCGGCTCGGTCCCTCCTTAAAACCCCTCGGGAGCCCCCCCTGTGATGCTCGGTGCCGGCCGGGAGCCGAGCGGGGCCGGGCACCGGAGCCGAGGCGGAGCGGGGCGGGCGGCCCCGAGCATCCCTCCCGCCGCCCCCAGCATGGCCCCCGCCCTGCCCGGTGGCTGAGCACCTCCGCGCTGTCTCTGGGGTCGGGGAAAAGCCCCAAAGAAGCCCCCCCCCAGGCCGCCGGACACGGTGAGGAGCCGCTGCGGAGCTCCCGGGGGGGACGCGGCTGCGGGGCGCAGCGGCCGGCGGCGGGGCCGGCTCCGGGGGGGTCGCTTCGGCCGCACGCTTTTGGCAAACGGCCCCGAGGGGCGGCCCCGAGGGGGCGGCCGAGCCCCAGCGGCTCCCCCCTGGCCGCTCGGCTCAGCCCCGGGCTGCGGGGAGGGGAGCGGGGGGGGCCGGGGAAGGACGAGCCCAGGGGGGCGGGTTGGAGAGGGGGGGGGGGGGGCCGGAGCGCCGGGGGCCGGCACAAGCGGAGGTTGTGGTTTGTTTGTTTGTTGTTTGCTTATTTTTTTTTTTTTTTGCTTTTTTTCTTTCATTTCCCACCTCCCCCCCCCACGTCTCCCCCCCCTCCCCGTCGCACAGGCTCCGTCCCGGCTCGCCGCGCCGCCGAGGATGCCAGTGGCTGATCGCCTCCCTCTGCCTTTGCAGGTGACCGAGGGACCCCAAAAAGAGCCGGGAGGGGACGGGAGCATCATGGCACACCCCGTCTCGGCTTTCCAGGCTGCCTACATCTCCATCGAAGTCCTCATCGCCTTGGTGTCCGTGCCGGGGAATATCCTGGTCATCTGGGCTGTGAAGATGAACCAGGCGCTGCGGGACGCCACTTTCTGCTTCATCGTCTCGCTGGCGGTGGCTGACGTGGCCGTGGGGGCTCTGGTCATCCCCCTGGCCATTATCATCAACATCGGACCGCAGACGGAGTTTTACAGCTGCCTCATGGTGGCCTGTCCCGTCCTCATCCTCACCGAGAGCTCCATCCTGGCGCTCCTGGCCATCGCCGTGGATCGGTACCTGCGGGTGAAGATCCCCGTCAGGTAGGACAGCGTGTTGGGAACGGGGCCGGGGTGGCTGCTGGGGAGGTTCAGAGGCAGGGAGGATGCCCCAGGCTCTCCGAGAAGCAGCAGTGCCGGTTTGGCTGCAGCAGTGATCGGGATGGGCTTGGCCACGGGGGTCCCACAGCCTCCGGTTGTTCTGTTTCGGGGGTGCTGGAGGTGGTCATGGGGTCCCCACATCCCACCTGTGAGGTGCCCAGGAGAGACAGCTCTATCCTCAGCCCAGGTTTCTCCTGGCAAGGTGGGGACCAGGACCGTGGCACTGACAACCTCAGGGACCTGTGGGACGTGGCTCTGGGGCTTGCAGGGACAGTGGTGACAGCCCGGCACGTCACTTCAGGCAGGCTCAGCTCTCAGCAGTGAGCCCTGGCTGTGGGGCTGCCCCACGGATGACTCCTCTCCACGTGTCTTTCCCCTTCTCATCACCTGTATCTGCTGGGAAAGCCGAGCCCACAGCAAATACCTGGGGGACGCACTTTGTTTTAACTCCGTTGCTCCAGGAGTGAATATTTAACTGCTTTGTGGCCAGCTCCCTGCCCTCCGGTGCGGGGCTGGGGAGCTGTGGTGGGACCGGTGGTGTCTGGGGGCTGGATGGGATGTGACAGCCACGTTGGGGCCACTCGATGGAGCACAGCCCCGTGCAAACACAAAGACACCCCCCCGAAAGACACCAAACCTCCTTGTGCTGGGTGCTGCCAGCAGGAGCAAAACCCTTCCCAGGGCAGGAATTGCTTTTCTGGGGCAGGAGGCAACTGCGCCGGGACCAAGTGGCTGCTCAGGAGTGCTCGTAGTGCTCAGATCCACTGGATCCACAAGGATCTGTTGCTTTGGTGTTGTTTTTTTTCCATCCATCTGGGGCTGAGAGAGGCTGCTCAGGAAAGGAGCGTAATCCAGAGGGGTGGCACAGGATAAAAACACGGCCCCTGCTCACCCCCTCCCCGCCGCACGCAGTTTCACAGGCGGCTCCCGACTTCCTCCCCAAGTGTGATTTTTCCCAGCCTGAAAAATCCTCATCTCCCAGCCCGACGGCGTACCATAGCGATTCGCACCCTGTCACCACTTTCAGTGTTTTTTTTTTCGGTACTTCTGCATCCCTGGTGCAGTGGGGACAGGTTCAGGTGTGGGAGGACTGTGGGTTTATACATAGCAATGCTGCCGAGCTCGTCTGTCTCTTCTTCCTACCAAATTCAGCCTCTTTCCTCCTTCACTCCCCCTGAGCATGCAATGGGCCTTTGGGGGGAGATTTCTGCTCTGACTCCAGGCACTTTCCTGAGAGCAACACTAAGTTAAAGTCCTTCGTACCGCGTATAGCTCGGGCAGGCTTTTCTCATGCAATATTAACCCTGTGTTTTGTCAGCCTGTTTCGTGCTCTACCACTCAGCACAGTGAGATTTTGCTACGGTTCACACCCTTCTTTAATATTGAATAACTTCATGGCCTCGCCAAGAAGTGTTCAGCTGCGCCAGCTCTCCCGTTCGCTCGTCCCCGGACGTTTCCTGGACGTTTCCTTTCGTGCCTATCACGAATTGCTGGCAGTTGGCAAATGCAGTTGATGTAGGTGATTTTGTGCCCTAGACAGAGCAGTGAAATATTAGAAATGACAAACAGGACAGAAAACACTGCTAAAGAATATTTCCTGAATGTGAAATGCCCAAATTTCTCCCAAGTTCTTGCTAGATGTTTAAAAAAAAAAAAAAAAAAAAAGGTACTGAAAGATTTTGATGGCACTGACAGCTGCTGTCTAGCAGAGCTCCCTCTCAGCCCACCACCTTCACATTTCGGGCTCCATGGCCATGTCTCCACGGAGGGGACCGATGGGGGAAGCAGGACAAGGATATTCTCCATCCTTGTGCCATCACCATTCCGGGGTCCCCTGGGGGTGCCGCTTGCATTTTGGGAGCCCTGAAGGAAAGCGCAAAGGTTCCCAAGTCCCCGTCACGTACTGGCCACCTGGGCTGAGCAGACAACAGGGCTGTTGGCTGCGGAGAGTTGTCTGAAGGAGAAGCAAAGTCACCGCTGGGCTTCCCGGGCTTTCTATTTAATTAGGTAGCTGGGGCCGGAGGCGCAGCTTGGCAGGGAGGGGGAACACGGTGCAGCGCAGCCCGGTTCCAGCTCCTGGCTACCCACACACACCCGGCCCCGGAGCCACAAGGGTTGTGCTTTCATCCAGCAAAAGTGGACCCGTCCGCTCCCCACACACCCCACAGACAGCAAGCACTGAGGGACAAGGGAGCTTTGGTGCCCTGGAGGTGGGTGTCTGATGGTGTGGCTGAGCCTTGAGCAAATCGTGCCCCGGGACGTTTGTAATGGGGCAGTGGGTGATGCCCGAGCACCCACAGAGCTTCTGCTCCATTTCAGGAGTCCTCCTTGTTCCCGTGGCCCTGCTCCCCATTGACACAGGGACATTGAGGAGTTTGGGTCATCCGTGCAAAGCAGAGGCAAGATTTTGGGGATGGAGAGGCTGCTGGCTCCTGCTCTTGGAGGCAAACCTTATGCCCTCCCAGTGCCCTGTGCCCCCAATGTGGTTAGGATCGGGGTTATCCCACCAAGCTCTCTACCTCTGCCCCAAGCCCCTGGGTAACATCCCTCCTTCTTGCTGGGGTCCAGAGCAGGCTGCATCCCCCAGTGCACCTTTCCTCGACTATGTGTGGATGCAGAAGCATTGCTCGAGTTGAGCAGAGGGTCCCAAGCTCCCAGCCCCAACAGGAGCCTCTCCAAACAGCTGGAAACCACCTAAAATAGGTTTGCTGCCTTCATGCTGGCGGAAAACCTCACATCTCCCCTCTCGCATCCTTCCTCCCCTCCCGGCAGTGAAGCGGCACCCGCGGCGTGCTGCCTCCCCTCGCCGGGCACAGCGGGGTCCCCGGCCCAGACCATGTTTTCCCCTCGCAGCCACACTCAGGGAAGATGAAACGAGTTCAAAGGGAGGGGAAGCAGCCGGCCGGGGGCGTCCGGCAGGAACCGGCCCCCGGCATCCCCGCGGCGGTGGCCAGAGGCAGGATGCAGGAGGGGACGGTGCCGGAGGGATGTCTGCAGGGGGATGGAGCTCCTTTAGCGCCCATCTCTGCTCTGAGGCTGATTGAGGGTTCTCTGCTCTGCCCTGAGGTGCTGTGTGGGGTTTTTTTTTTGGAGAGGGCTGGGGCAGGAGGAGCTGGAGGTCTTGGGATGTGCTGAACTGCAGCCCCCTTGACCAGGGAAGCTGGAGGCAGGGACACAGCCTGGTTCCATCCCAGGGCTTCTTGCTTCTCTTGGACCACCAGCTCTTTCCTCAAATGGCTTGAAACACATGCCAGAAAGACAAAACCAGGGAAAATTTGCTGGGAGAGAGAGCCCTTGCACATGGGGGGCCACCACCCTCCTTGCCCAGACCCCAACACCCAGGTGTTGGGGGCACCCCGAGGAGCATCCCACCAGCGCAAGCCGCGTGTGCATTTCTGCAGGGTTTGAGCACATGTGTGAGGCTGCAGAGCTGTGAAAATTAGATCAAACCAGGCTGGAAATTGCTCGGAAATGAGAGGCAAGGGCAGAGATGGGAAGCTGCGACACAGCACGGGGAGAGCCCAGGGTGGAGCAGGGTCTGCGGGTGACTCTGGGGACAGTGCTGGCACCCTGCGCTGCTGCAGAAATGCCCTGAGCCCTAGGAGATAAAACAGCTCAGGGAAAACAGGAGCATCTGGGCCTGGAGCACAGCTCCTGCAAGCGAGGAGGACTTGCAGGTGACCTGCGAGCCTTTGGATGGAGCTGGCAGTGCAAAGGGGGAGCTTCCTCCCACTTGACCCTAGGTTTTCCAGGCTCCTGCCTGAGCTCCGGTTCGTGTCAGGATTGCAGTGCTCTTTCCCCTTCTCCCCGGGCCTGCCAAGAGCCACAGGCGTGGGGCCAGCTGGGGCTGGGTCACAGGGAAGCTGGGGAAGGCGCCGTCACCCTCGGCCAGCTGGGGCGCGGAGCAGGGAGCGTGGCTGAGCTGCTTTCCCTTCTTCCCCCCACTGGGAGTTCATGGGGGGTCCTGGCAGGATGGCTGGGGGCACCCCGCTGCCATGGGAGAGGGGGAGAGGGAGGCATCGAACCTTGCTTTGGCCCAAATTCCCGGGAAATGGGAGCACCAAAGCACCTAAGGAAGGCAGAAAATATTTTTCAGTGCTCCCAGCTCTTAACGCTGGTAAGTCTCACCGGATATTTGGGCTCTGGGGGGCAGCAGAAGTGCCCAGGGTGCAGACGGAGAGGTTCTGTGCCAGGCTGGGGTGTGCAGTGGCCCCAGTCCCTGCGGGACCTGCTCCCCTGGAGATGATGCCCATGGAAAGGGGAGTTATCAAACCTCAGAAGCAATATTTCAGACTGTTGTAAGGATATCAGACCAGAGCAATGGGTTGAAATTAAGATAAAGAAATGTATGCTTCATCTGAGGGCAATCTGCTACCGAGCTGATGTGTCCCACGTATCACCGGGGTGACCAGAGATGGCTCCAACCAGCCTGGACAAAGCAGCAGAGGATATGTGAGGGCAATGGTGAGTGATCCTGCCCAGCCAAGCAAGTGAGTAAACCAAACCGTGGCTCATCCGAGGCTTATTTTTAAATTTGGAGGAAAGGTTTCAAAAGCATCCAGGTGACTCAGAGCGGGAGCGGGAGCTTGGAGAGCTGCAGGGGGGCTCTCGTGCCCGGGAGTTCATCGAGGTTTCTTTCATTATGTTAGTCAACGAAAAGGCACCATCCATCTTCACAAAAGCAGGCTGCATTTCTAAGGAAAACACTCCCATTTTCCTAAACCAGAGAAGTTTGGGGGACTGGCAGATCTGTGCAGCCACCTCTTTCTCAGAGCAGTTTTGTTCCAGCCCTTGCTGCCTTCTGCCAAGCTTATTTTTAGCAGACGAGGGTGACCTGCAGCAAGCTTCATGCGCAGGGAGCAGGTAGATCAGAACCAAGGGTGGAGGAGAAAAGGCAGAAAACACAGCCTGGGAGGGGCTGCTGGAGACCTGGGGCTGTTTCCAAGCTGTATTTTCCAGACCCCCTCAAGCAGCTCAGCGTGTGGGTGCTAAATCAGAGCAGACGTTTCACACCGAGAGCTCTGCTTACACCCGAAGGCACGGACGTGCCGTGTGGGTCCTGGACCCGGAGCCTGACCCTTGCACAGCTGAAATGGGCAGGGATTTCCCATCGGGTTATATCAGCCGTAGATCCTGCGAGTAGCCGGGTGAGCCAGTGTGCAGCACGGCTCTGTGATCTGCAGAGTAACTTTCAGCCAAGCGCAGGCTAAGTCGCAGATCTTCCCTCGGCGAGGGGACGTCTGGATCAGGCTCGCTGGGAGCACGCGCAGCTGCTGCAGCAGCACCACGAGACGCCTGCTGACAGCCCCAAAATCAGGTCACTCAAAAAAAAACACAGACGCTGCGGTGCTGGCCAGAGGGGAGCAACCTGGGCTGGAAGCAGTGTTCCCAGATCCTCGTATTTTGGCGAAAAATAATCTTGGGTTTTTGGATGTCCCCTCCTCAGAACATGGCAAGGGTCCAACCGTGGGAGGTTTCACACTCAGCAGTGCAGAGGGGAGGGGGGCAGAGCAGGGATGCTCTGGGTTTGATATTTGGGATTATTCCCAAACTTTTTGGACTAAAAGGGCAAGGGGAAGTGTGTGGCTGTTGGAAACCCTGGATGGGCACACAGGGCAGCAGCACCCCACCTCGTCCCAGCCTCTGAGCAGGGCCAGATGCAGTCCCCGTGCCGGGCAAGCTGCCCATGGGATTGTTTCACCCTGACCCCGATAGCTGGAGCTGACATCTGTCTCCTGGGCAGAGCTTCCCTCTGCAGCATCGTTCTGCAGGGAGATGAGCAACACGCAGCTCCCTGCTGGTGTTCGCCACCTACACATCACAATCACACTCAGGGAAGATTTTCATTATTTTCCTTCTGATTTCTAGTAATTTTGAGGTTAGAACATAGACCCTTGGCAATGCATCACCAGTAAATTTGAAGGCAAGTTCCCAGCAAGGGCAGCAGTACATTTACAGGCAGGGAAACTGAGGCACAGAGCAGTGCCATGGCTTGCTCAGGGTGACCCCACCAGGCGGGAGGTCTGTGGTATGATGGGTCCGTCAGACCTGTGGTAGAGCATCAGAACCCCAAAAACGCTGGGAACATCCAGACGGTCTCTGTCACACTTCCAGCAGCCCCACCACACAATTTGGAGATGGCTTTCCCTTTCCTGGAGCGACTCGGATGTTTCCAAGGGCAATGGGTTGGTGGAGGCGGTGATGACGCACACCGGGGCTCGGTGTCCGGTGCTTTCCAAAGACCCCACAGAGCTGGGGCAGATAAGACAAGTGAAACTCTACAGAAGGAGACTCTGCCAAGGCCCAAGCTGCTGATTCAGCCGGCCGGGTGCCCGCCAGCCCAGCCCGGCCCTGCAGGCAGTGTGTCAGGAGTGAGTCAGGGACCAGCTCACCCTGCTGTGCGCCGTCAGCGCGGCCAGCTGGTGCTGGAGCCAGCTCCAGGCACGTCGGAGTCTTCAGATGGGGTCCTGGTCACCTGGTTTCATAGAAATAATCCCACTCTGCTCTGTGGTGGGGGTAGAGCAGAGCCCTGTGACTCACGGGGTGGGCGCTGGGTGTGCGGGTGGGCTCGGGCACCGCTTTGCCACCGGGCTGGCACCAGCCTCCTCCCCAGCCATGGGCTGGTCTGGGTAGCCCCTGGCCCAGCCCCTGGCACCTCTGTGTGTGGTATCTGCCATGCTCTGGTCGGCCACGTGCTGTGGGGTCACCATCAGCTGGGCCACCCTCAGCTCCTCCTGCACCCCAGGGTGCACCAGAGCCTTGCTGCCCTTGCCCTTGGTGGTGTTAGGATGAGCGTAACCCTGTCAGAAGAGCCAGCTTGGCTCTGTTGGCCACCCAGCTGCCAGGGCAGGCGTGTGGCTCTCGCGCAGGACGTCCAGGCAGAAGAAAGAGCAATTGATGCTCTGTAAGATGGGCACAAAAAAGCCCCAGAGCCAGCAGGGAGCCCTGCGGAATAGCAATGAGCTGAGCATCTCCTGCTGCGCCAGTGCCCAGCCCTGCTGCAGCCTGCCCAGGCACTTCCCGACCTGAGGGCAGCCAAACGGGAAGGTCTGGGGCTGAGGAGATGTTGTTGGTGATGACAGTCACCAGGAGAGTGTCACCATCAGCAGGAGTGTAAAATAACCCTACTGGGGTGGGCTCCTCCTTCCAAAAAAACAGAAGCAGGGCCATATTTGTGATGGGGGGCAAACTGCAGAGTAAGGATTGGATTTGGGGACACCGGGCAGGGCAGAGCAAGATCAGATGCTGGGAAGTTTTGTGGTGTCTGGGTTTCCTTTCACTGCACAGAGCCTGGTGGGACCCAGCAGCTCCTGCTTGTGTCCTAGTCCCGTCTCTCGCTGCCTTTTCCATCCTCCCCCATCCCGTCCCTGCCTGGTTCCTGCATGGGCTCTGACCCCAGCACTGAGCCTGGAGCAGTGCTGGTTGGTCTGGTTGGATTTTTGCTCTACTGAGAACATACAAAAAGGAAGGGGATTTGGCCCCAAGCACTGTTCGCTTGTCTTCCTCTCCAGCCCCCAACTGTGCTATCCCTCAGACCGAGCACAGTGCCTGTGTGCAGAACCCTGGGTGCCAGTGATGTCTGAGCAGGAATGCAGGGACACGGGCAGAGAGGTGACATCCCCTGGGCCACAGCCCTGGTGACAATAAGACCTTTCCATCTCATCCAGGCCTCAGAAGGCAGAGGACACTGGGGCAGCGCTGCCTGTTTGCCCTCTCTGGGCCGTTCCCCATCCTGCATGCAGAGATCAGGATGATTTTTCTTGGCCTCCTTTGAATGAGGGAAGTGCCAGCTCCTGGAACCAGGGATGCTTTCTCATTCAGCTCGGTTCATCTTGCTTCACTTGGCATGTCAGAGCCCCCCTCTGCGACTCAGTTTCCCCATCTGTTCGCAGAGGGAGTGATGCTACAGACTCCCGGAAAGCACCGAGAGGCTGGTGCTGAGGAATGCTGCCTCAGACACAGCCAGAATTAGCACAGGCTTACAGCCTGAATTATTTCTCTTTCTTTTCTGCATTGGTAGCAACACGCGGTGACTTCAGCCCTGTAGCGTGCAGAAATGACAGGTTTATTTCAGCGCGAGTGGCTCTGTGTGCCTGTGGCACCGAGCGGCCAGGACTGTGAGAGAGCTGATGGCACAGCCTGCGTCCAGATGGACGAGGCAAAGGTTGTGCAGAGCTGGGCGGTCACCCGCGTGGGTTTACTTTAACAGAGACCTGCACCCATTCCCACGATGCTCGCAGCCTCAGCAGTGCAGATTCTCCATCCTCGTAGGGCCATCCCCTGCCCTAATTGCTGCTGGTCCAGCCCCAGCAAAGCACCTCTGTCTCCAGGCTGTGCCTCTTGCACAGACCGTGCACTGATCCTTGAGCACCGAGGAGAGGGGACGCTGGGTCCCTCGCAGGCTTCACAGCAGTCCTTGTGCACGGGGAGAGCTGGATGCTGCCTGGCCCACGAGTTCTTTAAATCCATGCCCTGCATCAACCAGGCTGCCTGAGCAGACCCAGGCTGCATCTGCCCGCTGCTCCTTGCCTGGATTTAATTGCCAGGGTAATTAGGAAGATGCACGGAGTGTAATTTATGTCCAGCTGATGCATTTTGCTGCAGTTCCTGGTCTCGGGTCTTGGTTCTTTCTCTCTGCCATCCTGATGGAAATACGGAGCTGTTTCCTTCCAGGCAGCAAGGTCAATCAGTTTTCTCCCAAGGGAGTAAATCATTGTTTAAATCTGAAGGAAACAAGATTTAAATAATAGAGTTCAGATTTGCTTTGCACTTGAACTTTTTGTTTGTTTTCTTGGTGAAAGATCGATTCTCTGCGGTGAGGGAACATTTGATTGTGGTGTTAACTGGAGCCTCCACTTTCAATTTGGCGTTTCATTTGGCTGGTCAAGATATATAGATCTGCATGGGACAGATCCATCTCTACATAAATAACCTCATGGCTTAACACATACGTAGTCCTTCCCTCCCCTCTCCTGTTCCCCTGATGTTGTGGAGGGGTGAAATACACGGGTTGTACCCATGATTTGTGGCAAGTTGCATTTGGACTGCAGTTAGAAATTAGCTATAGCGCAAAATGGCATCTCGGAGACAGTTTTCATTAATTGAAAGCACATATAGCCAACTCATCAGCAAGAAAAAAAAAAAAAAGATTAATTAATCTGACTGCTTTTGGTATTTGAAATGGAGCTTTTAAGCAGGGGAAATTTGCACTGTACAGAAGACGCTGAACTGGTTGTTTGGGGTTACTGTGTCCTCTGAGGCTTAGAAGCAGTAGATCTCATCAGCTCTCCTAATTCTCATTTAGACATTGGGTGGAGAAAACAACCTCCCCTGTTTTGCAAACTTCCAGCCAATTTTTCAGCCTTGGTTGTATTAATCTTTGAACTAGGCGAAGTGCACGAAGGGAAATGTTCCCTTTGCAGCGACAAATTGTGCTGTAAGGATCCCGGACAGCAATAACAAGTTGTAGCCTAAGAAACCAAAGAGTTTGGTTGTTGACTGCAAAAATCAGTCAGGAGTTGGGTCAGCAAGCAGAAGTGCGAAAACAAGAAATTAAAAGACAGCCGATACTAATCTCTTGTTCCAGCTGTAATTTAGGATATCTCATTTTCTGAAGCGTCCTTCTGCAGCTGAGAGATAAAGACCCACCTCAGCTGTGCCTCGTGGCTGGGTTAATGCCTTGCCATGGGAGATGCTATCGCAGGTTTCCTGCCTCCCCTTCACCCAGGGAGAAAAGCACAAAATCCTGCCCAACAGCAGATCTCAGGACCCCTCTTATCTCCTCTCCAATTGGGATATCTGTCCCGCTCCTTCCTTTTAATGGCTCTTGGTTCTTTCCAGACTCACCTGGTTGGATACCAACTTGTCCTCTGACTTGGAGCGTTCACAGAGGGTGATGGTGACACGCAGGGAAGGACGGTGGCACCTGCCCTGGTGCCATGCAGGCAGTACCAAGCCCTTCCTCAGCTGGTGCCTTCCTCCTAGCAAGCCACAGCACTTTGTGGGCTGGGGTAAGAGCCACAGAGGCTCTCAGAGCCTGATCTCACCAGGCATCTTGTATTTGCTGTCCTGTTTTCAGCTTCTCATGGAGCCCACATTTGGCAGATTTGGCATTTTGAGTGTGTTTTGGAGCTGCCTTCTTTCTTCTCCCTTCCCTCTTTCCCCTTCCTTCTTCGTTTTTGGAGGCTGACTTTCAGAGTCCTCATTTCAAAGGGGCTCCTTTGTATAAAGAAGAAATGAATGTAATGCACAGAAAAATTCAAGTGCAATACAAAAATTCAATTGAAAAAACACTGCCTTTATCCTGGGTTTACACTGAAAAGAGCCAGAGCTGCCTTTTATCCCCTTTGCCTCGTGTTACAAGGATGCTCTGACTTCTCCAACCACACAGCTCTGAGCCCAGGCTGGGTAATGAGTGCCCAGCTAATTGCTGCAGCAGGGGCAGGGCTGATGCATGGAAGCCTGGATAGTGGCTGGGTCCATTCGTCATGGCCCAGAGTGGTGAGGACGGAGGACCTGAGGCTCCCATCCTTGGGTGAGAGACACCAGCACCCTGAGAGAGGTGTACATGGGCTTTGGGTGACTCGTCCTGAAACCTCCTTGCTCTGCAGAAATTGTTTTCTGCTGGAGGAGGGCTGTTCCCCTTCCAAGGAGACATTTGCACATCAAATTTCACTTTTTGATGGCGCACCTCTTCAGACACTAAAAACATCTGGTGACTTTGCTGCATGCAGGACATGTTGAAAGCCAGTCCATTGTGCTCATCGCACTGTTCATCAGCCGGTGTAATCATCCCTCATAAGCTCAGCCTCATCTCTCATGAACTGGGGTGTTTGTCTGTGCCCTAATTCCCACAATCTTGATATAATAGAAGATTCTCAACTTCTGCTTCTTTCCTTTTTTTTAAAGTAGTGCTTCTTGTGCTTTGCATTGCAGAGAAATGCTCAAAAAATGCTGCTGCCTGAAACCAGGAGCCAAAAGACAAGAACGTTACATTTTTTTCCCCCAGTTCTGAGATCCTGCAGCTCGTTTCATGATTTTGAAGCTGTTGCCAATAGCGCTAAATCATTTCCCTCCCAACTACCTCCAGGTCCTGGAGGGAGAAGCCGGCGATCCAGGAACACCCCTGAGGGCTGTGACCACACATGGCGGAGCTGGGAGGGAGTCCTGGGGCTTGGCCGTGGGAGGCCAAATCCTGCCTTTTTCCCCAGAAGGAAGCAGGCAGCAAATCTGTGGCTCAGTGCTCCTTATACCCCACCACCAGGGACAGCGGGTGCACCCCCAGGACGGTCACATAGCAGTGAGGTGACACTTCCAGAGCATGGCCACCACAGCATGGGCACTCAGCACCCTTGGGGGCACTTGGTGGTGTCACAGTCACCCTCTGGAGCATGGCTTAAGCCACCATTTCCATCAGGCATCAGATGCCCTGGGCATCCCAAGATCCTTGCTTGGATCCAGCCTGCACATATTTAGGATGAGGGGGCTGAGCAGCAGCTGGGCTCTCCTTACCAAGAATTGTTGCTTATGCAGCGAGAGAGTACTTGAATTCATCAGGATCCAACCACAGGCTATAAAGCAAGCCCGGTTTGAAAGCAAAATTAACTTCATGTGCAGGAAGGATTTATATTTGCTGCTTGGGTGAAAGATGCTGTTGAAGGATCTGAGAAAAATTGCCTTTCTTGCTGTGTGGCAGCAGCCAGCAGGCTCCTTTGCCTTCTTTGGACAACAGCAACATCTCCCATGCCCGAGGCAGATCCTGGAGGAGAAGGATGTGTGCAAGGTCACCACGCTTTCCATCCTCCTCCCCCGTGACCTCCAGCCCTCCCATGGTCCCACTTTCCCCTGCAGCTCCTGGTCCCAGCAGGAACCATCTGCCCATGGTGGAGCCACCACAGAGGTTGCTCGCATCTTTCTTCTGAGCTGAGCACAACTGGCAAGGGATCTGCGAGAACCTCTGCAGTTACTGGAAGCCTGTGGTTTGTTCCCCAGAACAGGCTGTGATTCATTGCCAGAGCCCGGGGAGTTCACTGGCGCAGACATCCCAAGCAAAGCAGGCTGAGGAAAGCCAGCCAGCTTCTTCTCCGCCGGGACTGGTGGCAGGGGGCTGTGATTGCTTGGCAGTGAACTCATCCGGGGCGGTGTGATGTTGTGGCTGCTCCTAAGATGCCAGGGACTAGAGATATGATCATACGAGGCTCTTTGGCTTGGCAGGTGAAGGCTGAACTCGTTTCTTTAGGTGGAACCTGAAAAGTGGTAGGTTTAGCCTCAGAAACCTGGTGGCTGCCATGGAGCATGGGGATGGGGACCAGGTGAGCCCTTATCAGCCTCAGGAGGCTGGGAGTAACAAATTCACAACGGAGATGCCAAGCTCAAGCTGGGATATGTGCTCAGGGGCTTGGCTACACCAGGGCTGATGGCTTCAGGAGAGCAGTAGAGGTGGTGGGATGTGTCCAACCTCTGGGGCCAGGACTTGGAGCTGGGGGGATGCCCCTTTCCCCACTTGGAGCCATCAGCTGGATGGAAATTCCTGGTGTACCCTCAAGTCCTGCACCACAAAACGGAGGTGACAAACCTCTGGCACATCCTGGATGCCTTGCAGAAACATCGTTCCCCATTTCCAGACATTGTAGCCCATAAAAGCCCTTTTTCACATTATTTCATCTGCTTCTTGTGGGGCTTTTTCAGTCCCTAAGGTTGCTTTTGGATGTGCCCACATCCCCCTGCAGCCCTCAGGCATCCCAGGGCTGCCTCCAAAGGCCAAGGAGAGGTGTCGGGGCTGGCTGAACCCACACCAAGGCTGAGGCATCTCCCGGGACCTTGTCTGGGTCCAGGAGGGCCGCAAGGCCCAGCTTCCCACACAACCTGCTCGTACAAAGCTCAGAGCACAAAACCTCCTCCTTCTGTCACCTCTTCATTTGCCAGAGCTGTGGCCAGCTGCAGCTTCGCCCGCCACCGAGCGAAGCACTCACCAAAGCCCTGGGGATATCACGTCTGGGTGTGCAGGGACCAGTCAATTTTGGCAGGATGGATTTGTTCTCATCAGCCTCATAATCACCCTCGCCTTTATCCATTAAATAATTACTGGCTATTAAAAGTGGTTAGAAACATTTGGCGGGCTCACTAGCTGCTTTGCCTGGCCGTAGCGGCCTGCACTTTGCAGACACTCGCCACAGAATAATTCCTACAGAGAGAGCTGCCGTTTTATCACAGCAAAACCAAGCCCCAGGCATGGAGTGGGCCAGCAGGAACCTCAGCAAGAGGCACACAGCTCACTTACGGCTTTATAAAGCTCCGTGCACATGCTTTCTGCCTCGCTTATGGTGGCTTTGGGCCAGGTTTGCATTAAGAAGCCTTGCGGTGTGGAGCCATCTCCTCCTGCTGCAGCAGAGGAAACCGAAGCATTTTGGGAGCAGAGGTCCTCAAACAAGAAGGCTGGTGGTGCTGAGCCTGGGGTGCTGAGCTGCTGTAACCCCATGTGTGGGCTGAGCTGTAGGGCTAGAAAGGCGCCGGCTGCTTGTGGTGCCTGGTGGGGAGGACACTGTATGGAGACGAAGTCCTTCTGGGTCTCGAGGGTTGGTCCCAGGCCATGCTCCAGCTACAGGGGCCGTGGTGACCACACATGGGGTCCTGCAGCAGCAGCAGGGAGGACCCAGCACCTCACAGGCCCCTGCTTTGTGCTTCTTCCTTCAGCACATGGTGGCGCCGAGCTCCAGGCCTTTGCTGCCCCTTCTCCCAGTGGGCTGTCCCAGTGCGTGCTGCAGACTGGGGCAGCTGGTGCTGGTGGGAGCTGGGCAGCTCTGGCCTGGGCTGTGGCTTCTTGAGGGGTGCCAGAGGGGTTCCGGGTAGAGATTTTGGGGACGTAGCCCCGTCTGCATGGGACCTGGCTGCAGCCCCAGCAAAACACCACCGGCAGCGAGCGTGGCCTGGTGCTTGCCCGGCCGCCCCCTCCAGCTGCGCTCACGCTCACCCTCAGCAAACAAACACGGGCTCGGTGCCAGGCTGGGATTTTCCTCCTCGTTTCCTTTCAATCACTTCTCCAAGGTCACACAAGGAGCCTGAGGCCAGCTCGCTGGAAGCTGCCTTGCCGCGGCCACCTGGCCTGGACTCTCCCACCACGTCCTGCTGTCCCCTCTTGTCTCAGGGGCCTGCCGGCACTCCTCAGGTTTCTCCCACCGATTGAATTTCTGATGGAGCAGCCAACAGGCCATGCTGGGAGGGGATGGTGCACAGGGCGCCTTGGGTCCTTCTGGTCCCTTAGGAGGCAGCTCTGTGGTAGGACATCGTAAATCCCAAGCTTATGGAGGCTACTAGGCCATTTTGGTGCAGGACAGGGGCTCCATCACCTCCTAGCACCAATGCCCTGTCTGCAGGACACTCTCTTTGGGCTCCCCTGAGAGAAGGGAGCAATGGGCTGAAATGGTGTTGGTACCCCTCTGCCCGCGAGATGTTTTCTCACTTTACCTCTCCGGTTGTGTCGGTGCCACCTGTCACCTCCATCCCCAGCATTGCCGGGATGACGCAGAAGGGTGTGAAATACATTTGTGGTGGGGGGGAGAGCCCGTTACACCTCATCCAGCAGCTCCAGCCACGTTTGCAAACAACATGGGCTCTCGAGTTGGCTTGCTGTGGTCTTTGGATAGATGCTGTTGGGAGCGGGAAGAACTGAGCAGCTGGTGCTGATCCCAAGGAGCCACAAAGCTCCCAACCACCGCAACAGGGGGATGTGAACAGATGGGAGATGCACTCAAGTGATGCAAGGGGAACATTGGTGCTAAGAGATGTTTTTTGCCAATGCCAGCTGACTTTTTTTAAAGATATTTTAGTATACTTTCAAATACTTGAAAAGCTTCAAGATCTTGAATGTAATGTTTTTAATATAAATGAAGCCCAAAAGAGGGGTTCCCCAAAGAGAAGAAGGAAAATAGTCAAGAAAAGAGGCTGAAGAAGGAATGACTTCTCATGGCCAGGTTTAGAATTGAATAAGGAGCTGTCACCAGGGTCCCTCTGGCACACAATGTCCCTTCAGCAACACTTCCCACCTTGCACCTCCATATCCAGCCCTGAGCTGAGATTGCCCCTTGCTGTACGCTGCTTTGCATTTCTCAGTTTGTATTTCTGAGCCTCGCATTTCTGAGCCTCTTCGAACACCCAGTATCTTCCTATCCAGCAGCCTCCAGGACACTGAGAGATCTGAAGCAAAGATACAAGGAGGTTTTATCTAGCGATTTTCAATTAGATCAGGACATGCTCTGGCCGTTCTTCTGTGCTGCACTCATAATGCAGATGATCTTCATGTCAGCTTGGTCTCCATTCCTCCTACTATGTTGGCTCCAGCTTCATTTCGTTAGTGATGGCCTGCCTTCATTAGTGAATTAATTCCTCAGGAACTGCACTGCAATAAACCTTAGCAGAGCAAGGACCAGCAAAGATGCATCTCAGGGCTGGCAGGGCAACTGTAAGTATTTTCTGGTGTAAAAGGTATTCAGAGAAATACTAAGAAAAAAGATTATTCAAACCAGACCTGGAATCTTTGAGTCTTTTTCAATCAAGACAAGAGGAGATGTTTCCTCAGTGCTAGATCTGGATTGACCTGTGGATTAGAGGTCTGGGAAACAGGCCCTCCTATCTATCTTGGGGACAGACCCGAGGACAGAAGTCAAATTGATAGGAGAGCAACAAATAACACCACTCATCATGCATTTTTGGATGTGTCCTGAAAGCTGTTAGAGGGCCATGGGGCCACCCACTGCCAGACAGTTCAAGAGCTTGCCTGCAGCACCCCAAAAAAGGGGCAGGCAGTGGCTCTTCCCAAAGGAGTCTGCTCCAGCTCAATCAGACTAATTTTCAGACCAATTTTTCTGCCTCCACTTGTCACTTGTGCTTCCTCTGGGGATGCAGACAGCACCCTATCAATAATTGATATTTTGGCTCTTTGTCTTATTTTTCAAACCCTCGCAGACATCCTTGTTCTGCACCAAACCAAAGCTCCTGCCTATCCCAGTTCACTGCAATATCAGCATATCACAGACAACCGCTGTGGTCTCTCCACATTCCTTTCTCCTGGCCTTGGCAGTGTGTCCAGGAGTGATGCCCATCACCGTGGGGAAGGGACAGCACCAATACCGCCAGTGAGGGAGGGCAGGCGGAAAACTGGCAATTATGGCCAGGCTCAAAACCCCACAGATGAAGGAAACAAACCAAAATTGTATGATGATGGTAGTGACCATTATCTTGGATGTTTTAGGCACAGCTGTTAATAAAAGTAATAGTAGCAATAAAATTGTAATGATGGTAGCAATTGTTCAAATGACAATGATAATAATATAATTATTTATTAATTGTAAGCCATTATCAGCATTTACTAGTGCTTCTACCTCCCAGACCCATCCCAAATTCCATCTCTATCACATTAATACAAAATGAGATAAATGAGAAAGGCATTTGCTTGATGGCATGATCAAAGCAGAATGATGGGAGCAGCAGAGATTGCTCATGGCCCCTCTGCTGTTTGTGCCCCCACAAATCACTCTGCAGCAGGGTCAAGCAATGGGCAGGATCTTGCATTTCCCTTCTTTTCAGTAGGGTTTGCAGCCTTCAGAGTGGCTGAGCTTCATGGGTTCCCCATGGCCAGACCCCACAGGGTGTATGGAGGAGGAACTTGGAGTCATTTTATATATTTTTATCATTCCTGTGCAAGGCTGATGGGCGGTATGGGCACCCTGAGCCCCCAGCTCATTTCTCTGCAGGGTGCTCTGCTTGGTGGGCATCACTGCCCTCGGCTTGTTGCTTGAAGGAGCAAAGGCAACAAAAGCCCCAGCTCCAGATGTTGCTGATTTCTATGGGTTTGCTGATTTCTATGGTTTTGCTGATTTGGGCTCTGGCTCTTGTGACAGTGATGATGTTGGCACATGTGCAGGGGGATGCACCAGAGAGGTGCAGGGCGTGTAAGCAGGGCAAGGAGGGGGCAGGCAAGGTCCAGAGGTTCAGACCATTGTGTGTGTGGGGCCAGGGACGTGCAGTGAGGAGGGCTGGGTGTGCATCAGGGAGCAGGACAGGGATGTGCTGAGGACTGTGTGCACAGCGAGGATGGATGGAGGTGCCTTGAAGATGAATTAAGGAGGTTAAGGAGGGATGGAGGTGCAGGGAGGATGGATGGAGGTGCAATGAGGATGGATGGAGGTGCACTGAGGACAGAGGGGACGTGCACTGATATGGGGAGGTGGACAAGCAACTGGCAGCTTGAGGGGCAGCTGCTCTGCTGAGTGCGTGCTACACCCTCTGCATTACGTGGGCTTGCACAAAACCCTGGGACCTGAGGTCTGTGCGACCTCTGCAGCTGTCCTGATAGCCATCTGCAACAGCACACCACGTGCTGGAGCTGCGGGGGGCCGGGGCTGTCCATGCTGGCCCCCTGCAGCCATTCTCCATCCCCTCTGCTCTAGCTGCAAGCATGAATCCTGCATCCTCTGATCCAGCTTGTGGCTAAAGCCGGGGTCTCAGTGCTCACTCTGTTCCCTCCGCTCCCCAGACCCAGCTGTGTGGGCAGGGGAAGATGCAGGGGGTGCTCTGGGAGCAGCTCCATGCCTGGGTACTGGCTCCAAGCTCCAGGAGGGTGCCTGGGGACAACAGAGACATCACTGCCACCCTGCAGCCTCTTCTTGACCCAGCTCTGGGGGAGAGGAGCACCCAGAACCTCAGCAAAATTAGTAGAACCCCCTCGAAACCCCTAAATGTGGGTGATGTGGGACCAGCACTCCTCCTTATGGGGACCTCCCCATCTTCCTGCCACCCACTGCTCCCATGGGTCCCCCCTTTCCCCTCTCTCATCCCACAGTGCTGGCATTCTCCCACCACCCCTTGGGCCCCCAGTGCCCCAGCTCTCCCTGCCTTGTTGGCTTTCTCAGGGTCTCCTGGCCTCTCTCCTCCCCTCCAGGAATAAATCACCCTCCGGCTCTCAGAGGAAACAGCAGCCTGCCTTGCCACCTCCTTCCCATGGGACCTGCCTGCCTCCGAGATGCTGGGAATGGTTTTGCAGACCAGAGGGGGTCATTTGGGAAAACCACTGGGGGCAGGAGGCTCCGGACCCTCTGTGCTCCTGGGGACTGATGTCCCCTCTCCATCCTGCTCCCACCCTGACACTCTGCCCATGAGATGGGTCTTGAGAAGAGCCCTTTGAGGCAGAATGAGTGGGTTTGGGTCCTTGGCAGATTTATTAAAAAGCTCCCAAATGTTCTATTTTTCCACCTCAGCTAAAGGCTAAAGACAAGCAGCAGGGAGCTTTGAGCAACAGGACGGGGCTCCAAGTTCCCCAACCACCTCCAAGCAATCCCCATGGCCAGGTTAACACTGGCATTGCTGCAAAACCCAACAAACAGCCAGAAAAAAAACATTCTTGGTTCAATCCCCTCCGGTGGAAAGTAATAACACTCGGGCTGCGAATCCACCCAGCCTCCGATGAGAAGCTTTCCTCTGAGGGCCAGGGGGGAAATCAATCTAGCAGGCTTTGCTTCCCGCTTGGAAAGCTCTGGAGAGCTGGGACCAGCCCCGCCACGATGCCCACAGCAGTGGGGAAGGCACAGAGCCCAGCCGGGGCTCTTCTTGCCTCCTGCCTCCATCCCTTGGCACCAGCCCATTAGGAAAGAGGGGTTTGTCGATGGGGCCGACACATTAGGAAATGAAACAGGCTGTGCCCAGGAGCAGCCCCAGGGGACCATTAGCACCGCTGGATGCTTCCTCCACCCAGCAGGTCTCCGGGGAAGCTTTTGCTGGCGATTTCCTCCCCTGGCACAGAGGGAATCGGCCTGGCAGGGAGAAAGCATGCAGCAGGAGGGAAGGGCCACCCGCTGCTGTGGGTGTGGGTGCTCGGGTGGGAGGTGGGCTGCCATGGGACCCCCCCCAGATACGGGGGTGGCTTCCAATTGAGTGAACACACGGGCATACGCCAGGTCGCTAATGCACTTCCTGGCTTCTCATCAATGCCAGGAGCTCCAGCACCACCCTGGAGGTCTCTGCCCATCCCTGGGGCTGGGGAAGGTGCTGGGAGGCAGTGTGGGGCTCCATGGAGAGAAACCAGGCCAAGGGAAGGTGGTGAGGAGCATCTCTGCCTCCTCTGCAGGGGCACTGCCACCCCACGCAGAGCAGTGTTAACCCCCAGGCCAAATCTCCTGCTTGTGTTTAATTCTTCCCTACGGTTGTTGTCTCCTCCACAGGTACAAGAGCGTGGTGACACCCCGGCGGGCAGCAGTGGCCATCGCTTGCTGTTGGATCGTCTCCTTCCTGGTGGGACTTACCCCGATGTTTGGCTGGAACAACCTGAACAAGATGCGGAGGACTCACGAGCTGAACGGCAGCCACTCGGAGTTTGTCATCAAGTGCCAGTTCGAGACGGTGATCAGCATGGAGTACATGGTGTACTTCAACTTCTTCGTCTGGGTCCTGCCTCCCCTGCTGCTCATGCTGCTCATCTACCTGGAAGTCTTCAACCTCATCCGCAAGCAGCTCAACAAGAAGGTCTCCTCCAGCTCCAACGACCCCCAGAAGTATTACGGGAAGGAGCTGAAGATCGCCAAGTCCTTGGCACTGGTCCTCTTCCTCTTTGCTCTCAGCTGGCTCCCCCTGCACGTCCTCAACTGCATCACCTTGTTCTGCCCATCCTGCGAGACGCCGCACATCCTCACCTACATCGCCATCTTCCTCACCCACGGCAACTCGGCCATGAACCCCATCGTTTATGCTTTCAGGATCAAGAAGTTCCGGACAGCCTTCCTGCAGATCTGGAACCAGTACTTCTGCTGCAAAACCACCAAAACCGACAGCAACACCATAGCCGAGACGGTCAACTAGGAGCTGGGGGGAGCTCCTGCCGTCAGGGGAAGGGGTGATGAGGACCCAGGAGGGCTGCAGTTGCCAGCCCCGTGCAATCTGAACAGCCGAGTCCCCGAGCTGCCCAGGGGGTTATTTATTCACAAGCATTGTACTGTTTTGATATTGTAGCCTGCACTGTTCCTCTCATTTTATTTTATTTTATTATTATTATATTTTTTTTTTTGGTTCGATTTTTATTTTTAAGGGTTGCCAAGTATTTAAAGAGAAATTGTACAGACGAAGGCGCGGTTTATCTTAATGCAAATAAAGTAAAATGATAAAAATCACCCAGGGGTTCCTCTGCCGTCGATGGGGACCTCTGGCTCCTCGGAGCAGCTGGCGGTGCCGGGCACCTTGCCCTGTGGCCACCACATCCGTGGGCCCGTGGGCTGCCTGGGCACTGTGGGCAATGACCACACCATCCCCATGGAGCAAAGAGTCAGCCTCCAACCCCAAGGCTGCTGCAGAGGGGAGGAGAAACCTTTAGCATGGCTCCAGAGCACACTGAGCAAGGGGCACCCTTTGTTGCCCCAATCCGTCTCCCTACAGACCCCTGCGAGCTGCACCCAGGGCACTGTGTCCCCTCCACGTGATTTCTCTCTCCTCCTGCTCTGATGGCTTTGGCTCTTTCTTCTCTCTGGTGTCTTCTGCACAAGGCAGAAGCAAGTCTCCCCTAGCCCCTAGTGGCCTCCTCCGTCTCCCACCTTGCTCCCTGCACCTGCACCAGACCCTTGTGACCTGTGGTTTTGGGGTGAATGCAGCCACCTCCATGGCCCACTTCTTCCAGGGCTGAAGTGGCAGTGGGAAGAGTTAATCTGAGTTACTGGGGATTCCCTTCTTATCAGCATCCCTTGTTTGTCCATCTCCCATTGGAAGCACCCTTCCTATGGCCCTTTCCCTGCCCCAGGGACATCAGGGATGGTGAAGTGACTGCAGCAAGTTCCTGCAGGGGCTGGAGGGCTGCAGGGAGGAAAAGGACCTTGGGTGGGTGGGATTTATGGGTGGGATTTACGGGTGGGGTCTGTGGGTGGCTGTTCAGCTGGCTTCACACAATCCCCACAGCCAGCCCCGTTTAGCCTGGAGGGAGCTCTGATGACATACACTGAGCTGAACCCCAGCTCAGGTGCAGAGCCCCAAAATCCTTTATCAGCAGTGCCCATGGGTGCTGCAGCCCCATGGTAGCACCAAGGGGACTGCTCAGCAGGAGCTTGGCTGCAGGTTGGGGCTGCTCTTTGCCGAGCATGGGGCAGCTTTCCACTTGCGGCTTGTTTCTGCAAGAGGTTGCTTTCCTGGAAATGATGCCTCTGCCCGATCCTTGCTAAGGTGCCCAGAAACCTCACAACTGGGATGCTCATAAATTAAAAGGCATTTGGATGATTGCTTTCAGGAAAAAAAAAAAAAAAAAAAAAAAAAAAGCCAACAACATCTAGCAGATTTTTCCGCTCCATGCCCTCCGGACCTTTCCCGGGAGAGCTCACTAAAAGTGGATGCTGTTGCCCTCCCCAGTCCCCTGGGGGCTTGCAAGCACTCCTTGCCCTGCAGGACTGTACTAACAGCCAGAAAAGGGCACAGGGTGCAGCACCGCACAGGCTTGGCGATGCTGCTTCTGTTCAGCAGGGCTACAAACCCTCTGCTCATGCAACCCACTCCCAGCCTCATCTTTCCCCAGTCAAAGCCACGCGTGGAGATGATGGGGGCACTGCGGGGGGCGCAGAACATCCCTGCCAGTGCCCATGGCCAGGTGGGGATGCCTGGCCCACCGCCCAAACGGCTGGACCTCAGCCTCCACCCCGGTGGCATTGCTCACCCAGCCGCCTCGATAAGCCAGCCTGACCATCAGCTGGGATAAAAATTAATCCGACAATGCCCTCTGATGGTGGAAACGATGTCTGGTGTGGGCAGTGCTCAGTGCCGTGCCGGTGCTGAGCCCCTGGGCTTCAGGGCACTGGGTGACCTGGAGCAGAGGGTTCCCACCACAGGGCTGATGGAGGGGTGCTGCAGAGGAACCGGGCGTTTTAGCTGTAGGTTTGCAGTGCCAGGGCCCACCAGGAGAGCCAGGACGTCTGTGTGAGGGCAGGCTGTGGGTCTGACCCCACGGCTGAGCTGGGAATGCTCCTGCCTCGCCCCAATGCTGGCTCCATCAGCCCGGGAGGGCTGTGCTGACGGAGGAGCTGCCCCATGCTGCTGACCCCCGGGCTAGCAGTGCGTTCACTCACCCTGATGGATCTGTCTGGGCTCCCTGTTATTAACCAGCATCTGACCTGAGCCGTCTCAGAGCTCTAAGTAATGAGGCCGCCTTCTTGCACATGAGCTATCGGTAGCTAACGGGGCCGATTCCTCCTCCAGATAACTTATGGGCACATCCTGACCCCGCAGCCTCGTGCCCTGGGGAGGAGATGCTGCTGGCAGGGTGACGGTGTGTGGCTGGCTCATTGTGTCCCTGGTGAGGATGAAGAAATTGCTCTTGGATGAAGACACATCAACATGACTGTGTTTTGATCTTGCTATTTCTTTTCTTTTTTTTTTTCTTTCCACCCCCCCAGCTATGATCACTCTCCAGCTGCAGCAGAAAAAACTTTTCCCCCTCCTCCTCCTCGTTGTCTTGCTTCTGGTTTATCCATCTTCATGTTTTATAAATCTGCTCCTTTCCTTACAGGCTCAAAAACCGCCTCCTCCACCCATGGCTGGGTGGGATGCTGAGACCCCATAGCATCCCCGGCATCTCTTTGCCCTCTACCCCAACACCCACCCCAATTGCCAACCCCACAACAAGCAGGACACGGTGTTTGCTGAGGACCAAAGCTCAGATGGGCTTGATTTATTGCCACAGGTAAGAACACACCCAGAGAGGGCCATGCCATGGCCAGGCCAACGTGCGGGACCCCGGGGGCACTGCCAGGGAGGGGGCAGGCCCTGGGGGGCTGTGGCCGGGAGCATCGCCGTGTGCTGTGCTGCTGCAGCCTCTGCCTGGGGAAAGGAACAAGCCCTGAGTCCTGCCAGCCCTGAGCAGGGCTCCATCAGCAGCTGACGAGGGCTGATCCAGGACCCCAGCCTGCCCCAGCCCTGATGGAGTGAGCCATCCTCCTTCCCTCCCACCCACTGCCCCAGCCCAGACCTACCTCACTCTTCGTCTCACCCTCCAACCCGTCCTCACTTGGGCACTGCAGGAGAGAATGGGAGATGTAAGACCGGTGAACTCCCCTCCCCTCACTCCCCTCTGACATCTAGAAGTGAGCCAGGGCACGACAAATCCACCCATGTGCACACACCAACGTACACCCATGTGCACCATCCCTGTGCATACGTGCTCCAAGAAGTTACGTGCATGCACTGCTTTCTCCCGGACAGTTTGTCCCCAGCACCCCAGGTCCCAACCTAGGCGATGGCCAGGTGCTCTGTGTCCCCGGCACAAGGACAAGCTTGTCATTAAGGGCTGGGTGCTCTGCTGAGGCAGGGAAATGGGAGCTGGGAAGCCTGGGCAGGACCCTGAGACATAAATCAGGGCACCCCAGGTGCAAGTGAAGCGGTTTTGGCACGTGTGGCTTGCAGATGACTTGGGACACAAGCGCTGGTGGATGCAGTGAGGAGCAAGCGACTGTCCCAGCCTCCACCAGCACCTCTGGTCCTTTGCCCCTGCAGTCTCTGGGTCCCTCCCCACCCTTTGGCCATGAACGTGGGAAGGTGATTTCAGGAACAAGGGACGATGCAAGACTGTCAAGCCAAGAAGCCCAAAGCTCCAGCCTCACAGGGCTGCCCAGTGCCCTAAGGCTCCCCCCCAGGAGTCCTCCACCAGGACTCAAACAAAAACAGGGACAAACTGAAGCACTGTGAAAGCAAGGCCAGAGAAAGGCAGGCAGGGAGAGCTGCTCCTCTCTCGCCTCAGCAAATCATACTTTTCACATCAAGTTTGCAGTCTACCGAAGCTTCTCCCAGGGGGTTCACAGCTTTGCAGGTGTAGACGCCCCCATCGAAAGGGCCGGGCTTGCGGATTTCCAGGGAGCAGACACCCTGATCGATCAGTGCTATGTATTTGGGGTCTTCCCGTATCTCCATCTGATTTTTCATCCAGATGATTTTGGGCTGGTAGACAGCAAGATATACACATATATTTAAGCAGGGAGAGAAATGAGAAATCTGACCGTCCCCAGAATGCAGCCACCTCCTTCTGCTCCATCTGAAGCTGGTGGCCATGGTGGGATCCACAGCCAGAAGCCATTTGAAGAGCAGGAACTCCCATTCTGAAGCCCCAACCACCACCCACAGCTGCTCTCCTTGTGTAGGAGGAGACAGGACACAGCTTGAATTGCAGCCAGCCTCCACTCCACATGCAGAAACACCCCAGGTTTGCCCTCATTTCACCTGTTGGACAGCTGCTGCCCCCCAACTCTATTCAACCCCAACTCAACCTGACCAACTATCTCCCAACACTTCCAGCCACCTTGCAAGAGCCCAGCTGGTGGCTGCCCACACGCAGGGGTGATGCTGCCCATGGAGGAGCCACTGACCTGGGGGAAGCCCCGGACAGAGCAGAAGAGGTGCGTGTTGTAGCCCCGGGTGGTGGCTCGGTCTGTCAGGGGCTGGGTGAACTTTGGAGGCTCCATCATGTCCCGTTCGGGGATCTTCTCTGGCTGGTAAACAGTTTCTAGGAAATTAATTAAGTGCAGGTTGAGGCAGAGCTTGGGACCCTGGGTTGACCACCACATGGTCACAAGAACTCAGCTCAAGGTACCCCAAAATCCTTCTGCTCCCTCGCATAAGCTAGACAGCATCTGGAGTGGCTTTGAGGACCTGGCCTCACACCAGCCCTGTCTGCAGACCCCTTCTCATCCAACCATGCCACGTTCATGCCCAGTCCCAGGGGATGACAGGGGCGATACCCATCTGCAAACCAGCACCCTGATGCTTGCTCTGTGCAGGAGATTTTATCCAGGCCAGGCACCTCGCTGGACCTTCTGCTCCATCCCCAAAATGAAGTGCACAGAAACAGGAGCTGGAAGTAGGCTCTGGAGGTGGCAGAGACCCGCTTTGATCTCACCCCAGGGATGTTCACTCCTTGATTCCTCCCAGGGGTCTGCCCATGGCACAAGCCTTCCCCAAAGGAGAAAGGAGGCAGAGAGGGAGGGCAGGGGACATCTGTCCATCTGTCCTGAGGACGCATAGCCTTCACCCAACAGGGCTCATCCCAGGCAGCATCACCACCCACCCAACGCTGAGTAAGCCCCAGTGGGGACAGGAGCCCTCTTGCCCACCCCACCACCCCCAAACCCTGTCCCTGTCCCCACTTTTCTTCTCGATGTGGGCCACCCCGGAGGCGACGGCTGCTTTCTCGCTCAGCCCGCAGGCGTTCTCGGCGAACACGCGGAAGGAGTAGGTGTTGCCCATGATGAGGTCGGATATGGTGCAGCTGGTGCGGGTGCAGCGCTCCAGTGCTGTGAACCATTTCTGAGAGGGGAAAAAAGAGCAGTGAAAGGTTGCACAAAGGAAAAGAACCCATGGAGCAGCCCAGGCAGCAGGGGGCCAGGAGTGGCTGTGCTCACCCCGCTTTTCTTGTCCGACTTCTGCACGGTGTAGCCCTTGATCTCGGAGTTCCCATTGTCCGCTGGGGGGGACCACTCCAGGGCCACGTTAAAGCCCCAAATATCTACCAGCTTCAGGTTCTGGGGGGGACCCGGCGGCTCTGCAATTACAAACACACACAAGGCTGCATCCTTATTTGTTCCCCTCAGATTCTGCACCCCAACCATCCCTTTTGCTTCGTTTTTAATGTCTCCTCACCCTGTTGCAGCTCATGAGGGATGAGAAGCTGTGATGGGCAGGGGCTGGTAGAGACCCCGCAGCCTTCACCAGAGCAACTCCTTCACATATTAGAAGGACCCCAAAGCCCCTTGCCTTGCTGCTGGGCCTGTCCCATCCCACCAAACCAGGTGCCAACCCTGACCAAAGGGCAGAAATGAGCCCCAGAGCCACGGCACAAGCCCACGGGACCCCATCCATGGCCATACCAATCACTCGGATGTCCAGGATGGCCTTGTCCTCTGCTCCGTTTATCTTCACGGCCAGCTGGTACTTGCCCGAGTCGCCGCGCTGCGCCTCGCGGATGAAGAAGATCGTGTCCTTGTCTGTGTTGCGGATGTTGACACGGCTGGTGTCCAGGGGCTGATCGTTCTTGGTCCAGACCACCTGGGGCTGCGGCTTTCCCTGGAGCAACCCGTGCAGGCAGGTTGGGAACCACTCGAGGGCATGGTCCCGGTGGGGTGGGCAGAGCCACCCCGCTGTGTCCAGGTAGCCACGGCCTGGATATAGCCTCTCCTATCCAGCAAGGGCCAGGGAAAAAAACTATGCCTGATTCCCACCCGCCCCACTGCCAGGAATCTGTCAGGCTCCAGGGATGATGCTGACACATGCTGGTCCCCAAAGTCCCCATGGAGCAAGTCCTTTTGCCTGCCCAGGTTTTTGCAGACAGAGCTATGCTCATGCTGCCCAGGTGCTCAGCATCAGGGGCTTGAGTTTGGCATCAAGGGCTGATTCATGCCTGGAACATGGCCAGCACAGGCTCCCAGCTGCCTACAAGACATGGGATGGACACCTCCCACGTTGCAGGGGCACCTTTCTGCCTCTTGCTTCTCCCTGCTTGGCTGGGGTGTTTCTTGGATGGCTTTTTCCCTTTACAGATGCCCTGGTGGAGGTGCTTTTGGGACGCCACAGGCAGCGTGTAATAAATCAGCTCAGGAGATAAACTCCAGCTTGGTCCACCACCAGCATCAGCTTTGGTCCCTCTACCACAAAGCCTTGGGACTATCCTGCTCCAAATGCAGCTGGGAGGAGCCCTGAAATTGTGCTTCTGGGTCCTGCAGCATGTGGCTGGGCCCCTGCCCTGCTGAGCTGGGTATGATCTGAACAGGGCTCATGGGCCAGGACAGCAGCAATACCCAGCTCATGCCCTAGTGGGCATGAGTGGGATCTCCATCAATGCCATCAGTAAAGATGCTGCAGGACCAAAAATGGGATCTGAGCAGGATGCCTGGCCCCAGGCATACCATGCTGGCAAGAAAAGTCACTGTGGAAACCAACTTGTGGTGAGAAAACCCAAGAACTTCAATCCCAAATTGCTCACCTACCTGGAAAGGGATCATCAGGTTCACAGCATCCCCAACGTGCCTGACGTAAGTCTGCCGCAGGTGACGAGGCATGCGGATCCTTGGGAGCTCTGGGGACCAGAAGGTGAAGTTTTGGGGCCAGAAAATCAGAGACCCCAGCTCACAGCCCAAGAGGTCCCACACTCCTGCATGGGTCAGCCCATCCCATACATCCCCCACTTGGCCGTCAGGATGTCCTGCCCTGAACCACCTCTTCCTTCTCATCTCCAGGACCGTGCTTCTCTTTGCAGGGCCACACCAGCCAACCCCTTTGCCAGCACCCCCAAAATTACTTCCTCGCCCATCCTTGAGCCCATGGTGACCAACGTGTGCTTTGCCAGCACAGCCTGCATGGCAGCAAAGCGGCGGACAGCATCTCCTGGTCAGGAAATACTTCTCCCCCAGCTCAGAGAGCAGACTTTCTGGAGACTCACAACCCAGCAAGGACGAGGGTTGGTGAGCTCCATCGCTGTGGGCTCAGGGCTGCCAAGAGGCCAAGGTGGCTCACAGGTCCACACAGCAGAGCCGGAAAAGCCCCAGGCTGGATGAGGAAGGCTAACGCCCCCAAGGGAACATAACAAAGATAAGCAAAAAAGTAATAAATAAATAAATAAATAAACCACCAGAGAATGCTGATGGAGTGCGCATCTCCTTCCCGGGGTGAAAATAGCAGCCGCGTAACCCAGCCGGCGTGGTGCCAGCAGTCCTGCTGGGGAGGCATCGGGTTTACGTGAGCCCCTCATAAAAGAGCCGTGTGTCTCTGCCTGGATTAAACGTGCCGGAGCTCAGCTCTTGGGAGGGGGCTCGGGGAGGCCAGAATTAAACCATGAGCGAGCGATGCCTGAACAGCTGTGAGCGTGAGAGGGCTGGGGAGGGCCAGGAGATGCCCGGCGGTCCCAGATGGCCCCGCTGACAGCTGGGGTGGGCTCTGCTCCGTGCAATGCAGCCCTTTGCTGCAGGAATCCACGCCTCGGTGCTGCCACTTGGACTCATCCATCCCAGTGGGGCAGAGAAACCCAGAGGGGCATGAATTCACGGGTGTTTTCCCCAGCTCAGCTGGAGAGGGCTGGTCGGGGTTGGTGGCCCAGGTGAAGCGTGGCCGTGGCTGAAAAAGCATTTTTCTTGCCCTTGTTCCCTGCACAACACAACTCCTGTGCCAAATCCTTGGCTGGTTTCTCCCCGTCTCTCTCCCCGCCTCCCAAACCCACTCGCCTTCCCTCGACCCACCTGTTCTCAAGCTCCCTGCCGCCCGTACTGCTGCTATTTAAAAGCCCTTGTGACGCTATAAATGAACTGGGGAGAGGTACAAAATGCAGTCCTGAATAAAACGTAAAGACCAGCATGTAACGGGCAGGGTGGGGAGGAGCAGGCTCCTGCACCCAGCACACACCAGCACTGCCGGGGCAGACACGGGGTGGCAGCAGCCTGGAGGGGTCATTTGTTGCTCAGCAAAGCCAGGAAGGACATGCAGGGCTGTGTTTCAGATAAAACACAAAAGTTGGCAAGTGCCATTTGCTGATAAAGAATTTTGGTCAGCAGAAAAAAAATAAATAAAAATAGGAATCTTAGAGGAAGAGCAAGTTGCACATGGGTCTTCCAGCCCTTGGGGTTTTACACCTCTCAGCTGGTGCACGTGGTTGGGAAAAAGTCTGCAGCAAGGACAGGCAGCTTGGCCTGGGGGGTGCAGCACGGGACTAGAAGTGGGAAACCTGAGCCACGCGTTTGGCATCTCCTCCCAGTCCCCCACGGCTCGGTTTCCCCAGCCCCACAAGGAAAATAGCAGTGACTTTGGGATCTGGAGGTGAACGCGGCAAGGAGAGAGATGCCACCTGCCAGACACCTCTGATATTTCTGCTTCAGCCACCGAAGGATCTGGCCCCACCAGGCAGAACCTGGACAAGGCAGAGGACACAGCACCCACTGAGCCATGTCCACAGCCCCTGCAGGACCCGTTCCAGACACTGACAGTCCTCTCCAAACCCTTTCTGGCAAAAAAAAAAGCTGACAGTTTCTGGAATAACACCCGTTATCGTTATTACTATTTTTAAACAGAAGGAAGAATCTGTTCTTTGAGTAATAGGAAAAATTTGCACATTAAGAATTCCTTGTAAAGGACAAATAAGTCTCTACTTGCTGTTGGATAAGTGAAAACCAACTTTGCAATCCTGCATCAGCCTCAGCACTCTCACAGCACCCCAGCAGGAATGTGAGTCTTCCTAAGCATGGGAGCAAGTCATTCATTAGCGTGTTCAGCATGATTAAAGTTCCCGTGCTCCCGACAACCCGCTCTCGACTTTCCTGAGCTAAACAAACAAAGCTGCCACCGCCCGACACGCGTGTGCTGGCACACTAGAGACGTGAGCGTGGCCAAGGAGAGGAGATTTCCATTTCCCAGCCATTGCAATGCGATGGGACAACACGGCCCTGTAATTTGGGCGCAGCACTTTTCCCCCAAAGCCTCGCCATCTACAGGACCGGTGCCTTGCACTCAGGAAGCGTCGTCCCCATCCCACCCCGAGGGAACTGGGCCCAGTTCTGGAGGACAACATCTCGGTGAAAGGCTGGATTGCGACACATGAGAGGGCAGAGGCTGTTGGGGCTGTAGGGATGGGCTGTGACTCCTTTGCCTGCTGGCAGGGCACGCGGGGACCATGCGTGTCCCCAGTACTCACGGGTGATCTCTCTGATGAGCACCGGCTGCTCCAAGGTAGTCGGGACGCTGGTGCCGCTGGCGCTGACAGCCTTCACCCGCACCTGGAGCTTCTCACCGGAGCTGAGGTCCTGGATCGTGTACCGGGTGGAAAGAAAGGGCTCCTTGTTCACCTCTGCCCAGTCTGTGCCTAGAACAAACCCAGCGGAGCACTTCAGCCATGGCACGGACAGGCGGATGGATGCACATCCCCCAAGCAGCAGGATCAAACCCCAAGGGGCGAAACCCAGAGGCAGAAAAACGCTTCCTTGCGGAGGCACAAGCAGAAAGATTCATCCCATTGGATTTGGGGGCACCGAGAGAAAAAGGCATCGGAGGGAGGGGGCTGGCCTCCCCCCTGCGAGGAGTGTGGGTTACCAAATGCTGGCAGATGCCCAACTGCTGAGCAGGGGGCTGCTTGCAAGGCATTAGGCCAATAAATGTGGTCTCTGCTGACCTTCCAGGTGCATTTCTGGAAGTAGTTAAGATCCTCTGACCACCCTGCCAGCCTATCCTCTTCTCCTGCTGCTCCAGGATACCTTGCTGGGGCTTGCCACGCTCCCCAGCCCGTCCTCATCGTCAAGCAAGCTCTGCCCATCGCCTGCAAATGGCATTAACCAGAGCAGCCCTCCCTCAAACTTGAACCAGCCCCCCCAGCCATGGTCTTGTAGCAGCTCAGATACAGCAATTTGAGTCCGCGTGGCTACCACTGAATGACTACAGCTCTTCTGTCACCCAGCCAAGCCCAAAGCAAGCTAGGAGAGCATCCAAAACCGTGCTCTTTGGGAGGCTGTTAGACAGCTCCCTCCAGGAACGGCTTCTCCCAGCAAGGGCCTCCTCACATTCCCAGTTCCAAGCTCATTCACTCTCACCCCAAGCCCCAGCAGGGCTTCAAGAGAGTGCCAAAAAGACTTCTCAACTCCTACCTCATCCCACCAACTGGCAACGCAACCAGAGAGCCATGGGGAATCGCTGCCAGCCACCAGCCCATCTCCACCCACCGCAGCCTTCGTCCCTCCAGGCTCCTCGAACCCCATCTCCCTCCGGGCTGGGTTTGCCTGCTGCCTCATGCCAGCCTCTCTGGCATTGCCCAGCCCTTTCCTTCCTCATCCTCCCACCGTCTGTACATCCTTTTGAGCATGGGAGAATTGTGTCTTCTTTCCTCTCAGGTCTCTTAATCCTATCCTACCCCAAATCCATGCAGAGCTGGTGGCCACCAGGGACCACCCCCAGTGGGCACAGTGGTCTCTCCTCCACCCTCTAGCTGGATGCAGCAGTGCTGTTAGACCCTGGGGTCTTGCTAAAGAGATCACTGATATCTGAAGCAGATAAAGAACCAATTTGGGCAAAGAGAGGGGAACAGGATACAGGGAAACACTGCCAGGTTCTGCCCAGCTCCGTCCCACACCAGCGCCCCATGCTTACGAGGCAGGAAAGCCCAAGCCTACTTCCATCTTTGCAGATCTCCACCACGTATCCATCCAGGCCTGACCGGCCCGTCTTCTCAGGGGCTTTCCAGGTCAGTGTAACCGAGTTTTCGCTCACTTCTTCCACAGCCAGGGACAAGGGGGAGCTGGGTGGCTCTGTAACAAACCCACAGCGGTGAGGGCAGGGTCCCGGGCAGCGGGACCTCAGCCCACCCACCTCCTAACCCCCCCCCCAGCCCATCCTCGTGCATCCCCCTCCCCATTTCAGTGCCCAGTCCCCTCCTCACCTGCTTTGGGTTTCTCAGGCTCAGGGGCAGGGGGCTCAGCTGGGGGGGCTGGGGAACCTTCTTCGGGGGCTGGAGTTGCTTCTGCTGTGGGGACGGGAGCTGCATTGTCTGTGGGGGCTGGGGGCTGCTCCGTAGCAGGGGGCTGCTCGGGGGCTGGGGTCTCTTCAGCAGCTGGTGCTGGTGTTGCTTCTTCTTTTGGGGCTGGTGCTGGTTCTTCCTTTGGGGCTGCGGGAGCCGGGTCTGCGGCTGGAGGTGCGGTTTTGCCAGTCATTGCTGCAAAGCCTAGGGGGTGTTTTGGGGTCTCTTCTCTGGGATCTCTGCTCTGGATTGGGGTCCCGGCTCCAGACCAAAAGTCTCTCCTCCAGACCTGGGATCTCGACGCTGATGATGGGGTCCCTGCCCCAGACCAGGCGTCTCCACTCTGGATCTGGTGTCTCGACTCTGGACGGACAGTCCCCGCTGCAGGACGGCTGTGCTGGGAGGGGGGGAACCAGGTCACTGAGCCAGGACAGGGGCTGGGAGATTTTTATAGGCTTGTGCTGGCACTTGTCACCTCCCTGCAAACCAATCTGCCTGCGCAGGCGGGGGCTGCCAGGAATAGCCACCCGGGACCTGCACATTCAGCAGCATGTCCCTACCCCCTCCTATGGGACTGCAACACATGGTCCTGCCCCCCCGCCACCTCCCAGGCCCACACGGGACTAAGCAGGCCAGGGCCAGGTCACCTTTCTTTGGGGACAGAGCTCCTCTCCCCACCGCCAAAGCTCCTGGTAGATCCTGCACTGCTCCCCCAGCCCACCTGCCCCCCATGTCCCATGTCCACAGTCCCTACCACAACCCCAAGTCGCTCCATTCCCAGCTTGGTTTCTCCACCACGGTCCCTTCCAGCCCTCAACACAGCCCCCATGGGCACAGCAGGTGCCCATATCCCAGCCCTGCACACCCACCACCCTCAAGAAGGTAGATCGCAGGCCCACACTATGTTCTCCAGCCTCTGCCCTGCACGTACCATCCCTTGTCCATGGGGTCTGGTCACCCCAGGCCTCATGTCCAGCCACCCGTCTGCCAGCCCCAAACGGATTCACCCCAAAGCCCCATGGTGGCCCAGGAAAGCCCTGTTAGTCTGTAGGATATAAACCTGCTCACCCCTTGCCTGTCCTCATTTCTCTCGCTTGTCGTGTGAGACGCTACTAAAAATGTCTCCGTAACCCATGGTCTAATTCTTCGCCTTCCTCAAATTCGGTCAGCAGAGTGTTTCCTCCTGTTCCCAGCTGCTCGCCTGCCTCCAGAGATGCTGCTGTGGAGGAGCCAAGCAGGCCCGGTTCTCCTGGGCACTGCTCCAAAGGCTTTCGTGGTCCCCAGGAAACATCTCCAAACATGAACATCGCGGTCAAGAGGCCACTGCCGGACAAGAGCAAAACCCCCTTGGCCAGACTGGTGTTTAACGGGATGGTGACATCCCAAAAAACAGCCAGAGGGCTCTGAAGGATGCGTCCCTCATGGAGCAGGAGCTCTGCACAGGGACACAGAGGGGTGATCACTGATCCCCAGAAAGAGCACGAAGGAGCCCCTGCACTTTCTGCTAGCCCTGCTCCTGTAAGCCGAGTAGAAAACCCATCGCAGCCCCCAGCCTCATGGGTTACAGGGGGATCAGGTAACAAGAGCACAAACCCTCCTGCTGCCCCCATCTCCCTGTGGGCCCTGGAGGCTGAGCCTGGCAGCACAACCCTCCTGCTCCAGGGATAAGGTTTTCCCCCCCAGTTATTTCAGCGACTGCATTTGGCAGCAGGACAGAGCCAGGACACCAAGAGATGGTATCAGTATCTCAGGGAGGGTATCTTTCCTCCAAAACTACGTGATAACCCCAGCGTTCCTCTTCTAATTTCACCAGTGAGCAGGAATGTCACTAATAATGGCTCCTCCTTCTCCTACAAGGCCTTTGGGTGCCAGAGGGCTGAGCTCCCTGAGGCAGGGGAGGGTGACACAGGGTTCCCAGCGATTTTACTGCACCCCATGGATGGGTGCTGGCAGTTCCCCTGCTCCCTGGAGCATGTTGGAGCCAAGTGGGTCACAATCCAGAAAATTTTCTGCAGCTGCTCTGGCTATAAAGAAGACAATCCTGCTCCCCAGCACAGCAACGTAGGGCTAGAGGAGACCATCCATCTGTTCTTCTCCAGCTGTCCCCAGAGGCGCTGGGACCCAGAGGGTGGGACTGGGGAAACCCCATTTCCTCTGTGCCACGACCCACAGGGATTTCATCCTGTTCTGGACGATCTCAGCATCTTCTCAACCTAGAGGGAGGTGGGATGAAACCTTTAAAAGCCCGTCTAGAACCGGTGCTGGCAGTAGTCCTACCTCTGTGACTATCAGAGTGACATCTCCATGGGGACTTGAAGCAGACAAACACTCAGCCTTGTCTGTGGGACACATTCACCTGGCCCACGCCTCGATGGCTCCATCTGCTCAAATGTGTTCCATCATCTCCAGGCTCCCACAAACAGCATCACCTCTGCTTGGAAATCTTTGTGTGTTTTTTTTTCCTGAAGGTGGTTGTGGTGTCTAATCTAAACCAAAACACTTTGCAAAAAGCATGTTTCTTTTGATTACGTGTTAAAAAAAAAAAAAAAAAAGCAATTTAAAGAACTCAGAAAGGGGAAAAAATCAATACCAAAACTATAGTTCATAAGGAAATGAGCACTCAGATTTCTCTTCTATTTCAATTTGGGTGAGTGCAGCTGAAAATTAAACACTTTCCTCTGGAAAAAGAACATCAATGCAATTATTTCACTTGCAGTTCTTGATATGAATGAAATTTGAGGTTTTAAGACCTGCTCGGTGACGTTTAGATGCTGTTTTCTCTGTTGACTCATGGGATGACTCATAGGTTAAGAGCAAGTGAATCAACGTGGTTTATCATCCAGACTTATCTGGGCCACGTTACTGTAGTATGTTGGCATCTTGTTTATTCTCACTTCGCAACGAGACCGACGGATGTCGAATACACCAAGCGCAGAAGCACTGCGCTCCCTGCCATAGACCACAAAGGCATCGTGGCAGGTTGCCCAAATCCAAAGTCAAAGGGTTCCTACAGGGACAAGCCACAGGAGATGAGGGTCTTTGGTTATCCACCACGACAGCTTCGCTTGTGGGTACAAAACAGAGAGGGAGAAGCTGCTCCCATGGAGCCACTCCACCAGCCGGGGTGGAATGTGGTGTCCCAGCAAGAAGACCCCCCATTTTGGGGGCACAAAAGTTAATTTGGGGACGGAGACAAAAGGAGATGCTGTGGTGGTTTTCCTCAGGTGGGCAGGCAAGCTCCACCACAACTGCTCTCTCACTTCCCCTCCTCAAAGGGAAAGGAAATAGTCTGCGAAGGGCTCAAGGGTTGAGATAAGGACAGAGAGATCAGATCGCTCAACAGTTATCATGACAGACAAAACAGACTCAGAGCAGGGAGACAGTAAGATTCATTGCCTATTGCTAACAAGCTAGGGAAGTGAGAAACAAAGAAAAGAAACCAAAAACACCTCCTCCCCCCCAAGCAGCATGGGGAAGGGGAACGGCGGCTGTGGTCAGTCTATGGCACTTCGTCTCTGCCATCCTTCCCAAACTGAGCCTGCAGGGGCTGCCCACAGGCCACAGCTCTTCAGGAACTGCTCCCACACAGCTCCATCTCACGGGGTCCATCCCCCAGGAGCAAACTGCTCCAGCACGGGTCCCCCACGGATGGGTGGCAGCTCCCCCCAGATCCCCTGCTCCTGCGTGGGCTCCTCTCCATGGGCAGCTTCTGGGTTCTTCTTGCAGAAGCCACCCCTGCAGCCCCCTGCTACCCAAACCTTGCCACGTAAACCCACTGCCGATGTCCCCTGGGTGAGTGCTGCACCTCGGCATGAAAACTGAGCACATTGAGGCAGATGGGGGTTGAATGTTAAAATTTTAGTAATAATGTAAATAACAATGTATTTTGCCTGAAACTCAAAGTATTTGGGGATTTAGCTGAAATGCTGGGTATTCACATTTTCCGGTGAGAAATGATCCTTTCTGTACGGGAAGTAGGTACTATTTAGAAATTGGTTTTGGCCAACATTTCCAGCCCACATTTATGGATACATTGCCTTACTTATCTCCCAGGTAAAATATAGGACTAAGTGATGAGATCTTAATTTCTTGCTTACAGAATTAGATCCTCCTCATGTCGCTGTAATCCAAGCCCCCCACAAAGAAGCAGCATGGCCATTTTTCTTGCTGGGCTTATTGACAGGACCCCAGTGCAGAGAGATAAATCTGGCCGCACCCCTGAAGAGCCAGGTTAGGAAATCATAGCATCAGGGACGTGCTGGGTGGAATGGAGGAAAGCCCAGGCATTCCCGACAGTGACAGCTGATGTGTCTGTGTGGGAAGACAGAAGATGCCTCTGACAGCTGGACCAAATCCAGGAGGATTTTAGAGATTTCAGCCCCTGAGCAGGTCTCCAGTATTCAGCAAGAGGTGGCAAGGTTTTTCTACTTGCGTGCCTGAAGCCAAGCAGAGACACCAAAGGCCCAGAATAAATGAAGGATGTGTGTTGTATGGGTTCCTCAAAGGTAGGGTTGGAAGGGACCCTTAAAGACCACCCAGCCCAACTCCCCTGCTGTAGGCAGGGGTACCCGACACCAGACCGTGTTGTTCAAAGCCCCATCCAAACCTATTTCCAATGATGGGGATAACCACAACTTCTCTGGCAACGTGTTCCCGTGTCTCAACACATTCATTGCAAAAAATCTCTTCCTTCAACCTAAACCTACCCTCTTTCAGTTTAGTACTGCTCCCCTTGTCCTGCCGCTATGGGCCCTGATAAGGAAGTCTTTCTCCATTATTGTTGTAAGTGCCCTTTATATATCGTAGGCATCAACAAGGAGCAGCCATCCACTGCCTGTATCAGGGTGGCGAAGGGAACACCCAGGGCCGACAGCATTCCCATTGTCACCCCACCACGGGATATAGCCAAAGCCAGCCAGCAGGAGGGGCCAGGAACCTTCCCCATCTCCAAATGGCCACATCCAACCCTGCATATGCTATGTGGCCTGGGAGTCCATGGAAGACTCCACAAACAGCCTGGAGAAATGCCCCAAACCCAAGATTTCAGCAGAAAGGAGGTTCTCAACCCCCTCTAGGGCAGCCACAGATGTGGCTGGAGATGGTTCCCATGCAGGGCTGTCCCCTCCTATGCAGCACGGGGACCTCCTTTCTCCATCCCCTACCTGGGGGGTTAAGCCAGAGCTCCAAAAACCAGGGAGCTCACACAGAGACCACTCAGTCACCAACCACGGCTGCCAGCTCAGGGTTTCTCGGTGTCCTGCAGGCCACATCACGCCTGCCCGGCTCCCAGCAGCATTTCCAGGCTCCCCGTCACTGTGATATTCGCGGCGCGCTGAGTCAAGAGGCCAGGGCAGGCGGCAGGTGGGCTGGGACGTAGACAAGCTTTCCGAATTGTGCGCCACACGCAAGCAGAGGCTTACTTCACCCTGCAGCAATGAGCGCAAGCAGGGGCTCCTGGGCTGAGCGGGGACATGGGCTTGACCCCCCTCCTGAAGTCCCCCAGGCAGGAGATTGAAGATTGCACGGCTTTAAAATGTCCTTGTCAGGCGTAGAAAACACAGCCAGGCACCAGAGATGCGGCCAGCTTGATTCAGGGTGTCTCCGAGCTCCCACTGGGATCTCCGCCAGGCACAGAAATATGGTTTGTGCAGCCGCACCTGGTGCACGCTTGGGGATGTCCCCGTTGCGTGGTCACGCATCAGCTCCCAGCACCAGCACCCAGCATCACCACGGCTCCATTCAGCACCTGGGGTTCCCCCACCCTCAGCATCAGCCCATTGGGTACCCGGAGCTGAAGCCTTCCCACTGGCATCGAGAGCTGCCAGATGTGGGCAGGACTCAGGGATGCAAACACCCAGCCCCACCGGCATCTTCAGGGTGCTATTTTTGGGCAGCGATGGGATAACTCTCCTCCAGGCTGGCAGGGAGAGAGAGAAACAGAGAAACCCACGCGGGGATGCCTGGGCTTTGCCCAGTGCCTCACTGGGAGCTGAGCCCAGTTCAGTTTCTCCGGGGATGGCACCATGATGGGGACACCACGGCGGAGCAGCATCGCCGCTGCGGTCCCCTGGCACATCAGGACGCGAGGTCGGCACAGGGCAGGAACAGTGACCTCCTGGGACAGGACGTGACGGGCTGGCAGAAGCACTCACGGACCTTGGCACCACATCAGTTGCCTGCCGTGCCTCTGGCACCCAGAAGCGATGACAAACCCAGGGCATCGCTCTGCCTTTGGTGGCTCTTTTTCCAGTCCTGCGCCAGCAGGAGCTTACCTAGGACAGGCTGAGCCCATGCCAGCCCCACTGCCCACAGCTTGCCTGGGGGTCACCTCCACCGAGGGTAGGGGACAGCAGCTGGGGACACCAACAGGGCTCTGTCACCACCTGCCCTGTCTGGTCCCACTTTGGGACAGGGAAAAGCTGCAAACAGCACCTTGCGTTCTGCCCTCCTTCATCAAATGTCAGGTGCTCAGCAAGTCCCAAAATGATCCAAGCAACCCCTGCTATTTTATATCAGATTTTCCCCTGAGGGTGGGGGAAAACGCAACCACACAGCTACACGTTTCGCTCCCCGAGCTGTGCCCTGGGCCAGCAGGCAGGGAGTTGGGATGCTCTGCAAGAGAAGGAACCAGCCCAGCCCCGGGCTCCACCAGTACCAAGGGCAGATTTCTTCACCGTGCCAGCTGCTTGTTCAGGTGCTTGCTCACCTTACAAAGGGACAAACATCCCAGCCCAGAGTCCTGACTTGCTGACCTCTGTGCCTGCAGCCCCAGACAGTACCCAGTATGTCCCAGTTAGCCCAGCCCTACTGTAAAAAACACACCACTGGCCCACTACAGCCTGGGCACATGCTCCTGGTCTCACTGGACCTTCAGCATCCCCTTACCTCCACCAAGGCCTCCTCCGGTGTTCTCAAGGCTCCTCTACCAGGATCAATCTCTCTGCTTCCCTTTCCCAACTCCTCCCTTGCATTTTCACATCCACACCCCTCATTTCTTCACCCTAAATGTTTCCACCTGCACCCTCACCTGCCTCCATCCCCTCCTCCTTCCTGCACCCTCCTCCCCTTGCCCTATGCAGAGTCCTTGTCGTGCTCCACCCCATTGCGGTAGAGCAGGGAATGTGTTTTTTTTGGCTGAAAGCATCAAAGCTGCTGGGGACCAGCGTGATGTCCTGCACCCATCCCAGCTCTGGTGGCACCAGGACCAGCCATGGTGTGGATGGGGCAGCTGGTAGCCTGCAGAGGTCCCCAAGGCCACTGTGGTGGTGGCAGGCACCCTGAGGGCTGTCCCTCCCCAGGATGCTTTGAAGCCAAGGGGAGCAAATCCTAGGCAAAGAGTAGCAGGTTTTGGACCCCCCCCCCCCAAAAAAAAAAAAAACAAAACTCTTCCCAGGCACCTTCATGTGGGACCCTCCCTGCTGCGCCCCCCTCCCTGCAGAGTTTGTTGGATCAGAGGGGCTACAAGGCATCGGAGCATCCTCAGATCCCAGTGACTCATGCCAGGCCCCAGTAACTGGGAAAACAAACTGGTTTAGGGTTGTCCAACAGTGGTTCAGCTGCACCCTTCACTGCTGCCACCAGAGAGCATCATGGGGACATTTAATCGAGCAGTCCTCACCCTAGATCCATCCCAAACCCTCCCGATACAGAGCCAGGCTGAGCCTGCTGATGGCTTTTGCCATGAACACATGCAGGGAGCTGGTTCCCATCTCCTGGGGGTTAGGAGGTGGCACAGATCCCAGGGGATCTGGTGACAGCAGAGGGGGGCTGTGGTCCTTAGGAAGGAGGAGAACCTCCCCAAAAACAGTGGTCAGATGGTGTGGGGAACACCCCAAGATCCCACGACATTCCTCCCCAGCTCCCGCAAAGCCGTCGCGATCCCACAGGTGGCAAAATGCTGCAGGAACGCTCGGGGACATCCAGCCCCAAGTGCCGGTGATGTTGAGAAGCTGATTTAATTTCACAACCTGCAAAGCCCTTGGGGAGGAAACGGGGCCAGGACGCTGGGGCTGGCTCTTTGCTATCCCTGGCACTCTGACTTCAAAAATGAAGCGCCACAGGCGTGCACAAATCCACATCCTCCTCACATCCCACCCTGCCACCTGTATGGGCAAAAACACCCCCGGTGTCCCCTTTCTGCTGCTGCTCGTGACTGGGGTCACCTCCTCCTTGCAGGGCGCGGGGAAGCTGACGTCCTTTGCACCCCAGCACAGCAGCCAGCGGGGACTGGGGGGAACGGGGAGGGGGGGGGAGCAGCCAGCAGCCGGTTATCTGATCCCGGCTGCTCCGGTGTAAACTTAGCATGGCCTTTCGGAAAGTTCTTGCTGTGGCAAAACACGCAGTAAATCACTGCTCCGGATGCCAACAATATTTCGAGATTAGCAAATCTTACAGAGCTCCTTGAGTAAACGCTTGGTTCAGGGTCAAGGTTTGCAGCCCTGTCAAGTGTAACTGGGGGGCTCTTGCTGTGCCGGTGCACCCCGGCCCCCCGGGACTGTGCTGAGCTGCAAATGCTTCTTGCTCTTTGGGGAGAGTGGGGCAAAGTCTCGAGCTCAGCTGGGCACTAATTCTGCACCAGAGTCCCGCTTGGGGGGCGAAGAGGTGGGAGAAACACAGGATAGGGGCAACAAGCACCTGGGAGCCAGCACCACGTGCACCCAGACGGACGCAGGCTTTGCATGCTGCAGCTGATTAACACCTGAAACACACTGCCAAGGCCAAAGCAGCTCGGAGATGGCATTTTAAACCAGGACACGTTCCTGGCTCGTTATGGGGAGGCTGAGGAAGGTCTTGTGCTACACCTGAGGCGAGGCTGCGCAGCGCGACCCTTTCCATCTATGGATGCCCGCTTGCAAACCAGCGGTGCCAGCCCAGCCGTGAGCCTGTAAGCTGAGACGTCTTTGCTCCTCCTGACCACCAAACAGCCCCAGAAAGGAACGGTTTCCCTGCACTATATTTCCATGGAGGGGGGAGGCTGCAGCCCAGCACCAATCCTGCCCTCCCATCCGAGCCCCTCTGCCATGCACAGGGCAGAATAAATCCCAAGGGCAGATTAAAATACTTGGGATTAAAACCGGTTTGGTGCAAGGAAAAGCAGATGGATTTGGTTTTCTTTTTAATCACTGGGAGCTTTGCACCCCCCTCTGCAACCACCATGCAAGAAATAGTCCCTAAATCTAAAAGATGAGGCTTCTTTTTCATGCAGCAATGTGTGGCGTGTGTGTGTGGGGGGGGTGATTTTGAAACAGGGCTCTCTGCACCCTGGGTATGGGAGCAGGGGGGTGTAGGGCCAAAGGGGATGCATCTTGCTAAGAAGCCCCATTTTCAGTGTCCCATGGGGGTTGGCATCTCTCCTCCTCACCCAGTCTGGGACTGCTTCACTCCTGGTTGTGGGACGGAGCATCCCAGCTGGCGCTCAGCCCCTGTGTCCAGGCAGGGCCCCCTGCACCCCTGAGCATCAGGGGAAAGGGGCAGGTGGAGGACGTCGCATGGCACCCCGATTTGGGGATCACCCAGCTCCAAACAGGGCAGGAATGGTGCAAACACAAGTGAGCTGAGCCCACCAGCCCTCAGCAAACCTCCAGAGAGCCGGACAAGCAGGGAGAAAAGTCTCCGGAGGAAGCTTCCCTCTGCCGCCAGCTCTCCGAAGTTTCTTTGCTCGAATGCTGCCATCCAGTGGGACAAACGCCCTGGAGTGGGAAAAAGCTGGAAACGTGGCCGTGGGGGTCCTGGCCCCAACCCCAAGGCAGGTCACCAGCCCCAGGCTGCCCAGGGGGGGTCCTGCCAGGAACCTGAGCCCCCGGCTCCATGCCCCAGCCCTTGTTTTGTTAGGGGGTGAAGTCAACAGCCCTGCAGGGATGCTGAGCCAAGAAGCTCCAGCTCCTAACGTCCTCCCGAAATGTGGCACCTGGTGAGGGGATGGGAAAAGGAGTCCCAGCACAATGCCCAGGGCTCCGCAGGGAGAGGGTTTGCAGCGGGATGTTTGCGTCCTGAATACACCACGCTAGCAGAAAACCAAATACCAGCGTGTATTCATCAGCACTGGGGCTGCAAGGGATAAACAAAACACAAAGCTCCCCGGGCTCAGTTTGGTGAAGCAAAACAATTTTGGCAGCGGCAACGGAGCAGTGCAACGGCGAGCTTTGCATCCGCAGTGCCCAGAAGCCCCCCGGATCCCACAATGTGCCCGTTTGTTGTCACGGTGGGTGGCTGGGATCCTGCAGCAAAGAGCTTTCAGTGGGAATATTCAAAGTTCAACCTCTTTCAGCAGCGCAAGGTTTGCTGGATTGTGCCAGGGGCACAAAGGGACAGTGTTTGCTTGGGAGCGGGGAGGTTTGTGGCTGGGAACACGGCTCTTTTCTTCTGGGCACAGAAGGCATCTGAGCAGAGTCAAGGCGTTATCGAAGCAGGATCGTAGTCAGAAGCTTGGCTTAAAGGGAGCAAGGAGAAAATATTTGTGCATACGGAAAAAATAAATAAAAAAATCTGGGGATTTCTTCTGGCTGAAGGCAGCAGCCATTCTTCCAGAGTCATTCCGGTTTCCAGGAAAGGAGGGATTTTCCTCTGAAATTAAAAGGGAAAACCCCTAAATTTTTATTCTCCTGCCGTGCCAACAGGAAATTTCTCCATGGAGCAACAAACATGCCTGCTGCCCTCTCCTCCAAGATGCACAAGTGCTCTTCCAACCCCTTGAGATCAGCCAGAAACTGTCCCCAGACCAGCAAATCCCTGAGGACCGCAGCAAGGCAGCAGCAGCAGGGAAGGAAAGGGGACGGGAGTTATCGCAAAGCACAAAGGGAAGGGATTTGGTGTAGGAAAACTGGGCTATGTCTGAAAACAGCCACACTCCAGCACAAAGGCTAAGGTCTGTGCATTGCTCGTCACACCTAAAATCCTCATAGCTGTGCCCAAAGCCCCCTCTGGGTGCTTTATTTGCTGTATAAGCACTGCCTAAGAGAGGTAGAGGAAACATTGAGGGTCTGGGCAGGTGAATGATGAGGAAAGGGGATTTTTTTTTTAAAGATATCACTGGTTTTAGAGAACCTTTTCCCACTGATGGGTCTGGAGCGGTGAAACCACGAGCAAAGCCCAGCAAAGCAGAACGACCGAGCCCTGCTTCCGAGCTGGCCCCTGGCCTCTGCAGCCCTGGAGCTGGCCCAGCTACCTCTGAGTCACCCGGGGAAGGCAGCAAAGCTCTGCCCACTGGACAAACGCCAGCACAGGTGACTGCACAGCCCGGCCGGCGTTCCCAAGTCCAGACAAGCTCGCAGCCATGGGGATGAAAGTGTGGGGGCAGCGGCAGGGCTGGATCTCCAGCACGCCGCAGAGCAGACCCCAAAACCTCTGGCCCCTAAAGGGGGCTGTTCAGCTTCACCCCCGGCTTCGGGGTGTACCCTCCCGGCCCCTGGGCAGCTCCCCCCTACCCGGGCTGGGGCCGGCTCCCCACCTTGACACCCAGGGGGTATTTCCCCAGTGCCTGACTCCCCCATGCCCAGGTCCCCCTGGGTCCCCGGTGCCCGGTGCTCCCTGGCCCCTCGTACCCAGGGATGCTCCCGGCTCCCCCACACCCAGGTCGTCCCAGGACCCCCATGCCCGGTGCTCCCGGTGACCGCTGCTCCCGGCTCTTCCTCCCCCGGCCGCTCCCGGTGCCCGTGCCCTGTCGCTCCCCGTTCCCGGTGTCCCCACCCCCGTAACCCAGCCGGTGCCAGGTGCTGTCCGGCTCCCCCCCGCTCCTCCTCTCTCCTCTCTTCTCCTCTCCGCCCCGTCCCGTTCCGTTCCGTCCCTCCTCCCCCGGGAAAGCGAAAGCGCAACGGCGGGCGGAAGCCGAGCCGTGCCGCGCCGGGGGCGCACGGGGGCCACCATGGCATCAAACATCGGCAACTTCTTCCGACGGAGCCTGCGACGATCGAGCCGCAAAGGTGAGGGCAGGGAGGAGCCGTCGGGACGGGACGGAGCCGGTACCGGTGCCGGGGACGGTGCCGGCGGAGCGGGGACTTGCCCGGGTAGCGCAGCTCAGCCCCACCGGGAACGGCCCCGGTAGGGTCCCCCCAGCCATGCCCGGTGCCCTCCCCACATCCCCGGTGCCCTCTCCACATCCCCGGGGCTCGCCGCAACCTCTGCGGGGCTCAGCCCTTGTGCTGCGCCCCTTCCCCGCGGAGCCAGCCCCGTCCCGAACGAGTCCCCTCCATCCCCCGGGGATTCGCCCACCCCCGGGCACTGGCACCCAGCCCTGGAGGTTGGCACCCACAGCAGGGGCAACCCCCGGTTTCTCCCCAGCCACGTCCCCAGAGGCTTTGCCAGCCCTTTGCCCGCTGAGCTGGCATCGTGGCTCCGGGCATGGTGGCCACACGAGCCCTCGAACTGGCCCGGAGCAGCTCCACCAGCCCCGACATCTACGGGGTGCGGTGCCACCGGGGCAGGCAGCACCGCAGGGCCCCCGGGAGGGTGGCGCAGAGCTTGGTCCTTTGGGATCTGCCAGCACTGCCGAGACAGGGGATGGATGGGGGGCTTTGGCTTGCCCCCACCTCAAGCCGGGGCCAGGCTGGGGATTTTGGGGCTCGGTGTGACCCCCCCCCGTGAGCGCTGTTGTGTGCAGGCTGGTTCTCGCTCTCGGTGTGCTATCTCGTTTGTTTTTCCACGCTCAGCAGAAAAGGCTCACTGAGGCAAAAGCCATTTCCTCCCCGCCGGGGCAGGTGGGTGGCTGCGCGGTGCGAGCGGCTCACTGCCATGCAAATACACGCGTGGGGCCGGGAGATTTCCCCCAAGCCGCAGCCCAGGAGCTGTTTGGGCAGAACAAAACAGGTTGTGCCGCATCACGAAGCGGCCCCGAGCGCTGCCCTCGGCTGATAAGGAACTCCCCCAACAGCGTGGGAAGCTGTTCATGCAGAAAAACCTCCTTCTTTCAATGCCGGTGCCTTTTCATCGCGGGCCAGGGTGCAGTGCAGCAGCCTTTGCCCTCTCCGTGCCCGTGGGAGGGAGGGGTGGGAATGCACAGCACCAGCAGCTGCTTCCCTTTGGAGCTGCGTCCCCACCACGGGGGGACATTCCCTGCTTGCAGCGGGGGGCTCTGGGCTATTCCCAGTCCCTTCCAGCTCGGACTGCAGCAGAGCTGTTTGTTGGCTGAGACAGCAGAGCAGCAAATCCCATCCTGTGGCAGCAGCCTGCATCCCCAGGATGCGTGGGGAGCTGCTAATCCTGGTGGTTTGGGGAGTGCTGGGATGCCACATTACACCAGTCCCGTGCTGCACAGCGGTGCATGGGCCCGTACATCCCCGGAGCTCATCTTCCAGCAGCTCAGGGATGAGGTGCTGTGGCCTTGGAGGGGTTTAGGCTTGGACATTGAGAGTTTTGCAGCCCAACGTGGTGCAGGGGAGCCCAGCCAGGTGGGTGGCACCGTGCCCTCAGCAGTGCTCTCTGGGCTGGGCAGGTTCATGTGCTGACACCACAGCTCGGTGTCAGCAGCTGCCCCGCCATGGAAGGTTTTCTCTTAAGTGTTTGAGAAGATGCAAATGCAGATCCTGTTGGAGAGCACATCTTGCATTCCCTGAAATACAGGCCTGGACGGGACAGGACAGGACAGGCAGGATTTAACCATGCTTTCACCTTACAACGTGCGAGGGGAAAGCAAGCAATGCTGGCAGCCAGCAAGGACGGGAGCCACCAGCAGCCCTCCCCATGGCACAGCCTGGGCAAGGCGATGGAGAAATGAGAGATGCCTGGGGATGGGTGATTCTGGTCCCTGGGCAGGGACCACCCGTGATGGGACAGCGAGTGTCACCTCCTCAGCCAAGCTTTGTGCTCCTGTTGGCTGCCAGTGGCCAGGAGCGAAGGCTGGAGCCCTGCTTCAGGACTAAAGGAGACGGCTACGGAGCTGGGGGGACACACAGGGTGGGCCTGACCCCAGAACTGCCATCAGAGGAGGACGTGGGAGCAGCCAGCCACAGCTGGGTATTGAGCTGCAGGAAGCCCACGGGATACTCCAGGATCTGGGGACAAACTGCAGGAGTTGTTTCACGCAGGCGTTTATTTTCCTGCCCGTTACACCTAGAAGCAGCTCAAGCGTTGCTGTAATGCCATAATCAGAGGCAAGACCAAGCCCAGGACAGCTGCAGTGCAGGGAATTGGGTATTTAGAAAGTCACAGCCGGCTGCTGGGAGAGGGCAGAGCTGTGGCATGGCCTCAGCCCCCTGCCAGCTCCGGGCTCCTCCACTGCCAGCCCTCAACCGCGCTGCCCCGTGGCACCCACCCCAGGGCCCTCGGAGATGTCAGCTCGGGTTCTTCTCCTTCTCGTTTCTCGGTTTGGGGCTGTGACAGCTGACACTCCCCAGCTGTTTCCCCCAGCCCGCCCACCAAGAATGAGGATGCAGTCGCAGGGAGCTGCTTCGCGCTGGGAGCTGCAGCTTAGGGAAAACCCTCGAGTATCTCGTTTGCAATCAGCAGTTCCCAGGACTGAGGGCATCTGGCAGGGAGACTTTGGGATTCATTGCACTGGACCTTTTGGAGGTGCTTAAACAGCATCTGTGCTGGCTGTTTGCTGTTTTTTTTCCCCCTAAGAAAATAAATTTAAGTGCTCCAAAAACATTCCCACACATTTCTGCAGAGACCGTCTGCTCTCCGCCACCCCGCGTGCCAGCTTTGCTCTGGGTACCCCTCTGCCCTCACTGACACAGGGTGAAGGAGTGCTGGGGGTTCTGACAGTGCTCAGATTTTCTCCAAAAGACTCCTAAAAGATAACTCTTTCTTTCCTTTTCATGTCCTGTGCCAATGGGTCTCTGGCTGTTCACCACCACCCTTGCAGGGTGCACAGGGCATCGTGTCCCGCTCCCCTCTGGTCGGATCTCGGGTAGCTCTGCATCTCCCGTCCTGCCACCAGGACACCTCCTGGCCTTTCATTTCACTGTGCTCTCTCTCTCTCTTTTTTTTTTTTTTGTTTGTTTGGTTTTTGCTTTTGTTTTTGGCTACAGAAGGAAAACAGGAGGCCCCTGCTGCAGAAAGCAACTCCTCGCGAGCGCTGCAAGGGAAGGCAGGAGACCGGAGCTCTGTCCTCTACTCTGCCGGACAGTTTTTCTTCGAGTACCTGGTGGTGGTGTCATTGAAGAAGACTTCAGATGGACGTTACGAACCCAAGATTACATACCAGTTCCCAAAGGTATTTAGCCCCACTTTTGGGGAAAAAAATGAGCTCCAGCAGCAAAATCACCTCTTAGGGAGGTGGCATGTGGAGACCCCTCCTTTGAAGAGTATTAGGTGCCTGCACTGTGCCCCAATATCCACGGGGTAAAACAGGCTGAAATTGGGACTTTGGGGAGCTGCTTGCCCAGGGATGTGCAGGCACCTTCTGCTCCGGTCTCACCCAGGGACGCTGGGGCCAAAAGGTTCCCCCCTGCCCCCAGCAGCACCCCAGGGCTTTGGGCATCACCCTGACTCGTGGCATCACTTTGTTCCAGCGAGAGAACCTCCTGAGGGGCCAGAAGGAGGAGGAGGAGCGCCTCCTGCAAGCCATCCCCCTCTTCTGCTTCCCTGATGGCAACAACTGGGCACCCGTCACCGACTTCACCAGGTACCCGCGCTGCTGCGGGGTCCCGGCCGCTGCTTCCCACCCGGTGCCACCATACGTGGGGGCTGCGGGCTGGGAGAGCTGCCCCGTCCCCATGCCTTGTCCCTCCTTGCAGTGAAACCTTTTCCTTCGTCCTGACGAATGTGGATGGCAGCAGGAAGATCGGCTACTGCAGGCGGCTGCTGGTGAGCATCCCCCATTAGCCCCAGGGATGGTGGCGAGCACGGCAGGAGGTCTCAGAGGATGGGGAGGAAACTTTGGGAATATGCCAAAGGGCTTTGCACCAAAACTATTAACAACTCCGGCATCCAAACTGCCTTCTCCAGGCCCCAGCACCATCTGCTTATGCAGCATGGGCTGCGTCCTTGGCCAGAGGCTCTGAAAATCCTCCAGCGGGCAGTTGTTTCTTCTCCTTTGAAATGCCAGAGCCATTCCTGCCCCTCAAAGGGCATCTCCTCGGGTTCCCAGCACATCTCATGTGGTGAATGGGGCTGGAGATCACTGGGGAGAGCATGGAGGTGGTGTCATGGGGCTGGGAGGTGCTCCAACCCTTTTCCATCCTCTTCCAGCCCTCCGGCCGTGGCGTCTGCCTCCCTGAGGTCTTCTGCATCATCAGCTGCCTGGGCTGCTTCGGGCTCTTCTCCAAGGTAGGGACGTGATGGCTCCATCCGGCACCGTGGTGGCCCTGGCAGCTGTCAGGGGTTTGACGGCTCCTTTCTGCCTCCCCCAGATCCTGGACGAGGTGGAGAAGAGGCGCCAGATCTCCATGGCGGTGATTTACCCCTTCATGCAGGGCCTCCGGGAATCGCCCTTCCCAGCTCCAGGGAAGACGGTCACCATCAAAAGCTTCATCCCCGAGTCGGGCACAGAGGTTGGTGGGGTTCTGGGGGCTCAGCACCTTCTGGTCTGCTCCAACTGTCTGCTGGAGCATCCTCCGTATCTGCAGCACCCATGGGTGCTCCCTGGAGCAGTGGGTCAGGCTGGGGGAGGCTTCATGCCCTGGGAGATGTGGGTGCCCCCTCCCTCCTCGCCGAGGAGGAGAGGAGCCAGTGGTGAGGATGAGGAGGAGAAGGAGGAGTAGAAAGAGGAGGAGAGAGAAGGAGGAGAAGGAGAAGAAGGAGGAGGAGGAGGAGAAGGATGAGGATGTGGATGAGGATGTGGATGAGGATGAGGATGAATCCCATCCACAGTGATGCCACCTTGCATCTCCGCCAGCCTGGAGCTGGAGCCACCAGCACAAAACCTTGTTCAGCACCGTTCCTTAGCTCACTGCTGCCAGCACGAGTGGCCTGGTGGCACAGTGCCCACGGGGCTCATCTCGCCCACACACAGCACAGGGCCACGCTAGGACAGGCAGAGCCTTTGCTTTTTTGCTTTTCCTTTCTCCTCCGGTGAAGCTTCAGTGAAAAAAATGGGTTGGATCTGTCCTGGAACCCCGCAGGATAATGTCAGTGCTGAGCATCGCCAGGGATGTGTCCTGCCAGGGTGGGTCTGGGAGCAGGATCCCTTCTCTCTAGTGCAATTTGGCAGCTGGCTATCAAATTGCAAGAGATTTCTTCATCCAGGAAAGCTTGCGCAAGGGCTTTGCACATTGCTCAATGCTCTGGCTGAGGGCCAGGCTGCAGGGTGCGTGGCTGGGGGTGACGGAGAGGGAGGACACATGGGGACGTTCTTCGAAAGAGATGGGCTTTGGGGCTCCAGGCAGGGGCTGGAGCAAGTCGGGGAGATCCATGAGAAAATGGGAAGGGGATGAAAATAAATCCTGGGAGCTGCACGGGCCGGGAGCTGGGGACCACAGAGGATTTGTGCTGGAAAGGGGCTGCGGAGCCCAGCCAAGCCCTGAGCTGCTGGCTGGGAACACAGCTGGAAGGGTGTCACAGCACGGGGAGGAGAGGGACAACCCCAAACCCAGGAAAAACGGGGGCCAGGGCTGTGATGTGCAACACAGTCCTGCCAGTCCCTGGCTGGTCGCTGTCCCCCACAGTGGGGAACACGCACCCAGCAGGTTTAGGAGGCTCCTCTCCAGGGCAGAGCCAGCAGGACGGACAGACCACCCGCAAATATCTGCTCGATGTTTCACCTTTGGGCCATCCTAGCTGTCACGAGGCGAGCCAGCCCTCTGAGGGAGTCTTTTGAGGAAGCTTGTGCGGTTTTTATAGCAGAAAAGTCATGTCCTAATCCTTCCTCCTTTTCCCGGGCAACTTTCTCCACTGTTGCTCACAGGCGAGCTGTCAGCTGCTGAGATCTTGGCACTTCCCTGCTGGGCTCCTGCCAGAGACTCACGAGCACTGGAGAAAAGAGGCATTTTGGTTAAAATTCCATTACCCTAATTAATAAAAGCCACAGTACGCAGCACCACTGCACCTTCGTTGCTGTGTGTCCCAAATCACCACGCAGGACAAGGTGAAGTTTGTGCTTTGCAGAGGGTCTTGATGGAGGTGCTGCAAACTCCAGGAAGGGTGTTTGGGCAGCACTGTGGTCATTAATTGCTCCCAAACTGCCTTCCTGGGGAGCCAGGTCGGTGCTGGGAGGATGTTTCACCTCCTAAGGGGGTTTGGTGGCTCTCCCTCCGCAGCTCATCGAGCTCACACGGCCCCTGGATGCCCACCTGGAGCACGTGGAGTTCCAGGCGCTGCTCCAGCGGCTCAGCCCCGACCTCATCCTGCACATCTTCGCCTCTGCCGTGTTGGAGCGCCGGCTCATCTTCCTGGCCGAGGAGCTGAGGTGAGTCCTGAGCTCTTTATTTTCTAAAAAAAAAAAACCACAAACACCATCAAAACCTTGCAGGACGCAGCTGAGCTCAGGGTGCTCCTTGTCCTCTCGCAGCGTCCTCTCGCAGTGCATCCACGCGGTGGCCGCTCTCCTCTACCCCTTCACGTGGGCTCACACCTACATCCCTGTGGTCCCCGAGTGCCTGCTCGACACCGTCTGCTGCCCCACGCCCTTCATGGTGGGCATCCAGATGCGGCACCTGGAGCGGGTCCTGGACCAGCCGATGGAGGAGGTATTTGAGCCAGGGAGGGTGAAGGTGGCTGGATGGAGACGTGGATTTGTCCATGGCCCTGCGGTTGTGCTGGTGCTGGGGCTGAAGGCTCAGGTTGTGCCCTTTTCTCTTCTGGAGGGATATTCTCCAGATCGGGTTTTTGTGTCCCTCTTCCTTCTGGCACCAGGGGCAACACCTCCACGTCCCCAGGGTGCTGCCCCAGGACCCACAGCCCTGACTCTAAGGGATCAGGGAGCTGACATCAGCTGCTGGCATCGTCCCAGCCCTGCAGAAGCAGAGGCTGGGGACAGCCACCAAGCCTGGGACAAACACGGCCTCTGGGGAGATGCCTGCAGCACAGAGGGACCAAGCCCTCTCCTGCCGCCCTCGTGGGCTGCAGACACAGTGGTCTGATCCCAAAATGGGTGGGAGGAGGCCACGGTGCCAGGGATGTCTTGGTGAGTCTGCTTGCTCAACCCGGTCGCTCTCTCTGCTCTCTTTTAGGCTCTGATAGTTGACCTGTGCAAAGGGAAGATCATCCGGGCGGTAGGTGCCCCTGCACGGGGTCTGGGGTTGGGCTGGGCCCCCCGTCCCCCCTCGGTCCCAGCTGCCTGGCAGCTCTCCCGTTTGGGTGTCAGACCGGCAGGGTGTCCCCCCGCTGCGGTTTAACCCGGCCGGCAGCTCAGCACCACGCAGCTGTTCGCTCACCCTCCCCCTTCCCCCTCTGGGATGGGGAAGAGAAACAGGAAAATGAAGCCTGTGGGTTGAGATAGAGACGGTTTATTAGGGCAGAAAAGAAAATAAAAGAACAATAGTAACGATAATAGTACTACTAATAAAAATGGGTGCAAAACAAGTGGTGCACAATTGCTCACCACCCGCTGACCAATGCCCAGCCTATCCCCAAGTACAGCCACCCCTATATACTGTTCAGCATGACCCCATAAGCTATGGAATACCCCTTTGGGCAGTTTGGGTCAGCTCTCCTGGGTCTGAACCCCCAACCTGCCCACTGGTAGAGCGAGAAGCTGCAAAGTCCTTGGCTTAGTGTAAGCACTGCTCTGCAACAATTAAAACATCAGCATGTTATCAGCATTCTTCTCATTCTAAACCCCAAACACAGCACCCTACCAGCTCCTAGGAGGAAAATTAACTCTGTCCTAGCTGAAACCAGGACACCCACAAATGGGTTTCTCCACCCACTGCATCTGTCCCATGAGCCAGAGCACCTGGGTCTGTGGGCACGCCATGCCCAGCATCACCGCGTGCTAATTAATTAATGAGCCCTACAGAAAGCCCCGTTGCTTTCCAGGTTGGGGATGAGGAGGAGATCTTGCCCATCAAGCTGCAGAACGAGATGCTGACGTCTCTGAACAGGCACAACAACAACAACAACGTGCACAGTAAGGGCTCCTCGTTACAGGTGGTAAAATACGTGCAGCTGCCCTCCGCGGGTGGCCACAGTCCCCAGCGAAATGGCTTTTCTAATGGCAGCTGGCCTGAGGTTTTCCTGCCCCAAACTGGGGCAAAATGCAGCCGCAGGAGAGAAATGCCTCGGCCCTTCTCTTGCCCTGCAAAACGTGAGGGCAGGAACAAGTGATTCTGCTGCAAAAATTGGGTTTTGTCAATATTTGGCCTGCAAAGATGCTGCTGCCTTGGAAAGCAAATGCAGCCAGTGCTCCTTTATCAAAATTAGCTTACAGGCAGAGGGAGGTTTTAAGCAAATAACAGTTTGTTGGGATGGAAGCGCAGTCTGTGAGCTGGCCAGGTTAAAATAGGACCATCTGCCATATGTCCACAAGTGCCATCCCCACCCCTCATGCTCTGTGTCCTCTTCCAGCACCCGAGCAGGTGAACACGCTCGTCTCCGAGGCCTTTGTGCAGTTCTTCGTCCGAATCGTTGGACACTACGCCTCGCACATCAAATGGAGTAAAAACGGCCCGGGGACCTTCCAGGAGCGAGCCTTCTGCAAAGCCATCGCCTCCAAGACCAACCGCAAGTTTGTGAAGAAGTTTGTGAAGACCAACATGTTCTCCCTATTTATTGAGGATGCAGAGAAGAGCAGGATCCCGCAGGAAGGTAAACGGCCTCATCTCTCCTTTCTTCACTGGTCGGGTGAGCTCTGCAAAGTCCTGGGGCATTTGGTTAAGGGAAAAAGATGCCCCGTGCCCAGGGCAGGCTGCAGCAGCGGGCTGGGGATGCTCAGGACAGCGAGAGGCACCCAGGAACCCATTTGCCTTCCATACTTACATTTCTCCGGCCCTGTCAAGCAATTAAAAAGCCATCCCCAGGCTCATTTTAGATCTTGTCTGGGGCTGAGGCAGGCTTACCAAGGGCTCAATGTTCAGGCAAACATGCCAGTAGCAGCACAAATATTTGGCTTGCACTCAGGCAGCAGCTGGGAGCTGGCTCCTAGCTGTGCTGCCAGCAGGTCCTGACTCATCTCTGCCGCCGGCTCCAGCGCGGATCCGTGGTGGCTGGGTTGGTGCTTCCTCGTGCCCAGGAGGGCACCAGCCTGAGCCGAGCCTCCTCCCAGCTGATGATGAGAGCAAACAGAGGCGAGAGAGGTTGAGGACGTCACCAAAAACATCTGTTGGTGGCCAGAGACGTCGTGGCCTGGGGTGCAGCACAGCAGAGGGCATGTGGGGCAGTGCCACAGGCAGCACCTGGAGCCCATGGTGGGTCCCTTACAACCCGCCTGCAACCTGCCCAGTGGAGCAGAGGCATGGCACAATCCCAGCTTTCCCATCATCTTCCCAGCCCATGTCACCGTTGTGGCTGGTCACAATCTCAGGGCCTCCCACTTTGTTTCCTCCTCGCTGGCTGCATAGGAAACACAGAAACTGAGCCAGAGTGATGGCGCGGGTTAAAGCCTTACGCTAACCCAAGCGTGACAAAGCTCGTTTGGGGTGGGTGGAGAGCGCTGGGTGGAATTGCCACAGCCTCGATGCCACCCTCACCTGGGTGGCAGCCACGCAGCCGGGCCCTCCCCGCACCCTGCTGCTCAGCTCCGTGCACGAGCAACGGAGCGTGGATGCGACAGCTCTGGCACTTGCGGTGTTTGGTGACGGCACACGACCTTTTCTTGTCCACAGTGTATTTCCAGCAGAAGATAACAGAATACCACGAACAGAAGAAGCACCGGAGGGACTCCTGAAGGGTAGCCAGGAGCACCGGAGCTGGAACTGAGCAGGTCTCTGCCAGCAGCGCTGTGCTGGCTTGAGCCGTGCCCCGAAAAAGGGCAGAGCACGCTGGACTCTGCTGGATCTGCCCACCCGTTCCTGCCTGTGACTCATGAGAAGCACCAAACACCAGTTTCAACCCTTTCTTTTCTCCCTCAGGGCACCATTGCACTGGCAGACTTTTGCACAGAGCTAGCACGCGGGCTGTGGTTTCTTTTCCAGCCTTGCTAGCGACAGGGACAAACCACACCTCAGTGCCCAGCTCTGCACCGAGCCTTTGGCCACACCAGGACCTCACGTGGAGATGGAGGGAAGTCAGGGAGCAGGTGCCTGCTGGCTGCAGGACAACAAGGGCTGTAGAGTAATTGTTAAAGAAAAAAGAAAAAAAAAGGATGAGTAGGAAATGCTGTTATTTCTAATTAAAACAAACCTAGGTTTTGCAAATAAGCAACATCCTATGAAATGTGTTTCCGAGGATTCTGGTATTAGCGGTTGTTTCACTTTGTTTTCTGTCGAGATATGCTCATTGTTCAATGCCAGCAGGAGCAGTCTCAGTGGGTTTTAGCAGTTTCCTCTGTAGTAGCTCTCTTCTTTGTTGGTACTACTTGGAGCAACAGTCCCAGTTTAGCTCTTTGAAGAAACGAAAATACCCTTTCCCAACAGGTTATTTATTCGCACTGTAAGCAAACTGTGAAGGCCACCGGGCTATGTTTTGTCGTGGAGGGAAACAGCAGATCAACAGCTTCGGGCAGGGAGGAAATAATAGTTAAATCAAGTAGTAAAACATCAACATTCTACTTGTTCCTGGTTTTGATGCCAACTTTTTTTTAAAACCTCACTGTTGTTTTTTTTTTTTCAGTGTTGTTTCTGAAATGTGATGCCTGTAGCAGATAAAGCTAAATTGCAGTGCTCCCTCCCTCCTTTTCTAACACATTTACCCAGGGAACAAGCACTGCAGCACAGACAGCAGGGGCTGGCTGCAGATGCACCTGGTTCCTTCCCAGTTCCTTCCCTTGGGGGAGAAGTGGATGAACAGGGAAGGAAACTTGCTTCTCCCCAGCAAGAGCTGTGGTAAAAAGCAGAGCTTCATCCTCCTCTGTGGGACTGTAGAGCCAAGCTGCCGTATCGCTCAGGAGCTGCTGGTCATATGTACCACACAGAGATGATTATCAAAACTATCTTTTAATACAGCTTTTGCAGTGGCATTGAGTTGCCACTGAATGCCACAGTGAGAGATTTTATATAAACGTGACAAAATAAGCAGGCTGTCTGCCAGACAGCTTTCACTTTCGGAGCCGTTGAACTAACAAAAACAAGAGACGCAAAGGGCAATTATTTTAGAACTATTTGTGTAGTCATGCACAAATACAAGCAACAGAAGAACGCTTGGACAGAGGATAAAAAATGAACAGCAACGAAACACTCCATCCACGCTGAAAGAAAATCAGTGATGTTTTGATCAACTCCCATGTGTGTTTGAGGGAGAAAACCAAGAACAATTTGTCAGAAAAAAAAAAAAAAGAAAAAAAAAAGAAAAAAAAAAAGACGAAAAAAGAGAAAAGAAAAAAACAAGTGGTTTTGGCACTGTAAGTACCTTCTTTGACTCCACAAGTTCGCTCTCATGGGTAGAGAGAAGGTTACAAGCAGTCAACAGGAAGTTAAAGGTTAGCGATCTTTCTCTGTGCTCTTTTCAATTGAATCTGCGAGCAGAAAAGGGAAACGGGTGGGGAAATTAAAGGCACTGATCAAGAATTGTCCCTTTGGTAAAGACCACTCGCCTCCCTCTTTTCCTTCTTGCTCACCGCCACTTTGAGAAGATGCTGACCTCTTTTGGTTGTGAGGTGTAACACAACATCTCACTGAGAAAAATGGGAAGTGGTCCTTGCTTTGGTAATAGGTCTTCGAAAGAGTCAGAAGTCACACAAGGGACTGGACGACTTGCTTCCGCCTAAGAAAAACGTCATAGAAGGTGCTTCCCTAGGTGCTGAAAAGAAAATGGAGATATGCAGAACCTGATCCCTAAATTTAAAATGTCATTCAAAGGCAGCCAGTGCTACAGACATGAGCATGGGTTAACCACAGCAGATTACAAGGGTTCATGCTCTACTGTGTGCTTGCCAGAGAACAGTATGAAATGCAGTCTTAAGCTACTTAAGGCACTTTTCCTTTCGATTTTGTCACGGAGTAAGGGACTTAGATCCATTTCCAGTGACCAGCTCGGAAAAGCATTGTTTGGGAAGCATCCAAGTCCTTAGCTCAGCCTCTCACTTGGCTACAGGGAAGACAAAAGGGGAGAACAGGGATGGGTACAGAGCAACCAGGCAGCTACCTGGCACTAACCCCTCCGCCCACCGTCCAGCAGCAGCTCCAGAGCTACAAGCAGCTGAGGATGCTGGAGCAGGCTCCAGCCTGCTGGAAGAGGCAGTCCCCACATGCTGTAAGATGAGCTGTCGGGGAAGAAGACTGGCATGGCTGAACAGGGAACATTTGCTGAGTCTCCAGGAGAAAAAGAAAGTTTATGTCCAGTGGTAGAAGGGACAGGCAAGTTCGGGAGAGAACAAGGAAATTGCCAGCATATGCGGAGAAAAAAAGGCTGAAGCCCAGCATGAGCTCAGCCTGTCCACTATGGTAAAAGAAAACAAAAAAATGTTTTTATAAATCTATTAACAGTAAGAGGAGGGGCAAGGAAACTCTCCATCCTTTACTGGATGCGGCGGTGAGCATGACTACTGAGGACAGGGAAAAGGCTGAGGCTCTTAATGCCTTCTTTATATCTGTCTTTGATAGCCAGACCAGTTATCCTAGGGGTACTCAGCCTCCCAACCTGGAAGTCTGGGATGGGGAGCAGAAGAAGCCCCCCGCAGTTCAGGTGGAAGCAGTTAAGACCTGCTGCTCCACCTGGGCTGTCACAAGTCCATGGGGCCTGATGGGATCCACCTGAGGGTGCTGAGGGAGCTGGCAGATGTGATTGTTGGGCTGCTTTCCATCATATATCAGTGGTCATGGTCATCCAGAGAGGTCCCGGATGACTAGAGACTTGCTAATGTGGCACCCATCTGTAAGAAGGGTCATGAGGAGGATCTGGGTTATTACAGGCCTGTCAGCCTGACCTCGGTGCCAGGAAAGGTTAAAAATTGACATTTGAGGCAGCTGGGGTTGTTTAGTCTGGAGAAGAGGAGGCTCAGGGCAGAGCTCATTGCTCTCCACAAGTACCTGAAAGGAAGGTGTGGGGAGCTGGGGGTCAGCCTCTTCTCACAGATAACCAGTGATAGGACCAGAGGAAATGGCCTCAAGTTGCAACAGGGGAAGTTCAGGTGGGAAATGAGGAGACATTTTTTCACAGAAGGAGCAGTCAGACATTGGGAGGGGTTGCCCAGGGCGGTGGTGGAGTCACCATCCCTGGGGGTGTTCAAGGCAAGGTTGGAAGTGGTGCTTGGGGACATGGCTTAGTAGGTGACATTGGTGGTAGGGGAATGGTTGGACCGGATGATCCTGGAGGGCTTTTCCAACCTTAATGATTCTGTGTTTATATGAAAGAGGAAGAAAATGGCCCAGGACCAGTCTTCCCGCAGACCTCCAAATCCTCCCACTGTTACCCTCCACTCCTCCTGTACCTTCTCCCTTCCATTATGCTGTAAGTCGTCCTGACAGCTCTGCCCTCACTTCCTGTGCCTTCACGACTTCAGAATGTACTGAAGAAAATACACTGTTTATTTCTTTGAACTCGGTCTGCCTCTCAAACCAGCTGCTTGTAGGTGGAGGCACAGCGTTTGCTGCTAGAGACAGAATAACACAGTGTTAGGGACTGGAAGGGACCTTGAAAGATCATCTATTCCAATTTCCCCCTGACTAAGGGAACTGGGCCTCCCACCATGGGTTCTCCTTGTGCGGGTGCTGCTCTGTGACACCTCTGCTTGGGTGGTAGAGAAAGCCTCCATTTTTCCGGATGGCCAGAAGAATTCCCTTACCTAACCAACAAGGCTAAAGAGGGAACCAAGGCATTGTTACAAGCAATAAGACTGAGATTTGGGTTCCTGCGGTAATTTTATCAGATCGTTTCAACACTTCAACGCTTTGTAATTACAGCTTTAGTTAGCATGTCTGATGCAACTTTTGATGCTAACATGTATGTCTCACTTGTGAAGAGCGTTGTATATAGGAAAATAGAGACCAACATTCAGAAAATTTGGGAACATACCAAAGTTCTCCATTGAGTATTTCAAGATGGAGCTACTTAGGGACTCCAAGAGTTGTGCGATAAATTAACCTCATGGTTGCCCAATGTCACCTGGCTAAAACAATTATTTGTATTATTCTGTTGCTAAAGTGTTTTATGTGTTGTAGTAAGAATGTCCTAACTGGCTATGAATCCTGGAAAAAGCATCAACTTCGTTAGAAGATAGAATCAGGAAAATACTTTAGAAAGTGCTTAGAAAAAGAAAGTATTTTGTAGAAACACGTAAAAGAATTTACTAACGGTTTAGAAAATGGGGGATTGGAGTAAGTAATAGATGCTAAAGGGTTAACTGTAGAACTATAGCAGGTCTGGAGAGGTCACCCCAGCTGATTTTGCAAGTTTTAGCTAACACAGATGTATATTGTAAACTAATCACAAGGGCAGGACCAAGACAGGATAGCTCTGGAAGATAAGGGATTTCTATAGCCCAGGCCATTGTGAACACTAGTTAGCAAGAAAAGAAAAGCGACAAAACGGGAAGATAGCACATTCCCTGCTAAGCAAGAACGGGTTTAGGTGAGTTTTAAGGCTGAAGTGAAAAATCCATAGCGAGGAAGACGTGCAGCCTTCATCCCGAACACCCCGGCCCACGACCACAAGGTGGCACTGAGCGTGTGCACTTGGGAGGATTTAAAGGCGGAGACAATGGAAACGATTTCTCGGAACTCATTGTAATAAAACCGCCCTTTAAGGGAAAAGTTACGAATATGTATCGGCGTTTTCTTACCGGTGTAACCCCTTCTGTATAAATACAGGGTGAACGATTGTGGTGGGGCGACCCCCAGTGCTGCCCAGCGCTGAATAGACACACCTACTTTACAACTTTACTGGTTGTGGGGTCTGTTTATAGATTGTGGAGTTTGTGTACAGGTTGTGGAGTCTGATTACAGGTTGTGGAGTCTGTTTTCCTCACGTCACCATCTTGTCCCACCTTTCCCTCACGGGCTGAGGCAGCCTCAAGATGGCGACTGTGGGGCGGCCTGTGGGGAGGCAGGGGGTTGTGTGAGGGAGGGCTGCAGGCGGCATGGAGGGCAGGCCCAGCCCTCAGCCATGGGGCTGGGGAAGATGCTGAGACCTTCCTGGAGTGGCCTCGCTGGTCTGGAGAAGGGAAGGAAGGCTGCCTTGCCCTGGCCAGTGTGCCTTTTGTGTGCGCTTCAAGCGTTAGGTGAAGCTCTGGGTTGTGAGCAAAGGTGCACGCTAATGAGAATGGTAATTTTTGATGCAAACAAAATAAAGGGAAATGTGCCCAGAAGTCACACCATCCCGCTTCCTTAGCTGGCCATTTCCTGGGTGTCCATTGGCATAATGCTCAGGGTGACATTTCAGCCTCTTTCATGCTTGTTGCAGGAGTCATTGTACACCTTGGGTAATTATCCCTGAAAGGTTGTGCAGAAGAATCCAGTGTTAATGCAGAAGGGATTGTCCAGCGGGTGCAGTGATGGAATTCGTTCAGGGTTGCATAAGTGTAAGAGATGACCGTCTACCTTCATGTTACCCAAATGCTGTTCTTTCCCAGGCATTCATTCCTTTATAGTCCTGGTTACGTTCCAGGAAGGTGGTTTATTCTTGTTCCCAAACCCTCTAGTATCATGCCATTACCTTTTTTTTTTTTTTTTTTTGGCCAAATTGGTGTACTTCAAATGCTGGTTAGAATGGGGTGTAGTCATACTGCCTGTGTTAATTGTCTAAATTGGAGGGGGGGGGGGGGGGTGTCCACATAGGTGAGGTAGGGGAGAATTGCCTCCAACAGGCAGTTCAGAGCACCCTGAACAGCAGTCCTCCTGTTTTGGAGTTTTCTTCTGAAAAATCCTTTATTTATTTATTTATTTCCCCTCTGATAATTAAACAGGATCTGGTCTCTTAGCTTGGTCCCGGTTGGGTTCTGTGAAGCCCTCACAGGCTGGCACTCATTTTGGTCCTGAAGAAAGCTGGCCTGCTTTCTGACACTGCATTGCTGGCAGCTCTGCAATCACGATGAAATGCAGAAATACTAGAAGTGTGATTGTTGGTAAATAGAGCAGAATAAATCCTCAAGGACATCGCAGCTGAAGATTCATGAATGCAGAAGAGCATGAAGGGCAGTGGCCCAAGGGAATAAGCAGACACCATAGGCCTGGAGGGAATGCCCGTAGCACGTAATAGGTTATCTGATTACAAAGCCACTCAGATATTGATTTTTACAGCTTTTTGCTTTATTCTTAATTTGAAATTCTTTTCAGTTTCCTAACAAGAACAGGAGCAGACTAATTTAAAGCAGTCTTTCGCTTTGGAGAGAAGTTCCTATATCTGCTAATCTTGGGCTAATCATGGTTGCCAGGATCCTGTTTTTTGTTGCTTATCTTTCCTTTCTGGTATTCTATATTTTGCAGTTGCTGGGGATGAGAGAGAAGTAAGGCATGAAGTAGAGAACAATCTAACAGGTATTCTAGAGTGAATAGAATGAATAAAACTTTGTACGACTAACTTGAAGTGGTTAAGTGTTGGATTTTCTCTGTTCTTTAGGTTTCTCATGCAAGAACACATTGCTGATTCCTTGTATTTTGAGGAGCTAGAGACAAACGTTCCAAAAGTGTTCTTGTGTTTCCATGATTTCCAGAGGAAAAGGAAAAGTATGAAGGAGCCAACTTAAATTTGTCTAGCAGGAAACTCCTTGATTTCTCTATTTTTGCACCCAAGCAATATAATACAAAATTCAGTTTGCTTTCCCATTTATTTTTATTTTTTATTTATTTATGAATTTATTTATTTATTTATCTGTGGGTCTTTCAGGATGTGGAGCAGAACTGGATGGTTTATCTAGTAGCTAATAAAACATTATGCTTTTCATGTCTTTTGCTCAAATCTCTGTGGTTTCTCATGCATATGGCAAATTTTACTCAATTCGCAAAACTGCTGCTGGAAGGCACTTAGGTGGCATCGTACTATGATGACTGTAGCAGAATCTCTAGAGTATAATTTATTATATGATTGCTCTGTTCTGATAGTCCACTTAGGGCAAGAGCCCTTTGCAGTGAGCAGATGAAGCTGCCTAGCCGTTAGTCACATGGATATACTTTTACTACCTATTCGAGATGAAAACAGTCCCCTTAGTGTTTACTGCTGTTGAAGTGGACAAAGAAGAAACAAATATTTCAGGATAGGCTGCAGAGAATGTGTAGATTTGGTAAGAGTTTTAGCTAGACCTCCTGGAAAAGGACAGAGGCGATGTCTGGAGGCACTGGAGTGGAAAGTATTGACTGATAGCGTCAGTCTTAGAAAAAAACTCCTGTCCTTTTACATCCTGTCCACTGTGCCCTACCTATCTCATATGCCCAGTTCCTAGAATGTTGCAAATTTATTTCCTGCTGCTGTCAAATGAAAGATAAGCTGGGAGGATATGAGAGACACTAGCCACGTGCAACTCTACATCACTATTCAGCAGCTAATACAGAGCCGGTTCACTGAGTAGATGCTTCTGGCAGGCTTATTTGAAGACGCATTCAGGTTTGTAATGTCCCAGATGTCCAGAGGCTGCTTGTACACAACTCAGAGTGCTCCTGAATTCAACAGCTGACTAGCAGAAGTGGATTAGTGTGCTGCTGATGCTAACTAACATAACTACCAAATGTGCCAACCTAAATTAGCTGTTCCAACAATGCTGCCTTTGTTGAAGGCAGGTCAAGTTACTAGCAAGTCTCCTTCATTTACACCTGTAAGATGTTACAAATTTGGAAAGATTTGTGAATATTTCTTGTGTCTTTGTTTTAAAACAGCCAGTTACGTATTTGTGTTTCATGACAGAGGACTGGTGCAATCTGTAGAGATAAACTATACCTAGAAATACCCTCAATTTCACCATATGATATCAGATTATCTACGGCTTTGTAGACCAGAAGTGTGTACCAATAAGCCTTGCTATCATGACTTAGTTATTTAACTTCTATGTTTTTAAGATCTGAGGCCTTCAGGGCCTTTATTCATTGCCTAGGTGAAGAATTTATGCATAAAAAGTTTAATTGCATTCAAAGAATCAAAGACGTAAGGAAGGAATAGAATTTATATATTGAAGCTTATTATATTAATTATTTGTCTTTCATGGTGTGTATAATTCAGACCTTAATGGTATGGTGCCCACACAAATGCTTTTGCTGTCTCAGAAATGACCCAAAACATAAGGGTATCAGTCAGTAAGTCATTAGGCAGTTAGTGAAGGCAGTGGTGAGGAAGAAGGAAGAAAAAAAGAAATAACTTAGCGAGAAGAGAAAACAGGAAGTCAGTATAGGAAGTGAAGAATGCAATCATCTAAGCCTGTTTAGGAAGGAAAAAAAATGATTTTGTTAGCTATTATTTTATGTTATTTTAATTTTATTTTTTAGATAATTTGCAATAGAGAGACAAAATAATCTCAGATACAGTTGGAAAGAGCCTGATGTCCTGTAGCCACATCAGACCAGGCAACAGAAGTTCCTTCTTCTCTCCCCTCTCTTCTCTCCATCTCTCTGTCCTCAGAACTGGACAAGAACCCACAGGCAAGATGAAGTTTACATTTACATGATATGATTCATGGACATCTCTGCCTTTCCACATTCCTTTTTTTCCATGCCACGCAGTACCTAAGCTGGTGCTTCTTCCAATCTTAATATCAACAAATTAAAGCCATTTTTATATCATATTCAGCACCTCTGGGCCCAACTCATGGGATTAAGATGAGAATCTTAGCTGAATTTTGGGATTTATCCATAATCCATAGTGGATGTTTGTACATATCACTATGATATCAGAATTCAGTAACTTGATCAAAATATGTGTAATCTGTAAAATTCATCAGATGCTTTACCACTTTGCTGATTTGGACCTTATAAGCATGGGCAGTAATTAACATTTTATATGCAACTATTTATGTGAGTTGTTGAAGTTAAAACTCTAGAAGGAAGTGTCATGCTCCCGTATCTCAAAGCCCATTGCTGGCTGTGGCACTGGATCTGTTGCCATGAGAGAATCTGTTTCCTGTATTTGGGTTTAGAGTCATTCATTGTTTAAAAATAGAGCAATTTAGACAAAGAAAATATACTACAGCTTTCCACTACATTTGCTTACTAATAGCTGAATCGTGATGCTGCACTACTGGAAAAGTGTGGTTATTTTTTCAGGGAAGGTTTGTGCATCCATGTGTCTCATCCTTTCAGCAGCTTTCAACTGAGCAATCCCGTGTGTACCCAGCTTCAGCAACCGGTTACAAATGGATCATTTCTAAGCCCGGTTCAGCAAAATTCTGTGAATAAACCCAAGGCTTTGTGCTGCTTCGTTTAGGTGGACCTGTTTTTCTCTTTCTCAGTTCCAGAATGTGGAGCTGTGGCTCTGAAGAAAACAGTAGCGTATTCTACAGGTCCTGAGAAAGCTGAGTTCCCTGATGGTTCTTCAAGGTGGAATAAAACTTTTGGTGAAGGCTGCACGTTGACATATGTAACATCTTCAGGCTCTGGTTGAGTTTGGTGCCTTAAGACAGCATATGTTGTGCAGTCATTCTTATCCCCATTTGAACTTCTATTCGTATTTTTTCTTCCATCCTTCTGAAAAGAAATGAAGAGTTTTTTTTCTGAGTATTGTAAACAAAAACATGCAGAGGGGTTATGACTTAGCCAAATAACTGAGTCAGGTTGTGCCTGCTCTGCAGCCACATTTGGCAATCACAAACGCAGACCGCTAGCTGCAGTCTGCTGGCTTGAGCGGATGCTACGTGTTCGCTGTAGGATGTGTGGTATCGTGTGCTTTGTAATCGCCTTGAGTGGTAAGCACAGAGCCAGCGTCTTCACGTGACTGAGATCAAACAAAGCACCAAGAATGAGGGATTTTTGATGCTCTCTTACCTGCTGCACTCCTTTTCTGAAATCAGGATGTCTGCCAAAGTCCATCTCTTTTCCTGCCACGAATAACAGAGTCTCCTTTGAGTGCAGAACCACACCTTTACCTTTTCATCGTAAAAATGATTGCCCTCTCTCTGCTATCCCTGATTTAGCTCACATGTTGCATTTCTCTCAGCTTGGTCTTGTTTCTTCCCTTTGCAACGATACTACAAGTAAACCTTACTGATATTCAGGGTGCTGGGAAACCAGGCCCTAGGGGCAGGGAAAAATAGAGAAGAGGATTAGAGAGCTTTACCTGCTCTTTTCCTTCTGATGTAGCTGGTGGCAAGGAGTGTAACAATAGCAATCAGGGCAGTTGTAGCCAGGATGGAACTCAGCACCATGACAGCATAAAGAGTCCTGCAAGGAAAAGCGTGGTATCTCCATTACTATTTACAGCATGAGAGGCGATTAGGCTAATTTGGAAGGGGATTTTGTGTGTTGAAAAATGGAATTTGGTTCCAGGATAAAAATTCAGCATGCTCTCTCTAAACAAGTTTGGTTCTGGGTGGCCAGTACTGGTCTACAGACACAAAGGATCCATCCCAGCTGTATTTTCTTTGGCACTTGGCAGGTCCAGGGCAAATTCAGAAGCTTGAAATCTCTTCCTGCACTCAGTTGCAGTGCTACTAGAGCTCAAAGGCATCCCTCATCAGGATGCAGTTGCCCTTTTCATGATCTCTGATCAAGATCATTATGGGGGTCTCTTTTGATCAGGTCTGGTAGTAACTCTCATCTAACATTCCATGTTGTTTAGCTGGGGTTGGTCTTAGGCTGGTCTGCTTGTACCAGAGGCAGAATCATTGTAGCATTGCATGGGCCATATGGTTGTCCCTTTTAACCATGTAGAAAGGAAGGATGCAGTCAAACTGGGCATCGTCAGCAGAGGCCTCTCCTGGTGCTCCTGAAACCAATAGGAGACTTCTGCAGCTTTATATGGGGCTTGGGGAGGTTGATCCAAACCCCATGGCAGAGAAACGGAAGCCTACATGTGTGTGTGTGCATGCAAGTTTCAGCTGTTTGTCACAGCACCGCTCAAATCCTGCACTGCCTCCAAAATGCTATGATTAGAGTCTTTGCTTTTACCTCTTGTGCTTTTTGCTGGCATCTGTGGGGCTGGCATCCAGTTCCTGTTTTTCCCCTTGAAAAAAAGAAACAAAACACAAGAACAGGTGATTTTCCCACATTGATCCATCCCTGGTGACTTTCTCTCATGCTAAAAAAATCCTGCATTGCAGGCTGGTTGGATGCTCCAGAATTATTGCTTGTTTGTTACCCATGAAATTGTGCACAAGAATATTCCTCCTGTGTTATTTACCCACAGAAGACTTATTAATGCAGCAGGCACTAGAGTGGGATCATCCAGTTTGTCAAGAAGGATCTGGGAGTTTTGTTTAGGTTGTTGAGTAGTACTTTTTATCAATGAATCTAAATAAAAACATCAGGTGTAGGCTCAGCCAGACCGTTAGTAGCTAGCTGGACAGGAACAGACATCCTGTGAGTCCAGTTTTCTTCCCTTTTGGTTATAGTCCTCTGTTTTTTGTTTTGTTTTGTTTTTAATTCTTGTGAAATATTTCCTACTGAATTTCATCATGCCTTGGAAAACATACTTATTTGATGACTATATCACGTGCAGAGAGGCAAAAGAGTTGTGGTTTCTGCTTCCCTTTTAAGTTTGGGTTCTGTGACAGTCAAAGGGAAAGGACAGCTACTGTCGGGGTTAAGTTTTGTAGAAGGGATAGGTAAGCCATGAAAATTCATGCCATTTTAGAAAGTGATGAGTTGCAATTGAATGCTGTTAGAAAGGAAGCATTTTAGAAAAAGAAAAAAAATTCTTGTGATGTTTTTCTTAAAAAAGAAATCTTGTGGTTTCCCCTTCCCTCCACATTTTTCACTTGTCAGAAAAATCAAATAGCTTCCACCAAGTATCTTCTGTTTTGCTGCTTTCTGCACTGGCTAAAAGCAGAAGAAGTAAAGTGTGGAAGCAAATAGAAAAGTTTATTAATGAACAGTGATAAAGAGGTGAACTCAGGTAGAAATTCAGGTAAGTGTTCAGATCTCTTGGAGTCTGTTTCATCTGCTGATGTGAATGTTAAATTTCATTAGTCAATGAAGCCAAACCAGACTGCCTCCCTCCCAAGAATTGGCTGCAATTTCTACCATTAGTATGTATCAAAAAATCTGTGTAAGAAAGGAAATTCAGGAATTATCTGTGTCTCAGGAAATTTCAAGGCTCAGAAGAGAGCTCTTTAATGTTGAACTGGAGTCTTTCTTGTCAAGTACTAAGAAACTGCTGACTTTTAGAAGATCATCATTATTTCTTTGATTAACTCACCCAAAACTTCCAGCATGATCCTCTTCAGCAGTTTGTTTCTCCCCTGGAAATGGCTCTCGAGATGGTATTCTCCTGAGTCATTAAGTTGGAGATTTTTCAGCCACACTCTAATCATTTTCCATGAGAAGTCATTCGTCATTTTAGTCCTTCCTACTTTAATGATACTTTGATCAGTGTTAGCTCTGATAATAGGTTGACATGTAACTCGGGACACCATTTTGCACCACAGAAAATGTTGAAGCTTCCCGACGTTGATTGTCACAGAATAGGAGCAATGAAGGAACAGGGATTTCCCTTTTTTTGCAAATATTATTACAGGTTCTAAAGACAACAAAGTGATGATTCATTAGAGGGGCAAGAGACAGGAAAATGCAATCCCCACAACAGCACACATCTCACCCAACAAAGAGAACTGGCAGAAGATGTGGAAGTTAGCAGCCCTGGTATCAGGTTCCAGGGCTGTCCTTGCTGTCAAATTCCCCGGGTGCTGTGACATGGAGCTACCTCTGTGCTGTGTTCAAATTTAGGAGGGTGTTGCTCCATCTCACAAGTCTTTTAACACCTTTAATAAGTTGGCTGCTTGAGTTATCAAAGCCTATGTGAAAGATCTCTGTTACTGGAAAATGTTTTCAACAAAATGGAAGATCTTATACCAAAAAAAGTATTTTTTTTTGTTTGCTTTCATCAACTTGTCTGAAATGTTTCTGCCCCAAACCTAAACCCATTTGTTTTTGATGAGTATAATCCCACAAAATTGTATTCATGGTTTTTGACAGTAATTTTTTAAGCAATGATTTCTTTCCCTTTGACTTTCTTTCCCTTTCCCTTTTTGATTTAATGTGGAAAAAAAAAAATTCCTGGCCATTTCTGCCTCTAGATACATGCGGATACATATTGCATTTTCTTATTGCCCTCGATAATCTCTAGTGGAATCTCTGTGACTAGATACGCCATACTTTGCTATGGAACAAAAACTGGAAATGAGGCATCATTCTTGATTTATTTTGGCTGTCTCCCACCCAGTGCACTGTTGACCTCATAGCTCACCCGTAGGTGAAACCACCATCTGTATTCTTTGCAGCAAAATTTGCTTCAGATCTACCCAGACTCCACACTGGTATGTGCCAGAATCCTCTCGTCGAAGTGCTGCCATGCTAACAGAAAACCAGCCGCCTCCAAAGTCTTTCAGCTGAACAGGACGATACTGTGCACGGTGAGGATTAAGCCCTTCTTCTGAAGGGAATCTCAAGGGTAAGCCTGGACAATATTTTTCTGGTTGCTCCTTGCACCAGAATTTCTTCTTGTGTAAATGCTTGCGCACATCATATGAACAGTTAGCTCTGAAGGTGTCTCCCTCTACTTGCAGAAACATGTGCGTGTCCTCTCCTGGCATGCACGATCCTTTCAAAAAAATAAAAAAGAAAAAGAAAATTGATGCTAGAACTAATGTCATCTTAGTATGTCACTTTTTCTTACGTTATACCACTAATACCGCTGGGACTGTGAGAAGAGTTATTTAACTCTGCAGTTTTGCATAAATAAACATCCATGCCTAGCCTAGAAAAAGGGTGCCGCTACCCTTTTTCCATTGTTATTCAGATTGTTCCTCTCTGTGGACTCAGTATTTATTGGCAGTAAGAAAGCAAACAGCAGCTAGCCTGTCTGACATTGCTCACAATACCTCATCCATCACGAATCTGGAGCAAGCAACACAGATTTCCCTCCCCATATGCTGGATGATTTCAGACTAAGAATGCTTCAGTGGTGGGAAAGGAAGGTCTAAGAAGGTCAGAAATTTCCAGGTATCCCTCATAAAATTAATTTTTGGACAAACTAACAAACTACTGTAAAGAAGAATGAGAAGCCAAAAGCTTGTATAATTAAAATAAGCACATTTCAGGCTGAATGTGTCCTCCCTTGTAGTCCCTCATTGACATCTGGCAGTTTTATTCTGTGTCTGGCCATAGATGGCCTGAATAAAAAGTGTAAATAAGAGTGTGCAATGCACACAACAGCACAGACAGAACCCCGTTCCCTGGAGAAATAAGTCTCTGAGCCTTACCTGGTAGTGCCAGCAAGAGCAGCAGGGCTGGAAAACTGCCCATCCTCAAGTAGAAAGTGAGAAAAAAAATATCCCAGATCTTCTTTATCACTGAGGAATTCTCTAGTGCTGGGGAACTTAACTTGCTTTGTCGTTTACAGTCATCTGCTGCCTAGTGATGTTTCCAGTTTGGAGTCACTAACATCTTTTAACCACAGTCTTAATATTACTTCCCATGTGGGAAGGCTGCACCATGTTTACTGGCTGCTTTTTTTTGCTTTAAATATATTGTTTTCTAGATAGCCATATTTAGCAACCATGCTGTGTGGCTGGGAAAGAAATGGATATTTTTGGTCTCTAGGGCCACCTTGACGTACTACAGAGCAGCTTTCAGTAGGACGTGTTCATTCTTCCTGCTGTTTTGCACTTAGATGCAAGACCTGCCAACCTGCCTGGGTGTCCTGGGGCATTTCTGTACACTATAAATGTGCCGACATGTTCTAAGTGTTACCGTTTGGGTGATGTATTGTGAGTTGGGGTACTCCAGCATTTTATCATGAATCCACATTAAGTAAGATAATCAGTTTTTTATTTAGCTTTGTAGGCAATGCAAGGAAATACAGAAATATGTGGCCTTGGGTTTGGGGTGTTTGGGCAGTTAGATGCAGCTTCATTTGGGGGAGTGATAAACAATGATCATGTTGGTAACATCCCTTTGAGAAAGTAGATGAAAGGCGGGGAAAAGCACAAAGAGTTCATGCTTTGAACGTTTCACTTGAGAAATGAGGAAGCAGGCTCAGGGTTGTGCGTAGCCTTCACGTCCCTTCCTGTTACATTCTGCAGTTTCGCATCTCTTTCCACACCGACTGTCCACTAAGGATCCATTCTGCCAGAGGAAATCTGTGGGAGCTGGTCACTTTGGGAAAAGAGAACCTGTCACCTGGCAGTACTGTGAAATAACATCACGTTGATGGGTCTCAATCCAGACCCCAGTGGAGTGATGCTGGAGATAAGTTTCTGGAATAACTGCCTGGGTATGGAGCAGTTACTCGCAGTGACTAGAGGTGATAGCAGAGCACTGCATGGCCATGAGTATAGCAAAAAGGTCAGTCATTAGAGGGTGGAGTCTCAGTTACAAAACTAATTTCTAGACAATAATACTGGCTTTCAGTACAAAGCACACACTTCTGGTTATATTTCACGCCTCTGGAAGAAGCGTTCAGCGGTTTTGTAGAGGTACAGGACGTGCTGAACAAAGCTATTAGCTCTTCAATGAATCAAAAGCTCCTTGGGGAATTTTGACAGAACCATGTCTTAAAATTTGTACATTGTCTGTGTGTGCATTTATGAGTTCCACAAGAACACACGGTGGTTGAGCTGCATTACCTGAACTCCTGTTTATGTTCACTGGCATATTTGTACTTTTATTTACAACAAAGCATTGTCTGGCCTGGCACTGAGCTGGGGGAAAATGGAGCAGAGCTCTGTCACCTTTACTGTGTCAGGGGAAGCATCTCTGCGCATAGGTAAGTCTTTGCTGGATCTCTTGACAAAAATATTTCATATTCCTCTTTCCCCCCAACCCCCAGTTCCATCTCCTTCCACCAGGTTCAGGTGTTGCTGGCAGCATCCTTTCACTTCAGTTGCGTTGGGAAAAGTTGGTCAGCGGCAATGAGAGAAGGTGAGATGGTGACATTCCCTCTTTAGGGCGATAGGTCTGTCAATACCTATGTCCCGTGGGTCATCCTTTTCTTTCTTACAGCAGGTGGCAAAGCTTTGCTGGAAAATGATTGATGTTCATTTCCCTGTCGATTGTCTTGGTTCAGCTCTAAGCAGCGCTCTCGAGGAGGAGCTGATTCCATCACGTGCATGCTTTACGAGGTCACCAGGGAAAGGGAGGACCCGCTGTTCATTCAGGCTTGAGTTGTTCTCCTCTGTCTCTCTGTTTTTCCCACTCTTGCTAATGACAAAAAGATCAGCACGGCCACCACAAGCTTGACAGCCAGGAGTCCGCCAAAGACGTAGAAGACAGTGAAGTCAGCTTCAGGATGGATGCTATGGGGAGCCATAAGCACAACAAAAAAGGCTTAGCCAGGAAGGGATGGTTCAACCTTTAAAAAAGTTCTTGTACCTTGGTAGTACAAAGTGCAAAGATGGTAGCATCTCATGTGACAAGCAGTCCCTGCCTGGGCATAGCAGAGCCTTGGAGGTTAGAACAACTATTATAAGTTTTAAGTTTAAGATCTCACATATGAATTATAGAATCATAGAATCTGTTTTAGGTGAAAAAAACCTGCAAGATCATCTAGTCCAATCTTTAACCCAGCATTGCCGAGTCCACCATTAAATTGTGATCTGCAGGATTTGTTTTGCCTGTCCCTGAAGCACTGCATTCTGTTTAGAAACTACACAGCAGCTTTGAGATTTGTCATGGATTAGGAATAGGCAGAGAATATGCCTGTGGTGGTATTCAGCTTCAAACAGAGGTGCAGAAGCTAATCTAGTTTAGTCCTAGGAAAGTTAGAGTTCACGGCCTGAGAAAAAGTTTTATGGCTTACCTGGAGATGCTGTGAACAGCTCTAGGCTCCTCTGGCATTTGGGTTTCCAGGACAGCTGATGACAGAAACAGAACAGTTTAGTCTGCAAGTGTTTCTGCGTGATACCCATTGGTTTCACAAAACCAGTGCCCCAGTTAGGCACAGGCAACCAAGAAGAGACTGGACAATGAGATGCATGCTAGGAGATTAATCTGGGTAATTATAGATGACGTGTGTTAGATGTCTGTAGTAGTTGCTGTAAATTAGGAACTAAAAAGAGACAACGAAGCATGGTACTTCCTTAGGAAAGTAGATGTTTACCAAAATAAGGCCTTGACATCTGCAGACACGTGAAATTTAAGTTAAAACTCAGGAACTTATAAAACACAGAGCCTCAGGACCTACCTGTCAGCACTTTCACTTGCACCTTCTGTAAGGTGTTTGTTTCCCCCAAGAAGTCGGTCCTGCACTGGTACAGCCCAGCGTCCTGCTTCTTGAGTCGCTTCATGGTCACCGTCAGGACCCCTTTGTGGATGTCGTCACTGATGGCAGTGGTGCCGTTCCTGTTCTTCAGGAAGGGCAGCCAGAAGCGGCGGGCGCTCACCACGTGTTGGCACTTGGTCTCATCGATCTGCTTGCACCAGCTCTTTTCTCTCCACCGCTGCTGCCGGGGGTTATAGGTACAATTGATAGATATGGTCCCCCCCTCCTCTCCGTACACCAGGGTGACGTTGTCTGCAGCACAGGATGCTAGAAGGAGAAAGCGGTGAGCCACATCTCTTTTACATCTATTGCTTATCACTGTGTTTAGGCTAAACAAATGCCGTTTTCCTCTTTTACAACTCTAATGATGACTGCTGCCAACTGTAGGGCTGGCTCACCTGTCTGCTTCCCTCATGAGAGTCTTGGTTCAGACTTTGTTGAAATATGTCAGTAGTGACCCTTTTGACTCGTGTGTCATCTAGCTCGTGCCAGGCAGCTCTTGGGGAAGGGACTGAGGTAACCGTTCCGTTAATATTTCAGATTTTCTGAAGCTCAGCCAATTTTGGTCTTCATCTTCCCCTTCTGGCCCTGTGGTGACGGCTGTGGATTGCAGTCTGGAGCGCAACCACATCACGCTTGCTGTAGTCGTTGGGCTCCTGCCCATTAAGAGGAAGCAGTTGGCCAGCACGACTGGGGGATTAAAAATAAACTTGCATTTTCCTCTCGTTCTGAGGAGCATGAAGCTGGGTATTCAAGTAGATTGACTGGGCGCCAGGCAAACTGGCTTGGCTTTTAAGAGGTCTTTTCACAAGGCAAATCATCAAAACACAGCTTGACACAATAATGACCAGTTGTTTTTGAGTAACACTCAGATTTGTCCTGCTGTAACACCCCTACTTTGCAGCATCCGACCTGCCTACTTGAATACAGCTGCAGCAAGGTTCAAAGGTATAGATTCCACATATGTTCAGAAGGATGGATTTGGCTCCAGTGTGCACTCTGCTGTGGAAAAGGTCCTGTGCAGTGAATGCCCATGAAGATTACCCCAATTTTAAGGGCTTTACACAGCCAAAGGGAAGCAAAACAGCCTTGGTGGATGCTGGAAGTGATACCTACAAGTGCACAACTAGATGTTTAGCAGGTTACTTCTTAATCCGAGTCCTGATTCCAGAGTCAGCAGATGTTTTCACCCTGTCTTTTAATATCCCTTTAATTTTAATCCTGTTTATAAGTGATCTTCAGCTTCTTTTTTTATATATATATATTTTTTTTTTTATTTTATTTTTTGCTTTAGTTCCTTATTTCTGATTTCCATTCCTCTTTGTGGTGGGCAAAGACAGAAGGGACCATCTTAACTATAAATAATTCTGGGGAGGAGTGCAGTGTGGTATTTATGAAAGTATTTGTATTTCTAGTGAAAAAGGCTGAGGCTTCTGTGAAACCATACGTAACACTAAAACAGAAGTAAATTTAAAAAAGATAGGTCATTGTAAGGACTTTGAGCTGGCAGAGCCTTTTAATAATATGTCTTAAAATAATCATAAAAATTCTGAGTGAATTGTAAACTAAAAAAAAAAGAACCACTGAAGGTCTTTCAGGCTTTCCTAGAAGAAAGCCTAAAAGTGGAGCTATGCTCTCCAATTATCTAACACCTACAAACCTTTATCCTGATATTTTGCTCCACTGGCTACTTCCAGTCAAGGGTTACCTCTCTCCATGCCCAGTCCAGTCCTGTGCAAGCCAACTAAACATGTTAAATCCCTCTCTTATTTCTCTTGTGGACCATTCCTTGCCCCTAGTTCAGTTACCTTCAGTTCCTTGGCAGCCCCAGGTACTTCTCTTACTGACCAAAAACACCTCTGCAAAAATGTCTTGATCAGAGTCATGGCATTTAAAGATTTGCTGATGCCCCTGTGGAAAAACTGTGTCATTATCTTTTCAGCCAATTCTGCTGACGGGTCCTTTGCTGTTTGTTCTCCCTTGTTGCTTGCTTCCGGAAACAATATAGTGGACTTTTTTTCCAAGTGCATTCAGATTTTTGTCATAATTGAGATAGGTTTCTGTGCTCCCAAAACCTACATCCGTTACCTTTCTGTGCACTCTTTCAGATATCTAGCCTCTCCAGAATTTGGCTGCAGAGGGGACGCTTTGAGCTGGGAATACCAGCTAGATCCTGTGCCTGGTTTCTCATTGCAAGTGGACATTGCTGTCCAAGCTGAAAATAGAGACTGGGAGTGTTGCCCTCTACAAAGATGTTCTTCTTGGCTTATTGCGATGCCTAAGATTTCAGAGGAGAGGCCCCTGTTTCAATGAATTTTATTTTCCTCCTCTGGAACCACAGCTGCTGCATTTTACATCCAACCAACCCCCTACGAATGCAAACAAGTAGGATTTTGCAGTTTCACTCTCAGAAGGCACATAAGACTCCTGTTATAACTCAAAAGGATCCCTGCGAGAAAAGGTGAGTGCTTGGATCATTGCCGGCCCTTTGTTAAATTAAGAGAAAAGAGCAAACTTCAACCATAATAAGAGTTTTTATTGGTCTTCCGAAGAGCTGCATGCTACCACGAAGATGCCTTTGCATCCAGAAGGAGCTACTGTATCTCATGGCCTGTGCAGTCTTTTTCTGTAGTATTATCAATAATCTTATATGAGGCACAGATAGAAAGTTTATACCAGTCCTTTACCCTGCCTGTTAACTGAAACCCAAGGCCGTGCATGCTTTCTTACCTGACAAAAGCAACAAGATGAGGTGCGTGAGCTTCTCCATGTCTGTCCAGCAGAGAAGCAGTCAAGAGATGAGTCTGGACAAAAGCAAAAAGGATCATTGCCCAAGAGCAGCTTGCTTTTCCCCCCTCCTTCCTCTGCCGGAAGGAATGAGCACAGGAACTTGGCATCTTTTTCAGCTTGTGTATTGAGCAATTCGTCAGGGACAGGCATTTCTCTCACAAGCTGAAAATTCAGGCATCAGCATTGCCCACTCACCACCAGAATTTAGTCTAGACAGACCGAAAGAGAACATCATGTGATGGTGTCCAGCATTAGCAAACTGACTGGCTGCCCTTTTTTATTTTTTGATTTATTTACTTAGAGATCTTCCATGCTAGTGCTGGTAAAGCCTTGCTTCCTAACTTACAGAAATTGTCAGATAAACATGCAGGTCTACCCATTAATAAATGTACCTTCTTTTTCTTTCCTCTAGTTAGTGTTTAAGAAAATGGTAACTCATAGCACCTAAAAATTCTCTTACACATTCCAGCTCTTGTTCATTGTTGCTCCACTAAGCACAAGTCTGGATTCTCTTTGATCAGAAGCAACTGTGAATCTGAACATGTATTTCTTCCACTTGATTGTCTTTTACTATTACTCTTCCACTGTTTGACCCAGTGTAACTGACTGCAAGGATAGCAAATAGTTAGGGGAATCGTGGGCTGGATGATCCATTTCTGGAACCATTTTTCTTTCGTGTCGAGATAAACATGGAAACCCTGACATTCTCAAAGAAAAAATCAGCTTCCCCTGCTGCAGCTTTAGCAAGAGAAACCTCTTGGAAAGCTGGATGTGACTGGCCTGTGAGTAACGAGAGGTTCAGGCCCCTTTAATCTGCCACCTGTCTGCAGAGCTTGGTGCAGCTGAAGAAGTGCTGGGGCTTTTGGTCTTTTAGAGGAATTGAGCTGACACCCAGCAAACTAATTTCTCATTGCTCACCAGATGACTGCTAAATAAAGACAGCAAATGCATAATTTAGGGTATGCCCAGCAGAAAGAGGGAAGTGATGGTATCCAAGGCCCTGATGAGCTTTCCCATGAAACCTCACATGCATTTCTGGTCCTCTGTGACTTTAGAAGAAGCCACTGGATCTTGCTTTCCATGCTGTAGCAAAAAATTTAAAATAAATAAATAAATAAATAAAGACTGCTGGAAGTAGGCATGCTGGTTTTCTCTGGCAGCACTGGTGAATAAGCTGGGGAGAGCTGTTAAAAGTACAGCACAGTGCTGCAGAAGCACAGAGCTACGTCTGAGTCTGGCTGGTTCGTGGATTCCTGCAGAGATGCAAAGATGTCTCATAACAGTGAAAGGTAGAGACCAAGTGCATGGGAAATACATGTTTGATAATTTATGGCGAGGTTATTCAGGATAATGGGGTGATCAGGTCTCTGCCAGTTCAGTGTTCCTTTGGCAACTCTTGGAAATTGCCAGCCTGTATCAGAGCTACACTGGAGATCCATAAATAAATTACATGTTTGACTCACTTGGACATTTACATCAGTAAATAATCCACTCTTAAAGTACTGTCACTTCCCTTCTGTTGTATCACCTGATGTTGAGAACAGCCCTCTTCTGCTTCTTCCTCTGTTGTCTTTGTCATACTTCCTGCAACTTCTTTGCTCAGCCTACCAGATTCTTGCTCTGTGTAACTGTCTGTACAAGACCTTCCTCATATCTATATCAGGGCTCATCTTTGCAGCTGGCAGAGCAAGACAAACTCTGTTCAAAAACACCCCAGTGCCCTCTCCATTCCTCTGATGTAGTACCACGTTGTTCCCTTCCTTCCTTTCTGCAGAAACACGCATCTTGGCGGTCATTTCCTGGCACCCTGACCTCAGTGCTTTGACACGGTCTCCCACAGTATTCTCCTGGAGAAGCTGGCAGCCCATGGCTTGGTCAGGTACACTCTGCTGGGTTAAAAATCGTTTGGATGGCCGGGCCCAGAGAGTGGTGGTGAATGGAGTGAAATCCTGCTGGTGACAGGTCACAAGAGGTGTTCCCCAGGGGTTGGTGTTGGGTCCCATTCTCTTTAATATTGTTATTGTTGATTTGGGTGAGGGAATTGAGTGCACCCTCAGTAAGTTTACAGAGGACACCAAGTTGAGGGGAAGTGTCGACCTGCCAGAGGGTAGGGAGGCCCTGCAGAGGGACCTGGACAGGTTGGGTTAATTGGCGGAGGCCAATGGGATGAGGTTCAACATGGCTAAGTGCTGGGTCCTGCACTTTGGCCACAACAACCCCATGAAAGGCTACAGGCTTGGGGGAGAGTGGCTGGAAAGCTGTGCAGAGGAAAAACCCAATGGCAGCAAAGTGAGAGTTTAATCCTAGAACATTGGAATAAGTTTGCGTGGCCATAATAACCGAACCCTTGGGAGTGGGATAGAGCTTCTACCAGTGAATATAGTTGAAATACCAAACCCACCCATGGCCAGGCAGATACTGCTCTTTTTCAAAAGGATACTCCTCCACTCCATAAGAGTCTGCATTTTAATAGAATCAAAAAAAGCAAACGTGCAAGGGATCCTGAGAATTAACCAGCACCTCTGTCTGGCCTGAGAGAATCTGCATACTTGTGACGAAATTCTCTACTGGCTTCTAATAGGAGAGAGGTCTTAGAATGTATAGGCAACATACACATGACAGCAAAACCATAGCTCTTTCCCTCGTGTCCATGCACACATTTTCTACTCCCCATTCCCACTTTCTATTCCAGTTCTTTCCTCCTGTTGCTGGATTGTTGTGGGGTTCTGTGCTTCTTTTTTTTTTTCTTTTTTTTTCCATTAACTACGTGCAATGATAGCATATTCCACATTTTCATCTTTGGGGTTCTTGGGAGCCTGATCTGGTTCAACGTTACAGTAGAGAGATTCCTCAGGGCTGCGTTGGGATTTAAAGTCCAGGGTAACATATTTTAGGTCTTTGCTGTCATCCTTGGGAGTTTCCATTCTTTCAGTGCTCTCAAGCTGTGAAAAGAAAGGGTAAACAACTGTCAGCATGATTCAGCACCAAGACACAGCTGTTATCAAGGGAACGAGATTTTCCTAGGGTAAAGGAGAAGCCATGTAAAATGTTACCTTTGGTCATGACAGAGGTGAAAGGACAGAAAATTCTTTCCTTCATCTCCTCTCCTTGATATTTGTTACAACCTCATCTTCTAGCCTTGCTTTCTAGTCTTTGAGTCATTTCTCAGAAATTACTATAATTTGCTCCACCGTGTTTGTTTTTGTTTGTTTTGTTCTCCCCAGTGGAGTTACCTTCCATTGCCCTCTTTCTCTCCATCTAGCAACATTCCTTTCTCTGGTGACATTAAATGCCATTTCCCCTAATGCTCACAGCCAAAAGTGAGCACCAATGCCCTCATCCCATGGGTCAGCCAGCTCCTTACAGATTATTCGTAAGGGATTTAGGTGCAGTGTGGGAAGTAAGTCACTTTCCTTACCTGCGTTGTGTCCTCTGGTTTGTCATAGATGTCCTCTGCTTGCCTGTTACCTTTGCAAAGAACCATAACCATAGGTTTTAGAAACAGAGAAATCTGTGACAATGCATGGGTATTGTCTGTGCTACAAGAGTTTGGGGAAAGGCTTTGGGATTGCCCAGTGAATGAAGTGATGGGTGTGCCAATGGGACCCATCTACCCCGAATCTGGTGAACACGTTGCCCCCACTTCACTTCTCTGAAATGTTAGGACACGTTCTGTGCATGTCTGGAGGAAAGTGGCTTTGACTCACTGTGAGAGGAGGTCATAACAAGGAGCCCCCCTTGAGGCTTCCCAGGCTGTGCATGCCTTATCTTCTCCAGGGCACAGTGAGTTGAGAATAAGCTCACTTGGAGTGGAAAAATGATGGTCGGAGAAAGACAGAATAGAAAAAGAGGCATCACCAGTTTCCACATACCTCTTCTCTTCAGCTTTCTGTGGTGCCTGATGCACAATGTTATCAAGATAATAACTACCGGGATGAGCAGGAGGTACAGGACTGTGGATATTATGATGTAGGTGCTTACACCTTGGCTAAAGCAGGAAGAGCAAAGGAGTTACCAGTGTTAGATAACAGCACGGTATGATGCTGGTATCTGTGTTCAAGCTCAGAGGCTTTTCGGTGTTGGCTTTATTTTTTTTATTTTTTTTTTTTTTTTTGTGGCCTTACCCTGCTAGTGTGCTGTTACCAGGAGGGTGATTTTCACTGGTGGCTCTAGTGACTGACAACGTTGTTGCAGCTGGTCCTGCAATCACAAAGAAGAGAAGAAAAATTACTGGGCTGTTGTGCATCCCCCATCTGAACGTCGCTGCCATTGCTATCATGGGTGTAACTCTGGGCGTGCTTTCACAGACAACATAGATGAGGTGCCCAGGCTGTGTCCCATGTCTTCAGGAGCTCCCGGGAGCAGGCAAAGTAACAGAAGGATGGAAAGGTGGGAGGGAGAGGGAAGGGCTGCCAAGGAGCCCTGCTCCATGAACCCAGCCCAGGAGGTGGCAGAAGTGCTGGAAGTGCAGGCAGAAAAGCTCCCTGGCAGAGATCTGCAGGTAGCAGGGAGGTGTTGAACAGCCCCGTGCAGAAGCAGACAGAAGCTTGTGCAGACAGAGAGACAGCGATGGAGAGAGGGTTGGATTCTCAGTGGTGGCGCACGGGTCAGGAGGGACAGCAAGCAGGGGAGGCGAGGCCAAAATCTGCCAGCAGGTACTCACGCTTGGCCACAGAGAGCCGGACCTCCATTATCCGGGTGAATGGAATGGATGTGTAGGGCCTGTAGAGTGCACACCAGTACACACCAGAGTCCTGTGCCTGCAGCTTCTCCATGGTGATGGTGATGGTCCTTTCCTGGGTGTCATCCTGGATCCAGGCTCTGCCTTTCTGGGCTTTGCTGATGCTCAGTGTGTTCGGGAAATCTGTGCTCACCACAAGATCACATGTGCCAGTCTGACCTGGATATCGGCACCAGGCTTTTCTTCCAGAGCTATAGCCCAGTTTACGGTACGGGCACTGCACAGAGAGACTGTCCAACTCCAGCTTGTGCAACTCTGCAGAACAACAAACCTGGTGTCTGACCCACAATCTGGGGCACAAGGGCATCCATCTCCTGGCACAAGCTGGGCACCTGGGCCAGGCTGTGGCCGTCAGCCTGAGCAGGGCACTTAGGGGAGGGCCGCAGGGAGCCGTGCGCCTCGGGGACAGCGGTGTCTGCAGGGCTCCTTCACCCCGTGCTCTGCAAGCAGGGAAGGCAGCGAGCAAGGGGATGAGGGTGGGGGCTGATGGATGGGGTCGGGGGAAGCCACTCGCTGTGTGCGGGAGGAGGATGGAGCAGGGCAGCAGTGAAGTTGCCTCCCGACAGGACAGGAGTTTGCGTGGGGAAAAGGTACTCACCCTTGAAAACATTCAGCGAGATCCACTTCAGTGGAACATAGCTTTCCCAGCCTTTCCTATAAGCACAGTAATATGTGCCTGAATCCTCTACCTGGAGGTCAGTCATGGTGATGGAAAAATTCCTGTGTTTGGGGTCATCCTGTATGGTAATGTACCCCTGGTTGGCTTGTTGTGAGTACGTATAAGTTATTGTGCCGAGTAGTGCCACTTGAAGCTGACATCCTTGATCTGTCCAGCGGCACCAGGACTTCAGATCCCGGTACTCACGCTCTGCTGGGTAAGGACAGAGCACAGAGAGGTTGCTTCCTTCGTGCTGGCTCAGCTCCTCACGTGTTTGGGCTTGGAGACCTGTGAATACCAGAAGTGGTGAGGGAGAGGGGAGCTGGTGCAGGGCTGTCGTGGGCTGTGAGCCTGGAGGAGCCAGGTGTGGGGTGCTCTGAAGTGGGGCTTGTCCTTCCCTTCCCTTCCCTTCCCTTCCCTTCCCTTCCCTTCCCTTCCCTTCCCTTCCCTTCCCTTCCCTTCCCTTCCCTTCCCTTCCCTTCCCTTCCCTTCCCTTCCCTTCCCTTCCCTTCCCTTCCCTTCCCTTCCCTTCCCTTCCCTTCCCTTCCCTTCCCTTCCCTTCCCTTCCCTTCCCTTCCCTTCCCTTCCCTTCCCTTCCCTTCCCTTCCCTTCCCTTCCCTTCCCTTCCCCAGCCCCCATGACAGCCGGTATCGGTATCGCTGTCCCACCACTGCAGGGCCCTGCAGGCAGCAGGACTGGGGACGGGTGTCCCATGGGAAGCCCCAGCCATGCCCAGCCCTCCTCGTACCTGGGAAGCAGAGCGGCAGCAGGAGGACGACTCGCAGCTCCATGGCCTTCTCAAGCGCAGGGCAGGGACATTGCCAGGGTCCGCCCAACGCGCCCCGTTGCAACGCGTCTGCCCGGGTGAAGCCTCCTGCCTCCCACTGACGCCACTGGAGGAAGTGCCTGAGGTCTTGCCTTCCCACGGAAGTCCTTCACCACGTTTTGCAAGGCCACCGAATAACAAGAGCAGCTCAGGGTGCGTTAGGGGAAGTGGCCGAGAGCAGAGCACAGACCATCCTGACGCCAGAGGCCCTTTGCTGCTCTCCCTTGGCCGTTGTCACGCTCTGCCCTCATGCCAGTGGCAACAGGGCACTCCTTTGGCATTTCCAAGGCTTGGGAGATGGGGCAGGTCCTTTACTGTGGCCCTGCCCTTCCCTCTGTGCTCCCCAGGTGCCCCCTGCCCAGGCCCTTGCCCAAAGTCCCCTCAAGGCGTGGTGGCAGAGAGGCCGGGCTCTATGCAGGGAGCCTCCTCTCCATGCCGTGCCTCCTTGGGCTCTCCTCCACCACAGCCAGTCCCCTCGTTGTCCATGCCATGCCTGGCACCGAGCCCGTGGGCTGCCTACCCACGCTGTGCCAAGCTGGAGGAACCAAACGGAGCCACTGGGCTTTTGCACAGTTTATTTGACTGGAACAACCGCACAGGGCCCTGGTGCGGGGACCCATGGGGAAGTCCTGAGGGTTTGAAGGGAAGTGAGGGAAGTGTGGGCGCTCTGTGGTGAGGCTGTGCTTGCTGCACCAGCTCTGAGGCAAGAAGTGGCGATGTGCTGCCCCTGGCAGGGCTGGCGGGCAGTGGCAGAGCCTGGCCTGGGCCGTGTGGCAGGGTTTGCCAGGCGTGGGCTGCTTTCTGCCCTGAGGAGCCCCAGGAGTTGCCATGCTGGGAGCCCGGGGGGAAAGCGGGCCTCAGTTCATGGGGGAGGCCGGCCTGGGTTCTCTGGAGCTCAGGGTAACAGCTTGCAGGTTGGGATTTCCCTCCGGACATGTCTCCAGGCTTGGAAACAGAGATCCTTTTGGTCCCAGGTCTGGCGTCAGCTCCTTTCCTCCTCAGGCAGCTGTCCAGGGCTGCCTTCTGCTGTCCTGAGTTTCTGAAAGAAAGAGGGAGGCAGGCTCCTCAGTGACATCGGCCCATGGAGAGAAGCATGTGGAGGAGGGCTGCTCATCCTTTCTGGAGCATTAAGTGATCGCATCACACCTCTCGCTCCCCAGTTGGGAGCCGTGGACAAACAGCACGTGCAAGTACCACCCTGGGGCTTCTCTGGAGCCCAGGTGTGCTTTTGCCATTGTGGGTGTGTGGTTACCTCTTTTCTGCAGCGTCCCCTTCTCTGAAGAAAAACGAGGAGCAAGATGACCAGCACCTTATTGATGAAGAATCCTAGGAGGGCCTGAAGGGTGAAGCTCCATAAGCTGTCAAGGAAACAGAAAGGAAAGGGAGCAGATCAACCCATGGAAGAGAAAAGGCCTTCACCCAGAAGGAGAGGCTGTCCTTCATCCTTCCTTCTCAGTATCTGCACCAACAACACAGCCAGTGGGACCGAGCACACCCTCAGCAAGGCTGCAGATGACACCAAGCTGAGTGGTGCAGTGCATACAGCAGAAGGAAGGGATGCCATCCAAAGGACAGGCTGGAGGAGTGGTCCCACGTGAACCTGATAAGGTTCAAGTCCAGGTGCAAGGTGCTGCACTTGGGCTGGGGCAATCCCGGACATGAGGACCGGCTGGGAGAAGAACTCACTGAGAGCAGCCCTGGGGAGAAGGACTTGGGGTTCAGGGGGACGAAAACTTCAACATGAGCCAGCAGTGAGCTTGCTGCCAGGAAGGCCAACTGCATCCTGGGCTGCATCACCAGAGGAGTAGAGGAGGGAGGGGATGGTCCCCATCTGCACTGCCCTGGTGAGGACCCACCTGGAGTGCTGCGTCCAGGTCTGGGGCCCCCAGCACCAGAAGGATGTGGGGCTGTTAGAGTGGGTCAAGAGGAGGGCCACAAAGATGATCAAGGGGCTGGAGCAGCTGTCCTACAAGGAAGGACAGAGCTGGGGCTGTTCAGCACACAGAAGAGAAGGCTCTGGGGTGACCTCATTGTGGTTTTCAGTACTTAGAGGGGGCTTGTAAAAGGGATGGAGAGCACCTTTTGCTCAATCAGATAATGACAGGACAAGAGGGAATGGTTTGAAACAAAAAGAGGGGATATTTCAATTAGAGGTTAGGAGGCACTTCTTCACTCAGAGGGTGCTGAGGCACTGGAACAGCTTGCCCAGAGAGGTTCTGGATGCCCCATCCTTGGAGGTGTTCAGCATCAGCTTGGACAAGGCCCTGAGCAGCCTGATCTAGTGGGTGGCGTCCCTGCCCATGGCGGGAAGGGTTAACAAGATGATCCTTAAGGTCCTTTCCAGCCCAAGTCATTCTATGATTCTGCTGGAGAATCCCCGTAGAAATGGGGTTTCAAATACACTTCCAAAAGTGGCCTCCTCTTCCCAAGACATATTCTAATTTATCCCTTTCCACACTACAAGAACTTGAAAATATCCTTTCCTCACACAACATGGAAATAAGGAAAGGCAATGAGTGCAGAAAATGAGAGTGACCAGGTGGATTCATTGCCACATGGCAGTGAGTGAGGACAGAAGGCAGTTCCCAGGAAGCTAGGACTTGATTTCATCTGTCCACTTCTCCCTTTGTAATTAGGCTCTGGGCAGGAACTGCAAGAGGAGAGGTCGTCCACTGTAAGGACGCCTGTCCCACCCAGCTCCTCTGTAAGCGGGAGTCTTTGCAATGCCCAGACTGCGTCCCCCAGGAAGACAGGACTGCCATGGGCAGGACATCAGTAATGCTTGTCTGTGTCCATTCACATAGGTTTTTGGTGTTTGTTTTTTTTTTTTGTTTGTTTGTTTGTTTGTTTTTTGGGGGGGGGGGGGTTTGGCCTTACCCTGCTTGTGTGCTGTTGCCAGGAAGGTAATTTTGACCGGTGCCTGACAATGTTGTTGCAACTCGTCCTGCAATCACAAAGAAGAAGAGAAGAACAATTACTGGGCTGTTGTGCATCCCCCATCTGAACGTCCCTGCCATTGCTACCATGGGTGTAACTCCGGGCGTGATGTGACAGCCAACACAGACGAGGCGCCCAGACTGTGACCCGTGTCTTCAGGAGCTCCCGGGAGCAGGCGAAGCAGCAGAAGGATGGAAAAGTGGGAGGGAGAAGCAAGGAGCTGCCGAGGAGCCCTGCTCCATGAACCCAGCCCAGGAGGTGGCAGAAGTGCTGGAAGTGCAGGCAGAAAAGCTCCCTGGCAGAGATCTGCAGGTAGCAGGGAGGTGTCGAACAGCCCTGTGCAGAAGCAGACAGAAGCTTGTGCAGACGGAGACAGAGATGGAGAGAGGGTCGGGTTCTCGGTGGTGGGGCACAGGTCAGGAGGGAGAGCAAGCAGGGGAGGCGAGGCCAAAATCTGCCAGCAGGTACTCACGCTTGGCCACAGAGAGCCGGACCTCCATTATCGGGGTGAAATTAATGGTTGCATTGGGTGTGTAGAGTGCACACCAGTACACGCCAGAGTCCTGTGCCTGCAGCTTCTCCATGGTGATGGTGATGGTCCTTTTCTGGGTGTCATCCTGGATCGAGGCTCTGCCTTCCTTGCCTTTGCTGATACCCCGTCTGTAAGTGGTATCTGTGCTCACCACATGTTCACACCTGCCAGTCTGACCTACAGCTCGGCACCAGGCTTTTCTTTCGGAGCGGTAGCCCAGGTCACGGTACGGGCACTGCACAGAGAGACTGTCCAACTCCAGCTTGTGGAACTCTGCAGAACAACAAACCTGGTGTCTGACCCGCAATGTGGGGCACGAGGGGATCCATCTCCTGGCACAAGCTGGGCACCTGGGCCAGGCTGTGGCTGTCGGCCCAGGCAGGGCACTTTGGGCAGGGCTGCAGGGAGCCGTGAGCCTCGGGGCCAGCGGGGTCTGCGGGGCTCCTTCACCCCGTGCTCTGCAAGCAGGGAAGGCGGCGAGCGAGGGGATGAGGGTGGGGGCTGATGGATGGGGACAGGGGAAGCTGATCGCTGTGTGCGGGAGGAGGATGGAGCGGGGCAGCAGTGACGTTGCCTCCTGACAGGACTGGAGTTTGCGTGGGGAAAAGGTACTCACCCTTGAAAACATTCAGCGAGATCCTCTTCAGTAAAACATAGCTTTGACTGTAAGCACAGTAATATGTGCCTGAATCCTCTACCTGGAGGTCAGTCATGGTGATGGAAAAATTCTTGTGTATGGGGTCATCCTTTATGGTAAAGTGCCCCTGTCTGGCCCGGTATGTGTAGAAGTGTGTTCTTGTGCCGCTTGTTGCCACTTGAAGCTGACATCGTTGATCTGTCCAGCGGCACCAGGACTTCAGTTCCTGGTACTCATCCTCTGCTGGGTAATGACACAGCACAGAGAGGTTGCTTCCTTTGCGCTGGCTCAGCTTCTGAATTGTTTGGGCTTGGAGACCTGAGCATACCAGAAGTGGTGAGGGAGAGGGGAGCTGGTGCAGGGCTGTCGTGGGCTGTGAGCCTGGAGGAGCCAGGTGTGGGGTGTTCTGAAGTGGGGCTTGTCCTTCCCTTCCCTTCCCTTCCCTTCCCTTCCCTTCCCTTCCCTTCCCTTCCCTTCCCTTCCCTTCCCTTCCCTTCCCTTCCCTTCCCTTCCCTTCCCTTCCCTTCCCTTCCCTTCCCTTCCCTTCCCTTCCCTTCCCTTCCCTTCCCTTCCCTTCCCTTCCCTTCCCTTCCCTTCCCTTCCCTTCCCTTCCCTTCCCTTCCCTTCCCCAGCCCCCAGGACAGCCGGTATCGCTATCGCTGTCCCACCACTGCAGGGCCCTGCAGGCAGCAGGACTGGGGACGGGTGTCCCATGGGAAGCCCCAGCCATGCCCAGCCCTCCTCGTACCTGGGAAGCAGAGCGGCAGCAGGAGGACGACTCGCAGATCCATGGCCTCACCAATGCGCCCCGTTGCAACGCATCTGCCCGGGTGAACCCTCCTGCCTCCCACTGACGCCGATGGAGGAAGTGCCTGAGGTCTCGCCTTTCCACGGAAGTCCTTCACCATGTTTTGCAACAACACTGAATACCAAGAGCAGCTCAGGATTCATTTGGGGAAGTGGCAGGGAGCAGAGCACGGCGCGTCCTGACGCCAGAGGCCCTTTGCTGCTCTCGCTTGGCCCCTGTCAACGGGGCACTCCTTCAGCCGTTCCAAGGCTTGGGAGATGGGGCAGGTCCTTTGCTGTGGCCCTGCCCTTCCCTCTGTGCTCCCCAGGTGCCCCCTGTCCAGGCCCTTGCCCAAAGTCCCCTCAAGGCGTGGTGGCAGAGAGGCCGGGCTCTATGCAGGGAGCCTCCTCTCCATGCCATGCCTCCTGGGGCTCTCCTCCACCACAGGCAGTCCCCTCATTGTCCATGCTTTGCCTGGCACCGAGCCCGTGGGCTGCCTGCCCACACTGTGCCAAGCTGGAGGAACCAAACGGAGCCACTGGGCTTTTGCACAGTTTATTTGACTGGAACAACCGCACAGGGCGCTGGTGCGGGGGCCCATGGGGAAGTCCTGAGGGTTTGAAGGGAAGTGAGGGAAGTGTGGGTGCTCTGTGGTGAGGCTGTGCTTGCTGCACCAGCTCTGAGGCAAGAAGTGGCGATGTGCTGCCCCTGGCAGAGCTGGCGGGTGGGTGGCAGAGCCCGGCCTGGGCCACGTGGCAGGGTTTGCCAGGCATGGGCTGCTTTCTGCCCTGAGGAGCCCCAGGAGTTGCCGTGCTGAGAGCCCGGGGGGAAAGCGGGCCTCGGTTCATGGGGGAGGCCGGCCTGGGTTCTCTGGAGCTCAGGGTAACAGCTTTCAGGTTGGGATTTCCCTCCGGACATGTCTCCAGGCTTGGAAACAGAGATCCTTTTGGTCCCAGGTCTGGCATCAGCTCCTTTCCTCCTCAGGCAGCTGTCCAGGGCTGCCTTCTGCTGTCCTGAGTTTCTGAAAGAAAGAGGGAGGCAGGCTCCTCAGTGACATCGGCCCATGGAGAGAAGCGTGTGGAGGAGGGCTGCTCATCCTTTCTGGAGGATTAAGTGACCGCATTGCACCTCTCGCTCCCCAGTTGGGAGCCGTGGACAAACAGCACGTGCAAGTGCAACCCTGGGGCTTCTCTGGAGCCCAGGTGTGCTTTTGCCATTGTGGGTGTGTGGTTACCTCTTTTCTGCAGCGTCCCCTTCTCTGAAGAAAAACGAGGAGCAAGATGACCAGCACCTTATTGATGAAGAATCCTAGGAGGGCCTGAAGGGTGAAGCTCCATAAGCTGTCAAGGAAACAGAAAGGAAAGGGAGCAGATCAACCCATGGAAGAGAAAAGGCCTTCACCCAGAAGGAGAGGCTGTCCTTCATCCTTCCTTCTCAGTATCTGCACCAACAACACAGCCAGTGGGACCGAGCACACCCTCAGCAAGGCTGCAGATGACACCAAGCTGAGTGGTGCAGTGCATACAGCAGAAGGAAGGGATGCCATCCAAAGGACAGGCTGGAGGAGTGGTCCCACGTGAACCTGATAAGGTTCAAGTCCAGGTGCAAGGTGCTGCACTTGGGCTGGGGCAATCCCGGACATGAGGACCGGCTGGGAGAAGAACTCACTGAGAGCAGCCCTGGGGAGAAGGACTTGGGGTTCAGGTGGGTGAAAAGCTCGACATGAGCCAGCGGTGAGTTTGCAACCTGGAAGGCCAACTGCATCCTGGGCTGCATCACCAGAGGAGAGGGCAGCAGGGGATGGAGGGGATGGTCCCCGTCTGCACTGCCCTGGTGAGTTCCCACCTGGAGTGCTGCGTCCAGGTCTGGGGCCCCCAGCACCAGAAGGATGTGGGGCTGTTAGAGTGGGTCAAGAGGAGGGCCACAAAGATGATCAAGGGGCCAGAGCAGCTGTCCTACAAGGAAGGACAGAGCTGGGGCTGTTCAGCACACAGAAGAGAAGGCTCTGGGGTGACCTCATTGTGGTTTTCAGTACTTAGAGGGGGCTTGTAAAAGGGATGGAGAGCACCTTTTGCTCAATCAGATAATGACAGCACAAGGGGGAACGGATTTAGATAAAAAGAGGGGAGATTTAAATTAGAGGTTAGGAGACAGTTCTTCACTCAGAGGGTGCTGAGGCACTGGAACAGCTTGCCCAGAGAGGTTCTGGATGCCCCATCCTTGGAGGTGTTCAGCATCAGGTTGGACAAGGCCCTGAGCAACCTTATCTAGTGGATAGTGTCCCTGCCCATGGCAGGGAGGGTTAACAAGTTGATCCTTAAGGTCCTTTCCAGCCCAAGTATTCTACGATTCTGTGGAAGAATCTCCGTAGAAATGGGGTTTCAAATACACTTCCAAAAGCGTCCTTCTCTTCCCAAGACATATTCTAGTTCGTCCCCTTCCATACTACAAGAACTTGAAAATATCCTTTCCTCACACACCATAGAAATAAGGAAAGGTAAAGAGTGCAGATTGTGACAGTGACCATGTGGATTCATTGCCACATGGCAATGAGTGAGGACAGAAGGCAGTTCCCAGGAAGCTAGGAGATGATTTCATCTGTCCACTTCTCCCTTTGTAATTAGGCTCTGGGCAGGAACTGGGAGAGGAGAGGTCGTTCACTGTAAGGACGCCTGTCCCACCCAGCTCCTCTGTAATCAGGAGTCTTTGCAATGCCCAGAGGCTGCCTCCCCCAGGAAGACAGGACTGCCATGGACAGGACATCAGTAACGCTTGTCTACGTTTGAGCTCAGAGGCTTTCTTTTGGGCTTACTGTGCTTGTGTGCTGTTGCCAGGAGGGTAATTTTGACTGGTGCCTGTAGTGACTGACAACGTTGTTGCAGCTGGTCCTGCAATCACAAAGAAGAAGAGAAGAACAATTACTGGGCTGTTGTGCATCCCCCATCTGAACGTCCCTGCCATTGCTGCCATGGGTGTAACTCTATGCATGAGGTGACAGAGAACACAGACGAGGTGCCCAGACTGCGACCTGTGTCTTCGGGAGCTCCCAGGAGCAGGCGAAGCAGCAGAAGGATGGAAAGGTGGGAGGGAGAGGCAAGGAGCTGCCGAGGAGCCCTGCTCCATGAACCCAGCCCAGGACGTGGCAGAAGTGCTGTAAGTGCAGGCAGAAAAGCTCCCTGGCAGGGATCTGCAGGTAGCAGGGAGGTGTTGAACAGCCCTGTGCAGAAGCAGACAGAAGCTTGTGCAGACAGAGACAGAGATGGAGAAAGGGTTGGGTTCTCGGTGGTGGGGCACAGGTCAGGAGGGAGAGCAAGCAGGGGAGGCGAGGCCAAAATCTGTCAGCAGGTACTCACGCTTGGCCACAGAGAGCCGGACCTCCATTATCGGGGTGAAATGAATGGTTGGGTAGAGCCTGTAGAGTGCACACCAGTACACGCCAGAGTCCTGTGCCTGCAGCTTCTCCATGGTGATGGTGACGGTCCTATTCTGGGTGTCATCCTGGATCGAGGCTCTGCCTTCCTTGCCTTTGCTGATACCCCATGTGTAAGTGGTATCTGTGCTCACCATGAGTTCACACCCGCCAGTCTGACCTACAGCTCGGCACCAGGCTTTTCTTTCCGAGCGGAAACCCAGGGCATGGTACGGGCACTGCACAGAGAGACTGTCCAACTCCAGCTTGTGCAACTCTGCAGAACAACAAACCTGGTGTCTGACCCGCAATCTGGAGCACGAGGGCATCCATCTCCTGGCACAAGCTGGACACCTGGGCCAGGCTGTGGCCATCAGCCCTGGCAGGACACTTTGGGCAGGGCCGCAGGGAGCCGTGAGCCTCGGGGCCAGCGGGGTCTGCGGGGCTCCTTCACCCCGTGCTCTACAAGCAGGGAAGGCAGCGAGTGAGGGGATGAGGGTGGGGGCTAAGGGATGGGGTCAGGGGAAGATGCACGCTGTGTGCGGGATGAGGATGGAGCAGGGCAGCAGTGATGTTGCCTCCTGACAGGACAGGTGTTTGCGTGGGGAAAAGGTACTCACCCTTGAAAACAGTCAGTGAGATCCACTTCAGTGGAACATTTATTTGACTGTAAGCACAGTAATATGTGCCTGAATCCTCTACCTGGAGGTCAGTCATGGTGATGGAAAAATTCCTGTGTATGGGGTCACCCTGTATGGTAATGTACCCCTGGTTGGCTCGTTCTGTGTGCGCGTATGTACTTGTGCCGATTATTGCCACTTGAAGCTGACATTGTTGATCTATCCAGCGGCACCAGGACTTCAGATCCCGGTACTCACGCTCTGCTGGGTAAGGACACAGCACAGAGAGGTTGCTTCCTTCGCGCTGGCTCAGCTCCCCAGGTGTTTGGGCTTGGAGACCTGCGAATACCAGAAGTGGTGAAGGAGAAGGGAGCTGGTGCAGGGCTGTCGTGGGCTGTGAGCCTGGAGGAGCCAGGTGTGGGGTGTTGTGAAGTGGGGCTTGTTCTTCCCTTCCCTTCCCTTCCCTTCCCTTCCCTTCCCTTCCCTTCCCTTCCCTTCCCTTCCCTTCCCTTCCCTTCCCTTCCCTTCCCTTCCCTTCCCTTCCCTTCCCTTCCCTTCCCTTCCCTTCCCTTCCCTTCCCTTCCCTTCCCTTCCCTTCCCTTCCCTTCCCTTCCCTTCCCTTCCCTTCCCTTCCCTTCCCCAGCCCCCAGGACAGCCGGTATCGGTATCGCTGTCCCACCACTGCAGGGCCCTGCAGGCAGCAGGACTGGGGACGGGTGTCCCATGGGAAGTCCCAGCCATGCCCAGCCCTCCTCGTACCTGGGAAGCAGAGCGGCAGCAGGAGGACGACTCGCAGCTCCATGGCCTCCCCAACGCGCCCCGTTGCAACGCGTCTGCCCGGTGAAGCCTCCTGCCTCCCACTGACGCCGCTGGAGGAAGTGCCTGAGGTCTTGCCTTCCCACGGAAGTCCTTCACCACGTTTTGCAAGGCCACCGAATAACAAGAGCAGCTCAGGGTGCGTTAGGGGAAGTGGCCGAGAGCAGAGCACAGCCCATCCTGACGCCAGAGGCACATTGCTGCTCTCCCTTGGCTGTTGTCACGCTCTGCCCTCATGCCAGTGGCAACAGGGCACTCCTTTGGCATTTCCAAGGCTTGGGAGATGGGGCTGTGGTCCTGCCCTTCCCTCTGTGCTGCCCAGGTGCCCCCTGCCCAGGCCCTTGCCCAAAGTCCCCTCAAGGCGTGGTGGCAGAGAGGCCGGGCTCTGTGCAGGGAGCCTCCTCTCCATGCCGTGCCTCCTGGGGCTCTCCTCCACCACAGGCAGTCCCCTCGTTGTCCATGCTTTGCCTGGCACCGAGCCCGTGGGCTGCCTGCCCACGCTGTGCCAAGCTGGAGGAACCAAACGGAGCCACTGGGCTTTTGCACAGTTTATTTGACTGGAACAACCGCACAGGGCCCTGGTGCAGGGGCCCATGGGGAAGTCCTGAGGGTTTGCAGGGAAGTGAGGGAAGTGTGGGCACTCTGCGGTGAGGCCGTGCTTGCTGCACCAGCTCTGAGGCAAGAAGTGGCGATGTGCTGCCCCTGGCAGGGCTGGCGGGCAGTGGCAGAGTCCGGCCTGGGCCGCGTGGCAGGGTTTGCCAGGCGTGGGCTGCTTTCTGCCCTGAGGAGCCCCAGGAGTTGCTGTGCTGAGAGCCCGGGGCGAAAGCGGGCCTCGGTTCGTGGGGGAGGCCGGCCTGGGTTCTCTGGAGCTCGGGGGTGACAGCTTGCAGGGTGGGATTTCCCTCTGGACATGTCTCCAGGCTTGGAAACAGAGATCCTTTTGGTCCCAGGTCTGGCATCAGCTCCTTTCCTCCTCAGGCAGCTGTCCAGGGCTGCCTTCTGCTGCCCTGCATTTCTGAAAGAAAGAGGGAGGCCAGCGTCCCCTTCTCTGAAGAAAAACGAGGAGCAAGATGACCAGCACCTTATTGATGAAGAATCCTAGGAGGGCCCAAAGGGTGAAACTCCATAAGCTGTCAAGGAAACAGAATGGAAAGGGAGCAGATCAGCCCATGGAAGAGAAAAGGCCTTCACCCAGAAGGAGAGGCTGTCCTTCGTCCTTCCTTCTCAGTATCTGTTTCAACGACACAGCCAGTGGGACCGAGCACACCCTCAGCAAGGCTGCAGATGACACCAAGCTGGGTGGTGCAGTGCATACAGCAGAAGGAAGGGATGCCATCCAAAGGGACCTGGTCAGGCTGGAGGAGTGGGCCCACGTGAACCTGATGAGGTTCAACAAGTCCAGGTGCAAGATGCTGCACTTGGGTTGGGGCAATCCCGGACATGAGGACCGGCTGGGAGAAGAACTCACTGAGAGCAGCCCTGGGGAGAAGGACTTGGGGTTCAGGTGGGTGAAAAGCTCGACATAAGCCAGCAGTGAGCTTGCAGCCTGGAAGGCCAACTGCATCCTGGGCTGCATCACCAGAGGAGAGAATCATAGAATCATAGAATATCCTGAGTTGGAAGGGACCCTTAAGGATCATCAAGTCCAACTCTAGAGGGCAGCAGGGGACTGAGGGGATGCTTCCCCTCTGCTCTGCCCTGGTGAGGTCCCACCTAGAGTACTGCATCCAGGTCTGGGGCCCCCAGCACCAGAAGGATGTGGGGCTGTTAGAGTGGCTCAAGAGGAGGGCCACAAAGATGATCAAGGGGCTGGAGCAGCTGTCCTACAAGGACAGAGCTGGGGCTGTTCAACACACAGAAGTGAAGGCTCTGGGGTGACCTCATTGTGATTTTACATACTTAGAAGGAGGCTTATAAAAGGGATGGAGAGCACCTTTTGCTCAATCAGATAATGACAGGACAAGAGGGAATGGTTTGAAACAAAAAGAGGGGAGATTTCAATTAGAGGTTAGGAGGCAGCTCTTCACTCAGAGGGTGCTGAGGCACTGGAACAGCTTGCCCAGAGAGGTTCTGGATGCCCCATCCTTGGAGGTGTTCAGCATCAGGTTGGACAAGGCCCCAAGCAGCCTGATCTAGTGGGTGGCATCGCTGCCCATGGCAGGGAGGGTTAACAAGATGATCCTTAAGGTCCTTTCCAGCCCAAGTCATTCTATGATTCTGTGGGAGAATCTCTGTAGAAATGGGGTTTCAAATACACTTCCAAAAGTGGCCTCCTCTTCCCAAGACATATTCTAATTTGTCCCCTTCCACACTACAAGAACTTGAAAATATCCTTTCCTCACACAATATGGAAATAAGGAAAGGCAAAGAGTGCAGATAGTGACATTGACCATGGGGATTCATTGCCACATAGCAGTGAGGGAGGAGAGAAGGCAGTTCCCAGGAAGCTAGGACTTGATTTCATCTGTCCACTTCTCCCTTTGTAATTAGGCTCTTTCAGGAACTGGAAGAGGAGAGGTTGTCCACTGTAAGAACGCCTGTCCCACCCAGCTCCACTGTAAGCGGGAGTCTTTGCAATGCCCAGACTGCGTCCCCCAGGAAGACAGGACTGCCATGGACAGGACATCAGTAACGCTTGTCTGTGTTCAAGCAGATAGGTTTTTGGTGGTTTTTTTTTTTTTGTTGTTGTTTTTTTTGTTGTTTTTTTTTTTTGGCCTTACCCTGCTTGTGTGCTGTTGCCAGGAAGGTAATTTTGACTGGTGCCTGACAATGTTGTTGCAACTCGTCCTGCAATCACAAAGAAGAAGAGAAGAACAATTACTGGGCTGTTGTGCATCCCCCATCTGAACGTCCCTGCCATTGCTACCATGGGTGTAACTCCGGGCGTGCTGTGACAGAGAACACAGACGAGGCGCCCAGACTGCGACCTGTGTCTTCAGGAGCTCCCGGGAGCAGGCGAAGCAGCAGAAGGATGGAAAGGTGGGAGGGAGAAGCAAGGAGCTGCCAAGGAGCCCTGCTCCATGAACCCAGCCCAGGACGTGGCAGAAGAGCTGGAAGTGCAGGCAGAAAAGCTCCCTGGCAGAGATCTGCAGGTAGCAGGGAGGTGTTGAACAGCCCTGTGCAGAAGCAGACAGAAGCTTGTGCAGACAGAGAGACAGAAATGGAGAGAGGGTTGGGTTCTTGGTGGTGCGGCACAGGTCAGGAGGGAGAGCAAGCAAGGGAGGCGAGGCCAAAATCTGTCAGCAGGTACTCACGCTTGGCCACAGAGAGCCGGACCTCCATTATCGGGGTGAAATTAATGGTTGCGTTGGGCGTGTAGAATGCACACCAGTACACGGCAGAGTCCTGTGCCTGCAGCTTCTCCATGGTGATGGTGACGGTCCTATTCTGGGTGTCATCCTGGATCGAGGCTCTGCCTTCCTTGCCTTTGCTGATACCCCGTGTGTAAGTGGTATCTGTGCTCACCACGAGTTCACACCTGCCAGTCTGACCTACAGCTCGGCACCAGGCTTTTCTTTCGGAGCGGTAGCCCAGGGTATGGTATGGGCACTGCACAGAGAGACTGTCCAACTCCAGCTTGTGAAACTCTGCAGAACAACAAACCTGGTGTCTGACCCGCAATCTGGTGCACAAGGGGATCCATCTCCTGGCATGATCCGGGTACCTGGGTCAGGCTGTGGCCGTCAGCCCAAACAGGGCACTTTGGGCAGGGCCACGGGGAGCCGTGAGCCTCATGGCCAGGGGGGTCTGCAGGGCTCCTTCTCCCTGTGCTCTGCAAGCAGGGAAGGCGGCAAGCGAGGAGACGAGGGTGGGGGCTGATAGATGAGGTCAGGGGAAGCCGCTCGCTGTGTGCGGGAAGAGTATGGAGCAGGGCAGCAGTGACGTTGCCTCCTGACAGGACTGGAGTTTGCATGGGGAAAAGGTACTCACCCTTGAAAACATTCAGTGAGATCCTCTTCAGTAAAACATAGCTTTGACTGTAAGCACAGTAATATGTGCCTGAATCCTCTACCTGGAGGTCAGTCATGGTGATGGAAAAATTCTTGTGTATGGGGTCATCCTTTATGGTAAAGTGCCCCTGTCTGGCCCGGTATGTGTAGAAGTGTGTTCTTGTGCCGCTTCTTGCCACTTGAAGCTGACATCCTTGATCTGTCCAGCGGCACCAGGACTTCAGTTCCCGGTACTCATCCTCTGCTGTGTAATGACACAGCACAGAGAGGTTGCTTCCTTCGCGCTGGCTCAGCTTCTGAATTGTTTGGGCTTGGAGACCTGCGAATACCAGAAGTGGTGAGGGAGAGGGGAGCTGGTGCAGGGCTGTCGTGGGCTGTGAGCCTGGAGGAGCCAGGTGTGGGGTGCTCTGAAGTGGGGCTTGTCCTTCCCTTCCCTTCCCTTCCCTTCCCTTCCCTTCCCTTCCCTTCCCTTCCCTTCCCTTCCCTTCCCTTCCCTTCCCTTCCCTTCCCTTCCCTTCCCTTCCCTTCCCTTCCCTTCCCTTCCCTTCCCTTCCCTTCCCTTCCCTTCCCTTCCCTTCCCTTCCCTTCCCTTCCCTTCCCTTCCCTTCCCTTCCCTTCCCTTTCCCAGCCCCCAGGACAGCCGGTATCGGTATCGCTGTCCCACCACTGCAGGGCCCTGCAGGCAGCAGGACTGGGGACGGGTGTCCCATGGGAAGCCCCAGCCATGCCCAGCCCTCCTCGTACCTGGGAAGCAGAGCGGCAGCAGGAGGACGACTAGCAGCTCCATGGCCTCCCCAACGTGCCCCGTTGCAACGCGTCTGCCCAGTGAGCCCTCCTGCCTCCCACTGACGCCGCTGGAGGAAGTCCGTGAGGTCTCGCCTTTCCACGGAAGTCCTTCACCGTGTTTTGCAACAACACTGAATAACAAGAGCAGCTCAGGATTCATTTGGGGAAGTGGCAGGGAGCAGAACACGGCCCCTCCTGATGCCAGAGGCACATTGCTGCTCTCGCTTGGCCCCTGTCAACGGGGCACTCCTTTGGCCATTCCGAGGCTTGGGAGATGGGGCAGGTCCTTTGCTGTGGCCCTGCCCTTCCCTCTGTGCTCCCCAGGTGCCCCCTGCCCAGCCCCTTGCCCAAAGTCCCCTCAAGGCGTGGTGGCAGGGAGGCCAGGCTCTGTGCAGGGAGCCTCCTCTCCATGCCGTGCCTCCTGGGGCTCTCCTCCACCACAGCCAGTCCCCTCGTTGTCCATGCCATGCCCGGCACCGAGCCCGTGGGCTGCCTGCCCACGTTGTGCCAAGCTGGAGGAACCAAACGGAGCCACTGGGCTTTTGCACAGTTTATTGGACATGAGACAACCACACAGGGCCCTGGTTCAGGGCCCATGGGGAAGTCCTGAGGGTTTGCAGGGAAGTGAGGGAAGTGTGGGCGCTCTGTGGTGAGGCCGTGCTTACTGCACCAGCTCTGAGGCAAGAAGTGGCGATGTGCTGCCCCTGGCAGGGCTGACGGGCAGTGGCAGAGCCTGGCCTGGGCCGCGTGGCAGGGTTTGCCAGAAGTGGGCTGCTTTCTGTCCTGAGGAGCCCCAGGAGTTGCCGTGCTGAGAGCCCAGGGGGAAAGCGGGCCTCGGTTCGTGGGGGAGGCCGGCCTGGGTTCTCTGGAGCTCAGGGTAACAGCTTGCAGGTTGGGATTTCCCTCTGGACATATCTCCAGGCTTAGAAACAGAGATCCTTTTGGTCCCAGGTCTGGCGTCAGCTCCTTTCCTCCTCAGGCAGCTGTCCAGGGCTGCCTTCTGCTGTCCTGAGTTTCTGAAAGAAAGAGGGAGGCAGGCTCCTCAGTGACATCGGCCCATGGAGAGAAGCGTATGGAGGAGGGCTGCTCATCCTTTCTGGAGCATTAAGTGACCGCATCACACCTCTCGCTCCCCAGTTGGGAGCCGTGGACAAACAGCACGTGCAAGTGCCACCCTGGGTCTTCTCTGGAGCCCAGGTGTGCTTTTGCCATTGTGGGTGTGTGGTTACCTCTATTCTGCAGCATCCCCTTCTCTGAAGAAAAACGAGGAGCAAGATGACCAGCACCTTATTGATGAAGAATCCTAGGAGGGCCTGAAGGGTGAAGCTCCATAAGCTGTCAAGGAAACAGAAAGGAAAGGGAGCAGATCAGCCCATGGAAGAGAAAAGGTCTTCACCCAGAAGGAGAGGCTGTCCTTCATCCTTCCTTCTCAGTATCTGTATCAATGACACAGCCAATGGGACCGAGCACACCCTCAGCAAGGCTGCAGATGACACCAAGCTGGGTGGTGCAGTGCATACAGCAGAAGGAAGGGATGCCATCCAAAGGGACCTGGGCAAAAGTGGGCCCATGTGAACCTCATGAGGTTCAACAAGTCCAGGTGCACTTGGGCTGGGGCAATCCCAGACATGAAGACCGGCTGGGAGCAGAACTCACTGAGAGCAGCCCTGGGGAGAAGGACTTGGGGTTCAGGTGGGTGAAAAGCTCGACATGAGCCAGCAGTGAGCTTGCTGCCAGGAAGGCCAACTGCATCCTGGGCTGCATCACCAGAGGACAGGGCAGCAGGGGACAGAGGGGATGGTTCCCCTCTGCTTTGCCCTGGTGAGGTCCCACCTGGAGTGCTGCGTCCAGGTCTGGGGCCCCCAGCACCAGAAGGATATGGGGCTGTTAGAGTGGGTCAAGAGGAGGGCCACAAAGATAATCAAGGGGCTGGAGCAGCTGTCCTACAAGGACAGAGCTGGGGCTGTTCAGCACACAGAAGAGAAGGCTCTGGGGTGACCTCATTGTGGTTTTCAGTATTTAGAGGGGGCTTGTAAAAGGGATGGAGAGCACCTTTTGCTCAATCAGATAATGACAGCACAAGGGGGAACGGATTTAGATAAAAAGAGGGGAGATTTAAATTAGAGGTTAGGAGGCAGTTCTTCACTCAGAGGGTGCTGAGGCACTGGAACAGCTTGCCCAGAGAGGTTCTGGATGCCCCATCCTTGGAGGTGTTCAGCATCAGGTTGGACAAGGCCCTGAGCAACCTTATCTAGTGGATGGTGTCCCTGCCCATGGCAGGGAGGGTTAACAAGTTGATCCTTAAGGTCCTTTCAAGCCCAAGTCATTCTATGATTCTGTGGGAGAATCTCTGTAGAAATGGGGTTTCAAATACACTTCGAAAAGTGGCCTTCTCTTCCTAAGACATATTCTAGTTCGTCCCCTTCCATACTACAAGAACTTGAAAATATCCTTTCCTCACACACCATGGAAATAAGGAAAGGTAAAGAGTGCAGATTGTGACAGTGACCATGTGGATTCATTGCCACATGGCAATGAGTGAGGACAGAAGGCAGTTCCCAGGAAGCTAGGAGATGATTTCATCTGTCCACTTCTCCCTTTGTACTTAGGCTCTGGGCAGGAACTGGGAGAGGAGAGGTCGTTCACTGTAAGGACGCCTGTCCCACCCAGCTCCTCTGTAATCAGGAGTCTTTGCAATGCCCAGAGGCTGCCTCCCCCAGGAAGACAGGGCTGCCATGGACAGGACATCAGTAATGCTTGTCTGTGTTCGAGCTCAGAGGCTTTCTTTTGGCCTTACTGTGCTTGTGTGCTGTTGCCAGGAGGGTAATTTTGACTGGTTCCTGTAGTGACTGACAACGTTGTTGCAGCTGGTCCTGCAATCAAAAAGAAGAAGAGAAGAACAATTACTGGGCTGTTGTGCATCCCCCATCTGAACGTCCCTGCCATTGCTACCATGGGTATAACTCTATGCATGACGTGACAGAGAACACAGACGAGGTGCCCAGGCTGCGACCTGTGTCTTCGGGAGCTCCCGGGAGCAGGCGAAGCAGCAGAAGGATGGAAAGGTGGGAGGGAGAAGCAAGGAGCTGCCGAGGAGCCCTGCTCCATGAACCCAGCCCAGGACGTGGCAGAAGTGCTGGAAGTGCAGGCAGAAAAGCTCCCTGGCAGAGATCTGCAGGTAGCAGGGAGGTGTAGAACAGCCCTGTGCAGAAGCAGACAGAAGCTTGTGCAGACAGAGACAGAGATGGAGAGAGGGTCAGGTTCTCAGTGGTGGGGTACAGGTCAGGAGGGAGAGCAAGCAGGGGAGGCGAGGCCAAAATCTGCCAGCAGGTACTCACGCTTGGCCACAGAGAGCCGGACCTCCATTATCCGGGTGAATGGAATGGATGTGTGGGGCCTGTAGAGTGCACACCAGTACACGCCAGAGTCCTGTGCCTGCAGCTTCTCCATGGTGATGGTGACGGTCCTTTTCTGGGTGTCATCCTGGATTGAGGCTCTGCCTTTCTGGCCTTTGTTGATACTCCATGTGTAAGTGGTATCTGTGCTCACCACATGTTCACACCTGCCAGTCTGACCTGCATATCGGCACCAGGCTTTTCTTCCAGAGCTATAGCCCAGGTCACGGTACGGGCACTGCACAGAGAGACTGTCCAACTCCAGCTTGTGGAACTCTGCAGAATAACAAACCTGGTGTCTGACCCACAATCTGGGGCACGAGGGATCCATCTCCTGGCGGGATCCAGGCACCTGGGCCAGGCTGTGGCCGTCAGCCCGGGCAGGGCACTTTGGGCAGGGCTGCAGGGAGCTGTGCACCTCTAGGCCAGTGGGGTCTGCAGGGCTTCTTCACCCCGTGCTCTGTGAGCAGGGAAGGTGGAGAGTGAGGGGATGAGGGTGGGGGCTGATGGATGTGATTGGGGGAAGCCGCTCACTGTGTGCGGGAGGAGGATGGAGCGGGGCAGCAGTGATGTTGCCTCCTGACAGGACTGGAGTTTGCGTGAAGAAAAGGTACTCACCCTTGAAAACATTCAGCAAGATCCACTTCAGTGGAACATAGTCTTGCCAGCCTTTCCTATAAGCACAGAAATATGTGCCTGAATCCTCTACCCGGAGGTCAGTCATTGTGATGGAAAAATTCCTGTGTATGGGGTCATCCTGTATGGTAATGTACCCCTGGCTGGCCCGTTCTGTGTACGGCTCTGTTCTTGTGTCAATTATTGCCACTTCAAGCTGACATCCCTGATCTATCCAGCGGCACCAGGACTTCAGAACCTGGTACTCATGCTCTGCTGGGTAATGACACAGCACAGAGAGGTTGCTTCCTTCGCGCTGGCTCAGCTCCTCACGTGTTTGGGCTTGGAGACCTGCGAATACCAGAAGTGGTGAGGGAGAGGGGAGCTGGTGCAGGGCTGTCGTGGGCTGTGAGCCTGGAGGAGCCAGGTGTGGGGTGTTCTGAAGTGGGGCTTGTCCTTCCCTTCCCTTCCCTTCCCTTCCCTTCCCTTCCCTTCCCTTCCCTTCCCTTCCCTTCCCTTCCCTTCCCTTCCCTTCCCTTCCCTTCCCTTCCCTTCCCTTCCCTTCCCTTCCCTTCCCTTCCCTTCCCTTCCCTTCCCTTCCCTTCCCTTCCCTTCCCTTCCCTTCCCTTCCCCAGCCCCCAGGACAGCCGGGATCGCTATCGCTGTCCCACCACTGCAGGGCCCTGCAGGCAGCAGGACTGGGGACGGGTGTCCCATGGGAAGCCCCAGCCATGCCCAGCCCTCCTCGTACCTGGGAAGCAGAGCGGCAGCAGGAGGACGACTCGCAGCTCCATGGCCTCCCCAACGCGCCCCGTTGCAACGCGTCTGCCCGGTGAGCCCTCCTGCCTCCCACTGACGCCGCTGGAGGAAGTGCCTGAGGTCTTGCCTTCCCACGGAAGTCCTTCACCATGTTTTGCAAGGCCACCGAATAACAAGAGCAGCTCAGGGTGCGTTAGGGGAAGTGGCCGAGAGCAGAGCACAGCCCATCCTGACGCCAGGGGCACATTGCTGCTCTCCCTTGGCCATTGTCACGCTCTGCCCTCATGCCAGTGGCAACAGGGCACTCCTTTGGCCTTGCCAAGGCATGAGAGATGGGGCAGGTCCTTTGCTGTGGCCCTGCCCTTCCCTCTGTGCTCCCCAGGTGCCCCCTGCCCAGGCCCTTGCCCAAAGTCCCCTCAAGGTGTGATGGCAGAGAGGCCGCGGCTCTGTGGGCAACCTCGTGGGTTTCTCTTTCCACATGTGGTGAAATAGCAGCATTCCTTTTCTTTTCTGTCTGCCACTTTCTATGTCAAGATTTTTTTTCCTTGCCCTATAATGTTACAGCATCTTAGTGTCTTTTTATTATTATTATGATTTATTTATTTTTATTTTTTTTGTTTGTTTGTGAAGAACTTTGGCACGTAGTTTTGCAACTGTGAGATAAGCTAGGTTATCTTTTTCCGCTCTTACTCACTTGCTTTGCTGATAAAGAAAGGGGGTTCTTTTGTCACTTAGGGCAAAAGTGGACATGGCCTGGCAGAATCTGTCCTTTTCTACCCTTTGGTGCTCAGACTGGCCCATGCTGCCCCTTTTACCTGGCAGTGAGGGACAGCTCACCTGTTTTGTTTTATTTGTTCCTCATTACTGACAGCTGTTTCAGTGGAGTTAAAGGAGTCTTCAGAAAAGCAGTAGTAAAAGATGTTTGCTGTTTCACCTCCAAGTAAAATGCATTCGGAGGAAAGACTGACCTTGTTGGTGACAGGAAACAAAGTGGAACTGTGTGGACAGTCAAGTGTGCAGCTGCTGAGGTGGCGTACTGACAGCGAGGTCTCTATAGGCATGGCTGAAGTGATTTTGAGTACAGGGGAAATAGTGGAAATATTGAAATAAGCCATACAAAGCAACTCCTGGCATGGCTGACACTCAGTTGGGTGTGAAAATGGACAGCTAACCATGGCCTCCTGGCTCTGCATGTCCTTTTGATTCCCAGTATGATTCAGGAACTGGAGATGATATGGCGAGGGAGCTGGGGTTCACAAGCAGCTGAATAGATAAGATGAACTATGGAGTATAGAGAGGAGAAAATGGGTGGAGGAGGTGGGGCACGAAGTGAATTCCTCTGCTAGGAAAGCGAGGAGAAAGGAGTTTCTCCAATTAAAAAAAAAAAATGCATTCACTTATGAAAACAGCCAGCTTAATTTCCTTTATTTGGGAGAGCTGAGAATGATCACAAATGAAAATGATCGCTAGTATTCTCCACTGTCTTGTACTGTGACACTGTGATCTTTTTGATGGTGATGTTGAGAACTCCCTTCTAGATGTTATCATTTATGGTGTATCTTTCTTTTTCAGTGTTATTCTCAGAGGCGCTGGTCATCTTTTCTGTACTGACCAGGACACTCGGCAGAGACAGTCTCCATCTCCCTGGTTGCATATCCTTGGGTTTCTGGATAAGGTCAAACTGGTTAGTAGTGTCCAGGTAAAACATCCAATTGCACCGGTTTCCCACTATTAGAATAAGCACAATATTGTAAGCCAGTTCACAGACACTTTAGCTATGGGAGGGTCGAATTGACCTGGGATACTAAGTAAAAGAAATTCCAAATATTTTGGTCTCTTACAAAATTTAGAATAATAAAACTAAAACTATGCCTCCAAATAAATCAAAGCATATTGCAACAGAAACCTGTGGAGTCTGTACTCTGAGTTAGACAGCTAAGTTGGTGATCAGAGATAAACAGCCAAGACAGAGAAAGATCTGGGTCACCTTATATATAGAAATGACTAAAACAACTTTTTGGAAAGGAAAGGAAAGGACAGGGATGATAATGCAGGAGTGTATAAAATTGGGAATAGCATGGAAAGAGCACAGGAGCAATAATTCATTGTCTTACAAGAAGCAAGTCACTAGCTAGAATACAAGGAAAAAAGGAAATTTTCCATGCATGCATGTATGCATAAAGTGTGGAGCTCACTGCCACAGGATGTTCACGTACCAAAAGTTTTTATGTGCTAGCAGAACAAATGGAAGAATTAAAGAGATAAAAGAATTTAGTCATTGCTCTTATAATAAAAATGCCCTCTGCAGGGAATTGCTGCAGGCTAGGAGAGTATTCTGGACAACTGTTTCTTCATGCCTCTCTGTTTTTATACTCTTTCTTAACTAATTATCTGCTTTAGCCACTGTTGGAGACCTTTGATCTGACCTACTATGGCTATTGTGATTCCTAAATAACCTGGGAGAGAGTACTACAAACCACTGAAAAGCAGAAAGAAATGAGGTAGAAATCTACAAAATGCCCCGCATTTTCCTCAGAAAGAAATAATCACTCTTAGAAACAGACAGCTTAATCTCAGTTATTCAGGAAAAAATGAGAATGTGCATAGTGTGGACACCAGCACAATACCGAGTCCTGAACCTGCAGCTCCTGCATTGTGACAGTGATCATCTCCTTCTGGGTGTCATCAAGCACCGTGCTTCTCTCTGTACAAACCTTGTTGAGATATGATGATAGACGGTAACCAGTGATGACTAAGGTATCATATTCATCTCTGTCTTTCCTTCGGCACCAGGCTCTCCTCACATCGCTGTAGTTCTGGATGTTACAGGGACGTATGACAGAGGGTGGTACTGGACCACTGCAAAGCATATGAAGCACAGTATAAATCCTGGCTAAGAGACACGATGACACACATCTTCCACAAACTACATGCCCACTATGGGATAAAGTCTTCACAGGTGAAATCCTGTCCCTGATTTCAGCCATGTCCCAGCAGAACTAAAGGGAATGGCCTCAAGATGCAACAGAGGAAGTTCAGTTGGGAAATGAGGAGACATTTCTTCTCAGAAAGAGTGGTCAGGTGTTGGGACGGGTTGCCCAGGGAGGTGGTGGAGTCACCGTCCCTGGGGGTGTTCAAGGAGAGGTTGTGCCTGGCGCTTAGGGATGTGGTTTAGTGGGTGATAGTGGTGGTAGGGGGGTGGTTGGACCAGATGACCTTGGAGGTCTTTTCCAACCCTAATGATTCTGTGATTCTTTTCCCACATCGTCCTGAGTTCTGAGAAGAAGAAGCTGCTGGATTTAGGTGCAGCAGCAGTTTTTTGATAGAAGGACTCCACCTCTCCTTTCCTGTTACCACCACAGCAGAGCAGGGAGAAGCATATCAATGTTCACACCTGAGTGGCTTCAGCACATTAGCAAATGTGTTAATATAAAACTCCTGCTAGGGAGAAGTTTTTCACTTTTTCTGACTGTGGAAGAATCTAGCAAGCTAGCAATTGCTGGGTAAATTCTTAGGTCCCCTTATCTTGAGGGGTGTTGTTGGTGAGAGAAAAAAAAATAAATCCTGCAAGAAATTTTGAAAGAATGTAAAATTGAGGTAAGTCTTACAATAACTTGACCTTTTTTCATAGAAGTGGAGACAAATGAGACTAATGCAACTTTTTTTTTTGTTATTTTTTTTTCTGCTTAAGAGCATGTGCCTGTTCTTGAAGAGGAAACTGCACCCTGTGTGACTTGGCTCCTGGGCCTGGAGAAGCCAGAATCTCTATGTAATAGGAACTGGAGTTGACCCTCTTCCTTTCCCAGCAGGGCAGGGAAATTCTCTGTCTGAAGAGAAACTTGGTTTTGTGGTTAAACTTTCAGGAACTTCTTCTTCTAATGCTGGAATACTATGCGTTGTACAGGATCTTAGATAAATGCAGGAGAAAAATTCTACCCAGGATCCCTTTGCCTCTCCTCCTGCTGCATCCCTTCCTTACCTAGAAAAGAGAAGAGCAGAAGCAGGAGGAATCATAACTCTGTGCCTGGCTGGAGCCGAGAGAGAGGGCAGTGCTGAAGGCAGATCAGAGCAATAGCAGTTACCTTCTCTCTGAACCCTCCTATCCCACACTGGCATTGTTAGAGGAAGTGACTGAGCTTTGTGGCTTACTACTTGGCTCAGCACAGAAATCTTTCACTACAGTTTAACAACCAAATTCATACTTGAGTAATTTAATTGTCTTCTGAACTGGCTAAATCCTATTGATAAGGACATCGAGGTGTTAGAATTCAAGGACAAGCTGTTGTCTTTGAGAGACCCCTGGGACAGCCTCAGAAAGAATGCTGACACTTGCACTAGCAACATCATTAAAGTCAGCCGGTCCTTGGCCTCAGAATTATAGAGTAGTTCAGTTGGAAGGAGTCTATGATGCTCATCAAGTCCAACTGCCTGAGGACTTCAGGGCTACTCAAAAGTTAAAGCATATTATTGAGGACATCATCCAAAATGCCTCTTGAACGTCACCCGGCGTGGGCAGCCACTACCTCTCTAGAAAGCCTGTTCCAGTGTCTGACCACCCTCACAATAAAGAAATTTTTATTATTGTCTGGTCTGAACCTCCTCTGGCACAGCTTTGTGTTGTTCCCATGTGTCCTGTCATCAGTTAATGGGGAGAAGGGACCGTTACCTCCGTGTTCCTTCCTCAGGAAGGTGCAGAGAGCAATGAGGCTGCCTTTGAGCCTTCTCTTCTCCAGACCGGACAACCCAAGTGTCTTCAGCCCTGGTGCTCCGCAGCCTTGGCTTCAACCCTGTGGAGGTATGGGGAGGAGGAAGATGTGGTGGGTGCAGTGCAGCCTGTGTTTGTGCAGCCACTGGACAGAGCTAATAGAGGGAATTCAGCTCTTCCACAGCCACCTCTGCCTCGGGTGGCTGCCTTGGGAAGCACAAGCAGTGGCAGGGTTTACTTGTCTTGTACTTACTCTCATTCTAGCTGTTGCAGGGACAGAGCAGAGGGACAGTCCTGCTGCTGCTCCCCAGACGTCTTGTGCTTGCCACGGTGGGAACATTGCTCCAGTTGGTGTGGCCTGGCAGATTCCCTCCCCTTGAAATCACCGTGCCTTTCTCTGCCCTTCAAGACAGTGACAAAAACAAAATAAAGTGGCAGTAAATTCCTCTGCCTTCCCACCACCATCAGATGTGCTCACAGTGGTCTCCCCTGGGCCAGTACCTGCCTGCCTTGCTCTACCAGAGCAGTGCAGAGAGACTGTACTGACACCCTGGCTGCAAATAACTTCTAATTATATGAATAAGCAGCTTATTAACAATACGTTTTGGCTAATCATTTTGTGCTAGATATCTCCGCATTGTCTTTTCCCCAAATCCCTCTCTCATCAGGCACTTGATGCTCAGTAACAAGAAGGAGGAATGCACTGGTTCTCTTATGAACGAATCCCAAGAGCCTGCAATTAGTTCAGTTTCTGCAACTGGTTGCCTGCAAAGTGAGCCAAGAACTGTGCCGCAGTGCTGCAAGAAAGGCTGAGGCACTGCATCCACGTTTACCATGCCTAGTGGAGGTCCTGCCTTGGAGCAGAGGAGCTCTCAGGGGCAGGACAGGTCGTGAGATGTCTGTGCAGGACCCAGCATGCTGGGAGCTGCAAAGAAGCAATGATGGTGGTCCTCTTGCTGTGCCTCTGACAGAGGATCAGTATGGATTTTAATTACAGCAGTGCAGAAAAGGATGCGGATGGGATCTCAGGAGGTCACTTAATCCACCCCAATGATACACAGTAGGATCACCTCCTCCTGTGCTGTGTCTGAGGATCTGTTTAACCAGTCCAGGCTGCAGCATTCTCCTGGTGACCTGTTCAGTGCTGCACCATCCTGACGTGAAAGCTTTCCCTCCCACCTGAGCCTCCCTGCTATTAAACGCCTCTCTCCTTTCTGTGACACGGAGAACAGATGCTTCCCTTTCTCCTGTTTTGCAGGCTCCTGCACAGCCTTTCCACCCCAGACTAACCATCCCCAATCCTTTTAATTTCCCCTCCGTGTTTCTGACAGCTTGAATCCTTTTACCTCTCCAAACTAAATCATCAATCCGCCTCTCTGCCGACGTACTGAACATCCCCAAAGCCCCCTGAACTTTCCTCCGAGCTTGCGCATCCCCTCGGGGATGCAGCCTTGCGCTTCTCTCCCCTTCCACAGAAACTCTCCCTCCTCTCTGCCCTTCCTCATGGCCACAAAACCCCGGAGTCGCCTCCTAGGGGCTGCGACCACCGCCTCGGTGTCCCCGCCATAGGACCGCTAGGGGGCAGAGGGGGACCGCGAATGGGGCCGGCCCGAGGGGGGGGGGGCTCCGAGGGGCGCCAGCTTCATGGAGCTCTGGATTTTGGGGGCCTCGTTGGTTCTTTCCCCGTGGCCGGAGTGAAAATGCAATGCTCTGATCAGCCCATGGGGCAGGAGCTGGGGGTGCGATGTCAGGGTGCTTCGCCCCACAGGGCTGGTGGGGGTCTCCTGGGCGGTGGGACGTGGCCTGGTGTGGCAGTTTGGCACGCTGCACAGCTTCCCCTGGCGCTGAGATCATAGAATCATAGGATATCCCGAGATGGAAGGGACCCACAAGGATCATTGAGTCCAGCTCCTGGCATCGCACAGGTCTACCCAAAAAATCAGACCGTATGACTAAAAGCACAGTGCAAACACAGCTTAGACTCCGACAGGCTCAGCGCAGTGACTCTGTCCCTGGGGAGCCTGTTCCAGTGTGCGACAACCCTCTCGGTGAAGAACCTCTTCCCGATATCCAGCCTGAACCTCCCCTCTCACAGCTTGACACCATTCCCTCGGGTCCTAACGCTGCAGGTGTCTGCACGAGGCCACTTTGTGCATGCTGCAGAATCCCTTAAGAGAAGCTGCACAACTGCAGCGTGCCCAAAGAGATCAGCCAAAGACCCCACTTCCCAAAACTGTAAGCAGGCTGCAGCCCTAAGGCCTTTTCTGCCAGACAGTGGAGCCTGCCGGGGGACACCACCGTCAGATGCGTCTTCAGCGGGGAAACACAACCGCGCGCCTCATCCTCATCCAGGCCTGGTGCTCTGCAGGAGGTGCAAGGCAGTGGAAATTGATGCTCGGTAATCCTGGCTGAAAGGATAGCGCCGGGATAAGGGAGGAGACGGGGGCTTGTCTTATATCAGGGTGGTGGGAGGTGGCCGGGGGAAACGGGAACGGTAGCGAGGAGCCGGGGGCTGCGGGGTGTGCGGGACCGGCACTCGGCACGCAGGACATGGGCCATGGGCTCGGCGCGGCTCTAAAGGAGAAGAGGCCCCACAGCAGCAGCTTAGCGAGAGGCCTGGTGTTTGGTCTGTTCCACATCAATGGGGCGTCCAGCTGTGGCTGAGGATGAAAGCAAGCGAGAGAGAGAGGATTAAAGGCTCCCAGGGTCTCCTCTAACCCGCCTAAGACTCGCTGAGAGGGCAGCGCGCGGCTTCAGGAAGGTTTCTTCATATGGAAAATATTATGTGAGGGAGAGAAAGCGAGGGGGAAGGGAAGAGGGAGACTTCTGTCCAGGGAGAGAGCTGATGTGGGGGGGGATCTGGTCACAAAAAACATGTTGGAGCCTCAGACCCAGCCCAAGGAGGAAGCCCAGAGCCCCAGCACACCTCGGGGTGCGGCAGGGCACAAGCGATGGGTTTGGGAGGTTTGGGGAGAGTGAGACCCGAATGCGGTGAGGGCAGACGGCAGCAGAGAAAGAAAAGGATGAAAGGAGAGGTAAAGAGGAGCCGGGGAGGGGAGAGGAGCCCGGCAAAAGGGAGGAGAAAGGGGAGAAATGAACGGGGAGGTGGTGAAAGGTGGAATGAGGGACACGGAGGAGAGCGAGAGGTGGTGAAAGGCCGGCTGTCTGCTCCATTGTGTTATTAACCAGGTCGCCAGGTGGAAGCGCCCCGCACGCAGCCCTCCTGGCCCGTTTCCTACCCCCGGCCAAACTTCTCCCAGGAATGCCTGTGATGGGGAACAAATTGCTAACAGAAGTGAGACATTTTGCACCAAACGCAAGCAAGTTTCCAGTGAAAGGTTTCCTGTCAGCGGGTCGGGACTGTAGGGTGTGGAGCCTTTCTGCCTGCTCTGGCAGAATAATCCCGCGAGTTAACACGAAGCATTGGTTATAGCGCAGGATAAAGGACCCGAGGCTGGGCTTTCCTGCCTTCTGTTTTGGCTGCTGCCGTTTGGCTGCTTTCATTCACCGTTATTTTCTGCTTCGCCCGTGTGTGGCATTCTCGGCGTCATTAGCTGCTCCTCCGCTCTCCCTGGCCACCCCCCACCGGTGAGATCTCCCGAGAATTCACAGGCTTCCACTCTACTTTCCTCCTTGATTTATACTGTTGAACTGAATGACCTTCCCTGACCTCATTTTCATGACAGTGTGAGCACACACAGCAGCACTCGGCGAATGGCAACGCTACTCCCTCCCTTGCAGTCCTGCCCTCTGAGCTGCAAAGACACCAACCCTCCCGTTTGCATGTGGGGTAGGTTTTGGTGTCTGCTTGTGGCTGCCCCATTGCCTGAACCTGCAGCTCTTACACCGTGGAGCCCAGAGATGTGGAAGGTGCTGGTCTACATATCTTTGTACGGATAACATTTAGCTGAGCTGCTGGGCATGTGAAAGCAGCATGCAGGAAAACAACTCCTGGGTATTTTGCACTGTTTTGACATCCAGAACTTTGCCCTCCTCCATCACCTACGTGTCGAGGGAGCCCACAGATACGTGGCGCCTCCCCGTGAGAAATGCACACCAATAATGTCTCTCTGTCCGGGTTTCTGTGTTCTTGGTCATCGCTGCAGTAGCTGAAAAATTGCCAGGTGGGCCAGACAACCCAAAACCCAGACCTGAGAAATGTGCGTTGACTCCCTGGTATGGCCACGCTTGTAAGGTGAGGGAATTTCTATTGCCACAAGTATTTTGGTGCCCTGTGGCTCCTGATTAGATTTTAACAGGAGAGAGAAGAGATCACTTCTCCCTAGAAAACGCACCTGAGTCTCTGCTCCTGGTTTTCAGGAAGTTTGCCTGAACTTCCCGAGTGTGAAAGCAGCAGAGAACTGAAAAGTGCTGCTGGGTTTTGGCACAGCACGGCAGCTACGAGCCAGTTTGCCATACCCCGGCTGTACCCCACCCAGCTTCCACTCCGACCTCCCAAAGCTGACCGTCTTCCACCCTCTTTCTAAATAGTTGGCAAAGCAGCCTTGCCCCCTTCCCCAGCACAGCGGTACATAAATCCCTTTGTCCCTTAGCCTGGAAATCTGCCTTCCTGTCCCTCCCTTCCCTGCCTTCCTGGGAAGTCAATGTGGATACGGTGCTGCCGGCTTGCCTGTCTGAGCTGCTTAGTTAAGAATAATAAACAAACTCCTAAATGGAAGGATATTCTTTAAACCTGCCTTGTGCTGCCTGCCAGGGAATGCAGGCAGCAGAGCCCACCTCCTGTCCCCCTCCAGCCCTAGCTCCAGGCTCTCCTGAAACCTGATCTCCTTTGCTTTGGAGCTGCACCATGGCCTCTGTGTGCACCTTCCCCCCTGACCCTGTCTGGATTCTCCTGTCCTTTTCCTGACACACACCCAACAAGCACATGCTCGGCGCTCAGACACACAGAACACAGGGGCACACGGTGACACCGCCACATCTGGGCTACGAGACGCGGCGGTGCACAGTGCCCACCACAAAGACATAGTAGATTTACACACTCGTCCTCCTTCACACAGTTGTACACAAATACTATTGAGAGCGATGCAAATAGCCCCTGTGCCAACAACTAGGGGCTGTTCGCCTCCTTGGGAAACCTGCCTAGGCAGTGTATGCAAACCCGAGGCAGAAAGAGTCGAAAAAGAGCACAGACACACGCAGGCAGTGCCCACGCAGCCCCAGACGACACGGCACCAGATGTGCAAAGAAACGGCGACCTCAAATCATAACCTGATAGCAGAGCGTATCCAACAGCAGACACAGTGATAAAACTGACTAGCACGTGCCCTGATTTCTCTCACACTCACCTACTTTTGTGGACATGTCTGTCCCTCTCTTTCCCTATTTTTCTTGCTTTCCTTTCCTGTTTGTGTGCTCTCCTTTCACTCCTTTGCATCCCAACCTTCCTGTAGACTCCATTCTCCCGTTCCCTGGAGGTTTCTCTCGTATGAGGTTATGCCACACACACATCTCTCCCTTGCATACATCTCTCCGTATGCCTCTGTTCCTTGGCCACTAGGTTTCTATACCTCTGACCCTGCACGCCTTTGAATTACCGACCTTCCTATACACGTGTTTTGCTTTCATACACTCTCTTCTCCCACATAGGTATGTCTTTCCTCGTCTCTCCACGTTGCTTCTTTGCCTCTTGTTTAGGCAGACAGGCATCTCCTGCTGCTCGCTCCCCCACCTCCAGCCCACACAGCTTCCCGGCTTTCCTTCTCTGTGGCCCATTTTCCTCATGCCAGCATTCACAGCCAGCAGGAAGAGGATGTCAGTTAGAGGCTAAGCAGTCCCTGGGACCCTCTGGCCCTGCCACACTTTTCAACCCACTTCTAATTTTTCTCCTCTTTTCACAATTTATTGTTTTCAGCTCTCCTCCTCCTCAGTGCCTGCTAAAGGGAGCTCAGCTCCTCGCCTCTTCTGTTTTCATCTTGAGAGGAAGGGAAAAACCCATTTTGCTCTTTCCCCGGCTCCAATTCCCCTTCCACCCCCATCCCCTCCCACCCCCCTTCCCAGCCCTGAAACCTTTTCCTGATAGTGTTGCTGTAACTGTTCAATTAAACGAGCAATTACAAAATCAATCAAACCGAAACGTGTGCTGTGCGCTGAGGGGGGACCGACTGCGGAGCGGGGACGTCGCCTGAGCCTGTCCCAGCCTGAAGGCAGCTCAGCTCTCAGCTCAGCTGAAATTGTCTCGTTTGATGGTGAGGCATCGCTCTGAGGACAGGCACACCGTGGAGCTGCTCTCTGCCGTGTGAAGCCAGCACCACCAGCTTTGCACCAAATTTCCCCCGTGTAAGGGAAAATCCTGGCCAAGCTGTTAGTCGTGCCCATGGCCTTTGGTTTGAGCTGGCCATTAAGGGCTGTGCCACTTGGAAATGGAGCGGTCAGGCGGGGATGGCCTCTGCAGCGATAGGAAGGGAGGAATGTGATGAGGAGAATATGGCAAACCCAAGTACAGGTCCTGTGTAATTTCATCAGGTTATGCCTGCAGGCTTCCTCCTTTCTTTTGTGCGTACATTGCTGCTCCTGCTACACACTTAACATATGTCGAATCAGTGTGTGCCGTGGCTCCTTGCCACTCTCTGCTGTTTTCTCACCAGGTGCCACTCGCACTGTCTCACTCCCCACTATCTGCATCTCCTCAGAACAACATCCGTGATTTTCACCGCAGGAATTCCCTTTGGGCACCTGCAGCACTCTGGGTGCTGTCATAAGCGAGCAACTAGACTGTCCCTGACAAAAAAAAATAAAAAAATCTTCCAAGCTGATCACAAACGAGAAAAGATGAGTGGGAGAGCAGGTTGGGTTAATGGGGAAATGTGCAAAGCAGACGAATTTTGGTTCATGTGTGGACAGAATCGTGGCAGCTTTCCAATGGCCTGAGGAAGCCAGCTTTAGCATACAGCACTTCCAAGGAGACCCAGATCCTGCTCACGGGTGGGACATCCCATTACCATCCCATTCCTTGAGTGACTGAGGCAAACTGTCTGAGAATTTTGGACCAGAGAGCTTAATGGAAAGAATTGGGAAGGTTTGCTTTCTTGGGAGCAACAAGCATGGAAAGAACACCTTCTAAAAACCCTTTTCTCTTCAAATAATCCATCTGGGCTGCCAGGAGCACACCTTCATCTTGCTGGTGGCTCCTGGTCCTGCTCGTAGAGGAAGACTTCCCTTCAGATTGGAGGGAGGTAGCACTGGAGCTATTTAATGAGGCACTCGTATCCCAGACTTGACCCTGATTTTGCACAGTCAGAAGAGCAGCATCCCAAAGGCTTATCATTCCTTTAAGAGCAGAAATCTGGCGACTTTCCTAAGGCAGGAGTCCAGTTTGGCTTTAATTTTCAGTGAGTAATACTTAAAGCCTGGTCACCCTGCAGGTCCTATGGAAACACTGGACTGCGTTGACACATTTTTCTAATGCAGGCTACTGCAGGAGGATGTATGCAAATCTTAAAATCAATTTGCAAAAATGCTTCAGCAAGGTTTCACACCCCATTTTTTAAAATTATTTTTTCGTTTGGTCACACCATGATTTTCCAGAGTTTTACCTATATTAAAATACTGAGGATAAGCACCAATACACAACTGCTGCATTACCCTGTTCCAAAGTCCCCTGTGTCTGATGGTGATATTCAGTGATGTTGTTAACCTCATCTACTTATACCAGCCACCTGGAAATGACAGGTTGAAGAGGGCTGGAAAAGGAGAAAATTTGACAGGGGGAGCAGTGAGGATAGGTTGATATTTTTATGCCACTTGTCTTGCTGGCCCCTTGTTATCTTGGACTGCACTGATACCATTTAGGGTGTATTTATTGGGTATGCCAAGATGCTTGGAGTCTACGGCCCTGGTGTTTGCATAAATCTGAATAAATGTGTTTCAAAGCACTTTAAGGTCTGTGGCATCAGCCCAGCTGCACAGCCCTCATGCAGGCAATGCAGGTCTGTCTGTGAGCACTGCTTCTTGGCAGGGAAGGCTTTGCATGGTGATTTAGGTGATCTCTGCTTCTGGCTGCTGGAATGATCTCAGGTCAGTCACATACCTGCTTGTTCCCAGTTTCCTCCATCATCTGTAAAACAAGGATAATGACAATTCCAAGGTATATTTAATTTTGTGGTTTGAATATACTTTTGTCACTCCTTTTGCAACAACACACAGCTGCCAGGCTTCCCCTACCATAAAGTTTTGGATAAAGCACCTTCCCCTACTTTTTTTTTTTAGCATTTCTGCTGTTTTCTGGTCCATAAGTGTGAGAGATGCAGTGCAGAGAGGACATCCTGACCAGAGAAGTAACCAACCCCAGAAGCAGTTTGCAGAGCTGCAATTTCCATGGGAGTAGAAAAATGCCAAATTTATCAGTAAACAAACAAACAGAAATTGAAATACTGGATTTGATTTTTCCATCAGAAAAAAAAGCATCTCAAAAGATGATTAACAGAGAGAATTTGGGGAGGGATTAGAGCCCTGCAGCTCAGGCTCTGAGCTCCCCACAGCTCCCCCACCTTCCATACTCCAAACCCCAGTAAATGGAGCCTGGATGCCCAGTGCTGCTCTCCCAAGCCAGTAAAAGCAGATGCTCTCTAAGGGAAATTCCCACCCAGCTCCAAAGGGACAACCAAGAGGCCACGTCTTGGTCTCCCAGCCTGAAGTTCAACTCATGTGGGGGCTGCAACTCTCCAGAGAGAGGAATTAAACCCAAAACCAAGAGGCTGACGTCTCCAAGAAGGCCAGGCTCTGTGTCCTACCCAGTCCTACAGGGACTACTGGACACTTTGGACTATTTTCATCTCTTTCTGTGGGTTCATCTCCGGGAACTACTTGAGGTAAGTGGTATGTGTGCCCTTTGGATCTCAGTCCTGGAAATATTACAGCTCGTGACCTTGAGGATGAGACAGGTCGCTACCCCTCTGTGTCAGCCTGGGGTTAGAAGGACCAGGTGCAGAGCCCAAAGCAGATTTCTGTTTTTTCTCATTGGGTTTGGGACCCAAGCATTCTGGAGAGGACAGTTGTGAAGAGATTTGTTTGTGGAAAAGGTCCAAAATGCCAAAGAGGGACAGGGAGGGATGTTATTTTGCAGTCCCTTTGTCCAAAAGCTACAAATCTCTTCCCTGTCTCTGCCTTTCCCTCAGCTCTCCGCTCCTGCCGGGTGCATGCAATCACGTATGTGAAAGCTTGGCCTGTGCCCCTGCCAGACATACGGCAGGACCATTACTCAAGCCGCATATGGGAAGGAGCAGGTTACAATTTGCTGATTAGGAGGGAGGAAAACCCGACCGACTCCTTGGAGGCCGGCCTCGGGCCCTGCAGCAAATGAAGGCTACGAAGGGGCTGCCGGCTGTGGAGGCCTCGCAGCCGCTCCCGTTTGCTGCAGAGCTCGCTGGGCCTCGACGGAGGTGGGTGAACCTCTGGAAGGTGGGGAGGCTGTTGTCTCCTAGAAATTGTCTCCTGATTAATGAAGGGCTTGCTCCCGACTTGCAGCAGGAGGAATAAGAGGGAAATTTGCCCTCTGATTAGCGGAATGCGTTGCCTGCTCTGAGAGAAACGTAACACACACACCTACAGACCCAGGTAACAGCCTACAGATCCCCGCTGGCATTTCTGCGGCCCCAAAGCTCCCCCTGCCTTCACCAACACCCCCTGAGGCCTGATCCTGCCATGGTGGTGCTGAGCGAGGGCCCTGATGCTGCAATGGGACTGATAGGGCCAAGCTGGGCTCAGCGCCGCGTGCTCGTGGCACCGCCAGACACCGAACGGGTGGCACGGCGCAGGAGCCTTTGGTCACGTCCAGCCGCCCGTTTGCCATCTATATTTGGTTAAAAAAAGCACGATTGGGAATTGTTTGTTTGTGGCTCCTTGGAAACTCCCCTTAAGAAATGGCTTCTTGTGTTTGGTTACTGGGGGAAAAGATATTTTCCCCTCCTCCTTTCACTATTTGGAAACCTTAAAAAAAGCACAGCTTTAAAGAGCCCGGGGATATCGAGGACAGTCTGTCAGCAGCAGCCCGTGTCTTTCTGAGCAGCTCAGTGCTTGCCTTGGTCCTCATCTCTCCCAGACACTCTGCTCCACCTTCTTGTAAATGCTGACAATGAAAACACTATTTAAATGTCCTCAAAGTTTCTCTTTCCATTGAAAAAGAGGATTTATTCTCTCTCTCTCTTTTTTTTTAATCAGAATTAATGTGATTCTAATGTGTTCCTTTTGATCTTCAGGGGATTTTTTACGCTGATGATCCCTAATTTTGAAATGATTTTTTTTTTTTTAATTGTTTTAAAAAGCTTTAGTGAAGGGGGAAAAAAAAATCCATCCTACTTCTTTGGCACATCTTTAACCTTTAAGTACCTCCGGAAAAAAAAAATATTTAAAATATATTATACATTTTTAAACAGGGTGCTTTTGACAGGTCAGTTTCAAACCTCTCTCTCTTTTCTTGTGCTGTGTTGGAATAAGACAATTTTGCGGCTTGGATTTTTTTGACAGTTAAATTGCAATGTAGGCAGAGGGTGGAATAGGGATCCTGTCTCTTTAACTCTCTAACTAGACAAAGACTTTTCCCCTTTGAGAGCTGAGCCCGGGATCAGAACTGTCAGATGATCTCGTAGCACTTGGGAGAGTTTGCAAAGTCATAATTATATCTTTTAACCTGTCTTGCTCTTTGCAAAAGAAAGGTCCTATTATATTGAAATGAGATTATTAGCCATCAAATACTTTCTTTCTTGGGATTCTTTTCTTTAAAAAAAAAATTCAAATACCTTAACTACTTTGCAATTGAATTTTTATAAGATTTACTTTTCACTAAATAAATGTTCTGTAGCAGCTTTTTTTTTTAAGTATTTTTAAAAGGGTGTTTTCAATATGCAGATGCAAAAAAAAAAAAAAAAATCAGACTAAATGTCTGAAATGTCACCTGTATAATTAAAGGAAGGTAAAGTTTCAGAGCTCGGTTCAGTTTTATTCCCTGGCTTAGTTGGTGAGCTTCAGTACTCAAAACCCCTACTTCTTTTGCTGATTTCATTGCCAAAAATATTTTTTCCTGAAAACCAATAATTTTCAACCTTCAATTTTCTCTCTATTTTTTGTGTCTTTTCTTCTTCCCTAAACACGAAAAAAAAATGAAAATGAAACCCCAAATAACTGATTTTTTTTTTATCCACACGGTTAAAATCGCTGCACTGCATTGTCAGGATGTGCTTTAACAAAAGATGACAACTGCATTAAAGCAATCAGGGTAACACCAAAAAGGCTACTAAAATATGGTATCAAATTCAAGAAAGAGCCTCTTTAAACCAGCCCATCTGAGTACCAGTTGGCAAAATAGTTACTTACACTCAGGCCTAATTTGAAATCTGAGATTAGTTCCAGGTTGCACAAACAATAAATATTTAGCACGTGTTTAAATATCTAGCTGAATAGGGATTGAAATGAATGTAAAATCGGTGAAATACATGAACAAGCTGGGCCTGATCCAAAGACCTGTGATGACAATGGAGGATTCTTCCACCTGCTACAACAGCTTTGGATCAGGCACCCCTTTGTTGGAAGTGACTGGTCACTTTAATCAAATGATTAGAGTGCTGTCATTTATAGCTCTATAATTCAGATTGTGTCAGCCTTTCCATTATAAACTCTCTTTCTTTTCAAGGATGGGTTATGTCTTGGCCATAAAAAATCATTCTGAGATTAAATTCAGCATGTTCGGGTCTAACAAAGGGATCGATCCTTGTGCGAACAAAACTCCCCTTAAACTCGCAGGATTCCTGGAGGTTACAACTGATTTACATTTTTAAGGGTTCAGATGCATTTAATTTTTTTTTAATTTCAATTTATTTTTTTTTTTTTAATGTGGAATACATAGGACCAAGTCCTGCAGCGCTCACAGTTGTGGGAGTCACTTTGCCAGTGTGAGTGGTTGAAGACAATGGGGATTATTGCCAGGAGTAGTTACTCGTATGTGTGTTTGCCAATAGCGTCTGGTATTTGTTGGGTGCACACCTTCAGGAAGGTCCTCGGTTGCATGCTGTCATAATTCGTGTGTATTTTTCTGTTGACTATATATATATATATTTATTTTTTTTCCTATTCCAGAAACTAACTAAGAATAAAGACCATTATTTAATACACATTTCCTCAACCTTCCAGAAAAGATGTCTCAGTCATAATGAAAACCAGGAGACTGACAGATCAAAAGAACCTCCCTGATGTTAAATAAGGCCCCGATTCTGAATAAGACCCATCTGGGGAAACTTTGTTCATGAGGAACCCCAGGACAGGAAAATAAGGAAATTCATTGAGCTGCACTTTATATAAACCTAAGCACCTGCTGAATGTTAAGCACATGTTTTCTATATCTCTAGAACTCCCCCATGCTCCTGTTGCTTTGGTATTGAAACACCTCCCTTTCCTACATGTTTTTAATTCTTGCAACCCGATTACAAACGAAAGATTTTTTATTTTTTTTTCCTTGGTTTACAGGACAAATCCAGCGCTGACAAGAAAACTACCTAAGGCTGTATCAGCAAGCATCATCTGTCCATCCAGCTTTCCATTCCCATCTTTACGTTATATCTAAGTTCAAGGTAGGAGCAAACGTCTGATTTCTACTTCTGCATTTGTGCTCTTGTGTTTTTTTTCCACTGGGATGAGTCAAGAGGAAACAGTGGCAGGTATTCGTGTAGTACCTCAATGAGCTACCTCTAATTGTCCATGGGAGCTGCAGAGCAAGGCAGGTATCACTAGAGAGCCAGTTCAACCTGTGTAAATTGGCAGTGTCCCCTGGACTCACTGGAGCAGCTCCAGTTTACACCACTGAGGATCTGACTCGGAATTTCAAGGCTTTTCAGTCACCATCATAAATACCTCTTCTTTTTCTTGGCAATGAAATGATCTATAGGGTAGTTCCAAAAAATTAAAAGAAGTTGTTGGCAGATGTGTCTATTAGTTTGAGACGGAGATTTTTGGCTTTTTTGAGATCTGAGCTCAGTCACTGGGTAGCATGGAGGCTTCTTAATGTCCACGGTAGCTTTACCTTTGGCTGTGCAGTCAGCTGAGCCATCTCTAGAGAAACGCACTTTGTTTCCCCCAGTTGATTGTAGAGAGCCACAGAAGACACTCTTATGGGAAAGCCTGGAAATATGTAATATGAGGAATTCTGTTCAAAACCTACCCGTTGTCTTACTGACAATAAAGGTGAGTCCATGAGAAGCCCACTGCAGTCAGTACCTTTGTTCCAGCTTTTGGCAGAGATGGTGTGGAAATGTAAGCAGTAGGTGATGTCTCACTCTGCCTTTTTGAAACGTGAAAAAATAGGGCTTTTCTCAAAGGCAGATTCCTACGGAAAACGTTCTCAGCCTCCTGGGAGTGAAATTCCTCTGCAGGGCAGGAGGTGCTCTGCCTTTGGAAGCCCTGCAAAGCCAGGCCTGTCATTGCAATGGAAGGAGATTGGGGTTGGCGCCTCCGTGGGTGTGAGCGTAAACATCCATCGGGGTGTGCCAACTAGAACGTGCCCTGGCTTTGTTACTACGAGCGCCCGGCTCCACTTCAGCTTTCTCCTGAGTGATTATTGACGTGCTCGCAGTTCCGGGGGACGTGGAAATTGGCTTGTTTACTCAAATTTGGCAGCAGCGAGCTGTCAGCCCGGTGAGGAGGCACTGAAGGACTTCCTTGAAGTGAAGAGTTGCTGCTCAGCAACTTTGCAGAGCCCATATTTTGGACGAAAAAATGAGGTCCCAGTTGGTACAGCTCATCTCAGCCGCAGCCCATGCATTTCTTCCTGCTGATCCTCCCGTAGCTGTCTCCAGCTTGTGCTCAAGACTCACCAGTGCCAGCACAGATCAAGGTGAAAGGTTGTATAAATTCCTGCTCGGAGCTGAAAACGCCTTGATTTTTTAATTTGGTCCTGGGACTCGTTCAGGAAAAACGTCAAAGCCTTCTGCTCAGTTATTTGTGCTGATCTAAAAATAACTTTGGGGGCCCCACCGTAACTGAATGCGCTCCCTTGAAAACAGAGCAGTATGCAGATTCCCATGTGCTGGTTCTCTCTAGATTTCTGGCAGCCAGAAACCCAAGTCATCAGAAGCTAGAAAACTATTACTCTTTGTGGTGTCACCCTTCCTGATAGAAATTAGTGGGTCTGTTGGAACACAGCGAGTGGCAGCTCAAGCGCAGGGAGGAATGTCTTGCTTTATTTCCAGCTGGACATCCCCAAGCCTTTAGTCAGAGCCTCCGATGCAGTATTTGTCACTGTTGATGGCTTAACACCAGCGTAAAGAAAAAACACTCCTCAGCGAGGGAGCTGCTCTCTGCACTGTCTTTTTCTTCTAGTAACTGAGCAAAAAACAAACGAGGAGTCCAGGCAGCACCTTGAGAGCTCAGGTGTTGTGTGCTCAAGCCAGTCATGGGTGAGTGCACCTGGGTGAATTTATATTATCAGAGAGGGTGATGCTCTTGCCCTCAAGGTCCTTCACCTGTGGGATGTGTCTCATCCTTGGAACTGTAGTGTGTTATGCTCCCAAAAATGTATTTGCGACCTGTTTCTTCATCAGGTCTCTGTGATGACTTGGAAGAGATTTTTGGTGGGATGCCCAGATAACCAATTTTACATGTGTGCCTGTATTCTTATCCCTTATTCTTGCCACGGTGGTGATATCTGCTGGTATGAAATGTCATTTGCTATTGCCAGAGACAATTGCTGACAGTATTTTAACTTCCTAAACTTTGTTAAGTGGAGCATTGCCCCTAAAATAGCTCCTCTTCTCCTTTCTGGCAAGATAGTCCTATCACCCTCAGGTACTCAGTGTGCTACAGGTTGGATCAATGGCCAATTGTTCCAGAAACACATTGAACATGCCCTGTCTGGGGGTCTTTTTAATATTTTTTATTATTATTTTTAAGCATTTAACAACCCCTCTGGAGATTTGAGAAAAAAAAAATAGAATAAGAAAACAAAAGTTCTATCACAACTTTTGTTAAAGGCAGAGAAATCATTTCCCAGCCTGCTCTACTCCTCCTTCGCAGCCCCAGAAAGGTTTTACGAGCTAAAGCAATCCGCCTCTCAGGAGGTGCTCGAGAGGAAAAGGGAGACCACGAAACCAGGGCCATATTTCCATCTGGTGTAAAACAGCAGCGTTACAGCCGGTGGAGGCTGAGTGCTTCCCCCCAGCCACGGCCCGGGCTGCCTGACCCCGCTCCGTGCAAACATCAGGGAGCTGGCACCTGGCTCCTCGCCGTGGTGACCGTTCCTGGGGACCGAATACATCTTGATTCCATATTTTGATTTTACAGGCCCCGCACAATAATCACCTCTTAATTCACCCTCCCACCCTCCTGCCTCTCTTCTCTTTCTGCTGAGGAACAGCAGACGGGAGATTTCATGTGCCATAAATATTTAGATTGTGCCTGTGTGTTTATAACACTTGCCGAGAGTGTAACTGGAGCAGCTCACACTCGGCAGCAACACCTGATGCTGGGGAAAAGTTTTCCATCACCTCATATGGACCAAACAGCCGCGAGCAGAACACGCACCGGGGACCAGTAGCCGCGTCGTCCCTGCCCCTTTCTCCCCCTGCCACGCTGGTGAATAATAACAACAATAACAATATGAACGTGCTCTCGTGTCCCTGCGGAGCTGCTGCTCGAAAGGACGCTGGAAAAAAAAAGCTGTGGTTGTGATTGAATGGAAACTTCCCTGCAGCATCACCCTGGGTGTGCAGCACAGGGGAAGCACGTCTCCTGTAGGACCTGTAGGTTCTAGACCACAGACCTCATGGAGCAGGAGATCCACGGGGCTTGTAATGTGTCTCAGCTCCTCCTATGCAGCCCAAAAGTCTTTGTTAAGTGTGGCACAGCTGCATTTAGGAAGATGGGCTACCCAATGCAGCTTTTAGAGAGCAGCGTAGACCTCAGGAAAAGGCCAGCAAAGCCGACCCTTATCTGGGAGCACAGGAGCAGCCTGGCTGAGGTCTGGGCCCCTTTCCACGGTGCTCGAATCAGCCAGGCTGGGCTTCTTGCCCTGCTTTAGGGGGAATGGGCAGCTGGGCAGCCCAACCTCTGCAGCCCTCCCCGCTGGAGCAGCAGGGCTGTGCTGGCCGCAGCCCCGCAGCCTCGCTGGCTTGCACCCAGCGGTCAGCTCTGTGCTTTCCAGAGCATCAGGTCTCTTAAGTGTTATGGAATTTTTTGTGCTTTAATAAATGTGTTTTTGCTAATGTTTCTTCAGGGGAAAATATTTTTCTTTTGTTTCTCTGCGTAGCCTCTTTAGGACTTGCTGGGGAAGTGAAGCCAATAGTACTAGCTTTGGCTCCTTTTCTTCCCTCTCCTCTGCTTTTTTTCTCACTTTTTTGGAGAGGAAATAAATCTCTGTTTTTAGTCCCTTCCCGTGCTCCTATTCCACTTACCTGCTGGGTTCTCTCTTCTGTGGCTTTGGAAACAGGAGTAATGACTCACTCACAAACTTAGGAAGGATTTTCCTCTCCAGGCAGGCGATTTGCTGCTTGTCTTCTGTGGGCATTACTCAAACCTTTTTCCTGGAGGCTTTAGGACTTGCCATGGTCAGAGGTGAGACACTACAACAGAAGGGTTGTAGGTGATCTCTAGGTTGGGTTTTTTAAAGGCAGGTGGTTACCACCAAAGGTGAATTTTGAGCTTGGTGCAGTGAGGACTGGACTTAGGAAGGAAAAACTAGAGAGAGAGAGACAACCCTTCCTCATCTTGTTTTAGAATCAGTGGATGGAAAGGAAACATAAACTCAATTTTATGTGGATTATAAGGCACCTATAAAGAGAGTCATATGAACTGAGACACTTGGCTCTGTTACCCTAATGATACCTATGGAACAATATGTGAAACCTATTACACTATTCTGGATATATGTGTATATATATATTTATATATATGTACGGAGAATGAGAGAGAGAGACGAAATATGGGGCCTTTATTTTTATTGGCTTCTGCAAAGAATAAATTACACAGCAAGGGCAAGGTTAAATTATTGTAAATGTCTGTATGAAAGGCATCACTTAATTATTAACAGTCTGCTACAAATAAAAGGTACATATGCTAAAATGGCCTGACCTGCTGGATTGTGGGTTTTTGTTTAAAATTGTTGGTGAGGCCCACAGCTGACTTGTTCTCTGTCAGGCAGGCTGGAAAGAGGCAGGGTAAGATTTCATTGCAGAATGGCTTATATCCCTCTCTACCAGATGTCAAGTGAATGCCTAGAAAATGGGTAAGGGGAAGGTGGGGCCTTTCTGAAAGCAGGGAGAAACCACAGAAAGGAATACAGGACGTGTAAAACCACCTGGATGGATGGGGGAAGAGGGAAACTCCAGGCAGTGACCAGCATTACTCACTGCAAAGCATGTCTTGAAGTTTCTCTGCCTTATAACCTGCGTACAAAAGAGTAAGTCCACAAAGGATGCAAGTTTCTTACAGTTGAGCTCTTCACTTTTCCCAGCTAGGAGGAGGTTGGAACCCATTTAAAGAGGTCCTGAGCCCCCATGTCCCATGGATCTGCTCTGCATATTGCCAGCATTGCGAGCTGTGCAACGAGCAATAAACTTGGTGCTCCATTTGTGTGCTTAGGCAGTCTTTGGATATACACACAACACTGCTTTATCTTAGTTTTTATTTCAATAGTATCTCTGTGAACAAATAGCACCATAGGGCAGAGCCATCTTCCCCGAGAGATTCCCCTCCAACAACAGCCCAGGCTGACTGAGGTCCAGGAGAATCCTATCAAATGCAGCCCAAATGTCTGAGCAAGGCATCGTCTTCCTATTTGCATCCACACTTAAATTTGCAGAGCTTTTCAATCCTGCCCCTGGAGGCCTTCACCCGAGGAGTCGGCAAAAGGTAACTCAAAGAGAAAACCATCTCAGGATGGGATTTCCAGAGGGAAACTTGGAGGCTTCAACAGGTTGGAAAAAGAAAAAAAAATAAAGGGCTAAAAACCCACTAGTCTACATGAATGAAAGAACTCAGTGGAAAGCTCTCCCTTTCACTCCCTTGCAAGATTAAAACTGCTTTTGGCAAAGCAGGAGACGTCTCCGTGATTTCACATTCAGCTGCGGGGCCAGACGGAATCCCTCGGAGCTCTGGGCTGACCTCCTGCACGCCGCTGGCCAGGGATTTCCACCTCCGCTCCGAGCAGTCCCTGGTGGAGCTGGGACGTTGTCTCTGCGGGAGAGGCATCCCGTCGTGCTGCAGGGATCACAAACAACTGGGGAATTCGCTGCCTCTCCCCACCCTGGTAAGCTCTTCCAAGGGCTGGATGTGCCAGCAACGCCATTTGCTCATATGGAAAAACAGGATGACTAAGAAAATACTCAGTGTGAGCTTGGTCCTGATGGATTTTAATGCAGTTTGGCACATGAGGGGAAGGGAAGAAGAGGAGGAGCCTAAACCATCACTATCCAATGTTCCCAATGCCCATCTGTAAGTGCAAAGCCTCCTTACCCTTGTCTTTAGCACTTAGGTTTAGGAAAGCCACCTCACCTGTTACTATACCATGCTTTTACGGTGGCCTTTCATCTGCTGTCTTCTGTGCCAGTAAGACATATCCCCAAAATGTCCATCTCCTCCATATTACTCAAATTCCCACCAGGGGCTGCATCTCTGCTTCCTGCTTTGTCTCCATCTGTTTGACAGTACTCTCTGCAGGAACATCCAGGGCTGCTCAGCATGTGCTGCTTGGCCTTCTTCTTATTCCACGGCTCAGGTTCGTGCAGAAGGTGTTTATAATTGGTCCAGAAAAGTTGAGTTTCGATGCACTTTTTCATCACATCAGGCTTTGCTTCTGCATAAAGGTTTGCAAATGCAAGCCTTGAGTGGCTGGGGAAATTTCAAGCCTAGGTGAAGACTGGTTGGATGGAATTAGTGACGGGTAAAGTCTGCTCTGCGTCCTTTGTTAGGCCCTGTCTCTCTATTTCACCTCGGTGAGAGTCTAATCTTTCCCCTTAAGGCCTTTGATGACAGTGGGAGCAAGAAAACACTTAACCCAAGGCTTCTTTTAGTTCTGGTCGCATATGAAAGAAGAGCAGAGCGCTTTCGCTTCAGTTGCAGACAGGAACAGAAATCCTCGCTGAGAAAACCCGGCTCCACAGGAGGCACGTCTCAGAACAAGGGAGAAGCGTGTCGTGGCCACGCAAGCCAACAGTAGCACAGGCTGCTACAGACCCCATGGGCTGCTGAGAATCTCTATCATTCACATCTCCTGAACTGGCTTGGCGCATCTCCAGAGGACATTGGCAGCTGTTCAAGGCCCTGCAAGGTGCTGAACACGCAGAAGTTCCCCTTGTCTCCAACGTGTGCTTGCGCACGGGGATGGATTACCTGAGTTCGCCGGCTTGTGAGGGGGATTGGGATTTGGCTGGGCTCGTGCCTGTCAGTGGTGAAGGCTTTGGAACAGGGCTTTCCACTTCGCCTGTGAACTGCAGCTGCTTCTCCAAATGCAGTAGTGTCCTGTGGGTTACAGCAGCCGCTTGGACCCTAATGTTGCGTGGCTGCGGGTTAGGCCATGGGGCAGGCGTCAGGGCTGTGGGTGAGATGGATGCACGTGAGGACAGGAATGAAGAAATGCTGAAAGCCCGCTGTGTTGGTGCCACAACAGAGAGGGAGAGTGGGCCATGGTGATGCTGCTGGTTGGGGATAAATGGTAAAGGGTAACTGATGTGGTTTGAGCTCTGCACGCTGTCACTGGGTGCGTGATTTTTAGCTGGGGTGGTGGATAGGTGGGAAGGGCCAACTGGGGAGCAGGAGCAGAACTGAAGGAGCTGGGGGCAAGCAGTGACCGTGAGCTGCGAGCAGGGTGTGAAGGAGCCCTGGGGGTGCAGGACCATTTCCCAGGGGTGAGAGCGGGGCAGGAAGGGGGGCACAGGGTGTGGGAGAGCCCCAGCCCACGAGCGTGCTCTTAGCACGTGTGTTCACGCACGTGGTTCGCTCAATTGGTCCTGAAAGGGGCTGCGACTGGGGATAAAATGTCCTGGTAGCAGCCAGTGGCTATAAAACCCTGGGTCTAAACGAAAGGGAAAAAGTGACAAGGGGAAAAGCAAGGTCGGCCCCACCTTGCAGGGTCTGCTCTGGAATGTGTTTGCACTCCAGGGTGTGCAGTGCCTGAGAGTGCGTTAGCAGCAGTGTTGAGTTAGTAATACGAACCCTATACAAATACCTCCGGGGCAGACAGGTCCATTTCAGGCTGTGTTTATTTAATAAAGAGCCAGTGAAGTAACTGCAATTTCATTGTCAATTTACTAATGCGTTACAGTTATGTTTCTTAACCTCATTGTTTGGGCTCAGGAGCTTGCAGTGCCTGGCCAAAACTTTCCTTTTTTCTCCCCCTTGTTCCCCCCCTCAAGTGTAAAACACGTTTTATTATGACTAGAATGTCTTCTATTTATCAAAAGCTGGGATTAAAACCCTCAACTCCCCCCTTCCATGCACATATCCAACTTGGCAACAGGTCGGTTTATTAACCTCCTAAAAGCCTCGCTCGCTTGCTCGCCTTTTTCTATTTTTTCTTTTTTTTAAAGAAGAAAAAATACATGCATTTGCGCGCACACACACACATTCACACACGTATATTTTTAAAGTTCATCTGGGAAGAATACAATGGAAACTCTGGCTGGAAAGAGATTGAGCTGTGCGTCTTTGTGGTCTGGGAAGTCTGACTTCGGCCTCCTACTCTTTTGGATGGAAATCTGGGTTTCAAACACGCTTGCACGTTCTCAATAAAAAAGAAAAAAAAAAAAACAAAACCTTCCCCAATGCTGGATTGAAAAGAGGAATGAGCTTTTGGGTAAAGGTGGAGAGAGGTTGCTGGAGTGGCTGCTGCGGAGCTGGTTTGGGCTCAGCAGGTCCCTCCTGCAGGGGGGGAAGAGGAGGAAGAGGAGGGAGAGGAGGGAGGGTTGCCTTCAGCTGAGCTTTGCTGCATCTCCTGGTCCCACCCAGGCTTATTTTCCCAGCAGGTCCCCACAGGAGAGGACTTTCCTTGAGAAAAGCCTTGGTCCAGCGGGTCTGACATCAGGAAAAGGAAACTAAAGCTTTTTTGTTTGCTTTCCACGACAGCTCCTCTTGCAGCGGGTTTGGTGGCCGGGCTGCACATGGGAAGCACGGCCAGGTTTTCAGCTCAGTTTTTTCATTTTCCGTGGCCCCACCAAAGGCTCCATCGCACCACCAGATGAACTTGCTCTGAAACTACCCCAATACCCAGGTTTTTGATTTCAATCCATTGGTTTGTCACCAAAAGATTTAGGTAGATGGTGTTATGCTGGAAGGAAACAGAAGGTGAGAACCCATGGGAATGGTTGGAGAACTGAGATGATCAGTGAGAATTGCCCTTGGTCCCGTCGCTTTCCCCTCCACCCAGGGGACACACACACCTTTGGACTGTTCTCCATCCACTGTCGTCATGTCCCAGCCCTCGTCCAGGATTTGTCCTCAGCTCTGCCACTTCTGGGCAGCTCTGGCTTCACCTGCAGGTGGAGGTTGATAGTGACAAAGTGACGCTGGGAGGGAGAAGAGATGGGATGTAGGAGCAGGACACGGGTCCCTTCTAGCATTCCCACCCAGGCAATATTTTTTTCTTTGCGCTACTGAAATATTTCTTACCCCACTATCGACAGGGACTGGTTTTGGGGAGTGTCTGTGTGTGCATGAGCACCGTCACACCTGCCAACAGGACAGATGGCATTCAGCAGGCGAAGCTCATCCTGTCCCCATTTATTTACCTACCCTTCACACTGCCCCAAAGCAGCAACTCTCACCTGGGGTTTCGCATCCAGGCCAGAACATTTTGCTCACTTAAACACAGTGTTCCCGGATCTGTGCCTTGCAGACAGCCGTCCATGTGCTAACATCTAGGCTGACGCCTCTACCGGGATTTTTTTTTGTCTCTCCTGCTCCTGCCCAGCAGCTTGGCGGAGCCTTTCCCTGCATCTCTCAAGGGGTCAGATTTTAGCCCTTCATGCCCCGTCGGCAGCCAGTCCCCTCCGCAACACAAGCTGCCAAATTATGACAAATGGTGACAAATTCCATGGGCTGGCTTCGGGGTGGGGGGCTGAGGACCGACCCTGTAGGAGGAGGCTCCTTCCTCCAGCAAATTCGGGCTGCAGAGGCGGCCGGACTTGTTCAGTAATTAGAAGGAAGATTTCGGCTAATCTCCCCCTAAATGAGGGTCTAATTCCGAGAGCAGGGGCTTGTCAGCTGCTTGTTAACAGCCTCCAGGACCCCCGCTCATTATTTTAGGAGCGTTTTCAGTTGGGCCTTTTTAGTTCGGAACAGGAGCATAAACTTTGCCTAAACGTGGGCCGGTGTCTGTTCGCGCTGGCCGTGTTAATAACACACTGCTTAAATCAGATGGTTCGAGAAAGAAATACAGCAGCAGTGGTAGTGAGGAGGGGGGACATTTAATATTGAATTTGCCTTTTTTTTTTTTTTTTTTTAAATGTGGAAACTTTTAGACACAATCCCGGCCCTGTGTTTAAGTCATTAAAACATCTTTAAGCATTTTCTGGTTTTAGTTTTCTTAGCAGCAGTCCTTTTCCTGGAATGTATTTTATTTTTCTTTTAAGTTGATGAAAAAAAAAAAAAAAGAAAAAAAAAAAAAAAAACGCCCCTTGCATTTCCAGGCGATTTTTTAAGGGGAGTGAGGAGAGGGAGGGCGAGGGGAGGCGGAGGAGGTTGTGAGATGAGGAAAGTGAGAGAACAGGGCCCTTTCTGTGTTTTATTTCTAATCCGCAGGAATCCATTTTAGCCTTTTATGGCTGTTGCACTTGCTGACAGGATTTACATTCTCCGTATGTTATCTGAAACATCACAATCTGCGGCTGTGGGATTGTTTCATGCCTGGGTTAAAAACACGCCAGCGCTTCTGGGAGGCTACGGGGAGGCAGGCAGGGAGCAAGGTAAGAGCAGGGAGGAGAAGAGAAAGCTTTTTTAAAAAAGGAAAGAAAGAGGGGGGGGGGGGAAAAAGAGCTAAGCACTTTGCAGGAGCTGCTGTTGGCAGAGTTCACGCCCCAGACAAACTGATGTTTAAGTGAACCAGGGAGGGTATTATGATCCCTTTGATTCCAGCAGCGTTGGAGCACGGATCTGGTCTAGGAAAGCAGCTATGGAAAGAAACACCCTGCTCCGACCCCCCAGAGCCCCCCCGTGCCTGGTGCCTTTCGGGTGTACCGCTACCAGCAGCGCTCAGTGCCGGGCTGGTGCGGATAAAAGGGTGGCTGGATGCAGCTTCATGAGCTTCTTGAAAAAAAACTGATTTTTAAGGGCCTCTTTGGAAGAAACCAGCGATGTTGCTGTTAAAAATTCAGACATTTTCAGGTGGTGCTTGAGAAAAGAGTAAACAGTGCGAATGCGACTCTGTTTTCCAACAGCTACAAACGGTGCGGTGCCAATCCAGGAGGATCCATCAAAGCACCCTGTGTTTTCAGAGCGCGCCGAGCCTCTGTCATCTCCAACACACATCCCTCCATCTGTCTTAGCCTGGATACCCCAAAAAAATCGCTCGTCTCTTTGTAGTCTGGGCTGTTCTCCTCCGACTGTGCTGGTTCCGCAGTACATTCGGCTATTCCCCACGAAGGCAGTGGGTTGTGCCTCTGCATGCACAAGAAGGTGCCATGCTGCATAGTTGGATTTCTGATCATGACCAAACTCTAAGCTCTTAAGGTAGAGACTTCAGGTTTTTAATAACTCACGGGAGAACCCAGGGAAAATATAAGTTTTATGGAGTCTAGAGAATATTTTTAAAAGATTTAGATGTCTGGAAAAAGTGTCTTAGGAGGTTTAAGTGCTTTTCAGTGGAAAAAAGATATATTAACAAATATTCTTGTTTCTTTGTTAGGCCCTTCCGGAGCAGAACAGCAGCCACGTGTGCTGGGGTCTGTGATCGGGAGGCCGTGGGCCAAATCCCGAGTTGGTGCAAGGCAGCCCAGCCCCACGTGGGGTGGGCTGGAGCTCGGTCCCGTGTGTTTTACAGGGTGAGAACACCGTGATCACTTTGAGAGATTATTATTTTGGGGGTGGCCTAAAGCTCCGTGGGTTGTAAAAAGCTCTGTGTTTGATGCAATGTGTAATCAGCAACATTAGCTAAGAGCCTATTGCCATTTTATCCATTTATTCTGTCCCATTTTATCCATTTCATGGCAATCAAGTCCTGCTCTGCAGGAGGTGCTGGCAGTGCATCATGGCTGGGCACCAGCCGGGGGGTCCTACAGAAGCAGGAGGTGATTCCAGGTTGGTCTGTGCAACCCAAGCCCTGCACGTGTGGATGTTTCCAGCGCTGTGCATCACACTCCAGGCACCTTGCTGAGCACGTTTGGTGCACACTCCAACGTGTGCCTGCTTGCACGTGCCCGCAGCACCACGTGGGGAGCGTGCAGGGGCCACGTGCATGTAGCCAGCATCGTCCCCATGAACCCCTTCCTCATCATAACCTCGATCCAGAGCTCAGATCCAGTCTCCCTACCACTCAGCACCCCTGCCCGTGCCAATCCTGCCCTGTCTGGGCACGCTGGAGCTGGTGTGGTTACTGCAGCCCGCAGCAGAGCCCCTGCCCCACAGCCCAGCACCAGCAGGACCCACGGCCCCCACCACCCTCCCGTCTCCCCTCGGCCGGAGGGAATCAGGTTACGTTCCCCATCCCTGCGAGTGAAAGAACCCACCTGTGTCTGCGGGGCCTGTTTTGGATTCCTGGGAAACTTTAACCTCTATTAATACTACTAAATTATTTCTTCATATGGCAAAGTACTTATGTAAACCGATCTCCTCCCGCCTTCCCCTCCTGACTCGGAGGAGGCAGGCACTCCGCTCTCGCTCAGATGGATCTACCTGCTCTCGGGGGGCTTTCAAACCCTCCACATTCCTCCGCGGCACTGCTTTTTGTTGCAGGAGGACGTGCGCTTGCTGGAAGCGAGCACGTGATGGGGAAGAGGGGGGAGAGAAAGGAGAAGGAAGGGAGGAGTGAGATCACCCAAATAATTGGCTCGGAGGCCTCTGGAGCAGCAGCAGGTTGCGGCGTACATTTGTCTGTCTCTCCGTCAAGTTTTCCTGAGCTGGTGTCTGCCTCGGACCTCCCCAGAGCTGGAGTAAATTAGGAGTAGGCTCGCTGGGGTCAAGTGGGCTTAGTTGTCATTTACACCGACACCTCTTTATATATCACACCAGCTTCCAGTGCTGCCAGACTGGTGTGATGGGACCTTGGTGGAAATGAGAACCAGGCCCGGGAGGCTGTTTGTACCGGTGGCAGCACCAGATATTCCCAGCCACGAGCAATCAGAAATTGTGAGATCACGGGACTGTCCCAAAATTCTTCAGATTTAAACATTTTTCTTTTGTTCTTATTTATTTATTTATTTATTTATTTATTTATTTATTTATTTATTGGTCTTAAGGCTTCTGTCTTTGGCCGCAAGGGCTAAAAATGTTCTTTTTTTTTCATGCGAAGAACTGAATGAACGATAAATGTCTCATGAAATCACGGGACTCCAGCAGATGGGGCTCAAAGAAAAGAATGCCAAAAAAAGCTACAAACTGACGGTGCAGCTCGGTGCCACTCCGGGCAGAATCGTGCCTTCCCCACGGGTTTCACTGGGTGGTTTTGCTTTTCTTCTGGCTGTCACCTGGATGATAGATCTTAGCTTTCAGGTTTGTTCAACTCAGTCGAAGCTCCTAGGGCTTCACTGAAGCAAACAGTCCTGAGACCCAGAAACGGGTCCTGGCTCCAGCTACTGGGCATCCAAATTGGCCTTTAACCTGGTGGAAAGCCCCCAGTCACAAATAATCCAGTACCCTCACAAAAGACATCGGCTTTTCAAACCCAATAGCAGAACAGGCTGGAAAAATGAGGGGAAAAAAAATCTGCAAAGTTTTAACCCTGTGCTCCCCCAACAGGTGTTTTGTTTGGCTTGTTTTTACAGCCAGAGCTGGGATTTGAAATTCCACCCAAGTTTGGAAATTCAAAACCCGTTTTCCACTTCTGCAGCCACCCTTTCTGCAAAGCGAAGGAGAAGGGACTGGTGAAAACCTTTTACTTCAGCTTTGCACCAGGTCAGAAGTCAGCCTGTGGGCAGCTCGTAGAGTCCATCTGAGAAGAGTTAAACTTCTGCACCCCTATAACTCAGCTGCGTAGGATTTTCTGTCCACGCTGCCATTAAACTAACCTTGTGCAAGGCAACTGGCACAGTGTGCGTTAAAGTAATGCTAGAAAACAAGGCTTCTCTCTCAGCCTCCACAATGTGTGGTCACATGCAGTAATGCAAAATCAGTACGAGAATATGGGATTGTAAGTAGGAAAGTCAGCTGTGTTGTCTGGGTTTGGCCTGCTCTTTGGCACCAGCCAGAAGGAGCTCATTGCCAGTGTCCACAGGCTTTAGGGCGACAGGAAAAATCTGATCTCTGCACCATATTTTAGTAACGCAAAGAGCTGGGTGAGAGCTTTTATTTTGGTTTGTATGCCCCATTTCAATTGAATGAAAAAAAAAAAAAAAGGTGCTCAAACCAGAGCCACTCTGTCTTCTGCATTTTTTTTTCCCTCTAAATCAACTAAATCATTGTCTGTTCCCACGTTCAGTCTCCTACCAACAACTCTTTGGTCAGTGGAGAGGAAAGGTGATGAAAACGGTCCGTGCATTATCCAGTTACCATGCTGTAATCAATGCATCTCGTCCTCCGCTGGCTCCCTAGGCTGACCGAGCGCACAAAGGGCAGTAAATTTCTGAGAGGGCTGGAGCAACGCGAGGCACCAGCATCCTTACAGATGGGAAACAAAGACCAAGAGTGACCAAATCACCTTAGGTCTGAAACAAACTCAGGTAAAAACGATGGAAGCTGAAAGCCTCTAACCTGGGCACAGGCCAAGTGCTCGTCTTTTAGGGGCAATGTCTTTATTAAACAACACCTGCTGTGATGGGTTTTGCTGGTGTCCTCTCCTGAGTTAGCACTTTCCTCCTTCAAGCTCTGAATACAACAGGTTACAGGTTTCTGCTGTAGCTGTGAGATGACACCATGCAAATGGGCTGGATCCAAGTGTCCATGCAGGATCCAGAAGGTGTTTATTTGGGTCCCCACCCGTGACTTCTCCCAGCGCTGGAACCAGCCACCCTGGGAGCCAGCGAGGCGCCCCAAAACCTCATGGGTTTGGGATCGAGGCTGCCTTTCTGGAAGGGGCATTTTACCCAACACAGGGCATTGGGTTAAGTCTGGACAAACCGAGACACAGGAATTACCAAGTAAAATGTCCTGGCCTGTCTTCTCCAGGAGGTCATCTAGATGATCTGTTTGTCTCTTCTGGCCTTTAAATCTACTAATCTATTTTCCCTTCCAGGAAATATAACTATATTCTGAGAACAACAGCCCCTTAGGAAAAAAATAAATAAGGAAGGAGAGCATGCCTTTGAAAAACAACAGCAAAGAAAAAAACCTTTCAACTATAAAATAAACTAAGGTACAAGATGCAATTAACAATGCACAAACAGCAGAGCCTGGAATGTAAATTGTATTTAAATAGGGCTGTGAAGAATGTTTCAGTCCCCTAAATGGCTTCTCTCTCCTGCTGCCTTGAACCTCCAATCAAGCCCTGCCTGGGAGTAATTTGGTGCTGGAAATTGTTGCCACACGAACAGCTGAAGGCTGGCAGGGTCACCGGCCCCCCGTGTCACACCCTGTCATTTTAGATTAAGATATGCAAAGGCGACACGGCTGCGAACTTTCCCTTTGCTGCCGTGGCTGTGTCCATCCCCTCGGCTGTAATGAGAGGAAGGCGTAATTGGAGTCAACTGCTTGATTATGATAATTGCTACTGTCTGGGGGAAGAAACATTTGAGTCCTGGAGCTTGATCCGCGCTGCACCTTTGGGGTGATTGCTGTCTGTTTGCCAGCAGATGGGCCTGGCAGAAAGCATCCTTTTTGGCCCCACTTTGGCCCCTTGACCTCAGCTTGACCACTTGTTGGCTCCACGATTGCAGGCAGGGTCACAGGGTTTTTCTGGCTCTTCTCTGCTTCCCACCAGAGGATTTGTCCTGAAGGATTTATCCCCTAAGAGGGAAAGGGCCTTTTGAAAATTTATCCCCAGCTCTTCGCGGCAACACAACTGGGAGATGAGGAGCCGTATATTTTCCACCGGGATATTTATCGCTTTTCATTGTACGTCCCGGCAACAGTCGGTGGGAAATACCTCCAGGAAGCTGGGCTGGTCAATCTGTTCCACCCTGCCTGCCTTCATCTGCTGAGAGCAGAGACGGTCCCGGAGGTCAGGGCACGGCGATGGGGGCAAGGAGGCGGCTGCTCGATTTTTGGAGCTTCCAGCAAACCCTAACGCGATCTTCCCCGAGCCACTTCATCCATCTCTTTGCATCCGTGCCCCTTTGAGAAGAGGAGACGGCTCCTTCTCGGCACCAGTTTGTTTGTCAGGGCTGTTAAACGGTCCCGAGATCCTGCGATATCGACGGGAGGATCTCACAATTAGGGTGTGAACCCAGGGGAAGCGCTGTGCTGCTCCCGGATCCACCGCAGGCTCGGGCAAGTCTCTGAGGCTGGGAGCCTCGGAGCGATTTGCAGTTTCAGTGGGAGTTAAACACTTAAATATCCCCGGGAAGCTTGGCCACAAGCTCCATGTGCAGCGATTTCCCCTCCACCGGTAACCCTGGCTGGCACTGGTGTGAGCACAGAGGCATGTAAAAGCCCTGGGCCTGAGATCACACAAATAAAATTAAGGTGGCGAGAGGCGAATTGTTAATTCATGGCTATTATTTATTAATATCAACCTTAGGTGCAAAGCTCAACTCTAGCTGTGAAGCAACGAGCGCAGCCTGAGCAACAATAATAAATAACCAACAGAGTAATTGGATAATTGTTTCCTTGGTATCTTAAAAGTTTAACAAGATTTTTTTATTTATTTTTTTTTTCAAATGTTCACATTCAAGAGCATGGAGGGGAAAGCACGGCTTGCAATAAAGGGTGAGATGTAAAAAAAATCGTTATAAATGGGAAAAAAACAGAGCCACAGGTGATGCTGTGGGTTTTAATTTCTCCTCCTAAGCATGGGGTTTTGCCCTGCTGCTGGCCAGCTGTGAGGGGCCGGGGCTTTTGGAGCTTCTTGGCAGAGGCAGATAGTTCTCTTGCTCGGGTAAGTTTAGAAAATGAGCTTGTTTGGATGGATATGATTTTTTTTCTTTGTTATTAATGAGGTGATTCTCGGCAGGGTCCTGGTGGGCTCTGTATTAGCAAGCAGATCTTTCCGAGTGTATCAGGCTGATTATCCCGAGCGTGGCGTGCAGCCCTTGTATTTTAGGGTCAGGCAGAGAGGGATCCTCGTGCAGTTTGATAAGAGAGGAAGAAGTTTAAGCTGCTTTACAGGGTAGATTAAGAACCCCTGTAGGCTGTAGCTACACAACAGTGTTAGTCTAACAGCGCAGAGATCTCTGAGCAAAGGTGTAGCCGTTATGCTAAAGGAACTATCTGGATTTTGGTAACAAATAATCTGCTAACATGTCGTTAAGAACTGAGTGCTCTAAATAACCCTGTGACTGCTGGCAAAGCAGCCACCTTTTCTTAGGCCATAAGTGAGGAAAAAAAAACAACAAAACAACTGCCTGGGCTCCCCGTTGATAAAGCCAGAGACTGAAATCCAAAAGTTTTTTTGCACAGAGCGTACTTTGTGCACCTAACACCCACCCGAAGGTCCAGACCCATGGCTTAGCCTGCCTTCTGCTCAGCAGTTATTTTCCCAAAAATAGTTAAGCCACGGTGTGAACAGAAATGTGCTGTGAACTCCAGCTAATGTCTGTGCAGGCAGGGAAGGCAGAAACTTTTTCTGGCCTGTACAAACGCCGGGGATTGCTCCTAGCATGTCTGAAGGCTCGTGTGCATCCTAGGAAACTTCTTGCCAGGTCTAGCCTATTCATACGAGATCAAAGTCGAGGCAGGCTTCAGTTAGAGCTCACACCCTTTCCTCCCGAAAAGATTCATGTGTTGTTACTCATTTACTACTACGGCCTTTTTTTTTTTTTTTTTTGCCTTTTTTTTTTTTTTTTACATCGCTGTGAAACACGTGAACGGCCACTGCCAGCCTGGGCTCTGGCTGTCGGTGCTGCGATCAGCACGGCCACCCCCAGGTGCTCGTGTGCTTGTGGCACTTACAAAATGCTTCAGGACCCCGGGGCTTGGGTCTGTGACACTACTGGCTCTTAATTTATGGGATAACCAGTCCCTCGGGAGAGTTTCGTCCTGATCTCCATTAGTTAGAGATTGCTTTATCCATCCATAAGCTTTCTTAAACTTTATCACTATGATTCCGGATATAATTTATTTACATCTGTCTCTTCTTTTCACTTTGTTTTTTCTAACCCTACCGCACTCTGGCCCCAGGAATGTTTTGGGGAATCGGCAGAATAAGGTCTGGAGGTGAATTCTCCCTTCGTGTGTAAATACAGATCCTTCTGACAGTTTTGTTTTATTTCACCGAAAATTGCCAAAATACACTCAGAGCCTGTTCTCTCACTACATTTTCATTTTAAATAGGAAATGCCAAAGGCAGCTGACAAAAAACCCTCTTCTCATATAATTCCAACTTTATTTTACCAAATCCTGAGGGCTCCTTTGCTGCCAGCAGCCCCACCTCTTTCATCCAGGAGCTGGTGACACCGCCGTCGCTGCTTTGATGGCACTGCAGGTGTGGGTTTAGCAGCAGGACGTGGAAACAAAGCCCTGGGGACCGAGCATCCTGCCAGACCCCGAGGCAAGGCTGCAAAACCCCCGGCTGTATTTCACAGGGAGCTGCTAAGAAGCTGCTTTGTCCCTCAAGGAGCTTTTGGAGACCTTGCTGGAGGTTCCTCCTGCGGTGCCAGGGAGAGGAGCCCATCCGTAGCAAGCTCCCGATACCACTTTTGCCATTTCGTTGTGGGCACGGGGACCACCAGCACCCTCTTGGTTGAGGACTGACCTTCGGGACCCCTCGCGTGTGCCGGGCAGCCGTGTCCCCTCGTGCTGCACATCATGCAAATAAAGCTGTGACCTCCAGCAAGAGGCAGGTCACAGCACCGGGCACTCTGGAGCGTGGTGGCTGCGGTGGGATGGATGCAGAACTCAGTCATTCCTCGCCGCCACCGCGGGGAATGGCAAACTGAAAAACCTTACCTGGGTGTTAGTAAAAGATCTGCTTTTCCTGAACTTTCTCTATTTTTAAGTGCCGAACATTTTATTATATTTTTTTTAATGCTGAACTTCCTCTATTTTTAAGTAATTTTCTCTATATTTAAGCGCTAAAGCAAACCGTGGGCTTCAGGCTGTTACGGCTCTTCTGTCTCTGATCACAAGGCAAACGTAAAGAAGGTTTTCGTAAGCCTTTAGCACTCAGAAAATATTGCTGTGCTTCCCCCATGTTCCAGGAGGAGTGAGGAGGACCCTGACTGGTGGCACCATCCTCTTCCTCAGCCCAGCTCAGCTCCAAGGCCGAGTCTCGTGGGGATAGGAGCAGCATCCCTTTGGGCAGCTGCTTTGGGAAGCCTGGTCCGGCAGCTCTGCCCTCAGCTGCAGGCTGATTCTGAGGCAAATGAGCTCTCAGCACCCATTTCCCTTTGAGGATGGAGGTGAAGATGTGAAACACTTGAAGCTGGGTGAATGCAAATTGCCGCATAAAAGCAGTTTTTCCGCTGCTGCCCTGGGGCAAGCGGGGAGATGGGCACTGTATCACCGTCCACTTTCTTCCTCTGCACCTACTGCAAAGTCTAAGGGGAATCGGGTGTTCTCCGTTAATTAAAATGCTCAGGAGGAGAGTTGAGCTTGCTGCTACCTGAGCTTCCCCAGCCGACTGCGAGGTGCTCGCCAGGGCCTCTTACTGCTGCTGCCTGGGTGTTTTACCAGCGCCAGTTCCTGCAGTTAATAGGGAAGGGACAGGAGATGAAGGCGGTGATGGGGGAAAATGTGTGATGGGGGGAATATGGACAGAGCCTGGCTGTGCTGAGTCCCCAGCTGGGCTCTGTCCTCAGCCCAGCACGCTGTCCTGCGAGGCTTCTGCCTCTCCTAGAGCCCAGGAGAGGAGCAGCAGTGCCTCCATCTCCCCTGGCCTCCGAGCATGCCTGGCACGAAGGGACCGGTGCCGGGGGTCAGATGGCTTCTGAGCATCAGATGAAGAAGCAGAGGGATGCATTAAAAAAAAAAAAAAAAAAAAAAAAAAAAAAAAAAAAGGAGGAGGGGGCAAAAAAAGAAACAGTAAACGCATCAAATAATAATAAAAACCCACCCTTTTCTTTGAGCCTGAATGTATGCTGGTGCAGTGCTTAGGGGATTAATCTCTTAAAAAATAAGTGCCATGTGAGTAGACAGGCAGTGATTAAGGTTTTAACTGATCAGTCTGCGTCTGACAGTGAACCAGCTATTATCTTAACGGAATCAAACGAACATTCAGAGCCTCCGCTCAGCCCCAAACATGAAAGGAGATGTCATCTGCTGGCAGTTGGCAAGCCGCAGGGGAAGGGAGAGAGAGAAAGAAGGAGGGAAGGAAAGCAAAACATGGGTGAGAAAAAGGAGGAGAGAGGCACAGGCAGAGAAAGGAGCAGGGAGGAGGAGTGGGAAAGGGGGGAAGAGTAAATAAAAGGAGGTGGCCCAGAGAAAAGGGAAGGTTAAAGGAAGAGCGAGCAGCAGAGGCTTGGAGGAGTGCGTGCCTGCTCTCCTCTTACATTTCTTCCCTTCCTGCTCTCCTGCACGGTTTGGGAGCTGTTCCCTGGGTGAGCTGGGCCTTCAGCAGCCCTCTGCAGCTCTTGCCCTGGCTTTTCCCACACTGGCTGTCACGCTGGCTGCCAAGGTCTCCTCTGAACCAGGGAGGTCTAGCACTCTTGAACCTGAGGTCAAAAACAAGAGGGAGGAAAAGAATGGCCTTCAGGCCAGAGGAAGAAACCAGGGCAACCAGGCTCTTAACGTGATAAAAGGGCTTTATCTCAAAGCACTTAAACAAAACACACAAGCCGGAGAGAAGAGGTTTTCTTGTCAAGTATCCGCCAGGGCCATCGGGGAAATTGCAAATCCCCGCAGGACAGAGGGGCTCTGTCTGAGCACTGCAGCCCCCCGAGCTGGGGCCGTGCAGGTGATGGGTGCTGGGGAGGGGTGGGCAGGGGGGGATTTACCTTGGCCAGAGGCCGGCAGCCAGAGCAGAGGCAGGAATTCCTGGGAGCTGCTGAGCCTCAGAGCAGAGCAGCCTGGAAGCGAGCGGTTATTAAAGAAAACATCACGGGCACGGGGAGCAGGCCTGGAGAGAGGGGCAGGAGGGAAGAGGAGACGTCCAGGAGCGGGTGGACACGGTCCCGTCCCCTCCCTTTTGGGGAGTTAGTGTAAATTAGTGTCATCGGTGGATTGGTGCAGTTTACAGGAGCAAAATCAGGAGCCAGGCGGGCCTGGGGGACGGAGCATCTTCCCCTGGGAGACTGAAGTGGGGCAGCTGCAGTTTGCAGGGCAGGGTTTGCAGGCTGCAGGAGGGAGATGCTGCCTGGCAGAGTTTGCGTGGTCAGCTCAGCATCCAGGGGGACAGCAGGATTTATGGCTATAGGGCAGGGAAGTAGCTCGGGCTGGAGGAGGACTGGAGATGAGGATAAATGGCTTGATAGCCCAGGGGGCTGCTGTCGGCAGAGCAGGGCAGCAAGGCTGGGAGATGGCTGAGACCAAAAAGCTGAGTGGGTAGGCTACGGGTTCGGGGGCTTGGTGGCCTCTTGTGGGACATCACAGGCAGGATTATGCCATGGAGAGAGAGGGAAGGTCTCTGGGCTGCAGATCCCCTCCCCAGCTGATCGACTCTCCCTGAGGGGCTAAGGCAGCTCTGATCCTCCTGGTGCCCTAAACAGACGGGCTCCTTGCTCCACCTGATCTTCTCCCTCATCCCTTTGTGACCCAGCCCCATCCCTCCCCATTTCCCACTGAGAGACTGGGTGCCAGAAATCCCCACTTTTTGGGGAGGCATCCCGCCCTGGCCGAGGGTGCTGCTGCCCATCTGGCTGCCAGGCTCCCCTCCTCGTCCTGCGGGCTTTGGCCAGGGCCACATCCTCAGCCCTACACTTATAGGGCCGCGTGGGGCCCCTATGGAGCCTGGTGGCCCTGCAGTCCCTTCCCTTTATATCCCTTTTGGCCCAGGCCCGTGCTGCCCGCAGGACGAGGACCTGCCCAGGGAGTCCCAGCACGTTGAGATCCTCGTGGAGCCACCCGGCCATGAATTTCCCTCGGTGCAGACACCGCTGCCAGGCTGTTATTCCTCCCTGCTCTCCCTCCTGACTCCATCTGTCTGCGTGGTGCTACCGCTCCATGCCAAGAGGGCTACGGGACCGCCAGGGTCACGGCTGCCCCATTACGGGGCGAGATTTATCATTGGCAGGTGTGCTGCGGGATGGTATATTATCCAGGATTATGAACTGTAACAGGATAATCTCTCTAATGTAATTCAAGCTCTCGACATGGCTTATGGCTCCTTAATGTACCTCAGACTGAAGAATTACAAGAACATTTTCCCCCCTCCCTACCTTGTCAGCTCCTAAATGATTTAGGCAATCGCCTGAAGCCAGATCTTGGCCTCCAGTCATAACTCAGAGCGGTTCAGTAAATATGATGGGGAAGGAGTTTTCCTGGCTTTGCTCTTTCTTCCTTCCACCGCGCTCAGCTCCTAGCCAGGAGCGAGCAGGGGGCCGGGGCAGCCAGCCCTGCCCTCACCCCCCTGTTATCCTTCAGTGGGCACCCTCTGCTCCTGTCCTGGAGCTTTTGGGACAATTTGCTGCCCTGTGAACCCTTGGGAGCAGGACACACGGGGTCCCAGGCAGGAAAGCAGTGCCTGTGGGAGCATCTCCCCACGATGTCCCCTTGCCTGTGCCCGGGACGTGGCACCAAGCCACCTGCAGCAGCCAAAGGCACCTTCCCAAAGTCCCCACAACATCCCTGAGAGATGAGACCCTCCTCTGTGTGCGCTGGCAGGGTGAGATCTCTGCTACCAGCAGCAAGACAGATCTGCAGCCACCTGAAGGAGGGTTTCCCTTTTTTTTTTTTCCCCTTCCTGAAAGCTTCTCCAAGACGCAGCCTCATAAATCTCACCTCCCAAACCCCTCAGGCGGCCCTGTATCTGCATCCTCTCCATCATCCTCTCTTTTCCCCCCCCCCGCCAGGCACTGGGAGGCAGGCAAGAAAGAGCCTGAGGTGGGAGGCAGGATCCTGGCCCTCATGTCCCTGCCGTGCCAGGCGCCTGCTACGACCCTGGTGACATTGAGCAGTGCCACCAAGCCTCTGCCTCCTGCTGGGGGGTCTCCCGGTGGGGACGGTGTGGCCGAGAGGGGCTGTCCTGGATCTTCCTTTAATTCCTAGCCAAGAGGAAGCTTTCCCATCTTTCATATCATTGGCTTTTAATTCTGCCTCTGCGTTCACTGCTTTGACCCTTCTGGTGGGGTTTGTGGTGCTGATTTTAAGTGGAGACAGACTCAGTGCCCTGGAGGAGGCCTGAGATGTAAAGACAGCTCCGGGAAGGGCACCTCCATCTCCCCAACATTCCCGGCTGGGGCTGCAGGTGCTGCACCAAGGAGGTGGGGAGCAGCAGGAAGGGAAGCAAAAGAGGGGAAAAAAGCAGAGATTAAGAACAGGAACTGCAGGGATACAGCTTCCACCCGGCAACTGACTTAAAATAAACATCAGATATGCAGAGCGGGACGGGAACCCGCCGCAGCTTGGAAAAAAAGCTGATGCTGGAAAAAAATATATATATATATTTCCTTTAGTATTACCAGTTTTAGGCCAGACACGGCCTCGTTACCTGTTGCTAAAGTGAATGTGGCAGATGTGTGAAGTGCGAGTGATGGCTGGAGGGGAAGGAGAAGGGGAACATGCAAAAAAGGAGGAAGGGGGAGACGGGAATAAGGCGCAGGGGGAGCGGGTAGAGATGCAGCATGGAGCTGGTGAGCAAGGGGGTAGCTGAGCTGCTCCTGGGGGCGAGGGCAGGGATTTCCCAGCAGGAACATCCCAACCTGGTCCCTGGGGTCCTGCCCGGAGCCTCAGTGAGGCTGACGGGGTCTGCAGAGACCCAGCTCTGTGCACGGGGTGCGCGATGTGCAGGCTCCTGGAGAGATGGAAAGCAAAGGAGCAAAAGAGAGAAGGAAGGAGATGTGCTTCAGCAGGAACTGGTCGTGTTGGCTCCGTGACTCCTCCGGAGGACTCATCCAGGGGCCACGAGTAACCGAGGAGAGGATACCCAAGGAGAGGCAGCAAGAAAGCCGAGGGTCCTCTGGAAAGGCAGAGGCCGAGCGCATCGTGCCGAAGCGTGACGCCCTTCCTGAGCCCCAGCCCGCGGGCAGGGCACCAGCCGGGAGCTGCAGGCAGCTGTATTTACTGTTGCTATTTGTTGTCGCCCTGGCAGCCTCTGCAATGTGAATTTTCTGTGTCACTGGCTGAGAGGATTCCAGGCAGGTTTTTGATAATGTGGTGGTTTTTCTTTTTTTTTTTTTGGAGAGGGGGAAAGAAGCCACGGGCTAGAAAACTGCTCAGGCCAGAGCTTTTAACTCCTTCCCCACCAAGTGCGTTTGGCTGGAGCTTGTGGGTGAAGCAGTGGAGTTTTGCTGGGATCTGGAAATGACAGCAGCTGGGGAAAAGGGGTTGGCGTGCAGGCCAAGCAGGTACCAGCACCAGCTGAGGTGGCTTTGGGCCAGTTCTGTCAAACCTGGCACTTCCACTGTGCTGCCCTTCACGGAGATGCCAGCCCGTCCCTTAGCTCCCTGCATCAAGACATCAACCCCCAGCTGTCCTTCTCCCCCTGCTATCGCCCTGTACCCACCCCCAAATCCCTTAACCTCAGGGCACATGCACACTGAATCGCCCCGTGCCTCAGTTTCCCCTCCTGGAGGAGGGTGGAGAGCTCAGAAAGCAGTGCCCAACCAGTGCCACCACCCCTTGGGTGCCACCTTTACCCAGGCAGGTCCCCGCCTGGCCAGGCTGCGTCCCCCCAGTCCACAACCCGAGGCTTTTGCCACTTGAAAGCCAGACGGGCTCGCGGCGGGTTTGATCTCGCCATAAGCAAACTCAAAAGCCAAGTGTAATCTTCTCCTCCTTTGTTTTCGGGCAAACAGAGCAGCAGCATCTGTCCCCTCCCTCCTCTGCTGCCAGATCTCTCAGCGTGCGGGGAAAGCCAGCACCAGAATCTGTTGTTTCTTTCTTTTTTTTTTTCTCCTTTTCTTTTTTTGTCTGGTTTGCGCTTTGGGTAATTAGTGCATCACGGAGAGATAGTGTTGTGGGACAGGAAGGAAAAGCTGTTTATACAGTGAAGTAACTGGCAAAGCATCTTCAGACCTGTCTCTGCTTCCCAGGTGGCACCTCCGGCTTAACCGCTGCCGTGCTGTGACACAGAGGGGGGATCGCTGCCAGCCTTCCCCTTCTCCTCCCCAGCCACCCCTGTGCTTAACCCCTCACTCACCCTCCCAGAGGATAAAGAGGGAATTTCCTTCTTTTCTGGCACCGAATATTTAAGTACTCGTTGCCAGAGGAGGGGGCAGCGCCTCCAGGACCGTGCGTGGAACAAATCTGGGGGCTTTTCAGCCCCGTGGGGTTTGGTTTGGCAGCCAGCAGTGATCCTCTGGGGTGCCCGTGGCCATCCTCGGCCCCTTTAGGAGTGGGGAAACTGAGGCACCAGCTCGTGGAGGCTCACACAGCAAAGCGGTGCCAGGCACCGGGTCCAGCACACCTCCCCTGCCAGCTCTGAGGTTTGACATCCCCCAGACCACATCAGACGCTGCCGGTCACCTTTGCTTTCCCAGCCGGCAGCCCCGTGGATTTAACACTTCTTACACCCAGGCGGGAGCGGCTGCGAGAGCTGACCTGATTGACACTTGATTGACAGAGCCAATTAGCCAAACTAAGCCAGCTGCATTCAGCTCGGGCCTCCAGAAGGCTGGGGGGAGGAGGGGAGAAGCAGAGGGGAGGCCAGAATCCAATTCCTCTCCCATCAGGCGTGATTGCTGTTTTTGTTTTATTCTCAGTCTTTTTTTTTTTTTCCATTTTTTTTTAGATGTCTCCAAGACTCTGCATCTCGTTTCCTGGATGCCATTCAAACGGCGCTCACCAGCTTCCCATTCGCTTGTCAGGGAGTGCGAGGGGGTTGTCATCACCTGGGCACGTCCTCCCAGCTCTGGGATTTCCCCAGGTAAAACAGGGAACTCCTCGTGCCCTAACACGTTCCAGATGCACGCGTGATTCAGGGACGAGGCGCAGCCCGGGCACGGGGATGCTGCAGGAGGATGCGAGGTGCAGGCAGGGTGGGATGGCCGCAGAGGTGGGCAGGGAGCTGCTGGGGCTTTCTTTCCTCTTCTGCTTGCCCCCTTGGCGTGGGGAGTTGGTGGCAGCTTGAGAAGAACCAGGTCAAGGAGGCTCGGTGGGGAGAAGGGAGGCCGGGAACACGCAGTCACAATAAGGACAGGCCGTGCATGGAGTTTGTCTCTCCGGAGATCTGCGTTTCTTCTTTCTCAATGTTTTTTGACTCATTTCCTCAGCTCGCAGTCAGATATTTACTTAACCTTGCAACTGCACTGCGCCGGGAACGCCAAGTTTGGGGGCTGCAAGCACTCTCCCTGCTGCCGTGTTTATACATGGGGGCTCTCACACGCTCTGCACACACGCACGCGCGGGCACGAGCAGCCCCCGGGCACACACAAACGCTTGTGCACGGGGACACAGCTCGCTCCCTGCTCACGGCAGGGCTCCAGTGGCAGCGGGGCACCGCTGCCTGCCAGCATTTGAGCATCCATCACGCTCCGTCCGGGCACAGGCGGTGCCGTGCCAGACCCGCCGTGCATGCCGCAGACAGATTTGCCCGTGCCAAGCACGCACGGCGCAGGAGACGGATCTCCGTGCGTGTTTCGTGCGGCTGGACCCGAAGCCTTGCGTACCCGTCAGGTGTACCGTGCACGGAAATGATCACAGGCTGGCTGCACGTGTTTTTATCCAAGCACGGAGCAGGCGATGCACGGATTGAGGTCTCTCTGTCGTGCTGCGGGCATGTCCAAGCACCACGGACACTACGAATTGAAGGAGCCCGCTCCAGGGGTCACGCTTTTGCCAAGAGCCTTGGTGGGGTGGGCAAGACATGTCTGTGGGCTGTTGTTCGGGCCTCTCTTCCTTCCCAGATGTTTTTCCCAGCCAGCTCAGATGTTGCCGTACTCCCTCAAAGGCCGCCTTGTGTTGGCTGTTTGGGACCCAAAGCCTCTTTTATGGGTGTAGAGTCAGCCCTTGGTGACCACCGCCAAGGTCTGGACGGCTCCCAAAGCCTTTACAGATTGTGACCACTGTTGAAAGGGTTCATTTCTTCCCCTAATGAGATGCAGCCCTCGCTGGGGGCACCACAGCATCTGTTTAGCAGCTCGTAGCAACCCGGCACAACAACTCGGGCCGGGGATAGAGGGGGGGAAAGCAGTTTTCAGCCAGGCCAGGAGGTTTGCATGACTCTTCCTGCAACACTTCCCGAGCTTCTGCAACAGCCGGAGCCAAGAGATCCCATCCAAGCAGCAAGACTTGGACGGGGTCAGCGCAGACGGGGAGGAGAAAGCCGCGGTGAGCGCAGGGCTTGCCCGGTCCCTGGGGCCCAGCTGGAGGGCAGCGGGGCCGGCCCTGACTCAGAGGAGAGCGTCCAGCTCCGTCACCCAGCTTCCTGCAGAGCCGCTTGCTCAACCCCAGCAGCTTTCACCTGCCCCGGCCGAGAGCAAACAGCTGAAATCTCCTGGACGGGGGCCACAAGCGCGTCGCGCAGCCTGCACCGCGTGCCAGGGAGCCTCCTCCTGCTGATGGCAGGGGCTCCCCGAGGGCAAACAGCGGGCAGGAGCCACCAGCAGGCAAGGGGAGCCCCGGACAGCACTGAGGTCTCTCTCCCGTGTGTCTTGGGCTGGGAGAGCTGAGCACAAAGCCCCCTGCAAAATGCCACCAAGACGCAAACTCCCCGGGAGCCTTCCCGCAGGCAGGTTGTGCCCCAGCTGAGCGCACATGAAAAAGCCATTCCAGGAGCCACTCGAAATCACAGCCTCTCACTCTTACATGTGTGCACACAGTCAGGGTGTCAAGTGATTTCAAATCGGCCAAGAAAGGTCCGATCAGCGCTGGGTGAATGGAAAGAATCCGGCTGACTTAGTGAGCTTTGGATCCAGCCCGGAGTTATTAGGAAGTAGCTATCAAGCCTTGAAGCAGGCAGCTGAGAGAAGTGAAACTCTACCCAGGTGTTAAAGATCCTTAAACAGGGAAGGAATTTTTCTTCCCCTTGGCCCTGGAACAACAACAATAACGGTGATTTTTTTTTTCATTTTTTATTTTTTTTTAAAGCCTATTTCTGAAGAAAGCAGGCAGCCAATTATCATCGGGGTTGTTATCTGAAGCTGTTTGCAGGCGGGAGCGGTGGCTTTGCCAAGGGATGGCACCCTCCAGCCTCTGCCAGCAACCCTTACGAGTGCAGCCCTGGTTTTTGCCAGGCTCTGGTCCTGCGGGGCGCTTCCAGCACCGAGCTGCTGAATGCACCGCGCAGGCAGGGGTTTGCCAAGGGGACCCGTGGGGCGAGGTTTTTAAAGCGAGCACGGCAGAGAAGGAGGAAACTGGCAGCAGGCCTGGAAATTTAAAGCCTTTTCACTGCCCGGCGCTTAAAAATAATAATAATAATAATAAAAAAAGTATTTGTGATAAATTAATGAATTAATAGCGTTTTGCCTTCCTAAGTCATCTCTCTTGTGCCGGGGATGCCTGGCCTCACTGATACCGCCTCGCCGCCTCTGCTCGCCCCAGCTGCCTAACAGCGAGGGGAGTGTAATTCCCCTAATTCCCTTGATCCCAGTAACACGTCCCGGGAGGGTCTGTGGCTGCCAGGGAGGTTCCTGCCCCGCGTTACGGCCTCGCTGGCTCGTGCAGGTCCTTCCCGGAACCCGCCTTCCCGGCTTGAGCGTTTCTGGGAATGAGGTCCCAGGGCTGTTGGTTTGGGGCGCCTGCCAGGATGGTGGGGATTTGGGGGAAATGGATGGGGCCCCTGCTTCGGTTAACCCCTTCCCCGCCACCGACAGGTTGGGCACGGCTCTTTGGGGTGGCTGTGGCGTGGCGCAAAGGACGGCACCTTGCTCGGCACCTCCAGCTCTGGAAGCGAGTGTCCCGGCCTCGTGCATCCCCCCCCTTCTCCGTGTCTGCCGAGGGATGATGCTTTCCCTGGTTTTCTGGCGGAAAAAAAAAAAAAAAAAAAAAAAAAGGAGAGAGGGAGGGAAGAAATTTCCAGCCAGAGCTCGGCAGCCAGAGCCAAGTCTGAGCCTCGCAAATCTCCGGCCCCATACTTCACGGGTTAAGCGAGCCGAGAGGGCTGTGTGCGCTAAGGTCAACACAGGCTGCACCTGCCCACAGGCTCCTGTGCGCGGCAGCACAATTGATGGCTTGTTCCTTTCATAAGTGCCGTTGGAGCGCGGTGCCCAGGCCCCGAGCCAGCCTGCTGATCACATAAAATATTATTTGTGTTTAAAAATTCCAGTAATTGACTATGCACCGTTTTTTTCCAAGCCCGCTGCCAAGGGCAGTAAAATCAAAATCCGTCCCAGGTTATTTTCATCATGCAAATTCCCATTTCTGTAAACAGGAGTAAAAGCGGCAAGACCCATTGCCTGCAGCCGCCAGCCTGGGCCGGCGGCCAGCGTGCGGCGGGGAGCGCGCCGGGGCCGGCGGCCGGAGCAGGGGGAGCAGGAACAGCCCCGCAAGGTGCAACCAGGGTTGGGGGGACGTGGACGTGGGGCTGGGTTCCCCCCTCATCCCCTCCGAGCCCCGGACAGCCTGCGTCTTCCCCTCTTGCTGTCCCAACTCCTCCCTGCACGAGGTCTGCTCGCTCCTGCCCCGCCGCTGACTCCTCGCTCGCAGCAGCTGCCGAGCGCCCGCCGGGTCTGGGGATGCTCTGATCTTACGCAAGGATCTGCCCAGCCCTCACCTCTCATATATCAACCCAGGCCGGGAGAAGGGAGTGTCCGTTAGACGGGAACTCGGCATTTCCTAATGGAAACCCCCTTGCAGGCTGCGAGGAAGCGGAGGCGTCTGTAGCTGGTGCACGCTGAGTCCAGGCTGGGTGTCTTTGGAGAGCTGCCCCAGTGGGTGCCCCCCACGTATCCACACGGTCCCAGGGCACTGCTCAGCCACAGCAGGGCAATTCTGCCTCCCCTCCCAGCTGCCCAGCTCCAGCACTGCTTTCTTGCACAGCCAAAATGAGGTGCAGGAGCCCGATGGGAGACCCGTGGGGGCTGCACAGACCCTGGTGGCAGGGGGCTTTGGGTTGCTTTGTGGATGGTGTGCAGGTATCCGGGGCCATTGCAAGAATCACAGAATAAGGAGAGGTGGGCACAAACCGGGACCCCAGCCCTAAACCCTTGGGGGAAGCCTCTTTAGGCTAACCCAAATGTTTCAGGGCAAGGCTGGAGGAACGGTGGTCCCCAAATGCTGGGAAATCAGGGTCAGAGCTGAAGGAGAACCTGGTTATTTTATCACAGCTTCCAGAGCTGCAGAGACTTTGTGCTAAGGACAGCGTGCATGTGCAGCACATCACCTGTGGAACTCATCGCCACAGGGTTTCGAGGCCAGGGTTAGGAGAAGCTCTCAAAATCGAAGGAAAACTTAAAAAAAAAATACCCAAACTTCTAAAATTGCATTAGAGATAATAACAGCTCTAAGTATGCCTTGGGGCATGCACCAGCACGGATGGGCTGAGGTTAGGGCGATCAGCTAGATGAATTATCCCATTCTCACTCATTATGAGACCTCTTTGTACCCATTTTGGAAACATGTGGGAACAGCTGGGGTTCAGGGTGGGACGCTGGGCCACGCAACCCCCTGACCTACTTGGAAATGGCAGTTTTGTGTTCCTATGGGCCCTTTGGTTTTGCACGCATAAGCAAAGATGACATTTTATCCTCTTTAAGGAGAGGGGCGGGAGACCTCGCTAAGAATTCACATCTGTTTTGGAAACAAGTCAACGCAGGAAAACTACCCACATGGAGAAGTAATGTGGTTTTGATTGTATTGCACTCTATAGAAAGTAGTGCACACATATTAAACTATATTAGACAGTATAATAATAGCTTACAGTTAGTCTGCCTTTCATCTGGACGTGCTTCACAAACGTCACGTCGATGCAAAACCCTCTTTCACTGCCACTGAAATGCAACCACCTCGCCGCATTTCCGTAGCTTTGGGTCAGCACGGCAGCATCAGCCTCCCAGAAAGGCTCATCGGGATGCCAGGAAGCTGGACTTTGGGCTCCAAAAAGCTCCTGTCCCCCCCATGCCCCAAACCTAACATCCAGGGAACAGAAAAATCGAGTGGCTGAATAAGGACTACAGGGAGGCAACTGCGTTATGTTTTATTTTAAGGTGATCCCTGCAGTCTGAATCTTGGCTAATTACTTTGGCTCCATCTTAAATGTTGCATGATTAATAGATATGGATGTGTGTTTAACTAAAACCTATCACGTTTGAAGGGAATAATAACAATAATAAGTTTTTCCATCCATTGAGATCCAGACCACTTATGATAATTAAAATTGCATGACACTGCCAGTGAGGGTCTTGAGCTAGTTTCCAGTTACCCAGGTAATCCTGTTCTGCCTCCCTTTATTGCTCCAGGGATCTCGAGTGGATACTGGCATTTTATTTTATTTTATTTTCCCTTTTCCTCCCGGACTGCTGCGTTGCTCCGTAACACAGCCGCCAGCCCTGCTGCATGGTCTGGAGAAGCACTTTTTGATGCGTTTGGTGCAAAAAAAGCCAGTTACGGAGCTGCAGGATCCGCACCAAAGGCTGAGTGCCATCGAGGAAAGCTCTGGATCCGACCGGGAACGGAGGCAGTGATGGAGGAGAAGATGCTGCTCCTGGAGTTTTGCCTGCTGGGCCCTTCTTTGGTCAGGGTCCCACTCCTCACTTACGTGACTCGTCTCATGGCAGAGGAGATGACTGCTCGCCTGCGTTGTTTATACGACGGCAGTGACTAACAGGCTCAGCTCGGCAATTGCAGGAGGCTTTGTACAAACAAGGAGATGAGAGGCAGAGGGGAGGGATCGGGGCTTGAAACACCAGCTGTAAACACAACACGTTTCAAGCAAAGACAACTCGTGGCAGGGTGAACCAAACTAACAAATGTCGCAAGAGCGGAGCAACAGGGAGGGCGACGCGCACCCGTGTGCCGGCGCAGAGCTGAGCTTTCACAATAAATGATTAAAGCATGGTTCAGATCCCGTCAAATGGAACGGTGCTAATCTAATCACAATCCATCTGGCACTGCCACATCTGTCCCAACACCTCCACCTCTTCATTTTCAATCAGCCTTAAATAGTACATAATTATTAATGTCTACCCGCCTGTCAGACGGCGCGGGGGATTCACTTATCTCTCAAGATCGGCTAAGGCACGGCGCGGATATCGATGGATGTAGCGCCAGGCTGGGAGGGCAATCAGCCTTTTGCCCTTGGTTTCAGTCCTCCCCTGGGCACGGTGGCTGCGGGGACAGGACGGGACAGTTGTGCACAGACCCTGGGAGCTGGCCAGGGATGTGGCAGCTGGTGGCAGTGACCAGCTCAGCGGTGCCGCTTCTCTCCAGCACCTCTCACCCACAGCAGCGGGTCCAGGTGGGTGGCTGGGGCTGGGGCTGGGCAACGAGATGTGCCTGAGCTTGAGTTTGGAGGCAAGCATCCCGCTTACATAGCCTAGGGGCAGCACGGGAACCCGGAGCCCAAATATCTGGGCAAGGCTGTCGTGCTCCTTGCTGGCACCAAAGGGTCCCCATCTCCCCCTGGCCATCTCCTGGCCATGCAAGGAGAAGGTGAGGATGCAGGTGGTGCCCAGAGCAAAGTCTTTGGGCAATGAGCTTCCATCTGAGCCTAAAACTTTGGGATCCAGTTGGCATTTGGCATCAAAAGCTGCCAGCACCGGTGTCACCAGTTCTGCCGGCAGGGGCTCATCTGCTGCACAAAGTCCTTGGGCCCGGGTGCTGCAAGGGTGCCTGGTGCAACACAAGTGGGCTGGGAAGGAAAAGCTCGCAGGGAGTGAGAAAATTCACCTAAACCTCACTGGGTTGCTTTTCTCAAACACACAGTTCGCTGGCTTTCACGGAAGCTGTTGCAATAGTTTTATTTGGCTCTTCCAAGAAACAGGCCAGCACCAAAGCCCCAGCTGCAAACACGTCCTGTGCTTTGGACAAAACCTGGGGTCAGACCTTTCTGTGCGGGCTCTTCACAGCTCTGGGCCACGCTGATCAGCCAAACTAAGCAGCCCAGCATCATACCGAGCCTGAGGATTTTTATTGTGAGTCTCCCAGAATTTGGAGATTTTTAAAGCCTCAGGAATCATGTGGTTATGTGAAAATCTCCGCTCTTCCCTTTTTTATAAAAAAAATATTTTCTTGTCCTTGTGGCTGAGATAAAGCTAGAAAATATGAACTGGAGCAATGTGAAACCCAGAAAGTAAACAGTGGTTTTTCCTTGATGATTTTGAAGCTCGCTACCTCAGGTGGGGAGACATGAGCCGTGATTTCCTAATGGTCAGGATTAAAGTCCTTCTTTGCCCAGATGGAGCAGGCAGGACCAAGCCTCCTTCCCAACCCAAATACCTGCTCTGCTGCGGCCGCTGAGCTTGGCTGAGCCACGGGCAGGGAGCGAAAAGCTGGATGGCGCAGCTCAAAAACAGCCTTAAGAAAAGTCGAGGCGAGAGCTGGGAGCAAATACCTTGTGAAAGTTGAGCGAGCCACCTCTGGATGTTTACAGAATAAGTTGCCAAATAACCAGTGTCTTGGGGATGTCTGGTGAGCCCTTGAAACAAATATTCATTTTTTTGATCAGCGCGATCGATCTGCTGCTGCCGCTCGGTGCTTAGGTGGATTTGGAGGTTGAAAGACGCTCCGTCGCAGTTCACAGTTTGTTCACAGACAAATCCTGCTGGTTTGTTTGTTTGCAGGCCTTTCTTCTCGGAAAGAGCCTGCTCAGCACGTCCAGGTGAGAAAGCCGCTTTCACACCATCCTGGGCATTTAAAGCAGGGAGTCAAAGGCAGCTTGGAAGGAGGGGAGAGCGGAGCTGCAACAAGAAGGGCTCCTCTCCTCGCCCTTCAGCTCGGGGGGGGCTGTTCCCAAAGGGTTTGTAAGGAAAGGCAAGCAGTGGGAGCTGCTGCATGGAGTGGTGATGAAGGAGACCCATCCTGAGCTCCGTCGGGGTGCAGGAGAGGGGTAAAAGACCCATTTATTCCCCAGGGTGCTGCCATCTCTGCAGGCTTCATCGGAGCCCCGAAAACTGAGACATGGGTTGGGTAAGAGCCCGAGCTCTCGGGTTTGGGGTTTGGGCTTTGAAGGGGCGAGAGCAGCTTGCTCTGGGCTGGGTCCATCCCAGCTTTCCAGCAAATGTTGGCCCACGGACTGTTTTGCTTCAAAAATCGGAGTAAATCAATGGCTTCTCTTGGCTCGGAGGCAAAAAGCTTGGGAAACGGCTGTGATTTATTGGCCTCTGGTTGGTTGGAGCTGCAGGCTTGCTCAGAGTCTGGGCAGAAATGTGGAGGATGCACAAGGGAAGGACGAGCCCAGCCGCAGCTAGCTGAAGCCGGTGGGGATGTTACTCAGGCCCCGTGCTCCATTTGCAGATCTTTTTGGGGTCCCCAGCCATCGGGGGTGACTTTTGGGGTGGTTTTGCTCCTCGCCCCAGCAAGGTGTCCACGGAGGGGGACGGCGCATGGCACCGCACTGCTGTGCCCCTCAGGAAACCACAACCAAAGCTTTGTGGGATTTCGGGTACAAGCAGCAGCATCTAAAGATACGGCTGGCCTCAAGGCCAACCCTGGCAGGCTCCTCGTGCCCCCAGCCCTATCATCAGCCTTGTTCCCCTCACCCCCTTCACATTGCACTTGCTTTACTTGGGATGGTCCCTGGGGCTGGTGTCAGCTGGGGCTGGGGTCTCGGGACCCCTCCTCTGTTTCCACCCCCTTACCGTGGGTACAAACTGTTGCAGCAGGGGGCAAAATTGGGAGTCGTGGCCCCTTGCAAGCTGTTTTCATCAGCTCAGGACAGGTGGGGATGGGAGGAGAACCCCAAATTCCCTGAGGTTGCACCGGCACGCACAGCACAGGCAGGGTTTGGGGTTGGCGATGGGACAGGAGCCACCGCTGCCCACCAGAACAGGGCGATGGGATGGATGGAGCCGAGGGCTCATAAGGGGCAGGGGCACAACCAGGGCCGGATCCGGCCCCATCCCAGCAGCTGCAGCCAGCAGAGGGCACGGTGCAGCCTGCGCAGCGCCCGCAGCATCCCCGGCTGCAGCTCCCGGCTCCCAGCGCAGCCTTCCCAGCTCAGCCCCGCTTTTCTTCCCCCTTTTCCCTGCCCTTCTTCCGTTTTATTGTCTCGACCGTCTCTGGACACTGGTTTCACTTTGATCTCCAGAAACTTTGGCATGGCTCCTAAAAAATATATGTATATACTAGGGGAAAAAAAAAAAAAAAAAAAAGAAAAAAAAAGAAAGAATAAGAAGAGAAAAGCCGAGCCTTTGTTCCCCACAGCTGTTGTCATGCTGTAGCAAATCTCCACGCAGGTATTAAACGCTTACCATTGATCAAACAGCCGGTGGTCCAGTGTTACCGGCATGGACCTGCTGCAGCCAGGTTATTTACACTGGAAATAATTTGCTTCCCGAGGTCTTGCTTGAGTTAAAGAGGTAAAAATAAATAAAAAAAATAAAATAAAATAATAATAATTAAAAAAAAAAGCCCGGAGCAGAGAGGAGCAGAGATGGGAGAGCTGCTGTCCCCCGAGGTAGCACAGAGGGACGTGGGACAATGCTGGGGGGATGCTGAGGGCCAGGAGCACGGGGCTGCGAGCAGGGCACCCCAAAAATATTCAGCTCTCGGAGCTCCCCCACCCCTCCTTGCCATACATCTCCTGCAGCCCCCTCATCCTGGGGTTGGGACATCACAAGGCTGTGCCAAGGCATCCTGCAGAGGGCACGGAGGGAGAGTTGGCACTGGCCAGAGAGGTGGAAGCATCCTTCCTCCTCCTTTTTCTTCTCCTCCTTCTCCCAGGTGCAGGGCAAGGAACAGAAGCCGGGGAATCTGGGGACAGTGGGACAGGGACCAGGGGCACAGGACAGGACCATGGGCACCATCCCAGGGCCACCCCTCGTGGCAGGGGACGAAGCGAAGCGCGGCGGGTACGGGAGTGAAGCCACCGGAGAGGCCGGGGCATCGTCTGGCTCCCACATGTGCCGAGGCTGTTAGGAAGATTTATAGGGCAGAATGCGAGCCTTTTTCTTTTGGGCTTTATAATAATACATTAGGCTTTTAACCTCTGACCGGGAGCTCGGGGAAGGGGATGATCCAGGCGGCATCGGGCGGCTCCCAACCCCGCGGGGAAGGGGAGCACCGGGGAAGGGTCCCCACGGTGGGGACCCCGGCACAGCCACAGCCGTGGGGGCCCGGGCGCGGTGCCGGAGGGGTTAAGGCAGCGCGGAGGAATGTGAGAATTTAGCGAGAGGCGTCGGCTGTCTTGAGGTCACCTGTGAGGGATTAGGCGGGCAGGCAGACAGTTGTTGTTTGAGGACTGTCTGAGGCCGGGGAAGGGGCGGCGGTGGGCCGGGGAAGGAGGGGGTGGCTCGGGGGGCCGCGGGGAGCGCCCCAGCCCCGCGGGTGGGATCTTCCTGCCCTGCTGCACCGCTATCAGATGCGTTGGTGAAAGCCCAACTGTAAACTCGCTGTCCTTGCCGCTAAGGAAATAAATCCATCACTGGTGGCAAAGGGAGGAAGAGGAACGGGGGAAGGAGGGACACCCCCGGAGGTGGGCTGCAGCGTGCCAGACCCCAGGTGGGCAGCAGGGATGCTGAGAAGGGATTGAAGTGGTGCGGGCATGGCTGAGGTTGTCCCTTCCAGGGCTGGGACCACTGGAGATCTCCCTCCGTGTGGTCAGCTGGTCCTTGCTGGTGCTGCCTCTGTTGAATTCCCCAGAAAAAAAATAAAAAAATGTTGCACCAGGCTGAGCCTTTGCACCCTACATTCATATGTGTGCCCACAAATTGTTCCTTTGGAAGCACAGAATAAGAGCAATGAACACGACTGCGATGTCGACACAGACTCACAGATTCAGGAGGTTTCAATGAGCACCGACACACCGTGGCACCCAGCACCTCCCCGGCATGTCAGACCCAGCACAAGTCATTCCTCCTGTGCCTCCGAGCCTGGAGAAAAAAACCCACCGTGATTCATGGTGAGGTTGGCCAGCTTCTTTGTGTTTGTGGGGGTTGCGAGGGCTAACCCTATGCGTGGGGTTCATCGCAGCCAGGCAGAGGGGTGTGCAAGGGCAGCACAGAGCAATTAGCCCTGAGCCCAATCGAGCTGGTGTTTTGTACACCTTCAGCTTGTTAAAACAGATCCAAGGCTTGCTTGGGACCACCATACCTGCCTCATTGCTGCCTTCCCCCTGCCTCCCTGTAAAACTTTGCTGCCTCCACCGCTTTGTCCTCTACCCCTGGCTTTGCCCTCCCCGGGGCAGGGACCGGGCTGTCCGTTCTCCTCCCACGTGGCGTGCGCTCCGAATCAACGCATGAATTTTTCCTGTACCCACTGCTCTAATATCTGGTGTGCCTCTGCAGATGAAAGGTATTATATGAGGATAAATTCTTAATCATCACAATAATCAATCATTCTTTACCTATAATTTAGTTGAAATTAATCCAGCAGACAAGCAGAGGGCCAAATGGTAATCTGTGTCCTGGATATCTTTATTGACTTGGAAGGAGAGCAGGAGAGCATCTTCCATTAAAATAAAGGGGAAGGCTTGAGAACGTGCACCCAGAAGTTTCCTGTTTCAAAACAGAGAAATTAAAAAAAAAAAAAAATCCCACGGAGCAAACATGTTGTGCTTAAAAAAACTACTTGGGATTTTTGAAGTCAGTCTCAGGGTTTGGGTTTGATCTGACTCATGGTTTTGAATGCTGAAGGGAGGGTACGGAGCTGTAATAAGGAGGGAACACCCAGTGCTTACCTGCAGGAGGTTTATCCTTGTGGTTTATTTAAATAAAGGAGCCCAAGTTGCATTTCAGGGCTTGCAGTTGCTCTTACGCACGGGGTTTACATCAAGGAGACCTCACTTTTGTGGAGCACTAAGCAGGTTTGGTGATAAACCAGGAGGCCACGTGGCTGTCCTGCCCAAACTCTGATTGAGAAACCTCCTAATGCAGAGAGAGGTTCCCTGGGGCTAATGGATGCTTTTATTGCACCAGCACGGTAATAAAACACAAAATAAAACAATTTTATTGAAATTAAAATGTAAATGGAACATTTGTCTCGTGCCCCATCCCTGCCGCCAGCTGGATCCGTGGCTGGCGGCAGGTAGAAATCCCGGCTCCATCCCTGCCTCGATGGGACACGAGCCCAGGTCTGGCGCTGGCACCGAGTCTGCCTCCTCTTGCGGTGCTCTGTGAGCACAGCCCCTGCATGGCCCTGGGCAGGACAGGCTCTGCCCTCCAGAATTTGTGACCAGGACCAAGAAAGGGCAAGGGGACGAAAAGCTCCTGCTTTCCGTGAGCTGAAACGCGGAGGGAAGGGATAAATTGCTCGGAGTTTCCCGCTGGGGGATATTCGTAGCTCTCGGCTTTAATCTGCTTACACTCCTCGTGTAGTCAATGAATAGGGATTTTTTTTTTCTTATGGCAATGCGGAGCACCCAAGGGACCGGGGAACAGATTGGTGGCAGGGGGGACCTGGGGGACGGTGGCACCCCAGATGTGCCAGCAGTTGGGTGCAGGCACAGCCCTGACGGCTCCGAGCAGCCCCGTCCTGACTCATCCCTTCCACTCTGCCCCAGCGAGGCTTCTTTCCCACCCCACTTTGACAGCACAGACACATGGGGTTTTAAGGCACCTCTCAAGGTGGCACCATCCCGCTGGTGGTGCCTGGTGGCCAGCGCAGGTCCCCAGAGCAGCGGGCATCTCACCAGGAGATGCTCAGGTCTCAGGCTTCAGGGGAAATCCCTGTTCACACCCCGGTGCTCATGGGGCAGAGCCAACCCTGAGCCTCTCAGGGCTGGCAGCAGCAAGGGGTGCCCATCCCCGCACCCCAAATCCTGCCCACCCCCCCCAGCAGCAGTGGCAGGGCTCTCCCTGGCCAAATGCGTCCCAGCTGCTGGCTGGAGGAAGCGTTCCCGGAGCCGGTGGAGGGTTTCTGGTAGCGGGTGAGGGCCAGGATAATAAAACAGGAAAAAATTAACATGTAAGAAAACAGAGCTGCACCTGAAGCAACAGAGGCAAGGGGAGCCGATGCAATTCCCCTCGATGCCAGAAAGGAACTGCAAGTCAGAGGCGCGGGCCGCTGCGGCCTCCCTCCCCTCCCGCTCTCGCTGCCTCCTATTTCAAAGGCAGACAAACAACACCCTGTACTGTGTGGCATCTCCACTCTTAAATCTTCCTGTCCTCGCATCCGTGTAACGTGAGCCGGCAGGGCAGGATCTGACCCTCTCGCCGAGCCGTCAGGGGGCACAGCCTCGGCTCTGGTGAGAAATCCCCTGGTCTGATCCCCCAAAGCCCCCCGAGCAAGCCGTGGCTCGTCCTCCTGGGAGGCAGCTGCCCCAAGCACTGCTGCAGCCTCCAGTCCTCGGGGCCTTGGTGTCCAACCTTGCAGGCAGCTCCTGGCACCTGCAAGGCCAAGGACGATGCTGGAAGGGCGCAGCGGGGCCAGGGCTGCACCCAGCGGCGTCCCTACAAACGCTGCTTGGCGTAAACCCCCCCTGCCACTCAGCTTCTCTGTTTGGTCTCTGCTCAGACGTGGCAGCCCGAAAAAAGTGTGTCTCCAGAGCTCGTTATCTCCCCATATCAGACTGGAGAAAGCAGTGGGCAAAGCTGATCTGAGTGTCTGGGCTGGAGGAGGGACGACGGCTCCGCGATGCGCCGCGGCTCCAAGGCTGGAGGGAGCGGTGAGGACCGGGCACACTCCGGTTTTACCTCCTTGCTCTTCTCACCCACAACAAATGGGGATGGGGGAGATAAATTTGGGGTCCTTGGGTGGGAGTGCCCCCAGATCTGCCTCACTGGGGCTCTCCCTGCCTTGCCCCTTGCACCACACCGGGAGATGGAGCCGATGGATGGAGGTGGCTCCGGCTGGGTGGGAGCTGGGGCTGCCTGGACCAGCACCTTGGAAGTCATCTGCCACGGGCTCAGTGCTGCATCGAGGCTGGCGGTGCGGAGCACTTGGTTTTGCTTTCTTTCTCTTTTTCTTGCTCTCTTTCTTCCCCTCTTTCTTTCAGGAAAAGACATAATCTCTCCCACTCTCGCTTGCTCTCGCTCTGTGAGAGCTGATGCAGTTAATTGGAGCTTCTTGTAAGTGAACATTAACACAGGCAGAGCCAAGAAGACGTCTTGGCAGCAAAATATCATTATCAGTTCTTGAGCTCCAGCCAAAATCCCCTTGCGGTCAAAACACAATTCTTTAAACTAAACAATTAAAGATTTGTGCAAGTGTTGCTGCCATGAGTTATCAAGGACGGGGAGGGGCTGCTCCGTGCCCGTGTCAGCAGAAGTTAACAGCCCTGCTGCCTGGCAGGGAAGCAGGTGACAGGCTCAAACCTCCACCAGCGTGGGGGCACGGAGAGGGGGCCCTAAAAAAATCACTGCTGGGGTCCCCCCGTGCCAGGACTGGCAGCCCCCGGAGCGCCCAGGTTCCTCGTGCTGCAGACGAGCTTTCGCCCGTCCTCTTTTCCCTCCCACTCCCCCAGTGGAAAGTGACTTTAAGGTTTTAGCAGGAGTTTCTGCCAGAACAGAAAGTGAAATCTCTAGGTTTTCAGCAGTTTGTCAGAAAAATACAAATAAACCCTGTCTGCTTTCCTAAGTGACAAAATATCTTTTCAGCAAGGGGCTGTTTCTCATGTTTGTGCACTCAAAAGCACATAAAAATGCAAGCAAATTTTTTATTATTATCTTAGCTTTTTTTTTTCCTTGAGCAAAAAAAAAAAAAAAAAAAAAAAAAGATAGCATTTCCCAGCTAGATTTAGCGTCTGGAGAGAAGAGTTTGGGAATTCACCTTTTCCCCTCGCAGCACAACGAAAGAAAAGCGTGGCAACCTCTCCAGACCTTTTTCTCCTGGCTCAAGCGGGGAATAAATCAGTGAAAAGGGATCAGTTCAGGCAAATGCAGATTCAGATGGGCGGCCACACCGATTCGCCCCTTTGCACGGGGACGCAGCGCCAGCCTGAAATCCATCAGAGCCGAGGTGACATTTCTGGGTCCGGATGAAGCTGCGGCTGCAGCCAGCGAAATGCGCCTGGCAGCTGAGCGCTGTGCCGGGAAGGAGGATAATGAAATGTCAGGGGTGGTGCCATGGGGGGGGACGCACTGACCGTCCCTCCGGCTGCAAAGAGTTAACGGGGGAAACACAGCTAGTTGTAGGGGTTAAATCTGTAAGGAGATGTGGAAAAATTCCTGGGTTGGGATTTTTTGTCCTCCTCCGAGTGCCCCATCAGCCACCTTCCCAGGTTGGGTGTCTTTTGCCGAGCGCTGCCAATATCCTCCAGATCTCTTTGTCCCTCTCCCACCCCTTTCCCCTTCTCCCTTTTATTTCCCCTATCCCTTTTTTTCCCCCTATTTATTTTCCCCTACTCTACCTCTCCAGTAGGGCCTGCTGCAACATTCCTCCACGCAGGACCTAATAGAGGAAATGATAGATAAAATATCGATTGGCTAGGGCCAGGTGTGGAAACGCATCTCTCCGGGCCTCTTATCAGCACAGCGATAAAAGGCAGTGCTTTTTCACAGCAGCACGTGCTTGGGTTTGGAGGATGAGCGTTCAGCCAGACTGTGGAAGGAACCGAGCCAGCACGCGGATACCAAACCCTGCCAGGCTCTGTAAGCAACAGCAGCACCGTCAGGCACCCTAAATCTCACGTGTCGGGGTTTAAACACACCTGTAATTGTTGTAGATGAAGATTAGGCTTGTGTGATGAGAAGATAAGCCAGCACGGTGCTGCCGAGGGAATTTTAGGGGCTGGGGGTGGCCGGCACGGCACAGGGTTCCTGCCAGCCCTGCTCACCCCGTGCCAGGCGGCGTGGAGGAGGATGGATGTGTCTGCATGCAAGGAAGGAAAAAGGATTCCTGCTGGGCTGCTGGTGGCAGGGCTGATTTTTCAATGGATTTTTTAGCTTTTCCGAGGTTTGGCCAGCGGAGCTGTTAGGATCCGTGTGCTGGTACCTTGTCACAGCCTGGTCAGCAGCGAGGAGCGAGCCCTCTGCCTGCCCCACCAAAGTCCAAATCCTGCGCTTACAAAACCAAAAAATCCTGTGTTGCTGCTGCATGAAACCAGCACTGGATTTGCTCAACCCAATGTTCCTGCTCACGGGACTGCGCAAGTCCCACAGAGCCCGGACACGTGCCAGGTGCCCTGCTGATGCAGTGACCCCATTGCCAATCCTTTCCTCTTCCTTCAGGCTTCAAAATGAACTCACGCTTCGGGACTGATCCCTGCACCCAGGGAAATCCCCTCAGAGGAGGGCTCGTAGGACTTGGGCAAGATTAGAGGGGAAAAACATGCAAAAAGGGAGAGCCCTGCAGCGTGGTGACACACGGGGCCGTGTCACAGCAGGGCTCCCTCTGCCTGGGCACAGCTCCCCCGGGCCATCGCCTGTCCCCAGCCACATTCAGCACAAGATCCTGACTCTGCTGATCCCCCCGGGCTGTAACCCGGTGCCTGGCTGCACCCAGGACCATGTAAAAAATCCCTTTTCTCCTTGGCCCTAAATGGCTGGCTGTGGCAGAGGCCCCTCTCGGTGCTTCCTGGGGACAGTCCCGCTGCCACCTGTTCCTATGGAGAAGGCTTTTTATCACAAACACTTGGTAAACAGCTGCAGCCGGAGCCCCTTTCTGCCTGCCCTGCGTTTATTCGGAGAAAGTCAATAAGGAAAAACAAACATTCCTCGTCCTTGTGCACACACATCCCCGGGCCGGCTGTGCGTGGCAGACCGGGGGCTCCCAGATGGTGCCCGAAGCCGGGCACGGCCCCAAGCCTTGCTTTGGGGCTGCTGGGAAGCAAAGGAGGATGTGCTGCCTCTGCAAAGGGATTTTCCCTTTTCCCTTCTCCAGCACGAGGCCACATCCCCATTAGAGTGGTCAGACACAAAACCAGCCCTGATGGGCTTTGCCTCCCGAAGGGATTCCTTTCCAGCGGGGTCTGGAGGCTGCAGAGCTGAGCTTTGACCCCCCCGTCCCCTTCGCTCCCTCCCTTCCCACTGCCTCGTGCACGTCCCCGAGGCAGGGGGAGAGGCAGGGGGCAGACAGGATCCCCGATCCCCCATCGCGACAGGCGCTGGCAGAGCCGGAGCCGAGAATTAACATGCTCAGGCTGTAATTAGGGCTTCAGCGCCGTGACACCTTCACAAGTGTCTTTATTTCAAAGCAGGTAAATTGGAGGCTTCCAGGTTGGGTACGTTAGCAGGGGGAGGTGGCGGTGGGGATGGTGGGGACGGGATGAGACAGGAGCGAATTATTTTCCGTGGCATCCTCGCGCTGTGACAGGCTGACCGTGGCCTGGGCGGTGGGCGAGGGGAGGCAGAGAAACTTCAGAAGTTGGTCGGGCTCAGCAGGGAGAGAGGTTTTTGTGTTGGCCCTGCCTGTACCGCCCAGATGGGGAGCAGGATGAGGGGTGATGCCATGCGGGGCTCAACCCCCCAGTCTGTACTTTTCCTGCTGCCTGCCCCGTTCAATCCACCCGCTTCTATCAGCGTGGTTTAAACTCTGACTTCTTCGTTGGGAACTGGAAATGTTGGCTGAAGCAGGCTGGGGGGAGCCCAGGGCTGGAGCAGGAGCAGGAGCAGGAACAGGAGCAGAAGCAGGAGCAGGGCAGGGCAGCAGGGAGGGTCGGATGCCCGGCCGGCTGGAGAGACAGTTTCCAAATCTGGATCCAGACAGCAACACCAGCAGCCTCAAAGTTCAGGGATATTCAGATCTAGACCAATCTCCACGCTTTTTTTTTTTTTCTTTTCCTTTTTTTTTTTTTTCTTGACAGCTGCTGCCTCTACTTTAGGCAAGGACATTAGCGCCGAGAGGAAAAAAAATTTGATTTTAATGCAAGCCCCAGTAATCAGCTATTTGTGATGGAATTTTATCTGTCCTGGTCTCTAAGGGATGAGAAGCAAGCAGAGAGGAAAGAAGGGTCAGAAATTAGTATGCAGAAATATCTGATCAGCCAAAGTAATTTTCTTTAATAATCGTATTCATACTGGCTGCTCTCCGCTCACTAGAAGAATTAAGTATTTAATAGTAATATATTTCATCTGGCAGCAGTTCCGTTTCGTTAGGAGCTGTGATGCCTCGCCGGGGTGGGGGTGGGCACGGAGGCGGCGGTAGGAGGGCCCCGACTTGTCGGGAACAAAGCTGCCGGGGGGTCCCGGGGGGCCGTGGCTCTGCCAGCTCCCCCCCCCCCCTTGATGCCCAGCACCCGTCGGGGCTGGCCGGCACGGCACGGGGCGAGCTGGTGGCGGAGCTGTAATTACAGAGCTGAGTGCTCCGGCGGAGGGTGCGGGAGGAAGGGGCTGCTGTGGATCCGGCACCGAGCGGGTTGGCGGTGGGTCCCCCATGGGATGTGCCCACGGGGCTGGGAACGCCAGGGACAGGGGGTTTTTGTGGGTTTGTGCGTGGCCTGAAAGGCTGCGGTGCTGGAAGTGCTGGGAGATGCTCTCGTTATCGGTGTTGGCATCTGTTCCTGGGGGTGTTCAGACACATACTGAGCTTAAGCACATCCATAAGTCCCGTTGACGCATGGGGCTGAGCCACCCGCCTGGGCACCAGCCTGGGTACCGATGTTTTCCCCAAACATCAGGGAAATTCACACCGATCCCTGCAGAATACACAAGAGCCCCCCACAAGCTGTTCTGCCCAAGCTGGGTGTCCCCCATATCCCCCCCAGTGCCACCCACAGCCCCCTCTCACTGGGAACATCAGAGGCATCTCCTGCACTTTGGCACGGGACAGAGGAGAGGGACCCTGGGACAGCAGCACATGGACACCTTGGTGAGGACAGGGGGACACAGCCCTGCACACCAGGGCTCCTCCGGGACAACCCGAGCAAGCATCCAGGGCTGCCTGCTCGTGCCGGGATCTGCACACGCAGGGGTGAGAAGCACCAGGGAGAAATCAGCCCGTATTTGCTCAAAAAGAAAGAGGGAAGAATTAAAATCGGAGTTCGAATCCTCTCTGCTCTTTTCGAAGCACATGATGTAAACAGATGGAAAGTGATGCTGGCAGTTCGGATCACTCAACGGTCTGGAAGGAGATGCCGATGTGTTAAGCTGCTGGGGATTTTGGGGTGCCTTGGCAAAACCGTGACCTGGGAGAAAGAGCCTTGGAGAGGTGGGAGATGCACTCGGACGGGCCAGTCCCTGGCAGAAATTACAACAGCGAAATTGTGTCGCAGACTCTTGTCCTGTTGTCGCTTTCTGGAGTAATTGCAAGCAAGATCTCAACAGCAAAGAAAAATTGGGGGTGATTTCCAGCCGTCATGGGGTATTTTGGAGAGCTAGGTTGTGACACCCCCTTTCCCAGGGGCTCACCAGGGGTTGAGCCCCCCCACATCTGTCCCACTGGGGTCGGATGTGTCTGGCTGGCCAGGACCGGGCAGTGGGGCTGTGAGGCTGGGATATCAGCGGTACCAGCCCCAAGTCCTACAGGGAGGGAAATTGGGGTGTGGGGAAGGAGTGATCTGAGCTGGGACGCAAGGGGATGGACCGAATCTCTCTCTTTCCTCCTTCCTAAAAGTTTTCTGCTGTATTTCCCCAAATTAGCTAAGCCGAAGGCGATGCTGTACCCTGCACCCTTTCTCCTCTGCTTGCTCCATCCCACCTCCACTCATCCCTGTGGCAGTGCCGTGGTTTCTGCAGCGGGGCTGAAAGCAGAGGTGCAAAAAGGGATCAGCTCCATGGAGCCTGCAATCGCCAGCACAAGCTGCTCAGCTGAAAAAAAAAAAAAGATCTCGCGAAGTGGGACTTGGCTCCTGTGATAAATGTACTGCAGGGTGGGAATCGTGAGTAAATAAATAGTGTGGCAGGGGATAAGGCTTCTCTCATGGCAAAAAGAGTGAGCGTTAGGGGTGTGAAAGGTCTGAAGTGCTGGAAGGACTCCACTGCTGACAGCAGCGGGCTGCAGCTGAGGGGCAGGGCAGGTGCAGCACTCCTGGGGCTGCGCGCTTCGGGATTTACATCGGGACGTGGCTTTGCAGGATGCTAACACCCCCCTCTGAGCGATGGGGAAACAGCCGTGAAACAATTTGGGGTTCCAGGATGTTTCTTCCCTTGTTCCTCTCTCCCTCTGCTCCCAAACATTGCTGGGACAGGGCTGGGGAGGGAGGAAGGGGGGTTCCACCTGCAGCCCCCTCCCCGAGTCACCCAGCGGCCGGAGCTGCATGCGCCCACAGGAACGGGCACTGCGGTCACCCCGCCGCCACCCCCTTGCCATTTCTCTGTCTGGCAGCACCCCAGGATGCTGGGCCCTGCTGGGAAGCACTGGTTGCCATCTCCTGCCTGCCCCGCAGCCCCTTCCTCGCCTCCCACGCCTTGCACCACGGACACCGAGGCTGCCACGAGCTTGCCTCCTCTCCATCCCCTCCGGGGCTCCGACGGCACAGCCGGAGCTCGCTGCAGGTGCCACTGCTCTCAAAAAGGCCCATGTTGGTCATCCAGCTCCCGGTGAGCATCCTCGTCCCTCCACGGGGCCGGCAACCCCGGGCATCCATCCCATCCCGTAGGCTCCTGCCCTCCTTCCTCCCCTCCGTCCCGGCCCCCTCCTCCCCAAAGCGCGGTCTGCAGAGCGCGTGTTTGTGAGCTCACAGGGAACGGCGGGACACGGGCCTTTCTCTCGGCTCTAATGAAACCCTTTAATCATATTCAAATAGGTTACTGTTCAGGGGGAAAATAGAAATATGGATTTGATAGCAATAAATTTCCCTGGCTGGCTAAGCCCAGTTCTTAATTGTCCTGTCCCAGGGCTCGCACATTTCATTGTTCGTTAGGTGCTTAAGTCCCTGCTCTCATTTTGTGGCGGTGACATTACCGCTGATGGCTCTAATACTCTCATAATTTGAAAGGGGATTTGCATGATAGAACGCAGAGTATTAAAAGAAAAAGAAAAAAGGAGAGTTAAAAAAAAAAAAAAAAAAAGGAGGGAGGGGGCGAAGAAGGAGTGTGCGGGGGGGCAGGGGAGCGGATTCAGCTTTCACTTAAAAAAAAAAAAGTCACTTTCTTCAAAGTCAAATCATTGTTTTCATTAAAGTGAGGGGAAAAAAAAGTGTCTCTTCTGCACAGTCAGTCCGGCCTGGCACTGGTATTATCCTTATTGTTGCTAATGGTTATTAATTATTATTATCCTGCTACACAGAGCACTGCGGACGTGATGTCCCCAACGTCCTTGGGACAAAGAGGAAAAAAAAAAAAAAAAGCCGGGTGTCCGGGCCGGGGCAGGCTCCTGGCAGGCAGCGAGCGGGGCTTTGCCACCACCTCGGGTGCGTTGGGGTTTTGGCAGGAGCCGTGGCAGGTATCGGCATCCCAGCCTCAGCAGCTTGCTTTTCGTTTGGCGTGCCTCGAGGTGCTGCCAGCTGCTGCCCACGTTTCAGGTCAAGGTGTTTTTTGTGTTTTTTTTTTTTGGGGTAGAAAACACAAAATAAATGTCACGACTCCCCGCTGCCTGCCTTTGTCCCCAGGCTTTGGTTGCTGTTTAGAGACGAGCCCGAATATTGTTCCTAAATGTCTGGAGAGACTCCGAGCTGCGCATGGGTCCCACTGCTCCTGCTGGAGCTGGGTTGGATCCTGCACCGCTGCTCCTGGAGGGGCTGCAAAGCAGACCCAGAGCCTTCATCAGGCTGAACATTCACAGCCACTGGCTTTTAGGGCCGGGAAGACCCATTACAACCATCTGAGCTGCAAGGAGCGGAACCCGCTCGGCACCTGGGGTGCCAGAAATCCTGATGTGGATTTTGCAGAGGCAAACCCAATCTGTGAAAAGGAGAAGGGACACGAGTCTCACGGCACAAAAATCGAGGGGAGCAGCAACTTCTGCTCCTTGCAGAGAGCCCCAGGGCCAGTGCAGTCCCTCTTTGCTGTCGGTATTGCTGTTGGGAAGGCGAGCAGTGCCCCACTCTTGCTCTATCTCCCTTTGGTTTGGCTCGCTAGTTTTGCCCAGCCACAAAGAAATTTATCCCAACTCTTGACAGCGACTCAGTCATTAATTTTGTGAAAAAATCTGCAGTCTCGGGTATCTTCGGAGGGGTTTTGCTTTCCCCTTTTCTGGCTGGTTAAGGGGGGCAAGGAACACAAAGAGCAGAAAGAGTTCCCTCGAGCAAACCAGAAGTCACCCGGCCTCCCTGAGCTGCCTCCACCTGCATTTATGGGGCAAGCACTCACCAAGCAAAATCACGGCCACATCACGCAGCTCAGGTCCAGCCCTCGGACCAGCATTTCACATCTTTGTACGGAGACTGCAGCTGTGGCCTGTAGCTGCTCTGAAATTTAGCATCATCCACGAACACACGCTGCACTGCTCCCGTGCCCTGTGTTGGGAGTCCAGGCGAAGGCTCATAGCCATCAGCTGCGTGTTTTCTAACCATAAAGTGCTTGTTGGGAATCTATTAGCTATTGCTGTAGCGTCTGAGGCTTGTGCAGGGATCATTTTTTTGTCTGCTGAGCTCTTATCAAACGACTTAGCATCATCCAAGAGCTCAGGACCCAGGGGCGAGGCGCAGCAGCAGCAGCCCGGGCTGCGAGCGCTCTGCCCTTTGTGGGAGAGGGCTGCGGACCCTGCACGTGCTCCGGCAGCTGCCTAAAGCCTGGGAGACCCTCGAGGGCACGAAGGAGCCGGCAGCAGTGTGCTGAAGGAGGGCTCCTGGTCAAAACAGGATCATCTCGTCTCTCTCGTGTTCTATTTTCATCGCCGCAGCGTTGGACCACTTCCACGAACATATTTACCCAGCGAGGTGACTACCATCTGTCTCCTCTTTATTAAAATACTCCAGGATTTTCCCCCATGAGTCCTCGTCCTTGGGAATAGGCAGAAAGGATGTCAGCGAGCTGGAGGGAGGGCTGGGAAGTGGGTCAGCCCCGTCAGGAGCTCGCAGCCCCTCCAAAGTGGGGCACGGCGCCAGCCCAGGGACACGGCGCTGCTCGGGCTCGGCCGTCGGATCCCGGGGCATCATTTTTTATTTTTTTTTTTGCCTAAAGCAGCCGTTTCCAACGGTGCCGTGATCGCTGCCAGCCCCCACCGTGCAGCGACTTGTTCCCCGGTTACGTCACCCCGCATAAAAAGGGAATTATCCGGGCCTGGGTTTCAGCTGAAACAATACTGCAAATTAGCCAAACGTGCGCTCCGCTCCCCACCCGCCCCGCGCCCGCCCATCTCTCCCCGTTCAGGCGAGATGGGCAGGTTGAAATAAGACCTGCTCCGAGGTTTCGGGGGGGATTAAGGCACTGAAGGCGATTTTGTGGAGTTTAGAAAAATGCCCGTTTCCTCTGGAAAGGGGAAAAAAAAGGTGGCTTTGAGACAGGCCCCACCGCAAAGGGGTGGATGTGGCACCACACTCCAAGCAGGGTCCTGGGGCTTCACCAGCTGGAGCTTTGTGCAGTTGCCCCAAAACCTCAGCAGCCTCTGGAACCAAGGAGGTGGCCTTGCCCTCTTGATGCAGATCTCAAGGGGGTCACCAACATCCCCAAATTGTCACCCGTGCAGTGCAGCAGCATCCCTGCCCTCTGCCTGCTCTCCTGTCAGTGGTGGGATGGGGGATGTGGGACATGGGACATGGGATGGAGGATATAGAACATGGGACATGAGACATAGGACATGGGACACAGGACATCTCCCAGCCGCTGTCCCCAACCCCGCTCACCCCAAGGAAGCTCCAGAGCCAAAGTGGAGCTCAAATATTTTTGTTCTCTCATTCACTTAGGGCTGGGGGGAGGAAGGAAGGGGGGAGAAGGGAGAAGAAGGGGAGGGGGACAAAGGGGGTTTAATAGGCTCCAGTGACAGCACAATGTCCACATTGGGAAAAGATTAATGACGAAAATTAATCGCATGACCTTTCTTTCGAGGAGCTGGAGGTGAGGCGAGCCATTAAAGCCTCTTATGTTGTAATTAACGTTTGAGGGGAGAAAAGACTGGCTTTAGAATGGATGTGATCATTTAATTAGGGTTATGCGTCAGTGCCACAACAGGTTCAGAGAAGTCATAATTTAACTATAGCTTTAAATTACACAGTCAGAACGCGGATGGCAGGGTTTAATGGCAGGGAAGCGCTGCCACCGAGGAGCGGGGAAAACAATTAAATAAACACCTCGAACAGGGGAAGGAGACGGAGACGGCCGCGGAGGCGAGGAGGGCATCCTGGGCAGGGAAGTGGCAGCTCGGGTTCGTTTGTAAGGAAATCCTGGAGAAACAGAGCAGGACAAACCCCCAGCCTCCTCCATCCAGAGCATCATCCTCCTCGGTCATCACCGACCAAGGTTTCCAGGCAGGGGGGACTTTTGGAGCCCAGGTTTGTCCACCAGCCCTGATCGATGCTCACAGCAGTGCCCAGTGGCACCTTGCAGTGGGCACCCGTGACCAGAGATGGATCATTTCCAAATGTCAGATTTTGGAAAAAAATAAAAAAAATAAAAAAATCAGCATTTCTTTTTCCCTTACAGGAAAATTCACAAAAAAATACAATGCAGAGAAATGCCAGGATTTCCCTTCCCTCGGTGTCCACGTGGTGAGAGCAGCGGCTGCTTCAGCGCTGCAGTTTTTGGGTTGGTGGGACGGGATGAAATCCTGCGGGGCTGTGTCTGGAGGGTCGAGTGGAAAGGGAAAAGTTGGATCGTGTTTGACTTTGGCGCAGGGAGCGGGTTTTACAGCTACTTGGTGCGGCGCGGGCGGGTGCGTATGTTAGAGAGGAGGTGAAGGTGGATGTGTAGAGTCTTGGAAAATTATATGTGAGAAATGAGTGTCATGATCAAGTGCTGCATATTGGATGGATTATTAAGGTTCAAAATTAAAACATATACAATATTGCCGATGCCAAGAGCTCTCTAATCATAAATCAGTTCCCCTGACCCCTTCATAATCATGAGATTGCCCTAAAGAGCATCAGATTTTACATAGTAATAAATGTGAAAGGGTGTTTTTTTTTTAATTGGCCTTCTGTTTCTTTGAGCCTGCAGTGGTCACATTCTCAAACCACTCTTGGCAATCAGAAGGATGTTTTATTTGTTTCTTAGTGAAGGTGGAGGTTTTTCTGTATAGCCACATCTTGGTGAAATTATGTTTTAGGAAAAAGAAAAAAGAAAAAAAAGAGAGAATGTTTCTCAAAAAACCTTTCTTTGGCATCACAGCAAGCAGAAGTGAGGGAATTGAGATGCTGGGATCCCAGTGCTGATGCTCAGCCCCCTGCACCGTATGGGCTGGGGGAGCCACCGAGGAGAGGACGGGTGAAATACTGCCCAGAGGGGCTCGTGGACTTTGGGGCAAACCACAGACAGCCCTGCTGGCTTCAGCAGGAGCAGAAATCTGCTCTCTGGTTCTACCTTAGGAGCAGCGTTAGTTACAATAGACTTGGTAAAAGGGAAGAAATTTTCACATTCTCCTTTCCTTTCATCATTTGCTTTGTTTTTTCTCTTGCTTTTGCTCACTGTCCGAGGGACTGAGAGCCCCTTGCTACGGCAGTTAACACAAGCCAGCTTTGTGTCCCCACCAGTGTCACCAACAGCTCCTGCACTGCCCTCTGCAAGAGCAGGGTCAGTTTTGCATTTTTACCCTCGTGCTGTTTTACTCTCAGCTCAGGCTGTGCAGAAACAGAAGGGGAAGGAGGGCGCACATCCTCCTCCTTGTATCTTGCCCATTTGCTCTCAGCAGACGGGACTCCAGGCTGCGTTGCGTGCAGTCACTGCACCCATTTCTCTGCAAAATGCTGAATTTTCTGATGGCACCTCGTGTCCCGGGGCTGCACCCAGCACTGGGTGGCTGCGTTTGCTTGGCAGCCCCTGTGGTTTCTGTGCCTTCGTTTCAGAAAAGCACAAAGGCACCTGCTTAACGCGGAGAGCGGGGTGAAGCCCATCCCTGCGTTAGCGAAGCACTTAAGACAAAGTGCCTTGGTAAATCGAAGCCAAATGCAACTCCAGGCTGCATAAACAGAGGTATCCACTTGTCAGCAAGACCGTGCACATGCTGAAGTACCTGCCTGTGAGTGGCCCTGTCAACCAGCCCTCCGTCCTGCTCGGCTACGTGCTGCATTGCTGAACACCCAGCAGCTGGACTCCAACAGGTCCCCAAACCACAGCCAGCAGCACTGACCTGACCGTACCCAAATCCCTCACAGATCTGGGGGACTGAACACTCAAGTCACTTCTGCAATGAGTTTTGCAAAAAGCAAAACCGTCCCAGCTCCCCCTGGCTCTGCAATCTCTCCCTGTGCACCAAACCTCCCCAAGGACAAGGTCGCTTGGCCCAGCCTGTGCAGGGCTGTTGGTGTGAGCAGGGTGTTATTCTGCTCTCACTCACAGTGCAGGACAGCAGTGAAAACTTTTGTCACTTTCCTGCCTGTCCTGCTAGAGAGACTCAGAATAAAAACCAAAAAAAAAAAACCCTGGAGCAAAGGGTGCTGCGTTTCTCTGGTTACTTTGTGCTCAGGCATTTGGATGCTCGGATGTGTAAAGGGATAGAAATGCACAAGAGGAACTCAAGCCTGGTTCATCCCAGATCCTCACACTGTTCTGTGTCAAAGCAGTTGCCTGGTTTTCCCCTAAACACCCGCCTCTGCAAGAAAGCCCAGGAACTGGGAAGAACCAAGTGCCAAAAAAAATGCATCACTCACTCCATGCCAATGCTATTGCCAGGCCCTTCCCTGGGGACACGCCAGGTCCCTGTCACCGCAGTGACCCACGTGCTGCCACACAGGAGCCTCGTCAATCCCTGCTGCTGACTGCCCCATAAACCCCAGCGCCCTCGAAAGAGAGAGAAAAAAAGGAAATGACTTCTCTCCTTCATGGAGGTGTCGTGGCCTTAAAACTTAATAGTCTCTCAAATGCCGTAATGCAAGAGGGGACTTTTATGGACTCGACAAGGGATAATATTATTAAGATGTGTTATTATATTAATTCCAATATTTCATGAGATGGGGAGTGGGGGGGGGGAAGGGTGAGGAATAAAACCTTTCGCTGGGGAGTTCTGGGTTGTCTTAGCCCTGCCCAGGGAGGCGCAGAGGGGTCAGTGCTGGCTGCTGGGGCTCCTTGGTGTCATTGGCACTGCCACCAAACGCTCAATTGCTCTTCCCGGGCTGATGTCAGGGGTGCTGGTGGGAGTTGGTGGGTGGCTTGTGGTGTCCAAAATGTGCTGGTTTGGGTTTGGAGGGGATGGCTGGGCAGGCAGGAGCAGCAATCCAAAGGTTGTGCCACTATCAGCAGGGAGCAGATGGAGAGGGCTTGGGAAGGAGCCCTGGGCTTGTGCTCGTGGGCAGGTAACCATGCTGGTGAGGCACCCCGTGCCCAGGAACCAGGGCTGGCTCAGCCCAGAGAGGAAAGGTTTATGCTTTATGCACTGAAATACCTCGAGGAAGGCCTCGCCAACCACAAGAGTGTGCTGGAGGGGGCAAGGGAGTGCCCAGGGATGTCCCCAGCCAGCCATCTCCCTCACAGGCAGGGGCAGAGGCCGCCCCATCCACCAAATGGCTTCTCCATCCAAACAGCCTCTGCTCGGTCTCTTCCTCTTCTAACCCCCTCTTTTTCTCCTTCTGCCCCTATTTCCCTCCTCCCTTCTTTTTTCCCCTCTTTCTCTGTCTCCTTACCTCTCCAAGCCAAAGCGCCTGCTGGGATTTTGGAGCCCAGCCACTGCCCAGCTTTCACCGTGTGTGGGCAACACCAAACAAACAGACTGTAAATAAAATACCCTCTCTCGCACACACACGCACATATTTTCTCCATTACCTCCGCTAATACTGTCTTTCTTCCATCTTGAGTTCAATGTTGTTTTTTGTCTCTCCCAAACCCCTCCTCCTCCTCCTCCCCGCAATTTATTCCAGCTGTGAAAACCTTCCTGCCATCCCCTCTGCCACACGGGCGGATAGGTGAGTGGCAGCGAGAGAAGCCCCTCTAAGCCACTGTGGCTAATCGATCCCACATGTGCGACTTGGCGGGCGGCCCGCGCCGCAGCCCGGCCGGACGGCGCGGCTCCTGCCGAAATCAGGCCGGCCCTTTACGGGCTCCAGCCCAGATCCTTCCCTCCCCGAGCCAGGATGGGATGAGACGGAGGGGTTTTGTTTTCTGCACCCTCCTCTGCTCGTTTCGGCGGTGCTGTCCGGTCCAAAGGGGTGAGGTGGAAGCCTGTGGGGAGGATGAGGAGGATGAGCGAGGAGGAACCGTCTCTATAAGTCCCCCAAGGCTGACTATAGGATGTTGTTGAGGCCGATGTTTGCTCATCTCGATGCCTTTAGGTAACATTTTCCACTTCCAGATCAGCCTGCTGGGAAGGTGGCACCGACCTCCCCACTTACTGCTGGGGAAGCTTCGTTGCACGAGAGGGGGGGACGTGGCCCAGGTGCCACCCAGAGCCATTCATGGGGCCTCGCATGCTCTGTAACCCCGTGCAAAGTCCCCCTCCAGCAGCTGGAAAATGGACCTGGGAGCCCTGCCATCCCCACTGGATGCACAAACCTGTTTAGATCCCACTGTGGCTGGTGGGGATAAAAATGAAGTCAAGTCTGTGCATTACTCCCGTCCCACGATGCTGTGTTAGTCGGTAACACATCCTTCATCATAAGCGCATAAAAAGATCAGATCCCCAAATCCTCCATCCTTTTTTTTTTTTTATTTTGCTATCTTTTGTTTTTAATAAACACATATCGGGGCCTTTACAAAACAGAAATGGGAAGTCTTTTTGGTGTGTGGCAGAACTTGGAGCAGGATCCCAAGCGCTGTTCTCCCTGCCAGCCCTGCGCACCCGGCGCTCGGAGCTGCCCGTCAAGGCAGCGCACCCTGGGGACTGACAGCGAGCCCTGGAGACCCGGTGGGGGAAGAGCCTTGCTAAACCTTTAAAGACCGCTTTATTTAATGGGTAGCTTTAGTTAAGCGGTGGCTCCTGCCAGGCTATTTTGCTGGTTTCCCTGTGGTCTCAACACCAAGCAAATAGAGAGGAATTTGCCGTCACGGCCCAGGGGTGCGGCGAGAGGAGAGGTATAATCCTCGCTTTAGAGCAGGTTTTAGGCAGAAGCAGGACGGGCCCCTTAGTGCAAACCTCCACGGTCAGCATGGCCTCGAGGAAGTTGTGTCTGTCTGACCAGGTGGCTTGGCCAGATTTTTGGCTAAAGAGGATTTTTGCTGTCCCATCTGCCCCACTCTTCTCCACCCCAGGAAGCTTTTCCTTGCCCAACACACACTTGGAAATAGGGAAGACCTCGAGGATGCCATGTTCTCCTGGTGACAGCAGCTCAACCTGGACATCTGGAGAAATAAGCAGAGCTCAGAGCGGGTATCCAAGCCCAAGTGGCCACTGGCTTTTCACTAATTTTCAGCACTGAGACAGAGCCCCCTCCAAAAATCACATCCACAGGACACACTCGCCAACACTGCAGCAGCCACAGGGCACGCACCCTTATCTCCTTCAGGTGGAAGTCATCTCCGACAGCCCAAAAGGAAAGCAAGGCAGCTTGATCTGACATTTTTCCGATCTGCCTCACACCTCAATATTGGGACTGCAATGGGAAAAGGAACCAGAGCGCAGGGGAGGACTCATGAGGACCTCCACTGCACAGCGGCCACTCGGCTAGCTGCAACGTGTGTTTTTACATAAAGTTTTTAAAAAGGTAGGAGAGGAACTTGTAAAACAAATAAATAGGGGCTCTTCTCAGCGAATCTGTCAGAGGCAGAGTGGAGGATTGCTCTGCTCAAAGAAAGCCCCGTTCCCTAAATGAAGTGCATACTCGGCTGCGCGGCGCTCAGACACACCAGCGAGGTCCTGATTCCTCCGAAGTGAACATCTGCTCAATAAATGTTGTCTCCCACCTGATGGAAGCAGTTGGGCAAAGGTGTGGATTTCTTCCAGATGGGGAGCGTGGGTGCCGTCATCTGATTTCAAACCAAGAACCTGTGTGTTGCAGCCCTGCTGAGGGGTTTGCCTTCCTCCCAGCGCTGCTGAGCAGGAGAATGCCGAAAATGAAAGAAGCAGAGCAGAGGTGCAAGGATGAAGTGCCAGCATCCCCTCTCCTCCCCTGCTTCCTGGGCTTTTTCCCCACTCTCCTTCTCCCTCCAGCTCCCTCCTTGCTTTGCACAACCGTAGCGGGGTGGCGACATCCTCCCCGTGCTCAGCCACATGGGGTGAGCTCCTGGCCACTTCAAAGAGCAAAAAATTTGGCTGCAAGGAAGGAAATCCCATTGCCCAGAGGAAAAGGGCTTGTGCAATGTGAAATGCCCTTTTCAACGCTCGTGCAAGGCTTTGGCTTCGGGTGACAGGGAGCTGGAAGGGCCCTGGGGCGCAGAGCAGTAAGAGGGGAGCGGACCCGTGTGGTGTCAGTGCTGGGATCGGGCTGCTGGGACATGGACATGGGGTGAAGAAAAAAGAGAGGAAGGGCCCTGGATTTCCCCCAGATGTGTGGCGGGCCCACATGATTGATGGCATCTGTCTTTCGCTTTATTAAACTTGTGCAGCCATGTTCAGCCAGGGATTTGCAAGCGGCTTAATGAGCATTAGGGAGGAATCTCCTGGCAGGACGGGGAGATTTCAGGGGTTTGCCGAGCCACTGGCAGGAAATGTCCTGCACGATGCGGCATGTCCTGGAGGACGCCGGAGCAGAGGGAAGGGCAGAGGGGCCGTCACCTCGCTCTGCAGCCTGCAGCACCAGGGACGTGAGTGCCACAGGTCCGGAGGTGGGTGCTGGCTGGTGCCCTCTGAAAATAACCACCTGTGTGCACGGATGGGCAGGAACCGGTGTCAAAAGCTTTGGTTTGCTTCCTAGGTCCTGAATCCAAACTCAAGAGCTCAGGAGCAACCTGAAGAACAACTCATTTGTGTGTTTGGGCAGGAGCTGGGGAAAATGGGACTCAGAAGGGGTTTTGAGAGCTGAGTTATCCCAGAGCCTGCGCCCTGGGCTCAGCCCTGTCCTGGTCTCTACTGCTGGCTCCCACCTCTCCAGGGCGCTGGCACATCTGGGTGGCCCTTCCTCGTCTTTTCCCCTTTGATGGGGAATTTCAGGCTGCCAAGACTTCGTGTCACGTGCCTGCTTTTCCTAGAAGATGTACATGCACGTGTGTGCACACACCTACATGTAAACCTGAGGTATTTGTGTGCATCTCTTTGCGGGGTGGGGAACGCTGACATAGACCTGCTCATCTCCAAACATTTGCAGTATAAAATCCTGATTGAACACAAAAGTTTCTCAGCTGAAGAGGAACGTGGTGCCCTCCCCACGCCACCCTGAGCCAGGAAATCACTCGGGGACGTTTCCAAGCTGATTCTCCATCTGCAGTGCCCCTGCTTCTGCCCTGAGCTTCCAGCACTCGGTGCCGTGGTCTTCCTCCAGCCCCCGCCACCTTCTGCGTGCTGCAGGTCACATCTCCACCTTTCAGTTTCTGTGCCTATTTTCTGCCTGCTTTGAAGCCTTTTTGTGGTGGAAGACCCCCCCGGACACGCTGCTGCAGCGTGGAAGGGTTTGCTCCCTCCCCTGCCGATCTCTCGGCTTTAATCCCTCACCTACGTCACGCCGGGCTCCATCCACACCCTCCCCACCCGGGCACGTCACGCTCACGAGTCTCTGCACAAACTGGGGCCTCTGACGCACAAACAGCGTTTTGAAAAGAACACAGCTTGGTTTCCTTCCATTCCCAGCCCCGATTTTGACCGGTTGGGGTCCGCTCGCTGTTTTGTTTGGTTTTCGATTCACGCCCTGGCCGCAGCGGCTTGCCCCTTCCTTTTCCTTTCCAAAGAAACCCGAGGGCCCTGGGTGCCGATTCCCCGGTGCTCATTTCCAAGGCTTTTTGGCAGCGCTGTTAACAGAAGGGGGATTTCGGGAGGAAGCCAGCCCGCAGCGCTGCATCCCGGGGAGCTGAGGATGCCGTGAGCTCGCAGCGGGGCTGCCCGGGAGGCTCCGGGACCGATCCCCTCCGCCAAGGCCAAACCCAGGAGCTGACAGCGGCCGCTGAGCCCAGCCCCGCTCGGGAACGTGCCCTCTGGCCTCCGTCCTCTCCATCCCTCCCGCGGCCTCCCTCCTTCCCCCAGCCTCCCCCTCCCTGCCTCCTCTCCGGCTCGGTTGTTTTTCTTATTTTAATTTTTTTTTTTTTTTTCCAAGGGATTTTTTTTTTTTTCGGTGCCTCTCTTTGTCAGAATTAGTCAGGGCTGAACTGCCTCCACTCCCCAAGGAGACCCTATTTCACCCTGCCTAAAGTTCACCGCCTTGTCAAACCGAGCTAATCTCCTGCCGGGGAAGGAAAAAGGCTCATTTCAAACTGCTGCACATTCGGGGAGCGGCTGGGGGAGGAGGAGGTCTTCCTGGCTCCAGCCTGAAAAGACCCCGGACAATAATACCCCTTTTGTTCTAGGACAGTGGGAGGGGGCTCGGCGGTAGGAATGAAAGATGGGGGATATTAAAGGAGCAGGTGAAAGACATGCGTCTTCAGCAGTCACAGATAAGAGCCGACCCCCTTCTAATCTGACTGAAGCTTATTATCTTACTGCCACAGTCATTACTATTAATATTAAATACGGAAAAAAAAAAAAAAAAAGGAAAAGAAAACTGCATGAGACAACAACCTTAGAGGGGCTGGCTTTAAAGCAGCAGCACTCGCGGAGGTAAAGCCGGTGGCGGGGGGCTCTGTCCCCGGGGATGCTCAGCCTGCTTTGGGCGATGGAGGATTTGGTCATCCAGCTGCAAGTTGTCCCTTTGGGCCGAAGTACTCGATGCAGGGACAGAGACTTTCCTGCTCCGTCCCTTAGCAGAGAGGAACAGGACTGGAGAGAGTTTGGAGTGGGAGGATCCACGTCAAGGGATCCCCTGATCCTCCCCAAGCTGTTTGCCCAGCGCTCACCCCAGCAGCAGCCGGGGGGCTCCGGGGTCCCTCTCCCACCACGAGCCCAGCCCGGTGGAGAGGAGCTGCCCAGTCCAGCTGTAATTATTTCCACTGTAATTTGACAGCCCCTGCTTCTGGGCCGAGGATGCTTTTTGTGCACGGAGGGGAGGGTTTGGGATCTGCGGGGCTGGTGAAGGCGGCCCCGAGCATGCCCTTGGTGCAGCGGTTGAGGCACAGCAGGGATGTTTGCCCTCCCCACAAACCTCTCCCATCCCCGTGGGGTGCAGCGGGGCTGGGCAGCCACTCCTGCCGGGTCTGTGTGGGTTTCCCTGCCAGAAATCTCCATCCTCCCTTGGGGAAGGGAACATGCTGGTGGCCAGGCTATGGTGCCGCAGCTCGCAGCGCCTGCAGGGCTGGCCTTCGTTAACCACACTAGAGCAGGAGGTGGGGAGAGCCCCCAGGAGGGAGCTGGAGGCTCCAGCCCCATGCCCTGCCCTGATGTTGCAGTGGATCCTGAGCGCGAGGATGCAAAAAGATCGTGGCCAAGCTGCTGGCACAGCCGTCCCTCCAGGACAGGTTCTCCAAAGGCTCGCAGGTCTGATCCTGAGCCCACCAGCCTCACTGCAACAAAAGGGCTTCGGGAAGGGCAAAAATACTGCTTGATCCCCACCGGCTGCACCTGCACGGGGTGGGCAGAGCCGGGCACAGCCTCCAGTCCCCTTTCCCAGGGCGCTGGGGCTGCTGGCGCGGTGGGAGAGCTCCTGCCCGAGTGAGGCACCGAGGAGGAATGTTTGCCGCGGCCTCCTTCCCCTACAGTAAACATGAACAGATGACCCCGGAGCGACATGCGAGGGTTGAAATAGTCTGTCTGTGCACTGGAGAGCCGTGGGAATGCAGCGGCCGCTACGTCACGCCGGGGGGACCGCGCGCCCGCAGGCACCGCCGCGCAGACGTGGCCTCGGTCGCTCGGGGCTGGGGGAGCCCCGGTCCGGCCGTGCCCCGCACGGTGAGAGGGTGAAAAATGTTCGGCCCTCGTCGTCGCAAGGAGGAAAAGATAGAGTGGTTATTTATTATCATCAGCTGGCTCGGAGGGAGCTGGCGATCGCTGGCGGCGGGATGCTGAGATGCGGTAGCTGAGCTGCGTCAAAGCGTAGCTCCTTCCCCGCGTCCATGGCCGGAGGAATTGGCAGGATGTGTAGGGGAATAACTGCTGCATGGAGGCATGGAGCACTTCTTCCCAACCCAGGCGAGCTTCTGGAAAGAGAGGGGGAAAAATCCCTGCGGGGAAATAGCTGAAAGCCTTGCAAAAGTGTGCTAGGACGGAGCAAAATGGGAAAAGCCCGTTCCTCGAGTTGGTAGGCAGGTCCGGAAAGCAGCAAATTGGATCTCGTTCTGTTATGCTTTGGTGCTGGTTTGTGGGTTTTTAAGAGGGCTCTGAGCAGCTCCTGGCACACCGTGGAGGCACAGGGGTGACGTGCTGGTGGCACGGCACAGGCTGGCCTCGAAGAGAAGCGAGGAGCAGGCTGCACACCCCGCAGCTCGCCCCAGTGAGCAGGGATCGACACCTCCAGCAAGCAAAGACCCGGCCGTTATCACTTGCAGCTCCCGTTTCAACCAGCTTAGCTCGGTTATGTGGCTTCACCCACCTGCAGACAGAGAAAATTCATCCCATTCATTTGGTGAGCCCCACGCTGTTTTCTCGTAGGTTTTCCTACAGGTCTGCGGGCGCCTTCTCCACGTGCACCACGTCTGACCCCAAAGAGCACGGGTGCGCCGCGGTTCTTAGGAACTCAGACTTTGTTTAGTTGCAGCCCGATGCGTGTTTTCCTAAAATTAGCCCATCTGAGCAGGGAAGGAGGCCCTAGCAATACCATGCATGCCGGCGATTTTCCACTCCTGTTTTTCAAAGCTAGGTACATTTTTTTGTTGCTCTAGACAGCCCGAATGTGCTTTTCCTTATCTAATCTTGTATTGATGTGTCTGTTAGACAAGGTATGCAGCATGTGTCACTCCTGAATACCAGCATTCAGGACCAGCAAGCTGCTCTGGATAAGCTATTAATATTTTTTTTTTTTTGCTTTTCGTACGCGCGAGGCTTTTTCTTGAAGCCCGCAGTTAGTTAGTGAGTTAGTTCATTATTCTTCCCCTTTATAAAACAGTAATAAGCCGTGTCTACAGAGACAGAGCAGCCTTTGACACGCGCATGAAACCACATCAAGTCAAGGGAAACGACGGCAATACCGCACGTACAACAATAGCAGGGAACCAGACAGCCCCAAAAATAAACCCAACTCCCCACGCTGCGTTAAGCGCTGCCTGATAATGTGCAGCTCCTACCAGGCAGGACACCCTGCAGCTGGTGAGACGTGGACTATTTTGGTCTTAGCAAATATTAATTAAGCCTCCGAGGATGGGTATTTGTTGGATCTTTCGCTCTTGACACAACAAAAATCGTCTGAGGAAGCTGGGAAAACACCAAATAAGTATTTTTACTAAATGTGTGCAAATCTCCCAGCCCTGCTGGGAGCACGGGGATGTTTTACCCTGTCCTGCCAAGGCTGTGCCTGGTGCTGGCCCAGCTGATGCTGGCCCAGTGATGGACACAGCCAAATTTCCAACAAAATCTGGGTTTTGCTGATTAACTTTAATTAAACATTGAGGCAAGACAAAGCAGGCTCCTTCCCCACCACACCTAACGTTATCCTTTGACAATACGGCTCACACGATCAACATTTTCCCAACTCAAGAGCCTGAATTTAGGTCTAAATCTCCGTATTTAAGCAGCCGAAGAAGAATCCCCTGGCGTCCGTAGCTCCTGGGTGGATGGAGATGTGCTGTGGTTAATGCTGTGGTCGTCGTTATCATCGCCAACCCCAGAACAGGGTGTTGGGTACTTTATAGCTGGTCGGAAGGAAGAGACTCATCTCCGAAGACAGCGCAAGCTGCCTCTAATTAATTGTCGGGGCGGCGGGTGTGAAGGGCTGCAGGCAGACAGATGTGTGCTCTCAGAGCTGCTCCACAGTTGGTCAGGAAACAGGGTTGTTTTTTTCCTCTCCTGAAAACATGGTGTTTTCTTTCAGGGAAAAAAGAAAAGAAAAAATAAAATCAGCCCAGAGCCACCCTAAAAAGTGGCAGCAGGAGGGGAGCGAGGCTGGCACCATGCACCCCCATGAAGCCCCCAGGATGCGCCGCTGCCTTTCAGGCTCCCAGCTCCTGGGTGATATTCAGGGAAATTCAGACAATTCCTGGGGAAAAAGGCGCAATTCGGGCACACGCCACCCATATTGGCATGGAACAAAACCAATTTTCCATTGAAAATGGGAAACCACGGCGGTTTCCAGCTGCGCACACCTCCTGGGCAATCTGAGCTGCGGGGCTCGCATTTTTCCAGCTTGGAGCCTGATTTTGGGTGCAATCCTGTGCTCGAGTGGCTAAAGCTGGGACATGATTTTCGGAGCCACAAATGCCCCTGGGTGTGGGCTGCGGGCAGGGCTCGTGCCCCGTTATTCAGTTTCTTACTGATCCCCCCAGGAGAAAAGGCAGGATGGGGCAGGGAAGGTGGAATTAATAAAAGAACAGGATTTAAAAAAAAAAAGAAAAAGAAGAAAGTTTTACGAAAAAAAGAAAAAGGGGGGAGAAAAAGGAGACGTAGCTCCACAAAGTGACACTTAATTCAAAGCTTTTACTTTGGCTTTTCCACCTCGGAAGCATGAAAGCAGCTAAATTAGCAAAACAGAAGTAAACTGTTGACTGCTTCATTGCAGGATTAAGTGTGATAAATGGAGGTTTTGTTCAGCCTCTGTCCAGATGTTGTGTCTACGCTGGGTGTTTTTTTTTTCTTTTTTTTTTTTTCTTCTTTTTTTTTTTTTTTTTACATTCTTGGCCTAAGGCCCATATATATTTTGGATACTGCAGGGAGTATATAATATCATTGGAAAATGATGTGGTCTGGTAACCTTTTAAATAACATTTCCTCCCTCCTCTCTTTTCTAATAGTTTGTTTTTCTTTCCATGTTTTCCTTTTATTGGGGGGAAATTTTTTTTTGGAAATTAATGAGGCCAAAGTTTTAAAACAAACAAAACAAACAACCCCCCAAAAACAAACCAAAGCAGAAAAACACACTGTTTCCCTCGCTGGTTGGGGGGCAAAAAGAGTTAAGGGACTTGTAAGGGCGCAGGCTAAGGATGTGTTTGGGACTTTTTTTTTTTTTTCCTGTCTAGAAAACCTTCCTGATTATTTTTTTAACATTCCCAGCGCACTTGGCCCAGAAGCCAGGCTGGGATTGGGACAGCGACTTCAGTCCCTCGCTCTGCTCGCCTTGTCGGAGCCCCCCGACCCCAAAAGGCACATCCTTTTTGCCTCGGACCCGGCAGATCGGAAGTACCTGCCGCTGGAAACGCCGGACGGAGGCGGCCGATGGCCTTTCCTGAATCTCCGACAGGATCCAGCAGGAATTCAGACCTCCCAGCTTCAAGAAAAACAAAGTCGGGCGGCGAGGGCACTGCCCGCGGCGGGGGCAGCCCAAGCTGGGAGGTGGCCGCCCCATCCCCGCGCCCGGGCAGCGTTCCCCAGATTTTAGCATCCCCCCAAATGCAAGCAAAGCCGTATTCCCACATCTCCACCATCCGCATGGTTTGCAAGCAGATGGGTGCTGCGGGGAGCTGCTTCGCCCCATGCACCGCTCCGACTCCTCACTCCCCTCTCGCCTCCCGTGCTCCCCCGGGGAGGGGGGGTCCCATATTAATTTTTTCCAGGGTCCACCTTAAAAACCCATCTCCGCCGCGGCTGTGCCTCAGTTGGCAAAGGCAGGGCTCAGCCTGGCTGCGGGAGAGGAGCCCGGCCCAGGCTAAAATTGTGTTATTGACTCAGCCGCTGGCAAGGCGCTGCGGGCCGGCACGCCACTGCACGGCATGAAAAGAGCATTTGGGGTCTCGCCGCCACGGGGAAGGACCACGCCGGTTTAACCCTGTGGGAGCACACCCGGGATGCCCCAGGGATGATGCTGGCAAAGGGGTGTAAACAGGGGAGCGGCGTGGATGGGGATGAGCAGCACCGAAATTTGCTACTTTAACCCATTTGCGCCAGGAAGGGTGGGTTCAGGGCTGGGGGAGTCGGGGCAGGACGAGGTGGGGTGCTTACCACCCAAACCCGGGGTTTTCCCGGCTAGAGCAGGGTCTGGCTGGCAGCAGCCTGATAATTCAGGATGAGATTTGCGGTGATTTTACCGGCCCTTATCGCTTTCCATGCCGGCAGCACAAGGTGAAGGGCAGAGGCGCTGGCTCCGCAGCAGACATCTGGAGAGGGGATGGGAAGCACCCGCAGGGCCGTGCCACTGGGATTTTTGGGCACCAAAATCCCCCGTGGCTCTTGGACGATGCCCACAACCAAGGCACACACCGCAGGTACCCCCACCCCGGGATGCCCGAGGTGTCCCAGTGTCACCATGCCACCAGGGCCAAGTCCCCATTTCCCACCATGGCCCCTGCCCCGTTCATTTTTTATTTTTTATTTTTTCCACCAGGGCAGCACTAACCAAACCACCCCCCCCCCCAAAAAAAAAAAAAAAAAAAAAAGGTGAGAATTTCAGCAGATAAAAACGCAAAGCGGCAGCCGCTCGCAGCAGTAAACACCTTGGAAAGGCGCTCCCAATTTTTCTCCCCACCGCCACCTCCTCGCCTCCCCTCCTCTCCCTCTCCTCCCCTCGCTCTCTTAAGGTAGCAGCGTGGGAGCTTTGCCAAAACATTGCGGTCCCGTGGGGAAGCTTTCCTCTCACTGAAAGAGCCCTTGCGCCTGCCAGCCCAATTAAAACAACGTGAAAGGAAAGCAGCATCTGGAATTGCGCTGCCTCTCACAGCCAAGTCACAATTGTTTAGTCTGAAAGTCGTTTCAGGGAGAGCGGGGCTGGCTGGCTGCGCAGTGGCCCCCACATCTGGATTTGCGGCTAGACAGCCTCTTTGGCTGCAGTCCTGTGTGCATGTGCATTTTTAACTTTAGGATATGCTGACAAGTTAAGAAGTCAGAAAGTCAGTCACAGCAACAGCCTCCGCGGCCCCTTCCTCCCTCCGCCCCTTTCTAACACACACACGCAGTTGACTAAATACAATTTTCTGACATCCTTTCATCTGGAGAGAGTTTCTTCCCCTTCCAGCCTGCAGCTCGGGTCCCCTAAGAGTTATTTGAGCTGAGCCAACACATGCGAACAAAAAGGCTTCTCTTTGCTTTATGCTCAAGGGCCCGTCTGTGCTACCCACGTTTCGCCGGCAGCGGGGCCGCCCCGCACGGGGACCCCCCCCGGCCACCTTGCGCCCTCCCCAGGGGCCCGGTGGCTGCCAGGACGGGCTTTGCCCATCGCCACCCGCAGGGACCGCACGTGGCCGGGGCTGGGATGCGGCGGGGTCGAGCTCGGAGGGCAGGGGTGTGCAAAAAGCCAGCTACCGATCCCGGGCGGCACCGCGGGAGCGCTCCCGAGGCCACTTCGCTGGGTTTGGGCCAAAGATTTTGCCTGGTTTTGGGTTTGGTTTTGGTTCAAAAAAAAAAAAAAGTGGATGAGGTGTTGGGGTGCTGATCATTCACCTGGCAGCATGGTGGGAAGAGTGGGATTTGGTGACCCTTGTGGGTCCCTTCCATATGGGACTATCCTGTGACCCTAAGAAGGATGAGGACACAAATACAGAGCCCCGGCTCAGAAAAACCCACACCATTACATGGCCACAGCGAGTGTGCCCATCTGCATGCTTCACCCCACAGCCAGAAGCACCCCGAGCCCCCACCAGGGTGGTTTTGCCCCCCCAGTGAGTGAGGATGGGCAGTGGGGCTGGCTCAGGAGCAGTGCCCATGGGCAGCATCGTGCCCGGCCCCCCTCATGCCCCTCTCCGTGCCCAGTTCTGCTTCTACATCATCGTCTTGCATGCTGCACCAGGGCAGTAAAAAAGCGATAAAACGATAAAACGGGGGAAAGCTGCTATGTGAAGAGAGGCGGGTGGGGTGGCACTGCCCGGCCTTCCAGCAACACCCAACCTCATCGCGCCCCTCACCCTGGCATCGGGCACGGCTCAGCGTGGCTTAACCAGCAGCCGCAAGCGGGGTACCCAACACCGGGAGCAATGCACGGGGGGGCTGTTTGTTCACCTAAGGCCCTGGGGCGAGTTGTTTGGCTTCTTTGCAAGCTTCTCCCCCCAAAAAAAACACGCCTTCTTGCAGCGTCTCGAGTGCTGCGTGTGTGCGCGCAGCAGCGTCGCCACCAAACTGGTTGAGCAGCTCGGCGGGGCGAGTTCTGTTGTTTCGAAAGGCTCCCAAATACATGTTGTTCGCAAGGCTCTCCTGTATAAATAAATAGCAGCGTTTCTCTCCTGACCTTTACTCTCTTGCCGGGTTTCTCCTAAGTGCAGAGCACACGAAATAGAGCCGGGTAGCCAGAAAGGAGCCCCGAGCACCGCGTCTCCGGGCGGGTGCGCACATGGTGGTATGGGGGGAGAACTGGTGGCCGCCTTCTGCATCCTCCTCCCCAGACCCTGGGTTCAGGAGAGACCCAGAAACTTCGGCATTGCTCCTGCCCTGAGCTGAGGAGGGGCCGGAAGAGGGATGGAAAAAGCAGTGCCATCAATGCCAGCATTCACAGATCGCAGGCGAGGCCTCCGGCTTGCGCCGAGCCGGGCTGTGAACCCCCAGTGCCGATAGCAGCCCCCACTGCTCAATCTGTTGGGGCTCTCTTTTTTTAGCTTCTGGTTTGCAGGCCTGCTGGGGAAGCGAGGTTGTATCTCCAAGCGTGGCTGGGTGGCCAGAGCTTTTGCAGTTTGATCAGGAGTCTCGTGGTAGCCGGTGTTTACTCTGAAACCTGTCGTGTGGCTTTGTTCTCTCCAGCTTGCTAAAACGCCAGGAGATCCGGGGAGCTCGAGAGGAGAAAACACATCCAGAGAGCAATAAAAGAAAAATAAAACCTGGAGGAGCCCGGGCCTGATTGCTACCTTCTCCCTGCAGGCCCTACGGTGTGGGTGACTGGGTTTTGGAGGGGCAAAAGTAGCCCCTCGCCCTCTGCGCACGGAGACCCCGAGGACACCGGGTGTCGGAGCCTCTCCGGTGCTCGCTGCGAGCTCGCCCACCCTGAGGTCGCTCGTGCTGGTGGAAAGCTATCGATAACTCCCTGATTGATGGCTGGGCAAACTCGCCTTGTTTACCAACGTGGGTGTCATGCTGACAACAAACAGGTCTTTACCTGAGTGTGTCATAAGCGAGGGAGGACGGTAAATAAGCGATGACACGTAACGCTGCAAAGCCCTGGGCCGCTGGAAACAAAGGAGCAGGTTCCTCCTCTGCGTGGCACGGTGTGGCAGAAGCAAATCGAACGCTCGGTCATCTCCTTGGAAAACACCGGAGAAAGCATCAGCTGCTTGGAAAAGGAGAAAGGGAACATTTTACCTCGCCCCTAGATCATAAGGCTTCGGGGCAGGGGCTGTTTCTATCCGAGTTTGCCCAGCACATGCGGGCATCGTGTCAGGGCTGGAAAGAAAGTTCCGTGTGGGCATGATGCTGCTGGGGACAGAGGCAAAAACCTTGTGCAAAGCCTCTTGGAGCAGTCCCCGTGCCACAGCTGCTGGCTCATAGACAGTGCCCTGGGACCCCACGCTGGCCACAGTGTCCCCCCCACCCCCAGGGCTGCAGCCAGAGCCCAGCTCACGCCTCGCCGCATCCTCCCCTGCACAAAATCCAACGGGCGGTAATTACTGCCGTGCCAGAATCTCTTAATTACATTGCTGTGGGTGCCAGGCAGGCCCAAGGCTTTGGAGAAATGAGCCTGGATTTCAGCAGAAAGCCCATCAAAGTCTGGAGCAAAAGCCTTATTGAAACAGCTCGCCTGGATATGCACGGGCACAAGTGAGGATGGAAAATGTCTCTTCCCCTGCCCATTCCCTGCTCAGAGCCTTTCCCCTGAGCACCTCCGTGCCCTGGGGACATCCCTGTCCCCAATTGCTGCAGGTGGTGGGCAGGAGGGGCTGCATGCCTGCAGGCAGGGGAAAGAGGTTTTCTCTCCTTTCCCTTCAGCCACAAATTTTCACGGCTCCTCCAAAAGCACTTTCAGTCTGTCTTCACCCATTTTTTCTTCTTAGGTCAGAGATGGATGCTGCAGGTCAGCCTGACTCGAGGCAGGGCCATCAGTATTTAAACTCAGGTCCAGTTTTTCAGGTCCTGAGCGCATCATTTCCCTTTGCCTCAGGTTCCCCACCTGTGAAATGGGGCTGAAAGCTGCAAAAAGGAGCAAGGCAGTGCCTTGGGCCGTGCAGATGCCGGGGCCGCTCTCTGGCTCTCCCTTTTTGCCAGGGATTTAATGAGCAGGGAGGCAGCGAGCCCAGGAGGTGCTGAGCTGTGGCGGGTGCTGCTGAGAGCTGCCATAAATCCCTAATCTCAGGGAGACCCCCACCAATTTTTGGGGACGGACAACCCCAGGGGACAGCGGGACAGCCACGCAGAGGCGGGGGAGGTGCTGAGTGTGACACCCACGGGGACAAAACTTTTCCTTCAGCCCCCCCCCAGCCCGTGCCACACACGCACGCGCTTGCACACGCACGCACGCACACACAGCGTTCCTGGGTTTATTTTATATTTTCCCTCGTAAAGATTTGTGTCCGTGCTGCTCTCCTATCAAAGCCAGCAGTGGCCCCTAGGATAAACATGCGGTCAGAAGACAGAAAACTCCAGGCTAAAACACTATTCGTTTCACCCATAGCAGCATAAACTGAGAGGCTTTTAAGAAGGGCGAATGGTTTTCAGTAAATCTCTCATATCAGCAGAAACCTTTGAAAGAGTTTGTTTAAAGGCTGTGGAGATAAACAGCCCGGCCAAGTGTTTGTTTAAGATGTATGTACTCTGTGTCGACTGGTAGGCTGGTATTTATATCGAGGGGGGGGGGAAGGAGAGCGAGGAGCTTTTTGACCCTTTGCTAGCTTGGGCTGCGTGAACTTGGGTGCTGCAGGAGCCGGGGGGGGGGGGATGCGAGGGGCGCGGGGGCTTCGTTTCCCCATCGTGCAGAGGCGTACGAGGTCCTGGCTGAGCTGGCCGTGCCAGGCACCGGCTGGATAAACGCCTGGCCAGGGATTCCCCGACGCACAGGGCTCGGGGTTGGAACCAGCAGCATGAGGAGAGGGGAGGGAGAAGGATGCGCAAAGCCCGGCAGGCAGGAGGGGGGCTCAGCCCGCTGCCAGCAGAGCTCGAAGCCTTCTCCTGCTGGAAACGGCCCCTCGGCAGGCTGCAGAAGGGGGTTTAGGGAAGGGGGCTGCGTTTTGAGTGGCGTTGTCTGGAGGGTGGCAGAGCTGGGGGCGGCTAGCAGCACGCTGGAGCATCCTGACCGCGGTGGCCCCAGGGACAGGATGGGATGGGGAGAGCAAAGGGCACCTGAACCACCCCCGAGCAGCAGCAACACAGGGCTGGGAGGTGCCTTTCGGTCACAGCTCTCCGGAGAGCCCATGACTGAGCCACCTGAGCACCCAGATGAGCACCTGAGTACCCAAATGTGCACCCAAGAGCTTGCACACACACCCAAGCACCATCACTTGGCACCCATGGGTCCCATGGCACAGCCCCTCGGGCAGGGCAGAAGCTGGGGAGCCCCCATCAGAGCACCCCAGATGGCAGAGCTGGGGTTTTCCTGGCAGCGAGCTGCTTCTGTCACCTTCCCTCTCAGACCTGCCCTGGTAAATGATGGTTTTCACCTCCCTGAATTAAACGAATGCGGGTGTTTAACAGCCTGCCTCCAGAAAGGAGGTGCTCTCAGAAGGGACTTGCTCTAGATTTATCCGTGTGTAGCCAGAAGCAGGATTTGGCCTGTTTCCTCGGCTGGCAGGGCACACGCAGCATCCCAACCAGCTGAGCTGGGCACGTGAATATCTCTTATAGCATCCTCCCTCGTCCTCAGGGATCCCGGCAGCACTTATGGACCCTCCAGGTCTGCTCAGTGCTTCTCCTGCCACTTCCAGGGCAGGTGCTGGGGTCAGGATCAGAGTATCCTACAGATCTGCTGGACGTGGGAAGGGATGAAGGGATGGGACTGGAGGGGATGAGGAAGAGCCAATTCTACCAGGTGGAACCCATACACTGAGAGCTGAACCCTCAGCTGCTTTAAATCACTGGTGCCAGGGGAGCAGCACCAATTACACCAGCTGATTTGGCCCAGAGGGGGTTGAGGTGCAGCTGGTGCTCGTATTCTCCACCACTGGCAACCCAGGGCACCTGGATAAAAGGGGCTCAGGGCAGGGGCTGTGTTTCCCCACTCCTTGGGGTAGTGTTGATGCTTTTTGGGGACAGGATGCTGGCTCTGAGGTGTGTGAGGTGACTCTTGGTTTGGGCAGCAAGTCCCAGAAGCTGCAGGTAAGACCCAAAATCTGCAGGATAATTATGTCTGATGCTTTATAGCCTGAAGAAAATGCGGGCTGTCTTCTCTTACCTGCTGTATTTTGCAGGTATAATAGAAGTTCATAATCAGTGCAAGTGCCCCAGTTAAATAAAAAAAACAAGGAACATAAAATAAAAATAAAAAGCTGCAAATAGAATAGAAACACTACATTTTTTAAAAATTAGTGTGAAATGGAATTTAGAAGAAAAAACCAGATCTTTAGCTGAGTGTTTTGTTTACAGAAAATCAGATGATCCTGTTTTGAGCTTTTAAAACTGTTGTCATACTTGTGATTGTTAGAGGCACTAAATGTTCTCCAAACAAATCCCTTTGGAAAGCGCCTCCCCATCTCTGAGCTGCACAACCAAGGCACTGTTGGCCTGCTCCTGTTTCCTCCTTTCTGCCGCGGAAGGCTGCTCGAGCTGATCTGCTTTTGAGAAGTTTTGATTTCACCAAAACTGGTGAATTTTGATGCATTTATCCTCATTGCTTGCTGCGCTGCTGGGTCTATCACAAGGCTATTGAGCACCCTGAGGCTGGTTGGGGAAGAATTTGCTGTACTCCTAGGAGGAATATTAACAATTTTATTATTATTATTTGTCCCAAAATTATTTGGGACAAGCTGGAGGGAGCCTGGCACTGGGGATGGAGCTGATGTACCCCCTCACCTCCCAGCACTGCCCCAGGGGATGCTCAAGGGGCTGCCCTGGCTCTCCCTCGCAGCAGTGTCCTCTGCTCTCCTGTGCCTTACAAACAGGCTATGATCTCCCTTGGTTGCACGTTGCAGTGTTCTTGTACTTTTCCCTGCCCCAAAACTTGGCTGTCCCTGCACCAGGATCACAGGGAGCAGCGATCCCATCCTCCTCACAGCGACCTCTCACACCGTTATCGGCTGCCCTCCTTAGCCTTCTCCGGGCTAGACTAAACAACCGCAGCTCCTCCAGCCTCTCCTTGTGGGTTGTGCTTTCCCAACCTCTTATCGTTGTTTCTCTGCTCTTCTTTGAACTCCCTCTGCTTTGCTGATCTCCTTCCCAAGGAGCACCACGGGGCGAGCACCAGCCAAGCATCCCCACTGCAGCCCCTTTTCCTCCACACCCCGTGGGTCTGTGCCAAGCTCTCCATCAGCTGGAGACATCCCAGAGCACTTTTTGGTGTGCCCCTGGCTCACCAGCTGCCATAATTATTTTGCTATTGGGCTGAGTGCATCCCCTTAGGTCGTTCCTTTGTTTACTGAGATGTTTTGGGGATAATCCTGCCTCCCCTCTGTAGGGTGCTCTCGTGGATGCGCATCCCACCACCTGAACCATGAACCCAGGCTGGGGGTGAAGATTTCACCTCGAGACCATTGCCTCCACTTGCTTAGGAGAACACCGGGGGCTGCACCAGCTTCTCTGAAGCCAGCTGTGGTCCCATCCTCTGCTTTCCCCATTTCCACTGCCCAGCCGCCTCCTCCTCGGAGGATTGGCTCGGTGCAGCGTTCAGGACAAACCCATCCCTTTGCTGTTCTCTCTCGTCTCTTTACAAACTGATTGCTTAATAATCTATCTGTGCGTTTTTCTGCGTATCAATTTATTCTGGCTAATCCCCCCCTTTAATCACAGAGTTGTGACCGTCTCCTCCAGCCCTCTGGGAATTCACCACCTGAGTGCAAACTGGTGGATCTGGAGGGATTTGGGCCCTCCTGGTGTACAAGAGGGGACCCCAGGGGCTTCTCTAAGCCTGTCTCCAAGTGGAGCAGTGGCAAGGTCTGGGGGCCTTTTGAGGCTCCGCATTGAATGGTGACAGTCACGGTGAGGTGACAGCTTTGGTGCGGTGGCACTGCTCCCATGGGAGATGGGCAGGGATGTGCCAGGCTCTCTGGCAGCAGAGCTCTTTGCCATGCCCATCACCCCGCTGCATATCACAAAATCAGATCCCGAGGTCCCACCTTCCTTGCCCGGTGGGGATTTGGGTCTTCTCGGTTCCTTTTCCAGCCCATAAAACGCCCATTCCCCTCCCTGGCTCTGTCCTTCCCCTCCTCGTTCCTGTGCAAAGGAAAGCCCTCAGCGAGATACTGCTTTAAAACCCAGAAGCCAATACTTTTCTTTTCAAACCTCAGCATTTCATCTTCCCTCTAAGAAGGAAGGAAGCCCCTTTTGTTGAGTACACAGCCTGTAATTTCCCTGTCAGATCCTAGCAGCAGGTCAGTGTTGTGACTGACTGAGTGAGGATCGCTCCCTTAAGGGTAATTACACTAAATTTCCTTTTGAAGGACAGCTTTCACTGGATATGATACAAGGAACCCGCTTTTTTTTTTTTTCCATTCACTTAAATTCATGAATTCAGTGGCTGTCACCGTGCGCGCGGGAGCTGGAAGGGGCGCGAGTCCCCCGGCGGAGGCGGCGATGGGCGAGCGGGGACGGACGGCGCGGGCACCGGGAGCTCCTCGGGGATGCGGGGCTGGAAAGTGGCTGCGAAGGGACCTGGGATTTCTCTGCCCCCCCCCTCTCCATGCTCTGTCTTCGCTCTCCTTCCCCTCGCTGCCACCTGGGTGGCATCGCGCGGCTCCATCCATCACTCTCCGGCGTCTCGATCGCTCCTTGTGGGCTCACCCTCCGTGTGTCCAGGAGTCACTCGTCAACAACAAACAGTTAAAAGGAAGAAAATAGGCTGGAAATATCAATGCACTTTGGTAACAATAAACCCTGCTTTTAATTTATGCTAATATGTAGGGTTGTGGTGACAGTAAGAACAAAATTACAGAGTGGCTTTCTAGCTGGTAATTATCCCTCCATTTTCGTTGCTCGGGAAGATGGACACACAATTATGCTCTCTTGCTGTATATTAATACGGATTCTTGACATCTTCAGCAGACCTGGAGCTGTCATCGGGCTTTTTGTCTACTTTAATTGAAAATTAATGGTTACTGTGTTACCACGGAAACCGTGGCAATGGACGCCAATAGCGCTCACATATCAAACAGGCACTGGTGGCATTGTCTGTCCGTGTTGACCTTGAAAGTTAAAAGAAAAACTTAAATAAAAAAAAAAAAGAGGGGGGTAGGAAAGAAGGGGAAAAAAAAACCTTGAAAACCGAGGGGTGGATACGGAATCAAAGGAAGGGAAGAAGGGGGGAAAAAAGAGGGATGCGAAGGAAAAACTTGGTGTCTCTTGTATCTGGAAGGGGAGGAAAAAAAAGCCTCAAAGCAAGGAGTCGGAGAGCGCTGTGTGAGCGCAGCGGCCTCGTGAGCAGCTCTGGGGTCACCCCAGCTCGGTGTCCTCGAGCCAGGAGGAGCGCAGCCACCAGTGTGCAAGCAAGGTGTGAGCGTGGGGATGGCTGTGCCAAGGAGCCCCTGGCAGGGGGAAGCTGGTGGGGGGGAGAAAAGAGACAGGGAAGGCAAGGAGGAGAAATAGGTCGGAGAGATGAGAGTCCGGGTTTGCTTGGAGTGGGAATGCTGAACGGAGCAGAGGGTGGGCGCAGAGCGCTGCCTCTGTCTGGGTCAGGAGCAGGGTTGGAAATGTGATTTTGGGTACGTTCTGCTTTCCCTGGTGCCCACCTTTCGCTGTCTCCTCTCTCGCCCGGATCACCAAGGGCTGCTCTGCGCCTTTGTTAGCGAATAACGGAGGGGCAGGCTTCTCTTCGGGAGCTTGGGACTTCTGGGTCCCCTTCACACCTAAGTGAGCTGCCTAATTGGCTTGGCTTTTCCTCCTCCTCTCTTGCTCTCCGTGAGCTTCCCGTGACCTGTGGGCCTGCTTTTAGCAGAAGCTGGAGCACGGGGAAAGGCAGCCACCGTGCTTCCAGTGCCCAGATGAGAAACGTTGTGGAGGATTGAAGCGGGAGCAGTTTCATCAGGAAGTGGAACAGGGAAATTTGGGAAACCCTGGGACAAGGCAGACAACCCTTGGGGCCCTGCAGCTTCTCAGTGCATCCATGGGTGGGATGATTTTGGGGCCAGCCAGGGCAGAGATGCCCGCCTGGTACCTTCATGCCCTCTGCATCCTTGCTCCCTTGCCAACACCTCTGGATGCGGTGCCAACGTGAACCCCAGCCCCTTTGGGAAGGTGATCCAGGGCCTTTTAAAGCTGAGTACCACGGGAGCCCGTCCTCCTCCAGAGCAAACAAGAAGACAAACACAGCGGAGGCGTGCCTGAAAGCCGGAGTCTTTTTTCATTTTCCCTGCATCCCTGATCCCAACCTTAATCCCCGCACTGAATCCTGTCAGCCCGGCTGTTCTCGCACTGACATTGCTGCAGGCATCTTCTCCGCTGCCTTCCCTCAGATCTGCCTCCTCCTGGGACGTCTAAAGAGGACTCCGAGATTTCTGTGTTACTGGATGATTCACTCCGTGCCCTCCAGCAAAGCGCTGGGGCTCCCCGGGGGAAGGAAGCAGGCGGAGGGGGGACGGGGGCTGCGGTGCCGATGCCGTGCCAGCAAATGCTCCGGCTGCGCACCAAGGCTCCGGGCATCTCAGTGGGGTTGGGCAAAAACAAGAGCAAGGGGTGGGCAGGGACAGGGTGCTGCTGCTGGTGCCTGGGGTGGTGGGAGACATACCCATCACCCCAGACACCTTCATCATTTTGCTGTTATGCCTTTATGGTCATGCTCCTTTCTGCTCCTGATTTTGCCCAGCTCGCCATCGATCAGAGGCTATGAACATTTAGGGACAGGTGCATCCCATGGGCTGCCTGCCTGACTATGCTACCCCATTACCTTTGGGGTGGGAAGGACACCAGGAGAGCATGGGGCTTTCTCCAGGTGGGTCTCCCAGCCCCATGCCAGGTGCCACCAGCTCTCCCCTCCTGGTGTGACACCGGGGGCTGGTGATGGCGCAGAGACTGCAGCTGAGCCATCTCGCCCTAACCTCCAAGGTGCAGCAGGGGAAGAAGGGAAATAAGACTCTATGCCAAAATCTTCTCTCCTGGCTACTCATAGCTGTGGCAGCAGCGTGGGATCTGGGTCATCAGTTGGGGTTTTGTGCCTCAGGTGGAAGCAGGGCCCGGACCCAAGCACCTCTGCCTTCAGGAGGCTGGAAAACAGAGCGTGTTCCTTGGCTGTGAGCAATGGGCTCCACGTTCGGGTGGGTTTCCTCAATAAAAACCAACCAAGCCCAACTGAAACTCCTCCAACAAACTTCCCCCTCGGTTGGAGAGGGGATGACGGCTTCTCACGTCCACCCTCAGGCCCCTTTCCCAACCCCAAGTGGGGAGGTGGGACCGAGAGCAGCCACGGGTGCCCTGGCAGCCCCCGGTACCCAGGGTGGACCCCAGGGCTCTGTCCCCTGCTGGGCCCACCCGAGCCAGCCCCAAGCCTCGCAGGCATTTGTCACCTCCCCTTGTCACCTCTCCATGTGCTCTGATCCCGCACCCGGGTGTCAGCGCCATGGCACGAAGCTTTTTCTGTGCTTTACGTGGGCACGTGGCAGACGGGCTGCGGGTTGGTTTTTTAATTCTCTGTGTGGGGACTTTAACTGTACATGTTTGGATTTTATTAGCCTGCCTACGTGGGTTTTATGACAGGAAAGGTGGGCATTTTAACGAAGTGCTCAGGACACAGGAACAAGAATGGAAAGAGATTTTCAATGGCGCTTTAATAAATAACAAAACACATCGATTTAAATGTTGTAAGCAATAAAAAGCGTATATATTATTGAACACACGTAGTTCCTCTGACCTTAAAATCCATTATTATCCCAGAAATCCAGCCGTGCCTGCTACCTGACCAAGAATATTTCCACTTTTGGGGTTTGGGGTGAAAGGTGCAGGAGGGTCTCGTGCACCCAGGGCACGATGGAGACACCGAGGGGCAGTCTGGTGGCGTGGTGCACCTGGGGAGGCTCACTTTGTAGGGCAACTCTGGGGATGTTATGAGGAAAGAAACATCTGTGTGGGACCACGAAGCATGTTTTCCCTTTAGGAAATCCCCCTTGCTGGCACCACCAGCCCTGCCCTTCCCCTTCACTCCTGGGGTGCCCATGGAGCAAGGACGGAGGGGATGCACAGGGAGCTCCGCGCAGTGCCCAGGATGGTGGCATCGTGGAGCAAACCCCACGCCAAACCCGAGTGCTATCTTTTGGCCCAAGTTCTCCCCCTTTTTTTTTTTTTTTCCTTTAATTCTCAGATCAACGTGAAGGGGGCTACGGCCCCGGCTGAGGTCTGCAGTAACCCGACGCGGGGGCAGAGGGGGAGGGCTGAATTCCTTCAAGAGCCTGAAAATATCTTTCTTTTTTGAAATGTTTGTATAGCATGACTTGGCCGATTTACCTCATAATATCTCACGTTGGCCTAAAGCCGAGGGCATTAGCGAAACTGTGAGCCAGATAAATGATTCTAGCGCTTTTTCTTCTCCGTATCTGCTGTTACAATAAAAAGGGCCTTTTCCATCCAACCGCCTCCCGTTAACCCAGGCGGTGCCGGGGCCAGGGAGGCAGGGGAGGCGCGGAGGCGGACACCGCTGGCAGGAGCAGAGGCCGTGTGTTTGCACAGCCAGGAGTGGAAAAAGCCGTGGAGAGAGCCCTTTGTGTTTCCTGGCACACGGGGGTTGCGAGCCCAGAGCCGCGAGCTTGCGGGCAGTGACGTTACCCAGAGGAAGCATTTCGGTATTCCCATGCAGACGCGGTTCCCAGCTGATGGGCGTCTTCTCCAGAGGCTGCAGCCTCCCTCCAAATGCCACCTTGGTGGTCTCCAGGATGGCTTCAGTCCCAGTATTCAACAAAAGGGCAAGAGAATTTGTTGGTTTTTTTTTTTTTTTTTACAGGTCTGCCTCCAAGAAATGGGGGCACGGGGCGGGCTGCGCTCACGGCAGCGGTGTGGTGATGGCTAAGAGGGTTTCCTGCAAGGTGTGCACAAGCATTGAACAACAAGGACCTGGCTGGGCATCGTGGCAAGGTAAAGGCCCACTTCACGTCTGCCAGGACAGCAACGTGGGGCTGCAGTGGGGAGAGGTGAGCGGGGAAGCATCCACACACCTCTGCTGAGCGCAAAGGGAGGCAGCGCAGCACGGTGAAACCACTGGTGCCATGCTGCACAGGTTGGGTTTGCTGAGGCAACGGGCTTTAATAAGAAATAACCTCAATTAACCTGCAACAAATCCCCAGACCTCATTTTTTGGGGCTGGTGGGGAGAGGAGCAGGACCTGGGGGCGAGGGGAGTGCGTTTGGGCTGCTGCTGGGAGCCTGTAAAAAATGATAGGGCAGCCAGCGGGACCCGTCTTCCCCTCAGCTCCAGCTCAAGTCATACAGGGGGAGCTTGCTGTGACCGGGAGCAAGAAGATACTGATTTTACTCCTTTAAATTGCTTTAAAAAAGGACAACTCCATCGATGCTGAAAGTGTTAAGGCACTCGGAGTGTGGCTCAGAGCCGGGATGTTTTTGCTGGAGACGTGGTGGCTTCGCTCTCAGTAGCAGCGTTTTCAGGTCACAGCTCGCTCTCCAGCTCCTGGGTGGATGTGGATATGAGCACATTTCTCACGACGGTGTTTTCCCAGCTCACTCCCCAGTGATGGGACCTCACCTCTGAGAACCAGAAGAGGTGGTGCAGCTGATGAAACTCCGGACTTGCTCAAACCCAGGTGATGAAATGCCAAACGTGCTGCTGGGTACCGCGAGGGAAGCCACAGGTGCCCAACGGAGGAACCAGCGCGGTGCTGTGCAAATGCCTGTGTAACACACATGTGTGAAGGGCACGGGGTGATCTCCTCCCTTCCAGACACGTGGGAATGATTACACAACCCCCCAGATGAACTGTTTTCATACGTTAAAAAAGTGATCAGCCATCCGAGGTGGTGTGCCCTCAAAATTTAATTGAGCTAAGTCAAACGCAGCAAAGGCTTTGGGCTTCTGGCTGTAGAGGTTGGGTATCGCAGCGATTACGCACCAAGGACCAGGACCCGGAGGCATGGTGGGCCTGTGGGTCTCCTTTCAGGAGGTCTGTGGAAGCGGGATATGATGCTTGGCACTATTTTAGGACAAACGCACGCATTCAGCCCTGGCACATCTCTCCCAAAGCCCACACCAGGCAGGAATATCAGTAATCCGTGCTGTTTGGGCCCTTGCACCCTTCCTATCGCTTCCTATCTACACTCGGGTATCTGATTTGGGCTCGGGGAGTTATGCCACAATTAATTGCCCGTTTCCTCGGCAACGGGATTGGGATCCGGAAGGAGCCCAGAGGTGGGATTGGGATGAGCCCAGCTCGTGGCGCGCCCCGCTCGGCGCGGGGTAGGTGCGCACCTCCCTGCACGTCGGTGACCTCATGCTGCAGACATGGATGAGGTCACTGGGATAATTGCCCTCCCAAAACGCCGTATCTTGCGGGAAGAGGCTGTTATGAAGCTGGAGAACTTGCTAAGGCAGAAAGTACGTTGTATGCCCCTGGCCGAGAGGGAAGCTCGGCAGCAGAGCGTGCCAAGACCTCCAAAAAACAGACCTCAGGCTCCGGGGGCATGGCAGGGGAAGAGACGCCGGCAGCCAAGATCGGGCGCTGGGGGAAGCCAGGGGGATAATTGCAGGAGGAAGATCCGTGGTTCCCCACAGGCAATGGGTGCGACCTTGCAGGGACCTGCCCTCCCCAGGGCACACGGGGCTGGGCTCGCTGCGTGGAGCAGGGCTCCAGACGCTTCGGGACAGAGCCCTGCAGACACCGAGGAGCTCGGCGTGGCCGAATTTCAGCAGGTTGGCTCGGCTCTAGGGCTGCACCTGGAGCAAATCCCTGCAGCACGCCGTGCCTCAGTTTCCCTGCTTGCACAAGAGCAGGAACGATGCCCTGCCACCCTCGCAAAGCAGTCGGAAAGCGTTGTTGGCAAAAATGTCACCGGGGCGATGGTATCGCTCACCTAACCCTCCCTGCTCACCGCCAGGGAAAACTCCACCGTGTTTCATCCTCCGGTACAAAGTTGCTGCAGCCTCAGAGCGAAGCGGTCCCTACCCTGCAGTGGTGTTCCTCCCCTGCTCCGTTTTCAGCTGGTTCTTCTCCCCGCAGCCACATGACAGGTATTTGAAAAGAAGCTGAGAACAGCGCTATCAAGCCCTCGCAGTTACCGGGACGAGCCAGACTTTAAGGAGACGGCGTATGAGTGAGTTTCACGGGAAAACAAACAGAAATACTTTTGTCACTGCACCAGAAAAAAAAAAAGAAAAAGAAAAAAAAAAAAAAAAAGAGGGAAAAAAAATAGCCACTCTGTGGAAAAAATCAACTCTTTCCTGAATAAAGCAGAAAAAAATGCTGCCGTATTGAGCTGTGACATATGGTTACACAAATAGAAACCACAGAGGGGAAAATCATGTTTTCTCTTTCATTATTTATCACTCTCTAACTGTCTCCAGCTGGGTGAGTAAACAGCCTCATTGGGCTGTAATGAGAACAGCCTGCTGCCACTGTGCTCCGGGCTGCCGGATCCGGCGGCGCGTGTGCACGGGGGGTGCGAGCTCTGCGCCCCCGGCCCCGCGAGCTGAGCCCCCCCGGGATGGGGACACGCGGCCCCATGGTGCCCGCAGCATCCTCCCCTCGGCAAGCGCTAACAAGGGGCAGGCTCGGAGTTAAACGAAGCGGGCTGCTCCCGGTTATGGCGCGGGGGAATTATGTGCCCAATTTCCCCCCTGAGCCGCGTTGCAAATTGACTCCTAAGTGTCCCGTGAAATGGCTGCATAATTTGCGCATTTGCGACGCGGCGGCGCGACCGCGGTGCAGGCGGGAGCTGGCTCTGCTTCTCGCTTGGTTTTGAGCCGGTTGATCGCCGGCTTTGCCCACCCCACAGCTCCCGCAGGGTTTTATCATGGGGTTCATGGCTCTGCTGCTCTCTCGTAGCATCTTCCCTCCTGTCCCATCCCAAGAGGGTCCAAAAGTGCGGTTCCGTGCCTCTCGCCATGCCGGGGCACCAAGGCCAAGTTCCTTTCCCAAGCCACGGGACCAAGAGAGGCCGTGGTTGTGGTGACATCCCCCACTGGTCATCGCTCCCCTTTTATTGGGATCTGTCCCTGGGAGCCCTCTGGGATCCTCAGTGCACATGCAGCAGCTGGCTCGCATCGCCCAAGTCCCGCTGCATTTGCCTCACTTGGGGGGGATCAGACTTTAAGATTCAGATCCCCCCGATTAGGGCAGGCTGTGGATTAGGCTCTGAATTAGGTCAGGGTATCGGGTCTTTCATCCTCCACGGTGCTTTCTTGTTTCCCCCCTGTATCTTCCTTGGGGCAAACCGGAGCCTTCCTGGCCAAACCACAGCCTGTGCACGTGGACCGGTGGGCATTACGCACGACGTACGGCATGGGCACAACGCTGCAGCCTGGCTTCGAGCTCCTCTGTCCCTGTGTGGTCCTTGCACCCGGTCTTGAGCCCTTGGGGCTGTGCAGCCATCAAGGCCACCGTGCCATCCCCGGGCATTGCATCCACCCAAGCCCTTTGGGGGAGAAAGGTCCTGGCCAAAAGGCAGCGAGTCCTTGAGCACAAGCAGCGGCGACGGGTGGTTTCCTGGGAAGATTAATTCATTGCTCAAGTCAGCCATCCCCTCTGCCATGAGTGGCATTCGGAGCAGAACCCATTCTTCCCAACAAACCAAAAGCTGTGAGCAATTGGCAGCATTTTTAAAGAAAAGTGGCCCAATTTTGCATGCCGGTTCTCCTCTCACCTAAGGAATCGTATATGCCACATTTGGAGTGAAACTGGGTCATTGCTGAGCAAAGGTCATGAAAGAACAGGAAAAGGCTTTTCAGTAGGAAACCCCAGTTTCTGTGGTCCCAAGTAAAGTTATAAACAGAGTGGCCAAAAAGTGCACGGAGCAAAACATCTGTGTGTTTACGCGGTACGCCCAGCTGTGCGCTGCTAAAAATCCAGATTTCACCACTTCTGCACTTCCTGCAGGCTTGCCGTGGGTTTTTGGAAGAAAAAGAAAAGAACCCAGTGCGAACCTGATGTTATCCTGCTAAATCTTTGCCTCCTCCAGACCCATTGCTGCAGGACAGGGATGTCAGCGTATGTCTCGAGAGAGCAGGGAGCCAAAGGCTGTGGGAAAAGCGAGGTGTCCGGCGCGGCTCTGATTCAGCCCAGCACAGGAGCACATGCTCCCGTCCCATTGACTTAGCACTCAAACACCCGCCTTGCTGAATCAAAGCCCTCTTACAGTAAATACTCACTTAGCTTTCACAATCGCCATCTGATGATCTAATCCCTGCCCGTTTCCCTGGGAAGGGATTGCACAGGCAACGCGCTCGGCAGCTCCTTTCTGCAGAAAAATCAGTGCAGATGCGTGCCAGACTCGGAAGCATCGAGAAACATTTACAAATAAGTAAATAAATGCGAAAGCTTGGGGTTAGGCTCGCCGAAAGGCAGCTTTGCCAGGGAAGTTTTCCAAAGGGCAGACAGTAGTTAGGAGGGGCTCGTTGCAGGACGTGATGTGTGTTTTCCCCTCACTCTCTAACCGGAGTTTGGTCTCCTTCACATCGGGTTTGTGCGGTTGCTCGAGGTGCTGCCCGTGACCTCCCCAGCTGCTCCTGCAGGGCCAGCTCTGCCCAGCCCTGGTCCCACAAATTCCAAGCCCTCCTCCTCTGCTTGGAGCATTGCATGGGGCAGATCCTGACCTCCCGAGCCTCCAAAGCCACTTTTCCATGCAGCACCAGCTGCTGCACCACCCCTCCTCTCCTTCCCCAGCCGCACCGCTAGCATCCTTCCCAGGTACTAAAGTCATCCCCAATCAGCAAAACTCAATTTTGCAAAAAGACAAGAAGAGGCCTCGCTCCAACTGATGGAAAATCGTTTGTTTCTTGGCAGGTTATTGTTCATTTCCCTCCGGAAGGACTGAGCACCCCTCTCCCTGTGTAGCCCTGGCACCTCTTGTCCTCAGTGGAGCTGAACAGGAATATTGCCATGAACAAAATTCCAAAAAGTGACAAAATGGAAACTTCACCAAGGAGCAAAGAAGGAGGATGATGCCTCCCCTCCTGTCCTCACCCTGGCAGGGCCAGAGGAACGGGCACCTCATGGCACAAAAGCAAATGAGCAGCATCGCCAGGAGAGAGACGATTCAATTTTGGGGTTCCTTTCTGCTTTAATCACTTAATAATTCTATTTTAACCAGGTAAATGAGTCTTGGGCACTGGTGCAAATCCGGGAAATACATCAGAACCAGTTTTTAATGTCTTTTTTTTTTAACCAGACACCGTCCCTTTATAACAAAATTCTTGAGCAGGAAAAAAATAAAAAAATAAACACACAATTTTCTTTCCCTTCCAGTATTGGCAGCCCCAAGGCACACAGCCCTGTCCCCACTGCTTGTTATTCCCCCGGCCTGGTCCTGCCACGTGCCTGGCACCCACTCGAGGCAGCCCCCGGCCGCCCCACGCCGCTCCGTGGGCTTGGTCTACTCAGGCTATTACGGTAATGCGATAAGCCAGTTCTTCGTGATATGAATCTTCGCCTTCGTTAAGGGGAGGAAAAAAAAAAAAAAAAGAAAGCAACATTGCATTTTGATGGCTCACAGGGACAGTTCATTAAGCAATCAACTCTTTTAATGAAATATTTCTTTGTTAAAATATTCATCGATCTGCCGCGGGTTCGCGTGGAGAAAGGGAAGGAGCGCGTCCCCAATGCTTTCCTGCTGCGCCTTCCCGAGCACGTGCCGAAATCCGAGGATTGTGCCCTGGCACTGCAGAGGTGGGAACGGGTATATTGCCCTCAGCAGAGCACAGGGAGTCCTGCTGGAGCCCGAAGTGATGCCAAGATCTTTTTTTTTCCCCTCTTTCCCCCTGTTTTCCCCCAGCTTCCTTGCTGCTGCACCCACCGTTGGCTGAGGTTTGCGCACGGGCTCTGGCAGCACCGCGGTGGGCAGGTGCCACGTGGGGCCATCGGGAAAGTTGGGCCAAGAACTTGTGGAAATGGGCAACTTGCAGAGGTGGCTGCAGAGGGAAGCCCACGGGGAGGGCTTGGCTCTGTGGAGGGGGGCACAAGGGGACGGGGACCCCCCCCCCGTGCCGGTGCGGCGACGCAGTGGAGGCTGGCGGGCACCCTGCGGGGATTTGGCCCGGAGCTCCGGTGTGAGCGCGAGGAGGAGGAGGGAGCTCGGGGAGCCGGGACGGAGAGCATTGGCAGAGGAAGAAAGAGAGGAGGGGAAAAATATATCAAAGAGCGAGAAATGAACAACTGCAGACAAAGGGCCAAGTCTGGCCTCTCTCTCTCTCCCCCCACCCCCCCCTTTCTTAAACCTTACACCATGAGTAATCCCCGCCGCTCGGCACCGTGACGGCTCAGACAAGTAGTCACCGCGTGCGGGTGAGCATCTCCCCTAAGGAAACAATGCAGACAAACACCGGGAGTGGTGAGCGCAGACGTCCCGCTCTGGATGAGTAACGTTATTTGAAAAGCAGATAAATGAAAAAAAAAAAAAAAAAAAAAAAAAAAAAAAAAAAAAAAAAGGAAGAGGGGAAAGGGAAAAAAAAAAATAAAAGCAGCGCGCGTGCTGGTGGGGAGAGAGAAGCCAGGCGTCCTGTGTGTCTGGGTGCCCGAAGCACGGCATGGCACATGGGGTCTGGCCCTTTTGGGGTGCCGTGGTGCCCACATCTCCGCTGGCACGCTGTACGCCGCCCATCCCCTCTCCTCGCAGCCTCCTCCCTCTCCTGTGCTGAGGCTTTGCAGGCACGGAGGGAAATTGGTCCCAGTGTGGAGACCCCCCACGCCACATCCTTTGCTCCGTGTGTGGGAGCAGCACAGCCAGGCGCTGGCGTTTTCACCTCCGTGCTCTCTCCTTTTACCAGAAACTTCAGCTCAGCAAACCCCAGCCGAGCCCAGCTGCCTGACCTCCTCCTTCTGTGCAAGAAGGGGAAACTGAGGCACAGCACGGCTGCAAGCCAGAGGGGCTGCAACCCCCAGCCAAGCCCCAAAGCTAAGGACACTGCACCCCCTGCAATATTCCCCTGTTTCCTTGCAGTTCAGAGCAGGGCCACGCGTTTCGTGCCGTCCCCATCCCATCCCCAGGTGCTGCTCGCTCGGGGAATACCGAGGGGCTTTTTGGCATCGGGGCTGCCGGGGGTGGGGGGACACCGGAGGGGGCAGAGAGAGCTGTGCTGCCTGCGGTGCACCCGGCAGCCTGTCGCTTTAAAAGGCAGCCAGGAGCCTCTCATCACTTACAGTAACTCGGTGCATCATTTCTTTGCCTTACGCAACATGTGCGCGGGGTCCAAGAGCGGCGGCGGCCACGGGCCCGCCAGCACGTCCAGGCGAAGCCGGCTTCCCCCAGCCCCCCGGCAGCACCCGGGGCTCCCCGCTTGCCCCCTGGCACGGATCCTGCCCCTGCTCCCCGTGCTGAGCATCCCTCGGTGCTGGCAGCGGGGTGCGGGGGCTGCCCAGGTGAGCCCCGTGCAGGGCAGGGAGCGTGGCTCAGATCCAGCCCCGGTCCCCACGGGGAGGCGATGGGCATGGAAATGGCTGGCACTTTTTGGGTGGAAAAACAGCTTTTCTGTTCTTGAGTTTTCCGCCTTGGAAGGGATGGGAATTTGGGGCTAAGCTGTGTGAATGCACAGCTCCCTCCCTAAAACATTACCACTTCTCCCTTGTTCTCCCTGTTTTCCCATTCCCGATTTTCCTTTCCCTTCTTTCCGTCCTATTTTTCTTTATTTTGCCTCGACCGAAGGAGGGAGAGAGGTAGGAAGAGGAAGGTTCAGGGGTGGCGTTCACATTTTTGGCCACTAATTGATTTTCAAATGCGCATCTTTGGAAAACTCAGGTTTTCTTTTTTAAGTCACTCTCACAATGTAAGAAGAGACAGAAGACAAACGAGCTTTAGCTCTCGTGCTCTCCTCCATCGATTTGCCAGCAATGGTGAACCCGTAACCTGTGGCAAAAGGGTTTTGGGGCCAGCTCGGACTTTCCTGGCAGGATGAAGCTACTGCCCGGGTCGGAGCCTTCAGTGGGATTAGAGCAGACCCGAAGCGACCTTTTCCATGGAAGTTTGCAGCTTTCTGCCAAGCTTACGGCAACCTGGGAATTCCTCCATTCCGGGTAAACACCTCCGAGTGAGGATTTTCACTTTTTAAAGATTTCCAATGTTCCGGGTGGAGAAGCAGGCACTTTGCGGAGGAGAAAAAATAAACAGAAAAAAAAAAAAAAACACTAGAGATTTGGGAATCCCAAGGACTTGGGGAATAACGGTGGAGGTGTACAAGAGTGAGATGTGTCCTGCCGGGGGGAGCTGGGATGTACGATTCTGGAGGGGAAGCCCCCCGCCACGTGGGACCCCCCCAACCCGAGCGACACAAACTGTCCTCCCGTCGCTTGTCTCCGTGCTTTATAACCAGGCACTAAGCACCACGTCTGATCCCAGGGCAATAAATCCTGCCACCTCCATCACATCTTTTTGGAGACGATGCACGCCAAAAGCTTCGCCTGCTGCAGAAGAAAGGAACTTTTTTCCCTTCCTTTTTTTTTTCTTTTTCCCTCTCTTGGGACTTCAGCACTGTAGCACGAGCATCTACGGTCTCTCCTGCCATCCCAGGAACATCCCTTGCCTGCAGCAGCCCCAAAGTCCTCCCAGAAATGAGGTTTCCAGCTGGGGCAGGCACGAGGCAGCCCCTGGGAGCAGGATCGGAGCCCGCAAGGTGCCGTGGCGAGCGCCGCATTGGGACCTCACCCAGGTCCCGTTCCTAATATTTTCTTCCTGGCTGACACAGACGAACAAAGAGGGATCTTTGGGCCACGCTCAATTCACAAACTCCCCTCGGTGGAAGTCTGCCCATGTCTTTTTGTGCAAATCCTTCCCACTCGGATGCTATTTGATGTCTTCAAAGGGGCTATTCTTATGTTGAGAAAAGAGGGCAGGCGCGGGTTTGACGAGGCTCTTCACTCAAAGCAAAGCTATTTTTCACTCCGAAGAGTGCCAGTTCGGGATTTAAAAAAAAAAACACAGCCTGGTGCTCGCAGCCTGATATTGGGGCGAAAAGCTCGCAAAGTCAGAACGCTGGGGCTCTCGTAGGCTACAAACCTGGGGAGGAAGGCGAGTGGGAAAACAGCCTCCATGTACCCAAAGCTCCGTGAACCCACAAAAAATTGGGAAAATTGGCTCTTAGTGAAGCCAGGGGCAGGCAACGACTTGTGGTGACTCTGTGGGTCACGGCCACCCCCGGAGCAAACCCTCTGCCCGAGCACCGTGCGCCAGGCTGTGCTCATCTCGTGCACCCCAAATCAAGGGGGGGCTCCAGCATCTTTCCGAGCGCACCGTGCATGGGAATCGCTTGCTGTGATGATCACAGAATTGCCCTTTTCCACCACTTTTGGGAAAATTTCCCCTTGGAGCAAAGAGCTACAGAGAGGCCGCATGGCTGCGGGTGGCCTGGGGGTGTTTTTGGGGTGCGGAGCTGTGGGGTCACAGCACGGGGGCTGAACCTCGCAGAAAACCCCATGAGGGAGCACGCGGTGCCGAAACCTGGGAGCACGGAGAGGGCTGCTTGGGGTTTTTCACCATGAGGGAACGGGGGAGGCCATCCTGCACCAAAGAAAAGTTTGCCAGCAGGAAACGAAGCCCTCCCCTCACCACAGTGGGGTCGGGGCACGGCATTTCAGAGAACCCCGTCCTGGGGGGCCCCTTCCAAGAAAGCCAGCCCCTTGGAGGAGAAGGTTGTGCAGAAGCGGGTGCGCAGCAAACACACGGCCAAGGGGAGCCCTACAGGAAATCCCAGGCCTCCAGAGGAGGTGGGAGAAGGGCTGGAGGCTCAGCGCTGTTTGCCCCCCCCAGAGAAGATTTTTGGGGGGGTGCCACTGATGGGGTCACCGGGATGTTTGCTGGGGGCACCAGAGCTTGTGGCTGCCGGGAGGGGGCTTTTCTGCCACATGGAAATTCCAGGTGCAGGGGAATTTTCATTCAAGGATAATTAAAAAAAAAAAAAAAAGTTAAAATGAAATGGTCAAAAATAAAATAATCTGGGTGTATTAAACCACTTTTCATTCCAATTTCACTTTTTAAAGCTATTTTGTCTGTCCAAACCCCAGAAATGTGTAAAAAGCTGCTTCAGAAGTGAAAAAAAGAACACAGAGTCGGTGCTAGTGAAACAAAGTGCCCACGGGAATTCCCAAAATCTTCCTTTTGCTGCTTCCATGCGAGGTTGTGCCCACCCCATGGGCCTTTTGGGGACAGCACCCGGCCGGGCACACCACCGCGTCCCCCTGCCCTGCTCGGGGTCAGCCCTGGCACCCAAGGGAGGGTGTTTTTGGGGTGCGGGGAAGGATTTGGGGTCTTGAGGCCGGGCAATGTTTGGGGTCCAGCAGCCCAGTACGGAGGTTGGGTGCCAAATCCAGACGTGTGGGGTCAGCAGCCGGGTGCCAGTTTGGGTTCAGCACCCCGGTTCGGGCCATGGGGACCCTCATTGCCTGGCGGGGGTGTCACGGAGCGGGGTTGGGGGGCTGCTGGCTCAGGGCCTCACCTTTCCCATCTGTAAAATGGGCTCAGCGACCCCACACCACACCACACCCCCCGGCAGCACTTCACCCCACAACCACCTCCGTTACCCCGTGCCTCAGTTTCCCCTCACACCCCCCAGCCGATACGTCCCTTATGGGCTTGGGGAACCCCACAATTAGCGCTGGCGCTAATTAGGACCACGGGGAACACACAGAGGGGGGGCAGCGAGCCCCACTTAGGGGGTGGCGTTGACGGAGAACCCACCGCACCCCTCACACCACGGGTGGGTGCGGGGGCACGGGGACAGCACGGGGCCCCCCCAAATCTCCCCGTAGCCTTCCTCCTCCTCTTCCTCGGGCCCAAGACGAGGCGGGGGGGGGGCAAGGAAAGCGGCTGCACCTGCTTTAGAGGAACTATGGTAGGGCGGCCGCCTCCCGCCCCGCTCCACAGCGCCCGCGCCGAGCCGAGCCCAAGCGGGACAGGGGCGGCCCCCGGAGCCCTGCCCGGCCCCGCAGCCACCCCGCAGCCTTCGGGGGGTCCCGGGGAGGAGGGGGGGGTCCTAAAATATTACAAGGGGGGGGGGAAGCGCCAAAGGGGGCGCCGGTGCCGGTTCCCCCCCCCCCACCTCGTTTCACAGCAGCAGCCGCCTCCTCGTGCCATGCAGCGGCCGTCCTAGAGGCGCGCCCCGTCCAACTTTGGGGGGGAGGAAGGAGGAGGAGGAGGAGGAGGAGGAGGAGGAGGAGGAGGAGGAGGAAGGGGAGGAAGAGGAGGCGGCCGCATGCCCGCCGCGGCCCCCGCGCTACCAGGTGGGTGAGAGCGGAGCGCGGCTTTGGGGGGGGGGGGGGGGTCCCGGTGCCGCCCCCCCCCCATCGGGGAGCTTCGACAAGACCCCCCCTTTCCCCCTTTTTTCCCCTTTTCCCCTTTTTTTCCCCTTTTCCCCTTTTTTTCCCCTTTTCCCCTTTTTTTCCCCTTTTTCCTTTTTTCCCCTTTCCCCCCCTTTTCCCTTTTCCCCCTTTTCCTTTTTCCCCCTTTTCCCTCTTTTTTCCCCAATTTTCCTTTTTTTTCACCTTTTTTCCCTCTTATCCCCCCCTTTCCTCCCATTTCCCCCACTTTTCCCTCTTTTTCCCCTTTCCCCCCCCATTCTCCCTCCCTCTTTTCTCCTCTTTTCCCCCATTTTTCCCCTCTTGCCCCCCCCTTCCCCTCCTCTTCCCCCCCCTTTCCCCCCCCTTTTCCCCCCCCTTCACCCCCCCTTCCCCCTTTTCTCCCCATTTTCCCCCCTTTCCCCTTTTTTTCCCCCTTTCCCCCCCCTCCGCGGAAGTTTGCTGCGGAGCCGGGACAAAGGCAGCGGGGGGGGGGGGGGGGGGGGGGGGGCTGAATTGGGGAGGGGTGGGGGGGGGCTTAATTAGGAAGGGGGCTTAATGAGGAGGGGGGGTCCCGAAGTGTGTGTGAGGGGATCCCGGTGGTGGTGGGGGGGGTCCCCATTGCGCCCCTCTCTTGGTGGTGGTGGTGAGGGGGGGGGGTTGGGGGTCTCCGCCGCCCCCCCCCTCGAGGCGTTCCCCGGCCGGCAGCGGAGGAGGAAGAAGAGGAGGAGGAGGAGGAGGAGGAGGAAGGCGGCCCCCGGCAGCCCCCTCGGGGCGGGTTGGGGCTTGGAGGTGGGGTGGGGGGGGTGGGGGGGGACACACACGGGGCGAGCTGGGCTGAGCCGAGCCGGGCTCCGGAGGTGCCGCTCCCCGGCGGGCCGGGGGTCCCAGCACCGAGGTGGGGGGGGGGGGGGGACAGACAGACACAGACAGACACCCAGACACGGCCCCCGCCATGCCGAGCCTCCGCCGCGCTCCCTTTGTTGGGGCTTCGCCTTTTTCCCCCTTCTTTCTTCCCCCGCTGGCAGTTTTGCTTTAACACCAGCTGCTCCCGGGGGCTCGGGGTGGGCTCTTTGTATTTTATTTTATTTTTTTTTTATTATTATTATTTTTTTTTTTTTCCCCCCTTTCCTCCCCCTACACTTTTCCAACTCGCCCCCCCCCCCCCAGCCCCGCCGCTCCTCGCTCGAGATAAATTAAGTCGGGCGGCCCCAAGTTTTTCCAATTGCTGGGAGGAAAGCAGCAGCCGCCGCCGTCAACCTGCAGCGAGATCGCCCGGCGCCCTGGGAAACCCTCTAGAAAACCCACAAGGTGAGGGAGAGGAGGAGAAAACCCCCCGGCACCGCCAAAAAATTCAAACCCCGTTGCGGGGAGCCGGAGGAACCGGCCGCGGGTTTGGCACCGGGGAGGGGGCCACCGCCGCGCGCCCCAACCCGAATCCGTGCCCGCAGTGCGCCCGGATGAGAAGTTTGGGAATCTTCGGTGCGCCTTTGTTTGGGGAGGAAGATGGGGTGGTTTGGCCTGGGGGGGGTCCTGTGAGGTTTTAGGGGGGGTTGGGGGCTGCGGTGTGATGCCCACAGCCCGCGGGAGGGCTCGGGGGGGTGCCTGCTGCCGGTGGTGACGGCGGCGATCGGGGGCGCATTGGCAAAGAGTTGTGCCGTACGGAGCCGTCGCCTTCTGGGGGGTTGGAAATTGCTGGGGAACAACCTAAAAAATTAAAATGGGGGTGGCGAAGCTTCAGAGCCCACTGAGAGCCCCCCCCCCGGGGCTGCTTTGGCTCAGCTTGACTCGGCGCGGTCCCGGCTCGGTGGCGCGATGCTGCCCCGGCAAAGTTCGCTCGCTCCTATTCTTCCCCGAGCCCTCTCCCTCGTCCGTGTCCGAAACAAACGCGGCTCTGTCTCTTCTCTCCCGCTCCCCCTCGGAAAAAAAAAAAAAAAAGAAAGGCTCTCCACAAAGTGCCGTGCTCGCAGCAGATCGCTCCGAATAATTTCTGTCGCTGGTTGGAAATCTGGTTCGAGTTGGCAGGCGCGGTCCGAAGGTGTGTGTAGGGGAGAACAAGTGGAGCGTAATTGGGTTTGCTTTGGCCATTTGGGATTGATTCTTTTTTTGTTCTCCCCCCCACTTTTATTTTAAAAAAAAAAAAAAAAAATTAGTGAAGGGCTGTCGCCTTGTCTTCTCCCCCGTGCACTTTCTAAATCGAATGGAAACCCGCGTGGGGGAGAGCAGGAATAAATCGCGGCCGCCCGAAAGCTCAACTTCGCTCGGAGCGGGCGAAGCGCACGCTGTGAAAAACTTGCCCTGGGTTTTTCCTCCTCTTAATGTAGTCCTAAAGGAATTTGGGTCCGGATTCCTCCCCAGGATCCCCCGTCGGATTTAGGCAGCTCCACCGGCTCCGCTCGGCGGCCGCGGGCTCCCGAGGTTGCCTCTTGCCACGGTCGGACCCAACTTAGCACCGGGTTAAGACCTGGCTTTTCCGCGAGCGTCGTAAAGCTGTGGGGCACACCATAAAAACGTTATTAGTTTCTGTATTAAAAAGCCCGGGTTGTTCCTTAACCCGAACCAGAAGGAGGATTTGCTTTTTACAAATTTCTGCTTGTGTGCGAAGCGATTTTACGCGAGCACCGCGTTGGGCTGGGAGCAGGCGTTCGGTGGGGAAATCACAACGTGGGGCTCGCGCCCCTGGTCGCTGTGGGTTCGTGGGGACCTCGTCCCCCTTCGTCCTCCCCGGCTTGTCAATTAAACACGGTGAAAGTCTCAGGCTGCTGCGAAACCCAGCTCTGAATTTATTTTTTTAATTCCCACCCCCTCTTCGGGTCTTTTTAAAACCCGACGAGCCCCCGGGGGTGGGTGGACAGGGAAAAATCACTTGGTTCGTAAAATTTACCCCCCTTTTTTTTCCTTTGCTTTTTTTTTAAATTATTATTATTTTTCCCCCCTTCAGGTTGCTCAAATCGAACTGCAAAAGGCAGGGGGGGGCTGGGGATGCGTTGGGGGGAGAAATGTGGCGAAAAGCAGGGAGGAAATTTCGTGTGCCGAGGCTTTTGTCAGGGCTGCGGAGCCCTGGGGTGGCTCCGGCTCCTGCCTGGCCCTTTGTGGTGTGGGGCTGGGGGCCAGGGGGGGGACGGGACTTGGAGTAGTGCTGGGAATCATCCCGGCTCGGAGATGCTGCCTTTTTTTTTTATTTTATTAGAATTTATTAGTTGTTTTTTTGTTGTTGTTGGGGTTTCCCACCCCCCCCAGGTCCTTTTGATGCTGAGCCCAAAGCAGGGGGCTGAGCATCGCTGGGAGAAGCGAACACTGCCATGACCTGGTTCAGAGCCCAAACTCAGGCTTAGTTTGGGGGGAAAAAGTGGGAAATTCTCCCCCTCAGCCCCAGGAAGGTGCTGCAGGGTCCTGGGCCCTGGGGGGAGCCTTGTTTGCCCCCCCCCGTGGGGAAGGGGCCGGGTGAGGAGGATGCGCTGGGAAGCACCCGGGCGCCTTTTGGGGCAGGATTGCTTTGGGGAGGGGGGGGCAGAAAGCTGAGAAAACCGGTGGAGAAATGGGATGAAAAGGGCTGAAAAGTTGTGGTTTGGGGGCGGGGGGAAGCGAGGAGGGGGGCTGAGAGCGTGCAGGGCGGGGGGGAACATCAGCAGCCCCGCTCGCCTCCCTGCCCTCCGAGGACACGTCCCGGTGCCACGGCCGGAGAGGGTTTGGGCAAGGAGCGCGCCCCGTAAAACCCAGCACCGCCGAAATCCCCGCTGCGGGCCCGTGCCCCTTCTTCTCCCTCCTCATAACCCGGCAGGAATGCGAGTGCACTCACTTGTGAAGTTGCTGCCCGGAGAGCCCGGCAGCTTTTTTCTTTTCTGCCGCCGGAGAGGGGGATGCTTTGAGGCTGTTTGTGTCGCGCAGTGGGGCTGGGGAGGGGGGCGGCGAGGCTCCGGCTTTGAGTTGTGTTTTTTTTTTTTCTCTGCTTTTTTTTTTTTTTTCATTATTTTATTTCTCTTCCCCCCCCCCCACCCCCTCCACCTCCTCGGCTCCTTCTCGGCCGTCCCGCGGGGGGCAGAGGGGCTGGAGGTGCGGGGCCGGCTTCGCTTTTGTGGTGGCAATGTGGGGGGCGAGCCCCACGCGGGGACGCGTCCCATTCTTCTTCCCCAAGAAAGGCAGGACAGCACCGAGCCCCCCTCGTTTCTTTCACCCCCCCACGGTTCATTTAAAAGGAAGGCACGGCTCTATCTTTTGGCACCTCGTTTCCCACCGCAGAGCGGGCTTTGGCGGCTGGAAGGGTTCGGGAAATCCTCTTTACTCGTGGCAGGGGCCGTTTTCCCCCCTTGGCCGTGGTGTTTCCGAAGCGCTCAGCCCCGGCCGCGGGTGGTGCGGGGGCTCCGGGGGATGCTCCCCGCTGCCTCCCGACAGCTCCCAGCCCTGGGGGCCGGGGGCGATTTCCCCCCCCCTTCCTTCTGCTTGCCGCTGCGCCGCTGTCACCTGCCGTTTCTGGAAGTGGAAACGTGAAATTTCCTGCCCTGTCCGCTTTCATTTCCATCTCCTCCGGCGCGGCCGCTCGCAGGAGGGCACCTTGAAGCTGGGGGCTCGGCTGTGCCCCCTCCTCCCCCGGGGGAAGCTGCTGGCATCTGCTCCTTGGAGGGGCGAGCGTGGTGATACCCAGAGAGGGAGGGGAAAAACAGGGGGAATAAAGCCCTAAAAGCACTCGGAAAGCCACCCGTGCGTCTCAGGAGATGTAAAAACACGGCAACGTGCGGCTTCTGGGCACCCTGGCGCACCTGAGAGAGGTGCTGCCTGCCTCTGCCCTTCGACGTCGCCTCCCCTCGCTGTATTTTGATTTTTCCAGAAAAAAAAAATACCCTTGCCCGCCGGGGATTCCTGGCTGGCAGCTCGGCCCCACTGCCAGGCAGCACGGGGACAGCGTGGGAAGGGGCTCCCGGCACTCGGGGGGGGCACCGCGTGCGGCACCAAGACCTGCGGCTTGGGGTAGGGGTGGTCGGAGCTGGAAAAACTTCCCAATTCTTCTCACCCCTGAGAGCATTTTGCAGTTGTGTGATGCGCAGCGGAGGCGCCGCCGGAGAGGTTTTCTTGAAAACTTTTTCCTGCTCTGATTTAAAGCCCTTTTTGGCGACCGAGTTGCTGTGCTGAAGCGCGATGCTCGCGACAAAAACGCGCTGGCAAAAACGCAGCAGCGCCAGGGCATGGGGGGGGAGAATTGGGAGGCAAAAATCCACCTTCCCTCGGAGGTCTGCAGCGAGATGCTGAGCCCGTCCGTCCGCGTTTTATTTCATAAAGATCTCGCTCCCTGCCCGCAGAGATTAGATCTGGGGACGGAGCTGAAGGGAAGTCATTAAGGGATTACGATGCCTTGTGCCGGGAGCGCAGACGTGGGTACGGGGCCGGCCCTAACGGTACCTGGATACCGAAACAAATGAACCCTGCGTGCTCGAAGCACTTGGCACGGGCTGTCTCCATCCGCTTGTCTTTTTTTTTTTTTCCTTTTTTTTTTTTTTTTTTAAGGGGAAAAAAAAATATAAAAGCCTGTGTTGGAGATGTGCTCGGAGTTGTTAGCTGGGTTGTTAGCTCGGTTGAAGCAAGCTGGTGTCGGCGCTCGCCGGCCCCAGGCGACGCTCGCTGCCTGGCTTTCACGCCCTGGCAAGTTGGCAAGAAAAAAAAAAAAAAAAAAGTCTTTTTGCTTCGTGCTCAAACGGAAATCCTTCTCCTGTGCCGCGGTTGTCGGGTCCGGATCAGCAGCAAAAGCACTTTCAGTTTTTTATTTTTTTTCTACGTCTGTATTTTCTGTAAGCAAAGCAGGGAGAGGAGGGTGGCTGCGAAGGGGGAGGAAATTTCTCCCGGTCCCGGCGGATCCTGCGTGCGTTTTATCGGGAGCGAAAGGTGCACTAACAAAACTTTTTTCTTTTTTTTTTTTTTTTTTTGGATTGGGGTGGGGAGGGGGGGGATTGCTCTCCGAAACACAGGCAGCTGTGAAAACACGCGCACACACACAAAAAAAAAATCCTTTTTAAGGTACTAGAGGGGGAAGAAAATCCCGTCGGGGGCCCTGCTTCGGAGGCAGTTTGAAAGCTGTTTATTCTGCCTCATTGGCAAACCTCTTCCACGTGACCGTGTTTGGTCGGGAGCTGGCACGGGCCGATGGGGAAGCTGCCGGCCGGATCCGGGCGCCTGGGGCTGCTCCCGGCTGGGCCGCAGGCTCCACGCTGCCAACGGGGCGCCTGCGAGGGCTGCGCGCTCCGGGGGCACTCGGGTACGTGTTGGGGACCCCCGATTCCACCCCCTGTGGATGTTTTGGGGGGGTGGGTTTGGAGGGGTGGGGGCCAGCTCGAGCCGCTCACCGCGTGCTGGTGGCGGTGGTGGCACCGAGGAGGAGCCGTCGAGGGTTTCGTGTGCCGGGGCTGGATCGGTGCCAAGAGGCTCGGGGATTTGGGGTGCCGCCGGCACGGGGCTGGGCGTTTGCTCGGGCACCGCTGGTGCTGGTTAAACAAACAGGAGGAGAAAGGGGCCGCGGCAGGGATCGGCCGGGATGAGCGGCCCCGCTGGCGGCGGGCGGTGTCGAAAGGGCTCGTTTCAACACACCTTCCCGGAGTGCTCGCAGGACTGGGTTTATCCGGTGGGATTTAACCAGGCAGAGGGAGAAAACGGCAGCGGGACGTGCTCCCTGCTGCCATCCGGGGCAGCGTGCGCCTCGCCGAGCATCGTGCCACCGGTGTCAGAGCCCAGCTCCATCCTGCCCTCCCTGCGTGAGCCTCTGCGGCTCGCTCGAGACCTCCGAGTTTATTCCGTGCGCCGGGGATCAGTGGTGAGTAGCTGGTTTTGCCTGCTTGATGCGAACGTGCAAGCTGGGGACTGCGCTGTGTGGAGTGAGATCGGGATGGGGACCACCTCGGAGAAGCTGTCACGGGCTGGATAAATGCTGTCTCCAGCCCCGGGAGCGTGCTGCAGCCAGGGTTTGTGCTCGGGAGCGAGGGATGCGCACAGGTCCCATCCACCCGGGGACATCTCTTGGTGGCACGCGTTTTGCCCAGGGCTGGCTCGCTGGTGGCTTGCAGCTGGGTTCGTGGCTCGCTTGGATGCGTGGCATCACGTGCTGGGGTCGGCTGCTGTGGGATGGGGTTTCCAGGATGGATAACCCCGCTTTGGCCACGCTGGGGGGGTCCTCATGGCACGAGGATGAGGATGAGGATGACTGTCCCCAGCCCAGCTTGGCAGAGCAGGCCCCAGGAGGGGGAAGCTGCCCCCCCTCTGCATGGGCAGAAGGTGTGGGGCTGTCCGGGACGTGGGGTGGTCCCAAGGGTGTTGGAGCTGCCCCTGACTCTGGGTAAGGGGACGGCGTATGGCAAGAATTGTCAGCTGGAGCGGTTTCGTGGTGAGCATCGGCAGGTTTGGGCTCTCCTGGGCCTGGCTTTGGGAAGAGATTTCGGGTGAAGACTCCCTGCCATGGCCTGGCCAAGCCTGATGGTCCCCAGGTTGTGTCGTGTCCCCTCCGGGTGCCACCTACTCTGTCCTGGTGGCCACCCTGCAGAGGCACTGTTGTGGCTGCACCCCGAGGTGTGGAAGCAGAGCGGGACGGCGATGCCTGGACCCAAACCCAAACCTTTAACCACACGCATCCCATCTGGGGCATCTCCCACTCCGACGGGAGCTCCGGGCTCCTGGCAGGGGCAGGAGGTGGCGGCGAGATGCTCGGCACACCGGGGTGCTGTGCCGGTGGGCGGCCGGCCCCCGGCGTCCAAAGTCCGCGGCCGATCCCTCCTGGATGCAGCCAGACCTGAGGCTGGGAGGGAAATTCCCAAATGCAGCCACGTTTGGCTTGTTGGAAACGGAAGGAGGAGAGAAAATAAAAAGCGTGCCGGGGGACAAAGTCCCATAACTTCTGTGGCAGGAAATGTGGATTTTGAAAATCTGCTGTCCCGGGCGTAGCCGCAAACCCCACTTCTTTTGCCTCCACGGATTTGGGTGCCTGAAAAAAAAAAAAGCTGGTGAAGCGGCTTTTATAAAACGATGTTTCCAGCTTTGCCCTTCTCTGATATTGTCTCCAAAGTATTTACGCCTTCTCCTTTGCTCCCCAGGCTGCTTTCCCTGCAGGGAAATCCCTTCCTGACCGGACCTGTGCCACTTCTCTTCTGCACGGGGGCTCTGGGTTGGGTTTTGTTCGCTCCTGTGCCCAAATTGCGCCGCTGTGCCGCGCTCTCAGCCTCGATTCTTTGCGTGTAAATGACCCCCCCAAAGGGCCAGGATTTTTCAGCTGGGAAGCAAAAGGGATGCTCGGCTACTGCCCCGCTGGAAAACCTGAGCTGGGGGGTTGTGGCGGTGCTGGGCTTGGGTTCGCAGCGGGGGGAGCAGAGCCGGGTCCCTCCTGTAGGCAGGTGCGAGGTGGGAATGGGGGGAAAAAGGAGAGAAATGGGCAATGGAGAGCAGACGGGCAGGCTGGGTGTCAGGCCGCATCCTGCACCAGGACAAGGCTTTTTTTGGGGGCGGCAGAGCCACCCCGGTTCCTGCAGCGTTTCAGAGGGCTGGGATGAAAGCCGTGGAGCAGCCGGGCGATGGGGAAACCCTGCAAAGCTGCTGCTGCGGGGAGGGGAAGAGAAATAGGGAAGAAGTCCTAAAATCCCTTCGCGGGCGAGGTGTGTGTAAGCGTCCCGGAGCAGGGATTGCCGGCCGAGCTTCCCTCTCGCGGCGTGGCACGAGGTTTACTTCGTTCCTCTTTTGCTGGAGCTGCAGGCGGAAGGTTTGTGCTGGCTTCAGCCCTGCCGAAATTCGGGTCCGAGTTCCCTCATCACCGGGGGATGTGGCAGGGACCCGGCATGAACGGGACAGGTCCCGGGGCTGATCCCTGCCTGCCCTGGAGGATGCTCGGGGCTCTCCGGATCCGTCCCCAAAGGTCACTCGCTCCCTGCTCGGCACGGCTCCGGTCGGGTTATTCTCGCTTCCTCTTTTAACCCAGGTTTTTATTTATACCTAGCGTGGCACATTCCGCTTTTAGGCTCCGCTTCCAAATCCCTTGAAGTCTTTCCCTTGATGCTGGCGGGCTGTAGCCTGAACAAACGTCCTTGTCTGTGGGAAGAGGAGCCGCCGCTCCGAATCTGGGTCAAGCTCGGGGGCTGTCGGAGCAGCCCCGTCCGGGATCAAACGCCGCATTGTTCCTCGCAGGTAGCACAAAGGTCCCCCAGACGCCCCCCGGGTTCCAGAGCCTTTGAAAACTCTGCTGAAAAGGGCAGCCCATTTAGAAATGGGATGAGGGAAAGCTGCCGGGCCGAGGGGAAGCGTTTGGGGATCGGAGAGGGATTTGGGGAAGGTCGGGGCCAGCTGGTTGATTATCTGCGGTGATGCGCGAGGAGCCCCCAGCGCCGCTGAGCTCCCAACCCTGTGCTCGGGGACAGGTTTGGGACACAGGGACAGACAGACAGACATCTTTAAAGTTGTCTACAGGATTACGGCTAGGGTTAGGAGCGTTGCTCCACGCGGGGCTGATGGCGTGTTGGGCACCCAGGGGCTCGTGGCCGGTGGAGTTTTGGTGACCTGGATGGTGACCGCGCTGCGTCCCGGTGTCTTTGCCGTCCCTTGTCCTGCCATGGTTGTTTTAGGGATGTGCCCTGCTCGGTGCAGCTGCTGATGAGGCCCGTGCTGCTCAGGAGCTCTTCAGCGTGCCCACGGTAGTGTGCTCACAAGGAATGTCCTGATCTGGGACAGCCACGCTGCTTTGGGGTGAAACCCGCCAGTTCCAGGAAAGGCGAGGAAAGGCGCTGCTGGGGCCATGTCCCCAGCACACCCTGCCCGATGCCCCCGGAGCGAGGTGCTCCATCTCCACCTCTGGGGGATGCATTTTTGGGGCAGGTGAGGGCTGCCCCAGCTGCTTGCTTCACTGGGGACGTGATGGACCCCGTGGCAGCAGGGGTTGTGCCGGAGCTTTGCCTGCACCCAGCTTGGGGTGGGCACTGGTCCCACTGTGCCCCCTCTGCCCTGGCAGTGAATCCTAAATTAATATCGTAAAGAACGAGGATTTTTTTTCTGTTTATAAAGAGGGACAGAGGGGAGAAAACCCCGCAGATTCCAGATGTGCTCTGCAATGAGGCTGCATCTCACACCACCTCCCTAGCGCGGCGCCGTCCGTCCCATGGCACCGGGGATGCCCCCAGGGGCACTCGGCCACCGAACCCCGGTCACTTCTGGCTGGAGCCTCAGCAGTGCCCTGCGTGCTGCTGCTGTGTGCGCGCACCCCACGGCTGGATGAGTTTGGGGTCTTCCAGGAGGAAGCATCACCCGTTGGCGGCGATAAGCAGGGATTTGGGGGTGCGGACCCCCTCTGGCACAGCTTTATTGCGCCGCTATCAGTCCCCGCAGTCCTTCCATAGCTCTGTCCCAGTTTGCATAGCAGGGACACGCTGCTGGGATTTGGGAGGGTGCTGAGTCCCGCTGTGTGCTTTAAGGGCTGAGCTCTTGGGTTCGCAGTGGGGTTCCGGAGCTCAGCATGGTCTGGAGATGCCGGGGGTGGTGCTGCTGGAGCAGCTCGCCTGCCCGGCCAGAGGGATGCTGGAAGCGCGGCCGTGCAACGCGGTCCCTGCTGGGAAAGGAGACGAGCTCCTGCTCCATCCCTGCACATGGCACCCTGGAAAGGGGGCAGGGGGGCTCTCCCCAGCCCCGCTCAGCTCAGGATCGAAGAGGATGCAGCAGCTGAACGCGGCTCATCCCGAGTCGCCCACCAAGGACCGCGGCGCGTGGGGGACCCTGGCGTGGGGAGGTGCTTCCCCGGCTTGTGGGGATGCTCTGAGCGTCTGAACCCTCTTCTGCACGCCCGAAACTTCCAGCACACCTCCCTCCCCACACTGATGCCATCTTTGGGTGCAGCTTCCCACGTTTTAAGGCAACTCCTGAACCTGCTCGCGTTCCTCCAGCCGCGGCTCCCGGTGCTGCTGTCGGGAGCTGTGTTTGTCCTCGGGGTGTGCTGGAACCAGGCAGGAGGTGCTGAACCCATGCAGGGCAGCCGAGCCGTGCAGAAACAGCATCGGGAAGGGGTTCGAAACAGCTGAGCCCTGCTCCAGGGGTGCTGGCGAGACGGGGAGCCGGCCTCAGGTCATGCCTGCCTCTGATTCGGATGCAAAAAAAAGGACTTCAGACCGAGAGTTTGAAAATGCCCAAGGATAGTTCTCCCCCCCACCGCCTTTTTTCTTCTTTCTCCTCGTGAGCAGCATAATTTCTGGATGAAAACCAGGCCTCTTCCTGAATAGAAATGGGACTTGCAGTGGAAAGCATCACTGTGCAGCGGGGAGTGCGTTAAGTAGAGCGTTTCTGGATGAATTTTTGCACAAACATGACCGAGTCTGGGAAAACTTGCAGCATCTGAGTTCTTCCCTCGCATTTAATAGGCACCGTGTTTTTTTTTATTTCCACCCTCTGGATTATTTAAAGGCCAGAAGAGACTTTTAGCAACCTCCAGCCTGACTTCATGCAAACTCAGCTGGAAAATTTTGCTCGGGGCCGTGTGTCCCAGCACCGCATCCCTCGGGGCTGGCGGCGTCGGTACGCCCGCGCGCCCTCGTTGCTCCTTTTCCTGGTCCCATCTGGCTCTCGCCTGCTTCCAGTTCATTTTCTCCCTTCTTGGCTGTGTCCTCACCCTGCTCAGCCTCAAACTGGTTTTCTTTTTTTTTATTTTATTTTTTATTTTCCCCATAAACACGCCGTCACCAGGAGCCTTCCTCCGCCCCGGCGCTGCCCTTCCAGCTCCCAGGGCTGCTGGGTGCCGCTCCCGTGCCGTGGGTACCTTTCTCAACCCCAGACACATCTGGACACTTCCCTGCCCTCCTCTTCCTCATCTCGCCGTGGGGCAGGCGTGGGACACGATGCTGTCAGTGGCTCTGTCCAGGAGGAAGAGCCCTCCTCTTCCTCAGCACCAGCTAGAGGCTGCGGTAGGTGGGTGCCTCGGAGGGACACCCGCGGGTGCAGGTGGCTTCAGGCTGTTGGTGTGCAACAGGGAGGGAAGGGATCGCAGCACGTGGCGACTCGGGTGAGTGACACGTTGGGTTTGGGATGTGTTGGGTGCCTGGCACGTTGGGCATGAGGTGTGTGCGCCCCAGAGGCTGGCCTGGGGCTCTGCAGCGGGCAGGATGCGTGCGCCACGTCTGTGCCTCCCCGCTGTGTGCGCTCGGGTTGGCGACAAGCAAAAAGAGCCGCGTGCACCCCAATCAGGCAGAGCCTTAACCCTCAGGCTGGCTTTATTCTGCGAGATGCCGGCGTGTCCAGGCTGGAAACATCGATGTGTGGCTGGTGGGTGCCACACGGGGCCGTGGGTGCCGCACGGGGCCACGGGTGCAAGGCTGCGGGGCGCGCACGCGTGCAAGGGCGGACGTGCGCACGCACGTGGGTGTGCACGGCGCTCTCCTCCGGGGCTTGGGCTGCAAGTTCTTCCCCTGGAAGAGCAGCGAGGGGAGGTGCTTTTAATTATTTTAATAGGATTTTGAGGAAGGAGCGCGCTTGGGCTGCAAATCTTAAAGGCTTCGTCCCGTGTGGAGGCGCGGAGCGGTTCTGACAGCGAGCTGTGCGTGTTGGGAAATCAGCCGGGTTCTCCTCCTGTGTTTTTCTTTTTTTTTTTTTTCCTAGGAGTTTGGAGCATTTTTTCTTCCCTGTGATTTTTTTTTTTCCCCACCCTATTCATTACCATTTTTGTTAATTAGATTGTGATGGGAATGGTCTCTATTCAAAGGAAGAAACCTCTGAGATATGTTTGTACGAGTGTGCGTGTTTCGGGGTGGGGGGGAGCAAGGATGCTTGAAAGAAATCATTTTAAAAATAATTTCTTCATAAAGCTCTTTAAAAGAAAAACCCAGTTACCCTTCCCCCATCCGGCCCCCCCGGCCCCCCCCCCCAATTAAACGATTTGAATTTTCACGTTAACCGCTTGGTGCTTCCTCGGCGCCTCAGATGATTAGAAAGGGATATTCATTTATGCCTTTTAAACGCCGCCCCGATTAAAATCAGAGAGATTTTTTCCTTCATCAAAATCTAACATCCTTGAAAAATTAATTTGATGCCTCTTGTTATCAATTAATTGAATCTCGTTGGGAGAGAGGCTCGTGCGGCGGGTGGTTGGAGCTGGCCCTTCTGTTCTTAGTTGCTTTCCCCCCTCTCTTCTCCCTTCTGCTGCTGCTTCCAAACACTGTGACATTATAAAACTCGGCCTTTTCTTATTATTTTTAACTCATCTCATAAAATAAAATAAATGAATAAAACTTGGTCTCTCTTCCCACCCTCCTCCCCCATTCCCTTGAGTTCCTCGTCTATGAAAGCCCCTTTTTTTCTCTCTTTCTCTCATCCCTCTCTCCTATAACTTACGAGGCAGGGGGAGAGAAAGAAAGTTGGGGCTTTAGCAATTTCTCGGCGTAGCAAAGCGGCCGGGGTCCGTCTTTCTTCCTTTCTTTAACTGGGGATATTGGATATTTCATTTGAATCTCCCTCTTTTCAATTAAAAGTGCGCGGCTCCTTCTCTTAAGCCCGCTCTATTCTCCTCCTCTGTCTCTGCAGCCGGAGAAGCGATTTTCCTTTCTTTAATATTTCAACTCTTCCCCCGAGACGGGCTGCCTGCGTTTTTTTTAATAGACTTTTTCTCCCTCTATTAAACTTTTCCAATCTTCGTCCCTTTATTTTTTTTTTCCTTCCCACCTCTTTAAACAAAAAAAAAAAAAAAAAAAAAAAAGGAGAGGAAAAGTTATACGATCGAAAGAACTGGGTCATTCAGGAAGTTATTTCAATAACTTAGGAAAAAAAAAAAAATGAGGCATTAGCTTGAGCGTAACTCTCCGTGGAGCGAATCTACCTGGCTGCCTTTAGGTACGGGCTCTCCCCTAGGGCCCCCTTTATGTCCCCTCTTGAATTTGGGGTTGGGGTTTTTAGGGATTTGGGTAACTCAAGGAGTGCATCCCCGCTTCTGGTTGATGGGGTCGCGGACACGCTTGGTTTCCTCCAAGGACCAAACCCACACCAGGCGCTCGGTGCCCCTTGTGGAATGTTTCTGGGGGCGGTCACATCCCCCTCTCCACGACTGTAGGGGGACTTTGGGTGTTTTTTTTTTCCTTGACGTGATTTGTTGTGGGCCCTGCAGGTGGGAGATGCCGTTGCCTGCTTCCAGAGCTGTCCCGGCTTTGGTGCCAGTTCTGCTCCCTGGGGATGCCGAGGGTTTCAGAGGATGCCCCGCCGCGTATTTTTCCTTTACATCGAGCAGAAGGGAATCAAGTGGCTATTTCTGGGGTCTGCTTTATCCCGGCACCGTTCCGGGCCCTATTTCAGCACGGGCACACCGGGGGCTCTCCGATTGCTCATGCTCTGCCCCAACGCTGCTGCTTTTGGGCTCCTCCATCCCCCTGACCCCCAGCTCTCTCCAACAGCTTCCACCTGCAGGGACGCGGCTGCTGGACCCGCCGGGATGCTGGGTGCAGGTGGTGGGCACCCATGGGTGGGTGCTGGAAGCTCCCCGGGTGCTGCCCAGCTCGGGCTCCCCCGGGACCCCCACATGCGGCTCTCGAGCAACGCGACCGGAGCCCCCGTGCGCCACGTCACTATTTAATTAGACGTCCCTGATTAACAAAACTTGGCGTTCGGCTTCCTCCTGCCCTCATCTTTCCTGGCTCCGAATCAATGGCTTTGATATGCTAATTAGGGAGTAATTTAATTTCAAAAGGCCGCAATTAACAAGGGTGTTGTGGACATGCTGTAGTTAAGCGGCGTAATCTAATTTGCATTAGTAACAAGCAGGGACTAATTAGAAGCTTAATTAGACACTTAGACGGCTCTTGTGTTTACTTTCTTAATGAGATGGAGTGGGGCTCTCTCTTTTTTTTTCTCTTTTTTTTTTTTTTTTAATCTTTTCAAGAGCGCAGCGGAGGGAAGCGCAGGATGGAGCCGCGGCCCCGGCGCGTGCCCGGCCCCACCGGAGGGGTTTCGGCCGTCCCGGAGCTCGGCAGGGAGCAGCCGGGGCCGCTGCCCACCCTGGGTGCTGCCACGGGTGGGAGCGGGCTGGGGTCCCGCGGAGAATCGCCCATGGGGTTTGCAGCAGTTGGGACATCCTTGATGCTCGTGGAGTGTCCTCGGTGCTCCTGGAGCGTCCTCGGTGCTGTTGGAGCATCCTCAACGCTGCTGGAGCGAGGTCTGGAGAGCGAAGCTTGCTCGAAAGGAGTTATTTTGGAGCTGAGCAGGAGCTGCACCATGCCCAGCGCTCTCCTAAGGACTTTTCTTGGTGGTGACGCTCAGCTTTGCGGATGTACAGTGAGTAGGGCGAGCCAGTTTTTCGGGGAGGAGGCAAACCTCTCCGGGGTTGTTCTTGTTCAATTTCCGAGTAGCGGCAAATGCTCGCCGCTGCCTGATGGCCCCGGGGTGCTCGTGAACCCAGCTGGGGTGAGGGAGGCTTTGGGGTGGCCCCGGGGAGAGCTGCGGATGGGGAGCAGCACCCAGAGCTCGCGGTCCTGCCCAGGGAAGTTGCTGGGAGCAAGATGAAAGTGGGAGATGAAAGTGCCCAGAGGTGTGATCCCATTAAAGCGGTGCCTGGGCTTAGCCAATCCTTGGTTCCTTAAATCTCTTCTAATTTACAGTAATGCTTTAGATTCATTTTAGCTCCCCTAGACTTGTATTTTAATCCCCTTTCCACATTTCCATGTGTTTATGTGTTAATTAAAGGGTAAAAAGCCATTCTCCGAGCAATCCCGGCTGCTGCTTCTCCTCACCGAGCCAAAGCCTTTTAAGATTAGCCAGCCACTTCCCCGAGCCTCGCTCGGTGCCGGATCCAGCCAGGCAAGTTGCTCAACTTCCCATGGCTCGGAGCAAATCCACTGCCTGCGCCCCAGCCTCGTGCACGCGCGCGCCTGCTCCCAGCAGCACAGGGAGCATCCCACCACGGCGTGGGATCCCTGAAGGTCCTGGTTTAGCCAGATTCGTGGCAGTCTTGGATCTGTCCCCGCTGCTGCCCAGCCTTTGGGGGATTTGCTCGGCTCGTGCCGATGCTGCTGGTGCCCGCCGGAGAGGTTGGCGGCGAGCTGCGGTGCCGCGGGGTGCCCCCGTCCTCGTCTCCGCAGCCTGGCGAGGATGGAGCTGGATAAAAGGGTTGGGGAGATCGGTTTGGGGCTGGGGGGTGGAGAGAGGGGTGGAAAAAGCCTCCGGAGAAGCGCGATTGGGGTTTGCTTGCAAATGGCTGGTGTCATCGGCTTGTTCTGTGCTGGCACGATGCGATCCCACAAAACCGTGCCGTAACTTCCCTCGGCCCCCCTGGGAATAATTCCTCGCCTGCCTCTGCTCTTGCCCTGCTTCGATTTGGGCATTTGGATGCTATTGGGGGCTGTGTCCTTCGTTTCCCCACCCTGCTCTGGTTTGGGGTGGCAGCAGCGCGAGCGCAGCTCGCGAAGGGCGGCGCAAAGTTACGGAGCCCCCGAGGACCGCTGTAATAAGGGTATATAAAATAGGGGAGGCAGCTAAAATAGGTGTTTGGGCTTCTTAGGAGCTCGCAGCCTGGGATGTGCTTTATTTTGTGTGTGTCCCGGGGGCCGAGCAGCGCTGTTTGTGTTTGCATCCGTTGCGCCGAGTTGGGTGGAGGAGAAGCAGCCTCACCGCGGTGGGTGGGTTGGGGTGTCCCAAAAGTCCTCCGGAGCAGATGCCTCATCTCTTATAAAGACCCGTGAGCCCTGAGCGTGGCTCCCACATCCTCCTGCATGAGTCTTTGCCCCAAATTCATCCTCCCCTGGCCACCAAGGGTCCCAAATGCTTTGTGTTGTGGTGCGCAGGCCCCCACGGGATGGCCACATGCGCACCCTGTCCGGCAGCAAACCCCCTGATCTGTGCCTGCCCTCCCGGGGAAGCTGTGGGCATCTATCAGGCTGTTAATTGTGCTAATTAGAGAGTGTGGAGGTGTTAATTGGAAAGCCCTGGTATTGTGCCTGGTTTTTTTTGGGGGGGGTCAATAAAACTGAATTGATGACTTGGCGTGGCGCGGGCGCTTCGCAGGTTAGCGACAAGTCAGGGGATGTCAAGGAAATGTTACTGCTCAGATGAAGCAATCGTTAATTAAAAGCGACCGTAATTAATACACTCTCATCGCCATATGGTCCTGCTAAAGGCTGGGGGATTCTTTATTTGCAATTCCACTTCCCTTTCTTTGTCCTGCGAAAGGTGCGCACTTAAGTAAAAGGGGGGGGATAAAAAAAAAAAAAGGAAGAGCGCTCGTTCAGTGAAATGGTTTTGAGGCTGCGATGGTAATTAGCGATCCATTTGCGCAGCTTCTGTTGCTCATTGCCATTAGAGGGGTCCCCTCCCCTCCCCTTTTAAGTAAAACCATCATTTTGTACTTTATCTGGCTGTCGGATCTGCCGGCGGCGGGGACGGTCTGGCCAGGGGCCATGCCTTGGTGCCTGGGGGGAAGGTCTGATCCCGATTAGACCCTCCGGATCCCGGCGTGAAGGAGAATCCCTAAAATATTGCCTGTCTGGGGCGAACGAAAATAGATGAAAAGCCGGCGCTGTGATGCTGCACAGACCTCCGTCCGCGCGCGGGGCCGCACATGTGCCGGGGCACTTACGGAGCCCAGCGCCTGCTCCATCCTAAATCACAGCAGCGCCGCAGCCCTTGGCTTCATCACATTTTATATATATATATATATATTTTTTTTTTTTTTTCCTTTAAGGTTTTGTAAAAGTTTTATGTGAATGGAAATATTTTCATGGTTATTATTATTGCTTGCTTTTATGACTTCCCTCGCGGCGCTGGGAACCCAAACACAACCCCGTCCCGGTCGGGTTTGCGAGCGGGAAGGCGACTTTACTAGGCTTGGAAAGGGACCGGCGCTGGCTGCGGGATTCGCCCGGCTCTGCCGCATCTGCTGCAGCATCCCGGCCCTGCTGGGGGAAGGCGAAGCAAGCCCCCGGCTCCAGCTCCTCGATGGGAAGAGATTTCCTCCTAATTCCCAATAGTTAGGCTTCAATTTATGCCCCGAAGCCAGGAAAGTTTATATCCTTTCCAAAACTTTTTTCTTCCTCTTTTTTTTTTTTTTTTTTTGGCCTTTTTTAATACTTCCTGTTGTAACTCTGGATATTCTTGTTCTCCATATAAAAGTCAAATCCTTCTTTTTTTATTTTTTTTTTTAATCCTGCTGAGTTTTTTGGCCGTGGTGATACCTTGTGACTCCGGGACGGGGCCCGGTCACCGCTTTGCTTTTCCCTGCGGGGCTGCGCGCCTTTGGAGCTGGGGCTTTTCTGAAGGAAAACGAGAAAAGTAACAAAACCAAATTTATTTTTTCTAAAGGCTCTTGTGGGGCGTTGAGGGGCCAGCGAGCAAACATGTTTTTCAAGGGCAAAAGGTGTTTTCTTGCCTTCAAGGGCTCCCTTCCCTTCTGGGCACCTTTGCTAACCGGGCTGAAAGCCCCGTGGTGCTCGGAGGGAGGAATTTGGGGCAAAATCGGAGCAAACGGGGGCTCCGTCTCCTGCAGCTTTTTCTCTCCTCACTCGACACCTGCAGGCGAGCATCCTTTCCTTCGCCCTGCCCTTCGGAGGCAGCTGGAACGCCGTAATCCCCTTAACCTTGAGCTCTCCCGGGGCTGCCGGTGCGTCCCCGTGCAACGTGCACACGCGCGTGCTTGCGGCGCGCGGGCTGCGGAGAGGGAGCCAGCAGCTCCGCATGGGAATTAATGTCAGTCATATACCCTGCGGAAATGACTTTTGAAATGCATATAATCTCAAACATGCAAATGAGAAGCTTGCTTCACCCTGTTTAATATGAATGATCAGCTCCTGAATAGCTATTATTACACGCCACATTTCAGCAATTATGTTGTTCGCGGTTTGTCGTTCTGTCTTTTGGGGCGGGGTGGGGGAAGAAGGGGGGAAAAAAGAGAAGAAAAAAAGGGAGGAATGGTGTTCCTTCTCCCCGTCCCTCTTGCTTTATTTGTTCCCCTCCTGTTTCGAAGTCGCGGGCTGGCTCCGAGCGGTGGTGGTCGACGCCGTTTTGGTTCTGATGTGGGGAAAGAAGAGAGAAAAGTGGGGGTAAAACTGCGTCCTCTGCCCTTCTGCAGGGCAAAACGTGTGTCGGGAGGGAGGGAGAGACCCAGCACCCTGCCTCCTGCCTGCTCCCAGCTGCTCGGGGCTGGATGTGGCCCCTGGGAGCCAGGGGATTGCAGCTCTGTGGGTTGAGTCTGGGGGTGCTCCCTGTTCCCAAATCCCAAGGGTTTTCCTTCCCCCTGGACCCGGCACTCCTGCAGGTGGATCCCATCCCCGAGTCCCGCAGCGTCCCCACGCTGCTCCTGCGCAGAGCCCGGGGGGGGGACACGAGGATGCGCGGGGCTTTCACGGGAGGGGATCCTGCAAATGTCCTGCCCTTTGCACGGGGGGACCCTGAGCTTTACAGCTAACGAGGTTCCACTAATTAAACCCAACTGAGGTCTCTCCGAAACCACTCCCTGCAACTCCTCGCGAGTCCCTCCCCTAGCCAGGCTGCGCTGCCTTACAAAGCGGCTCCGCGGGACGCTCGGCGGCGAGCACTTGGTGCTCGTGCAGCCGGCCGTGACGCCCCAGCACCACCAAATTCCCCAGCCCGCGGCCTCTCCGGCTCCTGCTGGTGCCCCCCCGGCTCCGTGCGGTGCTTCGGGTGCTCGTGCTGGGGAAACCGAGCCCTGGATGGTCCCTGAGATGGCTGGAGTGGGACGCAGGACCCTGATCCTCTGCCCTGCGTCACGGGACGGTGCTCAGGGATAAAAGCCCTGGATGCAGAAAAGTGGTGTGCCTTCCTAGAGCCTGTATTTGGGGGAAACGAAGCTCAAGAGACACAAACGCTGCTGCCAGGGGCTGGAGCAGGGAAGGAGGGTGCTGGGTGCCGGAGCTGAGATGCTCCACAGGGGCTCGGTGGAGATTGTCGAGGTTTTCAGGGCGAATGGCGCAGCGCAGGCTCCACGTGCTCGGTTTTCGGCCGCATCGAAACTCTGCAACTTTGCCACTTCTGCCTTCGCCGAGCAAAACATTTTGGAATTCATGGTTCTGTGAAATATTCGCAGCTTGCAGGGTTTCCGTCAGGCAGGGGGAGAGCCAAAAAGCACAGCGGTTCCCCAGGAGATGGGGCACCCTGGCTGGCAGCGCCTTGGGGACAGCTCGTGCCACTGCCCGCACCCGCCTGCCCCACATTTGATTTTCTGAGAACTTTTTTTCTTTTTTTTTTCCCCCCTTTTTAAAAAAATTTTTTTTTTTGGAGTGCAGAGACCTCAGCTAAAACTGGGTGTAGCCTGACCACGGAATGGGCACAGGGGCAGAAGTTGGGGTGCCAGCAGCGGGGGGTGGCTCGATTTCTCTTCTCAGCCTCTACTTTTCTCCCTCCTCGCTCCTCAGGTCCTGCTAGCAAGTCATGATGGTTGAATCCGCCTCGGAGACGATACGCTCCACTCCCTCCGGCCAGAACGGGGTCAGCAGCCTCACCAACCAGCCCGATGGCGGCGGGGGCGGTGGGGGGAGAGAAGGAGCCGCCAGCGGGGAAGCCAACGGAGAGATGAGCCCGGTGGAGCTCCTGCACTTCCAGCAGCAGCAGGTAGGACGGACGCCCCGGCGCGCTGTGGTGCCTCCATGAGCTCATCCCAAAATATGGGAAAGGTTCAGGGACCTCTGGGTCCACCCGGGCCACCCCGTGTGCCACCAGGGCCACCCCCGAGCAGGGTGCCCAGCACCGCGTCCAAGCAGCTTTTGGAGATCTCCAAGGAGGAACCTCCACAACCTCTCTAGACAAGCTTTTGGGGGGGGTTCTGAGTATTTAGGGTTGGGGCAATTCTAGTTTCTACCCTCCCCGTGTCCCCAGGGCTGGTTGCACCAGCCCCGGTCTCTTTGCACCCATCCTTATTGAGGGCTGCAGGTGCTGGAGGTGGCCCCTGGCCATCCCTGCTGCAGGTGGCTGTGTTTTGGGGTGGGGCGAGCAGGTCCTGCCTGTGCTGGTGGGGTCAGCATGCTCCGACCCCCTTGGTGTGATGCAGGAGGGCTCTGGGGACAAGATAAAGACCCGTTGATGATAAAAAAATAAGGACAGGTTTTGATCTGAGCAGCATTCGGGCATCCAGGTGGGCGAGCAGAGGCGCTCCCCAAGTTTTGGGGCTCACGGTGCGTTAGGATGAAGAATTAACCTTGTGCGTGTGGTTTAAAATACACGGAACAGCCTAAAACATGTGTGACAGCCTAAAAACACGTGTGGCAGCCGTGTGCATGAGCTCTGTCCTTGCACGCACACGTGTGCACCTCGCAGGAGCCCTCTCGGTGCGTGTCCCCCCCCGGGGCACCCGGTGCTCTGCCTGCGTGCCCGCGGGGAAGGGGGCTGCGTGTGCGTGCCTGCAGGTTACCTTTCAAAACAAACTTGGGCGAAAACATAAATTTTCCTCCTCGGATACTAAATAAGGCAATGATCCCTGCCTCGTATGGAGATCGCCTCCCTGAGCCATAAATTCCAGCGTGAAAGCTGTAAAAAATTGCTGTGTCTGATACTTTAGTAGTGAGTGCTGTAAATCCATTACCTGAATAACAGCCGTTTCTCACGCAGTTAAGCCCCTGTTCCCCTGATCTGAAGGGTAATCATGCGTGTAATGCTGCTGCAAGTCACCCCTGCCGAACGCGCCGCCGCGCTCCCCTCCCTCCCCGCGCGGGGGACGGCCCCGAATTTCCCTTTGCTGGAGCCAGGAGGAATTGGGGACGCTTGTTCCTATATGGCCAAGGCGGTGTGAGCGGGTGGCACGCTGGCAAAGTGGTTGCCTGTTCTGTAGGAAAGGGGGAAAAAAGGTTTTTTTGTGGGGTGCTGGTGCTTTTGGCTCGTCCCCATGGCTGTCCCCTGGTGCTGTGTCCCCAAATCCTTGTGGGTTTTCTCCCAGCTCAGCCCCCAAATCCTGCCCTGCCCAGCACCTGGGCTTCGTTTGGTGTCTCTCCCTCGGGGTTCCCTCTGTAATGACCCTGGGAAGGTCTCTGGCACGTGTTGTTATGAAGGGAGAAGCTTTGGTGAACTTCCAAACCCGAATGACATCCGCAATGACAGCACCTCGGGGCCGGGGGGGGGGGGGCCAGGGACATCCCGAGGACCATCAATCTTCATGCTCCAGGGCGCGGGGCTGAGCGGCAGCTGGGGTCAGGGATAAATGGCCCCGTACAGGGAGTTTTGCACAATTAGGTGCCTCATGGAGGCCTTACACCATCCACGGGAGCATCCAGCATTCGCCCCCCAGCGCTCCTGCACCCTTGGGTGCTCCTGTCTGACATCTCCCCCCGGCCCGGCTCCCGAAATGTCGCCTCGTGCTGCTTTTTCTTAATTAATTGTGTGTGAACGCTGCGGGGTGGGGGGCAGAAACCCACCCGAGTGCCCCCACCTGAGCTCGAGGAGCCACCGGTGGCTTAAAGCTCAAGGGTTTGGTTGGATGGGGTGGTCCCCAAGGGGGGCCTCGTGCTCTGCCCTTAGGTTTTGGGTTTTTTTTGTACCTTCTGGTGCAAGGAGGGGTGGCTTGGATCTTTGGTGCCCGAGGTCTGTGGGCACCCAGCTCCCACGGGTGCCACCGTGTCCCAAACCGGGGCAGGGGGGAGAAGTTTGGGATTGAAATGCGTCCCTGTGGAGGCCGCTTGGATTCACGTGGGCAGGAGAGGGACTTTTTGGGGAGGGATTTTCAAGCTGTGGGGTGCTCACAACCCACTTGGGGCTGCCACGTGTGTCCGTCCCCACATCCCAGCCCTCTGCCGTCCATCTGTCCCCCCCCCCCCCAGCAGCCATTCCAGCCCCCTTCCCTTTTACTCCCCAGCTCCTCCAGCAGCGGCCGGGCCTCGAGGGCCTCGGCGTTTGGGGTTAAATCCCTGGATTTCAATGGAGGGGGCCCCCGGGGCTGAAAAGCTTGAATAGGCCGCAGGGCTCGCATTGTGCCGGGGCTGGCGGAGGGGAGAGGTCGGCCGGGGGCATGGGAGGGCTGCCCGGCCCCCCGGCATCTCCCAGCACCGTTGCTGTGGGAACGGGCAGGAGACCTCCAGCGAGCCGCCATCCCGCACCCGGCCTCCAAAGGGCCCGCCGCCTGGGCGCATGAATGAGTTTTTGGGAGGTGGGGGCCGACCCCGGCCCCCTCCCCGTTAATCCTCGCCAGGCAGGAAGCGGGGGGCACGGCACCGACCCGGCCCGGCTTCAAGATGGGGGTTTTGGGGGGGATGACAGGGGTTTGGGGACCCCCCCGTTGATGGGTGATGTTTGGGGCCACGCTGAGGCAAATCCCGATGGGTTGGGGTTTTTGGGGTGTGGGGGAGTCCCCAAATGGCTGCGGAAATCTGGGTCCCCCACGCACTCGTTGCACCTCGCTCAGCCATCACTGCCTGGATTTATTTGCGTTTGCTGCCCAAAGTAGGGCCGCAAAAAAAAAACACGTAGGGTTTGCCCCCCCCCGCTTTTAAATAGGGCCATTCAGAGCCTCCCCGGTGTCCCCAAGGAAAGCAGAGGCCACACAAACTCGGGGCACCTTGCACGGTGCCGCAGGGTGCTGAGCAAAGCGCGCCTGGCTCGGGTTTCCTCGGCGCTGGGGTGTGTTGGTGTGGTTTTTGTTTGTTTTTTTTCAAATTCCACCCTAAAATCCGACTGTGCAGGCCTGCACGGTAGCGCTTCCCAACTTGCAGCCCTACAGAAAGGGAGCCATCTGGAAAACCCAGCGAGTCCAGCATTGCTCTGGGGTTTTTTTATTAGGCAGAAAGTAAGAAAAAAAATATATATATATATTTACAGTTTATTGCAGACGCATGTAAAATCGGTGGTAAGTTATTAAACAAAACTGAGGCTTTTCAAAGAAGCGAATCGGACTTTTTCTGCAGTTGGAGAAGGGTGTGGATGGGGGGAGGAGAGGCACTTTGCCGCGATGGGAAAGATACCGTTCCATAAAACATGTGATCACATCTCAAATATATTGTGTAATCCGCTATTATTAGGGTATTTAAGATAAAAACGAGGCTGGAGCACTTAAGTGAAACTCATCTCTCTATTAGGTTCCTCGATTCGTATTTCATATTTTACTGACTACGAATGCAGGAGGGTTTGGTGTTGTTTTTTTTTTCCTTTTTTTCCTGCTTTTTTGTGGGGCGGAGGGAGGGGTGGGATTGTCGGGAGCTTGTTCCTTGTGTTCTTCATTAGTGGAAATGGGTTTAACCCCTCGCCTGGGAGGATCGAAGAGTCAAGAGTGGAGGAATAAAGTCCAGAAGTATTAGTGTGTGCCGCGAAAGGGAGAACAGCTGGGGCCGGGAGAGAGGCACGGAGCTGGTTGCAAAAAGGCCTTTTTTTTTCTTCTTTATTTTTTTTTTTCTCTCCCTGTGAAGAATTGTGTCATTTTGTTAATTCTGATCTCTTCGAGCCATTTGGTTCTGGTTAAGCCAGACCGGGGCTGGGCTGGGTGGAAGTGCTTTTCAATATGGCATCATTTACTGCTAATATCCAGCTAAAAATATCCGTGTGTGTGTGTTGTTTTAATGGCTCTAATTCTGGAATGCGACGATGTCATTTTTTATGAGGCTAGTGTAAAAAGTCTGTTTTAATTTTTTCGTCCCTTCCCGACCTCTTTTTATCTTCCAAAAGGAGCGGAGGGAAAAGAGGAGATCGAGGCTGCTGATGCTCTGCCCCCTTCCCTCGCAAAATCCTGGGCTTGGTGTAATTTTTAGGGCGGTTTTTAAGGCGCTGGAGGTTTAAACCCCGTGCGAAGCTTTGATCCCGTCCAGGTGGAAACTCCCTCCACTATTTTTGGGTGGCGGGTCCCACCCTGGGCTGGGCAGGGAGCAGTGGCTGCGCTTTTGGCTCCGGCAGCTGCAGCGTCCCGGCACCGGCAACGCTGCGAAACAAAATACCTGCTGGGGCAAGGGAGCTACAAAATACCCCAGCCGAGATCTTTCCATTGAGCTTTCGGGTTTTTGAGGAGTGCTTTTAGACCCAGGGGTGTCTCCGTCCTCGCCAAACTTTGGAAGCTCTTCACCTGCTGCTTCTCCGTCGGAGCAGGCGGCGATGACCTTGGAGAGGTTCGGCGCTGGCAGCTTTCATGGAGTAAAAGCTGGAAGATAAAGGACAAGGGGATAACTCAGGGGCTGAAGTGGGATTCAGGCATCCCAACCGCTGCTGGTGAGCCGTGCTTTTCTCTCCCTGCCTCCTCCATCACCTGGGCCTGGCGCAAACTTTGTTTCCCCAGGGGGAAAAAGGTGAATTTTGCGATCCTTGCCGGGGGGAGGCAGCCAAAAGCAGCCTCTCCGTGCCGGCTGGTGCAGCCTCCATCTCCGTGCATCATGGGGCTGGGGGTGTCCCCTCTGTGGGCACATCCGAGGTGTGTTTTATTTACCCCCCCTGCTTCTTTTAGCCTTCCTGGTGCTCAGGAGCTCAGCTGCAGAGCAGCTCGCGGATGGGGCAGCACCAAAAGTGGGCAGAGATGGGAGCGCTGAATCTGGGGGGGGGCTTCCTCCAGCATGCTGCCAGCTTGTCCGGGTACTTCCCAGGTTTGTGGTCAGCTTTAAAAATGCTCGTGTGGAAACCAGGGTAGCTACAGGTTGTTTTATTACGGGCCCTGTGCTGTAGTGCTGCCTCATTAGAGCAGTAGTGCAGAATGTATCGAGGCGCTGGCGAAACCGCGTCCAAAATGGTGCAACGGAGATTTTTCATGCTCAAAAGAGGAAGGCAAAAAGCTAGAATAATGAAACGAGCAAAATCCAAGATTCGAGGTTCAAATCCTTCCTGCCCCAGGCATCCAGTGGGTCTGGGGGCTCTCGGTGTGAGCTGCCCCTCCATGGGGCAGGGTCACCGTCCTCTTCCTCATCCTCTTCCTCAGCCCCGAGCCCTGCTGCTCTCGAGGACGGCAAAGCCGAACGGCATCAGCTCTTGACGTAAGTGTCTGAGACATTACAAACTTTTTTTATGGGATAATTTGCTGATCAAAGGGAGCCATCCAGGAGCATGATGAATTTGACACAACCCATTCGTTCCTAATTACGGGTAACGTGCTAATGACTCTTGAATAACACCATGCAGCAGGATACAATTTAAGAAAAATCATTTTTTCTCCAGTTCGTAGACCCAGGAGGTGAAAGCACATCTGCTTTTAGGGGAGAAGACTTTCTTCCCTCTGCTTTCTTGTGTTTTGAGCCAGGAGGACAGATTGTGGACGACACCCTCTGTGCTTATCCCCCCTGGAGGGCACCTGGGGCTGTTCCTCCTGCCTTGGGGGAGGGAGATTAATGCCTGCAGGTACCGAGGGCGCCCTAATTTCTTCCAACTATCAGCTCCTGAGCGCCTTTTACCTTTGATCTTCCCCTGGTATGACATTTTCGGGGCTCCCCATGCACACCATGTCTGCAGCATCCTTTGGTCCGCGGCTGAGCCTGATTTGGGCTTTGCTTGGGATCGCTGCCAGGCGGCAGGGAGGGAGGGAAGGGGGGCAGCCGGGGAGGCCCCCGTGTGCGATTGTAAGGCCATGTCATTTTTTCCTGTAAATCTTGTAATTTCGTGCTTCAGAGCACAACAAAGTGAGGGAGCCAGCGGGGAGTGAATTAAATTCCCCCCTGAGATGCGGAGCAGGGCGGGCGGCCGGGCCCCCCGTGGCCCTGGTTGCTGGGGGCTCGGTGGCACCCGTGCCAGCCGGGCTCCTGTCCCCTCCCCGGCGCTGGCACGAGCCACCTTCTGCCACCAGTCATTTGCCAGCTCAAATAAAACTCAGCGTGGAGTTCGCAGGGACCATGGAGACTCCTAAAAACTGGGGGCTGCCCCACAGCTCCCCGCCAGCAGCGCTGCTGCTTGCTGCCTATGCAAAAAAAAAATTAATAAACCCCCAGCAAACAGGGCTCGGGGGTGGCATCGCTGATATCAGTTCTCGGAGGGTTTCTGTCCCCTCTTACGTCCCAGGGATTATTTGGGTTTAGAAAGAGAGATTCTAGGAGCAGCTCTGTCTCGTGCTTCGCTTGCACTGTAGTGAGCCTCTGCTCGGCCTTGGCTGTGTTTTCTCCACCTCCGTGCTGATTTTTGCCCAGGTTTTGGGGGACCTGCCTCACCACCTCACCCCATCCTGTTCCCTTTAGCACGGTGGCATCCGTCCCTGTTGGCCAGCAGGGACGTGGCAGCCCTCGGCACGTGGCTGTCCCTGAGCAGAGGTGACATCTCCATGCTCCAGAACCAAAGTTGCCTTTCCCTGGAGGAAAGCAGTGATGCTGTGCCCCAGGGCAAGCAGGAAAGCTCTCTGGCTGGGTGACAAGCAGCAGGCAGCTCGTTTGCAAAGCAGTGGCACCGTGGCACCGGTGTCCCCATCCCCAGCAGCGTGCAGGGCTCGCCACAACACCCGGGGCTTGCCTTCCTTCACCCCTTCGTTGCGCACAAGCCGCTTCCAGCAGCTCTGCGCCGCCCTTGCAAGCTGCAGAGGAACTTTGGAGAAAGCAAATCCCTACAAAGCGCCGTCAAACGGACACGTGGAGAGATCCTCAGAGCTCGGGCAGCCGGTGTGCACACGTGGCTGGGGTCGGTGGGTGATCCAGCACCCATCCCGGCTGGGTGCCCGGCTCTTCCCTGCCAGGAGAAGCCGCGCGGGTGCTGAGCAGCCTTAGATTGACTTCCTCCACCCTTGGCTTTTAACTGGAATTACTGTTTTCATTTCAAAAAGTAATTAAAATATCAGACCTTGAGCTGTCATAACTGTCACACGGCTTTGTGTTCCTATTACCGATGCACATCTATTACGGGTAATAACAGGGAAATAACGTGCCCGTGGAGAAGCGCGCCCTGCGCTGGGGCTGCGCCGGCTCCGCCAGCAGTGGGAGCTGAGGGGGTTTTATTTTATTGATTTCATCATTTGGGTAAAGCGAGGAGTTGGTGAGTTATTGGTCATGAAGTTCCCGAGCATCCCCAGCAGCCCTCGTGGGATGCTGGGGAAGAAGTGGTGGCAACGGGAGAGCTTTGGTGCAGGTGCCGGGGTGCCCACGCCGAGCGTGGGGGCTTGGCAAACTTCAGGGGGGTGGCATTAAAATTTGGGGCTTTGCAAGCTGGGAGTGGCAAAGCCCTCGGGGAGCTGCTAAACAAGATGCTGGCCAGGACCCTGGCCTCAGCAGCGAGGTCCAAGGCAGGGAAATTGCTTTTTCATTTGTTTTCCTTCAAATCCAGCAGCCCCCATCGTGGGCTTTCCGTTAGGGCTCCCTCTGGTTTTGAGATTTCCAGACCACAGCCAATCCCTCTGCAGCCAAAATCTCTGCTTGCTTCTAAAATTTACCTCGTTCCTCGAGCGCGCTGTCCCTGTGCAGGGGGCTTTTATCCACCAAACAAAAAAGTTGTGGCACAACCCAGACATCTTGGTGCTAAATCCATCGCGTGTGCCGTTCCCGAGCGACCCCGCCACGGGGAGAAGTGCTAAAGGGGAGCTTTGGGTGGAAAAGTGGGTAACGAGTCCTGGTGGGTGCTGCACTGAGCAGCAGTGTAAGAGGGGCACGGGGTGAGCAGGGGGGAAATAAATGGGGAAGTGGAGCGGGGCTGTGCGCTGGGGCGCGTTCACACTGCGCGCGTTGCTCCAGTTTGCATTCGGATTCATGGAGGCAGCACAGGGCCACCAGCCAGGGCATGACTTTGTTCTTAAGAGCTGGAAATGTGACGAATTAACCAGCGGCCCTTCCTCTGAATTATCCAGCAGCCCTTCCTCAGGGCACACGCAGTGATTTACGGCTGGGGGGGCGCTGACAGCCGGGGAACCCCCGCACTGTGCCACCCCCTGCCGTAATAAAACCGTGGCAGGCAGGCAGGACCACAAGGACTTGTTTGTTGGGAAATGTGCTCCCTCCAAAAAAAAAAAAAGTTGCTTTAGAAGCAACTTTTTAGAATGCTACGGGGTTGGGTTTGTTGGAGCTTTGTTCCCCCTTCCCAACGAAGCCCTTTTTGCACGGTGCCGGCCCATTCGCGTGTTCACCTGGACTCCTCTCTGCTCCGAGTCTCTTTGTGGGCTTTACCTTATGGGAAAGGGATTTTCCTTATGCTTGCTCAGTGCTGGTGCCTACGTGTGTTTCCACCAGTGGTTTTTTTTATTGATTTCCTTGGGTTTCTACCTCTTCTGCCTGTTGTGCGACTTCGCCGCGAGACACCCCTATCCCTGCGAACAAGTGCGTGTTAAGGAAATTAACAACTCAAAGGCAAACAGCCATAAAAAGGAGCGGGTTTTATCTCGGTCGCTTGTGCCGCTTGCTAAACTCCTTTGGTATCTTCGTGAACTCCATGCAGACGTGCTCACAGGTTATTAATTCGGGGTGTAATCCTGCGCTGGCCATGACCCGAATTTGGGTAGTGCCTGGGACGTTTTGGTGCTGCAGGGTGACGACCAGCGGTGTCATTAAACACACGCTCTGTCTTTAGACATGTGGGCCGTCAGCTTCAGCAAAAAATCGTGGTGGTGGCCCCGTGGAATAACCCAGACCCTTCCTGCAGCTCTCCGTTGTGCAGTTTGGGCACCCTTTGCTTGGGGCAGGGTGCGCGTGGCCGGAGGAGGGAATGGGAACGGGGCTGAGGCTGGCCCCAAGCGATGCCCTGAACGCCCGGGGGCACAGCGGGGTTTGCAATGGGATGTACTGGTCGTACTGGTGTTGCAGGAGAGCATGCCAGGGGTTCTGCCTCCTTTCCAGCCTCTTGCTCACACCCCAGGAACAAAAACCCGCGGAGACCCCATGCGGCTGCCCCCAGAGCTGGAGGGCGAGCGTGCCCAGAGGGAGGAGGAGGAGGAGGAAGAGGGATGAAGGCATGGGGAAAGGGGGGGCCTCTTCCTCCTGCCCACCCCAGTGTGTCTCTTTTGCAGGCTCTCCAGGTGGCACGCCAGTTCCTGCTGCAGCAGGCCACGGGGCTGAGCTCCCCCAGCAGCAATGAGGGCAAGCAGCCGGCGGTGCAGGTGAGCCCCAGGGACCTCCCCCTGCTTTTTTCGGGAAGGGCTCGGCTGCAAACTGGTGCTGATGCTGGGGGGGGGGCAGCGCAGGCACCAGCACGCATCGCCTCCCCCTTCGGGATGGCCGCAGCGCGCCCACAAAGAGTTAAATCCCCTGTAAACCTCCAGAAATTTGTTGTGGTTTTTGTTTTTTGTTTTTTGTTTTTTTTTAGTGTCGGCCCCAGGCTGCATGCACATCCCTTTCCTTTAGGTTTCCTCTGTAAGAGCAGCACGGGAGGGAAATGCTGTTGGGGACCAAGGTTGTGTGTTTTTTTGGGGAGACGGGGACCCTTGGTAGCCCACTTGGTGGCCCATTTGGTGGCCCATTTGGTGGCCCCCTTGGCCTCAGCACGGGGTCCAGCGTTGTGTGGGGCTGGAGGGACCATTGGGGTCCCCACCGCGTGCTGCTGTGGTGGGAAATGGTGCAGGGAAAGGGTGATGGAGGGAAGGGCTGGCTCCTGGGGGTAAGAGCAGGGGGTGCCGTGGGAGAGGACGTCGTCCTCGTGCAGGGGATGGCCGCTGGGACGGGGCGAGGACCCATCTGGGGTGGGTTTTAGGGGATATGGAGAGGAAAACCCAGCTTTGGGTGGGCACAGCACCCACAGGCTGCACCCTGCACCCTTGGTGGAAGGGGAACCGTCCTGCTGCTCCCTCCCTCGGCCAGCCAAACGGGGCAGAAAACAGCGAGAAAAGGGGCAGCGAAGGGGTATGAACCCGGAGAGGGGGCCAGGCGGAAAGAAGCAAAGCCCGAGCGAATGGGAAGTGACAATTTAAATAGCTGTGCGGAGGGGCTCTCCCTTCAGGCTAATTAAATTTATCGGAGAACAGCAGGTTACCTTATTAGAGCCACGTGGGCTTAATTAACAAAGGAAAGTAATTAGCACGCGCGCTCTCAGAGCTGGAGGTCCTGCCCATGCCAGGCGCAGGCAGCGGGGAGGAGGCGAGCGGGGCTGGGGCTGGGCTCCTCTCCTCCCCAAACCTGGGGGATTAAAGCTCCCCCCGGCACGCTTCCCATTTATTTCTCTCCGAGCTGCAGAATTGCATCTCGGATGCGAGTCTGAAGTTGCTTTTCCCCCCCCCAATATCACCGGGTTGGCTTTTTGGGGGGGGTTAGGGGCTGCCCCCGTGCGCCCCTGTGCTCCTGGCCGGCAGCTGAGACGCGTGGCCTTGCCAAGCTCTGTTTGGGGGAAATATGAATTTCCCCCAAAAATTCATGAAGCGGCTTGATTTTGGCGTGTGTGAGGTGCTGGTGGAGCTGTGTGGATGCCACCCTGTCCTCGCTGGGACCGGGGGAGCCCCCTGTGCCCCCAACTTGCCCCGAATGGGGGGACCCGCAGGGTTGGGAAGCACCAGGGAAAGCCGCAGCTGGGTCTGAGCAGCGCTAATTACTCAGGGCTTCTGCGGCACACAAACCAGGCGGCTTTTTTCCAGCAGCGTTTTCAGGAAGGAAATGCAGTCACTGCATGGAAAATATCTGCGAAGGACAAAGGCAGTAAGAGTGAAGTCAGATTCCGGGAACCGGCGCCCCGCTCCCCGGCCGCGCTGCGCCCGCAGCCTCCCCGGCCCCCCGGCGCCTCCCCGTGCCCTCGCCTCCCTTCTCCCACCTCCGTCCGTCCGTCCTGGCCGTCCTGCCGTCCATCTGGCCCGGCTTTGCCAGAGTTAACTGGATCTGCCGCCCTCTTTCACCCCCCCACCCCCCCCTCCTCCCTTTTTTTTGTGTTGCAAAAGAACTTGTGAAAGTTGTAGACGTGAGTCAGAAATAGCTCATAACTCAGCCGCCGGCCTCTTCCTCCCCCTGCCCGGCAGCTGGAGCGGGATCTGAACGAGGGGAGATAGAGGATTAAGCAGGCTCCTTTGAAAGGAAGTTTATCTGACGGCCGTGGTGTGGATGAGACTGGCCAGGACGGCCGCTCGGGGAGGAGGAGGAGGAGGAGGAGGAGGAAGGCTGGCTGGGAGGAGAGCGCCCAGTATCCCCGATAACCGCGCGAGCCGGTGGCTGAGCCTGCAAAAGGACCAAGTGCTCGACTTCCACACCACCAGGGATTTTTTTTTGGGGGGTGAAGCTGGCTCGTAGCCCCCCCAGCTCCCCGGTGGAGCATCCCCGCAGCGGCCCCGTGCCGAGCACTCAGACCCCAGGAGCCCTGCGGGGTCCCCGCTCTCACCGTGCCCTCGCTGCCACCGTGCCGAGGGGACGGGACGTTTGTGGGGCACCACGCCAGCAGGAATATTAATGACAGTCGGCAACGGCACGCTCCTAAAAACAAACAAGGAGCTGCTGGGCTCGATAGGGATCTTGGGTTATGGTAGGGTTTTTTTTTTTTCCTTTTTTTTTTTTTTTTTTTAATGTGAACCCTCTCTGCCCCCAGATGCCTGGAGGTGTAGCTGTGCGCCGAGCCCCGCAGCTGACGCTGGGACTGCAGCTGCGCCTGAAAAAAAAAAAACAAAAAAAACAACACCCTGAAACGTTTTTTTAAATGATTCGGTTTCCTTGCAACTTCAAAACCATTCGGCTTGTCGGCGGAGGCTGCCGGAGCCCCGTGGCTGAGGGCTTTGCCGGGGTGGTTGGCGCGGTGCTCCTCCTGCATGAACCTGGGGTGTTCGGGAGCAGGGAGGCTGCACGTGCCCGGAGGATGCTGTGGGGTTTTGGTGCTGGGCCACTTTCTGGCTCTGAGACGCTGCTGAATCACAGGGTGTCCGTGGAAGTTGGCTTTCTGGGGTCCCTTGCGCACGGATCTGGGGTCTCCAAGCCACCGGCGAGCGACTCGCTGCGGTGACAGAGCCTCTGAAAGGGGAGAAGGGACGAAGGGCGCCGAGGGAAGGGGCGAGGAGTTTGGAGCAAACTGCGGGAAATTGCTTTTCTTTTGTCTGCTGTGGCGGGGAGGGCAGCGGAGCGGAAAAGTGTATTTTGTTGATTTGAAACTTGAGTGAAATGGGTAATGAAGACAGATCAATACCAGCCCTTCTGCGTTCCCATCCAGGAAAAAAACACGGCAGCCCGGCCGGCTGGGCTCGCGCCGCGCTGGGTTTTCCATTCGAACTTGCGGCCCTGGGGTCCGTCCCCTCCTCACCCCCACTTCTGCCCCTTTTCCTTCCCAAACCCCGGCTCTCCCTGCCCGGGAGCCCCCTTTCCACCACCGCCGCATCCCCCAGCCAGCTCCTTTCAACTTCCAGCAACTCGCAGCCCAATTATGCGCGATTAGTGCTCCCCGGCGGGGCGCGGCGCTAATGAGGATGCGCGTCGGGTTGCGCACGCAGGGGATTGATTCCTCCTTTTCTTCCCGTGCAGCTGGACAGCGGGGGCAAGGCCCTAATGCCGTGCTCTGACCCGGAGGGCACAGCACCCTGTCCTCCCCGGGGGCATTGCACCTCCCGGGTGGGCACAAAATAACCCCACAGCCCCCAAATCCAGCCTGAGCGTGGAGCTGGGGGTTCCCTCGCAGGACTGCGCGTGTCCGATTTCTCTCTCCCCAGCCTGGTGTAAATCTGGCTGCCTGGCCACGGGCACCCGAAGCTCTTGCAGATGGTTGGAGCCCGCTCGGCCTCGGGGTTTGTGGTGCAGGATCAGGGCTGGGGGCTGGAGGGGATGGGTGCAAGCACCTGCTCGCCCCACCCATGGGAAGTGGGTGCTGGGGGGTCCACCCGGGTGTTCGCTCTCATCCCTGGCCCCCGACAGCAGCAGATGCAAGGCTGCTCTTGGTTGTGGCTCCTTCCCTCGCTCCTCCTGCCATTCCCAGCTCCCTGCCTCCCGAGCAGACATCCCGGGCTTGTTTCTGTTGGTTTTGGATTTGAAATGGGTGCTTAAAAAAAAAGACAAACAGCGCCAGCGTGTTTGCTGTTGTTTCTAATTGGGAGTTAAAACCCGAGATTAGATCAGAGACAAGGATGCGCAGCGCCTTGGGCTCTGCGGGCAGCGGGGAGCTGGCGTGCGCCGTGCCACAGCGGGACGAGAGCTTTGCTCTGTCCCCACAACCCCCCAGGTCAAGAAGGTGGCAGGGTTTGGGACGTGCTTGGAAATGGGGCTATAGGTGTGGAAACCCAGACTCTACCTCCCAGGTGGCCAAGGTGGCTCCTGGTGGGAGCGATGGCTCGGCGTGACAGTGCTGGAGGGTGCAGGGATGCTTCGAGGCTGAGCCGCTGGGGGGATTTTGGCACTCCGGGGGGGTTTCTGGCAGGCTGTGGGGTTTCTGGCACTCTGGGGCTGCCGGGGGCTCCCCTGGCCCCATTGGGAGGTGCTGCGAGCAGGCGGCCAAGCCCAGCCCAGCCTTTGGTCTGCGGCATCCCTCGCTCTGCCTCATCCCCCGAGCCGGCAGCGGCGTTCCCCTGGTACAGAGGACGGCGCGTTCCCTGCGATCCGCTTCCTGTAAAAAAAATAAAATTAATAATAATAATAAAAAAAAGGCATCGCTCCCCAATCCCGCTGCATTTTACGCCCGGCCAAATCCCGTTTCGCGCAGCCGGCTTTGGCAGGGCTGCTCCAGGCTTCCAGCGAGCGCCGAGCTCCCCCTTTAATACCCGTCTTGTTTTCCACCCGCCGCCTGCTTTATCCGCCCCCTCGCCGGCCGCCCCTGTCCTCTGGCACGGCGGGATTACAACCCCGACCGCCTGGAAAATCACCCCCTCGAGATTGTGTTCGCGAATCGGAGATACAGCGTCGGGGCTTTTTTGTGAGGCAGCCAAAGCTGTTAGTAAGCAGTTTTGTGGGGTGGCAGGAGGCCAAGGAGTGAGTCAAGCCCTTCTCCAGCGCCGTGTCTGGCAGATGCCCGCTCGTCGCACGCCGCCCGCGCCGCTCACGGAGAGATGCAGCCGGGGACGAGCCCCGGTGCTGCTCCACTGGGTGCTGTGGGGTCGGTTCCCAAAGTGGGGGATGCAAAAGAAGGGAAAACCCCCAAATTCTGCTGCTGGTGTTGCCTTAGTGTGGGTTTGGGGCTGCGCAGAGCGGTGTGGGTGCCGCGGCTCGTCCCGCGTGCAAGGTTGGGCTTTGCTGCGTGGAGGAGACTTTGCTGCTGGGTGTGTGGGAGATGAAAAGCCAGCTTGGTGAATGCTCACACACTGTCCCTACGGTGTGTTGAGCTCCTCAGCACCTTCCCTTTGGCCCTCCTGGGGGTGTTGGACCCCAAAATCCCCCCTACACCTGGGCTGCCCGTCCCCAGTTGCAGTGGAGCTCGCTCACCGTGCGCCTCCCGCAAGCACCCCAAGCACCGGGGTGCACTCCTCGGCGCACCGGGGGCTGCCACATGCTGTCCCCCCCCTCCGGAGGGTCAGCAGCCAGCGGGTGCCCCCGGGGGCTTTCGGCCAGGCTGGGGGGAGCCGTTTCCTCGGGGTCTCTGTGCCAGGCAGCAGCTGTCACCGTCCCCACGAGGCGCTGGAGGCAGCTGGGGCTGTAACCGGATGAGCGACCGCAGCAGGAGCGAAAACTTGCTGCATGCGGGAATTTCCCGTTTTGCTTCGAGTTCCTGCCCTCCCTGGAAACCTCGGCGAGGAGGGGGGCGTTGGCAGCGGGTGGGGGGAAATTTGTCCTTGGCCAGCAGGACTCGGGGAGCCGACGAAGGTGCCGCGTGCTGCTGCTCCTGGCACCCGCGTGCGCGCGCCCCGTTCACACCTCGGCACCGCCGCCATTTCCCCGTGTCAGCCCCGCATCTGAGCGCAGAAAGAAAAAGCCATTTAATGCAGACAAAGGTTGTATGAAAATATAATTCTGCTTTTGTTAGCAGCCATCAAACTCTAAAAAGCGTCGCTTTTGTTTTCTTGTAACATTGTGAAAACCTCGTGTCGGATCGAGAGCTGGGGCCCTCTCGACTAATCGCCTCTCCTTTGTGTTTTTAGATTATAGGGGCAATTAGTGTTGTCAAAACCTCTGGCAATTCTCTTTGCTCTTGACAGGGTGTCAGTCCGTTGGGCGAGAAATGGAAGGTGTTATAACTCTCCGGTAATTAGGATGCCTCCGATTTGAAAATGCCAGCAAACGTGTACGAGAGGCCGCGCGGCGCCGGGGGGCGGGGAGGCAGCCCGGATGGGGGGGGGATGCGGATGAGCAATTAATTAGGGGCTCTCATTCCGAGCACGTTGCCAGCTGATGAATTGGCAAAGGGAAATTAGCAGGATGCTTAGCTCCCGGCGAGCGGGCGCGGACCTCGAGCACGCTCGCCGTGCCGGTGCCGCCGCGTGGGCTGCCGTCCCCGCCGGCATCCCTCCTGGCCAGATGTTCACCGAGTGCTGTGCACAGCTGTCTGCCGGCACCTGGCCGCCCTCAGCACTCGTGCACGGAGATGGAGCACCCGAACAGCAGCTCCTTGTCTGTTTTGCAAGGGGGATTTGCCGTGGTTTGGGCTTCTCTGGCCGGAATCGGTGCTGCTGCAGCCGGCGTCGACGGTTTTGCTGCAGGCGCTGGGTTTTGCAGCTCTGTGCTGGGGATGCTCCTGGTTTTATAATTCTTGGGATGGGATAGTTTGGTCGGTCCCTTTTCTGCGTGGAACGGGGAGTCTAATTTAGGGTGGCCAGCATCCCTGCAGGGACACCAGGGCAGCGGCGAGCTTCGTGCCCTGCAGGCATCCCCATCGCTGCCACCCAGGCTGGTTTCACCGAGGGCGCCCCAGCAGCAGCCCTGGGTGTGAACAGGCAGCAATTAATAAATAACTCGGACCCGGCGGCAGCTGGGGGGGCTCGCCGGTGACAAATGGGCCTCGGCCCGCTCGCCTCCCTCCAGCAAAATGCCTGAGTAAACAGATAAGCCGCTGCAATCTCCCTTGAAGGTCAGCGCGCAGCGGCGCGGCCCAACGCCTGCCACGGGGTGCCGCAGGGGGAAGGCGGGTCAGGAGCCAGGGGGCTTTGGGCATCGCTCGGGAGCCCTGGGGCTGTAGGATCCCAGGTTCTGCTTTGGGATTTGCTGGGTGAGCTGGAGCCAGTGGCTTTGTTTCTCTGTCTCTTGGTGCCTGACGTGTTGGGATCCTCAAGCGGAGGGACGAGGCGCCTGGCGCTTGGCTTGCACGGGGGAGCCAGGCTGCATTACGCACTGACAGCAGGGCCGTAACCCTTCCTACGGGCTGGAAAAAGGGACTGGGGCTGGTTTCAGGGTCACGGGGGCTGCGTAAGGGGGGCCGTGTGCCTGCGCCGAGGAAGGCGGCGTTGCCCCACCTGGGCAGGACCTGCTCGCGGCCAGCCTGGGATCCGTCACCGACACCTTCCCCGCGTCGTCGCGGGGGCGTGCGCCCGCGTTAGGCTGACCAAAAGGCAGGGGCTGGCAGGTTTTCTGAGCCCTCTCTACGCTTGGCACGGTAACGAGGTGAGTTACTGGTGTCAGCTGGAGGTGAAGCTTTGATGTGCCTGCGGAGAACCTTGGTCACCTCTTCCTCTGCTGCGCAGTTATTTGGGTGAGCGGTGACCTGCCCTGCTTCCCGCGGCGCTTCTCTTCCCCAAACCTTAAGGGAAGGAGCCCAGTCCCAGCTCTCAGGGGCTTTTTGTGCCCTTGCAGGAGAGGAAGGGGCTGGGGTTGGGGTTGGGAAGCCAGGTGCCACTGGGTGCTCTCGATGCCCAATTCCTGCAGTGGTGAAGGAAGCGTCTCCGTGCCATCGCCACCTCCCCCCCACATCCCCTGCGGTGGCCTCGGCATGCCCAGATGGGGGAGGCGTGGTGGGAGCGGGTCAAGCAGGTGGCAGAGGATTTAGGGACGGGAGGCATTTGGGGAAGGCTTTTGAGACTGGAACGGGGAGCCTGGCAGGGTGATGCCACCCTGAGCTCCCCAGGCCTGGCGTGACGTGTCTGTCTCTCCTCTCCGCAGGTCCCCGTGTCCGTGGCCATGATGTCCCCGCAGATGATCACCCCGCAGCAGATGCAGCAGATCCTCTCCCCACCCCAGCTCCAGGCCCTCCTGCAGCAGCAGCAGGCGATAATGCTGCAGCAGGTAAGGCTGCTCCCACCCCGGCTGGGCATTGCCTGGGTCCTGCCACACCATTTCTTTTCCCCTTGAGTGCTGGAGCTCAGTTGGCACAGGCAGAGGGTCTGGAACCCGTCCCCTGGGGCTTCTGTTCCCCCTGTGTTTCCCTGAGGATCCCCAGAGTGTCCAGCACCAAGGGGTGAAGGGAGCTGTGATGGTGCACAGCCGGCTGCAATTTGGGATTTCAGAGCACACCAAGGGGCCAGTTTGGGGCTGGCCGGTTCCTGGGGAGGGCTGGGAGTTGGGGTGGCTGCTGGAGAACTCCCCATGGGTCAGGATCCAGACCTGGGTTTGCCTCTCACGGCTTTCCCCCGCGTCAAAGGAGTGGGGAGGGAAGCAAAGGGAGGCCAGGAAAAAAAAAAAACAAAAAACACAAAAAAACAACCCCAACCTCCGAAACAAAGCAGGGCTGCTTGGGTAAACACCTCCCGCTGGCGGGAGAGAGGGAAGGAGAAATCCCACAAGCATCCTCCACACCCTTCCTCCTGCCTCCAGTACCTGTTTACTCCAAACAGGCTGATAAGGACTCAAGGTTGGCCCCAGGGAAAGAACAAAGGGTAAACACTACCCTGGGTGGGTCCTTCTCCGAGCCTCTTTGGAGCCGGATAAAGAAACACGTTTGACTGCAAATTAAACAACCCAGGCCGGAATAGCTCGCATTCTCCACCAGCAGAAAACCAAACATCACACCTCTCACCCCTGACCCAATGTTCCCGCAGCCTCGCTCGACCATGTTGCAGAGCCCCGGCTTTGATTGGCTTTCGGGTAAACACCGAGCCTTTCCAAACCTGTTCGCCGACAGAAAAAGCAAAGTTGCTGCTGTCAGCGCTGTCAGCCCCGAGCTGATAAAGGCTTCCCGGCATCCAAAGGGGCATTCCTGAGCCGCCGCCGTCGCCCCTGTGCGGGGCGAGGGCTGCCTGCCTGCGCTGACCTCCCCGTGCCTCCGGCCCCTCCTGCGCGCAGCAAATCCAGCCGCAGGAGTTTATTTTGGGGCCGGGGTGAGAGCATCCCCCCGTGGTGATGGGGGCTGGGAGCCCTCCCTGGTGGTTTGTTTCGGGCCGTTTTCCCAGCTCGGAAGATGGGGTGCTGCGAGGACGTGGGGTGTCCGCGCTGTGAGAGCCACGGCCGGGTGCCCCAAGGTCCCCCCCGTGCCCGCAGAGGGGATGGGGCAACGTCTGTGGTGCTGCTTGTGGGGTTGCACCAGGCAAAGCTGTGCCCACCGGGAGCCCCCCCAGTTCAGCAGCACTTTTTATGAGGTGTTTGGGGCATCTCTCCCTAAAAAAATCCTGCTGCAAAGGAGCTGCTCGCCTCCTCGTCTCTGCCCCATCAGACAAACCCCCCCAAAACAGCTGGAAAATCCCCAGGGTGCACGTTCCTTCCTTCAGCTGGGGCTTGGGACCCCCTCAGTGGGTGATAGACAAGTGGAGGATCCCAAACCGGTGGCACCAGGCAGGGTAAAAGGCACAGCAGGTTGGGGATTTGCTGCGCTTTGGGGGATTTTATTTGCTGTGGGGATCCGGAGCGCTCGGGAGGTTCTTGGAGTGGGCTCCCAGGTTTTGGGATGGCCTCGGAGAGGGGCTTTTCCTCTGAACTCGAAGCCAGGAGCTGATGGGAGGTGGTGGAGCTCCTCACAGAGGGCTTGAAGCAAAGCCCCGGGAGCTGGTGGGCATGGGGTGGCACCGGGAATGGGGCGGCACCGGGCACGGGGTGGCACCAGACACGGGAAGCCAAGCGGGTGTTCCTGCTGCTGATCCGTCCCGCTCTCTCTCTCTCCTCCCCCTCTCCCTCCCAGTTGCAGGAATACTACAAGAAGCAACAGGAGCAGCTTCACCTGCAGCTATTGACACAACAGCAAGCTGGAAAGCAGCAGCCCAAAGAGGTGAGCTCACGCAGATGGGTGCTGGGCCCAGCCTCCGGCTGCCATCAGATCTGGCTGCGAATGAAAGGGGGACCAGCAGCAAAACAACAAGGCGTGTGCGGATCCTGGCAGCCGGCTGGGAGCCGACAGGGGATGTCCAAGGGGACGTGGGGCACGGTATCGGCCCCCCCGGGACACAGGGGGGCCCCCCAAATGCTCCTTGTAGGGTGAGGGCAGAGCGGGCTCTCGGCACGGCTTGGGTCGGGCGGCGCAGTCCTGATCTAACCAGCGCGGCAGCAGCCTGGCAGGTAGGCAGGCAGGGCTGGTCAGGTAAGAACCCAAAACAAGGCTTTTCGTGCCAGGAAAGGCGGTTCTGAAGAAGCCAAGGCACTGTGTGAAATCGCAGCGTTTCCAGCAAGGAGGTTTTCTGGAGGGAGAGGCTCGGGCAGGAGCTGGCGGCAGCGCGCAGCGAGCGGTCGGTGGCGCTGTGCCGTGCTGGGCCCTTGGCTGGGGAGGGAATTTGGGGATATGGGAGCGTTTATGCTAGCAGGATCGCATCGATCTTGTATAATAACTCCATTCCCACAATAGGTTTTCCTGTCCCTGACCGTAGGAACACACTCAGAGCTCTTCCCCTGGGCCCACTTTTGGGGATGCGCTGGCATGGCGTTGTGGGGTCAGCCCTGACCTCCAGCAGTCAGACATCGCCTCTCCCTTTGTTTTCTTCCCAAACCCCAGATATTTTCACCCCTCTCCTCCCTGATCAGTGCACCTGGTGCTGTAAGGGGGGGTTTTGCGTGGTGCTGTGCCTGCAGCATCGCCGTGGGGCCATCCCTCAGCTCCTTCCTTGCCCCATGGTGCAGGGGGACGTGGACCCGAGCTGCTCAACCCCTGTCCCTAGCTCAGCATCAGCACGTGATTGTACTGGGGCCATGTGTTGCAACCTCAACTCCTGGAAAACCTCCCCGATTTAAGCAAATTGCATTAAAAAAAAAATAAATCCCATAAATAAATCTTTGAGGAAGAAAGCGCTGAAGCCCGTGCACGACTTCAGGCTGCAGCTTGCGAGCGCGCGCGTCGGCGCGGGGCGAGCGGGGAGCCTCGAGCGCCTCGGGGTCGTGCTGGAGCCCACTCGAGCCTTCAATAGGCTTTGACCCGGGCTTTCATTGCGGGCTGTTACCGTATTTACGCAGTGTGTGCGGGGTCAGGCTTTATCGGAGCCATCTCCAGGAGCTGGAGGAGCTGCTTGCGCTCCAGGAACGGGGGAGGCATAAATCTGGGCTTCCTCAAGGACTTCCCTCTTGGCCGGGGCGATGTTAGATTGCAGCAACTGGCTAGGAGGTAATTAAGCTCCTCCAAAGGGCTCGCGGAGCGGGCTCCTGGTCTGAAAAGCTCGTGTTTGGATGAAACAGTACAGGGGAAGCAAGAAATTTATCTGCTGAGAGTGTCGGAGCAGGCTGGAGGGCAGAAGGGGCGCGCAGGGGTGCTGCGTGCCCGGCTCCCCGCACCCTGAACAAAGAGCGAGGGGTCCCCGGGGTGCCTGCCACGGCATCCCCCCTCCCCAAAAACCAGGGCAAAGAGGCAAAGCATCCCCCAGACAGCTCCGAGCTGCTCGCGGGAGGAGAGCATCGCGTGAAAAGCGGCCCTGGCCCCATTCAGGGAGCTCTCCTTGGCTCTGGGCAGGCGGATCGGCCCCGGGGGGGCTGCGGCGAGCCCCGTAAAGCGGGGTCAGCTCCCCCCCCTGCGGGTTCACCCGGCTGCTATTAATAAAGCCTGCATCTGGCAGCCGCGCGCGCCTGCTGGGAGCGGCAGTGCCGTCGCTTCCCCCCCGACGGCGCAGGGGATCGCTGGCGTGTCTGGGATGCCGCCGCAGAGCCGCTCTTGGCCGGCCTTGGGCTCCTTCATGGAAATCCACGGCGGTCTTTAATTACAGGCCGCCGCGAGGTTTGTAAACCCGGCGCGCTCTGCTTTCCCTCTTCTGATTCCGAGGGCTCGCCTCGCCGTGGCTGGATGCCGGCGGCTCGGCTTCGGAGCGCCGCGGGGGGAGCAGCAGGTGGGCACGGCGGCGTGCCGGGAGCCGCTGGCAGGCTGCGGGGGAGCAGCAGCTCAGATCTCTCCCCGGCAGGAGCCCCCGCGGGGAAAGTGGGGAGGAGGGGGGGAGCAGGAAAAGCAGGGGAGCAGAGGGTGGAAGCGTGTCGGGAAGCGCCCGTCGGCAGCATCCTGGCCGGGAGGATGCAGGGGGGTGCTCGGCGTGTGCGGCTGGTGGGAGCCGTGCCACACCGGGGGGGTCTCGGGGCGAGCAGGGCAGCAGGCTGGGACATCGGGGGGACAGCTGTGGCACGTCCCAGCCACCCCATAGCCTTTTACCACGTGGCTTTGTAAGGGTGAAGGCACAGCCCCAGCAGCACCCTGGGTGCAGCACAGCACCGGGACGGCTCCGTGCCGCCCCTTAACCTGGTGGCAGGGGGCTGCCAAGCAGCTGCCCACCCTCTTTTCCCTTTTTTCGCCCCAAACCCAGCTTGCTTCCAGCACAACCGGGTGCAGGCACCCGGCTCTCCCCGCTGCTGCCAGCTCCGTGGGGTCCCCCCAGCTCCGGCAGCGCCCCCCGAGTCCAGTGGGGCCGGGGAGGGGGGTGGCGGGGGGCTGCCTGCTGCCTGACCTCGGCGTCAGCTTAATGAACTGCTCCTGTCAGTCCCCAGTGTCACGCCGAAAGTCCTCTTGATGTGCTCATAAATCAAAGTGACGGCGCCTCTTGCCCCGGTAGCTGCACCCACTCAGCTGCGTCTAATGTAAACGGAGCACAGGGGGGGGGAAAAACGGGCTCGGAGCCCCTACCCCACGCCGGGGGGGTCGCTGGCATCAAGGGGGGACACTTCGGGGCTGAAGGTCCTAACGAGGAGCCGTCCTAACGAGGATGGGTAACTGCTTTCTGTGCGTTTTGGGGTTTTTCTCTGCTTCTCCCCGCACTGCGCCCTGACCCCCAGAAGCCAGGGGCCCCCCTCAGGAGGGCTGGGGGAGAGGAGCCGGCGATGCCGGGCTCAGCACCCATCAGGGAGACCAGGCTGGGGGGGAATTCAGGTTCTGCCTTCTCCGGAGCAAACCAGTGACCTCGCTGCTTGGCTTTTTTTCCAGTTTTTGAGCCAGGATCTAGGATGCTCCCATGCGTGGTGGTGGCTGTTCGGGCAGGATTTGGCCCTCAGGCTCGAGCTGGTTTAACGCAGCCGGGCTCAGGGCTTTGCTCGTGGTCAGACTGCAAGCCTTGACCCCAGGGCTTGCCCTATAGCCCTTAGGGCAGGTGAATAGGGTCTGCTCCTGCACCCCTGTGTGGCTGATCCTTGGGGACCCCTTGCCGTTGGGTGCCTTGGACGGGTCCCCTCCACCTACGCTGTGCTCAGCAGGTTTGAGCCCATCAGGATTTGGATCCTCCCTGGTGCCTGGCAGACAGCAGCGTGCCGTGCTGTGGGTGAACCCCAATTTTCCCCCCCCCAGAGCTCCGTGCTGAGCTCCCGGGCTCATATTTCTCCTCTGGGCCCCGTGCTCGTGGTCTGGCAGAGCTGGAAGGACGCACGCGTGGCTTTAAGCCATGCAAAGGCGCAGAACCACGCGTGGGTCCCCCATGGCCCCGGGGTGCTGTGGCTCCATCAGCAGCTGCCAGAGCTCGGGGACACCGTGCCGGGGACCCTACTGGCTTCACCCATCCCAATTTTCCCCTGCTTCCAACCGGGAAGGGCTGTGGATGAGGCAGTGTTTGGGGAGCCTGGGTTTTTCCAGGGCCGCTGGAGAGGGCGGTGGCAGAGCGGGGCAAGAGGAGGAAGAGCCCGGCCCCGCTCCGGTTTGGGGACACGTGTGTGTGTGTCTGTCACGCAGCCCTGGCCCCATTTCCTTCCCCGTATCACTCATGGCCCTGCGGGGTCACGGTCTCCAGGTATCCTCCTGGCTCCTCACCGCTCGGTGATTTTTTTTGCAGGGTTTTCTTTTTTTTCCAAGCAGAACTGGCTCGGATTCGTGCACCTCCATCTTCAGAGGTGCACGGCTGGGGGGAGACCGGAGAGGAGTCGGTCCTGGAAATGGCTCCTGGGGGGGGCTTCAGGGCAGGGAGGGCTTGGGGCATCCCTCAGAGGCTCAGAGACCAGATTTTGATGCTCTGTGCCCCGCTGAGGGCTCGCGGTCGTGCCTTACATCACAGCCCAACAGGGATTTGCAGGGCAGTGCCTGGAGCCTGTCCTTGCTCCATTTCAGAGCCAAGGCCGAGCATCAGCAGCGTCTGTAGGGTGTGGGGATGGGGGCTGTGCCTGGTGGCCGGGTTTGGGGATCATTGCACCCAGCAGGAACAGGCTGGGGGGTGCCACGGGATCCCCAAGCACCGGGCAGGGGGCTCGGGGCCCGAATCCCACAACACTCAGCCCCAGCTAGGAGCACAAAAAAATGCCATCTGGCTGGGGAGAGCTGTGGGAAGGGGGATAAGGGCAGCACGTTGGCACGGGGGCTTGGATTTCCGAGCAGGGCCCCATCCTGCTCACCACCCCCCCTCTCCGGAGCTGCAGGGCAGGGCTGGAGCTGGGGGAGGTCAGGGCGCTGCTGCCAGCCCGGCTCCTCGCAACCTGCAAACAACGTCTGAGCAAACAGAGGGGTTCAAGGGGTTACCGAGCCGCCTGCCCCGCTAATGAGGCCGGCCGAGCCCGGGGCAGCTCCCCTCTCGTGGCCGGCTCGGATTAGCAGCTGCCTTTCCCCATCCCTAATTGAATTCTCTCCCCTTCAGTTAATTCTCATGGATTTCTCGGGGCCTCCCCAGAGACCCGTCCTGCCTAACAAGTTTAGGGCTGCTTATGCCGGGCAGAGCACGGCCAGCTCACCCCCCCCCAGTGGGTGGGAGAGCCCCCCCGGCATGCTCGGGGCCGTGCCCCCCACGCGGGGGGGAAATCGGGGCTGGCGCCCGCTGGCCAGGAGCGCTGGGCGCCTGCTCCCCCGCGGCACCCGTTTTGTGCCCCCCCCCCTCCTCCCCCAAAGAGGGGCTCGTGCGAATCATTTTGGGTAAAGAGGGATTGTTTCCGTGCTTGACGAAGGGCGTTGTACATCCGGGTAGCGTTAGGATGCATTTTGGGAGCTGGAGCCCCCCTCTCCTTCGGCGGTGCCCCGTGGCCGAGCCCCGGCGTGCGGGCACCGTGCGCTTGGCGAGCGGAGCCGGCTCTCGGCGCGCCGAGCAAACCCCCCCGGCTCCCGCTCGCTCCCTCTCTTTTCAATGCCTTTTTTTTTTTTTTTTTTTTTTCTCTCTTCCCTTTTCTCCTTTTCTTCCCCTCCTCTTCCGATAGATCAAAGCCTCTGCCTGCCTCGGCCGCGAGCTTGAGCGCGGGCAGGACGATGGAGACGCGGGGCCGCGGCGCGCACCGCCGGCACCGGCAAGCCGTGCAGCCGTGCCCCCTGCTCCCCGGCAGCCCCCCCCTGCCATGCCGGCGCTAACGGGGTTTTTCTTTTCCTCCCTTTTGTCTCCCAGCAGCCGTTAGGGAATAAGCAGCTGGCGTTCCAGCAGCAGCTCCTGCAGATGCAGCAGCTCCAGCAGCAGCACCTGTTAAACCTGCAGCGCCAGGGGCTGGTGAGCCTCCCGCCCGGCCAGGGCACCGTGCCCCTGCAGACCCTTCCCCAAGGTAAGGCACGGGGCTGGGGGGCACCGGGGGACGCCCCCACGGCTGTGGTTTTTCCCCCAAAAAGCAGCGAGGGGCGGCTGCAGCAGCAAGGCCGGGAGCGGTGCCGAGGAGCGGTGCGGGCTTTGGTGCTTCCCCTACCCCAAAAGTTTGGGGGTTGAGGGTGGTGAGGGCTCCTCGGCGGGGCTGGGGGGGTCCCATTGGGTCCTGAGTGAGCCCAGCACGTGGGTGCTGCCGTCCTCTGCCCCCCCTGCTGCTGACAGCCCTGTTTTTTCTTGTTTCCCACCCCTCAGCCGTGTGCCCCTCGGACCTCCAGCAGCTCTGGAAGGAGGTCACGGCCGCCCAGCCCGTCGAGGACAGCATCAAACAAGAGGGGCTCGACCTCACCACCAACACCTCCAACTCTACCTCGTTTTCGGCCGCCAAGGTCTCGCCTCCCATTTCCCACCACCCTCTGCCCAATGGGCAGAGCACCATGCACACGCCGAGAAGGGACAGGTAGAGCCGAGCTCCGGCCCCTCAGGCTTTTATCCCCCCCCCAGAGCCATCCCCGGGGAGGCTGCAGGTCCCCTTGGTGCCTGGGGAAGGTCTCGAGGGCTGGCCCCATGTGTGGAAATCCCTGAACCCCCCCGGCTTCTTCTCCTGACGGGGTTTTTCCCTCTTTTGGGGCTCTTCCCTCTATTTTTTTTTTTTTGCAGCTCTTCCCACGAAGAGACCCCCGGCTCTCACCCGCTCTACGGCCACGGAGAGTGCAAGTGGCCCGGCTGCGAAACCCTCTGTGAGGACCTGGGACAGTTTGTCAAGTAAGTGCTGCCGCTTTTTGGGGCGAGAAGGGGCCAGCTGAGCTCACGGGGTCACCCCCAGCAACTGCAGCACTGGGGGGGGGACCCTAAAACTAGGTGCGGACCCCCAGGCTATCCAAAAGGGAGAAAACCCTGGGGAAAAAGGGAAAAACATGCCAGGCCTCGATGCTGGAGGAGAAAAGCCCCCGGCAGGAGGCGAGGGGGGCTGGCGGCTCCCTCCTGGGGGGCAGAGCAGGGGGAGGAAGAGGAGGGGAGGAAGCAGATGGCAGCGCGGCAGCCGCTGACACCGCTCGTGGGCCCCGCCGCTGACTGATTAACTCGGCTGTCGAGGAGCCCTCTGCCAGCGTCAGGGTCAAACAAATTGTTTTCACGCTTCGTCAGAGGTTTACTTAATTAGTTCATTTGCAATTAGATCTCTTTGTAGCCGGGATTTTTAGCAAAGACATCAGAAGGAAGTGACGGGCTCGCTGCTGTCCATCCCCCCCCCGCCTCCTCCCCGCTGTCTGCTCCGCGTGCTGCTGAGGCGAGGGGCATGGGGCAGGGCCTGGGCTCTGCCTCGGCCACGTTTTTGGTTTTTTTTGGGAAAAACATTTTGGATTTTTGGGTCTTGGGCATGGCAGAGGCAGCTTGGACCGCAGCAACCTCCCCGCTCCCAGGGACGGAAGCGGGGCAGAGCCCTCTGGGGAGGAAGAGGAGGAGGAGGAGGAGGTGTGAAGGCAGCAGGGGGAGGCCAGAGGAGGTGTGAAGGAGGCCGGGGGCGGCTGGGGGATGCCTGGGGGCTGTGCAGGGACCTCGTGAGCCAGGCTGAGGTGGGCTCCTTCCCCCTGACTCACCGGGTGAGCCTCGATAAGGCAGCGCCGCGGCTCTCGGGGCATGTTTGTGCGGGGCAGATGAGTAAAACTCCGCTTTGGAAATTCGGAAACCGGCGCTGGGGCTGCCAGGGGGTGTCCAAGGGCTGGGTGGAGGTGCCAGCAGAGCCCTGCCGTGCCCTCGGGGGCCTGAGGGGTTCTGCACCCATCCTACAAAGCCCCCCCCGAAACCCACCCGGTGCTTGTGCGCCAGGCCGAGGCTGGAGGAGAGACTTCATCCTGCGCCCTGGAAGCACTCGTGAGGTGTTTCTGCCCCCTCTCTGCGAATGTGAGCGTGTGTCTGGGTGTGGGACGGACACACAGAAAGCGTCCAGCCCCAAAAGCTCAGCACGGCCCCAGTGAGGAGCTCGCCTTGAACCAGGGGACCCAGCGCTTGGGGGCCTCCACGGCACGGTGGAGAGGCAGCTCGGGGAAAAAGAGCACCTCCGGGGGGCTCTGATTTATTAAAATCAGAGGCTCTGGGGGTGGTTTTCTGCTTGGACAAGCGGCCGTGCCTGGGGCCTGCAGTGCAGGAAGGCAGGAGCCCGGCGGGTTTGGCAGCCAGGCCCGGTTACCTAACTCCTTTCTGCAAGTTGGGGCTGGAAACCTCTCGCAAACAGCCCGCCGAGCCTCCCCGCCGCCTGCCACATCCGAAACGAGGGGCACTGCTCTTTGGGCACCTTTTTCTGAGCAAAAAATTGTCTTGGGCTTGGGCTTGCTTGGGAGCCGAGAGCGTCAGGAGGGGCCCGGCTGCTACCAGGGGAAGGAAAGGGAGGCAAAAACCCAAAGCCCCGCGTTTAATGAACACAAATTGCACGGTAAACACAAGGCACCGAGGCGGCAGGATGAGGAGCAACCTGGAAATGTCACCTCCTGCCTTCGGGGCTTTCCTTCGAGGGCGTAAACAGGGCCCCATAATGCTGCCTTTGTGCTGGAAACCTGCTCCTCAGGTCCCGTGGGTGCTGCTGGCTGCCTCCTGCCAGCAGTGGGGCTTCTCCGGGAATTTCAAGCTCCCAAAAAGACCTCGGGTGCTGGCCCCAGGTCCTTGGGGCTGCCGTGGGCATGGCTCACCGCCGAACCTCCTCTCGAAGGCGAGCTGCAGCCCGAAATAAGGAGATGGGGAGGAGGAGGGGCGCTGCGCTGCCTCCGTGCCTCAGTTTCCCTCCTGCTCGCCAGTTTTAGCCCTCCCTGTTCTCCTCCACAGACACCTCAACACAGAACACGCGCTCGATGACCGGAGCACGGCCCAGTGTCGAGTTCAGATGCAAGTGGTCCAGCAGCTGGAAATCCAGGTGGGTGCTGCCGGGGAGCCTCCAGGGCCGGGTGGTTTGGAGGCGATCTCCTCTCCAGCTCCACGTGCTGGGTTTTGGATGCTCCCTGCAGGAGGGGAGCAGCCAGGTCAGGGCCCTCCAGCAGGACAAGCAGCCAGCCCTGGTGTCACGGGGTTCCTTTTAAGCAGCTTTCCCCAACAGTGCCATGCTCTTGGCTGATCCCACAGTGGTCTTCTTGGTGGGCATCAGGGCATGGAGACCCTCAAACCACTCCCTGATCAATACCAGCATCCCCACATGGTTATATTGGTGTTGGAGGAAGGGATGAGCCAGCCCAAAGCACCCCAAATTCCTTCTGGGGGTATAAGGAGATGCCGAAGTCCTATAAGCCACGTCCTCCTCGGTGGTGGTGCTGAGTGCCTGTGCCCCCAGCCCTGTGCTTGCCTCGCTGCCCGTGCCAGGGGGCTGCTGGAAATCAGGCCGCTCGCTGAGGTGCCAGAGCGTGGTCTCTGGAGCCTGGCTTTGGGGTGCTATTTATGGAAAAAACGGTTCTTGAAATAGTGCTTTCCCCACCACCTCCAGGTCCCCAAAGTGCCGCGCGTAATTCACTGAATAGGGACGGGAGGAGACGGAGTGGGAGGAAACAGAGGTTTTGGAGGTTTTTCCTCGTGAGGCTTGGAAGCTGTGAAGGATGCTGGAGGGCTGGATAGGGCTCTGCACGTTGTCCCTGCCTGGGGTGGCTCATGAAGCCCCTGCTGGCGTGGGGGGGTGTAAAAAGGTGGGGGGGGGACAGGGACCGGTGTTTTCGCTTCTCTCCTGGCAGCCCCAGCTCCTGGATTTGAGGGCTGCCAGGGACTTGGAGCAGTTTGTGCCCATCAAGGTGGGCACAAAATGGGCTGTGAAGCTGGGGGGGGGGACACTCAGCAAAGCCCCCAACCCCCCCCTTTCCCCTTGCCAGGGGGGCTGCAGAGCCGCCTGCGCGGTGCCGTGCGCTCGCATCCTCTTCCCCAGCCCTCGCCGAAGCACGAGGTTGAAAGCAATTACCGGGGCTTAAAGAGGGGAGGGAGAAAAAAAAAAAAATACCTGAAGGGCTCGCAGAAAGCTGCAGAGAGGAGAGAGAGGAGAACCTGCCACCAGAGCTACCAATTATAAAGTTTTCAGCGCGGAGCTCCCGCTGTGTCGGCGGAGGGCGTCTGCATCACGAGGGGCGAGCTGTCAGCTCTAATGAGCGCTGCGACAGCGCGAAGGCATCAGAGCTGCTCCAAACTTGCTGCAAACTCTGCTCCGGCTCCTGCCTTTAACCCCTTCGTCACTCGGCCACCATGCCTTGGTTGGGAACGTGGGGGGGGGCGCGGGTTTGAGGGGGCGCAGCGGGGTGGGGAGGTGATGGGAAGGGAGCGGGTGTCAGGTCCCATCGGCTCCGCCGAGCTCAAAATCCCTCCCGGTGCCACGGCGAATATTTCACCCATCCCCACGCTGCGGGGGGGGTAAACAGGCGGCGGGGGGGGGACACAATTAAAGCGATGTCGTCCGTCCGGGTGGATGGATGGACAGATGGACAGGTGGATGGATGGATGGGTGGGCAGACGGATGGATGGGTGGGCACGCAGGGGGCTGAGCACGATGCTGGAGGGACCCAAGGGGACGGGGAGGGGGCCTGTCCTGCCCCCCCCCCAGCTGGCACGAGTGACGGCAGGGACCTGGGGAGGACAGGGAGGGACAGACGGACAGGATGGGGATGTGCTGACGGCTCACACCGTGCTGGTTCTGTTTCACAAGAGATTTTTCATCCGGCTGCACACACGGAGCTGGAGCAGCAGCGGCCCCCCCACGGCGCAGGAGCTCCCCGCTGGGGCTGAGGGGGGGGCTCAGCACCAGGCAGGAGGTGGCGGGGGGGGGCTCTGGTGGCTCACAGCCACGTGCAGGGACACTGGAGGATGCTCCCTGCGCAAAACAGGGTTTGGGGGCTTGGGCAGGTAGCGGGGGGGCATCCCCAGGGCCCCCCCAGCACCTCCTAACCCCGTCCCTCTGCTGCTTGCCTCCCTCAGCTGGCGAAGGAGAGCGAGCGCCTCCAAGCAATGATGGCTCACCTTCACATGAGACCTTCAGAGCCAAAGCCTTTCAGCCAGCCTGTAAGCCTGCGTTCCCCTCCCTGCGCCCGTGTCCCCCCCCTCCCCATATTTCCCCCCAACAGCTGCCCCTTCGGCTGAGGCTGCCCTGTCCTGCAGTTGTGTCCCTGTCCTGTGGCTGCATCCCCATCCCGTGGCTGCATCTCCATCCTGTGGCTTTATTCCCATACCACGGTTGTGTCCCTATCCCACAGCTCTGTCCCCATCCCATGGTTTTATCCCCATCCCAGGGCTGCGTCCCCATCCCATGGCCGTGTCCCTGTCCTGTGGTTGTGTCCCCATCCCACAGCTGTGCCCCCATTCCATGATTTTATCCCCATCCCGCGGCTCCAGCCCCATCCCATAGCTGCATCCCCCACTCCATGGTTGTGTCCCCATCCCATGGCCGTGTCCCCATCCCATGGCTCCATCCCCATCCCTCAGCCATGTCACACCCCCACAGCAAGCCCTGCGTTGCGCACCCCCTCCTGGCACACGGGGGGGGCTCCCGCAGCCCACCCAGCCCCGTGCCCGCCCCGTGCCGGTGCCCAGCCCCTCTCCCTTCCCGCAGCTGAACCTGGTCTCGAGTGCCACCCTCTCCAAGAGCACTTCGGACACGTTCCCCGACGGTTTACCTCATCCCCCCACCTCCGCCACGGCGCCCATCACCCCGCTGCGGCAGGGCCCCTCCGTCATCAGCTCTTCCACTTTACACAACGTGGGGCCCATCCGCAGGAGGAACTCGGAGAAGTTCTGCACCCCGATATCCTCAGGTGGGCATCGCCACGGGGCCCCGGGGACCGGCACCCTCCCCGGGTCCAATATCGGGGCCCTTCACCCTTCCCCTGTCCCCTTTTTGTCCCCCTCCCCGGCAGAACTTGCACAGAATCACGAGTTTTACAAAAATGCCGACGTCCGGCCGCCCTTCACGTACGCCTCGCTCATCCGGCAGGTGAGTGCTTCCCTGCGCCGTGCTGGTTCAGCTCCTGCTCCCAAAACCTTGCTGTGGGCAAGCTGCCCTCTCCCTGCCTTCTTGGTACAGGGGGGAGCCGAGAGGAGTCCCCAGGGACCCCTCCCCAAACCCTAAATCCCGCCCCCGGGTGCGCTCAGGCTGCGCGAGTGATGCTCTCGTCCTTCTCTCTGGTTCCCCAGGCCATCCTGGAGACCCCCGACAGGCAGCTAACGTTGAATGAAATCTACAACTGGTTCACGCGGATGTTCGCCTACTTCAGGAGGAACACGGCCACCTGGAAGGTGAGCGCAGCCCCCGCTCGGGCACGGGGCTCGTGTGTCCCTATGTGGGGTGGCCACGTCCCCTGCTGCACCGGTTTGTGCAGGCACCACCCCGTGCTGGAGGACTGGTTCGTTGCAGAGCTCTGAAATCACGTAGGAAATGATTTTATGGATAAATTCAAGCATTTTCCCCCCCCTGAAATCCATCCCTGGATTCTGGGGAGGTTTTGTCCGTGTGGTGGGATCCATCCCAGCGCCCCAAGGGCTGTGTTTTGGGAAGCAGCGGCTCTTTGCAGGGCGAGGAGCCGGGGAGGGGGGGTTGAGCAGAGCCAGCACGTCTCAGCGCCAGGAGAAGGGGAGAGAGAGGAGAGCGAGGCACTCGAAATAGCAAACAAGGTTAATGATAACCCGGGGGCTGGCGGCACGCAGCGAATGGCAGCTGGCGAAAGGCGGCTTTGGGGCTCGGGGACAGGGACGCGGGTGCTGGGCGAGGGGTGGATGGGGTGGGACCAGCAGCAGGACCCCAACGGGTGCCTTTCCTTCCCCCCCCATGGAGCTTCCCGTCGTGGTTTTTGGGGCTTTATGGTGCAAGGAGGGAGCCAGAGGGGTCCCTTAGCCCCTGTGTCCCTCTTGGAGGACCTGCGGGGTGCTGGAGGGTGCGGGCACCCCTCAGCATCCCGGGGCAGGGTGCTGGGGGTGGTTTGGGCATGGTGCAACCTGTCTGGGCTGGCACATGTGGATCGTGCAGCTTGCTGGTTGTTTAGAAAGCACCAAATTGGAGAGAATTAAAAAAAAAAAAAAACATGTTAGAGATGAAAGGGGTTATTGTGAAAAGAGGGGTCGTTACCCCAAGCAGGGAGATTGATTTATTGTCTCCCGCGGCACAGTAACACGAAGCAAAGCGACTAAAACTTAGATTTTAAGACACAAAATTGGAGCAAACAAGGTTGGGAAGGAGGAATTGGTGATTCTGGAGCCCGGGGTCCCCGTGCGTTGCTCCTAAAGAGCAGAGCCGACGGGAGCAGGAGCGGGGGTCTCGGCAGCAAACTTGGGGTGAAAAAGGAGCATTTTGGCTCTGCCGGCTCGCCCAGCTCACCCCGAGCACCTCGGTGGCCGCTGCTGGTGCTCTCCAAGTCCGGTGGCAGCCTGGAGTCCCCCTCACGGCACACAGGCAGCACTGCAAGCCCAGCCGTGCTGCACCGTGTCCCTGCTGTGCACGGGGCCCTGCAACCCCCTGAGCCCCTGCAGCCGTCCCCAGTTTGGGGACAGGATGGGAAGATTTGGGGACAGTGCGTGGGGCCGGTAGGACGTGTCCCGTTGCCCCTAGGACGGTGTCTGGCCGTGGGGCAGAGCAGGGACCACAGTGGTCTCCGAGGGGGGCTGTCCCCATCCTGTGCATTTCCCTTTTTTGCTTTGTTTTTTCCTGTTTTGTCACCAAAAGGGATGGGGGGGGATTCAGAAGGGCCCGGGGGTGGCCGATTCCCCTCGCAACTTTCCGTGCCCAAGGCCAGGTTCCTTTTGAAGGAGGGGGATGCGCAGAAAAAAGAAAAACATATTTCCTCTCCCCAAAAAAAAACATTTCGGCTCCTCCCTCGTCTCCTACCTTTGCTGCCCCCCCCCGGGATGAGGCAGGGGACGAGGGGGGGACCCCATCCCTACAGTGGGGAGGGTCCCGGGGGGATGCCCAGCGCTGCGGGGCGGGGGGAACGGGGCCGGGGGCATAAAGCAAACATCATTAGAGAAGGCAAAGATGAGAAGCAAACAGAGCAGCCGAGTCTGGCACTAAACAAACACCCTGAGAAAATACAAAAGCCACGGGAAAACCAGGCAGGAGCCCCCCCTTACCCCCCCCATATCACCTGCCCGGGGTGGCCTGAGCTTCGGTGGCACTTTGGTGACATCCACCGCCTGCCGGTGCCACCTGTGTGCCCCCTGTGCCATGGGGGGGGGGCTGCTGCTGTGGTCCGGGGGCCACCACTGCTTGGGGGGGACAGCCAGGGGGTAATTTTTCAGCCCCCCAGGTGCCAGCAGTGATTTGATCTCCATCTCAGACTGGTCCCCGATGATGCCTCGGTGGCACCGGGGTGTCCGCGGAGGGGGACACACACAGAGAGGGGGGGGACTTCAGCGCTGCCTTTAATCAGCTTTGTTTGGACGGGGAGCCCCCAGCGTGCACAGGAAGGAAGAAGGGGACCGTGGGGCAGGATCCGGCCCCGGCGGGGGGGAGGAAGTCCTGTGTTTGCTCGCCAGGGGATGGGGGTTCAAGGGCAGCAGCCGGATCCTGGCCCCGGCGCACAGACCTGGGTTGGGGGCGCATGGGGGGGCTGGGTGCTGCGTCCTCACCTCGGCTCTGGCCTCGAAGTGTTTTTTTTGGGGGTTTCCCTTTTGGGATTTTCCGTTTGGCTTGGGGTGACGGCAGCTTGAGGAGAGCTGCCCTGATGGGGGGCACGTCCCAAAGCCGGGGAGAGCGGCGGTGGCAGCGGGATGGGATGGGGGGACCCGGCTCTGCCCCACTCCGAGCATCCCCTGGGGGGCCCTGGCTGCTGGCCACAGCACCATGGCACGGCCGGGGCCACCGGTGGCCACCGTGACCACGGGGACACAGAGTCAGTGGACAGGAGGATGGAGGATTTGGGAAGGAGCCGAGCTCTGGTTTTGTCCTTAGATGAGTAAGAAAAAAGAGGGGGGGACAGCGCAATCGGGTGAGTTTCCAGGAACTCGACCACTTCCCAGCACGGGGGGTTCGGTCCTGGTGGCTCCTTTCGCCTTGTTGTGTTGGCCGCCTCCTTTGTTTATACAGCCCCCGTCCGACCTTTTAAATTGCTGTTAATGTTTTAGCGTAACGAATTAGTCTCTCATCACGAATCAGGACTCGAAATAAAAAAAAAAAAAAAAAAGAAAGAAAGAAAAAAAAAAAAACCCTCCGAGGCCAACTTCCTGAAATTGGGGTCATTCTCATTTGCAAGGCAGAGAATCTGAGACCCTTAATGCAAGGAAATTTATTCAAAGGCAGAGCCCCGGCGTGATTAGGCCCTTTGTAATTATAGCTCGGAGAGATTCCACTCCAGCCTCCTGCCTCCCTCATGGATTAGCAAGTGAGTCGGAAAAATACACAGGATTTAATTAGAGGCAAATTAAAATTGGTAATGAAATAGGGGCAGTAGCAAATGGCAGGGAGTTGGAAGGGGAAAAGGGAGCTGGTATCTCTCGGGGCTGCGCTGTCTGCCTACGTGTGCCTCTCTTTATTTTACATTTAGAAATGTAAAGATGGGCGACGTAAAGAAGAAAGGGAGGGAAAGGACCAAAAAAAAAAAAGGAGGGAGGGTGAGGAGGGAAAGAAAAGAAAGGAGAAGATCAGCCAGCTTCGCTCAGCATCTCCCAGCGAGCTGCGGCGGAGACAGTGGCCGTGCCCCGGGGTCCTTGGTGCCGTGCCGTGTCCCTTGTCCCTGTCCCTCATCCCTGTCCCTTGTCCCATCTTCCTCAGTGCCTGGCATTGGGCCAGGGTTCACAAAACGGGGCCGTGGCTTGTGTTTGGCTCAGGACCTTGGTTCCCAAAACCCTCCGGGTGCCCACAGGGCGAGCGTTTCGCCGCAGCCCCGGGTGGCTCTGCCGCCGCCAAGTTGCAGGTGGCCGTGGTGGCACCACCAGGGGCTGGGGGAGGAAGAGGAGGAAGAGGAGGAGGTGGCGGGGGGTGGGCAGCAGGGCGTGGGCTGTGCTACGAGCTCTGACACCTCCTGCACCCGCAGAACGCCGTCCGCCACAACCTGAGCCTGCACAAGTGCTTCGTGCGCGTGGAGAACGTCAAGGGAGCCGTCTGGACCGTCGACGAGCACGAGTACCAAAAGCGAAGGCCACCAAAGATGACGGGGTGGGTGCGGGTTTGGGTGTCCCCCCCTGGTGCCGAGCTGGCACGCCTCGGGGCTAGGGGCGCTCAGACGGGCATGGGTCTGCTTTGTGTCTTCTGCAGGAGTCCGACTTTAGTCAAAAACATGATTTCAGGACTCGGTTACGGAGCACTTAACGCGAGTTACCAGGTGAGGATGCTCTGGCTCGTCCCCAAACCCGGGAGCATGCGGCCAGCTGTGCCCCAAAAGCAATTTCACCCCATTTGCCCATCTTGGCTGCAAAATCCCATGACCCCCATCACATCCCAGCAAAGCACCAAGCCTCTGCTTCTCCGTAGCAACCCCATTTTGGGGCGATTTCTCCCCTTGCCCCCACTCGCCCCTAGCCGGAGCCACCCCTCGAGCCGCTTTCTGTTGCAGGCTGCGCTGGCGGAGAGCAGCTTCCCCCTGCTGAACAGCCCCACCATGATCAACACCAGCTCCGCCAGCGGGATGCTGCACGTGGGCCACGACGACGTGAGCAGCACGGTGGAACAGGTCAACAGCAACGGCAGCAACAGCCCCCGCCTGTCCCCGCAGCAGTACAGGTCCGCTGGGGGGATGAGGGACACCCGTGTCCCCTCTGGGTGCGAGGGGAAGGAGGGTTTGGGGTTAAAGGGTGGTGGTAGCGTGGGGTTTGGGGGTTTGGGAGCTGCTCGTTGCCTCCTGTGGTTTGTGTCCCCCTGGGAAGGGGCAGCACGGGGTCGCCGAGAGTGGGTGACCCTCTTGCTGCGGCCATCGGGACCCCGTCCCCAAGGCTGAAGGCTTTCAGCCCCGCTCTCCTCCCTCCCAGCAGCCACCCAGTGCACGTGAAGGAAGAACCAGCCGAGGCCGAGGACGACAGCAGGCCCGTCTCGCTCCTGGCCACCACCAACCAGAATGTGACGATTGCCGACGACAGGGACCTGGAGGAGGAGCTGCCGGTGGAAGACTTGTCCTAAGGACCCCTTCCTCCCGCCCGAGGGGCGAGCGCGTCCCCACCCTGTCCCTCCTGGAGACACAAAGCCACGGCTCCCACCTCCCCAAGGTGACCTCCGGCGCCGACCCGTTTTCTTCAAGGCACTTCCACAAAGCAAAAAGGTTTCCAGAAGGGTTTCCTCGGTGCAAGCTGCCGCTGCCGGCGCGTCCCCTCCCCGGCTGACAGGTCCCCGGCGCGGGGAAACGTGCAGCGAAAACGAGAAACGAAAGACCCCCAGAGGTGAACTTTGTCTCCCTTCCTCCCTTGGTTAGTAACTGGCGAACGAGGATGGTAGGTTGTTTCTGTCCGAAATTGTCCCTCCTTCCCTCCCCGTGCCCCGAGGAAGGCTCCTCCGTCCCCTGGCCCCGTGGCGCGTGGCGGGGGCCGGCACCACGCAGCTCCAGGACGTCCCCTGCGCACCCCGTGTGCCACCCTCTGCCATCGAGCACCCCGAGGAGGCCGGAGCCCGCCCTCGAGCCCCGTTCCCCAGCGGGTTTTGCACTAGGAGGACCTGGGGATCTTCCCCTTCCAGCCAGCTTTTGGGGGAAGAATCCGCAGAAACGGGGCCGAGCCCTCTGCTGCAGCTTTACGCCGCTGTCCTGCACCTCGCGTTGGGGAAGGATGAGGAGCAGCGTCGGTGGGACCCTCACCCTGCGTGTGCCACCTGGCTCGTGTCACCCCGTGGTCACCACCGCCAGGTCCCCGACCCCTGCGTGCCGTCCTCCCCGAGCCCTCCGGTCCCCAGCACCACCAGGGGCCGGTGGCATCCTGACAACGATGACCGTCCCTGGCCGGGCAGCAAGGACAAAATTTCGGCTCCTCCTCGGCGCGAAAAGGTTGAGATGGTTTTGAGGGCGAGTTGGGCTTCAGGGAACGGCTCCTGTGTCCTCCGTGCACCCGGTTCCTCCTCCGAAGCCGTGCCAGGTTCTCCAGGGGGGGCTGTGGTCCTGCAGGACCCCCACGAGGAGGCTGGCGTGCAGAATCCAGCTGGGAAACCCCAGCCGGGGCTCGGGCCGGGTGCCCCAAGGGTCCTGGGGTGATTTGGGTGCTCGGTGCTGTGCCCTCAGGAGCCCGGGCTCTCCCCGTTCCTTCATTTCTCCCCTTTCCGTTCTCCTTTTTGTGCGCGTCGAGCGTCTGCGTCCCGGTGGGGAGATACCAAAAGATGTCCAGAGCCAGAAGGGCCGTAGTTCAGGTGACCAGATGGTGTTGATGCCAAAAAGAAATGTTAATAATAACGAGAACGACACAACCAAACACCCCTCTTCTCCCTGCTCTTTCTTTCTCTGGTGGTGATGGGGGTACCCGGGGCCGGGCTGTGCTCCCCCCAGGGCCCCGTACTGGCCTTGGGGACCAGTTATCCCCCCCCCCTCTGTGCCCAGGGGGTGCTCAGCCGGGCTGTATTTTGGAGAAGGACATGACTACTGGTGCCACCTGGCTCCAGCATTTCTGTAGGGTCAGACCGTTTTCCTCTGCTGCGGGGCATAAACGTGTGTGGCAGGGAGCATGGGGTTGGGAGCTGGAGCCCCCAGAGCGGTCCTGGTGTCCCCCCCCAATTTTTTTTGCCCCCTCTCTGCCTGCAAACCTCACAGCAGGCAGAGCCAGGGCTGCGTGGGGCACCCCGGTAGCGTGGGGTTGGGACGCGCTCTGGGACTGGGGGTCCTTGGCCCCCTGCAGGTCCTGGGGGGGGAGCCTGGTGCCCCAGGAGCTGCGTTTTGGGTTGGAAGTGGGGCACGGGGGCCCTCGGCACAGCAGCAGGAGGGAGGGCCAGGACCAGCAGGATTTGGGGGGCGCTTCTTTGCCCCCCTGTGTCACCTCCGTGATGTTCCCGAGGTGCTCCGTGACCCTGCAGCGTGCGCCCCCGGGGTGCACCCCTATTTGGGATCACCCCGACCTCTCCTCTCAGCCCACTGCAGCCTCAGCACCGGGCGGCTGCAGGGATGGGGGGGTTCCCCCGTGACCCCCCCACACCACCCAGGGGTTGCTGAGACCCGTGGGCTCACCCCGCTGGGGACCGCGATGGGGGGTCACCGGCATCCTCCCCTCCGCTTCCCCTGCACCAAATTCCTTCAAAAAACGAGACGAAACAAACAAAAAAGCTGCAAAATCCTCCCCAGCTCTCCGTGCCGTGCCGTGCCGGCCTTCGCTAGGTGTCTCCACTCTCCCCCTGTTTCTCCCTGCGCCAGCAGCCCCACTCGCTCCATCGCCGCTGCCAAAATCACAGGCGCACAACCCAAATTTCAGCCTCCCTGCTCGCCGACCCCAGTCCCCACCAAAGAGGGGCCAAGCCTGGGGGCGGGGTTCCCCACTCCCTTTTTTTTCTTGTATTTTTTTTCTTTTTTTTTTTTATTTTTTTTCCCAGCTTTTGGATTTTTAAGTTATTGTTTTAGCCGAGTTTACAGCCGCCGCGTTGCTGCCCTGCCCCGTGGGAGCACGGAGGGGTGGGTGGGCGCCTCCGTGGCATTTTGTGCCCCCAGACCCCCCCCCCAGACCCCTCCCCATTGCAGCTCTGACAGCCCCGAGTGTTTCACCCCCAGCAGGACTCCCTGCATCCATCCGGACCTTTTTCCTCCCATCTTCGGGGGATTTTTTTTTCACTTTATCCATAGAAATGCTGGGGGTCCTTCCCCCCTCTCCCACCCCTCCATCCCTTTTTGCTGGACTTTTTGATGCTGCTGTAGGGGATGCAGGGAACAGCGGGGTCCTGATCCCAGCCCTATGGGGCCGGGGGCACCCAGCCCTGCCAGGGGGTGCCAGGCAGGAGTGGGGGTGCCCAAACATCCCCCCCTACCCCCAGCCACCCTGGAGCCGTTTTGCTGGTGGCTCCTGCCCGGCATCCATCCAGCTCCAGGCTGTGCATGGGTTCAAAGCGCCCCTCTCCATTTAGGCTGGGTGTTTTGGTACCTGCCCCAGTTTCTTTTCCTTTTACCAAGCTCCTTCCTCTCTTCGGATTTACTTCGTTAGCACCTCTGCAACCCCATTTTCTTCCATAAGCGTGGCCAAACCCAAGCGCGGTCCACGCAGGAAGCGCCCCCGGCACTGGCGAGCCCCTCCAGCACCCGCCACGGTTCCCGCTCGGGCTGTGGGGTTTATTTTTTTACCTTTTCCAGCGGTACAGACCCCAAAATTCCCCCTCAGAGCCAGGGCGAGCCACCTGTCTGCGGGCTCCACGCCGGCACCCCCGGACCCCTCCGCGCCGTTTAGGTTGTTACCGCGGTCCCGGCTCACGAGAGCACTATAAATATATTATATATATATGAAAGTAAATATATAAATATAAAGGAGTTCTGTTTTTAGGGTTTTTCGTTGTTTTTTCTTTTTAAACATGCACAGATTTGGGAAGTCACGTGGCTCCAAGTCATGCCTCTCCCCCGGCCGAAACGGGAATCGCAGCCGGGGATTTGAGGCAAAACGCGCCCGTTTGGATACTCAGGGGTGAATTGGTTTCGTTCCCGTGCCCCCTCTCCCCCCCACCCCGGCCGCTCCTGCAGGGTCACGTCCACACACAGGTACAGAGCCCCCGGCCCCCCCTGCCCGCCCCCGCCGCCCTTAGGCGCGTGTTTTATTTTTGCCGGTGTGAATTTGTACCAAATTCTGCTCGTCTTACCTCAAACACGCGCCTGGCGCACGGGGAGGGGAGAGAAGGAAGGATCAAGGACCAAACGCACCGTGTGGCAGAGTTGTACGTCTGTATATACTGAGATTTATATATACTGGGTTGAAACCTTACTACCGCGGACTGTTTGCTTTTTATTTGGGATTTTTTTTTGTTCCGTTTGCTGCCGTTTTCCCCCGGCGGGGCGTCGCTGAGCGGAGCGGTGTGGGCACTTCTCTGTAAGTAAAGGCATTTTGCTGGTCTCTCTCACTGGTGTCCTGAAGGAATCACTCCGTTTTCTGTGTCGGCCTTTCTTTTTTTTTTAATTTTATTTTATTTTAATGATTTATTATTTTTTTTTATTTTTTTTTTTGTCGCAGGATAGCTAGAATTGGTAGAGCCGGGGTGGGGAAGGGAGCCCAGGGGCAGGGGCTGGGGTGCTGCCGGGAGGGGAGCCCCAACTGCATTAAACCAAAGGGTTTCTTTGCTTTGTTTACATGACCGTCCCGCGCCAGAAAAAGCCCCAAATCTAGGTTTTTGTCCTGGAAAAGTTGTGCAAGGTGGGGAACGGGGCCAGAACCGGGGGTTTGGGGACCCCCTGAGCCCCAGCGAAACCCCTTGACGGGCACGGGGCCGCGCTTGGTGCAGCCCAGGAGGGGCGAGGGGACGCGGGGAGGGGGGGTCCCGGTGCTGCCCCCCCCTCGTTGGGCTGGGAAGCACCATGCCCACCGCCTCCTTTTCCTTTTTCTCCCCCATTTTTTTTGCCCCCATCCTCCTCCTCGGCGCCGGGTGGGACGGTGACCCCACAGATGGGGCCGGGGGGGCACCGAGGGCTGGGGCCGGAGGGGAGGCGGAGGGGGGGGGACGTGTATAAAGCCCCCTTCCCCTCCCGCCGCCGCCTCCCTCGTGCTGTATAAAGGAAATAGCATTGCTGTGTATTTGTACTCCGAACTTCCGTGTGTCTGCTTTGGCAGACGGTAAACCCTTGTACAGTAGGTCTAGCTGCATGTAATCTGTATGGACAACGGCATTATAAAATGCAATAAAAGAAATTACCTATCGCTGCTGCCTGCCTTTCTCACGGTGCTGGGGGAATTATTTGGCTTTCTTCATCCCCGTGGGCTCCTCAGCGGCGAGGGGACGGCCAAGGGAAGGGATTTGGCTTGCCCTGGGCTTTGCTGCGTGGTTTCGGGGCTGCAGCATCGCTCCCGGATTTTTAAATTATTGGTTTAATTTCCCCTCCCCCCCAAGTCTGTGGGTGCAATCGGTGTGAGCTGCTGGAAACGGAGGGATTGGGGGTTCCCAGCACGAGCTGGCTCGGGATTTCTCTGCAGGTTTGAGTCGATGGGATGGGATGGGATGGGATGGGATGGGATGGGATGGGATGGGATGGGATGGGATGGGATGGGATGGGATGAAGCAGCAGCGGCCCCAGGAAAGGCACAGCTCAAGCAGTGGTGTCCCTCCTCTTCCTCACCCCGTGCACCAAGCAGCCCCTGCTCCATCCCGCCGGTACGGGAAGGGTTTTTCCAAAGGCTGGGAAGAAGGTGAGTGGTTGGATGGGCGCTGGAGTTCCCTTGCAGTGGGGGATCTGCCAGTACAAAAACCAAACAGAAAACCAATAATTGAGAAGTTAACAACTGGTAAGGAAGAGCTGTTGCCTCTGCTCTTAGGAAATTTTCCTGCTCCTTCTTGTTTTGTTGTTGTTAAAGACCAGTTGTGCACCAAAGCACCTCCACCAGCACCTTCAGTAGCTTCAGTGCTTGATTTTCGGAGGCTTTTTGAACTCAGCAGCAGCGGGCACCCAGCACCCACCCACCCCACAGCCCCCACGTCCCCCCAGGGCCATCCAGGGGGACACACGGAGTTGGGTTCATCCCGACACCGAGCGAGGGGCAGCTCTGATGCCTCGGCACCCGCTGCTGGAGGAGCAGAAGTGTTTTTTTTTTGAAAGCTTTCGGCACGCATCTCCGAAACGAGGGCCAGATGTGCAGCCTCGGGATCTGCCCTTTCCAAAACGCAGCAACAGCGGGGAGATTTTGGCACCGCCACCGGGGAATCGACTTCACGGGGAGCCCATTGCCACCAGGAGCTTTAGGCCATTGTATTATTATTTTTTCTCCCTGAATCTCCGTGCTCCGAGTCCCAGCTGGAGCCGCAGCACCAAGAGGGACAGGGATGGGGCTGGGAGCAGGTTTTGGCCACCGCTGTGGCCCCCGGCCAGCTCGCAGCCCCCCTGCTCCGCAGCGCAGCGAGATGGCTCGCTCCCATCTGCGTCTAGACCCTGCCAATATTAATAGACTGCTATATCCCCTTTCCCTCCGCTGCTCCGTCTCGGCCAAACTTCCTTAATCTTTTTTCCAGTGGGCCTTTTCCAGGGCTCTTTGAACCGCAGCCAGCTCGCCGGTGTCTTCCTGGGGCGCGCTGAACGTGCCCGTGCCAACAGGACCCCCCCACACACAACCCCCAGCCAGCACCCATGGGTGCAGGAGCCACGCAGAGACCCCGACCCCATCCTCAACTCCCACAGCGCGTGGGGCTCGGCACGGGCTGCGGATCGCTGGGGGGAGCATGTGGCTTTGATTGATTTAACACTTGGAGAAAGAGCTCGTAGCTTTTCAAGCTGAAACATTTCCCCCCCCCTCCCCTTTTTTTTTTTTTAAACTTTTTTTTGTGTGTGTGTTGTTTCTTTCTGTTTTGTTTTCCTTTGCTAGGAACATGAAAGCTGGCTTGGTTTGATTGCTAAACCAGTGAGCGGCCGGGAAAAGAGACTGGGAGCAGCCACCCCGGTCCGGAGCAACCCCAAGCACGCAGCACGCGGCGGCAGGAGGCACCCAGCCCGCTCCTCCTCGCGGCTCTCCCCTCCTGGGTGCTGCTGGGTGCTCCTCTCCCACCGCCCTGATGCTCTGCCCGAAATCTGGGGGAGTTTATCCAGTCCTGGAGCACAAAACGGGCTTTTCTGCTGGGAGCTGAGCCCCGTTTTGGGATGTGCCATAGGTGAGTGGCTGCCTCAGAGCGAGCGTGTGCGTCTCTGAACCTGCACCACGCTCCCATCGCCACACCGGTTACTCCACTTCATCCCTGCCACCATTAAATTAAAAGGTTGCCACCAGTAACAAACGAATCTGGATAGGCGCAGCTGGGCCGGCTTTCGAATAGTTAAAAAGAAAAAAAAAAAGAAAAAGAAAAAGAAAGAAAAAGGAGGGAATGCTTTTGGGTGTTTTGTTGCATTTTCTTAAATCAGCATGAAGGAACTGCAACGACTGCGGTCAGGAAGGGATGTGGCCAAAGGAGCGGCGAGCGGCTTTGCACCGTGCTTTCGGCTCTTTTGCACTGGTTTTGCTTCTCGGCCTGTGCACGCCCCTGGCCTTTTACACCCCAGACAGGGCACAAACGAGTTACTGTAAGAGCAGCCCACGGACATGCTCTGACTGCGCGCAGCTGATTTATTTTCCTCTTGCCACTCAGACAGCAAAGTATTCCCTGCGGAGAGATGGAGAGCGCGGCCAATTCAGTACCAGTGTCACGGCGTGTCCGGAGCTGAGAGCCCTTCACAGCAGGAGGAACACGGGGGGGGGGTCCAAGGGGCAAAGGGGGCTCAGCTCCTCGCTGCTGTGTGCCAGGATGGGTGCGAGGCGCACCCCAACCTCGGTGTCACCTTCACCCAGGCTTGGTGGCAGTTTTGGAACCACCTGAGGATTTCAGCCTGAGGGTCAGGATTGCTGAAATAAAAAGTGATGGGAAGAGTAATTTGGGCTTCAGCAGCCAAGAAGAAGACAACCTGGAAGCGATGGAGCATGCCGCCTGGCTGGCTGCACGCGCCAACTTTTGCCATGCTGCCCTCTCTGAGCGCCTCACCTCTTACAGGGCCGGGCAGAAAACCCACAAACCTCACCAGGAACCTGCGCTTCCCTGCACACCAGGATGGGGAGGGAGAACAAAGGGGGTTTGTTGGGGAGCAGGAGCAAATCTGGCCACCCATGGGACCCCCAGAGCTGCTCAAAGCCCGGGCAGCCCAAGCAGCTGAGCCCCCTGCCCCGGTGAGCCCCAGCCATGGTCCCCTGAGGTCCCCAAAGGGGTGGCAGCGGTGGGGTCTCTCCAAGACGCGCAGCACGGTGCTGCCCGACCCGGACCCTCGCGTGCCGCTGCGTCCCTGCCAGCTGCACACAAAGCCCCCGGGGCCGGAGCGCGGCGCGGAGGGGAGGGGGAAGTCTTTAGTTTTTCCGTCTTCAAAAGACGAATGTTTCGTGGGGCCCTTCTTCTTTTTTTTATTTATTTATTTTTTAAAAAAATGTCCATTTCCTTTTTTTTTTTTTTTTTATTATTTACAGAAATAGCTCGTGACTCATCAAAAATCTTTCAGCAGCAAATGTAAAACAGTGGGGTCATTCACTACGGACCCAGCGGAGCGGGCTCCCCTCCTCCCCTTCCCTCCTGCTTTTGGGAAGGTTATTTTGCCGAGATTTTTTTGTGTGTTTGAGCCCAGCCGCGGGTAATTCTGCTCGGCAGATCGGGGGGTTGTGGCTTGGGCCCTGAGCAAACACAACTCGGGCTGCACAGCCCAGCTCTGTACTGCGACCCAGCCGAAATCTACGGCCCCATTCACGGCAGGTTGACCGCACGGCGCAGCTCAGGGGGGCATTGGGTTGGGGTTTTTTGGTTGTTGTTTTCGGATCCAGGCATTTTTTCTCTTATTTATTTGTTTTGCTTTCGGACCAGCACGGGGCCCGCCGCGGGACAGCCGCCCGTGGGTGTTGCAAAACCTCCCCGGTGAGATGCGAGGTTGGGGTTTAGCTCTAAATCCTTGCCGAGTCGGAAAGGTCAGGGGGGGCTTTTCAGCTGCCCGAAATCTCCTCTCCCCTTCCCCTCACTGTTTTTTTTTTTTGGGGGGGGAGGCAGAAGCTGGGGCGCAGACCCCGCAGCCGGGAGCGCTGGGGAGGATTTATTTTGGCCGCGGCCGCCCCGTGCGAGCCCGGCGCGGAGGCTGCTGCCAGATGCTTGTGAATGTGGGTCAGTGAAGTCCCACACCTACATAACCGGCCTTGTTTTCCAAAATCCAGCCAGCTCCTCGGGGCGCAGCAGCCCCGGCTGTATTTTCCCTGCAGGATTTGACTTCGGTGCGGCACGGCGCCCGCAAACCTCCCTCTGCCCACCCCAGCACCCTGCCAACAACCACTCGGGGGATGTTTTCTTTAGAGGGGACAACGCTCTGAGCAAAAATACTTGTTTTTTACGGGAAGAAAACACTCCCGTCGGCTCGCCGAGTGCTTGGCACCGCGGAGTAAAGTTAACCCAGGAGCGAGAACAGGCTGGACTCGTTTGCACGCCTGCATCCGCTGGGACGAGGACGGCCCCGCGCCTCTCCCCAGGGCTTTGCAGCACGGGGACGGGCCCGTGGGGTACACGGCCCTGCCCGAGGCGAGGGAGGGATTTTGGGGCCGGTTTTGTCACCATTGGGCAACTGCGGTGCAGAGTGGCCACGGGTTTTTTTTTTATAGGGTGCTCCGTGGGAGAGTGGTGGCAGGGCCGGCTGAGCCGCTCGCCCCACCGGGTGCCTTTGGTGACGTGCCCGAACCGTCCCCGACGCAGCCCTAATGAGAGGTCTGGGGAAGGCTGGGGCTGTGCTGGCCAAATGTCACCTCCTGCGTGAACGTGGGATGCAGAGAGAAGTTTGGAAAGCCCAAGGGGAGGAGGCAGAGCAGCCTGGGGGCTGGCAGAGGAGGGCAGAGCCTTGGGGTAAGGCAGCAGGGAGCAGCCCCGCTGCCAGCCCTCGTGTCGGCAGCACGGAGATGGGATGTACCCTGCCCAGGCACCAGGAGCAGGTACCGGGGAGGCAGCTCGCCTTGTGGCAAAGGGATTTGGGTGGTGGAAGAAAGGAGGGTGTAGGGCTGGTGTGGGGTGTCAGGTCCTGCCTTTGGTTTTGGTGTTGTTAGGAAGGGGAGCACCCCCAAATCCCAGTTATCAGCCCATGGGGGGGGGGGGGGGGTATCAGGCTCCAGGAGCCCCAAAGTCAGGTTCGTGTTTCTGTGTCCTCAAAGAGGCTTTCGAGTCAGTGCTCTCCCCCACCTTGCTGCAGTTCCTAAGTTAAAGCAACCCTACAAAGCAACCCTACAAAGCCCTGGTGCCTGCGCAGCCACCGCGGGGACCCAGGGGTGGTGCTGGGCCACCGAAGCCGTGGCTCAGCCTCGCCAGCACTCCCAAATTCCTTCCTGTGGGTTATCAGCCCCAGCTGTCAGCACGGAGGAAAGTGCTGAGCTGCAGCCTCGTATCCCGAGCCAAGCACGTGGCCCCGGGTTCCCAAATCCGGGCGCCCCCCCAGGCAGAGCATCGCAGCCGCCCTCCTCCTTCTCCCCCCCGCCGGCTGCTCCTGGGCCATGCTGTGGCTGCTGGGTCCTGCTGGGTGCTGGCCTGTGCCACATCCCCCGGGGCTGGCGGGTGTCAGAGGGCAGGAAAAGAGGCAGGAATGTGCGACGGCAGCGTGCGGGGCTGGCGGGGCCGCACCGTGACTCAGGCACTGCCTCAGAAGTCGGCGATGCCGGCACACCCCACGGCCCCATGCACCGGTGTGAGCACACCCTGATCCCAGCTTGGGTGCTGCTTGCACGTGGAAATCGGGGTTTAACGGGGGGTGCCGGGGATGGGGCAGCACGGTGCCATCAGACACTGCGCCCCCGGTGAAGGTGGTGAGGGCAGGAGGGTGGGCGCGTGGCCCCGTGGTGCTCCCCACGCTGCACCCTGTGCGTGTGGGGTCGGTGTCAGGGTGTCCATCTCCCCAGGCACCTCGACGTGCAGTGCTTTGCACAGCGGGGTGGGCAGGATGCTGCTGGTGAGGGTTTTAGGGCCATTTTGTAGGGTGCAGGCCTGGAAGGAGCACAAACCCTGGTAGTGCCAACTTGCCTTTGAGCAGAGTGGATTTTTGCGGTCTCGCCCAACCCTCTCCATCCTCCGGGTGTTCACAAAGGGCCTGAGCCCCCCTCGTTTCCCCTTCCCAACTCCTTTCCTTTAACATGTGGCTGCGGTGGTGATGTCCCAGCACCTTCCCCCGACCCCTCGACACCCTAAAAGCTTCACACACGGGGCAGGGGATGGCAGCGGGGCGATGGCAGCGCCAGGCAGTGGGATGAGGGACGGGGACGGGTGTCACCCCGCTCCATCGGCCCTGCTCCAGCATCCTGCAGCCGTAGCTCCAGACTGCAAAATGGAGCCCTACGCTTTGGGGGTAGAAAGCAGCAAAAAGTGAGGCTGTTAAAAAAAAGAAATCAACCTTCAAAATGTCCCCCCCGGGGCTTGCAGGGGAATGGTCCCTGCGGGGACACAGCACACCCTGGTTTGTCCCCCTTGGAAAATCCTGGTGCTGTGGGGGGGAGCCCCAAAGCCCGGCTCGCTCCGGGGGCTGCTTCCACGTAGGGAAACTGAGGCACGGGGGGGTCGGGGGGGGGCGGCTCTCCGGGGGCTGTGTTCCTGCGGCCAGGCGCTGGGACCCTCCTGGCTCCGCAGCCGGGCCGCGGGGCGGGGGCACCTCCCCAACCCCAGCCCCAAAAGTTTCTTCCCACCGCTTTCCCACCCCCCCCCCCCCCAGGCCGAAAAATCCCCGGCCGGAGGCTGGCCCTGGGGGCCCGGCAGCCTCTGCCTGCCCTGCGCCTCTCCCCTCCCCGGCTCCAGCCCCCAAAGAAACTTTTCCTCCCCCTCCTCTTCCTCCTCCTCCTCCTCCTCCTCCTCCTCCTCCTCCTTCTCCTGCACGGAGCTGCTCGGCTGACGCGGGTGGTTGGTTGGTTGGTTGTTCTCGCGGCTTTTTTTTTTTTTTAAGGAATTGGGGAAGCAAACAAACAAAACAAAACAAAACAAAACAAAAAAACCAACATTTTTTTTTAAAAAAAAACAGCGCTTCGCGAGGGTCCCGTGCGCGCAGCCGGGAGCGCAAAGGGATGCGCGGGGGGCGCAGCGCGGTGCGGGGCTGAGCCGCTGCCCCCCGGGGGGGGCCCAGGTGAGAGGGGGCCGCGGGGGGGGCGGCCGGGGGGGGCCGTGCATGAGCCGAGTGTCCCGAGCAGCGCCCGGCCCCTCTCCGATGTCCCAGGCCAGCAGCCACCGGCAGAGCCGCCCGGAGCCCCGCCGCGCAGAGCCGCCCCCGGCAGGTATTGGGGGGGGGGGGAGAGAAAAGAGGAGTTGGGGGGGAAGTGGGGGAGAGTGGGGGGGGGCGTTTGGGTGCATGGGGGGGGTGTCTGGGGGGAGAGTGGGGGTGTAGGGGGAGTGGGGGTGGATGTTTGGGGGTGTTAGGATGCTTTTTTGGGGGTGTTGGGGTGCGTGGCTGGGGGTGGCTGGGGGTGGGGGGAGTGTGCACGTGTGGCTGGGGGTGTCAGGGTGCACAGTTGGGGGTGTTTGGGGGGGGAGTGGGGGTGTAGGGGGAGTGGGGAGTGTGCGTTGGTGTGTTTGGGGGTGTTGGGGTGCAGGGCTGGGGGTGTCTGGGGGGGAAAAGTGTATGTGTGTGTGGTTGGGGGTGTCTGGGTGCGCAGTTGGGGGGGGTGTGGGGGGGTGTGGAGATGTAGGGGGAGTGGGAGGGGTGTGTGTTTGGGGGTGTCCAGGGGGGAATGGGTGTGTGGGTGCATGGCTGGGGGTGTCTGGGAGGCTTTGCACAGCTCTGGGACGTGCAGAGGTGTGTGTGTGAGCGTGGTTACGGGGGCTCAGTGGTGGGCTGGGGGGGCTGCGAGGAGCTGCAGGGCTTGGAGGGGGTGCGTGGCTGGGGGGGGTGCGTGGCTTCTGGGGGTTATGGTGTGAGAGTGTGGGAGTGTGGGAGTGTGTGCGTGTGGTCTGGGGGGGGTCTGGTGAGGTGTGTGCATGGTCTGGGGGGGGGCTGGGGTGGAAAGTGTGTGCGTGGCCGGGGCGTGCGTGGTCTGGGGGGGGGGCTCATGGCTGTGAGCGTGCGCGTGTGCAGGGCTCTGCGTGTGCAAGCGCGTGGCCGTGTGTGCCCGTGTGGCTGTGAGCGTGTCCGTGTGGCCGTCTGCACATGCGTGTGCACGCACACGGGTGTGCACGCAGCCGGGGAGGGGGGGGGGCCGTGGACCTCTCCAGGAGGGTCCGCGTGTGCGTGTGCGCGTGCACGGCCGCGCGCGTGCCCCCGCTCCTGCCTGCGTGCGTGTGTGCACGCCTGGCTCGGTGCGAGCACAGCTGATGCAGGCGAGCCCCCGGGGAGCTCGCAGCACAAACTTCGCAGCGGTTCCTGTCACTGTGCCAAGCGCACGGGCCCGGCTGGGGCCGATGCAAGCTGAAGGGGTTAAAAATGTGCCTTAGGGGGGGAGCTGCAAGGGGTTAGGGCTGTGGTGCAGCCCCGATGGCAGCACCCCGAGAGGGGTTGGGGGTGCTGGGTCCCTTCCCCAGCCCACAGCGGTTCCCTGGGGGCCCCTGGCCAAAAGGAGGCAGCGGGGCAGGATCAGGCCGTGGAGAAGTGGATGGAAGGGTTTGGGGGATGTTTTTTTTTTTTGTAGGGCAGAGCTGAGCACCTCGAGATGCTGGGGTGGCACTGTCGGGGCTGGGGAGCTGTGCTGGTGACCCGTGGTGGCCGGTCCCTGCCTAGGGCTCAAGTGCAAACCCGTGCCGAAAGCCCAAACGGGGAGAGAAAAAAGCCAGAGCTGGCACGGGGTGAAACTCCCCGCAGCACGCTGTCGGAGCAGACACAAAAGGGGCCAAATCCAGCGCGGGACGGGCTCTGCCTGCTCTCCAAAAAGAGTTGCAGCTCTGGGGGCTGAGCAGCAGGAGCTGGGTGCTGTGACACCGGGCGCGGGGATGCGCCGAGCCCAAGCGAGCGCCGCTGGGTCGCTCCCCTTGGCTTTGGCCCACGGCACAACCGGACCCACATTTTGGAGCACGCGTCCTCTTGGTCTCTTCCCCCTGTGTTTCCAGCTGGCTGCTGCTGGCTCCGCTTCCCGGCTGAGCTCCTCGTGCTGCAGGGGTTGGGGTGAAGTGGCTGCAGGGGCTGCCCCGTGCTGGTGACCCCCCCAGCTCCCTCTGGGTGGGAAATGGGGAAGCGATCGTGCCCTGGCCTCGTGCAAAAAGTTTTTTTTTGTGTGCCCTTGCCAGGGTTTAAAGGGAGCGCCGTGCACTCGGTGAGCCCTCGCTGGGCAACGTCAGGGAGCCTGGGGGCACCCATGGGTGCCCAACCTGGTGCACCCCGGTGGTGGGGTGTCACCTATGCCCCAAACCAGCACCCACGCCACCCTCCTCCTCCCCAGCTCCTCTCAGAGAGGAAACCTGAGTGGAGTTGCTCCAAGATTGCCCCCTTTAGACCCTCCCCAAAGCCGGGGCGTGCAGAGGGGGTCTCCAGGACACCCCAATTCCACCCCCCCCAGGCTCCAGGGACCCAGTCCCACACCGAGAGAACTTCCCCATCCTTCCTCACCCGGCGGGAGGGCTCCAGAGAGCAGCTTCCCAGGCGCATGGCGTGAGCTCGGGCTTTTTTGCTCGCACCATTTTTTAATTAATTAATTATTTTTGAGGGATGAATGGACACGGGCTGTTTTGTGCTTGGTGCTGGCTTGGCCTCGTGACGCTGCAGCGCAGAGGCGTTATCTCTTGGGCCCTTTCCAGGGGCTCTGTCACGCAGCGTGGAGCCTGGGAATTTTCGCTCGTCTCCCTTCGCAAATCAGACCCAAAAATTTGGCGATGCCAAGCCTGGAAAAATCAACGGGGAAACCGAGGTGCTGGAGGGGTTTGGGCGAAGCCAGGGTGATGTGGGCAGAGCTGGGATGGTGTCGCCGTGCTCGGTCTCGTTTCCCAGCCGGAGAGGAAGTTCTGCTCCTGGATTTTATTCCTTGGCATGGCTGGGGATGGGCCCCGTGCCACCACAGCCTCCTCCTGCCCGGGGGATTGGGCACGCAGCAAGCCCGGCCCTCGGAATAGCCGCAGGGAGTTTGCGGAGGAGCCTTGGAGAGAAGAGGCAATTGTCTGCTCACGTGAAGTATGTGGGGTGTAATTATTTTCCGGAGGAATTAGCTGAAAACAGGAGAAACCAGCACCCCGCTGGCTGGCGGGACTGGGTTTGTGCTTCCTTCCCTTTGCGGGGAGGCAGAAGAAGGGGGACAGGGGTCGGTGAGCGGGGCTGCCCTTAGGGGAGCAAAGAGATGTGAGGATGCTGGACCCAAAACTGCCTCCAGGAGGAACTTGCCCTGCAGGCTGCCTCTCCTCCCTCCCACCACCCTTCCCAGTGGGACAAACTCTGCGTGGGGCCACCTCCACGTCCCCCCCTCCGTGCCCACGTCCGGGCTCAGCCGCAGGCGCCAGCAGCTCTGCACCTCGTTGCTTGCACACAGGCATTTCTCGTTGTGTTTTTTTGTGTTTTTTTTTTTCTTCTTTTTGGTTGGTTTTGTTTTTTAATTCTTTCTGCCTGTTTCCGAGGAGTTTGCCCCGAGGTGGAACATGAGGCCAAGCCCCGAACAAGGCAGCTTTCAGGGCAGCAAAGCTCCGCTCGGTGAGCCCAGGGTGCTGGGTGCTGCCCCTGGGTGCTGCCCCTGGGTGCTGTCCGTGGGTGCTGTCCCAAGCCCCCCAGCCAGGCAGGAGCTTGGGCTCAGTCCTGCATGGAGAGGTGGGAGAAACAAAGCCCCCCCCTCAACCCCGAGGTCAATATAAAAGGGTTTGTGTTAATCCTAGCACTGATTTAAATGAAACTCGTTGCAGATTTGTGCACAGCAAATGCAAAGGAGAAAAAGGGGGGGAAAAAAAGCCCCCAAAGATTTTTTTTTTAAATCCTAGATTCATTTTTTTTCACCCAAAGATTCATTTCTCTTTTCTTTTATAGTTACTTGTCTGCTCATGAAAACACTCGATTTTTTCTTCTTTCTTTAAACAGAAAAAAAAAAAAAAAAAAAAAAAAGAGCCAAGAATCAGATTTCTGGCTTTTTTCAAATGTTTCTCATTTGGAGCAAAACAAAGCAGGCCCTTCGGGGCTGTGCCGCTTGCCACCCGAGCGTCCTGTTGCTGCTCCAGCCCCTAATTGAATTTCCTTGGAAAGCGCTCGCCCGAGCCTGTTAGCTGCAGAAACCTCAACTCTCCTCTGGGCATTTGCTGTGATTTTCCTGATTTTTTCCCAGAACTCTGCCTGGCTCGTGCCATACCTCCTGGTGCGGGCAGCAGCACCCAGGGTGTTGGGTTTGGGGGGGGGAGAGGCTCCACATGGAGACACCTCGGTCCTTCATGCTCCGGGCGCTGTGCTGCCCGCTCAGGCTGTGCTGGTGGAAATGAGTTGTTGGGTATCAGCAGAAATTGGTTAATGGGACTTTTTTTGTGCCCCAAATCTCCATCTTGAGGCTTTCCTCAGCCACCACAGCCACATTCTTGCAGGCGTTGTGCACATGTCCAGCTCTGCTTCACCTTCAGCCAGGTTTTGGCAGCGTCTTCCCTGCTTGAGCCTCATGTGCTTGATTTTGGGGAAGGTCACCCCCTCGCTCCAGTGCTGTCCTGCTGGGACGAGTGTCCTGCTCTGCAATGGGACATGTCAGGGAGCACGCAGCAGCTTCTGGACGTGCTTCCATCCCAGTCCTATTTTCCCTTGGGTCACCCCCCATGAGCACAGGAGGCTCCTGGCTGCAGCACCGACTCCTTCCCTGGTGCGGGATGCGGCGCACGGGGTGGGACGGGATGGGAAGGGACGGGACGAGTTGGGAAGGGACGGGACGGGATGGGAAGGGATGGAATGGGACGGCACCCGCCCGGTTCAGCCACTTTCAGTGCCAGGGTTGGGCTGCTGGGGCGGCGTGTTCTCCCAAAGGGCCACCTCACGAGGAGCGGGTCGGCTCGCCAGCTCCAGGAGCTGTTAATTACTCGCTCCACCCAAATGGCTCATCGTTGGACGGCCTCGCCGAGCCGGCACGCTGCTGCCCCGTGTGCCGTGCCCTGACCTCTGCAGAAGAGCTTGTTCTCGCCTCGCTGCAGCTCCTTCAAAGCTGCTTAAGTGTCTGTGCTTAGGAAAAGCCCCAACCTTGCAAGCACGCAGCCCGGCGCAAGGATCGCGCACCACGACTGCAACATTTTGGGCTCCGTCACCGTACGGCGTTGCCTTGAGCAAATCCCTTCTGCCTCAGCTTCCCCGTTGAGCCAAGCAGCGTTCAGGCTATTTCATGCTGCCTTAGAGCTGTGGCTGTGCTAAAATGAGGTTCATCAAGACTGGGGAACGTGTGATGGGCACAGGCTTAAAACTGTAGGCTGGGTAGATCTCCGGATGAAAGGTGCTGCATAAGTGCAAATTATTATTCTTGTTAATAATGATGTCCACCAGCTCACATTTATCTGCTCTTCAATTAACTTTTTTTTAAGGACTCTTAACAGGTTAGAAAGACACAAATTTTTCCTGGCAGAACCTGTGCTGGTTTGACCCCGTAAGGTTATGCAATTACTGTACTGGCATGGTCCTTAATTAGACTCTCCATAATTTTCCCCGGCACAGCGGTGTGGCTCGCTGCTCTGTAATTCCCAGAATCTCCTTGGATCTGATAGGCATCGCCTTCGCTGCTTTCCAGGCTTCAGGGATAATTGCTTGCTCTTAGGGACACTTTGCACGTCGCAGGACCTCCTCCCCATCCTACAAGGTTTGAAGTCCCCTTGGCCAGCTCGGTGAGGGAGCACCGAGCCACCACGGTGCTCCTTGGTGTCCATGAAAGCTGACTCGATCCCAGACTGGATCCTTCACCCTTTGTTGTTCTCCGTCCTTTTTCTCCACTCCTAGACCCCACAACATGTTTGGGATGCAACACGATGCTCTTTGGTTTCTATAGGTAGAGCTGGGGCAGGAACCTAATCCTGCTGGGTCCGTGGGTATCCTTGGCAAGCTGCGCTCTCCCACGGCTTCCAGTTTAGTCTGAGGGCTTTGGGGCTTGGAGACTGCTTCTTCCCTTGGATCTGCAGCCCCTGAGGGGTCTTGAATGCCACCTTTTACATATATGTTAAAAATATTTGAGGCGTATTTCCCCATCATTGCTCACAGTGACGGATGCTTCCTGCAGTGATTTATTTCTCCCCCTCCCTGGGCTCCCTTCTTGCAGATATTCGGGCAGGTTGGTGGTGTGACGCAGCTCCAAGTCATGCTCTTCCTCTCTTTAGGCGACAAGGGATCACTCCTGCCCCACCATCGCATCCTCACCAGCAGATTTTGGGCAGGAGCAGGTACTCCAGGAGGGATTTAGGGTGGTCGGTGCCTCCTTGGCAGGAGCCGTTTGGGTGGACGAGGCCCTTTGGGTGATGGGTTTGTCGGCACAGCCAGGCTCAGGCTCTGTGCCCCAAACTCTCAGTAGGGTTTTGCAGCTGGAGAAGAGGCTTGGTGCTGTGCTTTCAGCCCAGGTCCGAGGCTGCTGAGCGTGGTCCTGGCCACGAGTGGGACCTGTGGGGTTTTGTCCCTGCTCCTGCCCAGGTGCTGTGACCCTGCCCTGTGCCAGGAGGATGGACGGGATGGACGCTGCCCCTGCCCGTCTGGCCAGCCCAAAATTCCTCTCTCCCTACCCACCCACTGGCTATAAATAACAAATAATAACATCTCCCAGGCTGGCAAGCTATTTGGGGTTTTGTGGGTTTTTCTGCTTTGTTTTGCTTTTTTGCATTTAGGAAGTAACTTTTCATAGAAACCGATATTATTTTTTTTTTCTCACCGGATTCCTCATTGTCCCGGGACCGAAATGTTTTTACAAAGCACGGCCCAGGTGAGCGCGGGGGCAAACGGGGAGCTGCAGGGGGGTGAAACTGGGAGCTGAGCTCTGCTGGATGCGGCCAGGGCTTGCTCAGGAGCATCGCAACTTCTGGGCCCCCCCTCCCTCCTCTTCCTTTCCCTGAATATCACTGAATGCAAAATGCTTTAGTGCATTAATTTCAGACTGAATGTAAATAAGCCATTTGGACTTCTCCCAGTTGAGCAAACTTTCAAACCAGGATTTTGCTTTCCTCTCCGCCAGCCTGGCTCGTGGGATTGGAAGGATTTGCTTCAGCGCTGTCTCTTCTGCACTTGAAACCACTTAATCAAGCTCTGAAACATCCCTCGAATAGGTCAGACAGGCACCTGATTGGGACAGGCGGCGTGTAAGGGAAAACCGAGAGAGATTACGCGCCCGTTTTATCTGCATGAAGCAGATTAGACAGCTCCCAAACTAAATATTGCTGCAAGGTAGCGTGTTGTTCATGGCAAACGCCTCGCTAGCCCGTCTCTGTTTGTGTCTCCGTCTAACACCATCTCTTCCCTGCCCTGGGACGTGAAAGGGAGAGGAGACGCGAGGCTCCTGAGCTCCTCCACGTCAGCCGGTGCCAGCTTTGGGTGCTCCTCAGGTCCTGAAGAGCTCAGATGTGGCTCCAGATGTGTCCGAGGCCCTCTCCTGCCACCAGATTTCTCCCTTTCTGCAGCCAAAGGCACCGCTCAGCCGGCGGGGGAATAGCTCGTCCCTTGCGCTCGGCTGCAGCTGAGAAAACCCAAGGGGGAGCCATGGGAAAACCTGGGAGGATTTAACCCAAAAATGCAGCTGCGGCGTCGCCTCTTCCCACATCCTCCGTGCCTGCCAGCTGGGGGGCTGAGCACCACGGGGACGAAGGAAAGCCACCCATGGGACACCCGCAGTCACCCTGGGCGCAGGGGTTCTTGTTTGTGCTGCCGGGCGGCTGCTGGGACGCTGCCGTGTCCTCCTGCTTGTGCCCAGGGATTTTGCAGATGGGTCAGCTCAGTCCTGAGGGCTTGTTGGGAACAAAATGCGTTTCCAAGGCATGCGTGTGCTCAGCACAAAAGTGCTGCACGGGGTCCAACCCAATCCCGGTTTCCCCCCGGTCCCAAAACGCTCATTTTGTGCCTTTTGCTTTGCGAAAGTCTTGTGAGATCCTCGGTGAAAGGCAAGGGGAGCTCACAGCTCTCTGACATCCACCAGCTCTTTCCCCTTCTCCCTCCTTTTTTTTTATTTCCCCAAGCCCTGGGCTGTTCGGTGGGCACCAGAGCTCAGCGCTTTCTTGGGGCTTTTGCAGAGGAGCTGCACATCCGTCGGCCTCCCTAAATCCACGTGTACCCGACGGCACTGCAGTGATTTACTGAAGCCCCAGCTGGTATTTTAAACACTGTGTTACCTCTGCTCTCCTAAAGCCCCCGGGGGCGATCTCCCCATGTCACTTTGGTTTCCCCCTGGGATTTTCCAGGAGGCTTCCTCGCGCTCCTCACCCCACGGATTGGGGCAGCAGGGATGGGACCAGCTTTACCCGAATTTCTCTCCCGTCTATTTCTGTCCCTCTCCTGGCCAGCTCGTGCCAGTGGGAGGTAATTTCATCGCCAGCTTCCTCCCTCCTTCGCTGCGGTCGCGTGTGCGGGGTAATTACCCGGAGGGGCAGCGTTGCCTGCATTGAGCTCGGCCGCAGCGATGCTCAGCGCCTCGAGCCCCTTCCCGGAGACTTTTTGGATCTGTGCCCTCCATCCACGGCTCCAAATCACACCTCTCCAGCTCAGGGCTCTGTCTGGAGCTGCCCAGATCTCGGGGCGTTCGTGTCTGGTGCTAAGAGGCGTGAGATCAGACGTGGGCCAAACCCTGCAGGGCTGACTCAGGCCGGTCCAGGTCGGGGCATGACAGAGGACTCGGATGCAGCAACCTGTGGTTATTATTCACCTTCTCACCACGCCTATGCCCAAATACCTGGGGGTAGAGGACAGCCTGCTCCCTTCCCTTTCACCCCGGGCTCTCGCAGGGAACGTGTTTCTTTCCAGGGCTTGCTTGTTCCCACTCCATTTGGGTTTCCGCGCCAAATTCAGCTGGAACTGGTGGGTTTGCCTCGGTTGAGCACCAAAATCGCCACCCCTGTGGGAGTGGTTGCAGGAGAGCCACGCTCAGGGCTCTGCAGGTTTTACTCAGCAAAAAAAAATCTCCTCCACCAGGTGACTTTTGGGCCAGGGAGCAGTTCTGTGCTGGAACTCCGGGAGGTGGTTTGTAAAACAAAAACCCTGTTCCAGGAGGGGATTTTTGTCTTGGGGAGGAATCCAGAAACCAAGCTGGGGCTGGACCACCGAGCTCTGCAGGGCAGTGCTGGGGGGAAACTGAGGCAGGGGGATGCACGCCTGGGGCTGGGCGAGCGTCGCTGCCAGCTCCTTGCAGCCCCCCTGCGACAACCCCGGGCTCCTCCTGCCCCCCCAGGGCTGCGGGTGGTGCCCCCCCTTCCCTTGTAGGGCCTCTTGTTATAGTCCCTATAATTATACGTGTGCGGTCTGCTCGCCTTCCTGCCCAGCTCCTGCCTGCAGGAATATTTTGCTCGTTATATCGAGCATCACGAAGCGGCCGAGCTCTCCTTCTTCCCCCCCCTCCTTGCCTTCCTGCATGTAGGGCCTCTTGTTATAGCTGGGAAAATGACGGGTTTTTGGTCTCCCTCCCTTCTCCCAAGCTATAATTTAGTTTTATAAAAAGTGCAGCCCAGCCCCTGTGGTGCAAGCGGGAGCTATTCCTGGGCCGGGGAGGAGGAGGGGGCTTGGGGGGGCTCAGAGCTCTGCGCCGAGCCCCGTGCAGCCCCCCCTGGGCACACCGCTTCTGCAAGAGGATGTGGGCTGCTGGGGTTTGTCCCCGTGAGGCTGCTGGGGATAAATCCACTGCTTTTGGGTTTTGCTCCCCCGTGGGGAAGACAGCGCCCTTTTCATGGGAATGGGGGGGGGAGAAACAGCTTGGGAGGCTGCGTGTAACCAGCTCCCCTCTCGTTTTTGGAGAAGGAATCTGTGACTTTGGGGAGGGTTTGGGGAGGGTGCCCGCACACCGCTGGTGTTGCAGCAGGGTGAGCGGCCCCCCAACTCCTTCACAACGGTCCCTCTGTTCCCCCAGCCGTGTACTGGGGGCAGATGGCTCTGATTTATGCCCCAAACCACATGGGGGTCCATCCTGGTGGCACCCCGAGGCGCTCGTTTCTAACCCCGTTTCTCTTGCAGAGGCGGGCGAGACCTCGCGCCCTTCACCAGCGGCCCCCTCGGCGGAGCCCCGGCCCCCCGCTCGCCCCGCGGCCCCCAGGCAGGAGAAGTGCCCAGAAGATGAGGAGGAGTCCCACAAAGTGCTGACGAACGGCACGGCACCGGCCAGGACCGAGCTCGCGGGCGCTCCCGAAGCTGTGACATGTGAGTGCTCTCTCCACGGCGCTCCCCGGCAGGGCTCGGCCCGTTAATGAGCGCTGGGGCTGATTAACGAGGCGGGCAGCGGCGGTGGGAAGCCGGCTCCTCCTCACTCTGTTCTTCCCCACATCAAAGGAAAAGGCTGGGGCTGAGCGTGAGTCACTGGGAGCTGGGGAAAGCCGAGGGCGGCAGCCACCAGCCCCTGGTTTTGGGGAGAAATGGGGGCTGAGAGGAGGTTTGGGGCGCACTGGGTTAACAGCAGGGCTGGGGGCCATGGCTCTGGGTCCCGTTATGGGGCTGGGAGAGCAAAGCTGGCCGAGGGGGGAGGCTGGGGGCCAGCCCCTCCTGCAGCCACGCCATCCAGCCCTTCCCTGGCTCCCAGCCTCGGTGCTGGGATTTTGCTCACAGGCTGCCCCGTGCGCACGCGGCCGTTCCCCGTCCGCTGGACGCGAGCGCGCAGCTTCCCCTTCCAAGGGCTGGAAAGCGGGTTGATGCTTCCCCGCGGGGCAAGAGGAGAGGGTGGGAAAGGGGGAGAGAGGAGAAGGTGGAAAGGGGGCGAGCAGAAAGTGGGAAGGGGGCCACAAACTTCACCGAGCGGGCTGGAGGAGCTGGGGGAGCGGCGCACCGCGGGCGCTCCTGCCGGCGCGGCGTACGTGGAGCGAGGCGAGCGCACGTTTCCTCGGCCCCAGCTCGAGCCCTTGCAAGCATCTGGGAGCTGGGCCGGCTGCCCACAGACATTCTGCACCTCTGAGTCACGCCGCAGCCGCTGCGCCCCGCGTGGTGCGGCCCCGCGCAGCCCCCTCCCCACGCCGCGGGCCCCGGGGCCGGGAGGAGCGCAGGCACCCCGGGGGCGTGGGGTGCAGGGAACCCACCCCAAGTTCCCAAGCCCCAGGGATCCTCCAGGGAGTCCAAACCAAGCTGGTGGTGTGACCACACGGGGCCACTGCCACCCCAAGGAGCATCCCCCTGGTGTGAAACACAAAATTTCGCCCTTCCAGGAGGGTTTTGGTGAAGCACAGGCAGGATCTGTCCCATGGGCTGCTCCTCCCGGCCCTGCCACCGCCTTACAGAGCATCCCGCATCGCTCCCGGTGGCCCCAGGCTGAAGATGTCAGAAGAGCTTTCTGAGCTGTAGGCCCCCCTGAGAAATGGGAGCTCTTTTTCGTGGCTTGAAGAGGCGGGGGGGGGGGCGGCTGGCTGGCCCTCACTGCTGCTGGCTGGAGCCGGAGCGTGATTTTGATTTACAAACAGTTTAATCTGAGGAATGCAGCGAAATGGAGAACGCCAAACCCAACACACTCCGTGCTGCTGTAAGCCCTGCTGCTTCTCAAAAAAAATAATATATATTTATCATAAAATAAAGAACAGCAGGCAAACCTGCGGGCCAGTGAGTGGCTGCACTGGGCTCTGTCCTTGTCCCCTCCCCGTGGCTCTGGCCAGCCCCAGGTGCCACCATCCCCCCCAGCCCTGTGCACGATGGCACCTCAGGGGGTGCCCCTTACAAACCAAAGGAATCTACTTGGGACCTCGGGAGCTTTTGGGGAGAAATGTCCCATTTTATCCAAGGTCCATTTACTCTTTCTCCTTTCTCCCCTCCTCCCACCCCTCCTGCTTTCAGCCCGATCTTCCAGCTCAGCCCTGCCTATTTCCAGCTCCCTCCCCAGCGCGTTTCGTGCAGTTTTCACCCAAATTCCCGGTAAACTTCCCTCCGCGGTCTGAGCCCAGCTCCCTTTTTGGAAGGGGCAGGGGCACACGCTTGTGGTTTTTAAGCCTCCATCTATTTTTGCCAGTGCAGACAGAGGTGGTGGGGCTGTGCACAGGGGGGGGCTCGGCCGTGCCCCCTCCTCCTGTGAGACCCCCGTGGCCACGGTTCGCAGAAAGCAGCTACTGTTCCCCGGCGGCCAGAGGTGCCTTTGCCCTCAAGCCTCTGGGCTGAATCATCCCTTGTTTACTGGCGCAGGAGAGGAAAAAAAATCAAAGTTTGGCAAAAGCAAGGGGTGATTTGTGCCTTTGAGCGGAGCTGCTGCGCCGGGGGGCGAGCGCTCGAGCCCCTTCCCTTGGGCCTCGTGTCCGCGGGGGGGACACGGCACCGGGCAGGAGCGAGGACCAGCATGCGAGGGCTGGAGGCAGAGGCAGCCGGAGCAGATCTTTGTTCCCTCCTCCAGCAGGAAAGTTCAGCCAGAGGCTGGGGAGCCCATTCATTAGGCGGCCGTGGTGCTGAGCTCTCCAGCTTCGCCTGATCTGGCTGCCCGCAGCGCGCTGGGGACGGCCACGGGCAGCACGGGGGCTGTGCCATGGGACGGTGGCTTGGCCCTGGGGTTCCTTTTGGTGCCAGCAGGGGCTGATGCTTCTTTTCCCTGCTCGGCACGAGGGGAGCTTGTCGCTCCGTGCCGCCGGTCACCCCCCGGTGGCTCCATCCCTGCTGCCTGCGCTGGCGATGCCGGGACCCTGGGGACCTCCTCCCCAAGTCCTCCACTGAGTTTTGGCAGCTGCGCCACGTCCTGCACGCCAAGCCTTTATTTCTTGCTCTGTTTTTTCATCCCTCCCTCCCTTTCTTGCTCTGCTTCTCCCTCCTTCCCTCCAGCCAGCGGCTCCTTTTCCCTCTTCCCTCCTCTCAGACCGCTTCAACCCTGCTATGGGGCCGCACCGTGCCCAGCTGGGGACCAGATCCCCGTGTAGTGGCAGGGGACGGGGACCAGGACCACATTTTTTCCCCCCTCACCGTGCTGCAGGGGTGGCAGGACCGATGTTAACGCACTGCTCTCCCCTCCAGGCCAGCCCCAGGTGCGAGCAGCCCCGCAGCCCCCCGGCCCCTGCACCCACCTGCTGCAGAACGGGGCCGGGCGAGGGCCGGATCCGGGAGGTGCCCTCGGGGACGCGGGGAACGGGGTCTTCCGCCCCCTGCCCAGCTCGCAGAAGCCTCACCGTAAGCTGCAGTCCCACCACTCCATCAACAGCCAGAGCAGCAAGAAGAGCAAGGGCAGCTCCAAGTCGGCTTCATCCCACATCCCTATCGAGGCGCAAGAAGGTACCGGCTCTCCCCAGGGGGGGCCCTTCCCAGCTGGTTTCCTCCGGCCCCGCATCCCTTGGGGTTTCTCGTGTAGCACCCTTCCAGCTCACCGGGACCCCGGGTGTCAGCCCTGCTCCCCTCCTGGGACCCCACTGCATCTGCACCTCTTGCTCTTCCCCAGGGTTGGCACTGACCGGGTCATTTCATATCCCCCAAAATCTGTCTCTTCTGGGGTCTGGGCATGTCCCAGGCAGCAGAACTGGTGCCCAGGCATTGAGGCAGGTCCCTAGAGTGGTTCTGTGCTCCCGGCCCCTTCCCATTCCTTAATTCCCAGGGGAGAATTTCCATCCTCTGGGGGCTGAGTGTCTGCTCACCGGGTGCTGCCCCAGCCCATCTTGGGGTGTCAGCACCTCCCTGCCCTGTTCCCCTGCAGACTGCTGCGTCCACTGCATCCTCTCCTGCCTCTTCTGCGAGTTCCTGACCCTCTGCAACATCGTGCTGGACTGCGCCACCTGCGGCTCCTGCACCTCCGAGGACTCCTGCATCTGCTGCTGCTGCTGCAACTCGGGCGAGTGCGCGGACTGCGACCTGCCCTGCGACATGGACTGCGGCATCATCGACGCCTGCTGCGAGTCAGCCGACTGCCTGGAGATCTGCATGGAGTGCTGCGGGCTCTGCTTCTCCTCCTGAGGGCTGGAGGCAGCGGGAGGGAGGAGGAGCAGGAGCGTGATTCCCCCTCCTGCAGAGCCCCCGAGCCCCGCCGGTGGGGAAAGCCGGGCGCGAGGCAGAGCAAAGCCTGGTGAGGGAGGAGAGCGCAATTCCCCCGTTGCAAACCTCGTCCTTGGAGCCTCTGAGCCCGCTCAGACCCTGTCTGGGGACAGTGCCTTCGGGCTCTACCTCTTCCCCACACGCCAAGGGTCGCGGGAGCACCCTGCCACCTGAGCCGAGCGCAGGAGCTCCCATCCCGCGCCCCCGCTGCCCGAGGAGGCTGCTCCAGGCACGGCGACAAAGGGGAGCCTGCAGCACCCTCACCCCTGGGACCCTCCAAGACTGGGTGCAGCTCCCCGGGGAGACCCCATGGACACCAAAACCTTCAGCCAGGCTGCGGGACTGGTGTTAGAGGGACGCAGCGCTGCCCCCCAGCACCTCCCCAGTGCTGAGATCGGCAGCCAAGTGCAATAAACGGCCCACGGCGGGGATCCCCCTGCAGCCAAGTGCCTTTGCCCCTGCCCGGTCCCTTCCTGCGGGGCCGGGGCAGCTGTGCCAAGCTGGCACCAACCCCATGAGCATCCCTTGGTGGGTCGGTTGGGGCCAAATGACCCCCAGCTGCCATCACCCCAAGGATGGGGCTCGCGGCTGGGTGAGGGTGGAGCACGCCTCCTTGGAGAGCTGGGGAGAAGGGGAGGGAGAATAAGTGTCATGGTATTATTATTATATATTTTTTTTTGGTCCCTTTTGTTACTGTAAATAAAGGTCTTTCTTCATTTCTGACCAGGGGCTGCTGCATCACACGCTTCTCGAGGCGCTCCCAGGGGGGACCGTGCCCCCCATCCCTGCACCGTGTCCCCTCGTCTGCGCCGTGTCCCCTTGTCCCACCGCAGGGCATGGGGGCTCAGGCAGGAGCTGCAAGGCTTTCCAGCCCCTGAGATGGCTCCGTGACAACCCTGGAGCTCTGCCCTTCACCCCTCACTTCCCGCAGGGGCACGGGGTCCTTAAAAGAGAAAATCAAAATGCCAATTCCCAGCTGTGGGGCTGGGAGGGCGCAGAGTGCCCGGGGTTTGGAGGGTGCTGCGGGAGGTGGCAGCCAGCCAAATTTGGTGGCCTGGGTGCTCTTGTGCCACCCACCCAGCCCTGCCTAGGGACCGTGGAGCATGCTGTGCCGTGCCATGCCGTGCCGTGCCGTGCCGTGCCGTGCCAGCAAGAGATTTTGACCCCCCCCAAAGCCTCGTGGCCCCTCGGGGTCCCGACTGCCCTGGCGAGGCTGCTGGCTGGGCTGCAGTTGAGCAAGGAGGGAAAAATGCTTAAAAGCCGAGGCCAAATGGGTCAGTTGGTCACAGTGACACAGGCTGGTTTGGGATCTGGGCTGCCTGCCCTCCGGGGCTGCGGCTCAGCCATGAAACCTATTTTTAGTGGTGAGCGCAAGGCGGCCGGAGCCCAGCGCAGGGCAAGTGCATGGAGGGGAAGAGGACGGTGAGAGCAGCCTTCCTCCACCCCACCCATGGGATTCAGGGTGGCAAATCCAGCCTCAAACCCTTCCCAATATTCAGCTGAGCCCCGGGACGAAGAACTGGGGGGGCTGCACTTCGCTGCCTGCTCCAGGACGCGGACGGGAGCGGGGCCCCATCGCGGAGCCGGTGGGAGCTTTGCCACAGGCTCTGGCTGCGGCTCGGCTCCAAGCCGTTCGCATCCTTGGCAAATGGGGACGGAGGCGCCGGCCTTCCCCAGCCTGGCCTCACTCGTGGTGCTAATTAGGGAGGTTGGAGCTGGCAGCACCCCACCAGCCGCGGTAACGAGCGCTGCTGCCGGAGCCGCTTAATGGGGAACAGATTCCCCGGTGCGGGATGGCCCCGTGGCTGGTGGTGCCGTGCTACTTGTGTCCCAGATCCTCCCCTCCCTGTGGGGAGGGTGGCACGCACCCCACGCACCCAGTTTCCCCAGTTCCAAAAGCCCTTTGGAACTGGGAACAATTCCACGCTGCCCCCAAGGAGCAGGTCCTCAACCGCTGGAGGGGGGGAGCAGCGCCGGGCTCTGCGCGGAGCACGATGTGCTGCTGAGTGTATGTGATATTCACGCCTACAAATGTACTTTAGTGAGGGCTGCTTCCAAAAAAATGCAAATAAAAGAGCTCCCGGTGCCTCCGCAGGGCTACCCAAAGGCGCAGCTCAGCCCTGCCAAGTGATGCTCTGCCCCCAGGAGGCCGACGTCCGCTGGCTTTATTGGGCACTGGCAGGGGCACGGCCAGATTTTTATTTTAAACCTTTTTTTTTTCCAAGCCTGGGTTTGGAAAAAAAAAGCATGTGCTACCCTGGGCAGCGCTGGCTGCTCTGCTCATACCCCAGCTGCTCCTGAAAATTGGCTCGGGGGCACTGGGATGTGGCAATGAGGGAGCCGAGCTGCCCAAGCGCCTGGCAAGGGCTCGGGAAGCAAAGCGCAAACCTTCCTCTGGATGCGAGCTGCTGCTGGCCGTGCACCTTGCAAAGCACCGGGGGGAGGCAGGGGTTAACCCTCCTGCCTGGGAATTAATTAACAGCAGATGTGCTCAGTTTTTAACTAATTACTCTCCTGCCAGCACTTGGTTTTCACGCTTCCCTTGCAAGCTGCTGGGAGCTGGGCGCCGTCACACCGTGCCCAGGCAGGTGCTGGCCCTGCGGACTGGGCTGTGCTGGGTGCCCGGGCTCATCCGTGTCCTCCCCCCAGCCCAAATGGGGTCCTCACCGAAGGAATTCAATGAAATGGGCTAAAATTCATTAAACTATTGAGCGCCTGCAATAGCTTCACTCTGTTAAAGCTCGGTGACCGGCTCCCAAAGTGACTTGGGTCTGGGATGGGGATGTATGTGGTGGGTGTATTGTTCATCCCATATGGGGCTGTGGTGCTGGGGTAACCCCTGCCCCCCTGCTCCCTGATAACCCAAAGCGTCTCCCCAAAACCTCACCCAGAGCAGGGAGAGCTGCAGCACTCATTGCCTTCGGGGCTTTCGTTTGCCTCTCTCTGCGGGCAATTTATTATGGCTGGGACATCGAATGTGTTACTCATGGAAGTTTATTATCGAGCGTTGTCAGCGGGCAGCACGCTGTGTAGGGATGCAGCACCCATCAGGATACGGCCAAACCCCTCTGGCCCCATCGCTGAGGGCAGCAGGAGGATGCTGGGGGGGGGGGACGGGCGGCGCGGATGCGCCTCTGCTCCTTCGGTGGTGATTGCTTTCAGCAGCCCAGGCTATTTCTGTCTACAATCACAATCAATAAAGCAAGTGAGAGGGTTTTTATTTTTCCACTCCAAATATTTTCTTCATCCTGTTTCCTCCCTGTTCACACGGCGGACTGGGGCGCGCTCCAGCAAGGAGGCCCACGGAGCCGTCTCCTCCTTCCTCCTCACCACCGGTCCCGTCCCTGCTCCCACTCCTGCTCCTGCTCTTGATCCCACTCCTGCTTCTGCTCCCACCCCTGCTCCACGCTCCCCATCCTGGCCCCGTGCAATCCCTGCCCCATCCAACACACCGCAACCACAGGGGCAGGTTTGGCTGGAAGCGAGAGGACAGCATTGCACGTGTGCATGTGCGCACACACACACACACGAAAACCCTGCCAGAACCAAAACCAAAAAAAACCACCCTAGAACTAGGGCTCTGGAAGATGCGGCAGCTCGTGTAATCCCCAATTCTGCTGGGCTGCCTTCGCAGCGCGGCGATGGGGGGACGGGCCGAGGGGAGCCGACTGCAGTCTATTAAACTTCCTTTGAGAGCCTGCCAGACTGACAACAGCTGGAAGGAATTAGCTTTGCAGGTCCACCAGCTCCTCTCCTCGCTTTCACCCTTCCCCAAAAAAGCAGCTTGAGGCCGCGGGCCTGACAGCATCACTTTTTCCCCGCTCTCCAAGATCCCTGGCGTCCCGCGGGATCTGCTCGGCGCTGCTTTCGCCTTTGATCCCAAACCTGCAAGGAGCGCGAGCATCCGACGGAGGAAAAATCCCAGGACCTTCAGTGATGGCTAAGCACTGCCATCCTGCATGAGTGCAAGGTGCTGGAAAGGGTTTTTTGGGCAGTGACCCCCCCCAGGAGCTTGTGTTCACCATCACTGCTCGGTGTCCTGGTGCTGTGCACGTACCCGTGCCAAGGGGGGACGCTCGGTGCCGGTTCCTGGGGTGCCAGCCCCTTTGCTCCATGCTACAGTGGGTTTTGGGAGCAGGGTGTGATAGCCCCACGCTGCTGTTGCCAGCAGGGATTACCCAGAAATGTCTCTTTTCCCTGGGGTAGGGGGGTGCAGAAGCCATCTGAGCTCGGCGATATGTGCAGCAGTGCAGAATTGGCCACCACTGGAGGGTTTCGCTGCCAAAGAGCGAGCTGCCTGCAAGCACTGCCTCCTCCAGCCAGCCTCGGGGGCCGGGACCCAAGCGGAGACCATATATCTCCCCGTTCTGCCTTGCTACCAAGTTGGAGAAGGAAAATGCAGGAGGGGTTGTGTTAACCCTCTGCTGGGTGCCTGCGGAGGAGCGGAGTGGAGCCGAGCAGCCCCGCGAGCCTCTCGCACGCTGCTAGACACCCAGCAGGGAGGGCAGGACAGGGCTTTGCCCCCCAAAAAACCACCAAGACCCCAGGGACACACCATGGGATGAAGGCAGGGTGTGCAGCACAGCCGGACCAAGGTCCCCAGGGGTTATAGACACGTGCCCATGGGCACAGGCACCCAGGGACCAGCCGTGGGGTGGCCGGATCCTGCCCCAGCAGCGCTGCTGCTGCACGTCCTGTCCCGGGCTGGTTGCATCCCCTAGGTCCCTACCTAAGAGCCACGTCCTGGGTCCTCTGTAAGTGCAGAGCAGGGGAAACGTGGCCAACAAAATCCAGAGTGAGTTTATTTTCATTTGACTAACGTTTCTCACACCTTCAGTGCCTCGATGCACACAGCTCTGTGCACCAAAGGCACCCCTGTGCCTCTCCTCTCCCCTATTTCATCTGAGGAGCCGACGCAAGCTCCATCAGCTCAAGCATCTCCTTCTTTCCTGCTGGCAAAGCTGCAGCCCTTGCAGCAGTGGCTTCCCCGTGTCCCCTCGTCCCTCTCCGATGCTGAGGGTCCGCGTGCGACACTGCCGGGCTGGGGACCGACCTCGCAGAGCCAGCAGAGCTGTCTCCACGCGGCCCGTCAGGAAGAGGTGCCTCATAAACCCAAATAGTGATTTCCTGCTGCAGTCGGTGGGAGTTGTTTTCTTTAAAAACGCAGCTGAAACCGGAGAGGAGACGGAGTTAGCTGAAATATCTGGGAGCTGGGGAGCTCGCCGTGCCGGGAGACAGCTCCGGCAGCCAACACACACACACACATGCGCAGGCACCCGCCGGGGATGCCAACATTTGAAAGCCATTAACGGGAATATCTGGGGAGGAAAATCCAGCCCTACCTTTAACCCCACACCGAAACGCACCGAACGGCCGCGGTGAGTTATAGAGTGAAAAAAGCGGCACCGTTTTTTTATTTTATTTTATTTTTTTTTTTTTTTGAGACCAAAGCGCTCGTCCCTCCCAGCGCAGGGAAAGTTGGCACACACTGCGCACACGTGCGTGACAGAGCAGGAGGCAGCCGGGCGCCTCCCACGCATTAAATTCGCTCCTCTTTACGTGCTCGGCCTCGTGTGGGCTCCCACTCACACCCACTGCACTGCCCTGTGTGCACAGATGTCGGGGGGAGGGCGAGCTGAGCCCCCTGCCTCCTCCGTCCATTCATGTGTGTGCGTGAGACGGACCCTGCGAGATGCCAGAGAGTCTGGCAGGGGTGTGTGTGTATACAGACAGACACGTATTTATTTATATATATCCCTTTCTGCATATATATATAGCCAAACACACACATATATGCACACAGAGACATATTTTTATGCATTCATCTGCTCGTGCACATTTTTACGCGCCCTTCCCGGTGCTGCTATCCGCGTTGTCTTGCTGTTGGAGGCTTCGTCCCAGCAGCAGGCTCTGGATTTCATCTGGCTCTGGGTGGCTTTCCCAAGCACTGGGATGCCCCAGCCTTGTTTGCTTTCCCCTCCCCGTGCTGGAGACGTCCCCTTTGCCCTCTCGTTTGCAATTACCAGGGCTCAGCAGCCCCTCAGCAATCCGGGAGCCAACCCCTGCGCTGCCATTTGGTGTTAATTATTTGCCAGCACTGCTGGTGCTGGGAGGAGATGGGGCTGGTGGCTCCAAGCTCCATTTCCACCCAGGCCCTGTTGATTCTCAAGCTCTTTAGTGCCTACGCCTCTTCCAGACTATGGACCACAAAATATTCTGTATTTAAGGATCAGGGTTTCAGCATGCCTGCGTGCTCAGCACCGCCGGGTGTCCGGGTGCTGCTTGAGGCTGTGCACTTTGTGCCACTTTTTAGGCAGAAAGGCATCTCGCTGCTGCTCATCGTAGTCATTTTACTCAAGACTTTGGCAGCACGAAGGGAACTCTCATAACACGCACACGCTGCTGGGTGAGCAGCCTGTGCTGGCGATTACCCGAGTAACCTCACGCCTCCGAGCCGCCTTTTTTCTTTTCTTTTTTTTTTTTTTTTTGCTCTGCAATAAATCCAACCCCGGCCATCGCCGCGCTGCCTTTCATTTGTGCTCAGCCTCTGCCGGCCACACGAGCATCGCGCTGCTCGCCCCTCGCTGCACATCGGCTGCTCCGAGATGGTTTCCAGATGTCGTGAGCAACCGGACCACGTTGCTCCAGGGCTCAGCCCCCAAAGCAAGAGGCTGCCCCTCGCACCACCCAGCACAGGCTCAGCCACGCTCTGAGATCACAGCCAGGCTTTTTGGGCAGCCCAGACCTGGCCTCTTCCACCCGAGCCGCTGCGTTTCGATGCCAGCTTGACCAAGGTGTGAAGTTCCTTGGGCGCTCCCACCTGCTTAATCCCCAATCGCACGGATTTGGAGCTGAAGTTATTGGCATGCTGCTGCCCTCTAGTGAAGGGCTGGCCTCTGCTCCCAGTCACGCTCGCACTGGGCCCAGTTGCCCGGCCTCTGGTCGGGTCCTCGTGGGGGAAATCAGGGCACGAGCATCCCATTTTTATTGCTCGGCATCTGCCCCGCTCGGTGCCATCCATCAGCTCAGCCAAGACTTCACAGATTTTGATATGAAGCAGCCTCTAGCCCAAAAGACAATTCCCTTCTTGGGGGAAATCCTTTTAAGAGACATTAAAAAAGATGTTGGAGGCTGCATTGGCAGCTGAAGGGCTGGTTGGCTCTGATCTCCCTGTGCTCAGCCCCACAAACGGGGGGCTCCTGGGCTCAGGGGTCTCGCTTAGCCCCGGGGCCGGGGACCAGCCAGGTGTGGGGTGTTAGCGTGGTGATGGAAATGGAAGCAGAAATCTCCCAGCAGTGAATCCCAGAGGTGATGGGGAACCACCTGCCCAGGGGCTGGGGTATAAAAGGGTCTCGGCAAGGCTCAGCTCTCTTTGCTGGGGTCAGTGGGATGGACTGCAGTGAGCGGCCAAGGTAAGCTGTAAAGCAGGGGAGGGTGGCTGGGGGCGCACGCAGGTTCCTGTGGTGCCCCGTGGCTCTGTTCTCCTGGAAAATTTCAGCCTCTGGAAGGACCTGGGGTTCCCTGAGTGCCTGTTACAGGTCTGCTCATGGGCTGTTTTGCCAAACTAGCTTGACCCCGGGGCTGTTTCCAAAGCAGGAGAGATCTGGGGCTCCCCTCACCTGGCTGGTGTGCAGGACGGCACCAGGTGCCCACAGCCCCCAGCTCTGCATCCTCCATCCCTGTGTCTTGTACTGGGGGACTGAGCAGCTCTGTAGCAACCACACAGCCACCGCTGCCTGTAGTGGGGCTGTTTCAGAGGCTTTTTGATTTACATGGTGCTTTCCAAGCCTGCAGTGAGAGCAGCTCCGTGCATGCTCCAGCCACCGTTATCCCCACGTGCCGGAGCGCAGAGCAAGGCTGGCCTTGTGGGCACAGCTCCGAATGGCAGGCAGCAGAGCCAGCTCCTTTCACCTCGCTCAGGCACCAAGTAGGACCGAAAACCCCTCTCCTCTTCCCACCCAGCCTCTTTTAATTGCAAATATTGATGCTGGCATCCAGGCCCTGCAGAGCACCTAGCACAGGGTAGCCCCTCTGTGGCCACCCTGCTCCAGGCTGTGCAGGGCTGACCCTGAGCTGTGCCAGGAGGAAACCTCTCCCCAAAACCCCTCCCCGAAACCCCTCTCGGTGCCCCAGTCCCGCGGTCCTTCTGCCAGACCAGCCTTTGGCTCTCCTACAGCCTCCTAATTGAGAGCAAACACTCGCCCATGGGAGAAAGGAAGCAAATAAGGGAGGTGAACATTTACATCCCAGGCAGTATTTCCTGGCTGTAAAGGGGAAGCTGTTGTGGCCACGGCACATAAATAGCCCTTTGATTATTTTCCTACTTACAGTTTTTGAGCAGCCCAGCAGCAGCCCCGGCTGCCTGGCAGGGCACATCCTGGCTCGGACCCCCCAGGGACCATTTTTGGGTCAATGCTCCTCTGTGCTGCCCATAAGCACCTCTGAACCCCCCCTCCTGGGAGGAATATCGATACCCCTTCCTTACGGGGGGGACACGAACACCCCTCATGCTCAATACCCCTACTCTAACAGGGGCTGACTTGCTCCAGGGATCACCTTGGCCTCTGCAAGGACTCACTGGGCACAAAGCAGAACATGCTGGGATCTGGGACTGTCCCTGTTGGGCGCCCCTTGGTCCCTTTGAGCCCTGTTTGGGTTTTGCTGGGCGTGCATAACACGGTAACGCCCTGTAAAGCTTGCTCTGTTCCAGGCTGTGCTTTATGTCCCCTTGGTTTTATGTTTACATTGAATTATTTTCAATAAAGTTTTTTTTTATTGTCCCGACTATTTCATGTTCAACAGAGGCTGCTGCTGGCGGTGGCTCGATCTGGTGCTGTAAAAAGGGCAGGAACGTAACGAAATGCCTGTGATATGGTTGCACAAAGTACAAAAAAAAAAAAAAGCCCCTGATAAATTCTCACTTAATAAACCCCCCTGCGGAGAGGTAAGAAATGCTCTCAGAGCACGTAACACCTCGGGGCTTTGGCTTTTGAGATGGGGGTGCCCTGCGCCCCAGGGGCTGGCTGGGGGCTGGCTCAGCTCCTTGCTGCTGCTTTTTCCAGATCTGGGGAGTTTTGACTTTTGTCCTGTGAAGAGTTTTGCCAGGACATGTACCGCGTTTTCTCACTTTCTTCTTTCCCTCTGCGGCTTTCAGACAGCACGAGGCAGCCCCCTCTGCATCATCCCACCAAACCAAGCAAAAGGGACAAACGTAGCTGCAGCGGTGTTGGGGGAGCACCAAAAACCCTAAGAACAGCTCTCTCCTTTCCCAGGGGCAACCTCAGGGTTCACCAGCTCTTAAAAGGAGCTCGTCCAGGCATGAGGGGAAGGCTGGAGGGCGGGGAGGAGCGTTTCCTACAGCCCCATCCTCACCTGCACTGCTGTGCTCCCCTGTGCAAGCCCGAAGCACGAAGCCTCCCTCCCTCCCCACCCCTCTCCCTTTTCCTGTTGCCATTTTCGCAAGTACAGAAGCACTCCGGTTAATAAAATAAAAACACTGATGGGGCATAAACCCAGCAGCATTTTTAAAGAGGGGGGTTAAAGAGGGACTTGTCCTCGTGCTGCTGCTCTGCAATTATCCCTCCTGGAGATGGTTTGGGGGGTTTCTGGGCATCTGGTGCCAGCTTGAATGGAAAAAAGTTGGCTGTTAGCATGAGGACTCCTCCCTGCAGAAGGGTGGGGGTGCAGAGCAATGGATAAAAGTGGTAAGATGGGGGAAAAAATAATCTATCAAGTTCTTTTGCTGCTATCCCCAAACAGAAAACAAAAAAAAACCCTGTCCTTTTGTCCCCTCGCTTCCCCGCTACAGATGCACATGCAAAATCTAATTAAAATTTAGCAGAATAACAATAATAAAAAAAGACACAGTTTTTAGCTTTAAAAAAAAAGAGGGAGAAAGAAAGAAGATCCTTAACAAAGGCCATAATATTAACAGAGCTGATTCGTCAGCCGCTACCTGATAATATAGAGTTGAGAGAGCTTTATTAACGTTGGAAGCCTTGGCTCTTTGTTAATTACGGGCTTTGCTAATGATTTGGAATATTGGCCGGTTCTGGGGGATGTTGATGAATAGAGACCTCGCCAAGATTTATTCCTAATTATCTCATTTGTCTCCCTCCATTACTTTTTATGGCTGAAATTTATGGAGCTATTACCAGGGACCTCGCCACAGCTATGAGATGATTTGGGAGAAGAGAGATGTTTAATAATAATAACAATAATAATAATAATAAAATGCCAGATTAATAGGGAACCGATTACGTGGTGGCGGGCAGGGGGGGACCATTCCTCGGTGACCCCTGGGCATCCCCTTGAGCCCCCACCCCTGGGGGGATGATGTCCTTGCCAGGCAATGCCTGGAGATGCTGATGGAGCCAGCTGGAAACTCCTCCTGGCACCTGTAAGAGTTGGGAAACTCGCTTCAGAGGGGACAGCAGAAATTCAGCAGGATTTTCTTTCCTCCTCCCTCATCTCCGGATTTTTCTGTGGATGTTTGGGACCTGCTGGGGATGCTCCAGCGGGGCTGCACGCGGCCAAAGGGAAACCTCAAGCCCTGCTCCGACACGTGGCTCCTGCTGCAACCCTGGAGCTGGTGACAACGCTCCAGGGATTGTATCTAGATGCCAACATTTCCCTTTCCCCATTCATCCTTACCAAAATAACCCAACGCTTCCATCTCCCCGTGCCCACGGAGCAGAGCTGCAGGTGGTCCCGCTGAGCACCAGCGATGCCCTGAGGGGCTGCAGCTCCCTCCAGCCATTCTGTAGGATTTTTGGCTGTGTCCCCACAGTGGTGGGGGCACCCTGACACATCCGTCACCACACCCTGGGCTCCACCAGGAATGCCAAGGGGTTCCCTGCAAAGCAACCCCAGCCGGGGGCAGGGGGCAGAGCCCAAACCCGTTAATTACAATGCAAAGCAATTATTTTGCTCAGCTGCACCGGGGACTAATTCTCTCCCAGAGTCTCCCAGTAAACATTTTCCCAGTACTATCAAATTTGCCACACAAAGGCGAGCCAGGGCTGCAGCTTATCTCTGCTGAGTATTATTCCCCTATCTTCCAGCGTGTAAACCTACTCTCGTCCCGATAAGAGGCCTTAGACAAAAGATCAAAGCAAGCAAGGCTCTTACGGAGAGGAGGGTTTTCTTCTCTTCTTTCTTTCTTTCTCTCTTTTTTTTTTTTTTTTTAGTGTTAGTATAAATTCACAGATCCAGAAGAAGCTGCGTTCCCGCCCAGTAACACAGATTAAAATAATTACCCACAGCTGGCTTCACGAGCCAAGAGGAAAGAAATAGCAGCGCCGCAACGCAGGGAGCCCCAAACTGCAGCTGTGCCCTCGTGGGGACCTGGCAGCCCCGGCTGGCACCAAACGTCCCCAGCCCTGCAGCAGGGTGGGTGGCAGAGGTGTCCCAGCAGCTGGGTGAAATCTTTTACCCCTGTCCCACGTCCCCGTCACCCACCTGGGCACAGCTCCATGGCACGTGCAGCCGCACCTCTCCAAATCAGGGCAGGAAACAATTCGGGTCTTTGTCCTCTCCGCCAGGGCTGCTGCTCCCACTGATGGAGCAAAAGGCTCCTGCTTCCACCCTGAAGCTCCCACCTTTGGTATTTCCCCCTACGGAGCAGGAGCCCCCCGGTTTGCAACAGCACCAGCCAGAAAATGCAGCTTCAGCGCCAGCCCGGCCACCGCTCCGGGAGAGAGGAGGGAATTTCCCACTGAGAAACTTGGATTTTCTGGCGTATTTTGGATTTCGGGCTGCACACGGGGTCCCCGGGGGCTCCAGGCACTTGTCCGTGCCATGGACATCAATCCCTGGCACCTCACCCTGCATCTTGTGCCCCTGCCCCCTAATTCCCCACGGAGATCGGGTGCTGGCACAGCAACCCCAACCATTGGTGAGCCTGAGCCAGGTCACACAGCTCCTGCAAATAATACAGCAGGGAAAAAAAAAGGGAAATATTGCAGTTGTTAAAACAAAACATGTCGGCGGTCATTATTTTTTATTTTAAATAAAGCATTTTTTTAAAAAGCATTTTCCAGGTTTGGGCTGCCAGCCCCCAGGTCGGTGATGCTCCAGGAGGCACCAGCCCTGCGTGGGGATGGGTTAAAGCTGAGGTCCCACCAGCCAAGTGAACATCAGTGCAAATGAAAATCGGGACTGCCTGGGGACTAATTGAGCCCTTTTCTTCTCCAGATGGGGAAGGAGGCAGGGGGATCATCGCGGTTATTTCTGTTTAGAAACACCCAGGCGATGCTCAGAGGTGGAGATGGATGAGACAGGGATGGGTCTCAGCACATTCATCCCATTCATCCCAGCACAACCCCAAGGATCTGTGCTTAAATCCACGCTCCCAGCACCCTGCAGAGCCCAGCAAGCCCCCAAGGCACCGAGGCGATTCTGAGCCCCCTCTGCCCCACTTGGTTTTGCCCCCCAGAGCCAGGCTCAGCCCCTGGCAGTGCTGGCAGGCAGCAGTGCGGGATCGGGCTCCCAAACGCAGAGTGCGAGCACCCCCCTTCCCGCCCGTCAACACAGATGGCAAAATCTAAATGTTATGATAAGGTATTTCTCCCAAATTTCCATCTTAATAGAATTACGAGCCTGTAATTACCCTACAAGCCTGAAAACCTGCCGGAATCCCAATTAGGAATCTGAGGACATAATTGGCCCCTAATTAGAAAGATTTGTCAAATGTGAGCAATTTTCTCACCTCTTCATTTTTTTTTTCCCTTTTCCTCCTCTTTTTCCCTGGTGAAAACACAGATATTTTCCTTTCCCCTCCGCCTCTCTCCCCATAAACAGGGGGCTGTGCCCTCCCAGCTGCACCGCGCTCCTCTGGGCTCTCGTGAAAGACGAACTCCACGGCAGGTGTTAAGCCGCTTTAAAAATTCCTGGAAAACTGCACTATTAAAAAATAAAAAAATAATAATAAAAAAATATTAAACAAGAGAGAGGGAGAGACCTGGCAAAACTGCAGCCTGGGGGTTTGGGCTTTGCTCCGGCCGTGAGGATGGGTGCTGGTGGGTGAGGCTGTTTTAGGGCAGTGGTGCTGTTTTAGGGCAGGGAGATGAGTCAAAGGCAGCAGATTTGGGGCATGGCAAACTGGGGTTCAGGGCATCGCCTCATGGCTGTGATCCCTGGGTGACCAAAGGGGTTTGGGGAGCAGCTGGGCAGGGGCACAAGCACGGCAAGGTGCAGCAGGCTCTGGGGAAGCGAAACTTTGCAGAGCATCGTCCAGTGTGGCAGTGGCACAACCAGATACAGAACAATCCCTCTCCCAAAAAAAGCAGGGAGCTTCATCACGGTGCCCAGCCTGGCCCTAAGGCACACACAAACCCTGCCCCTGCACGCCAGAGGGGCACAGAGCAGCCAAAAAATGAAAATCCTCCAGGGGAGCAAAGCCACCACAGCTGATGCGGGCACGCAGCAGGGAATCGTGCTGCTTGAAGCATCCCCAAAGCAAGCGGCCAGCTGAGCTCAGGGGGAATTTGGGCTGAGAAAGGTCTGCTTGAGGCAAAGCATCGCTGCCCCTGTGATAACAGGCAAGCAACCACTGGTGCCTGGCAGGGAGAGGTGGAGCAAGGAAGGAAAAGGAGAAAAACCAAAGGGGATGAAGGGAGCAAGGGGACGGACTTGCTAAAAAGGAAAAGTTGCCTCTTTGGGGAAGGATGCCAGGAGCAAGGGGCAGGAAGGTGGCTTGCACAGCACCTCCTGGGGACATCCCCAGTGTGGTCATGGCACATCACTCGTGCCTGATCATTAACAACCCCTAACGAGCACTCGGTGCCCTCTCACCCCTGGCTGGGCACGGCCCCAATCCCCTGCCCGAGCTCCACCTGGAGCCACGCATCCCAGTCCCAATCCCAGTCCCAGCACCCGGGTGCTGGGGGCACAGCCTCCCCCCTTCCTCCTCCTCCTCTTCCTCCCACCAGAGGCCCTTTAGTTAAAAGCGACAACAGGAGGGGAGGGATTGGGAGGGGAGGGGGGGACATAGGGGGAAGCCTGGTTTTCCTAATTAACAATTAGCACAGAGTGTGCTGCTAATTATGTGGTTCCATGTAATTAAGAAGCTAATTAGTGCAGTGTCAATTAAGATTTAATTAGTACCCTTGTCAAAAATACTTGAAAGCGCAGTTTATATGCAAGTACTTCAATATTTCAGTGGTCATGATCTCTCCCCGGCGCGGGGAAGCAGCCAGCTTGCCAGCAGCCCTCGTCGGAGCCTGCTCACAGCTCGCCGGGGTTTATTGATATCGTCCTTTAATCCACTGCCGCCGCTCAAAGCCCCAGACCAGGCACGTTTCTGGATGCTGCAGGCAGTGACGTGGCACAGCTCAGCTTCCCCCGGGGGGTGCCGAAGCCCCCTCGCCGTGGCTGTGTGGTGCAGGGTCCCCGCTGCCCTCCTGGCTTTGGGCATCACCAGCACCCCCGCACAGCCTCCTCGCCTGCCAGGAGCTCCCAGCTCCTTTAAAGCAAGCACGCAGCCCCCGCAGCTGCAGTAATTTGTGTTCCCAAGTGCTTTAATTCTCATATCCGTCCCTCTTCTGCCTGAAGACGGCGGTGACTTGCTTACGGCCACATCGGTGCCGGAGCTGAACCCACCTCCTTCCAGACTGGTGGACCTGTGCTTCCCCCTGGGCACCCCACGTGTCCCCATGGGACACCTTGGGGCATCTTTGGTCATTTCTTTGAGCTCCAATTCCCCCCTGCCACAAGGAAGGGACAGCAAAGAGACCCCAAATGTCCTGGATGGCATGGGGTCCCCAAAAGTCCTGGGGAGCCAAAGGCGGTGCCTGGTGATGGCACAGCAGAACAGAGACAAAAAGGAGGAATAGGGAGATGGGGGGCAAATAATTCCCATCCCCACGACCCACAGCTGCAGCAGCCATGGCCCCCCAAGTGAGGGGTCCCATTTTCTGCCCCCAGTGCCCCCATCCGAGGGCTGGGATCGCCCTGGGATTCCTCACGCCAGGGGAGGTGTGGGATGAGGCAGGGGGAGGAGAGGAAGAAATACGTCCAGGGCTCTCAGGGCTCCAGGAGGCACACAAACAAAAACCCGCCTAGAGAAACAAACCAGGGAAAGCCTGCAGCTTGTAAATCATCCCCGAGCAAGCAGCTCGAAGGCTGACGAGCCCAGAGACGCGAGGAACAGAGCCAGCTGCTCGCGATTTCTCAGCTCGCCCCGTCTCAAAGGTGCGCTTGTGGCGCACAAGCTCCGATGTGTCAGCGCGGCAGCTGGGAGGGGAAGCAGCTCCCGAACCTGGCAGCTGGCCTCCTGTGTGCTGTTCCCCGTCCTGTCCTCCTCCAGGCCAGCAAAATCTTTCCCTCCTTGCTGGGGGCACTTTCTCCAGTGCAAGTCCACCCTCTGAGCACGCACACACCCCCCACGGGGCTCCCAAACCTTTCCAAAGGTGCGCACTTCCCCAGTGCCAACATTTCCAGCTGTGCAGCCAGCAAATTAAAGCCTGGCTGGCTCGGGAAGCCGACTGCTTTGTGCTTGGGGTCTTGCCCATTGATTTAATGCGCCAGGCAATGCTTGGCTTGGTTGCAGCCCATGGTGTTGCAGCAGGGGCTAGCCAGTCCCAAAAAGCCCAGCCCATGGGAGCAGCGCACCCAAGGACCCCACCAGCCAACCCCTTCCCAAGCAGATATCACCATGAAATGATAAACTCGGCTGTGGACTGGAAGGTTTTGTTGTCTCAGGGAGTTTTGAGAGTGAGAGGCAGAGGCAGCATCTCTGCCAGGCCACAGGACAGGGCTGGAGCAGGGCAGAGGGTGCAGAGCATCCCTAGGAGGTGGAGCCCTCCCTCGCTCTGCTTCTCCCCAGGGGAACACGGGTGGTTTTATACCCCCTAGAGCAACAGGAGCCAATTTATTGTCCCTACAAGAATTGCATCTCCACGGGAGGCTTTCAGAAGAAACATGGAAGAAACAAATGTGCCCAGGGAACTAAAGCAGGGTCAGGCCAATCACCCCAAACAACCCCAGGGATGAAATCAGACCTCAGCCAGGAAGCAAAGACCAGGGCAGCACCGAGCACCCGGGGGTCTCAGTGGAGGGAATGCCCCAGACCCCTGCATTTTGGGGTAGGCGAGAATAAACCCTGCGTCACCCTATGGCTTTGAGCAGGGTTGTCCCACGCTCGGGTCCAACAGGTTGTCACCATCCCAGCACCTTGCTGCAGCCCTGGAGATGAGGACAGGGATGTGTAGGACCGTGCCCTTGTTTCCCAAGGGAGACGATGATGCAGGACAGCAGAAGACGACCCCCCCGGAGCTGTGCCCATCGAAGCCCCCAGGCAGAGGGGACGAGCTCGGGAGGGGCTGGGATTTTTTCCCTTCTCCCTGCCCCCAGCCTCGCACACCGCCGAGCCGCCTGCTCTCCCACAACGGCTGCCAAAATACAGCGAGACAGGGTATAATTACAGACACTTACTGCGGCCATTACACCACCAGCACGGGCTGCGCAAAGTGACACACGACCCGTCAACTCCTTATTCACGCCATTAAGGGGACTCATTAGCATCTTCGCTCAGAAGCAAAATTACCCTCACTGCTCATTTCAAGATGTCATAAATTTTAATTTAGGACCCAAAGATAGCACAATGGGAGCCAGCCGGCTCTCCCGGCAGTGGCGGGCTGGCTGAGGGAGGTGGTGGTGGTGGTGATGCTATGGGGGGGGGGAGGAAGGGGAAGGGATGGTTTGGGAGAGGGTGAGGGGAGTTTGAGGTGATGGGGAAAGAGGATGAGGGGGGTTTGAGATGGGGAAAGAGGAGAGAAAACATGCCCAAGGGTCTGGCAGGAGCTTTGCTCCGTTGGAGGGGATGGAACTGGCTGAGGGCTGAATGATGCTTGGGTTTGGGTTGGGTTTTCCTGGAGGTCTCGGCCAGTAAGGGGGATGTTGGTCAAGGGAGGTGGGGAGGAAAGCAGAGCCCCGTGCACAGGATGGGCAGAAACACAGTCACGCGTTGCTGCTGCGTGAGAGCAAATCCCCTGTGGGGATGCCCTGCTGGCCCTTATCACACACCGTGCTTGGAAGCACGTTAAGGATAGGCACAAACCATCCTAAACACCCCCCCACCACACCATGCACAAGCAGAGCTGTGAGAGGAGCGATGGGGGCGCATCCTGCTGGTGCTCAGCCCCCGAATCCATCACCCCCCAGCTTCACTCCTACCCCAAACTGCATCTCCTGGGGCCGGATGCCTGCAGCCCACGGCACAGAAACCCAGGTTTGTTTGGTCTTTCTTCCCCCTTCCTGGTGGAATTGTATCTGCAGAGGAGATGGCCGAGCGATTCTGCAGCAGCACCACCTCCAGCCCACCTCCCGGGGGTAGCTCCAAAATCCTGCTGGGATTTTGGCACCTCCACGTGCCCAGGGTTGCCCCTCCGAGGGCAGGCGCGCCCCTCTTCCCTCCCGCCCCTTCCCGCAGCCAGGACACAACGCAATTACAAACCTCTTCAACTTTACCAGCCACCAGGCTCCGTGATTAATGACTCGAAATTTAATGACTCGAAATGTCCACATTTAAAAAAAAAAAAAACAGGGGGGCGAAAAAAAAGAACGGGAAGGAAAGCAGCTCCAATTACAGGCGGCTGAGGGACTCTGGCCCGCTCCTGTGCTCTAAGAACATATATCCAGAAAGGTTATGTTAATTTTTAATGTACAAGACTGTAATTAATTTCTGGGGCTGGCTGGATTAGCTGAGTGTAAATTCCAGCCTCAGCTCGGGCTGCGGATAAACCAGCCCTGCTGGGAGCAGCCCCACGCTGCGGCCACAGCTTTGGGGAGCTCCAGGGGACCTCGTGTCCCTGGCACGGACCCACCGAGACCCCCCTCTGAGGGACTTGGAGGTGGTGGCACAAGGGACAGGGGTGCCACGTAGGTCTTCCGAGACTTAATGCATCTGAAGCATCCAAACCCACTCTGGAAAGATAAAACTACAAAATAATCCCTCCGACGGCCTTCGGAGAGGCTGCGAGGAAAGGGTCTGGACCCAGCAGGCAGGGATCATGTGGCCTGGAAATACAGTAAGTTTTGAAAGGGAAGAAAAGGCTCCATTATTCTCCCATTAAACTCTCCCCGGCTCTCCCCCTCTCCCTTCCCCTCTGTCAGTCTTTGGTTTGCTCGCTGACTTCCCCCAGCCTCTCCGAAGACAGATCGTTCCCTTAATCACTCTGGAAAAGAACCCCAAGCCGATATAATATTATAATTAATTAATTCACTAAAAAGGTATTAAATTTCTTTTCCCCCCTGTGGATATTATCTGAATTCATTGACCTTTAGAAAAATCACCCTCTAATTGTAACCAGGTTCAAGTGCATTTCCAGCCTGTCCCTTTTACATTAATAATATCTTCCAGGACTCTACTATGCTGCTTAAATATTGTATAAATTTCACTGCCCCCTCAAAAAAAGGAGAGAGAGAAAGGCACGAAATGAAAACTGTGAGCTGATTAAACCAGCTCGGAGCACGGGGGAAGAGGCAGAACTCCGCAGTGGCCTGAGAGATGCACGAACCCAAAGCAGGACCCCAAAGGGGCTCGGGACGAGGAATTCCCAATTTCCAAGGTCCCCACAGCCCAAAACCCAGGGATCCGAGGGCAGGATCCAGGGGAATCCCAAACGGAGCATCCTTGGGAAAAACAGGCTGCTAAAAGGCTTTGGGGTTGGGTTTGTTGGAAGAGGGGCACCCCGCGTGCCCGTGGTGGTCACTTCGGGGGGTGGGGGTTGCAGGAATTGCAGGAGGGGACTGGGTTTCCAAGGGGGTTTCTAAACGCTGGGACAAATGGGGTGCAGCTGGTCCCAGCCCCTTGGATCCCGACACCTCCACGCCTCGAACCACCCCTCCTGCAGCCGCTGCCCCTTTCCCACCTTCCCGATCTCGGGGCCACGCTGTGCCAAGCTCTGGGCGCAGGGACCGGGCTCTGCTGCTGGCTCAGGGACACTGCGCTCGAGCCACCAGCCAGCCCACAACGTCTCCAGCATCCAGTGCTGTAAATTCAGCGTCAGGCATGGAAAATCCAGCTGGGCTGCTGCTCCTGAGCCCACTGGGGATCCTGGGCCAACTCTGCCTCTGGAGCGGGGCCACTTGGCTGAAGCAGAGACCTGGGGGGGGGACGAATTCCTGCTGCTCTGCTCCTCACCAGGGAGGGGGAGCCCAGCTCATCTCAACTAAATGCAGCATATGGGGCTGTACATGGCCAGGGGCTTGGGTTTTTGCGCTGCAGGGCTCAAGACTGGAGGCTTTGCACCCCCAAACCAACATGGGCTGCCTTCTGCACCGCAGCGAGCGCCGTGGCATCGCCCCCGTGTCAGCCTCTGCATCACCATCCCGGCTGCAGGGAAACTGAGGCACACCGTGGCCTTCCCCACGAGTTGCATTCTGCCTCCTGCACCTCATTTATGTCTTCCCAAGGTTTTTTTTTCCCTGCAGTGCTTCGCCCAGCCAGCCCCTGTCCTTCTGCCCAGCTTCTCCTGCCCCTTGGCTTATGGCACACGGCTGCTCCCACAGAGGCACCAGGCATCCCAGCAGCGATCCCACCCTCTGCAAGGGCTCCCCGCAGCCCTAAAAAGCTGCTGGAGGAAAAAAAAAAAAAACAGGCCAAACACATCCAGGGTAACCCTTCAGAAGCAGGGACCAACCTCGCCCCCTCCCCTTGGATGCGGTTCCTGGATGGACATCACAGTTTTCCCCCTCTCCCGCCCTTTATTGCGCGCACAGATTCGCTTGCAAAGAGCTGTATGGGGTTCTCGAAGCCAAGCTGCCTATTCCCCCACCTGAAAAAAAAAAAGCCAGCCCTTCCTTCTGAGCTCATCCCAACCGTTGCCACAACCACCCCTGGCTGAAGCACGTCACCGGCTCGGGCTCCAGGTGGGGACGGAGGCGCAGGAGCAGCCCCAGGAGCTCGGAGCACGGGAGGAGCTCGGCGAGAGCCAGAAAGGAAATGAAAGGAGATGGGGAGGGGGGAAGGAAAACTCAGCACCAGCCCAGCAGCGAGACAGGGGATGGCTTCCAGACTGCAGGGCCAGCTGGGCCCGTGCCAGGCTTGCTGCCGAGCCCCACACCCATCCCATAGAGGCTGAGATTTGGGGTGGAGCAGGGAAAACCCCCGACCTGCCACCCCCAGCTCCCATCACAGGCTCCTTGCTGCTCTTCTGCTTCCATCCTGGGGAAGGGCTGCCCTGCTCGGGGCTGGGGCCAGGAGCAAGCCAACCTTCTGTTTTATTTAAGTTTCCCCCCCTCCCGCCCTTCTTCAAGCAAACTTTTTTAGGAAAATTCCTTGGGACTTGGGAACCTCCCAGCACTACTGGCGAGGGGACCTGGACGCACGCCTGGCCAGCTGCACGTGAAGGGTGGTGCTGGGGAAGTCACAGGGCCCTGGACGAGGAACCTTGCTGCTCTCAGACAAACCCAGCTTGGCCAAAACCCGGCAGAGCCCCCCCCAGCCCCAGCCCCCTGCCCACGGAGCAGAGCAGGGAGGACACGGCCACGTCCTCCCGTGGGGCTCAGTGCCCACAGCTCAGCCTCGCAGGGGGGTTTTATCCTGTCCTGGCTGCCCACGGAGCTGCTGCAGCTCAGTTTGTGGCTCAGCCCAGAGGTAAAAGGGCTTTAGGCTCTCAAAAAGTCACATTTGCAGTTTCAAGGGACTTTAAAACCCGGACAAGTTTGTTGGCAGCGCTGAGGGACCTGCAGGGAAACCTTGGCACAGGGCGCTGGTGGCAGCAGCGGTGGCACCCGGGGTGGCACGTCCTGGGCCAGGACCGTGGCTCACCACCGGCTGTGCCTCGTCCTGCTGGGTCCCTCTGCAGCCCCAAAGCATCCCAGAGAGAGGAGGAGAGGATTCACTGCTGGGTGGATGCCTCATGGGGATGGAGAGCTGGGGACGTGCTGCCACCCCTGAGCACCTCCAGGTGCATCCCAGCCTGGGGAGCCAGGGATGCTTTTTTGGGCTCCCTCCCCAGCCAAACCTGGAGGCAGAGCTGGGCTCGGCAAGGAGCTGGGGCTCTCCAGCAACAGTCTGGCTCTCTCTTGTGGCTGCTCAGGCCCTGTGCAGCCTTCCTGCTCCTGCCCAGCCACCAGCACCACGTCCCCCCAAACGCAGCCCTCGTCCCCCAGCCCTGCGAGCCCCCATGGGTGTTCTCAGATGCTCCTGAACCTGCCCTGAACCTGGGGATGAGGGATCACCTCTCCTCTTCTCTCTTTTTAGGGTAACCGGGGGATGAGCCCCATGTTGAGAGCCCCTTTAGAGCAGGGGGACGTGGCTGTCCCCAAAGGACCCAGGCGATGCCCATGGGAAACACAAGGGGGGCACAGCACTGCTGGGGCTATTTGCAGCCTGCCCTCCCTCCTATCCCCAAAAAACCACCTTGGGATATTGCGTGGGGTGATGGAAAACAGTCCCAAAGAGTTCAAAGCTAGCGGTACCACCGGGAGCGAGTACCAAAGGGCTCAAGGACACCCAGCGGGTGCTGACACAGCTTCGGCTACACCCGAACATTTGGCTAAATAAATCAAAAATAAATTTGGCTACACCCAAACGGGCAGCACCAGGAGCAGCAGCAGCCCTGCAGCCCATCCCCACTGCTCTGCCAGCCTGTCCACCCGTCCGTCCGTCTGTCCGTCCATCCATCCATGCATCCATCCATCCATCCCACCCAGCCCATGCGCAGAGCCCCTTTGCAGCTCATCGCAGCCCGGCTGGCTCCATCCCTCCATCCCCTCCCTCCTTCCCTTTCCATCCCACTCGCAGCCCCGACACCGGTTTTTCTTTCTGCGGGTGGCTCGCACGCTGTAATTAAGAGCCCTTCTCTCCCCGTCTCCAGCAGCTGTTGTCGAGGCGAAGGAAACCCCCTTTCGTCCTCTCTCTCCTTTATAATTTTTTTTTTTTTTCTTCCCTCCTCCCTTCCGAACATAAAGGGATGACAGTGCTCCAAGCCAGGCTCTTTTGCATTTCTGAGTTGGTTCTGTTAATTGGAAGGAGGGTTAAGAATCTGCAAGGTCGTTTCAATCTACATCTGACCTTCAGAGTAATCCTCTATGCCAACACCAGAGCATGTCATTAAAATGAGGCCCTCTACCATATCCCGGCATCCCTTTATTCTCTCCTTGTGCACATTAATTGCTCATAAGTTGATTTGATCTCCCTATTCTGCAAGAAGTAAATTGCCCTCTTATTTCGCCATTTTCATCCTGTTTTCTTAATTAGGCCCTTAAAAATCTCTAGGGCCTCAGCCGGGCCGCAGGCCTCATCCTGGGAATAAATTTTGATCTCAGCCTGATAAAGAGTGAGCAAACCCAGAGATTGAACAATGTCAGCCCCCCCCCCTCCCCTCCGCGCTATTCTCTTGACATGAAAAGGCTATCAGTTTTTCTCTGTGTTAATATAGGAAATAATTCACACTTCAGGCGTTGTTCTCTATTTAGTGTTCACACTCCCCAGATAAATCAAATCAGGATTTTTTTTTTTTTTCCTGAAGTGGCTGAAACCACTTACTCCCTCTCTCCCCCCCAAGCCTCCTCTCTCTCTTTTTCTCCCCTTTTGCTTTTAATAAAGTTTCCGAGATTAGCCCCTGCGATTTTCCACCCTGGGAAGTCTATTTTAAGGCCGAATCTTGTTTTTTTCTTTTTATTTATTTATTTATTTATTTTTCTTTTTTTGTTTTCTCTCTTCTATGTGTGTTTAATGCGGTGGCCAAGGGGCAGCAGGGACCTGGATGGGGTGGGATGAGCTTCCCCAGGTGGGGGCTCAACCCCATGCCCAGCCCACCAGCTTTCGGGGACCACCATGTCCCCAGTACACCATGCACACCCCTTCTCCCGGGGTTTAATTAACCAGCTGGATGCTAATTGCAGGGTGTGTGGCTGCCCAGCTCCCCCAGGGCTGTGGGGGCACGGTGTGGAGGCAGTGGGACCACCGTGCCCCATGAGGTGGGGGTCCAGGCACCCCACATAGGGACACCACAGCACCCCAGGCCTAATCCAGAGGTGATCCCAAAAACAGGAGACCCACCTGAGCTCCTGGGACGGCCCCACAAGGGTCAGGCAGGGCCACCACGAAGCTGCTCAGCTCCAGGGACTCGGTTCCTCCCAGCCCTGCTTCCCTGGGGCCTCACAACTATTTATTAATTAGGGGGCCTGGTTCCCATTAAGCAATCAGCAGCTGGGTCAGCACCACCGGAGCTGCAGAACAGCATCCCCCCTCCCCCAAAAAAACCCCAAACCACCCTGGGGGGGCTGAGTCAGAGCAGCACCAGCGCTCCCCCTTCCAACCAACCTGGGATTTCTGGAAAAAATAAATTAAAAAAGCACCAAAAGGGCAGCCCCCAAGCTCAGCCCTGGGAGAAATGGGGATTATGCCCCAGCACCACGGGGGGGACAGGGCTCTGGGTGCCCCCCACCTCCCTCCTGCGGGTAGAGAAGAACCAAGGCCACGCTGCGAGGCTCCGGCGTGTTGTAAATAAATATATTTTAATGATTCTTCTTCCATTCCAGTTCATTCTTTTATACATTTCTTTATAAAACAGTAGTAAAATTTTTTAATCAGAGCACAGTGCATTAAAAAAAAAAAAAAAAAAAAAAGACAAACAAAAACCCCAAAAAGATTAAAAAATAATAATAATAATAATAATAATCCACAACTGCTAACTCACGGCCTGGGGGGGGGGGATGCGGACGACCACCGGTGGGGGCCCCAGCCAGCCCCCCGCGTGCCATATAGCAGCACGGGGGGGCTTGGTGCAACCGTTTTATGGCCACGGTAAATCCCACAGGGCTTGGTGGTGGCACAGCGCGGGGGCACCGCCCGCCAGGATCAGTCTCTTTACAGGCACTAACGGCAGCGCACCAAGGACGCCAAGGCCTCCTGTGAAGATTTTGGGGTGAAACGGCCCCAAACCCACCGGCGTGCATCCCACCCAGCCGGTGTGTCCCCCCCATCCCCTTGCTCGCCTGCCCCTGCCTGGCACCGCCAGCACCTCTCTGCCCCTTCCCTCCTCTCGTCCCCGCACTTCCCCGCACCCTCCACGTCCCATGGGAGCTTCTCCGGGGGGCGCCGGGGCCACCCCACGTGCCACCCCGCGCCCCCACCTCGTTGCTCCTTCTCCATCCCGCTTTCCCATCGCGTCCTGACCCCGCCAGCCACGACATTCCCCGTCCTCGGTGCACAACGTGACCCTCGTCCCCATACGAGCTCCTGGCCGTGCACCCGCCCTCTCCAACACCCAACCTCCCGCAGCCCGGGGGGGGGTAACGCCATGCTCTAATGGGGTTTGGCAAAGGGGTCTCCTCTCTCCAGCTTTCCCCTGCACCCCGCTTTAGGTTTCCCAAAAAGTCAGAGCAGCGTTTTCGCGTTGGGCAGCTCACCCCCCTGGCCCCAGCTCCCGGTGAATGTCACCGGTGCCCAGGTGACAGCGGGGTTTGGGGTGCTGCCAGACCCCCCCCCAAAGGGTTTGCACGAGCTGTGGAGGAGCTGCACACCTGAACAAACCCCGGGACACCAAGCAACAAAATTCACAGGACCCCTCCCGTGCCTCGTGAATTAATTTGCTCTCCCCACTACCCAGAGGAGGAGGTTGGTGGGGGCGGGCAGCACCGCTCCTGCCCCCCCAGCAGGGAAGGAGAAGCCCCCACGGGGAGGTGGCAGCGTGACACAGCCACCGATGGCATCTGTGGGGCCACCGGAGCTGGGAGGGGGGCGAGGGGGCGGCAAGGCAAAAAGCTCTGAGCATCCTCTCCCTCCGGGGACTGGGGGGCTCCTCGCTCCCCTCCAAGCCCCGGGGAAGGAGTGAGGTCCCAGAGGGTTTTGCTGCAAGGCGAAAAGCAGCCGAGGGGCTGGGAAAGCTGCAGTCAGGCCAATGCCATGGCAAGCCAAGAAGGTCGGCTCCAGCTCCGGGCGAAAATAATAAAATAAAATAAAATAATAAAATAAAATAAAAAGCTTGCAAAAAGACGTGGCGGCACCCGGCGAGCCTTGAAGCGAGCCCCCTCCCACCCCTACCCCATTGCATAGAGAAAATGTACTCCTACGTAGATTCAAGTGCTCGGCGGGACGGGCTCCTCCTCCTCCAGGGAGGGGAGGAAGAGCTCGCCGTGACTTCAGCAACCAAACTCGAAGGCCCTCAGTCCTCGCCCCCAGCGCGGGCGCAGCTCCTGGTCACAGCATGTCCGCGTCCTCCATGCTGAAGCTGCTGCGGCGACTGCTGGCCTTGGAGGCCTCCGGGGACATGGCCGAGAACAAGGGGTCGGAGGCCAGGGGCAGCATGGTGTCCTGCATCAGCATCAAGTCCAGCTCCTTCTTGGAGAGCGAAGGGAAAGAAGCGCCGTGGCCGGGCTCCAGGCTATCCGGGAAGCCCCGGGAGCCGTCGTCGAAGCTCAGGCTGTGGGTAAAGTCCAGCTGGTGGTAGGGAGACTGCGGCGGCGCAGGCAGCGTCGGCTGCGATTCGGGGTCCTGGGGGGGCAGCAGCGGCTCCAGCGTCCCCTCGTCCCCGCCGGCTTCTTGCTTCACCACCTGCTGGGCCAGCTCAGCCACGTTGACACCCGAGGGCGACGAGGTGGGCAGCCCGTGGACGCGCGCCTGCATCTCCAGCTCCTGCCCAGAGAGCGTAGGAAAACTCGGTGGGGAGGTGGGGACACGGGGACAGGGCGCACGGAGGCAGGAGGGCAGAAGGGAGGCACAGAAATGGAAGGGAAAATGGGACAAAAGGACCAGGAAACTCATGGGGAGGGACAGGAGCGGTGACCCACGCAGAGCTCACCGCGGTGGCCTCAGCCCACGGTGTTCCCAGTGAGCTGGCAGCCCTAAAAAAGAGGGAGGGAGGCTCTGCCCCGCTGGTGGGAGGTGTGCTGGCAGCTGCAGAGCAGGGCAGAGGACGGGGAAGCTCACCTGGATGCGGAGCAGCAGCTGCTTGTTCGTCATCTCCAGCCGCCGCGAGTGGTTCTCCAGGTCCCGCGACCTCTGCAAGTCCTTCTGCATCCTCTTGATGTAGTCCACCGAAGCCTTCAGGATCGTCCCTTTGTTCCAGCGCACGTCCCTGCGGTGCAGGATGGAAAAAACAAAAAAAAAAAACAAAACAAAAAAAAAAAAAAAAAAAACACAAAAGGATTGCTGCCTGCACCCGCTCCCCAAAAAAGCCCCTCTCCAAGGATCTCCTGCCACGGGGCCGCGCACGGCGTGGAGCAAGCCCACGAGAGCCACGGGTGTCCCAGCCCCGCAGCCGCCGGGGATACCTACAGGTCGTTGGCTTTGGGGATCAGCATCCCCAGCTCCTTGATGCGGTCGTTGATGTTGAACCTTCGCCGCCTCTCAACTGCAGGGCGAGAAAAGAGGGGAGAGGTGAGGAGGTGGGGGGGAGCTCCTCAGTTCGTGGGGAGTGGGGACATTGTCGTGCCCCTATGGGACCCTCTGGATTCGGGGAGCTCAGGGTGAAAAACCAGCGGGGTGTAAGGAAAGCTGGGAGCTGAAATAGGGGAGGCAGAGCTCCTCCTGTCCGTGCGCACTGAGATCCCCGGGGCTCAGGGGTGACCTCTGGTCCCACTCCCACCCATCGCCCCCGCAGCTCTGACCTTCCCCCGGTGCTGATGGGAACAACAAGCGGGTGTTTTCGGCCCCACGGGTGTTTTGCAGAGCTGGGGAAGGGGTGGCCGTGGGGGTATTCCCCCTAGGGTGAGACAGGAGGGGAAGGGGACCCGGCTCAGACAGAGAGGGAAGGAGGACGGAGGGTGCTGGGGTGGGACAGGGAGCGCCGTGCCGCCCCCAACTCACTCAGGTTGTGATTGTCTTTCTTCTGGCGCTCCTTTGCCAGGGCTCGGCTCTCGGCATCTGCAACGGAGACCCACAGCATCACCCCGAGAGGCTGAGGCTGCGTCTCGCCCCTACAGCCTCCCCCAGAGCCATCCTTGGGACAGGGGAACCCCGGCCAGCCCCGCTCCTCGCTGTCACCACGGGCTCCAACCATGGGGATATCCCTGGGGCTGGGGACGTGCTGTGGGGCTGGGGACATGCTGTGGGGTTGGGGACACGCTGTGGGGCTGGGGACGTACCTGTCAGCTCTCTCTTCTGGGTGAGGTCGGCGGGGCAGGAGCTGCTGGTGACCCCGACGAGCGAGGCGGTCACCTGGGGGTCCCCGCTGTACACATTCATGTGACTGCTGGACATCGGCAGCTGGAAAGCAAAGGGACAGGAGGGTCAGCTCCATCCGGGGCCGGGAGAGAGGCTCGGCAATGGGATCGGGGTTTAAGATCAGCTCCTTGGCCTCCAGGACGCGAGTGCGCAGACTGGGCAGGTATAATTGTCTTCCCGGGCCCTTAAAGCAGCTATAATCAGAGTCGCCAAGAAAACAGGACTTCAAAGGGCGCAGCTGATCCCCTCCCACGGCCAGCATCTAAAATAGGGCAGGTGAATCACATCCCAAAAGGGCCTGGCAGGATGAATCCCACTGCAAGGCTCAAACCAACCCACGGACCCGGCCCCGGGAGGCGGCGCTGCGCCGGGAGAGCTCCTGGGAGGGGATAGGGTTAGGGTTAGAGGTTGGGGTTAGGGTTATGATTAAGGTTAAAGGTTAGGGTTAGGGTTGGGGTTAGGGGTTACGGTTACAGGTAGCATTCGGGGTTAGAGGTTAGGGTTAGGGGTTAGGGTCAGGGTAAAGGGTTCCGGGTTAGGATTAGGGTTAGAGTTAGGGTTTGGGGTTAGGGTTAGGGTTAGATCTGTCGTTACGGTTAGGGTTAGGGGTTAGGCTTAGGGTTTGGGGTTAGGGGTTAGTTTTATGGTTAGATCCGTCGTTAGTTTTAGCGTTAGGGTTAGGGTTGGGGTTAGGGGTTCGGGGCAGGGTTAGGGTTAGGGTTAGGGTTAGGGTTAGGGTTAGGGGTTAGGGTTACGGTTAGGGTTAGAGCTAGTGCCTAGGGGTTAAGGGTTAGGGTTAGGTTTATATTTAGGGTTAGGGGTTTGGATTAGGGTAAGGGCTTAGGGCTTAGGGTTAGTGTTAGGGTTAGGCATGTCTCCCCATGCCACACCTCCACACCTCCCATGCCCCTGTCCCTGCGCTCGTGCATTTTTTTAGGGTTCCGGACTGTCATTAAAGAGCACAAGAAGCTGAAGCACTGGCAGGGCCATCTCACTGCCCCCCTTCCCCAGCCCCAGGTTGTCCAGGCCTCCCCAAACTGTTCCCCGTCCCCCCCCTCAGGTCCGAGCCAGCTCTGCCCGGTGTTGTCCCCCCTCCACGGCACCCCCCCTGGCCACCCTCCCTCAATCAAGACTCACCGTGTTGGGCATGTGGACTTCGGGGTTCATATACCCCAAAACATCATCCAGGCGCATGATGTCATCGATGACCTCATCGAACTGCAAGAGAAAGCCATACGGGGTCACTCTCCAGGCCGTGCCGAGGGTCCCCGTGCCCACCCAGCAGCCCGGCGGCCCCCTCCTCACCTCCCTCTCGGGGTTGGAGCCGATGTTGAGCATGGCCATGGGGCTGTTGGGCGCGCTGTTGCCCGCCGAGGAGGAGAGGACGTGGCCGGGCCGCACGCCGGGGGACGCGGCCGGAGGGGGTTTTGGCGAGTGGCTGGCGGGGCTGACGTGGGCGGCGAATTTGTTCCCGTAGGTCTCGGAGAGGTACGCCTGCACCTTTTTATCCCGCGACTTCTGCAGGTGGTAGGTGGTGGGGTTCTCTAAATAGGACTGCACCTGCGTGGAAATAACCCGTCAGGACCCCCACGTCGATGAGGGATCCCCCAAATCTCCACCCTCTCCAACCCCGTTCCCCGGCACCGTTACCTTGAGGACCTCTCCGGGCACGGGCGGCGGGGACTGGTAGTGGACGGGGGTGTTGATGGCCGGGCTGGAGGCCACCGGCATCCGCTGCTGCTGCATGTAATTCATCATCATCTGCTGCTGCATGCGCTCCCTCTCGGCCTCCTGCTGCGCCTGCTGCTTCATCAGCTCCATCCGCAGCCCGATGCGGGACGCCATGGTGCAGCGGGGGGGCGGGGGGCCACGGGCGCCCACCAGGCACGGAGGTGACCCTACGAGGAGAAAAGGCGTCAGGAATAAGAGCCTGCTTCGAAATTGAGGCATGGGGAGGGGACGTCCTGCTGATCCTGCACCTGATGTCGCTACGTCGAGGAGCCAACCGTGCCGCGAAGCCGTGGCTCAGATTTTGGCTCCGATTTGGGTGCTGCCATCATTGAGCTGCGCACCGAGCGTCGCGCCGGGGCAGCTGGGCTCTGCCCCAACGTGGATGAGTGAGAAAGGACAGCCCTAATGACAGACGGACGGACAGACGGACGGACGGGTCTGCCCACAGATCCGTGTGACGGCACCGCTGGCCCTGGGGACAATGAGGGGAGGAGAGGACAGGTCACGGCGGGACTCGGGGGACACCCTGGGGGAGATGGGGATGGTGAGGGGCACAGCATCGGAGCATGCTCTGGAGCCACCAAGCTCCGAAAAGAGGGGCAGCAAAAAGCCAGAGCAGCCCAAAAGAGAAAGAGAAAGCAAGGGGAGGCCGGGAAGAAAAGGCAGCCCCGTGCCAGGCGCCGCAGGCGGGCCAGGACCAAACCTCCACCACGGCACGGGCGAACAACGCGGCTTTGTGCCGGGCCGGCACGCGAGCGCGGCGGCGGGGAGAGGCGTGCGTGGCCCCACAGCGCACAGAGCTGCTCTTGTTCCCCCGTACAAAAGGGGACGGTGGCCCGAGGAGGGCAGGGGAGGCTGCAGGGACAAGGGGACAGCCACGGGGCCAGGGGACAGCCGCATGAGCTGCCCGGCACGGGGTACGAAGCTCGGCTGGGAACCGCGGAGATGTTTTGCCGCACGGGGATGGGATGGGGATGTGGGATCAGGGCTCTGCAAAGCCCCCGTCCCCTCTTGTAGGGCAGCCCTGGGGCAGCACCCCCAGAGAAATGGAGAGGGTTTTGCTGTTTAAACTCAACATGTAATTGCAGACAAAGGGGTCGCGGGGGATGCAGGGGGTTGGCGAGGTGTCCGACACACGGTGCCACGCCGTATCCTAAGGGGGAAATTAAATCGAGGCAGCGTGGACAGAAATACGATTACATGGCTCAAGAGCCAGCTATTGAACAGCAAGGGGAAGGTAATTAATTAGACACGGTGGCCCATCTGAAGGGGGCAGGGAGGAGACGGGCCTGGGACAGCTCGCGAGCAGAGCTCCGTTAAGACGCCGGCGCAAACAGCCTTGGAGGGGGCGCAGGAGGATGCTGGAGATGAGCAACAGCTGAGCTGCCAGGGGACGGCCTGTAAGGAATAAAACAGGGCTGAAGGGGGAGAAATCACAGCTTATTGGGATAATAACCCCAAAGACAGAGCGCAAGGTGAGAGGAAAAGCCTCCAAGAGTAGCTGGGACATGCAATGAGCCCTCCCGGTGCCATGGAACAGAGTGGGCACAGCCGGGGCACGGAGGGGGAAAAGCAGCCAGCCCCAAAAAGTGGTGTTTTCTGGGCTGCTTCCAGCACAAGGGGATGGCAGGAAGGGATTTCAAGCCATGCATGGGACCCTGTGGGATCACCCGCCCTGGTTCCAAGCCAGCAGCTCCAGGCCCCACGAACCATCCCAAGGGGCCTGCGCGGCCAGGCTGGGTGGGCACAGGGGGAGGACAAGGAGGGGAGCAGGGGGAAGGTGAAACAAAAGGGACCGGCACCTCCAGCGCTGGGAAAACCCAGTTTGGAGGGCGAGGATGGAGCCGCAGAGCCGGGGGGGTGATTTGGGGGCTCCCAGGGACACTTTTCAGAAAGGGCACGGGGCGGGAAGGTGTCACGGGAAGCGTGCCGGAGCGCAACCACCCACAGCACAGCACCCGTCATCCCTGTCCCCCCTAAACCAGCCCGGCTGCAGGATCTTCCCCTCAGCCCCTGTATAGGAAACGGGGGCGGGGGGAGCAGAAAACACTGCTTTTCCCACCCCACCCCCCCCAGGGAAACCCCTGCTCGAAGCCACGGAGAAGGGGCGCCCCCGAGGGCGAGATGGGGAAGGGTGGTCAGAGCAGGGCCCAGCCTCCAGCGAGCGATAAGCAGAGGGGGAAATTGGGTCAGGTTTAAAATAACCCGCTCGGTTCTGCTCGGCTGCGCCCCCCCCGGAGTGCCCAGCAGCTTCTGCTTTCGCTCTGACTCAGCCCCACCAGGAGGGAGAGGGCCGGGGAGCGGGGAGGCACCCCAGGGGACACGTCCCGTCCCCCTCCAGGGGACACATCCTGCATCTCTGGGGTGGACAGGACCACGTTTGGGATTCCTGCTGCTCCTGGGAAGGAGAAAGGCGTTCGCAGCCAGAGCAAAGCACATCCAGCGGCTCGCCCGGACCCGGTCCTCACCTGGAGGGGACCCTGGTGGGTCAGGATGCATTGGGTTACCCCATGGGTGCTGCCAGGGCACCTGCTCGGGGCGATATCCCCGGCGGTCACCGAGCGGATCCAGGGATGGAGTGGGGTGGTGGGAGGCAACGGGAAGGGGATGGAGTGGGAACAAGCCACAGGGTGAGAAGGCAGAAGGGAAATAGGGAAAGAGGCCGGGGAGCCCAAGCTGCCCCAAGAGATGCACGGAGGACGGCACGGATTTCCCAGAGGAAACCCCCGGTGCTGCGAGTGCTGGGAACGCCGCAGACCTGACCCTGAGTCCTCGGGGGGGAAAAAGTAAATCCCCGCATCACTGCAGCATCACACCCTAAAATCCCAGCAGCTTTTAGGGAGAAAAACTCCCGGTGTGAGCAAAAAATCCTTGGCTCTCCAGGACAGCGTCCCTCCCGGTCGCGTGCAGCAGGGTGAGTGCTGCCGGTGCCCCCCCCGGACACCGTGCGAGGCCGGAGCCAAGGAATTTGTCTCCCTTCTGAACACCCCCGGTGCTACCGAGCCGCACGGTTATTTCGGGACCTTTCCTGCCTTTCCTCTGGGGGTGTTATTTCATCAGGCAGATCCTCCCGTGCCCAGGCTGCGCTCGGGAAGAAGCACAGCCGGAGCTGCGCCCCACGGCACGGACCCCAGCGCTGCTCCACGGGGCTCTGCACGGCCCCACAGCCACCCGCTGTCCCCACACGAGGCCAGTGGCCCCAAAAAGGGGCAGATGTGTCCCCAGAGTTGCTCATGCAGTGGGGGTGGCAGCCAAGGGCACCCCGCTCCTGGTGCTGTCCCCGTCCCCACACACACGGCCCCCCACCGCCTCGCCCCCAAGCGCACCTCCGAGCGCGGATGCGGCTGGAAGGCAAAAAATAAAAATAAAAAAATAAGAAGTTGGGGTTAAAAATAAAACCTGCCCGGAGCCAGTCCCTGGACACAGCCCCAGCAGGATCGCGTTACCCTCCCAGCAGCACCCAGCGAGTGCACCACCTCCAACCTGGGAGGAGAAAGGGGGGGGGGGGGGCACTGCCCCAGGGTTTTGTGGCATTGGGGCCGAGTCCCCCACCCCACCCCATCACCGGCACACCGGGAAGCTCCGCAGCCACCCCCCGCCAGTCGCTCGTGGGCATCACAAATGGAAAAATCAATCGGCAGCTTGAGCCTGCCCCGGCCTTAGGGAGCTGGGGAGGGGGGGCTGGTGACCGTGCCTCCCCTCCACACCCCCCCCCCCCCAGGTCCTGTGCTGCTTCATTGAGAAGCACGAGGGCTGAGAAAAGGAAACGGGGAAGAAAGAAGTGAAAATAGCTCCGCTTCTTGCTACGAGCAGCGAGCGCCCGCCGAGCCTTCCTTCCTGGTTTTTGTTTTTCATAGGCAGGGAGTGGTGGGGGGGGGGTGCAGGGGCAGCGAGCGAGGACACCCCCGTGCGCCCCAGCCCGGCTCTGGCGAAGCACCCGCAGCCGTTTTGGGGACGCAGCAGCCCCCTGGGTGCAGGGCAGCCCCCTGGCCAGGCCAGGACACGCGGCGGTGGCGATGCTCAGCCCACGCTGAGATTTCCTCCAAGGGCACCCAGCGCCTCCTGCTCCCCCCCCGCGGCTCCGTTTCACCCCAGCTCTGGGTGCCAAGTGGCAAAAAAGGCACCCGGCTGCCCCTGACACCACCGGGGCACCCCAAAACCACCCCGCGGGGTGTCCCCAGTAAAGCCACCCATGGACAGGGAGGAAGGGGGACACGCGTTACCTGGGCAGGGGGCGGCGGGGGACAAGGGGGGGTCTCCGGGCGCTGAAGCTGGCCTCTCGCAGCTCCTCTGTGCTCCTCGCCGCCCTGCCCGGCTCCTGCGCCGGCCCCGCGTTTCCTCATTTTTCGGGCCCTGCTTTTAACGCAGCAGCAGCCGCAGCGGGCGCGGGCGGAGGAAGTTGCAAAAAAGCCTCCCAACCTGCTGGCTCGTCTCGCTGCAGCACGGGAGGCAGCGCTGGGGCCGGGGAAAAGAGAGGGACAAAAATAGCCCCGGCCACCGCCACCCGCTGCCGGGCTCTCCGGGGTGCCAGAGTCCCCCCCCCCCCCGGTGGGGTCTGCCCCATCGCAGCCCCTCGGGGCCACCGGGAAAGAGCTGCTGGTGGTGACATCCTGCCCTAAAAGCAGTGATGGAGGGGCAGGGGCTGCTCCTCGTCCCTCCAAGGGATGGGATCCCAATCCCTCGGTGTGCCCGGAGAGCTGGATCCGGCCCCGCGTGGGATGAGGGGCGCAGCTCACCGGGGTCCCTCCGGCACCCCCAGCAGTGCCCACCACTGGGGATGGGGATGCCGGTGCTGGGCACCACCAGGATGGTGGCAGCAAGTCTGGGGGACAACAAGGACACCAGTGTGATGCCCTAAAGGGCTGGCACGGTGCCGGGGACCCCGCACACATCCTCCTTGTGCAGAGCCTCCTCACACCCTCTCCATTTTGCGCCTGTGCTGGGGACACCCACGGGGCTGGGGTCCCACCACGAGGGCAGCTACGTCCCTATTGTCACCTCCTGCATCCTCCCTGTGGGACGATGCCCACCCCATGGGTGAGCCCCCGAGGAAGCCCCCCCAGGCCAGGCGGCTGAGCCGCTGCCGTGCCAGCACCGTGCCCGCCCTGCCAGCGCCGCGGGCTGGCACCCGGCCGGTGCCGCGCAGCTGGGCCTGGCCCCACAGCCTCCCCTCACCCCGACTTGGCAGTGGGGGGGGGATTTACGCCGTGCCAGCGTCCCCACGGTGTCAGGGGTCGGGTGACACTGGCACCCAGCAGGAGGAAGGTCGGGGTCCTTCATCTTCATCGGCACACGGCTCCTTTTTGGCGCACGGGGCAGCGGGGCAGGGTCGGACCCGGGGTGGGAGGAAGGAATTCCTCCCCACGAGGGTGGCCAAACCCCGGCAGCGGGGTCCCCTCCATCCTTGGGGACACCCAAGGCTCAACCCAGGCTCAGCCCTGAGCATCCCCATCCAACGGCACCGCTTGGGGCTGGGCCAGAGGCTCCCGAGGCCGCATCTGCTGGAGGATGAGGATGGGGAGGGGGGAATGGGGACAGCCGGAGAGCAGCAGCGCCCTCGGAGGCGGACGGGGCCCAGCCAGCTCGAGGCACCTTCCCTTCACCACCAGCACGCAGCCCTGAAAGGGAGAAGGAGAAGGCGGAGGGGGGGGAACTTGGCAAATCCCAGCAGGAGTCAGTTGACAGCGCCAGCGAGCGCCTGAGTCACCGGGCCTGTTTTTAGCCCCGGCATTTGAGAAACGTGGACCACGGCGCTGTTAACAGGCGCTTGGGTCAAAGGCCAAATGTTTTCCCTGCCATGCGTTAAATGCTGCTCTTGGAAGCGGCCCAGACGTTTAGCACAGTGAAAACATTAACGCTCGGTGCGGGCGGCAGCAGGACCCCGAGAGAACCAGGGCCCTGATGGGGAGGTCTCGGGACCCAAAAAGCATCGGGGCACGGTCACCGAGAGCCACCCTGAGCGTCCCCTGTCACAGCGGCACCCCTGGAGCAGGATTACCAGGGTGAGCCTCTGGTTCTGGAGGCACCAAGGACATCCCCAGGAGCCAGGTTCCCACTTTTTGTGGCCACCTTTATGGGGTCAGTAACACAAAGCCTCGCTCCTTTGCCCCAAAAGGCCTCCACGGCACAGGGGTGGCCACGGTGCCACCCCAGGTGGGCTCAGCAAGCAGAGGCCGGGACCTCACCGCTGTAGGGCCAGATCCTGCCCCTACAGAGGGCCCCGAAACAGAGCCAAATCCCTTCCTGCAGCAGGAAAGCAGCCGGGGCTGCGCGGGGGCCCCCGATTGAAACATCACTGTCGGACCGACCGCCGCGAGCACAAACAGCCAGAGCCGACAAGTTGCCGCCCTCCCCTCCCGGAGAGGCAGGCAATTAAAAATAAAAGTGTTAACAGGCAGAAGGACGTTCCTGGGGCCAGGACGAGCCAACGGCCGCACAGGGGCCGGGAAGGGCCGTGGAGGCCCAGCACCACCCCAGGCTGTGATTAATCGTGCCCGGACCGTGGCGGCCGTGCGGCGAGGAGCAGGAGAGCGCAGTGACCTTGGGGAGGCCCCAGCCGTGCCGGCGGGGAAGGACGCACAGCCTCACCGTGTCCCCCCCCAGAGAAAGGATAAAAACAGGAGCAAGAGGGCAAAACCCCACCCTGAGGTCACCCCGCACCACTCGGGTGCTGGGTTTGATGGTATTTTTCCTTTAAAATGCATAAATAAGGGAAATTGGAAGCGCGCCTCTCTCCACATTCCCCCAGCTTGGGGCGCAGCGCACCACGGTGCTCCCCAAAAACCCTGCCAGGGGGGTCCCTAGGGGGGGACACCCAGCATAACCAAGCCCCCAGCCCCTCTCCGGGCGCTGCAGCCGGCGCTGGGTGCCAGCAGCCACCTGCGACCCGAGCTGGGGGTGCTGCCAGCGCCGCCCCCGGCCGTCCTCCCCCCCGTGCCGTGCTGCTGCGGGGAGGTAATATTTATAAATACGCCGCCGCCCGCCCGCTCGCAAGGTGGATTTCATGTAACCGTACCGCGGCCGCTCGCCCCGGCCCCGCGCCCGCCCCGGCCCCAGGAGCTGCAGCTGTTCCCCAGGCCCCCCCCCATACTCATAAACAACTCGGGGACAGCCAGTGCCATGTCCTCTCCCTGCCACCAGCCCCGGTGAGCGGCCGGTGGCGGCACCTTACCGGTGGCAGGGACCTTTCTCCTCTCCGCGCCGCTCGCCAAGGTCAAGGGCGGACGCCGGGAGCCCCCCGGTGCAAAGCCAGCCCCTGCCCCGCAGCGAGGAGGGTGCACGAGGTTGGGGGTGTTCACCCTGCTTGCTCGGGTCCCGTGCCACGCGTTGCGCTGGTTTGAGCACGCTGGAGCCGAGAGGTTTTGCCCGAGCGGGTTGGGATTGATCCAGGCGAGGGCTTCGCCTGGAGAGGGGCGCGAAGGGCACCAAGCCCCCCGCCCCGGGGCATGGGAGAAGATTTGGCCCCAGAGGAGCTGGCGCGGCGCTGGGGCTGCGATAGGCACCCACCCTGCTGCAGATAAGGCAGGAGCTGCTGTCAGCACTGAGCCCGCTGGCACCCGACCCTCTGCCCACGAGCCAAGGAAACGCGGCCCCCGCTCTGCCCAACCAGCCCGGCCGGACCCCCCCCGGCTGAAAAACCTCCCCAGCACCTTCCTCGCCCCCATCCTTTCCTCCTAAAACCTCCCGGCCCCGTGCGATTCCTCCAAATCAGCCTGGGGGCAGCCAGAGCTGCTTGGGGACACGCCTGTCCCCGAGCACACGCTGCCACCAGGGGTGGGGGCACATCAGGGACAGCACAAATCCCGCACCAGGGACCCCCCCCGAAGCCCCGTGTGGGCTCCCACTGCTACAGGTGGGCTCGCCCCACCGGGCAGCCAAGGGACCCAGGCCGGGTGCCCTCACACCCCTGCGAATTTTGGCACCTGGGCGCCGGGGCAGCAGCTGCACAAACTGCGCTCGAGGTTCGGCCCCGCGCTGAAAGGAGAATTTACAGCCCAGCCGGAGCCGGGCAGGACGGAGCGGTGGGAAAGCAGGCACGGGATGGCAAACGGCTCTTCACCGACGGCACCGCCTTCAGCTTCCCAGCTGTTTAGACGAGAATTAAATCGCTTCCATTAATTGCATGCACGTACGGCGAGGAAAGGAAAAAAAAAAAAAAACAAGAGCGAGTTAGCCGGCAGGGAAAGATGTTGTTTGGGCGTTTCAGGTTTATCCGGTGAGAAAGTTGCACTGGTTTAAGTAAAGCAGAGCATTATTTAAGCTCCGTGGGGAGCCTCCGGCCTCACGAGCAGCCCCCGGGCTCCTCCATCCCAGACCCAAAGCACCCCATCATCGGGGCAGAGCCTGGGGGCAGGCGGGACGAGCTCAGCCCCCACCCTGTAACGCCTCCGGAGCACCCTGCCCAGGTCCCACCATCCTCGGGCACCAAGTGGGGGCCCCAGGACCCGGCCCCCCGGGACCATCGCTGCCTCTCTCCAGGAGCAAGGCCTCTCTCAGGGTCTCTTCTTCCACCCCTGGGGAAACCGTGTGGCTTGGTTGTGTTGTTTTTTTTTTTTTTTTTGCCTTTTTCCCCCCTTTCTTTCTCGCCTTTTTGCCATTTCATATTTACAGCTTTGCTCCGCTGCCCGCCCAGCACCAAGGTGGGTGGAAGGGGTTGGCAGAAGCAGCGGTGCGGGCACCGGGGGCAGCCCCGTGCCCATCCTCTGAGTTTTCCTTCCCAATTTCTCATCGCCTCCACCTCCCTCGGGTCTCACTGGAGGGGAAGGAGCAGAACCGGAGTTTGCTCCGGATCCCCGACAGCTTCTGGAGCCCGGGGCTCAGCCTCCTGCATCCCACGGCCGGGCAGCTCCGGGCTGCAGCCCCGGCTGGCGAGGGCGCAAACCCCCCCCGAAACTGTGCCAAAACCCAACCACGACGAGTCACCGGCACCCACCGGGCTCCTCCTGCAGCACCAGGGGCAAGGAGAAGCCGTGCAAATATTTCCTGACACTTCACCCCTGCGCATCGCAGCGCCGTCACCCTGGCCATGCTTCAGCCTCCGAATCCCCAAAGCAAACGGGGACTCGGCCACCACGGGCAGCATCGGGGCCCGTGGCCACCGGGACTCCCCGGGGGATGATTTGGGGACGTGGATGTGCTGAGCTGACCCCAGTAAGTGGCCGGCCCCGGTCCCTTTCAGATCGACATGCACCAGATCTGGGCAGTGGACATGGTGGCATGGCTCGAGGTGTCCCCCCCAAAAAAAAAAACAAACAAAGCACCAACTCCAAGTGATTATGAAAAAATGATTAATTGGGGAAATTCGGGGATGGGGCCTGGTGGGAACCGGCTGCAGAGGGGATGGAGAAGGCGGCTGTGCCGTGCTCAGCACCAGGAAATCTTCCATCCCATCTACTGCCCCCCCCAAAAAAAAGGATAGAGAAACACATACGCAGGGCTTTGGTCCATGCCCTCACCACACCAGGCCCCCAGCACCCCCCAAAACACCAGGAGGGCTGCAGGGAGCCGGGGGGGGCACATTGCTGCCCTCGGTGCCCCCGCTTTCCCGGCACCCTCCTCGCCGTGCCTTTACCAACCCCACCTCCTCTTCCCCAACCATTTTCCCCATTTCCCCAGCGGGAAACACCCCCAAAAAACCCCAAACCCCTTCTAGTTCAGCAGCTCGCGGGCCTGGGGTGCCCTCCCCACCCCCGGGAGCATGGCAGAAGCAGCGGCTGAGCCGTGGGGCTGTGCACACACGTGGTGCCGGCCCGCACGGGGGGAAAAAAAAATAAAAAAATAAATAAAAATAAAAAGAACGAGCTGGAAAGGGCGGCCGCGTCCCAAAACGCCCGGATGCTGGAGTCGCCCCGCTGCACCCAGCCCCACCCCGAGCGGTTTCCTACTGATAAGGGTGGTGGTGATGGAGGGGGGGGGGGGGCGCAGCTGGCATCCTCCCCAAAACACGCCGCCCCCCCTGTGCCATGGGGTCACCACGTGCCGCTTCCCGGTGCCACCACCACAGCTGGAGATAACCGAGCCCCCCAGTGCTGACCCCCCCCCAGCAGGGTCTCACCCCCAGGACCCCCTTTGGAGGGGTGTGTGTGTGGAGGGGGGGGTCAGGGTGGGCTCAGCCCCCCCCCAGCACCCAGGGGGAAGCGGGGACGCCGCAGCCGTGCGCAACGGCGGCGGCGAAAAGCAAAAGGGGAGCGAGTGGTGGGGAGGGGGAAAACCCCCCAAACCCCACAACCTCCACCCAAAGCTGATACATGGGGATAAAATAACCCCCCTGCAAGCCCCCCCCGGTGCCTCAAGGGCAGGGGAGGCGGCAGAAGGGCTGGGATTGCTGGAAGCAGGCCCTGCGCGCCCGCGGGCTTATTTATTTATCCGGGGAGCGCCCAACAATAACCTCCATATTTAGTTTTTTTTTCCTCTCTCTCTCTCCCTCTCTCTCTCTCTTTTTTTTTTATTTTTATTTTTTATTTTTTTTTAAAGGAAATTTCCCCATCGTCTGACTCACCCAGGCTTTTAGAGGACACGGGGCGCGGGGGCTGGCGTAATCGCTCCGGCTTCTTCGCAATTAAATTCGCCGGAATAATTAAGGGGCACCAAGAGGTTTAACAGCAAACCCCCCCCCCCCCAACCCCCTCCGTGCCCCCCCTCCCTGCGCTCGGGGATCCCAAAAAAAGTTGTTTTGGAGGGGGGGAGGCCTCTCGCAAAGCCCAAAACAGCCTCGTTGAGACCCTGGGGGGGGATTTTGGGGGTCTCCTTTGCGCCTCCCCAAAGCCGGGGGGGGTCGCTCCCTAACTTGGGGGTGCAGCTTGGGGGGGGGGCACCGGGGGCTGAGCATCCGTGCCTCAGTTTCCCTGTGTGTGTGCACGGGGGGGGCACCCCCTAAACCCAAAAAAAAGCGAACTTAATGGAGGCGGGGTGGTGGGGGGGTGCGCACCACCCCCACTTTTCGGCTTAGGGGCGGAGGGGGGGGGGGGATTCTCGGGTAAGAGAAAGGAGGAAAAAAAAAAAAAAAACGGGAGGGGGGGGGGGGAAAGAAGCTAAAAAAACACAGCAGGAAAACAGCGCAAAGAAGAGGGAAAAAAATTAAAAGGGGGGAAAAACGAGCAAAAAAAAAAGCGGCCGCGAGCTCGGGGCGAGGAAGGAGCCCCCCCCAAAAAAAACACCCCCCAACCCTTAGAGGCACTCACCCGGCTCGGCCCGGCCCGGCCCGGCTCGGCTCGGTCCCGCTGGTGCTGCACCGAGGGAGGGCAGCACCGCCCGGCACTGCCCGGCTCGGCTCGGGCTCGGCACGCCGGGAGCTGGAGGCCGCCCGGGGCAGGGCTGCCCGCGCCTGCCGGGAGTTGTAGTCCCGGCCCCCTCCTTCCTCCGGCTCCGGGTGGTTTTATACCCGGGGGGGAGATGAAAGGGGGGAGGCAGGGCCGGGCCCGGCTGGGCTCAGGGTGAGGATTGGGTTGGGGCTCTGCGGCTCCTTGCACCAGGGTCGTGAATTTCCTTGCACTAGGGTTGTGCAGCTCCTTGCACTAGGGTCATGCATTTCCTTGTACCAGGGTCATGCAACTCCTTGCACTGAATCATGTAGCTCCTTGCACCAGGGTCGTGCATTTCCTCGCACCAGGGTCATGCAACTCCTTGCACCAGGGTCGTGCAGCTCTTTGCACTGAGGTCGTGCAACTCCCTGCACCAGGATTGTGCAACTCCTTGCACTGAATCATGTAGCCCCTTGCACCAGGGTTGTGCAGCTCCTTGCACAGGGATTATGCAACTCCTTGCACCAGGGTCGTGAATTTCTTTGCACTAGGGTCGTGCAGCACCTTGCACTAGGGTTGTGTGTTTTCTTGCACCAGGGCTCTGCAGCTCCCTGTGCCAGGGTCGTTCAACTCCTTGCACTGAATCATGGAGCCCCTTGCACCAATGTCGTGCAGCTCCTTGCACTAAGGTCATGCAAATCCCTGCACCAGGATCGTGTAGCTCCTCGCACAGGTATTATGCAGCTCCTTGCACCAGGGTTGTGCATTTCCTTGTACCAGGGTCATGCAGCTCCTTGCACAGGGGTCGTGCAGCTCCCTGCACCAGGGTCGTGAATTTCCTTGCACGAGGACTGTGCAGCTCCTCACACCGGGGTTGTGCAACCCCCTGCACCAGGCTGATGCAACTCCTTGCACTGAATCACACAGCTCCTCGCACTAGGATTCGTGCAGCACCTTGCTCAGGGGTCGTGCAGTTCCTCGTGCCAGGGTCCTACAGCTCCTCGCACTGGGATTCGTGCAGCACCTTGCACTGGGTTGTGCAGCTCCTGGCACCAGGGTCCTGCAGCTCCCCACCTCTGCTCATCCTGCTCCTCGCAGGTTCCCGACAGCTCTGGTGACCTCGGGGTCCCCGAGACGTGGCTGAGCGCCTGGCACAGCCCAAATTAATCCTGATTGTCGCTGAGAACACAGTTATGGGGTTGTAGGATGGGCTCACAGCCTCAGAGGGCACCCAGGGCAGCTACAGCACAGCAAGGCCTTGGTGACAGCTCATCAAAAATCATCGGCGAGGCCAGGAGCCGTACCTTGAGTCCGTGGCACTCAGATCTGCCCCGTAACCATCAAACTCAGCTTTGTCCAAGGGAAAGCAGATCGGGGTAGGGACAGGCTTGCTTCCTGCCCTCATTTTCCAGCATCACCCAGCAACAAGCCCGCACGGCATGGATGGGAGCAGAGCCACCAGGCTGCCAGAGCACGGAGCAGGCAGCGGTCCCAAAACACCAGAGCTGGGGGAAGGAAGCTAGAAAGGAAGGAAAGAAGGAAAAAAAAAAAAAAAAAAAAAAAAAAAAAAAAAAAAAGAAAGGAAACTTTCACACTTACATCCAGGTAGTTCATCAGCCTCGGCACGTTGGAGCTGGTATTTCCTGCCCAGCTCCGCTTGGAGGTGCTCCGGGCCCCCCTCCGGCACCGCGCTCGCTCCCATACAGATCCACCCTTCCTCGGTAGGGTGCTGCAGGGCACGGGGATGGCCGTCCCCATCCCTGTAGGCTCGCCTCACCTTCCCTTCCCCGGGCTGCAGGCAGAGCAGGGCCAGCAGCAGCCTCCACCACGTCCCCAATGCGCCCAGCCGGTGCCGGCGCTTCCCACGCACTTCTCGCCGCGGTTTGCCACCTTACTCGGGCGCCTGGGTGCTACCAGGCCGGCCAGTTTGGTACGGAAATCAAATACGGGACAGCCGATAAGAAGCACGATTCTGTTGTTTTCCAGAGGCTAAGGTATTTTCTCTTTCCACTAGCTCAGTCTTTCCAGGAAACAAAGGCGATGTGTGCCTTCGTATCACATGGAAATTCCCGACACTGCCGACCTTCCTTCAACCTCTCCACGCAGCCAAAATTTAGTGAAGTGGTGCCACAGCCTGCAATATTTCTCCTGTGCGAGCCCCCGGCACGTTTTACATCCTACAGCTGGCACCAAGCAGTAGGGGCCATTCATTTCGGCACCATTCTGAGCCTCCTGGGCAGCAGCGCGTGGCCCTAAAACATCTCCCTTCCCTGGCATTTGTCCTTTCTGCCCCTTCTGCCCCTCGGTGCCCTATAGCCCTGCCAATGCCCCCCGAGGAAAGCAAGAGTGGAGCTAGAAATCGCTCAGCAGAGCAGCCCTGGAAGGCATTTTACTCACCCAGCTCCAACCACTCAACCAGCCCCAAAAGACCAAAGATTATCCCCGGCAGCTCGTTAGCCGTTACCCCAAGGATGCTCAGGTGCGTTAGGGACGATGGGTCCCCACAATGACCGTCCCCATATCCCCAGCAGCCTCATCTGCACGGGCAGTGGTGCAGATTTTTTATCCTTTTTTTTGGGACAAGCCCTAAGCCTTTTAGGGCCAGCACACGGGGCTGTGCTGCCGGAGCAGCTGCGGCTCCCCGAGCCCTCCACGCTTTGTTGCGCGGCGCAGAAATGCCCTTCCCTGCGATCTGCTCCTGCCTCATCTCCATATCGCTGCGCTCAGCCTGTGTCAATATTTTGACACAAAGCACGGAGGAGTTTGTGTCCTTTCTCTGCTGAGATGACAGAGCTATTAATATATCTGATAACGAGCCCCGGTGATAAAGAGCTTCTAAGAAACAAGTCTGGATCCCAGGAAAGCGGTGTTACCCGAGCCTCCGGCTGCTCTCCTCTTGCTGCAGAAGACGCTGCCGGCTCCCAGGTGCCAGGACCGGCTCCTTCTTGCCCCAGCCCACGCCTCCCAGTGCTCTGGCTGTTGCCTTACCTGATCAAACAGGATTTAGGGTCATTTGGACAGCACGGCTAACCTCAGCTGGGCTCGTATCCCACTCTGACCTCACCACGGGTGTTTTCTAAGCCATATCCAGAGGCACAGGAGGTTGCTCACTCCCCGCACAAGTCCCTGGGGAGGTTTTTGATGCCCAGAGCAAGAGGCACGGAGGTGGGGAGCACCTGGCCCTGCTGCTGGGGCTCGGCTCTTTGGTCCCCAGTTGCTCACATGCACGCACGGCTGCACCAGTACGGAGCAGGTCTGGTTTTGGGGAACCCCTCGGGGAACCCCTCTCCCTGGGGCTGTGTTTGCTGTTTGACACCAACACCAGCTGTGTTTGAGACCCCCCCAGCTGAGCTGCAAAACCTCACGGAGGGGCTGGGCACCCTTGCACCCAGGCGCTCAGCAGCACGGCCTCCAAGCAGGAGCTCAGGAATTCCCTACGGATAAAGGCTGAGACTGTCCCAGCAGCTGCCGGGGGCAGGCAGCACGCTGGAAGCGCTGGGTTTGAACAGGGACAGCTCTCCTGCTGCTTTCCCCGTGCTGACTTTGCAGAAAGCTGCCCAGCAGCGTGGCGCTTTGCTTGCTGTCGGAGACACACGAGCCCTCGGCTGGTGCCCAGCAAACGCAGCGCAGAGGCACTTGCAGGTGCTGTGGTTTATTGGCAACGGGAGACAGAGAACAACCTCACACAGAAACCTTGGAGAGGCAGAGGGCACGAAAGGGGTCAAAAAGCCCCATAGGGACCCCACAGCACTCCAGCAAGGCTCGCTGGATTTCACTGCCTCCTCCTCTCCGCCGATGGGGCGAAGCCGACGCGGTTTTTCGCCATGTCGAAGACGGTGTAATACTCCTTGAGGAAGACGTCACCCAAAATCCAGAGCGGCTGCCCATACTGGGAGCCCAGGTAGGTGGCCTCGATGCCAAGGGTGCAGTAACCATTGCTCTGCAAAGGGGGAATAACGGGGAGTCAGGGCCTAGGAAAGCTCCAGCACCCTGCAGCGGGGTGGGATTGCTCGTACAGGGAGGGAGAGCATCACCATCCCCCCCCCAAAAAAAAAACACCAGGTCCTTTCCCTTCGGGACCCAGCAGGGTGAGGCTGCTGGCTGATACATACGTTGAGGACGTAGGCAGAGGGGCGCAGCGGGAGCGCCGTGCCGTTGATGACGAAGGTGATGGTGGGCAAGCTGTGGATCTGGCTGCATTCAACGGCGTACTGGGGAGAGAAGGTGGCAGGGAGCTCAGGGTGACGGGGAGCTTAGGGTGATGGGGAGCTCAGGGTGACGGGGAGCTTGGGGTGATGGGGAGCTCACGGTGATGGGGAGCTTGCTTAGGGTGATGGAGAGCTTAGGGCTGGAGCAGCACCGACCACAAGAGGTGCGCAGAGCCCTGGCCGTGCACCAGGCTGCCTCCAGCACCGTGCTCTGCAGACACCGTGTTTTTTTTTTTGCAATATCTGTTCAAACCCAGAGTTTCTGGCTTTCTCACAACCCTCCCCTGCTCCGTGCCCACCTCCGAAGCCAGCCCTGCACTTACCCCGTAGCTGGTCTCCTGGGCGCCCACGGCCTGCAGGAATCTGTTCAGGTACTGCTGGGGCACCGTGAGCAGGAACGTCCCCGTGTCCACGATGGCCTGGCAGCCCCGGCTGCACCAGCCCGTGGGCGACCCTCCGATGGCAAACCTGGGGGGAGAAAAGGAAGAAAGGAGTCGCTTTAAGCACCCACGGGCAGCACAGCCCATCTTGGCTGGGTCCGAAAGCCTGGGAGCCTCCGAGATGCAAAACTCAAGGCTGGGTTTCCCGAGTGGGTGATGCCCGGCAGGGACGAACGCAACTCACTCGTTAATCGCCACCTGCCAGTACAGCTCCTGGGTCACCGGCGCCCACACGATCTCCCCGGTGTACAGCCTCTTGTCCACTCCTCCGAGGATGAGCTCCCCCCCGTAGTTGTAGGTGGGGTGGCTGCGAAAACAGCGGGGTTAGGGCGGCACAAGGAGATCCAGAAAGCCGCGATGCGCACGGGTCAGAGGGATAAATTCCCGAGGGAGCAGCGTGGGGACAATCGGAGGGACACACGCACGGACGTGGGACCTGCAGGAGGGTTTTACCGGGAGAAGTAGAAGCTGAAGATGGGCTGGGTGAGCTGGTTCTGCTGCAGCATGCCCTGCAGCACGGTGGGCGTCCCTCCCACGGCCAGCGAGGGGTAAGCCATGCCCATGATCCCGTCGAACTGGGCATAGTAAAAGGGCTCGGAGGGCTCGTTCTTGCTCAGCCCGAACTCCTGGTGTTTGACCTTGATGTTCTGGATCTGGAGGGGAATGGGGTGCCACGTCAGCCGTGGTGGTGCAAAGCCAAAGAGTGCAAGCCCGGGGAGCACACGGCAAGCTCACAGCTGGTGGAAATAGCACCGGGCACCTGGAAAAACCACTAGGAATCATGCTAAAAAAAAAAAAGATAGAACCCCAGCTGGGTAACTAAAGGGCTCAATAACCCCTTTATGCTGCTCCTACCCATCTCAGGACCTGGTTTGTGCAAATCTTGTCTACAAGAGACACGAGACCTGCCCGAAAGCCACCCCCCAGGCTCTTTCCATCGGGGAACTCCGCCGGAGCAGGGCTGCGCCCACCTTCAGCGTGTCGTAGCCCAGCTGCACCGTCAGCGAGCCGCTGCCGTAGCTCAGGGTGTAGGTCCGGCCGTTGTTGACGAAGGTGGAGGAGGCGCTGGGGTCGAACGTGGCGTGATTTTCTGCGTGAGAGAGGAGGTGAGGGAGCTCCTGGGGATGCCACCATCCGATATCACACCGGGGGGGCTGCAGGATGACGCCCAGGGAGGGAGCAGGGCGGGCTGGGGATCTGCCCTGCGGCTGTTTCTAAGGTTTTGCATCCCTGCTTTGTCTGCATCCCCTCGAGGGAATGACCATAACCCCGTCAGGTTCCCAGTGTGAGCTCTTAAATCCCCACGGCTGCCCCGCAGCCAGCGAGTGCCAGTGGATGAGACCCACGGGAGAGCGGGCACCGACTCTGCTCTCCCCTTCCTCCATCCATGGAGAGCCAAGCACCAGCGCTGTGATTTCAGCACCCTGAGGACACCCGCAGAGATTTGGACACCGTCATTAGCCAGCCACATAAAGGAACAGGCTCCGTGTCCTCAGAAAGCCCCAGAAAGGCACCGGGGATACTTTTGGGGCTGCCGTGGTGATTTTTCCCGTGTGCTGGGACTATGCTGTGCTCCGGGGGCTTTGTGCAAGGCAAGCATCGCCCCTGCTGGTACTCACTGCAAGCCGCCGTCTGGCACAGGGTGGAGGGCACCCAGAGGTTGGAGGAGCCGGTGTCGAAGAGCACCAGGAAGCTCTGCGGGGGGGTCCCGAGGCTGATCTCCCCGAAGAAGGAGGACTGCGGATGAGAGGCACGACGTCCCCACGGCCCCGGGACAGGTTTTCACCTCCCAGCCCCGTGTTGGGACCCAACACTTGTCAGGGATGCTGGAAAACCCAGGCTCAGCCTTACAGCAGCACGGTAGGAGGGAGGGACTGAACGCCCACCCTGCTTTTGCTCCCAGATAAAGTGACATGAAATATTTCTTTTGGTGCAGAGAGAAAAGCGGAGATTTTCGGGCTGCTGACTCAGCTGGGAGAAAACTTGTCTAAAATCTCACGTAGAAGCTTAAAAAGGAGCGAGACGAAGAAATCTCACGGCCCTGGAGGCCCACGGGCAGACAGCTTGCTCCGACAGCTGGAAGCGAAGGGGGACCTGTACTCACATCCAGATGGCTGGCCATGGGCTCGTGCACGAGGTAGCTCCGACCGAAGTGGTATCTCCTGGCTGGGTCATGCTTCATTTTCTTCAGGTAGTCCTTCAGCACGCCCGCCTCCCTCATCAACTCCCGTGCGGACTTGTATTTCCTCAGCTGGATCCTGCACAGAGGGAGAAATTAAAAAATAAATTAAAAAGCAGGACATCAGGAGGCTGGGCATTTTCAAATGATGCCTCCTCCAGGAGCCGTGAGCCCTCTGCTCGGCTGCTGGGTGCTTCTCCAGGGTCCCCTCCTGGCCAGGGGCGCATCCTGGGCTGGTGCTGGTGCAGGACGATGGCTTATGGCGAGGCACGAGGCCAGATGCGCACGAAAACACCTTATCCTCGGGTAGCACAGCACACGGGGGCTACAAACCCAGCCGGGCTCTGCTTGCTGAGCTCTCCCCGCTCCCCCAGACCCACCTCACCACCCCCTCCGAGAGCTGGAGGCACAGCACGGCCAGGACGAGCCACTTCATGGTGCGGGCACCCCCGGCTCCGCGCATCCCCTCCGCAGGCTGCAGCAGCTGGGTGAGCCACCCGGGCTCCCCGGCTTTATAACAGCCAGCAGTGACCCCCCCCCTTATCTGCTGACCTCTGTTTTCCATTAGCAGAACCCGTAACCCCGGCTTGAAGGGTTTCTTTGTATTTGGGGCCACGAGGAGCTGGGGAATTTTGTGTCCTTAGCGAGGCGCCCAGATGAGAACAGAGCGACTCGCGCCTTCAGTGGCCACATCAAAGCATCGCCAGCGGTTAAGGGGCCACTTCTTATCGCAGCGGGGAGAGGAGTTATCAAAAAGTCAGCACGCTGGAGCCGTTTTCTCTCAAACCTGTTCCACCTTGCCCAAAACAAAGGCGCTCACAGCTCGCAGCGCGGGGAGGAACCTCGGGGCTCTTTTGCCTCCCTTTCAGCCACCCCGGCAGACCCAGCTCTGCCACGAGGAGCTTCTGGCGTGGAGGAGCAGCGGGTGCTGGAGCCGAGGCTTTTCCAGAGCTGGTCGCAGACCTGTGCTGCTCTGCTGCCCACCCAGGGGCTCGGTGAGCCCACCAGGTTCCTTCTCCTGCCCCCTCCTAGGTGGCCTCAGCGCCCTTCTGCCTCCTGCTCCGTCCTTCTCCGCTCCTTCAGCAGCTTCAGAGTCCTCCGCTGCCCAAGTCCAGCTGATTTCCATCTGCTTTCACACTGGTTAGGACAAAAATCACTTAAAAAAAAATAAATATATATATATGAGGAACAATGGATGGGCTTCATACTGGGTTGAAAAGAAGCTGTAGTGCTTGCTACCTGCCTCAGGGACAGCTAACGCCCTGCGGAGGGAGAGCTCCGGGGCATGAAGATGCAGCTTCACACGTGGGGTCCTCACCCCGGCACTGAAGGTCAGGAAATTGCTGGTTTGCTTTTTTTTTTTTTCTTATTATTATTTTTTTTCCCTGTGAAAAAAGAGACCCACAAATGGATCTCCCAAACGGCCAACAACCAGAGCAAATGGACCAAAGCGTTTGGGGTTATCACCTAAATATTTTCTAGCAGCGGGAAAACTGAGAAGTTTTGGATAAAGCCGCACCTATGGGACTTCCTACAGGAGCACGGGTGGCGGTACGTGACCGGGTGACACCGGGATGTCACCCCAGGGCAGTCGGTCCCCATGGGGGCAGCTGAACCCTGCGTCTTTTTGTGACTCTGCCCAGAAGCGTGCGGGCAGCTGCTGAGCACGATGCTTTACCCCATTAAAGCATCCTGGGGGATAACCAGGTGGGGAATCCCACAGCTACATAACCACTCTCCGTGACATCCAGCATCCCCCCCTGCTAAAAAACAATTTGTGTTGAGCTGAACACAACTCACATCCTCGCCCTGCCCCTGTGCCATCCTGCAGACTCGCCCGCGGCACCAGGACACCTCCAGGAGCCGCAGCAGGGCCTGGCCAAGACAAACCCAGCCTGGAGGGGATGACCCCACAGCTCAGCATCCCGTGCCCCCCCAGGACCCTGCGCCGAGCAGCCCGGCTCCTCGCTGCCCTCCGTTATCAGCCGCGGCGCTCATCCCGTGTCGGCGCTGTGCACATATTTCACTCTCCCGGGAGCACAGGGAAGCGCGTGTCCTTTGCTGGATATTGAGACTGTAGTAAAGCAATTATCTTGTTTGCCAGCAGGATTGATAGAAAGATCAACTTATTAAGATTGGATAAAAGGCAAATTCTGGCTGAAAGCAAAGATCGGTTATCAAAACGTCAATATACCGAGTGTTATCTGCAGGTCCCCACGGGGACTCGGGCTTGCCACCAGACAAAGGAATAAGGTGCCCTCTACAGCATGCACAAACATTCTACTTTTGGCACTTTTTGACCCCAAAAAATGTTAGATGGGGCTTGTTTGCTGAGGGATTTAGGCAAACCAGGGGGTTGCAGCTTCTGACATCGGTGGCCGTGTGTCCTTGCACGGGGCAGCCCTCACCTGCACTGCTGGGCACAGGGCATCTCCTCTCAGCAGGATCTGACCGTGTCCCTCTTCTCACTTCTGGTTTCCTTTCCAAAAGCGTTGGTGTAACATCCCAGCTCAGCCACGAGCCCTGCCAGCTCCTTGCAGAGCAGACAGCGGAAATCCACAGCCCTGACAGTGCAAGAACAGCAAGAGAGGAGCCATCAGCAGGTGTCCTGGCCACCCCAAACATTTCAAGCCTGAGATGTTCGTTTGCCTAACGCCTGGCCGCTTTCTAAGATTCCTTTAGCTAAATAACAAGGGCCCTTGTGCCCTTGTGCTTGGTTTAACGTGGAGTCTGCCTGGAGCAGTTGGCTGTTTTCATCTGCTCTCATTGAATATGAGAATTCATATTCATATTCTCATATGAATATGAGAATATTCTCAGGCTCGTTTGTACCAAGAACAGGAAAATACACATTATGAAAAAAAAAAAAAGCACACGTGCTTTATCTTACTTTTACGGACTTTTATTTCTTTGTAGTGCCCTTTGGAAAGAAAGCAATTTCCAACAGAGCCGTCTAAGTAAAGGGGGTTTTGCAGGGAAGGAGATGCTCCAGCACGTGGAGGCGCGAGGAGCTGGGACATGGAGCCAGGGCGAGCAGCGACGGGGTCAGCGGGGTCCCCGGGGCTGCTCACACAGCGGTGGCGAAGCCCACTTGGTTGTTGCCCATGTCATAGATGGAGTAGTAGGACCTCAGGAAGACGTCACCAAGGATCCACAGCGGCTGCCCGTTCTGGGAGGGCAGGTAGGTGGACTCGATCCCGACGGTGCAGTAGCCGCTGTTGCTCTGGTGGGAGGAAAGATCCGTGCTGGAAAACGCCAGCTCCGAGCTCTCCCCACCCACGGGGGTCTCTCAGCAAGGCTGTGACCACCGTGCCCCCCTCCAGCCCCCCGCTCTGCCTCATCCCTTGGGGCTCAGACCCCACTGGGAGCAGCACCGGGGTTTAGGATGGGGGGCGAGACGCCGTACCTGGAGCATGTAGGCGGAGGGAGGCAGGGGGAAGCTGGTGCCGCTGATGACAAAGGTGAGGGTGGGCATGCTCCCGATGTTGCTGCAGCTCGCCACGTACTAGGGAGAGAGAAAACCACGGCTGGTTTGTAGCCAGGGGGCTCCGTGCATCTGCTGGGACACGGGTGACAGGCTCCCAGCACGAGCTGCCACCCCCAAACCCAGGAAGGCAGATTTTATCAGATCCGTCATTCCCTCCGCCGAAATTAGAGGTAAAATGGGATTTCCGATGCCCCTCCAACCCAACTGCCTGCTTGTGCCAGATGCACCCAACTTATCCAGCCCTCCTGTTGCCCAGCCTGCTCTCACCTGGCCGTCGCTGTCAGCCTGAGCCCCGATGTACTGCATCAGCTGGGTGAAGACCTGAGTGGGGACGGTGAGGAGCGAGGTTCCCGTGTCGACGATTCCCTGGCAGCCCTGGCTACACCACCCGCTGCTCTGCCCACCGATGGAGAAGCTGCGGAAGGAGAAGACAAAGCGCTCGTAAAATGCGCCCTGACCTGCTGCAGGATGAACACGGGACAGGAGCACGAGAAATGATTGAATTCTGCCTCCACAACCTGCACCATTAAAGGCTGGTTTTCTCTGGTTGCACATAAGCAGAGTGAAGATGAGACCCCAGAGCCCCAAAAAGGCTAAAAGCTGAAATCTTCGAAGCCACCAGAGATGGCAGAAAGGTTCCCCTGGTGGCTGCAGATCTAAGAGAAGCAAGAGGAAGCTAGAGAAAGCAGCATCTTACTCTTCGATCCCGATCTGCCAGTAGCCAGCCTGGGTGACGGGGGTCCAGGTGATCTGCCCCGTGTACAGGTTGGGGTCGACGCCTCCAAAGACGAGCTCTCCGCCCTGGCTGCCCTCCTGCCTGCGGGAGGAAGGCACAGGGACACACTCGGGTGTTTGCAGCCATCGGTGGCCACCTTCTGCTAGCCTGGTGCGTGCCAGCGAGTGGAACAGGGAGGGGAAAAGGTTGAACAGGGAGGAGAGCAGGAACAAAGCGCGAATTTCCAGCCCCCAATGAAGGTTTCACGAGATTTGCAACAACAAAAATAAAGGGAGAGCACAAAGGCTGCACAAAGTGGAAGGAAAAAAGGGGAAGGGGTGCATCCTTACCCACTCAGGTAGAAGCTGAAGATGGGGGAATCCAGCAGGCTTTGCTGCAGCATGCCCTGCATCACCGTGGTGGCACCGCCGGCAGAAAGGGAAGGGAAGGCCAGCCCCAGGATGCCATCGAACGGGGCGTACACAAAGTTGGTGCCAGGCTCCGTCTCACTCAGGCCGAACTCCTGGTTGGTGATGGAGAGGCCTTGGATCTAGGGGGGGGAGAGAAAAGGGGCAGAGCTCACCTGAGAGCACAGCCCAGGGCAGCGGGACCCCAGGAGGCAGCGGGACACTGGGCTACGCAGCGGGGCGGCGAGCCAAAAGCAGTACAAATACCATGTGTTACGCACAATAAGGGACTGTTAGAGCCAAGCCATAAATTTTCCCCTTTTTGCTCCCGAGGGAAAACCCCAGAAGCAATCAACCTGCTTTTTTTCCGGGTCCGCACTCTCATCCCAAGGGCGCACAGGGAACCGGGGCGCCCCTCGCTCCCCCCCCCCCCCGCCACGGTGTCACTCACTGTGACCGTGTCGTAGCCGAAGATGCCGGTGAGGCTGCCCGTCCCGTACTGCAGGGAGAAGTACTCGTCCTGGGTTGAAAACGTGGAGGACTCGTTGGGGTTGAACAGGTTGTGGTTGGCTGGATTGGGAGAGCAAAGCAGAAGGGTGACGGCTCCAGCCGGGGGCTGCTTTTGATAAAACAAGCAGTAAGGCAAGCCCTAAATACAATAGTGGCCAAAAGAAGCATCCCCCGACTTGACTAGGACCTCTGAAGTCTAGGATCCGATGGGATCACCCACCCTCAGCCTTTTTTTTTTTACCACCCAGGAGCTACTCACTGCAGGCCTGGCTCTGGCACAGGGTGGAGGGCACCCAGAGGTTGGAGGAGCCGGTGTCGAAGAGCACCAGGAAGTTCTGGGGAGGGGTCCCGATGCTGATCTCCCCGTAGTAGGACATCTGGAGGAAAGGGGACACTCCTTGCATCCCATCCTCAGCCAACAAACAGCACCACGAGGTGCGCTTGCTAAATCTCAGCCCCGCTGGCATTTCGGGACGGGGGTTTCCAGCACCGCTCCATGGGGCTGGAGGGTCCGCCAGGGTCAGTGCTCTGCTCCCTTGGCCATTTGCACCACCTCGCTCCCAGCAAGGGGGGGTTAAAACAGCCGCACACATTAAGCCTGGAGCACAGCATCGCTCTTTGCTCGGGCTCTCCCCCCAAGCACAGCTCCCGGTGGCACAGAGCTGGCAGCAGCTGTGTTTGGGAGCTGCTCAGGGCGCACGGAGCCTTCCCTCAGTGCCCCACGAGCTGCTTTGGGTGTGTTTCCAAAACAGAAATCAGCACACAGCTGAGCAGCTCCATCTGCACTAACAGAAATGTTTCCTCTTTCCCTATGCAGCCACGAGAGCGGCTGCCGAAATAAATATTGAGCTTCAAGGTCCTACAAGGAACTTCCCAAACGTCTCTCTCTTTTCTCATTTCGGTTTTCCCGTCTCTCCTCTCCCTTAATTTAAGCAATGAGTGGATGCTCACCTCCATGCTGTTGGACAGGGGCTCGTAGATGCTGGAGAAGCTGCTGAAGAACTTGTAGGCAGGGTCGTGGTAGCGGTGCTGCTGCAGGTACTCGTGGAGCACCCCCTTCTCCTTCATGGCTTCCCGTATGGACTTGCCTTTCTTCAGAGGAATCCTGCACGCAACGAGCAAAATCGCCAGGTCAGTGTGGGGCAAAACAAGCCTCCACCTCTCCAGCTCCTTCGATTTTATTCCTCTATCCATCTTTTCTGCCTCCGTCCCCTGCCTGCCCCATCTCCTGTGGGCAGATTTGCTCTGATCAGCACATCCCTGGAGGGAGGTGACCCAGTCCTGGCCACGGGAAGAGTCCTGGGCTTTGGATCCTGATCCCTTCAACTAATGAAAAATGAGTTTGACATCAGGCCTGCCTTGGCCATGACTTCTTGGGATACAGTGAGCTGCACTGTGAAATGCAATTTATTATTTTTTAATGTGAAAGCCAACCCAATATGACCATGGTCTAAGGAATTCTCCACAATACTAAGCACTGGCCCCAGATAAAACCTAAGACCCCCAACAGATTTCCCACCGCCGCCCTTCCTGACTTTGCCCCCATCCTATTACGACCCTGATCCTGAACCACGACCGAGGTTCCTCCGCGCTCACCTCAGCAGCCCCTCGGAGAGGTGCAGGCACACCAGGGCAAGGAGCAGCCACTTCATGGTGATCTTCCCTTTGCTGGCAGCTTCCGAGGAGACCTTTGAAGCCCCACAGCACACCCTTATATACCCCCAAACGCTCGCTATCTCCCTGCATCAGGGTCCCACGCATGCCTGAGGTTTATCAGCGCACCCAAAATATTTGCACGAGACTTTCCCACAGCGCTAAGGAATATTTTGAAAACTCTGAAGTCAAACACCAGTGGCTACTGCCATTGTACCTACAAGCTATTTTTTGAAAAACAACGGTGAAAAAAAAGAAAAAAAAGCCGATAAGAACAACTTCTTGGGAATAATCCAAACCTGCAAGAGTCGAGTTCGCGGCTACTCAACTCCTTTTGGATTCGATAGGGCTATCAAAGACTTCCTTGAAAGAGAAATGAAAAAGGGTTTCCAGGAAGAGGCTGGAAAGATTAACATGGGTTATCAGCAGTTGTGTTATCTCCTGTTTCCATTCCCGCTCTTACCTCTAGCACGTTAGAAAGTCCCAAAATGACCCTGGATGAGAGAAACCCACGGGCTTGCAGAGGAGACTCCATGCACGAAGGATTGCGCTCTTAGGACGACACAGAGGGCCCTGTTAGTGGTTTTTAACTGGGCTCCTGCTGGGGATGAGCTTTCAGGAGGGACTTCCATGCACCGAGGGGTTAAGCTGTGCACGTTACCCCACAACTCACTCCTCTTTGCTATAATTTGGACAAAAAGCGGTGGCAGAACCCAAGGCACCTTCGTGCTTTCCTCCTGACGCTTGTCTCGATGGAAGGCTGGTCCACGAGGACCCGCCAGCGATGGCTGTGCCCTAAAAAAAAAAGATCCTGCAGAAGACTCGGTGGTTTCAGAGCCTCAGCCAAACATTTCTGCACCGAGCTCAGTCCCCTGCTCAAACAAACGTGAAGCTACGGAGTTATCCCACAGAGGGAACCCCTGGCCACCAGCCAGCAGAGGTTAGGATAAAGGCATCTGCCTGCGCACAAGTTTCTAATTTTATTTCCCAAATTTATTGCATTTTGCCCTATTTTTTTTTTTCTGTTCCTAAAGGCCACGTTGAATTATTTCCTTTCTAGTTTCTTCAAGCTGCCCAAGAGGATGTTTTTGACCACCAGCAGCAGTAAGCAGGAGCTGCTCCACCCTGGGACACACATTTACCCCTCCCTGGGGCAAAAGGAGAAAGAATAGGGTCGTGGGGAGCTGTCTGCAGCATCAGCCCTCTCCCCCTCAGCAGTTCAGTTTAGGAACACATCATGTGTCAAATATTTCGTGTCCTGGCTTATTATCAGAAGGACAAAATATCTTTTAACTCAAACATTATCTTATCACCGAGGATTGGCACAAACAGCAGCAACTGTTCTCCCCCTGGCCAAAACAACAGGGGGACAAAAAGGACACGACTGACCGGCGACGTGAGGTGACCAAACCTTCCACGGGGAGCTAATTGCTCTTTTATTTAACCTGTGTCTCACCTTTGGAGTCCACAAGAGCAGGGACAAGGCACCCGGCTGTGCCTGGTCACGATGGGAGATGCATCATTTACTGTCACCTTTAAAAAATGTGGTTTTAGTAAAGAGGTCGGCTGGGGGTGGGTTACCACCGACAGGAATCGCTCAGAGGTGGGTAATTTCCCTTATAGAACTGTGACAGAGTTCAATATAGCCGCTTTTAGGTCGAAATAGCTGCTTTGTTCCTTTCTTCTCAAAGATCAAGCTCCCAAAAAAAAAAAAACCAAAAAAAAAAAAAAAAAAACAAAAACAGGTTGAACACCTACGTTTATCTGCAAAACTCAAAAGCGAGCGCCCTGAAGGCTCAAAAAGCAGAATTTGGATGGAAAACTCCCAGCCTTTTAAAACTGGAGTTCATAAAATTGTGTTGGGGGGTGGGGGGATTGCCTTTTTGTGCAATCCTGGTGGCACGTCCCAGGTTACACACGGGTCATGCAGAGTTTCAGCCTGCTCCACTCTGCTCCGCAGCTGGTGAGGTGTTCAAAGCCAACAAATTCGGGAGACAGCAGAAGAGATGCTTAAGGTAAAAGCAGCGCTGAGGTAATTCCATCACGGGAAGGAGACCTGGAAAGCAAACGCTGCCAGAAGCCTGGATTGAGCTGCACCAGGACAACTGGTCCTGAAGACATCAGGCATGCCACAGCCATGCTGTGGGCCCAAAAAGGGTGAAAAAGGGCAAATTGCAGGACACGAGGTGGGCTTGGAGAGGCCACGGGCAGGAGAAGGTTGACTTCATCCATCCCGTCCCCCCTCCAAGCAGTCAGTGTTAAATAAAAAGGACACGACCAGCGGCTAATCGTCATATTCTGTTTATTCTGTATACATTCGTAGTGCACGTTAAGGTAAGACATGAGCACTCCTCGGGTCACACAGCACTGCTACTGTTCTTCGCCTTTACGGTTACACCCGGATGAGATATAAAGAGGGACCAAATGGATGCCCAGAGGAATAACCCGAAGAAGCAATTACACAGCGGGATCAACCCCTCCGCTAAGATCCACCCAGGCCCCGGTGGCCGGAGCCCCGGAGCACCTTCGTTTTTCTGCCGCATCGAAAATGTTCGGTATCAGAGACAGCAGTAACAAGGAACAACACGGAGAACCACGTGGGAGAAGAGCTCGAGATAACACGGATGCATCTGGGTCTTTCAACTTGAAAAAATCACATTCACTTAGGGAAGAGAAAACAAATCAGGCCCCTTCTGAAGAATTAACTTTTTTCTACACCCCGGCTCGTAATTGGCAACTTCAAAGCTCTCGGGATTTCCCCTAATGTATTCAACCTTTGGTCCTGTTTGGTAACAGGAATCTGAACCTGTTCTGCTACCTGCGCGCAGCATTTCACCAGGAGCCACGTTTGGGGGAAAGAGAAACTTCCCAGTAAGACTGGCTGCAGCCCCCTGGAAGCTGAATTTGGACCACGATGAGGCAACAATGCTCATTAACAATCGCTCGTTAATGTTATTTCACAGTCAAAATAACGACCCACGAGGGCTGAGCAGCGTAATGTGGAGGGACAGGGGAAGGATTTGGGGAGAAAATGGCTAAGAGAACATACAGCCGGAGTACCAAGCCCTGCCGCAACGCTCTCCCTCGGATCTCACAGGCATCAGCACACCAAGGAGGTCGCCGCCGCCTTCCCCGTTTTGCCCCGGTGAAACTGAGGCACGGGGAAAGGAGACGCGGGGCAGAACCCGAGGTGGGAGCCCTGCTGGTGCGAGACAGGGTCCTGGGGATCGGAGGTATTTGGTCGGTAATCGCTCGCTGGAAAGAAGGACAGCAGGAGCTGAAGCTGGGTTTGGGTTTTGTCCCGGAGGACAGCATGGCTTAGGTAAGAAAAGTGACACTTAGTACTGAGACAATCAAAATCCGCAGAAATATTGATCCCTTAACCCTCACAAGCCAGCCTCTCCTTCGCCACCCCCCTCCCTGTAAGGCAGATCCAGCTCACAAATAATCAGGCCACCTTTTCTCAAGGGGAAAGCAGGCACATTAAAACGGGTTAAAATTAGAAAAGAAAACGAAAAACCCTCCCACAACAAACAACGACTGGGAGCCATGGGAAGCTACACACCTCCCAGCAGGTTCCTGGGAAAGGGAAGGGTAGATCTCTTTATGCAGTCACCGGGGAAGAAATATCAGGGGAGAAACTCTGGTTGATTAACTCAGAGCTCAAACAAGAATCACTTATAAAGGTTAAGTCAGTCAAATCATCGCTGCACAGCAGACAGCTGCTTCCACAGCCGTCCCCTGAACCTCGATCCTACACGCAGAGGACAGCGAAGCAGCACCACAGCCTCCAGCAGGAGCCACACCAGCTGCGTTTGGTTGCCTAAACCTCCTCTTAGGAACCAAAGAAAGTCTCAGCAAACCCAGGAGCTGCCTGCACACCGCCCCTTTTCCAGGTTCCCATCCACGGATGGAACAGCCGGGCACGAGGGGCACCAGGCGAGGGATCTTTGCAGAACCAAGCTGGGAATTAAACAATCTCAGGGATTTGCTCAGCTTCAGGGCCTGGTGCTGGAGAAGGCTTCAGCCGTACACCTGCTGGTTCCTTTCCTTTCAGACAGCTGGGCAGCACCAGCTGGAGGCACAGCGCGCAGAATGGATCATGCAATCTTAAATCCAGACCTGGGGACACAACCACAAAGGGTGAGGAGTTCTGCTCTGCGGAGAACGTCTTCCCTGCAGGGGGAGAACCATGGCTGGTGGGACAGGAGGAGTTGGCAGAAATCCCTGGTTTGTTTCCCATCCAGGTGAGCACGCACGCGTCCGTGCACTCCTTGGGAAAGCGCAGCGAAGTCGCACGTAAGGCTCAAAGCAAGACCTGCAAGATCCATCCTTGCAAAATAAAGAGACGGCACATTTCAGAATTTTCAACCAAAAGAAAACCATAAGGAGGAATGACTCCAAAGGGCTCTCAGGAGGGATCCCTACTGCCCAATGCTCAAATCAAACTGAAGGAATGAAAAAAACACCAAACGCCCCGGCCTTCCAACCTCGTACCAATTTTAACTCTGCAACCGTTTCAGGTCTGACCACTAGAGGAAGCTGCGACACTGGAGAGCTCCACACAGGTGGAAATACCAGGGAGAAACCCAAACTAGTGACATTTCTGCTCCCAGCGCCCCTAGAACTTCTGCCTCAGTGTTCAAACAACTCTGGTCTGTTCTTGCACCTCCACACCACCTGCAAAATTGAGGTTTAAGAAGTTACGAAAGGGTCCAGGTCACTTAACGCAGATATTGCTCTGGTGAAGTTTTCCACAAAAGTGAAGAAAAATGAGAAAAATGACTTGCACACAGACCTGATGCACACCCTGAAAGCCATAAACGATTGGTTTCCTGCTTGCCCACATGAAGTTTCCTACCGAGTTGCTTAAACATTAAACAACCCCCCTGCGAACGACGGGCTGCGAGCGGTTTTTCATCCCCGAGGCTTTCCGGGGAGGTGGCGATAGCGCAGCATGAAGCAGAGGATGGAGAAGCGAGGTGCCCACTGGGTTACGATTCTCTGAGAGCAGCCAGCATCAGGTCTTCCTTAACGATGAGAAAATGCATCTCTTTTTTCCTTCCTCCTCGAAATAGGTGCAGCTGTAAAGGGGGTGCGGGATGCTGGCGGGGACTGGCGGTAAGGGGTGTGCTGCGCACGCACTCAGCTGCTGCCCAAGGCTCTCCTCGCTGCTTCTGATGTCCTCATGAGGTAGGGGAGCTTGGGGATTGCTGGAGGAGGGCAGGAGGACCAAGGCAGACAGCACAGTTCATCAGGAGGACGTGAATGGCAGCAACCCAAACATCAAGGGCAGCTTTCCCCAATCCAAAGCGAATTCGAGCCACATAAACAGCAGCCCAGCCCTTCGGGGACCGCAGTGAGGAGCCCCCAGCAACGCAGCCGTGCTCGTCCCGACACCTCCAGGAACGTCCCAGCCCTTGGGGACATGCAGCCAGGTCAGGGGACACCACAGGGAGCAGGAGGTGCCCCCAGCAGGTGCCCCAAGGCTGAGCCACACGCGAGCCCTCACCCAACAGTGCACACCCAGCCTGCAAACCTGGCCCTGCCACCGTGCTCCGCATAAATGTGAAATATTTCATCCTTTTTAGCCTTTCTGGGTGAAATCGGGGAGTATTTTGTATTTCCCAGCCGGGCAGTGATGCTGTGAAGGCAGGTTCATGTGGAGGCTCCCAGAGCACCGCGCTGCGGGGTCAGAGCCGCTGGAGCTGTCCCGGGGGCGACGCTGACAGGTTAGACACTTCCCATGTAGAAATTAGAAAAATAATTAGAATTATTTAAGTAGTTTGGTTAAGGCTTAATGCAGTTAACTTTAATACATCGAGTGAAACAATTTCTTCTGTCACTTCCTCAAATGGAAGTTTGATAGGTTTAGGGGAATACATTACTTGTCCTTTTCCCTCCACATAAAGTCACTTGGCATACGTATAAAAATATATGACTTGGGTTTCCTTTCGGTTATAAATCGCTCAAGGGTTGGGGTGGAGAAAAGAGCATACAACAAGCATGAGAACTTCCCAAAAAAAAGGAAAAATCACTGAATTGAAGCATGTGGTGCACTTTGAATTTCTAGTGCAATGAAGAAGTCGAGGAATCCGTGCTGTGCAGACGCAGGCACGGTACCGCCCGGCATTTGATGCCTTTCTGATTCCAAAAGGGTCCCGTTTCGGCGTGACATTGCAGCACGAAAACCAAGCTGAGCTTCAGAAGTATGGAAATTGAGCCCGTGGACCTTGCAGGTTATGGCTGGCTGACCAGGTCCTGGCCCCTTTCTCTGACTTCAAATCAGAAAGCTTTAGGAACAAGGACACGGCGAGGCTCAGCAAACAAGCGCTCCACCCCTCAGCTCGCATCCCAAGGAGGAAGATGAACACGGAGAGCAGAAACGTGGGCCTGCAAAGCAACCCCGAGTGCTTAGAAGCAGCTCGCAATGACAAAGTGATCCGGGGAGGGACTGAGCTGCAGCAGGTCGCTACGCAGAGGGGCGGTGGCACATCCCCACCCAGAGAGGAGCACAGACCCTACACGGGACCTCAAAGGGCGTCCTGACAGCTCAGCTCGAGCTCAGCCCCGGCGTCAACAGAAAAACCCAACATCAAAGGCCACGAGTTTACCCGAGAGCTGAAATTTAGCCCTTCCCAAGGCTGCAGTTGGAGGAAACGCGCGGCACGCTCGCTGGAAACGCAGATCAAATATTTCTCATGGGCCCAGCCAGGCACGTGGGTGGTGGAAACGTCTTTGATACGACTCCAAGCGCGGCTGCCTCGCAGCTCTGCTCACGCTCCCACGTCTCCCCCAACGCTTCCCTCCCACCCACCCACCCTGCGGCAGCAAATCCCAGTTAAAAAATATAAAATTAAAAAAATAATAATAAAAAAAAAGATTCCTGGCTGCTCTTTTCCCCGGCCACAGCTCAACAAAGCCACCAGCTCTCATCAGAGACCCCAGGCACAGCGCGTGGAGCAAGTACGGTTTGTATTGGCACCGGTTTTTGGCAATTTACCACTGGGAAGGCAAAAGAGCATTTAATAAATAAATAAATAAACGAATAAATTAATCGGCAAGTCAACAGCACTTCTGAACAGCCACCAAAAAAGAACCCTTAAAAATCAAAACAGTGTACGGTACAGTTGAAGGCTTCTATCGCAAACCTGCAATCTCTCATCCTTGCAGTCTTCCCCTCCTCTTTTTAAGCAGGGTGTCTTCAGGAAATGAGGTTTGTGCGATCACAGTGTCTGTGTCCATGGCTGTGTCTCCTCCTCTACTAATTTCTAGAGTCGCCCAATTTAAATCGAATCTGGGAAAGGGCCAGAAGGATGAGAAGCTTCTGCGAGCTTCAAGGAAACAGTGCAGAGGGAGGAAGGAGCAAGCTGAGGGGGGAAAGACTGCAGCATGAGCTCCCATGGTGTCGGGGACCATGGAAAGCACAAGGCAAGAACCAACTCTGGAGTGGCCTGACCGCAGAGCTTGCTGCCCCCGGAGCTGCAAGGCGTGAAATCCACGGGAGATGAGCTTGATTTGCTGTGGAGCTCCCCCAGCACCTCGTTTTTGGGACCACCTGCACTGCCCACGGAGCTGCCGGGAGGTCAGAGTTAGCCCTGCCCGAGGTGGTGCCCGCACAGCACCTCCCGCTGCCACCTCCTGCCCCTCCGTTCACCTCCAACAGCAGCTTCCCACATCCCGTAAGGCTTTAGAAAACAAACTACACGGGAGAGACGGGGAGGGGAAGACGGACGGACAGACTAGCCTTGACATCAGCTGTAGGACCCATCCCATGACACCAGGAAACGGGGTAACGGGGAGCAGAGGGCGATGGCGAATGGAAGCCACACCGAAGGGCAGGGACCAAAGCCACAACACAGCGCTCGGCAGCCCCCCTCACAGAGGCAGGTCAGTGCTGTTATGTCGGGTTTTGCGTGAAGTCCCGTCGTCCCTCGGCAGGGCCCTTTGCAAATTGGACATGGCTGCTGTCTTTTTGAGGTCAATGATGGCGTAGGAGTCCGTCCGGCGGGCTTCGTGGGCAGCGGGAGGCGCGGCACAGGGGGCTGGGGGCTTCGCGTGCCCTTTGCGAGGCTCAGCCTCCAGCTCCACCTGGATGTAGTTGAGCTGCCGCGGCTGCTCCAGCCGGGGCCGGGGGAAATCGAAGCTGAAGACGTTGGGCACGCAGCCCCGACGGGGTTTGGGTAAGAAGCTGCCTCGCCGCAGGCTGCCACCCCCGTGCAGCGCGGCGCTCTCCGAGTTCATGTAGTTCTGCAGGGGATCCTCCTCGCCAGCCTCGGGGTAGCCGTTAGGGGAAGGCGTCAGCACGTCCCCAGCGTCCTCCTCGCCCCGCCGGAGCGGCTGGCACTCCCACACCGGAGGCAGCGAGGGCAAGTTCTCGTAGTGCAGCAAGGCAGCTCTGCGCTGCGAGCAGCCGGCCGAGCCCGCGTCCTCCCGGGGGACTTTCAAGCGCCCGGCCCGGCAGAGGGACGAGGTGGCGGGGGGCAGCAAGCCGTTGACGTTTTCGTAGACGCACTGGGGTGAGGGACACTCACCCTCGCACTCGTTGTTGTTGTTGTTGGGGGCGCAGAAGTGGGTCCTGCACTCCTGGGGGTGCCGAGAGATGCGCCTGTAGTTGGGCGCGGGGCCCAAGACGAATTTCACCTCCCCCGGCTGCAGAAAGACCTGGGGGTTGCGGTCTTCGAGGGAGCAGCTGCGGTTCCTATGAGGGAAAGGAGGGTGGGCTTCAGGCAAGGAGTGCATACAGTGTCGGCCCCTCGGCTCCTGATCACCATTGGCCGTGTTCACGTAGGTGTGGGACTGCAAGGAGAGAAGCAGAGGGACAGTGAAAGGAGAAGAGAAGAGGCAAGGGCGAAGCAGCTGCCAGGAGCTGAGAAAGCAACGGGAAAAAGTGATGATGAAGGAGATGAAAAAAAAATAAATCAGATATTGGAAAGATTTGGGGAAGAAAAGCATAAGTCATTTCTGGATTTGTGCGCCGAGGGAGAGAAAAAAAAGGAGTCCGACTGCAGCAGATACACATCATCTGTTTCACACTGGATGCACATGGTACAGAACAAGAAGCAAAACCACCTGAAAATTGTTTCCTTCAGCTCCTTACACGGGATATATGGCAGCACTCAGCCCTACACAGGCTTCTCTGAGAGTGGCTGAGACAAGATGAATTACGGAGGGAAAATCATAATTTCTAAAGCTGAGAATAAAGAGCTGAGCATCAAAAAATAAACAAACCTGAACTCAGGCACACATCTGCAGATTGGTTTAGGGGTTGCAGCGATAGCTGGCAGATAAGGAAATATGAGACTCACAAGCTAAGTGCTGCTGTTAAATAATTGTCAAGTAGTGAACAGATGGGGAACAAGGAAGCCTATCAGCCCACCTCAGTGGAGTGCCTGTTTTAGTGAAGCATCAGAGCAGAAGTCTCTGAGACCAAAATGAAGCAAAAGAGAAAGGATGGCGAAGATACAAGGACCCCTGAGGGCCCTTGAGTAAGGACCTTGAGCAGGAATAAGAGAAACCAAGACTTGCACAGGACTGGAAGCAAATTGAGCTCATTGCTCGCAAACAGCAGAATTTAGGGCATCCGTGTTTACCTGCTCGTCAGGCCCAATGAGGGCATGAGTGGAGTCTTCACCCACGGAGGAATGCCTCAGGCTGCTCACGGAGGGGTGGCGGGCTGCTGAGTAGGACAGGGGTTCTCCAGAGAAGCTGTGAAATCCATTGGGAAATCCTGGGACGGTGTAACCCAGACCTGGGGAAGAACAAAGACATAGAGCATCAGTTTGATACAAAAAAAAAAGAGTTGACTGTGTTCTCACAGCGAGCTGGCCTCTGCACTGCACTCTCTAAATCAGAATCAGCTGGTCTGGGGAAGACGAAAACCAACCAAAGGGTGACAACCTGGCTGACTACCCAAGGGGTTTGTTTTTTTGTTGCCATTTCCCTGGGAACAAAACTCCACATTGCAGATAAGTGGGGCCTTAAAATAAACCCACTACACAGGGCGCACACGGGCATAAAGGCACAGGCCAGCAGCGAGGCAGTGCTCGAGAGATCTCCGTGCCCTGCCAGGGGCACTTTGGCACGAGCCATTTCAGGCATCATCCGCGTCTCTGCGCCTGCTTCTCCCCACAGCCCGAAGGAGCCTTACTGCTGGGTGCCTGGGGGGTCCGGGAGAGCTCCCGCTCGGTGGGGTGAGTGTTCCTGGTGATGACAACCGGCTCCTCCACGACGTTGATGCTGTTACACTGCATCAGGTCCTGGAGCAGGTTAAAGATCTCCTCCGCTCTGGAACACTTGAAGGCAAAAATCCCTGCGGAGTAGCGAGGAGGAGGGTCAGAAAAGGAAGAAAGCAATCCTGCTTTAATCAGAGAAGACATAATTCTGCGCTCTAAACAAAGGGGAAATTTGGGGTTCTTTTGCTGGGTTTGACAGAATCAACCCCTGCAACTCACATTCACGGGAGACCTACTGGTAACTCGGTGGATTAAAGCATCATCGCACCAAATGGTGCATTCTTACAAGAAAAACAGCGAGTGCTTCAATTATCTTATGGCACCCAACCCTAGATGAGCAGAGGTGTGAAAAGGGACTGCTAACCACTCTTGTTTCAGCTCTCATCTTCTATTTTAACTCGCTTGGCACCCTGGCCAATTCTCGCTGCCATGGGAAAGTCTGTCCAGCGACTGGTCGAGGCTGAGCTGGGCCCTGTGGGGTGTGTATAGGAGGGAAGGCCGAGCACGTCACATTTCAGAAATGCATCAAATTGAGAAGTGTCTCCCCAAACGAGCAGCCCAAACCAGAGCTGGTGTGTGCAGAGCAAGCCAATCCCAAGCTGGCACGCACACGCACGCACAAAAGCCATAGCAACGAGGACGGCATGGCAACAGCTGCTGCTACTCCAAAGAATAATGTTTAAAACATTCTGGCCAAAAAAAAAAAACAACAAAAAAAAACACAAAAAAACAGCAATTTCTGCCTTATATAAGATGGGAAGCGGCACCAGGAAGCAATCCTCCAAATAAAATTAATGCAGCAGAAGAAATCCTACAAGGAAGGGAGAACTCATCACAGCACAGTGCCATCCCTCTCACTTCTGGCTGCATTCAGACCGATGAGTAAGTGTGTGCCTGCTAAAAACGTCCTAGGATACGAAGAGCAAACAGCTTTATCACCGCTCCCCGGGTCTAAATAAAACCCAAAAGCACCGACAGCAGAATTCTAATCCCTGATGCTGGAAAAGGCAAAACAGACGACCACAGACAAGCAGTTCCCATCGCTGGCACGTGATGCCAGGGGAGGAAAGCTCCACTTCCATAAATCTGAAGGAGCATACGGCACTACAGATTTGTGCAGTGCTCCACAGACACCGAACAGTCGTGCAGAGTCCTTTTGGATAAGGAGTTTACCAACACATTAATAGACTGAGGAAACAAACTTTTTTTCCCCCCCCTCTCCTGGGATGCATATGCCAGGAAAACGCTCAGCTCTTTAAAAGCAAGAGACAGACTGCTGGGGGAACTCGGAGGCACCAGAGTAAAACTGGAGCCTGCGCCCGGTGCTGATGACTTGGCACACAGTCCTGGGTGACTCACTTCCCTCTTCTATGCACAGCATCCCCGTGCATAAAATCAGCAAAACGCACCAGTCCCTTCCCCTCTACATTACGGAGCGCTGCCAGACACAAAATACAAAGCAGTCAGGAGGAACAGCGCTCGCCAAAGCAGAGAGATTGTGGTGAAAAGCAAACGGCGTTTAAACAACTGCTGCTACTGAGGGGCGCTTGAGAGCGCTGTGAAATAATCGGGTACTAAGAGGGGGCTGGAGAAAGGTGCAGCTGATGTCCCAGAGCTAAAAGATGCTTGGCAAAGCTTTAGTCTTGCAGAAAGCACTTCCCAGCACTGAAACACGTCCAGCAGCCCCTCCTACCACGGCTGTGCATCCTTTGGAGCTGACAGGGTAACTAATACTCTCCTTGATATTAAATGTGCTCCATCCGAGGGAAGCTTGAGCTCAGTCCTGTTTCACTAATTACCTCGAGTGCAAGCACACTAGCAAAATGAGACCATGAGATTTATGACCAGGTCCAGAGCTCTCATTAAGTGTTTTAATTGGGAGGATCGACTGCATGTGCACGCCCAGTGGTGATCTGGGGGAACAGAGGCTGCAGAAGGACCTGTGGATTTGTTAGGTGGGGGAATTTGGGAGCATCGGCTCAGCCTGGCTGCCAGGGAGCAGAAACCTTGGAGCTCCTTCCCCCAACGAGCACTCACCCTGCCCCGTCTGGCAGCGGCGGCCGCTCTCGAAGGAGAAGAGGTTGGAGTCGTAGCCGTAGCGGCGCAGGCAGAGGTAGGGCCACCGGACCGCGTCCCGCTTGTGAGTGTGCAAGATGAGCTCCGTCTGCGTCAGCTCCATGATCCCAGACCCCAGCTCGTTGCCTTCATCGTCCACGTTCGTTACCTGCGGAGGCCAGGCACTGCTCAGCAGGAAGCTCAGGGTGTTGACAAGCATTAAAAAGCAAACGGCCACCCACAAAGATCCTCTGATTCCCATGGATTCCCCTCCAGCTCCCGAGATGACTTTATCTCGGCCGAGAGCATGAATTCATCGCTGGCACCAGGCGCCAAGGCGGCAGCCCTGGAGACTGTGCGCTTGGCAGTTCAGCTGATGTGCCTCAACAAAGCCACTGGAACACAGCCCTGAGCAATAAAAGGTTTCTCTCCAGCTCTCCATTTCCTTGCTCAGGCTGAGTCTCAGTGCAGGGGAAATTTCTGCTGCAAACACAAAGAGATTTGCAGCAGAGGATGCTTAATAATAATAAAATAAATCAGCAGCGTGTTTGCAAATCTTATCAGCAGAAAGACTTATCTGCAGGAGCAGAGTTTTTCGTTACTTTCATGCCTGGAGCCCGACCCATGCTGGGCTTTGCTAGCAGCCAGCCCTGCCAGATTCTGCAATGGGGCTGGGGTCCAAAACCTACCTTAAATTTGCTGGGGTGGTTGTCTGGGATGCTGTCTCTGCACAGACAACTGCAGCAGCTCCCCATGACGTCAGCAGGAGAGGTAATCCCTGGGGAAAGGCCACAAACCAGAAGACAATCACATTTCCAAGCCAACTCCTCCCACCCCCCTCCCAACAAGCAGCATTCACAGCCGGTGTCTTCCTCCCCCCCTCTTCACACAGCTCGGTGTGTCTGGATCTCAAACGTTGGTGCTTTGAGAGCTTTGTGTTCCTCGATTACTAGACACCACGTAACACAAGCCTAATAAAAGCCTAATAATAATAACAGCTTGCTTACCATTAGGCAACTGTTTGGGTGCTTTTGGAGGGTGAGAAGAAATTCCCACTACTGTCCCTCTATCTCCTTCGGGACTTCATGGCAAGGAGGTGTCAGTCACCTAGAGCACGAGGGAAACTGCCCCATCTTCCCCCTGGAAAGGAAATTAAAGTGAAAGAGATCAATAAACCAGAGGACAATAAGCACGGAGGAAAGTGTCACTGAATTTATCCTCGAATATCCCGAGGAAAGGAAGGCACGTGTTGGTTTTTTAATAGCTACCTGCACTTGAATGAATACGGGGAATAACTCAGCACTCGCTGCTCCTAAAATGCACAGCAGGCTTAGAGCAGGCATCAGATGTTCAAACACACTTTGCACGGTGAGTGTACATCATCCTGCTCTGCTAGCTGTGCCAATTTTCTAACAAACTTATCAAGAACTCAGCACAGACACTGGGCTCGACGACATCCCAACGGGCAGAGAGCAGCGAGTGCTTTCAACGCAGAACTTCTGAAGAAATACCAGCTAGAAAACCTAAAAAGGAGACGTTTTCCTTCTTAGCTTTGGGACCCTAAGCAGGAGAGGTGAGGACACGAGGGATCGCACGCATCTGCTGCTTAGGAGCATGAAGTCGTCTTCATCCGATGGAAAGCCCTCAAGGGTCTGAGAACAAGTGGCCTTAAAAGCAAGGAAACACAGAAGCGGGTCTGTTTTGGACTAAAAAAAGCAACAAATGCCCCAAAACTCTGCTACCTGCTAACAGTAAGTGCAAGCATGAAGCACACAGGAATGGCACGCCTAGCAGCAAGGAAAAAAACGGGAATTTTGGTGCAATCTTAACAGACCCAGGTTCCTTCCCGGGCAGCTCCGGGTCACTTTGCCTCAGCCCTGACACCTTGGGAGCTCCCTGCTGCACCCAGACCCCGCAAAACCCTCCGGAGGGGCAGCAGGGCCACGGTTTGGGTGTGCTGGAGGAGCTCGGGCACCAACCCAGTGGCTGCCTCCTGCCCCTCGCTGCCTGCGGGCACCCCAGGAGCAGCAGCACCTCGAGCCCTGCACCCAGTGGGGACTGACCCCAGGGTTTGAGCAATAATTTAGCACCAGATTTGAGCAATAATTTAGCAGCAGGTTCCTCTCTGCTCCGTCTAACCTGGTCAGCGGGGTCCTCGTCCTCTACAGCCTCTGCTCTCCTCCTCCCATATCATCAGTAAAAAAAATAAAATCCTGTAGAAAACGAGTTATTTTTGCCTCCTTCTTCTCCATTCCCCTCCAGTTCCCCCCAACACCCGGCTCTCTCTCCCCTACAGGGGCTCCTGGCTGGGGGCCTGATAATGAACAAAAACTAATTGTGAGACCTCCAAGGAGGTCCCAGCCGCCGACCCCAAACCCAAACCCTCCCCAGCCCTTGGGCAGACCCCAGCCTGGGGACAACTGGGTGGGCAAGGGGGAAAATGGGGAGTTGGGGAAGGGGACAAGGGGCAGTGCAGGGGCAGCATGGAGGGGAGGGGGTGGAGGGCTGGAAGGGGGGGGGCTCAGGAACCCTAGCTGGGGGCCAAGATCCCTGGGGGGGAGCGCAGGATCCCAGGGGGAGGGGGCTCAGGACCCCCAGGGTGGTCTCAGGACCCCTGGGGGGTGGGAAAGACCCCCGGGGGGGGGGATTCAGGACCCCCGGGATGGACTCAAGACCCCCGGGATAAGTTCAGGTCCCCCGTGGGGGGGATTCAGGACACTGGGGGGGGGCTCAGGACCCCCAGGGTGGGCTCAGGACCCCGGGGTGGGGGGAAAGACCCCCGAGGGGGGCTCAAGACCCCCAGGGGGGAAGGATTCAGGACCCCGGGATGGGCTGAAGACCCCCGGGATGGGCTCAGGTCCCGCGGGGGGGGGGGATTCAGGCCCCCAGAGTGGTCTCGGGACCCCCGGGGTAGGCCCAAGACCCCCGGGGTAGGCCCAAGACCCCCGTGGGGCCTCCCCCAGCGCCTCACGGAGCCGCTCTCTACCTGAGGCGCTGCCCGGTTCCGCCGTCCGGGAGCCGAGGCCCGTGCCCGGAGCTCGGCGCCGCTCCCCGCTGCCTCCTGCCGCCTTTCCCCCGGCCCGGCCCGGCCCGGCCCCTGCCCGGCCCCCCCCCCGGGCCTTGGCTGCGGACCGGGACCGGGCCGGGCCCCGCCACCGCCTCCGCTCCCCCCCCACCGCCAGGCCCGGGCCGGGGTCCTCCGGGAGCAGCGAGTTGAGCGGCCGCCGCCTAGAGCGTCACCCGCTGGGAGGACCAAGGGGGGGGGGGGAGAGAGGCCGCTGGGGGGCGCGCGAGGGACGCGGCGCTGCGGGGGGGGGCGGGGCTAAAGGGGAGGGGGCGGGGCTAAAAGGGGGGGAGGAATTGAGGGGCCTGGGGGGGCAATGGGGGCGATAGGGGGGTTAATAGGGGCTTATGGAGGGGGTAATGGGGGTTTATGTGGGCTTATAGGGGGCAACAGGGAGTTATAGGGGGTAATAGGGGCTTATGGGGGCATAATAGGGGCCTATGGAGGGGGTGATAGGGGTTTGTGGGGGTAATAGGGGGGCGATGGGGGCTTATCGGGGGGCAAAAGGGGCCTATAGGGGGCAGAAGGGGCCTATGGAGGGTTGTAGGAGGGCAATAGGGACTTATGGGGGTTAATAGGGGCCTATGGAGGGGGTAGTAGGGGGGCAATAGGGGCTTATAGGGGGTTAATAGGGGCTTAATAGGGGCTTATGGAGGGGGTAATGGGGGTCTATGGGGGTAACGGGCTTATATGGGGCAATAGGGAGTTATAGGGGACAATAGGGGTTATATGGGGGGCAATAGGGTCTTCTGGGGGCATAATAGGGGTTTATGGAGGGTTGTAGGGGGGCAATGGGGGCTTATGGGGGTTAATAGGGGCTTATGGAGAGGGTAATAGGGGGGCAATAGTGAGTTGGGGGGCAATGGGTGCTTATAGGGGGCAATAGTGAGTTAGGGGGCAAAAGGGCCTGTAGGAGGGTAATAGGTGTTGTAAGGAGGCAATAGGGCCTGATGGGGACATAAAGGAGGCTTATAAGGGGCAATAGGGGTGCAATAGGGGCTTATGGGGAGAATAGGGGCTTATATGGAGGCTTATGGGGGGCAATAGGGGCTTATGGGGGGCAATAGGGACTTGGGGGGCATAATAGTGGCTTATAAGGGTCATTAGGGGCTTCTGGGGACAGTAGGGCAGGAGAGGGTTTGAGGGGGTCAGTGGGAGCACCGGGCAGCGCCCCACACCGTGACTCCCCCACCAGACCCCACAGCCCCCGGCACACCCCAAACCCAGGGGCACCTCGTGGCGCTCCCGGGGCCGGGGCCTGGCTGGAGCCGGAGCCGAGGTCGCGGCCCCCTTGCGCTGCTAACGAGGACTTTGCTCGTTAGCGCGGAGGGCGCAGGCGGGGGCAGCCGCGGGGGCCCCCCCAGTGTGCAAAGTCCACCAACGGGTGCGATAAGGCCACAAGCGAGGTGGCCCCAAGCAGCACATCGACCTCCCCGCGTCCCCTCTGACCCCATCCCCTTTTCCCCGCTGCTTTCCCATCCTGGGGGGACTTCACAGAGCCCCAAAAACCCCAAAACGCTGTGGGACAGCGCCAAAACCCCACACCGACACCACCATGGAGCCTGGCCACATCTCCGGGGTGTTTTCCATCAATTTTTCCATCATTTTACAAATTCGCCCCGCTCTTTGCCCGGGTGCCATGGGCGCAGCCGAAGCCACGCGAGCGGCTTTTGGAGAGGGTCAGGGGGGAAGAAAATTGGGAGGTGTGGGTTACGCCTCCCAAATTGGGGCCATCACGCCGCTCGCCCTCTTTCATGAAGCTCCGGCTCTTTCTGATGTAGGCAGGAAAACCCAAATCACCGCGCATGAAAGGCGCCCCGACGGCAACCCGGGCTGAAGCGAGCCGCGGGAAGGGCGCGGACGCTCGGAAAATGAGAGGTGGCGAGAAAAACAGATGTCATCCGCGGCTCGCTGCCCTGTAGGGTTAAACCTCCTCCCTCCCTCCCCCCTTTTCTCCAAGCCTTTGCTCTTCCCCTCCCCGCCCGCTGCTCCGATTCCCTGCCATTGGCTGCCTCTGTAGGTTTAGGCTAAAAAGCCTGTAATTAGGACCCCAGCTGACACAGATCCAGTTTCCTGGGCAGGCAGATTAAAAAAAAAAAAAAAAAAAAAAAAGGAAAAAAAAAAAGAAAAAAAAAATTAGTTTCCCTCGCTCGGCTTGGATGTTTTCCTTTCGCTTTGCGAAGTTTGCCCAGCCCAGGCTCCCTTCCCTCGCCTGCATCGGAGCCGCTCGGGTGCTTGGGGCTGGACAGGACGGCGGAGCCCAGCACGGTGGGGAAGGGGCAGGTAGGTGGGCAGGGGTCCCCTGGGGTGGGGAAGGGGCAGGTGGGTGGGCGAGGGGGTCCCTCGGGGTGGTTCTTCCCCATAGGGGGGCTGAGGGAGCCGGGGCTGGAGGAGAAAACCTTCGGCACCGAGGGGAAATGGGACGATTTCCCCATCCGGGAATTGTTGCGCGGGGAAAGGCAAGGTGGGAGAGCCGGGAGAGGAGAGGGAGGGGGGTTTTTTGGCTGGTTCCTCTCCAGGAAAAACAGGCGGCGGGGAGCAGGGAGCTCTCTCCACCCCTGAGGTCTTTGTCTTTGGGGAAAACGGCCCTGCAGAGCCCCCCGAGAGCAGGGGACGGTGGCGATGGAGCCACCAAGGCGCCGTCGTCCCCAGGCTGGAGCCCGCAGGTGCAGGGGGCTGGGGGCTTGCCCCAAGGAGCTGGGGGGGCACTGGGTCTGCCGGCACCAAACCCGTTGAGGGTCCCCAGGGGGGGTTTTGATGTCCTCTGCTCTGGCTTGGAGGGAACGGGGTTTTTTGGGGCTGGCCGTGGAGCTTTCTGCTGGTGGATGAAACCCACCTGGGGCAGGGAGCGCGGTGCCGGGCTCGGTTCGTCCCCGCGGACACAGGAGCGAGAGCATTGCAGCGGGTTAATGGGTTACTCACTGCTCCCTGCCGAGCTGGGACGGGGAAAAAAAATCCCTAAAACCCCCCCGCAGCAGCAGCACTTCCTCCTGCGAGCAAACAAGCCACACACCGGGGGTCCCCTGCGGTCACTTGGATGGCACCGTGCCGCGTGGCGGGGCAGGAGAGGTCCCTGGGAGCTGTGCCACAGCACCTGGGCTGTGCGCTGTCCCTGTCCCTCCTCGCTGCCAACCCCGGGGACGGCTGTGCCAGGCACCCAGGCACCGATCCTGCTCCTGAGGGATTTGGGGACCAGGCTGGGGCAGGCTGGCTTTGGTTGCTCTGCAGGACGAGCTGCTCCAGCTCGCCTGGCCAGAGCTCAGCTTATCTCAGCCCGAGCGCATCTCTGCAGCTCCATCGCCACGCACCTCCGCTGCAGCTGTGTTGACGGGAGCAGAAGCACAAACAGGTTATGGTGGGGGTGAGGCGCACCGAGCCGTGCCAGGGCGTTGGGGCGCTTGAAAGGGGATCCGGCCTTTATATTTTATTTATTTTTTTTTTTTTTTTTGGCCATGGCCAGCAGATGCTTTTCCTCAGGGCTGGGGAGCCGGGGAGTGTTTGGTGGAAAATAGGACGGAGGTGGCTGAAAGCGGGTCGGGGAAAAGGGAGCAGTGCTTCAGAAAAAAACGAGGGCTGTGGCAGGGATGCAGAGCAGCCCCTGGCCGGGCAGGGAAGCGGGAGGCTGCGCTGAATGCGAATGGGCCGGGGTGGCTGCGCCGCACGGTAACGCTGCGACCTTGGCAGGAGAGGGCTGGCAGCCCACACGCGCTCCCACGGCCAGCCGGGGACTGAGGCTGCTCCCAAAGGGGATTAAAATTCCCATGGGTTTCAGCCTCTTTTAGCCAGGGAGCTGCAAGCGCTTCCCAAAGAGCACAGAAATGGACTTGGAGCAGGACGGGGAGCGCTGCGGGGCCACCGAGCCAGGCGGTGCCGGCACCAAAAGGCACCGAGCAGGCAGGGGAGCATGGCAAGGACAGCGCCCATCCTTTAGAGCGGGTGCAGGCTGGAGGAACTCCTGGGGCAGGACCAGAGGCTTTTGAAGCCCATGGAAGCTCCACGGGGCGGCTCTCAGCCCGTCCGACTGGTCCCTCGCGTGGCCCTGCTGGGGGGACGCGCCGTGCCGGCGGGGAGGAGCAGGTCCCCAACGCGCCCTCCTGCCACCTCCCCTGACGCCAGGGCTGGTGGCCCCGCCGGGAGCATCCCGCATCCCTCCACGGGCTGGCAGGGCAGGGCGATAGCAGGACTGCCCGCCGGCGGCGAGGAAGGAAGAGGGGACGGGAGCAGAGCAGAGGAGCCGGACCTGTCGGGGCTGCCTGGCTCCTTAGCATGGGAGGCGCGCAGCGCTGTCACCGTCTGGGGCTAATTACAGGGACTCGTTCGCAGCCCAGACGGCTGCCAGCCGGCGTAATCACATCAAACCGGGCTGGGCTGGGCTCCCCCAGCACGGCCCCATTGATTCACGGCCCTGCCCGCTCCGTTCTCCCCAGCCTTACCCCGCTGCCAGCCCCGGGACGGGGAGCCCCGTGCGCCCTGCTGCCTCCACGGGGCATCAAAGGGGGCCAGTGACAACAAAACCCCAAGAGATTAGAGACAAAGGCAGCTTGGAGTCTTAATGACCCAAGCAAAGCCTGAGACGGCCATCCACGTCCCATGGGGAGAGCAGGGCTGTGTTACCAACGGGGACCAAGCAGCAGCAGATCCAGGATGCTGGACCCACGGGTGTCCTTAGCCAGCACCCTGGTGACAGGAGCCAGTCCCCATCGCAGCTCTAGAGCCAAGGTTGTTCCCTGATCCACCACCAGCAGCCCTCGTAGAGAGGTCCTCACCAAGGCAGGGCTCTCTTTGGGCTGTAAATACGCAGAATTGGCTCAGACACCGTCTTCCCCCTCGGTGCAGCCTGTCTGTTCCATGCCGTCAGCCGGCCGATGCCGCGTTAATCATTGAGCTGTGCACCAAGGCAACCTGAGCAACCGGGTTGATCCCCCCAGCTCCCAGCTGGAGCCCGGAGCAGAAGCTCGGAGCCGGCCACCTTTGGGTGCCCTGAGCTGCTGCGTGGAGGAAGGTGCTGAGAGCTGGGGCTGAGCTGGGGGTGTTGAAGCTGTTTTATGGGAGCAGCAGCGATGCGGTCGCTGCTTCTGTCCTGGAGCGCCCAGCAGGGACGTGCCACCTCGCTGCGGAGGAACGAGCTGGATTTTGTGGCACGAGGAGACCCGGAGCCACCTGCCAGCATGTGGCCACGTGGCTTGAGGGTCACCAAACTACAGCTCCAGCTCATGGAAAGCAGGTCCCAGGGCAGGTCCCAGCTCCTGCTGGGTGCCCGAGCGAGGTGGCGATGGCACGGTTGGGGACTCAGGGTGCGGAGGGGCACAGCGTGGCCCCATCCCTCCCAACTCCCCCCCTCGCAGGACGCCTGGCAGAGCGCGCAGGGAGCCACGGCCTCGCTGCCTCGCTTGGTTTTGGAAAGCCGAGGCAGGAAGGAAGCGAGCGGTGACAAGTGGCGTGTGGGGAGGAGGGGACGGATGGGGACGGCCGGGTTTCCACCCCGGACCCATTAGCCAGGCAGGCGGTGGCGGCTGGGCGAGCCGGCTGCCCGGGCAGGAACAGCAGCTTGGGGCAGAACAATAGCAGCCCAGGGGGAATAAATTATTTTCCAGTGAATTGGGCTAGACCTCGGTCTCCTCCCACTGCTTCGCTTGGGGACAGGCCACTAAACCAGGGATCGGCCGTGGGATCAGCACAGGGCTGGGGGCAGCCAGGGAAAATCTCCTGCTGTGGGTGAGCAAACAGGCAGCGGGGCTTCCCGAAACCTCTTCCAGGCTGAGCACAAACACCCAGAGTCTCCCCGTTGTGCAGCTTCACCCCAACACCAACAGCCCCAGACCAGTGAGCACCTCGGTGTGGGTTTGTTTCTCACCCTTGCCGAGAAGGGAACGACCCCCCCAAAGCCCTTGCACCTCTGTGGACATTCAGCAAAGGGTCTCGAGGTCCCTTTGATGACCCCTCCTGGGGCCAGCCAGCCCCCTTCTCCCCGCCGTGCCGCGGGTCTCCCCCAGCTCCTCTCCTCTCTCTCCGCAGCTCATGTCCCTGCCGAGCCCCGCATGGCCCCAGCCGGACGAGCCCCCCCCCTGCGGCACCGCCACCGGCCTCCCCCCAGCCTCGTCCGACAGCGACTCCGGCTGTGCCCTGGAAGAGTACCTGGAGCCCCCCGCAGACCCTGCGCCCCCCAAGGTGGGCAGCGCCTGGCCCTCGCGGGGCTCCCTTTGCTCCCGCTCTGCCCCAAAGGGGCGAAACCGCTTCAACCCCCCGATCATCCCCCCGTTTGTGTCCCCGTGCCGTGTCCCCAGGTCCCCGCGTGCTTCGAGAGCCGCTCGCTGGATCCTGCCTCTCCCGCTGACCGGAGCCAGCTCCGCGTCAAAGCCCTCCTGCAGCAGCTGCCTCCTCAGGACTGCGATGTAAGACACGGATTTATTCGCTGCTGCCCTCCCCGGGGTTTTATTTCCTCGCTGTCCCTCACCTCTTTTACCCCGTGCAGGAGCGGTACTGCCCCGGGCTCGCCGAGGAGGAGAGGAAGCAGCTCCGAGCCTTCAGCGCCCGCCGCAGACGGGAGGCGCTGGGGCAGGGGCAGGAATGTCCCGTGCCAGGTCCCTGCCACGGCTGTCCCTGCAAGGAGGTGAGGGTGTCCTCCCCCGGGGGGCCACACGCCACCAAACCATCCCCCAAAAAGCCCTCCTGACCCCCAGCCCCCCCCTCCTCCCCCTCTCCGTATCTTGCAGTGCGGCCGGAGGCTGAACAAAGGCGACCCCGGGATTTCGGCGTCCCGCCTGGGAGACCACTTCTGGCACCCGTCCTGCTTCTCCTGCCACTTCTGCCACCAGCCCCTGGTGGATCTCATCTACTTCCAGCAGGACGGGAGGATCTACTGCGGCCGGCACCACGCCGAGCTCTTCCGACCCCGCTGCGCCTCCTGCGACCAGGTGGGTGCCGGTGGGGAGGATGCTTTTAGTTCTTTTTTTATTTTTTTTATTTTTTATTTTTTATTTTATTTTTTTTGTAGTTGTTTTGTTTTTTTGCCATCATCCAGTGCTCCGTGCTTGGCCAGGAGCTGCAGGGCAGGAGGAAGGATTCCTTCCCGAACCCTGCACGGAGCCCCACGCCTGCCCCGAAGTCCCTCGGCCCCCAAAAAGCAGGCAGTGGGTGGCGGGTTTTCTGTCCGGCTGCTACAGGATCGGGTTTTTGTCCCCCTGCAGCTGATTTTCATGGAGGAGTGCATCGAGGCGGAGGGTCGGCGCTGGCACCCGGAGCATTTCTGCTGCCTGGAGTGCGAGGCGCCGCTGTGCGGGCAGCGCTACGTGATGAGGAGCGGGCGGCCCTGCTGCCGCGGCTGCTTCGACAGCCTCTTCGCCGAGCCCTGCCAGGCCTGCGGGGACCCCATCGGTACGAGCAGGGTGGGGTTGATGGATTTTTGGGGAGGGGGAGGTGGCGGCGGGGAGAGCCCCTCGCTCACCCACGGCCACCCCTCAGGTGTCGACAGCGAGGAGGCCACGCACCAGGGGCTCCACTGGCACGCCCGAGCCCCCTGCTTCTGCTGCAGCCTGTGCCGAAAACCGCTGCGGGGGCAGCCCCTCACCGCTCGCCACGGGCGCCTCTTCTGCTCCGAGAGCTGCAGCCTGGGGCTGGACACGGTCTCCAGCGCCTCTGACTCCTCCGATTCAGCTTTCGTCTCGGCCCCGTCCCCCGACTCGACGCCCCTCTCCCGAGCCGGCCACGCAGCCAGGCCCGCGCCGGGGAGCGCCTCGAGTGGAAGCGAGTGGAAACGGGTGGAAGGCGGCGGTAGGGATCCGAGCGCAGCGTTTTCAGGGCAGTGGGAGGGAGGTAGAAGCAAAGCCAGGCTCTGCTCGGCTGCTGCAGAGCCCTGGGGTGCTTTTGGGGTGCGTGGTGTGAGCGCTGCACCGATCGGGGCCGCAGCAGCAGTGGGAGCTGCGGGTGGGTTGCAGCAGCCTTGTCTTGCACCCCGAGCAGCCCTCGCTGCAGAACCAGGGTGGGCTCGGCTCCCTCCTTCCTCACCCTTCCTCGCTTTTCCTTCTTGCAGAGATGTCTCCGGATCAGGCCTCCCTGCATCCTGCCTTCAGGAGCCTCCAGGACCACGAAGCAGCCACAGAGAGGAGCCGGGACGCAGCGCACGCGGGGATGCAGGGGCCAGGGGGCAGCCCCCAGCCCGGCACAGAGGGGCCCAAGGGGCTCGGAGCCCCAAGCCCCCCAATTTTGGGGGATCCTCGTGCCCGAACACCAGCAGGTGACGGAAACCCAGCCCTCCCAGCGGGGCTGTCCCCTGCCCTACACAGCCCACGGCCGGAGGACACCGACCTGCAGGACATCACGGAAGAGGATGACTCCTGGTGCCCCACCTGCTCCTCATCTTCGGACTCGGACTCGGAAGAGGAAGGCTTCTTCTTCGGGAAGCCCATTCCCAAGCCCGGGATGAGCTCCCTGGGCAGGGAACCCCCAGAGAGGGCCGGGGGCAGGACGGCGAAGCCGCGGGGCAGCAGCAAGCACTGCAGCGTGTCCTAGGGCCCCCGCGCCTCGCCGGGGGAAGCACTTTGCACGGTATTTAAGCAGGAGGACAGCAGCTGGAGGAAGGGGAGGGGGGGTCCTCATCCCCCTGCCGTGGTCTCCGTGCATTCCAAGCGCATTTTGGACACAGCCCAAAGCCGGTGGGGAGAAGCCGCCGGGATCCTTTCACCGGTAGCCGCAGGCGAAGCACAGCCTGCCCTTCCTGCCGGCCTCTCCCGCAATTAGGAACAGGTAAAGCGAGTAGGGAGCAGGGAGGCAGCAGCCCGCACCGGGGCGCGCTCGCCAGCTCCCGTCCCAGCCAAGCTGGCAGCCTCGGAGAGCAGCAACGCAGCAGGGAGGGCAGCCGGGGGCTTAGGACGAGGGCAGGGGCTTCTGCCTGACTCGGACAGGAGGGATTTATTTGGCCCCCGGGGTCAGATCCAGACGCCGAGTGGGGGTCTCTCACCTGCAGGGACTCTTTGGAGGGGTGCTGATGCTGTCCCGTAGGGTGCTGCCACCACGGGGAGGGGACGGTGCTCCAATAAAGCTCAGCTGAGACCTGAACGCAGGAGAGCCGACAGTGCCTGGCCTGATTTCCTTCCCAGCCCAGGTTTTGCCGTGCTGCCGGAGAACCACAGACCCCAGGAGAGGGTCCCCAGGGTGGGGTCAGGCTGGGGGGGCCACCACAAATCCCTGCACACTGACCCCGGCAGAGCAGGAGCAGAACAACAGCGGTGCAAGGATCAAAGCTCGTTTATTTTTTTATTATTTTTTTTATAAAAAAAAAAAACAAGACCACAGCCCAGGGTTTAACGGAGCAGCACAACGCCACAAGAAGAGAGCAAGGAGCTCTGAGAAGGGAGAAGGGGGGAGCCCTCCCGTCCCCCCTGCCCCAGCTGCTCTCCCTCCCGCTACTCTTCAGTAAAACCCTCTTTTCTTGAAAATTCAGCTCGGGGTGGGGACAACCTGCCCACGACCCCGTTCCCTGCCTGCAAACCCCAATTTCTGGCTGGCCCCCGACCTCCACACCCCCTTTCCACCTCCAGGAGGGGCGGAGGGACCTCACCGACCCCGACACGGGGGACTCCACACATTCTCCCCCCCGTTTAGGGGCTGGGGGTGCCGGAGTCGTAGCTGTTGATGAAATCCTCCAGCTCCTGGAGGTGGTGGGTGCGCACTTGGCGCAGGTTGGCCCTCAGCGCCAGCCCCAGCGCCGCCTCCATGGAGGGCTCCTTCTCCAGCAGCATCGTGGCCACCACGGCGATGGTCAGGCTGAACTGCTGGTACGACTGCAGGGAGAGGCAAAAGGGGCAGCAGGGGGCACCCCAAAACCTCTCCCTAAGCTGCACGAAGCCCTCTCGGGGAGTTTTTTCCCCCCCTCGGGGGTGACAGCCCCTCCCCACAGCACCCGGGGCTGCCCCACAGCTTGCCCATCACCCCGTGTCACCTTATTCCACGTGGATTTTGAACCTCGGGGGTGTCCCCATCTCCTCGGCTAGCCCCAAATCCCACATGTACCCGCCAGGACTCACCAGCTCGATCTCCTCTTTCCTGGCAAGGACAGCGGCGGAGCGCAGGTCTGTGCTGGCTGGGGAGGGTGCGGGGAGCATGGAGCAGAGCAAGGGCTGGCAGCCTGCAGCCTGGGCAGGGGAAAAACGAGGGAAGGTCGCATGCTTTGAAAGGGAAAAGGAGAGGGCAAAGGAACAGGAGCGGGGTTGGGACCGAATTGGGGCTGCTGGGGACCAGCCACCCTACGAGGGCACCCCCGGCACCTCGTCACCCCCTTCCCTCCCAGCACAGCACTGGCACCAGCACCTCTGAGACCCAAGGGCCCCCTCCAGCTGATTTCTCTTCCCCATTAGGCAGTAATTAAGCCACTCTGCCACACTCATTTGCTTCGTTAAAGCTCCAGTCCTGGGGTCGGTCACGCTCCAGCACACTCCCAATCCCCGAGTTATTTTTTTGGCCCGTCTCCAAACCGTCTCCGATTTATCGGTGTCTCCTGCACGGCCGACAGCGGGGCTGATACGGGCGCTGCACCCAGACAAAGCGGCGCTTTAACCCCAGCACGTAATCCTGGGGCTGGCAAGGCCAGCGAGAAAATTCCCCCTGGGGCTCCTGGGTTAGCTCCGTGCTCCTGAGCCTCGCTGCGGGTGGTTCCCAGGGACACGAGGGCACCGTTCCTGCACAGAAGGCAGGGCTGCGCACGTACCAGCTCTGTCCCATCCCCAGGAGGGTGTCCTGTCCTGGGTGATGCTGCTGGCTCGCTGCAGACGTTGGAGCTGGCTTGGCTTTGCTGTGCATCGGGCTCCTCGGCAGCTCCTGGTGAGACCTGCGAGTTTTCAGAGAGATGAAGTCCACCGAGAAGCCCTCGGGAGAGAAAGCACCCAGGGGAGGGAGGCAGCAGCTGTGTGAGAGCAGAGGGAGCCAAGCAAACGCTGCTGCCTTCAGGAAGGGAAAGCTCAGCAGGAGGAAACGCTGCAGAGCTGTGCGGCAACGGCCTGAAACCCATCCCACCATGGGAGGCTGCTGCCGTGCCCAGGAGAGCAGGCAGAGCCCTGCACGTACCTCCACACCCAGGCTCGCTGCAGCACCGGCCGTTTCCACAGGCTCCTGGGGGGCTGAGGTGCTGTGGGGTGGGGACCCAGCACCCGCTGCGGCCTCAGGGACGCTTTGGCTGCACGGCTCTACCTGCACAAAGCGTTTTGGGTGCGCTTCAGAGTCCACCGAGGGCTGTCAGTACGGGGAAAATGGGAAAAGGTTTGTGGAGAGGACTGCAAAAATCCCACCTCCTTCGCGGCACTGCAGCAGGGCAGAAAGAGGAGATGGATGCAGCAGCTCGTACCTGCTCTAAGTCCTCCTCTGTCCTGGTACAGGTGTTCTCTGGCAGGGCTGGCTCCGTTTTCAAAGCAGAGGGGCCCGGGCTCTGGCTGCCTGCAGCTTTCTGCCTGTCTTCTGGCTCAACCTGGGTGCAGGGAATGGCGTAAGGCAGGGACGTTCATCCCTCCTGGGGAAGGGGACAGGCAGGGTGCTAAAACCCCAAGGAAAGCAGGGGCTTTGCAGCCCCAGAGAAGCCAGGAAAACATCCCACGTTCTGTCAGAGCCAGTGAGGCAGAAAGGGCTGGGTGAGAGAAGCGAGGTGTTACATGGGATGAAGGGATCCTCTGAGGGTGCAAGCAGCCCCGTACTCCTACCAGCCTTGCTCCAGCTGCTGGCTCCTGCTCCACAGCCTGAGGATCAGCGGCTGGGCTCTTCTGCGGGGAGGCTGCTGGCCCGGAGGGCTCCGGCACCTTTCCGCTGGCTGCCGGCAGGCCCTGGGGGAAATCACCTTGCTCAGGGACACGGCAGCACCACGAGAGCTACGTGGCCATGAAACAAGGGTGTGCTGGAGGTAAAAACCCACCTCAGCCACCTTCTCCCCGCTCTGCACGCTGTCCTTGCTGGCACTAGCTGGCTGGGGAGCAGCAAGGCTCTGCGCATCTCCCTTGCCTCCTGGCTGGCTCTCCTGGGGGCAGGACTGGGAGGATTTGGAGGACGCCTGCTTCCCTGCGGAGCAAGAAGGACAAAGGGGTGGAATTCACCAAATCCTCACCCTTACCATGGAGATGCTGCTGGCTGCACACACCGTGGCAGCGTCCTGGGCATCCCCGGGCAGGCACCACGGTGGCAGCACGAACCTTTGGGGAGCTGGGGAGGGGCCGGGCTGTGGTACACCAACGTCTCCTGCTGGACATGGCGAATGTAACGGCAGCGTCTGTGGCTTGGGCCACGAGGACGCCAGGGCGGGCAGCTTTCCTGGAAGGCCCCTTGCTCCCTGCAGGATTCAACACAGTCCCCGGGGGGGGAATTTAGGCTGGCAGGGATCTCTGGTGCAACCTCACACCCGGCCCCACAGCCTGCTGTGGGATCCGTCCCCTTCTCCAGCCCCTGCCCTCGGTGCGGGCACCCACCACGAGAAGTCGGCAGAGGGGTGCTCGTTGCCGGGGAACTCCGACCAGGTGAAGGAATCCGGGGCAAACAGCGGCTGCACCTGTGGGGAGAGGCAGATTTAGGCACGGATCCCGGGGCACTGCGCCTGGCACAGCCACGGCCCCACCAACCCTCCCCTGCCCGCCTCCCCTCACCGGGTACGAGTCCTCAGTGAAGTTTTCCTCCTGTCTTTGGTGCTCCTCTCTGTAGTCCCAGGGGGGTGGCGGACGGGGACAGTCCTGGGGTTTCCATCTCCTGTCCCCATCCATCCTATAGAAGTCGGAGGGGCCGGGGAAAGGCCAGGGCTTCCAGGGACCAGGCTGCCAAGGCAAAGCACTGCTGGTGAGGACCAGGGGCAGCTCACTTTGGGCATCTGTGTAGCCGTGGGCTTTCCAGCAGGAGTTTTGGTTTTACCCCGGTTCCCCCTTCCCACCGTGGCCCCAAGCTTTCTTTCTCGTGCTCCCCCAATTTGGTCACCCCCAATTTGTAGGGGAACCCTGTCCCGTCCTGCTTGGCCGGGGAAGAGATAGGTTGGTTTGAATCTCTGGGTTGGAGGGCGAGACGCTCCGAGTCTTCCAGGGTTTCAACAGGGTTAAACTTTGCCTGATAATTTGCTGAGGAAATATTAGATGCTGGGCAAAAGCACAAACGTTCCAAATAAAGGAAAAATAAATAAATATAGGGGTTGAGGGGTAGAGAGAGACACCACCAGCTGTGGATCCCGTATCGAGTTGGCCTCTTCAGGCTCTCAGGTGGTGGGCGCACACCCGGACGCTTTCGTGTCAGGGTTTTTAAAGCTCAGTCCCCACCTCTTTGGGCAGGTTCAGGCGTCCTGCGCAGCCCTTTCCTGGGCAGGAATGGGTCATATTGGGAAATGCTCCAGAAATGAGTCTAGGGGTAGTTGTTGGGGTCTGGGAGAGACGCTGCACTGCCTTCACGAGGCCCTCTCCCTCCCCTGTGCCCCTATCAGGGCAGATGGTTACGACCTAACGAAAGCTGCACTGCGGTTGCTCGGGGGGAGCCGCACCCCACAAACCCCAAGAGCACCCCACAAACCCCAACAAACCCCCTTACCGGGTGCCTGTTGTGCTTGCCTCTCCAGGGCTGGTGCTCCCAGGACGGCTTGTACCAGTTGTCCTGGGGGCCGGCACCGTAGGGTCTGGGCTGCCACGGCCCCTCCTGCAGAGAGGACACAGAGAGCAGGATGAGACCCTCCCCAAACCAGAGGGATGCTGAACCCAGAGCCCACCCAGCCAAGGTCCCAGCCCATTCCCAGTCTTCCCAGTTCCCCCCACAGGCTGTGGTGATGCTCCCTCAGCTCCTCAGCATCCCAAGGGCTGGAGCAGCACGCAGCCACCCTCAGCACCCCAGAGAGGAGCCCCACGGAGCCCCTCCACTCCCACCACAACCACCACCACCACCACCACCACCACCACCTACCTCCCAGGGAGCATCCTGGAACCCCCTCCTGTGGAACCTGTTGGAGAACATCGTGCTGGGACGTCGGCCTGGCCTCTGCCCCTGAAAGGAGAAGACCCTCTGGAGGGTCAGCGGCGCTCAGCTGCGGAGGGAGAGCTTTTTGGGGAACGCATCCCACAGGACAGACGTCACCATCGGCTTGGGGACAGTTTCCTGCTGGGGCGAGGCTGCTCCTCGTCCCGGGAGGGGACGCGGGTCCCCCCCATGCCAGCAGTGCTCCCTGGCACCACACAGCTCCGCTCCCTGCTTGCCCTGCCCTGCCTGGGCTCTGCCTGCTCACGGCGAGGTTTCCATCACCCCGTGCCAAGCGCAGGGGTCAGGGCGCCCGGCGGCACCACCCCGCTATTGTTCCTTTGGGCTCACGGGTGCAGCCGGGCACTCTGCAGACTGGGAACAGCGTTTGAGGCTTCCCGCCCCCCCAGCAGGCAGCAGCGGCTGCTTGGTGTTTATCCCATGAGATGCCGGACGCTGTCGGAGCGAGCAGGGGCCAGCTCTGACCCTACAGCAGCCGGCGTGACCCCAAGCAGCCGGCTCGCAGGGGACGCAGGCAACCTCACGCCAGGAGTCATGGAAGTCACAGACCCCAATCCCTCAATCCCAGGGAGCAAGCGAGGAGAGGAGGGAGAGTGAAATCAAGAAAATAACGCTTTTGTCCCCAAACTGAGGTTTTACCTGGCCTTAGAAGGGAGCTCACCACCTGGAAGCACAGCGCCAGCGGGCAGCGGAGGCAGCGGGGCTGGGGACCCCCTGCTTGTGCTCCCCCTTCCCTCCCCTGGGGGATCTCCGCAGCTCCCCTTGCTGAGCACGCAGCAGCTGGGTGCTGATTTTCCCCCAGGAAGCCTCCTTTGGCCCCCTCCTGACCATTTATTTCCTGGGAGGGGCCACACGCCAGCCTGATGCCCTGCAGGAGCTTCTGCTGTTTGCGGAGCGCTTCCCTCGGCTGCTGGTGCGAACAAACAGCCAGCAGCAGGGGGTGCTCAGCAGGACCAGCAGAGCCCCCCCCAAAATGTCCTGAGGACCGCACAGCCCCCACATAACAGTCCTCAAACCGGCCTCTGATAGCCAGAGACGGGCAATTTCCTCGCTTTCCCTCCTCTCCCTCACCAAACACAGCACAGTTTGGTGCAAAACCTTCCAAATCGCCACGCCAGCCCCCGCTGCAGCCCCCGTTCCTGCCCCGTCCCCACCTCCGGGGGTCCTGCAGGGCACAGAGCCACCACGAGATCCCCTCCCCATCCCCAGCGCCTGCCTCCAGCTGGCTTGGTCAGGGCCACGCCGTCCCCAGGATGCCCCCAGCCTTGTGCCAGGGGGATTTGGGGGGAGCAGAGCAACCCCAGCAGCACGGCTGCTCCGGCGCAGCCCGAGGAGGCGAAAGGGAAGGGCGAGAGGAGGCTCTGGGCCATCGCACCCACCTCTGAGGACACCGGGAGCAGCGAGAGGTTCACCGAGAGCCGCTCGGGGACGCCGTGGCACCGGGGGACCGCTCACCTCCCGGCACCGCCACTGCTTTTGGGGCCTGCTGACAGCATGGCCAGCCCCCCACGCAGCACCAGGCAGCAATCCGAGGTTTTACCAGGCACAAAGCAGCTCCGCCGGGGCGCCTACAGCCTCTCCTCAGCCCCCTCCGGCTGCATTTCCACCGGGAGTGGCGTCCCCGAGGTTGTTAGCACCAGGCAGATGTGTCCGTGCTAGGCGCAGGCACCTGGGCCAGGCGCGGGCCGACGCATGGCTTTCCCGATGCTTAACGACCATCTGCTTCGTCTCCACTCTGCCCGTAGCCGTGGCTCTGGCTGGGGGCTGGGAACGCGTTGATAACGAGCTGGTCCAAACTGGTCTGCCCAGCCATGTGAACTCCGAGCGTAAATCCGAGTTTGTGACCTTGTAGGAGGAGATACGGGGGAGTAGGGAGAGTCAGAGAGAGACGGCTGAGCCAAACGTTAGGGAAGGAGGAGATAAATGGAAAAGCCCCAAGCCCGAAGCAGAGCAAAATCCTTCAGGGATGCCAAACGAGCAGGGCTGCTAGCAGGGATGGGGCAGCTCGTGGCCCGTCAGAGCTGGCTGCCTCTCAGCGCTGCTCCCACCGGGCAGATAACGCACAGCTGGTCGGTTAATTATAGTCTCTAATAGCTATAAATCAATTAACTAACTGGGTGGATCAATTAGCTCTCGGGGGTTTGGGAAAAAGACTACAGCAGCGTGGACAAGTTGTGGGCAGCACATCACCCTTGGGAGGGGAAACGGCAGCTCCTTGGTTGGTGCACGTCTCCCCACCAGAGCCAGGTCCTCCTCCTGGTGACCCAGGTGTCCCCGAAGAGGAGGATAAATAAATAGCTCCTGGGGCCCATGGAAGAGCAGGCTGCCTCAGCCAGGATGAGCACCACAAAATTTGGCTCAGGATTCCTGTTGCTTGTCCGGTCCCTTGCAGAGCCCCCAGGGCTTCTTCGTGGCCATTTTCCGTCTTTCTCACTGAGCAACGTGGAAAGGGGAGGACTGGGAAGACCGGAGCAGGGTCAAGCCGGGGCTCGATGCGCTCACCTCGTCCCAGTTTGGGCCGTGAATGTCCTGCCCTGCCGACAGCCATCAGTCACAGCGTTAGCGTAGCAGACACATAACCACAACGTGACTATATGAAGGTGCTTTATTCAGCACTGGAAACCAAGGGCAGGTGCCCAAATCTGGCTTCAAATCCCATCACATCCTGACTGCAAATTTATATTCTTGGAGATACATAAATTCATACATATTCATTTCAAGTTGCAGCATCAGCCTCAATGACTCCTCCCTTGACTCCTCCCTACTTGCACATGCGCAGCACCATCTGGTGGTCTTCCTGGTGGTCTTCATGATGAAGTAAAAAGTCTTCCTCTCGGTTGAACTATTCACCTTTCTTCTCTGCGCATGCTCTTTCCAACCCTCCATGTGTTTTGCCATCTTCCAAGTTCTTATCAAAGGTCGAGATGTATCTGTTCATCCTCAGGATCTTTCTGTGAAGAATCTCAGGTCTCTTTATCAGATTAGGAGTTTATTGATAGCATTTGGCTATCTTCATTACCTGGGAAATTTATAACCTGCTGTCAAGGAGGAAAGAGCCCACAGATTGCAGCAGGGGTGCCTGCAGTTACAGCGAGCTCAGTGACAGTGCCGGGGTCGTATGAGAAACCTGGGTGGCTGCAAACACCGTGGGCACTGCAGCAACACCAAAACGGATGCCTTTGGAAGGAGAATGGTGGCAGCTCAGTGGTGGCAGATCCTTAGATGTGCTGAGAGGATTTCTCATCTCCTGAGAGCAGGAGGGTGCTGACTGCAATATCCTCCTGGTCCTGCCGAGGGCACCATGACTGTGCCAGGCTGTGCTGTGGCTTGGCTGAGCCAGGGCAGGGCACAAATCCCTGGTGCAGCGCTGATCCTACTGCTCCGTTTGCTCCAGGCAGGCAAAAATCCCCAAATTCAGCACCGCACGTCGTGCCTTTTCCCTCTGTCCTCCGTGGCCGTCCTTCTGTCTGTAGCTGTGTGACTTCAGCTGCCGAGCTGAGCCTTTGGCTTCTGCCCTAAAGTGTCTGGACCCAAATTCACAAGGTTTGCAGTCCCAGCAGAGACTGAACGGTGCCGGTTGCCTGCGTGGGCTGCTCGTGTCCCTGCAAGTGCCCCAGAGGTGGGAAAGTTCCCCGCGGAGGTGGCAGACAACAAAGTTTTCCAAATCAGCTGCGAGGGCTGAAACAGCAGCTCGGGGAGTGGTGGAACAGGCTTGTGAAAGGGCAGACCCCAGGGGCTAAGGAAAGCAGGGAGGAGTGGGAGGAGGCAGAACTGAGACTGCAGCGAACGAGCAGGGAGGAATCGAGCAGAAATAGGGAATTTTTACGAAGTGCCTGGCAGCACGGCGGAGCCAGAGGAGCCTGCACAAACCTGTGCCCAGCTACTGCGAAGCCTCAGGGACTACAGGCGCTGGTGATAACCTGCAGAAGCTGCGTGCAGGCAGCCGGGAGCTGGGCAGCTCAGCAAAGCGAACGAGAAGTTGTACGAAGCGACAGAAACCCGCAGGGAGGGACGGAGGAAACGGGGAGAGATGTTTTCCAAACAGCACCGCTGGCACGCCGTCCTGCCCACGCTCACACCAAGCGGTGCCCTTTGGAGCGCAGCAGCCCGCGTTACAAAGCACAGCAGCCATGCCTGGAAATTTCCCAGTCAGACACATTTCCAGCCCACGCAGCGTTTCAGGCAGCCCTCCCGGCTTTCGATGCATTTTTCTCTTATCTTATCTCGCATCCTGCAGGCAGCAAGCCCCGGGGCAGCGGCACGGCCGCCCTTATCACCCGCCGTGCAAACCTGCTTCCCAGGCACCTCAATTGTCTGGTCCTGGCTCGGCTGGGAGGTGACAGCGTTCACCAGGCCCTAACTTTCCACAGCACAAACGCGTGGCCGGGGTCACCGCTGATTTTTGGGGCCACCGCTGATTTTCAGCTGCACCGGCACCACGCCAGAGCCGGGGTGGATGTGCCCGATCCCCAGCGGTACGTGTTTGCCGGCCACAAACAGGCCACGTGCTTGGGCGAGGCTTTTTTTTTTTTTTTTTTTTGTCTAGTGGTGGAAGTGGTCATCAAGACCACTAAAAATTTGTGATTAGAAAAACTCTGTAGATAAAGAGGTCTGCTCGTGGGACGGCACTCCAGGTGGCAGCGTCCTCCACCCCTTTATGTCTCTAATAAGTAACTACCTACCCAAAACAGAGCCCCCCCCGCAAGTATTTCTCTACTCTGGCTGAACACGAGGGGTGTCTGCCCCAGTCCCGGAGCTGAGGGCAGCAGGAGGGAGGTGAGAGCCACCAGGGCAGAGCCCAGCCTGGCAGCAGAGCTCGGGCCGGGCATGCTGTGGTGGCTCTGGGCTGCCAAAGCAACACAGGAGCCCCATGACAGGCAACCCTTGAGGCACAGGAGCAGCCCTTTGAGGCACATCCCCTGAGGTGCAGCACCTCCAGGACCAGCCCTTGTGTCACACACAATAAATGTTTGTTCATCGACTGCCCTCACCCTTCGAGCAGAACTCCTTGTTCTTGTGATACAGGGGAACGGGAAGGGGGTTCTGTTTGAGCAGCGGGAGCTGCGAAAGCTCCCTGCTGAAATAAGGAGCTGTGTAATGCTTGGCTAGACATTATGAAATTCTTTTGCTTAATGTAACAAAACGAGAACCCCCTCCCCTTCCCTCTCTCTGCATCTCAGTTCCCTCTTTTGTTCAAAGACACTGTTGCAAAGCTCATGTAACCACCTCCTGATAAATCCCTAAACTAGTGTATCAACGTCCTGCCTCCCTGTCTCACGCTGGGCCAACATGACCAAAAAAAAAAGAAAAGAAGTTGAACCACAACACCGAGGAAGACCACGGCCTTCATCTTCACAACCACCAGAGGGACAGAGACGACCCCCTAGCACCAGTGCGCGCAGTCACAGAACATACCAGGATGTGCTGCGTAATCCCAGAATTACCAAAATATAAAAAGCCCTGTGAGGCGCAGCCCCTTGAGGCGCAGGAGCAGCCCTTTGAGGCACATCCCCTGAGGAGAAGCCCCTTGAGGAGCAGCCCCCTGAGGAGAAGCAGCCCTTTGAGACACATCCCCTGAAACTCAGTCCCACTGAGGTGCAGCCCCCTGAAGCACATCCCCTGAGGAGAAGCCCTGTGAGGTGCAGCCCCTTGAGGGATGTCTCATGAGGAGAAGCCCCCTTGAGGTGCAACCCTTTGATGTGCAGCCCCTTGAGGCACAGTCCTGTGAGGTGCAGGAGCAGCCTGCATTTGAGGTACATCCCCTCACATTTGCGGTACATCCCCTGAGGAGAAGCCCCTTGAGGAGCAGCCCCCTGAGGAGGCACCTCATGACACTCAGTCCCCCTGAGGAAAAAACCCCTTGAGGAGCCTGAGCAGGAGCTGCAGGAGCAGCCCTTCGAGGCACATCCCCTGAGGAGCGCCCTGAGGCGCAGACATTCCCGCTCTTCCCCCCCCCCCCCCAGAACCTGCTCGAAGCCCCAGCACGCGGCCGCCATTGCGCATGCTCCACCCCCCTCCCTGCCCTCCCGCCCGCCCTTCCCGCGCACCGGAAGCGCCGCCAGAGGGAGGGGGCTGTGGCGGTGACAAGATGGCGGCGAGCGGCGCGGTGGCGGCGGGCGGCCCGGCGGCCCCTCGGCAGGGCCTGGGCGGGTGGCTGAGGGGGCTGCTGCGCTTCGCCGCCGACAGGAACGACTTCCGAAGGTTGGTGTCGGCCGTGGGGGGGTCTTTGAAGGGGAGGGGTAGGGGGAGAGAGCCCCCGTGAGGAGGCCCCCGTGAGGAGGCCCCGCGGGCTGCCCGTGCGCTGTCCCTCACAGGAACCTGCTGCTCAACCTGGGGCTGTTCGCCGCCGGCGTCTGGGTGGCCCGCAACCTGACGGACATCGACCTCATGGCCCCGCAGCCCGCGGCGTAGCGGCGGTGAGGGGCTGGGAGGGGGCTATAGGGAGCTGGGGGGGGTCGGGGGTCGGCTGAGGGGGGTTGGGAGGGGAGCGGGAGGGGGCTGCAAGGGGGTTGGGGGTTGAAAGGGATCGGGAGGGAGCTACAGGTGGCCCTGAGGGGGGCTGATGAAGGGGTTGGGAGGAGGCTGCAGGGAGCTGCATGGGAGTCAGGGGGCTGGGAGGGGGCTGCAAGGGGTCCGGGGCCAGCAGGGGGGTGAGGTGGGAGCTGCAGGTGGTCAGGAGGGGGGCTGAAGGGTGGTAGGAGAAGATCACTGAGGATCAGGGGGCCAGGAGCTGGAAAGGGGATCCAAGGGGAGTCAGTGGGGCCAGGAGGTCTTTGTGTCAGCACTTAGTTGCAAGGAGCAGACCCTGAGCCAGCCCCACTCATGTGAAGCACCCTGACCCAGCCCTGATTGTGCTTAATTACCCATCTAGGGAAGGATCAGACCTGCCCAGCCAAGGAGTTTGCCCTCCCCGTTCACCAGGACCGCAGGCGCTGTGTGTAGCAGTTACAAGTTCTGATGCGCTCACGGGAGCGGCTCCCGTTCTTCTCTGCAGAGCTCCTACTCCTACGTCCAACGTGTCCTGCTCAAAGCAATGACAACAGGGGGAAAAACTCAAGTATGGAAGAGAGAATTCCTGAGCAATTCATTCCGCAAGGAATTGAGAACAGTCTCCTCAAAGATGTGAAGCCCTCTCACGCAGAATTTTCTTCTGTATCACCATCTAGATGCCTAATTTAATATTAAAGTATGTAGAATAACGACACGACCCAGTGGAATTTCATTTTTTTAATAAGAAACTTCAGCTTACAAAAACAAGGTGTAAAAAGAGTAAAGATTTACAAAAAAATCATAAAAACATGATTTATATTTCACACCCAAAAGACAAAGGAACAAGTCCAGTCCTGGGTTGTAAGCAGGACCCATCAGCTACTTATTCAAAGGAAAAACAAAACTGTAAAAAGCCCTAGGTAAACTCTAACCACCGGAAGGTTTCATGGGTAATGTCTGGCTGAGATAAAGCTGGGATGTTTAAAAGAATTAGGATTTTTTTTTTGAGGGGGAAAAAAAAGCCATTTGGTGTTGCATAGCATTTTAATTCCATTGCCTGAAACTACGGCTTGCCTTTCCTGCCTGGGAGTCCAGCTGGGGGTGGCGAAGCTGTTGGAGGGGCAGTGAAAGCCCCAGGTGAGGCTGCCGGGAGCTGCAGGTGTGATTTCAGCAGGCAGGGGACACTGCAGCTCCAAGAAGCTGCTCGTGGAGCAAAATAACTTCCCAGCCCTGAGCGTTACAGCAGTGTGACTGCACCATGGCTTCGCATTCTTTGGACAGTTGTACACGGGTTTTTAATTTAAGACATTCCTTTCAAGTAGCACTGCCCCCACGCTTTGTGGCTGAGAACTGCCCCTTTAACCTGCCCGAAATTATTTCCACTACTGACACAGATGTTCCAAAATGCTGCGTTCAAAGCAGGACTTCTTACATCCTGTAAAGAAACAAACTTGTGAAGTCTGGATAATCCGAGTTCTGCAGGAACAGTTTCTGAAGGAAAAGGGGATTAATTAGAACATTAGGTCATTTTCTAGTTAATCAGAGTTTTGATTTAGAACACACTAATCGCCTCCTGAGGCCGGGGTTCAGGCAGGGGGGAGCTCACGCAGCTAAGTACATTAGGCTTTTACTTGATGTTGTCTTAAACCTTGACTAAAATAAAAGCTGCTGACCCCGTGATTAGGAGCAGTGCCTCGAGCGTTCGCGCTGAGCAGTGAGGCAGCTGGACAGAGCGCCAGAAACATTCGGTCATTAATTGGATTCTCTTGTCCCTTGCTGCTGCCTGGGAGTGTCCTTGAAGCAAAGGCGGTCTCATTCATGAGCACAGCACGGCATACACCGGCTTAAGTCATTAGCAACATAAGCAGCAGAAACTCGAAGCAGAAACTTGAGGCTGTTCTGACCTAAAGCCCCCCCCAGAAGTCACTGAGAAATCAGGAAACCCACCCAAGCTCCAGCTTTGATCCTTAGCCAAGAAAGCAGGGCAGCTTTTTACTCTTGTTTTCACAGGGGCTGCAAGAGGATTTTGTCCTGAAAGAAAAACGCTCGTGCTCTGCCCAGCCTTTGCCAACAGCACCCTTCCAGGGATCTTAACTTAGAGCAGGATTAACTTTAAAAGGCCTGAAGATTAATTCTGCCCTTGCTCAAGTCAACAGCAGAGCTTCCGGGGTATTAGTGGAAGCAGGGGCTCCCCGGCAGCATCCCACCCGCGCCTGCCACACCTGAAGGAGCTCAGCACTGCTCTGAGCAGCTGCTGGAACCATCCTGAACATCGCAAACAGGTTTGTTCTGTGGAAAAACAGATTTGTCAAAGAGTTGGACTGGAAACAAACTTAGCCACTTGTTCCTTTGCTGCAAACTGCTTATTTAAGTGGATGTCGAGGAGGCTGTGGCTCAGGGTGTGACTGCTTAACCAAAGCTGAAATTAAGCAGGGAAAAACTAGGACCTCTTTTACAGGCTCTAGGTTTCTGTTGCATGTCTGATAAACAAGGGGAAAACCTGATCTGCACATGGATACGCGGAGCTCATCTCGTAGCAGTAGGAAACAGCCACCAGGGCCAGGCCTAGTGCCTCCATTTAATAAATGTAAGGAGAGCAAAGATGACACGTGCTACGAGATACTCCCAAATCCGAGGTACAGAGCTATGCAGAAAGGAGAAGGAGCCCCAGGGGTGCTTATCCCAACTTCTTACCTACAGATCCTATTCAGCAGCGCACCACAAGCCTGTGGTGGCATCGCTCACCTGCAGGGCTCTGGCGTGCCCACATTATAATACATTCTTTAACCTCGTTTATCCGCAAACGGGGCGTTGATTTGACCCTACTGATGGAGCTGTAGCAGTACAAGTTATCCCCACAGCATGGATGTGGTTATCTAAGGAAATAAGGCTAAGCAACATTTAACGCTGCCGGTGCCTCTTCAGCAGGAGGAACATTCAAAAGCCTCACGCTCCCACGGAAAGTGTCTGTATAGCAGGAACTGAAGCAGGCCTTTTCTAGTTGTACTTTGACAAGTCAGGGCCCAGAACAGGAGGTTTAGCAGGGGGGGAAAAAAAAGGGAAATTCGCTACCTGCCATCTCTACTCAAAGTATGGCATCAAGACTAAAAAGCACAAACCAAATTGTGTTCAGTCACCAACTGCATCACCTCCTTTCTCACTTCCAGTTATGGAAGCATTTACAGTGACATTGTGGGCTTTAAGCAGGTAGCTTTTTTTTAAAAACAAACAAACAAAAAAAAAAAAAACTTGAGGATTTGGGGTACTGTTCCTTAGGAACTGCAATTTTTAATGGAAAAGCACCATTCGTTTGCCAGTGTGAGATTACTGAGAGGAGAAATTTTTGCCCCCCAAACTGGGAGCTTGCTGTTAATGAGACCATATTTGGATTTTAATGCTTACACCTGCAAAATATGCAATCGTCTGACACATGAGATCTGTGTATCAGATGCTTCCTGTCTCTGCTGAACGCAGACCACAGCTCACTGCTGCACTCAGCTTGGCTTTATCGTTGCTGGTTGTTCCATTCCTCCCGTCCCCTTGCCTCGCCCCAACCTGCACAAAATCAGTAGTCCGGCAGTTCAAGAAGAACCCAAAGGGGAGAGCACTTTGCTGTAACTGCACTCCGTGTTGTGCACACGCTTCAAAACAATAAATAATGAACAGTGGTTAAAGTTAAAGTCAGTCTTCGGACCCACTGGCCCGGTCTTATTTTTTTTTTTCCTTCCCCCTTTTGGAAACGTACATTGCAAACAGCATTTTTAAGACCTAAGAACTCTTTTGGAGGTGTTTTGGCCCATCATGCAGTTATCCTTTAAACAAGTGGAACCCATTCTCTCTCTCACACACAGAAAATAAAATACGCACGATGGAAGGAGTGGCCCCAAGGCACACCTCTTAAATGAACTAATACAAACAATCACAGGTCGGTACAGGTAACCGACACACATAGCTTAAGATCATTCATTTGTGCTGTAGATTTTACAAATTTAAAAGCTTGTTAGAATGCTTCACATTCCCATCTATCTACCCACAATAAGCAGGTATCAATGTTAATGTAATAGACATTAAAAAAACAACACTTAATTGAGGTTTTATCTTCCCACGGGCAATAAATTCTCTGCCTGAGTCCATCCTATCTGATCTCAAACCAGCTGAAGGGATTAAACACACAAAAAGGCAGAATTCAGAGCTGCTGCTTGGGTTTTACCACTTACTCTGAAGAAGGGCCACTTGGCCACCTTACACAAGGGATATCTTGCATAACTCACTCACCCAGGCATTACCACGACAGGTCTGCTCAGGTGCAGAGATGTTTGCTAGGCTGCTAAGAAGAAATCTGTGCAAACATGACCATGGCAAGGGTAACTACATGTATATTCTTTCTTTTCTAAACCAGCCATTACCATTACTTGTAACAGAAGGTCCTTTCCAAAGCTACAGCCACTCTACCCAAAAAAAACCACTGGAGTGTGTGTTCCCTGCACCACGTTACATGATGTGGTGGATGTCATCTCACTGACCTGGCTGCAAGGGGCCCAGATGGCATGAGAAAAATCTAAGAGGCCAAATCTAATCTGCCTTTGAACAAGTTGCTCCTTGAATTATTCCAAAAGCAGAGATCTCAAGCACGTAACAGTAAAACGCTAGCTTCTGAGCTTGCTGGTAAACTTTTCCACTCCCATACCGATATGAAATGTAAAAACGTCAGCGATATTGAGAGTACTTACAAAAAACACACAAATCTGCTGCTTCAGTCAGGAATTAATGACCGATTTCCCAACATTTCGGTCCCACGCAAAACGTTATCGGATACAAGGCACCAAATCTAAGGAATCATACAAAATTAGTTCACAAAATTGTATTGGCAGGTAAAACTAATCTCCCTCTACTTACTGTCTCTTCCTTAAGTACCTCTCATTCTGCAGCACTGTTGATTTCCACTGTAGCTTATCCTGGGGTATCGGGCAACAGCCAGAAGGTTCATTAGTCTCTCTCATTGAGGTGCAATTAAGCATACTCAGGCCTGGGGCCATCACAGTCAACATAAGCGTGTCTAAATTGCCACCAAGACAATATTTTTGCTAGAAGCCTTGCTTTTACAAACCAAAATAACTTCTGATAGTGAGTCCATAGGACACACTTACTGCTTTTACTGCTTCCAATTTGATTCCTATGCTCAGAAAACCTTCTGGAAGTCCTTAAGTACATGGGAGTGGTGCTGCCACCCAGAAAAGTTTGATGTCAAGCATTTAATACACATTCTTCCATTTGCTGCCTCCCATTGACAACTCCAAAGCCAGATTGTAGAATTGTTCTGGTCAGAACTAATGGGGAAAATATTGTTTTTTTTTCACTGCTTTGCAGAGAAACCGTTTTTGTGGTATGCATAGTTTAACTTGGGCATGCAGGCAGCAAAGGGGTAACATAAAGGCAAATCTGCGCAATTAACTCGCTAGTGGAATGAAGTTAGCTAAAATAAAGTGTTTTCTAATGACTACAGCAGATGTTGTATCACACCTGGCCATGAATACATTAAGATTCTTCATTCTTGAAAGCATAAAATTAAGAAACACCGATTTACTTACAAGTTGAACAGAAGAAGGACATGCTGGGAACAGTCCTGCCCCAAAGGCTGCATGCTCACAAGCCCGACAGTGGCTTCCTTCGCCCTCCAAAAATAACCTGCAGGGTGCCACAAACCCCGCACTTGCTCTCAGCAGCTCTCAAGGCAACTGGCTCCTTGTTACAGGACTGAGCCCTGGTACAGGAATCGCTGTACGTACACAAACCAATTCCACTTCCAGCGGGACCACAAGAAAGATTCTAATCCTGCAGACACTCAGCTTGTGACTCAAAACTTTGGATGCTGAACTCCACACCTGAGCTAAGTTGCATCATTTGCTTAGGTGTTTGCAGAGGTAGAGCCTGCATTTGGAATTTTTCTAAACGTGTACCACTGTACTAGCAGGATTCGAAGCCAAACCTTTAAAGGAGGGACAAAGTTTGCATCACAGGCTGCACTTTGTCAGGCATTCACTTAAGTGAGCTTCGTTGTAATTGCAAGTTGTATGTTTGTCTTACTAATGTAAAGAAGTAGCTGCCAATTATTATTTCTGGCAAGCAGGACACTATAAAACAGTGTCCACCACGATGGGGGCGTTGGGCTATGCTTATACAAAGATGCCTGCAGTAGACAAATATAAACCAAACAGCATAAAAAATGCTATACGCTATCGCTTCCAAATAAAAGCTAAATATTACAGAAACCTCACAGTGTTGGAAAAAGCAAAGTTTACTTTGAAGTATAATTCATTCCTTCCCTATCAGGGCAATCATTTTTCTGACCGCAGGATCTCCATGTCTCAGCACGACGAGGCTCACACGGAGAGGCCACTAACGTCAAAAGATGTCAACAGCACATGCTACAAAATCTGCTCGGGCAATCAGGTGCACCAATGCCCAAAGGTACGCTCCCAGCCCCCCTCTGCAACTTATTCGCTGACAGCTGTATCAATTCCTACCTGAATTCAAATAGTAACGCAAAACACTCAGTCAAAAGATGAGCATTTACAGCGAAGAGTCTCGGCTCACTGCAGTACCAATCAGGCTGTGTATGAACAGGGCCAGCACGGCTAAGGGATTCGGACGGTGAGCACAGCATTTGGTAGTCACAGTAAAACTGTGAGCCTCCAGCTTTCCCTTCCACCGCTGAGATTAAGAAGGCAACGGCAAACGCCTTTTCCTTTCATTTTCCTTCTAAGACGTGTAGTCTTCACACAGCACGTTTTGCTCCAGAAAAGAATCCATCACATATCTGAAAATATCCCATATCTGAAAATATCACGAGCATGTGATTTCCATTCCTTCAGGAATGCCAACTTCCACCTGTGCTGAAGCCAAAGCAACTTCCTGCACATCCAGCAGGGTCACGCTTACTTTTATTCTATCTCGGCCTGGCCTATTGCATTTGCATTAATTTTATTTACTAGGAGCACAAAAAATAATGCTACCTAGTAAATACAAGGATATACAGACATTCATAGGAAATCCTTCCAGACCACGCTACATTTAGAGAAACAGAAGTTTAAGTTTTCCGTTAGTTCCCACAGGACTGTTTCACACTGACTCGTCTCCAAAAATACACATGAGCATGTGAACTCCCAATTAAGAATAATTGGCAAAAAACAGTTTTTGTAGGCTCAGAAAGCCACGTGTTCCTCAGATGGTCAGGAAATGGGAATTTTTAAGGACAGAGGAGACCTAATGCGGCACTGAGCTCTAACAAAAGAGGAGTTTCATGTTTGCTGTGCTCATCTCTGCATGGCTAAAGTGACACATCAGCCAAAGTAAAATGGACCGATTTGCCCATAGGACAGGAAATTAGAAATTGCAGTAGTGGCAGTGGAAAAAGAGGAATGGTATTTGGGAAATTTTCCTATTCTCCCCCTCTAAGAATAACGTACATTAATTTATGTCTGATGGGCATACGATGGCAAGGATAAAAGTAGAAGAGGGAAGAAGAGAAACCTGCTTTCAGAACTTCTCTTCCTGAAAATAAAATATATATTTTTTTGAAGAGCCTCATATTTTAGATGACAGCAACCTATAACCGTTTCCAAAAAAAAATAAAAAAAAAATAAAGCAACCATCAAGACTGAAAGATGTCCTGTATCTTTGCAGTTACATATTCAGCTTTGTTTAAAACATGAAGCGTGAGCAGTCAAACCCCAAATTATAAAAATACCTGAGGTCCAACCGTAGGCTGAGAAGTGACTATAAAAAGTCAACTAGGGCCCTACATTCTAAAATCAAGATGATTACAAGATACAGACATTATGGTAGCCTTTCAAGCTCAACATGTAATTTGACAGTTAACTACATTCCTTCCCCTTATGCCCCAGCAGGAATAAAGACTTCACAGGTTAAATTCTGCTCATGACAGCACGACATCTGTGCAACCCCACTGCCTTCAGTTATTCTGGACCTTGTGTAACCACCAGAGTTCATGAATATTCCCACTACAGGAGCAGAAGCAGAACCTAGCTCCGTCTCCTACCGTTGTGGTATTACCTTCATCCTGTTCCCCTGAGGAAAACAAGCCACACTTGTTACAAGAAAAAAAAAAAAAGTGCCAGTTTTCCAGTGTAAGTTGCCTCCATTCTAACTGCTTCTGCTGTCACAGCTCTGCAAGTCAAGGCTTTGAATTCTTTATAACCTGATCAGCACAGTTATGCCAGCAGAAACTTGTAGTATAGGCTTCGTTTTTGCTTCCACTGTAAACAGATGTGACTGATCACACACAGGTACATTCCCGTCTTATTACAGGGTGATTTTGTTGTTTTCTTTGTTTGGTTTAAAACAAGACAAAACACAAATTCTCCAGAGCAGAACTGTTTCAAGAATCACATTCCTAGTGAATTTAGCTGCCTATTCAGTTCAGCCTAGAGAACAAACCATCAAGTGTGCACACAGCCCCCATAACACTGAAAAAAAAAAATAGCCAGCCATTTAAGCCATTTTTATGCATAAGGTTTGCCCTTAAATGATAGCAAATAAATTAGTATCGCAGAAATAGCTGAGGTCTGGGGAATATTTTCTCTTGTAGAAGAGTGTCAAACATTTCTTCAGCAAGAATGGCTTTTAGGGCAGCCAACACCATTTATCCGACAATCATAAAAATAAATACCTGGGTGTGATTCAAACCCTGGAAATCTGAACGACAATTAAAGGGGATGGTACGATACCTGCTCCTTCTAGAGGTTTGTCAGCATTACTAGGTACTGAAGGTGTTTGGAAGCCAGTTGAATGCTTTTGTTTCCTGGTTGTGCCATGTTACATGTGTTACTCAAATCTATTTTGATATGAAACTAATGATACAAAGCATCAAACTCTCCCTTTTCGTTTTACGAGCATAATTTAACAATAATATTCATTAAAAACCAAGATTCTGACTACAATCTTACGCATCAGAATTGCACAGCTTGATACACTTCTCCAGACCCTGGGCGGCAAGCACCACGATCTGATCCCCTTCCTGCAGTGAGCCTTTTTTCATACAAAGAGGAAAGATGTGAACACCAATGGTTTAAAAAAACAAAACGAAACAAAAAACAACTGAGACCGTTGATTGAGTTATAGAGCTTCCCATCATGGGAATGTCAGTCTTCTGTCTTTATCACTATTTTTGGACAGCACCTGAGCTTGGAGTTGTTTTTCTGAGATTCTTGCTTTGTCCTGCACTGTTCTTTGAGTGTAAAAGAGAATGTAGGCCTGGGTTTTGCACACCTCCTCCACGCTACATACATTCAGTTTGGAGTCATTGCAGTGGACCCAAAAACCTAGGAATCAAAGTGAGAAAGAGGACATCAGTAGGGGAGGCATCACTTCTTCTGACTGCATTTTGGAACTGTTCATAGGAGACATCCACAGAGAAAAAGGACCATGTAGGACAAAAGGCATCTCTACCTTTTGCCCTACAGATACCTTAGAAAGGAGTTTCTAAAATGGGAAACGTTTTTACCATTTCTGTGCTGTTAACACAGTTTAGAAATATGGAATCATAATTTAACCAACTGCATATTATAGCCCAAAAACTCAATTAGGAAAATAAGAGTTCTCTGGAGACAGACAATTTGTACCTCTTTCTGTATCAGTTAAAAGGCAGAATCAATGCTGATTCAGCTGCAGAAAGACTGCTGGAAATTCACAAAAACCCTGCGGATGTTATTCATGAATAGTCCCTGTCCGGTTTCAAAACACTTTCTGTTTATCTCACCATCCCAAGGATACCGAGAAAAGACACCCAGCTGGAGCAGCTCCACAGAGTTACATCCCGTGAGAAAATGAAGCATTCATGCTGTTAACAGTGAGCAATAAAAGGCATCCCGAAGTGCCACAAAGCCAAGAGCAGCAATCTGTGGTCTTTACACAAAAAAAAAAAAAAGAAAAAAAAAGAAAAAAAAAGCATGCTACTAGCAATACATTCTGGGAAACAAACTACCGAATGGCAGGAAACCTGATTCCAAACAACCTCGATCATGAAGCTTTACTATGCACTATGTCTATGGAATAAAAACCGAGATTCTTGAATTTGTTTCCCCCGAAATAAGGCACACGCACCTCCCTCCGTGTTGTAGCAATATGCTGTGTAGTGTCCTGAGCCAAACCCTTTACCATGATGCATCACCACAGCGGAGAGGTCATAGACAAAGGTCTCTTTGTCAAGAGAGGAGAGAGAGTCCCTGCAGCAGTAAGGTTCCATGTTTAGTACCTGGTCAAAGAGGACATGGACCCCAATCTTCTCACGGTGATTGCGTTCAGACCACCTGCAAATACAAGGGCACAATCAAAGGCTCAGGACCTTTCTGGGCAGCAGCAGAGGGCTGTGGGAATGAAGATGCACTCGACAGCCACTGCGGAACAGCTCAAAGAGCTTTCCTTCAAGAGGACATCACAATTTTCTCCTTCTGTTTTCACTTTAAAATCTACTGCAGTCATCTTTTGCATAAAACTGAATCGTCACTGATGTCCATTGGCTGTAGTTCCAGCATTGTTGAGATTTGTAACAGCCAAACAAAGAAAACAGAACATCTACTGTGACAACCAAACGCCATCTAAAATGCTCAGCTATATAGATATAAAAACCTCACATCTCATAATTGCCTACGTTAAGCATTTTAGAAACTTCGTGTTTTGAACTCTGCCTGCTACGTTTTATTTAACATAATGCATATATTTGGCTATCACAGGGGTTCCAGCTTCAGCAAATCTTTCACTCAACAGATCAGTTCAGCCATCTCACAGTCACTGCTTCAAGCTGTCTCCAAAATCAGACAAATATCATTAAGTACAATTCACAACACATTACACTGCACGTAACAGAAAACACACTACAAACAGGCTACTGGTTTTAGAGTTAGAAGCAAGCATTACACACCTGCTCTGGGTAAAACAATTATAGACATGCATTTCCCAGAAAGGGAGAGAAGTTGCTGGACCCCACTTAGCACTTCTCTCCCAAAAGCCAGAAGGCACCTGCCTGACACCCCGCAGCGTGCCCCGCTCACCTGAATCGTTTAAGGTGCAGTCGGAGGACCTGAGGTAGTCTGTAGATCATTAACTGCTTTTTAGCTTCACTCAGAACAAGAGGTTTAGGAGAAGACTTTCGCCGTTTGCCTACCAAAGAAAAATAAAATATCAAGGCAAGGTGTAATTATCATGGTGTAATTATATTGAGAATGAAAGAGAACCCATTATGAACTCTCTTTTTCTTCCAGCAGCACTAGTCCATCTCACATGCATCCATAGGACAGAAACATGAGTAAACACTTCTTATGCATTCCTTCACAGACAACTTCCTAAGATCAAAAACCATGCTTAAAATCACTTCAGGTATTTTTTGACATCTAGGGTTGCAGCAGTTTCAGCAGGTGAGCTGCCAACATACAAATAACACTACTTGACACTCTGTTCTTTTAAAAAAAAAACTTCAATCCATTTATTAGAGCACTACAACAAAGCTTACACCAGCAAACTTAGCTCCAGGATATTAATACAAGTTAGAGGAAAATGCTTCCAGCAAGGTTCCACCTCCAGGAGTGCTGCCTGCTCACAAAGCAAAAGGGATGGCTGAACAGAAACTGGAGAAGAGGGGAAAAAACATTCCTCTTCCCAGTGATTACTCTTTCCAGAACACCAGACACAGCACCGTACCAGGAAGACAGGTGGCTTTCAGTTTCCACTAAGAAATGTACCTGTTAATTAGATTTCTGCACCTCGCTGCACCAGCTCAGAACAGATGGGTTGCTCCTCCTCTATCGCGTCTGACAAGCACTGCCCCCAATAGTTTTTGGCACCTAGATGCAAGCTATTTATTTGCCTTTCCCCGATTTTTTTCAGCTGGCTAAATGTTTCTTTAACTGTTTAACTCTGAAGCAACTGTTAAAATTTGGGCTTCCACAAAAAAAAAAAAAATCACAGAAGACTGAGTTAAGATAAAAGCTGTGCTCAATCACAACGACGCTTTGTGAACATTATTTGTGAATCAGAATCTGTCCAAATTATATTTGGCTTTGTTTCAAGGACATCTCAGTCAATGGTTATTTCCCAACATTTTGGGAAGATGCTTGGTAACTGATTCACAAGTTGATAGCGAAGAGGTCTCTACAAATACTTGTTATTTCAGCTGCCTCGTTGCAATGCAAGTCAAATTATTGCCATTTTCCTCCCAAGGGAATAAACATTTGCCATAAATACCTACATGAAAAAAAATAATCCAAACACAGCTTATCAGAGTAGCTGAGCTGCATGATTATACACGAGGCTAAAATTACATTCAGAAATATAATGACCTTACACTCAGACCTGCTACAGAAGTCATCTTCTAGCTGAGCACAGCAAAACACACGCATTCATATAGCAGGTAATACATTAACCTGAGACTCTCAGAATAATGTCACTTCACTGCATTTTGACAAAAACGCCTACAAAGAGAGAGAAACTCTAACCTAGTGGCAGACCACGAGAACTCTGCAGTTGTGACTTCTGGTTAAATGATTCAATCAAGAGCAGAGAGCAGATAGACAGCTTGTTACAAAAGCTTTCCTGCCATGCAGCAGGTAAGGACCATTATTCCTTATTGTTTTCTCCTCTTGACTCTCAATCCAATCCCCCCCAAGCTCTAAGTTTCCTTCCCCTTCCCCTCCAATGCAAGGGAGGGGTATGCATCGGTCACAACAGGTTTTCAGGCACAAAACATACATCAGGAACCTCTCAGAAAAAAAATCCAGGGCTTCTAATCAGCAGAGACAGCAGCAGACTTACTGTTGCATTGGTCGCATGCATATATCCTCCCTTCCAGAGCTTCAGTCTCTGTGAACTTGGCCAACATTTCTGTCAGCATGCACTCCGTCTGGTTAACGGGGATGATCCCCTTCTCAATGGAGTGATAGCGCTCAGGAAATTCCAGGGAAAGATCCCAAAAGGGCTCAACGGTGTTGGATTTGTAGTTGCACGTTATGCAGGTGACCTGGGGATGAAATGTTGGTACAAAAATGAAGTTAGGTACACGTTCACCTGCAGACAGATTTTTACATTCACACCTAAATGGCAAGCTTACGCCCAAGGAGCACAGCCTCACAGCCAGAAAAATGGCCAGCAGGTCAAGAGAAACCTTCTTACATATAGTTTTCAAATTAGAAATGTCTGCAGCAAATAATTTAGCCTGCTTTCTCAATTCTCCAGAAACAGAGACAACATTCACCTTGATGGGATTCACTTCCCCAGAAGATATTGCAGGTGTAAGACCACTCCACGGCTGGGTAACGAGCACTCTTTTCTACTACAGGCAGCATGGGTTAGCAATTATCACACAATCTTCCTTCCCTCGTTTCTCTATTTTCCTTGCACATTCTAAAGTGCTGTGTGTAATTCCTCTGTTTCATCTGCTAACTCTATAAAAATTATTCATGAATGGAGCACGAAAGGACAAATTTAAAGTGCACTTCTGCTGTCTTTCTGGAGTATTATAAATATGAACAGCAGAAAAGTTTTCCACTAATCTCAGAGGCAGCAAGCAAGAAGATGAGGAGGTAACAAAACCAGAAAGCAGATCCAGATTTTACATCCTTGTGAAAACTCTCCAGCAGAAAACCAGCTCCCAGCTTTGCACTGGCTTTCCAGCCATCCACCTCCATCCTCTGACGGCACCAGTAACTTCACGATGTACTCAGTGTAGCTAGCGGATGGGGAAGGAGGTCTTCTGTGCTTGGAGAGGTTTAAAATTCAACACAAGGTACACAGGGAGAATAAATACCTTGACAAGTTATTTATAATATATTGTAACAACAGATAGCTCAGGCTGATTTGTGAACATCTTCCTGCTGCTAACAGGCCTACCTAGCACACTGACCTTAGCCATAAGCACCACCTTCAGAGCCAAGAGACAACTGGACAAAGAGCATTCAGTTCAGCAGAGGAGTTCATGCAATGCAGGGACAATTCAAACAAACCAGGACTTCAAGCATTCCTTCCCTGGAAATCCAGAGCTTTAGCTCCAAAAATACACCTTTTGGTATTTAACACGCATGGGAATCCTTAGGAGTGGTAGGCACAGCAAGGCTGGCACTGAGACAGACCACGTAGAGACTGCCGGGGATGCACACACATCATACGCCTCGGGGGCTGATCGTGGAAGCCCTGAAGTGTCAAGTTATGTGAGCATTCATTTCTCCTGGACAGCAAAGGCAGCGGAGGACTTTCAAACACGCTGTGCTTTCAGGGTCAGCCTTGTGGGGAGTAATGCGTTTCAGACAAGGGAACAGCACAGGAATAAAAGACCAAGCAGCGTGACAGGGCAGGCACGTTCAGCTCCTACAGAAACATATGTTAAGCATGCTCAGCATCTCAAGATGACTTTCAAAGGCCTGCAAATAAGAAGTGTCACAGACAGCTTATTCTTTATAGTGCAGGCTGACTGCCCTCTCTGTCCTTCATCGTATTCTTTCTAGTCACAGAAACAAAGCCATAAAGGGATGAGAACTACAAAGACGCTTTAAAAACACAGTAAAAACTTAAAAGTAGGGGCTCAGAACCTCTGTGCTAGTGCAGATGTCATTCTCAAGTGGCAAACGTCCACTAAATTTACAATAGACATGAAAAGCATCGAAACCACTGACAACCTGAGCAGCAATCAGTTTGCATTCTCAGGAGGCACTCCTAAGCAATTACTCCTCGGTATCTGGTGGTTCCTCAAGAAACAAAGCCATTGTTTCTCGCTGTTAACAGCTCCCACTGATTTCTGTGCAAAACCAGCTGCATACCTGACTTAGCAACTGCCCGTGAAAAATGGTGTTCACCACCTTCAGGACCTGCTTGGTGAGCTTCCTCTGAGAGAAAGGGATGAGGATCCTGCGCTTCGTTCCTTCCGACTCCAGCTCCTGCTGAACTTTATCCAACAACTCGCATAGAAATTCCTGAGCGTCCTGCTGATCGTAGCCCCGAAACGCTGGGATCAGACTCCACACAGAGTGCAGCATGGCAAACGGGGACACAAGCGCCCACTTGCCAGACCACATCACTCTGAAGAGGGTGTGCAATTCGTGACAGAGGGAGATGTGCTTTGAACTTGGTTCCTTGGGTTGTATCAGTTCTAAACTCCTGCTTATCGAGGAGCCACCATTTAAGCCAGCTGGCAAGCTCTGCGTGCCATATGATCCCACTTTGTCAGTCTTCCCTGACTCATTAGCAGCGGCTCCATTTGCCAATTTGCCAGGCATCCTAGACTTCCCATTCACAGTTTTGGCTAAGAGTTCTTCTGTTTCACAGAGATCAAGCGTCAAAAAACATTCTCGAAATTTCTGGAGGTGACTTAGCACTTGCAGAATGGAATTCATGTAACACGTGTTTCCCAGGTTCCTTAGACCCGTCACCCCGGGAGTCATCAGAGGCTTACGCCGGATGGAATAAAACTGATTGAATCTGCTGCTCTGCATCTGCCTTGAGGTAGGGGAAGCGGTCGCCACCTCCCTGAATTTCCTTGGAATCAAGTTCTCTCTGTGCACGTGGGACAACAGCCTCGCACTCTTCCTTGGAGGAGTGTTTGCCAGCTCCTCCAGAAGCTGCCTCTTCATCTCCTGCCGCCGCTGCCTCGCTGCCTCCTTCTTCCTCTCCAACTCCTCCATTTGTTTCTTCTGTTGTAATTTTTGCTGGCCTCTGGAGCTCTTATCAAACCAGGTCCGCAGCGCCTTTGTAAGCAAGGACTGGCGCCTGTGCCAGAGAGCTGTAAGCATCTGAGACTGTCCCTGAAGGGTCCTTTGATGGTTGCACATGTCCTCTCCCAAAGCCATGGATCGCAAAGTCCTGCCACTTCTCGTCGACGGATCATGTTTTTGACTTTTAATCGCTGACAGAGAACTTCTTAGCAGTTTCAGATCACCCTCGGGGTTATCATTCAAGACGTAATCTTCACAAAGGTAACAAAACACGTACAGGTCATTAACTTCCATTGCCAATGGATGTCGGGTTTCTTCAAAGTGTTTAAGTGCATGCTCCTCGATGTACCTCCCACAGGCTACATGGGAGCATTTCAGACAAGCCCAGATAGATTCAGTTGTCTGGCAGTCCATGCAGTGCCACTTCTGCGGGTTCAGGATAGAATGGTCCTGGGCGAGTCGTAGCCGCCCAACATGTTTGCATCTATCCATCTCTTACAGAAGTCTTCGCTGCTTTGACCTTGGAAGGCAAAAAGAAAAAAAAAAATCTTAGACCCACTTCCATATTTAAAATGCTCTCTTTTTGTACCAGATGTAAAGACCTAAAAAATACCTAAAAAGACCTATAAAAATACAGATGTCGTGTCACATCGATTCCAATTGCAGTTTTCCTTCAACCGACTACATTATTTCTGTGCACAATATTTTTAAGAGCAGTTTTTAGTATCAGCAACAGAGATTGGATTGACAAGCTCTGCAGAACAAAACTGTCTATCCGTCTACTAAGGATGGCCCAGACATCTGCCAGTGTGCCCTACCCAACCCGAATGGCTCGCTTCCAGAGAGAAAAACATTAATTCAGTCCACACGTTTGATCTTTAGCTGCCCTCTTGAAATTGATACATACAAAATGAATTTGGAATTGGAATGCGTGTCATCAGGAACTAGATGGAGGTTAGCAACTTTTCAGAGAAGCCACAAAAATATCAGGTAATGGCCATAACCAGACGTGGTCTATATGCGATCTCAAGTCTGCAGGCTTTATGTTCTACCCTCAAATTCTCCGATCTCCCTCACCCTCCCAAATAGTTTTAACGTTTAAAAATCATCAGGGGGAAAAAAATGAAATGCGTAACATCTTGTTAGAGTAAACCTAATGAAACGTCTGCATGCGTACTTGTTTGCATGAACACGAGTCCGTGTGTTTTATAAAAGATATTCAGTTGTACAAGGAGAACAACTGAAGTGCCACTCCTCATGCCAGCAGTGGTGTCTTTTGTGCAGTCCTGATACAAGTGAAAGCCATCACGGCACTGAAACAGCACCCAGGCCCACCCACACGCACGCATTACTCACTGAGTCATGTCTAAACATTCTTTCCTTCACGACACGACGTCCAGAGCCTGGAACATCCTCATTTCATCCAAAGGAGCCTTGGTGGTTCTTTGAGAATTTAATTACTACTTAAGTCTTCATTGTAAGGCAGCGCAGCTTCAAAACCCTAGAGAGAAAATATTCTTGTGATGCACATAAACTAAGAAAGCAAACAAGGTTGCTTTTGAACGCAATTAGTCCCCTCAGTGCAAGAGCTACTGCGGAAAACACATTTATTCTACGGAACAGAATTACCTCAAAGTCAAAGCACGAATGCATTTAGGAACTCAAATACTTAGACGTTAAAAAAAAAAATCACAGGGAAGATGCACTTGGAATTTCATTTTCCTGCTTTCATTTCTGATAATCTGTAAGTCTGCTGATCACACGTAGCCTCTTCATCCTAAGTCTTTTGTAGTGGTTGACCCAACATATGGCAGGGAAAAAATCCGAGCAAAAAAAAAAACGAGTAAAAACGTGCACCTCCTGGGATCACTTCAATTTTGGCTGCTTCGATAACTTGGTGAAAGGGGGGAGGAGATTAAAAAAAATCTGTCCTGAATTAAATTTCATTTCTAAATGATTTTTTGCAAACAACAAAAAAGAAGAAAAGAATAGTTGTCAAGTGTAAACTGCAACTAAATAGAGGAAAGAAAAAATAGGAAAAACCTGCATTTTGCCAAAGGCAAAAAAGACTAAAAAAAAATGTATCTGGTATAACAATCCAAGAAAGAATTAATTAATTTGCTCATATATATCTGGCTACAGTACTTCAACAGAATACAAAGTGATACAGGGGACGGTGATGACATGCACAAAGTGGTTACAGATGTCACAGACAGTGTCAGATCAAGTATTTAAAATAATTAGTTAAAAAATCACTTTACAAGGGACAGAGTTTAGCATAACAAAGGCAACAGCACACCTTCCGAAAGCTTTAGGATAAATATGGAACAACTGCCTCTGAATGGCATACAGAAAACCTTTCTGACCAGGCTAAGAAAACTTATTTTTAATGGTCCTAAAATGATGCAAATTTACCTCAATTGCTAACTCTTTCCACTGATATCACTGCTAAAGATGAAATCTGTTAAAGAAAAAAAAATAAATATATATATATAAAATAATATATATAAAATCAAAGCTTTTCTGTTCTTTAACTCTCCTCGTCTTCAGATTGAAGCTCAAGTGGCCACTTCAGAATTCATCTCAACACAGTGATTTTTTTTTTCAGTGTCTAAATAGCCCTTTCAGTTATCTGCAATAGTTAAAATCACTACACCTCGCACTTGGACGGTGTTCATTCACTCAGAAATCCCAGGACCTGGAGAGACTTTTGGAAATGCGACAGTAAACAAAGGACGGGTCCGGTCTCCTCCTTCCAAGTTGGAAGCGTCCCTGCTCACCTTTCTCTCGCCTTCCTCCCAGACCTCTTTTCCCCCTTCTTCTTCATTTTCCTGCTCAAGCCTTGCTAGAAATTCGTGGAATAATCCCGTCTAGCCTTGGTGAGACCAAGTGGCAGAGATTCCAGCTTGAAAGAGTATAGACACTATGGTAACATTGACAGCCTTCATTTACATAAAAGAATACTAATTATGTTGTATCATCAACATCTGTGATTCTGCTCACTGCCATATGCGACAGTGTTGGGAATTTAACCCTTGAGTCTCGCAGGCATATCCGATATTTGTTCCATCTAACAAAAAATGGGCCTTCTGGACGTTATTTCCTAGAGATGGATGAAGCAGCTGCCCAGCGCAGTCACTCACCAGCTCTGCAAGGTCTCGGGACACAATATTTTCCAAAGGGCGCTGGATTTATCCTCAATTTCCAAGCAAAAAAAAAAAAAAAAAAAAAGAAATAAGAAATAAGGCTGATATGTTGCTAGTTTCAGCTGGGTAACAGGCTACAAGGAAATCAATCACACACCAGATACAGCGCATTAAAGAATCATGTTTAACAATGAACTGGGCTGTCAGTATATAAATTACAAGCCTTTTGTCAACTGCTTTTGCTTTTCCTGTGTGGGCCAGCAAGATTTCCTGTTTGAAAAGAGGACAGATATTTTACCAACTTTGGTCGGTTAACAAGGCAGCTTTGTTACACCTTCGCTCAGTTATTCTCAGGACAAAAGCATCTTTGATGCTGCCTGCGATGTTCCCCACCTGTTTCTCTTTAGGTACCTACAAACACTTCCCTCGCAAATCTAAACCCTATTAAAAAAAAATCCCACATACGCTGGGCTGCTCTGTGAGTTAGACATAAACGCTGCTCGTTTAACCCAAACGACTCAAATTATGCATCTTTCCCACTTCCCCTCCCAAGGCTGTTGTCAGATAAGATCCCCTGCTTCTCCTCGCTGTGGTTTTAATGCCCGAGCTGTGCAGGGAGAGCAGCCTGCCCGAGCACCGCGCTGCTCACTGAGCCTCTGCCATGCTCCACATTTAAGATTTTCTCCTTCACGTTACGGATGCACATTAGACTCACGTTTTTTGACTCCTTCCATGAAAAAAATAATGAAAAGAGGCTCTCCGGCATTGTGCAACACGTACTGATGGCAGCTGGAGCGTCTGCAGGTTCAGCCTTGCCACCCCACACGCAACCTGATTACTAAATAAGTCAGGGGAAGACACATGCACACAATTAAGCCCAAAATTTGTTCCTCTGTTTTATGTAGGTAAACAAACAGCTTGCCACAACCTCCTAGAAAGGAAAAAAAACATCGCGCTAGCAGGAGAAATTAAAAAGCCCTGATTAAAGGGAAACACAGAGATGAGTCAGAACCTGTACACAGTCGCACAAGGCAGGGAGGGGGGAACCCTGCCAAGATTACAGAGTTGGAGCCATTTAAGATAAAGCAACAACCGATCCCAAGTTTCTGTGGTTGATGTGACAGTCTAGGATAAGCCATGAGCAGGCAGCGTAATAATGGTGAATTAACATCTTGCATTTTAAGGTCTTGGAAAGAAACTACGAGAACTCCTCTCTTGGCAATCACAATATAACATCATAGTAATAAAATGTATTTTTTTTTCTTGGTTTTACGATTTCTTCCATCAAGGTGGATCTCATTTGAAGAGATAGCTATATGGCTAGAGCCATCCCTTCCTGCCTGCCTGGACCTTTTCCAGGTAAGAGGTGGGGGCAGGAGGAACAATTTCATTGATTTCCACGGAGCAGTGGTACCCGAAGAGCGTGGAGCTGCATTACAACTAGCCAGCTCCTCTTGGACTACCAGGAACGTTCCAGAGACAATCTGAAAAATTCTCACCTTGCAAATAACTTAAACACATTTAAACACAAGCTCAGACCCTGCTTTCTTTACCTGTATGGCTCGTAAGCCTGGGAAAGCTTATTGCAAGATCCTGCAATGACTTCAAGAACCAAACGCAGCAGAAAATCTTAACACTAAGAGAGTGTTAAAATAAAACACATGACTTTGTTATATTCCTTTGTACCATTGTTACACGTTTGGAAACTGATTAAAGCCATCTGCGCAGATCTGTTGACATTTGCTACTTTCTTTTTCTAACTAAATGTCTGTGAAGTTAAAGAAAAAAAGTTTATGGATCAGGAAAGGCGCTGGATGCTTAGCCTTGGAAACTCGGTGCGCTTCCCATTTGTTCAAGGGTTGGCTCCAGAACAAATAAGAGCCCGGAATACCGGCACAAAAATCCTTCAGCTGCAATCTGGAAGTCATCTCTAAAAGACAGGTGGGAAGCTCAGACTGAATGATTCTTTCATTCATTTATCCCTCTCCCGGGAGTGGCAAGAGTGAAACACTGCAGCATTTCAGCGGTCCGCGGGGAATTGCTATCGCATTAAATAAAACACGCCTGCCTTTCTTGCAATTCTTGTTTTGTTTTAAAACACCGCAGGAAAAACATCCTAAGATATTCTGGGGTTCCATCAGAACTAGGTATCCTACACAAATACACGCCATTTCACCCCTGAAGTTTAAAAATCTTCGGTGCAAAAATCAAGAACCTTCCAGGCCCCCTGCCCCCAAACAATTTTCTCCAAACAACTTCAGAGAGGAACTTCTAGCCTGCTGCAAATACTCGAAAATGCAAATTAAGGAGTTATCAGAGAGAACATATAGCTAAAAATTGCATACAATTACTCAAAAACTTTATTCCTCTGATTATTTTAACCTACCCATTTGTGAGGAACCAATTATTCAACCAGATGTCTAATGAAAACATGTCATCTGAGCTGCTCGGGATTTGGGGAAAAAATCTCCCTGCTGAAGGCAGCCACGTTCCTCCACCAGCAAAAGCCCTCCACGTGCTCACAGCAAAACTCCTACCCCATGCTCAGTTCCCAAAGCCTGTGGGAGCCAAGAAATGGCACCTTGCACACCGAAACATTGTGCAATTGGTATTTCTTTAGAGAAAAGGAAGAGCTCCGTGGCCCCATCACCTGGGCAGGTCTTGTCTGTCCTTCTGAAGTTGGGCACGGTCCACAGCTACCAGCTCGGGCAGCACAGCAGAAAACACTCCACAAGCTCTCCCTCCACTTCTTCTCCCAAGAGCCATCCGCTTGGCAGAGTGAGAATGGGTTTGGGTTTCTCCCTTTACTCCTCCAGTCCAAGCCCTGCTGGTTTCAGGCTTTCAGATTGCGCCTCCGAAGATTAACGGCAGCCCTAGAGATTTTTTTTTTTCAATTATACTGAAAGCATGTTTTATTAAAAATTGTCAGCTTTATATCCTACAGTGGCTGGCTTCTCTCTATCCAAGATGACACACTATCGAGTTAGTTACAGGCAAATTAACCCAACTGACAAAAAAAAAAAAAAAAAAAAAAAAAAGAAGTAACGCTCGGAAAATTTACAGATGATTAGGTGTACGGGGTTTCTTTGAAAAGGCAAGCAAAGCAGTGAATTAAATAGCTACTGTGAATACATGAATAAACCACAACTTAAGAGACACGCAGACAAATAAGGGCTCTGACTAGCTGTGACAGGAGCCTTCAGCTGTGACAGCAAAAGCAGTCGCTGCTCTCACCTCCCTCCTGTCCTGGCTGCGATCACCACGAGCAGGATGGGCGCTCGCCCCGAGCTGCAAACCCCACGGATTTTATTTCTCTGGAGCATCAGCTGCAAGGGCAGCAGCTCAGCAATCTCCCAGAGCCCTGAAAGAGAACTCCTCTGTCCAAATCCCAAGTTTATGGAGTTCTGGAAGCTCTCACATCCCCGTCTGGGAGGTGGCTAGCGTCCCACACGTGCTGCCACGAGCCCGGAGGATTTTGTGCAAAAGACACCGCGTGCCCAGCACACGGCACCATGCATGCAGCCCTGCTCCAGTTCGAAGCTGCAACCACAAGGGAGCTCGAATAAAACAGGACTTCACTGCCAAATTCCATGGAAAGTTCTGCTTAGTCCTTTAAGTTAATTATAACTATGTCAATGTTAAACTGCTGCTGCGAGTGCACGCGTTGCTGCGGGCTCAAATCCAGAATCTGGGGATTCATCGCCTTGGGGAAGCTCAGCCATCCTCCCTAGGAAGTTCCTATAGTTTTAGGGGGATACCTGACCAGGATGACACCACTTGGTTCGCATTTCCATCAGCTGGTGGATGTGAGCGTCCCAAAACTTCCAAACCAGAGGCATTAAGGTCCCAGTCCCACAGCACACTGGATATTAAACCCATCCCACACCAGGCAGCAGCAGAACCCATCCATTCTGGACACATTTACCCCAAATTGAGCTCCCCAACAGACCACACCTGCAGAAAACGTAACATTCACAGGTTCTATCTAACCACCAAGCATCACAGAAATTGTTAAAGCTGCATTCAATCCAGTGCTCAGAGCTTCCCTGGGAAAGGAGCAGCGATGGGAAAACATTCTTTTTTTCCCCTAAAACGCTGGAATTTTGAGTACTCCAGGAAAAGTTTTAACGTCCCACAGGCTGTTTTAAACATGACTGCCATTCTAAAATCTACGGCCTCATATAAACTGAAATTTTTTGCAAACATGCTGATGAAGCCTGAACAGAAAGTACAAAGCCCCCCAGCCCCTGCTCCTAAAGCAAGGCAATGCCTGGAGTCTACAGGAACCTCCCCCTGCCTTTTTTGCTTGCTGTGCTTGCTGAGCTGCTTTGGACATCCTAGCCCAACCACCGCTTCTGCAGATAGAAACTTCCTTTACCAGAAAGGCTCGAACCAAAAAGTTAGAAAAACACCAAACTGCTTTTCTGGGGCTAGAAAAAATTTACAGCTAAACCAGAACGCACGCTGCCTGTGTCCTCGAAGAGCAATCGCTCCCATTTTACACAGGCCAACAAATAGTTTCAAATGTGCATGTGTCTTCTATCTACATTCCTTCCTGATGAAGATTCTCTTAAACTGGAGACAGCTCAGCATCCACTAGGGATATATCTGGCAGTTTATGGTTTGAAAATAATCACAAAAGGGCGAAGGCAAGGCGAGTTTCTTCAGCTCGCAAAGCGTTTTAATACAGCCCTCCTTAGAAACTCGCCAATTTGCACAGCTATTCAAATTCCCCAGCCATACGAGTTGAAGCTTGGAAGTTTTTAAAAATTAAAATATTTTAAGGATGAATATTTAAGTGGAAATATTAAAAAGATGAAAAATGAATATTCTTATTAAGCCAAACCCACGCCGTTTCTTGTCCAAGTACAAGAGATGAATAAAAAGAATGATCACCTTTTGAACCTAGATTTAAGATCGTAATTTATTCTTTGGGGTCACCTTAAAACGAACAGGAAAAAAAGGATCCAGGTCCTACAGCTCTCTGAAACTATGGGAACTTGCTACAGAATGGCTGCGGATGTTAAAAAGCATTATTAAAATGCTGTATACTTCTTAGTTCATGGTGTTCTGGAAGTTAATGTTTCTTCATTTATTGCAACACATTAAACCCCCCCCCTCCCTTTTCTTTCCATAGGCTCCTGAGGTTTTATTTTTGGTTTGGCTTTTTGAAGTGTTAATAAGCTGGGAAACACGATACAGATACACTGTATAAAAGAGGCACTCTGCATTAAAACAATTCACGATGTTTCCTTTAGTCCTAGTGAAACAGTCAAAAAGGGAAAGAGTCAGTGCAGCCCTTCCACTGGTAGTTACATCTGTATAAGCCTGAAGCAATTACAGCAAATACATACAATTTGAATTATCAGAATAAAACACGAAAAAAATGTTTTGCATTAGAACAGTCTGCAAGGAGATGCTAACTGCCCAATATAAAATAATAATTTCACTTTATGAGTCAAGCAAGCAGCTTTATAGAATCCATGAATTCACAATGAATTCTATTTCCATAATTGTGACAACAGCAGAGTGGCATGCCACGGGGTTTTAAAGTTTGGTACGTGTTTGCCCCTGAACATCACTCATGAAAAAAGCCCTCTCTCTCAGCCAGAGCAGACAATACCAGAGCTGTAATGGGCGTAAAGTCAGCGGTGCTGAAGCCAAGCGAACAGAGCTACACCCATTTTCACTATTTGGAAATCCAGGCGACAGTTTGTACTCCCCACCGGCCCCAAAGTGGCAGGATTCGTACCCAAAGCGATGCCTTTTTGTTTCCTTTCTCACTTACCACTGACCAATTCGGCAAGTATTCAAGTTTAGCGAGGCGGCTGGGATGGATGGAGTACGTGCTGACGTATTCCCGGGTCAGGACCTGTGCACAAGTGAACAAGGCAGATTAAGAATAATTAACAAGGCACAAGTTAAACAAAACGAGCCATGTTAGATTTCAGCGTGGCCTAACAAAGCAGGAAGAGAGGAGATAAAGAGCCATTCTCTCGCGTCCCCACTTACCCTACCTTATCATTCCTTCTAATCACGGCCTGCTGTGATGCAGCCAAAAAGCTGATTTTTCATCAGAATGCAGACAGCATTTACTTCTTTTGACCATAATCTTTAAACACTGTTTTTCATATTCAGTATACACCGCGTTCATCACCAATTCCCACATAAACAAAGCATTCAGAGTTGAGGCTGACAGCAATAGTTCAGGCATCAGATATTAAAAACACTTCACAACCACCCTCGACCTTTTCGAGCGAGAATTCCACCCAATTCCCAGCCACCTTCACAACACCACCACCAAAATTAAATGCAATTCCCCACCGCCTGCAAAGAGCTCCTTTAGCAAGGTCAGAGCTTACGTTTTGACCTGGAGCGCCTTGCTCCGTCCCCCCGATCTTTTGCAAAAACTGCTAATTGCTTCCTGCCGTTGCAGCAAAACGCACGCGATTTTAACAACCCAAACCCAACCCAACCCCTTCCATCTCACAGGTACGAGGCGAAGTTTTATAGCTCCAGCACGTCAAGAGAATTCTCCTGGCACCGCTCGCACACAAAACCGATGGCTGCAGCAGAGATCAATTTAACAGCCCTCGTATTCAGAAGCAGGCTAACAGTCTCTTCGAGAATCTCTTTGTGATAGACACAAAGACGGATTATAGCAGGGAGTGAATACTTGGTAAGTTATGGGTAGTCCTCCGCTGCTCTTCCTCCCCCATTTCAATTCATATTCATCTTGGCAAAATCTTCGGCAGACTATTAACTAATCTAAAACAACATCGCAGCTGATACAACACATAAAGCAATCAGTCAAACGAACATGTCAGTGCCATCTACTGAAGCAATAAAGCACAAGACAACCCCAGCAGGCTGGGGCTTATTATCTCCCCAGCCATAATGAATAGGCAAATAGTATTAAATATCAGTACTGCAGCCCACGGGCGCGTTTCGCTGTGTTTTAAGCCCAAAAGGTGTCCTCGATGCGTCTGAAGAGCGGAGGTTAAAACAAGACAAAAATAACGAAGGGTTCCCACACCTCTCTCCATCATTTCCTCTGCCTCCACTCGCCAATCAACTACTATTAAGTCTTGGAAAACCCAGCGAGCGAAAGGGAACAGCAGCTCGAAAATTGGCTATGGATTTTAAGGAATGCTGTTCACTGGGAAGCGGAGTAAATCTTAGCGACCGATTGATCCAAAGGCAACGACTTGTGCTCGTTTTTCATTTGCCTAAGAAACAAATTAGGGCCGGGATGCTCACTAAGCACCAGCACCCACGTGCAGGGTGCAGGGCAGGGGAGGTGCTGCTGCCCCTCGCCTCCAGAAGCTGCCGACCTGACCCAGCCTCGACCCAAGGCCTCCTCCGTTTTCGTGTCAACAAAGAATCGGGGAGATTTGCACGGCCTCAGCCGACAAGCCTGGAAAAATCTATCCAGGCAGCGTGCCCCTTCCTAGGAGTGCAAAAGGAGATGGAGAGGCACCAACAAAATGAAGAAATAAATGGTTTTTCTCTCATTTTTCCGCACATCCAGCCCGCCAGCAGGCGCACAAGTTCTGAGCCTCTCTTTCCTGGTAGATACGGAAACGTTTCACTTTTTTCCCCCCTCCTCAAGGAATTATTCCTGATTTGCCATGTTATGAAGCTTGTTCTGGCTGCAATCCTCTCCTGGAAGTCGCAGGCAGCGTGTGAGGGGTGATGCCATTGTCCTCCCCGCAGCACGCCGAGCGAGCAGAACAGGGTAGGAAGCGGGAACCTGCTTTGGGAAATATCAGACTGTTAATCTTCCCTAAGAATTGAAGATCCGCCAAGGCCCAATTCGACAGCATCTGTTATTTTAATAAATTATCGTACTGAAAGGTCAGGGTTCGTCACATCAATTTGTCTTGAGATGAAACAACAAAAGGACAAGAGGAAAAGGAAAGCGGGAGAGGTGAGCTAGGTTCTGATGTCACAGTCCTACGTCCCAAAAAGCTGTTCCTAAAATCCTCCCGTTTTATAACAAGCAGGAAATGATTTTTCTTATTCAAGGATTCATTCATTTCTAGCATCCAAAATGACAGGTCTGGGAGCCACGCTACCAAACCCCCCTGAAAAGTTGAGAGAAAGCGCGGAGCAAAATTCAAGCAGAATTTTTCAGCCCATCTTCGCAAACCACTAGTTCATGTCACCTCTGCCACGACTATTCCTTTCTCCCAAAATAAAGTCATGATTGTGAGGAGGATCCTCATCACCGCTCCCATTCAGGTGAATTAACTATTCTTAGTTAAATAGATTTGCTTCCAGTCTTAGTCTGATGACAGATTAACTCGTGGCTGGTAGGATTACGGACTTACCTCTGGAACTAAATCACTTTTGGATCTGAGTTATAGCTATTAGTTCTTTAAAGCTTAGCTGAACAGCTTTTAGTACCTCCTTTGTATTTTGGAAAGAATGATTAAACATCATTAAACCCGAGCTAAGGGCTCTTTCTCACAACTCCAGCGAATAAACAGTTAGCTGATTCGACTATTTCTTTTGTGCTTTTTCTTTTAAAAGAACAGCAGAGCTCTACATGTTTTGTTTTTTGTTTTTTGTTTTTTTCCCCCAGAATAATTAATACTATTGTAAGTCTAGAATACTCGTCCCAAAAATTAAAACAGATTTTCCCTGTTTGTGCGTTTTTTGAGCTCAGAAAAAAAAACAACACAACTTTGTTCTCCTTAGGGAAAGAGCTATCCAGACCAACCTGCTCCTTTGTACTCAGCACGATGCTTTTGTTCCCTCCACGTTTACTCCTCTAGCTGCGGGAGCCACGGCCAATTCTACGGAGACCGGGAGCGAGGCACTCGCATACAGCAACAAGCTAATGACTCCTCTCTACCGAAGGAATCAAGCACGTAGTGAAGCAGGGCTTATTTTCATGTGAAATACTCCAAATGCGACAACTCAGATTTCCATGCCACCAGCAAACGGTTTCACTACACACCAACAACACAGGGCAGAAGAAACAACTGAGCCAACATCTAAACAGGGTTTTGCTTTCAGCTTCCTCGTCCTCCTGATGTTCCCTCCAGCAACATCTGTAAGGAAGGCAAGGAGCAGCCTCCCCAAACTTTTGTTTCCTGGCAGAGGGTGGAGGTATTTAGCCATCAGTCCCTTGGTTTAATTAGAACGGGAGCCAGCTTGGTTCAACGAGCTGCCTGAACTCATCGCTTTTGCCTTCTACACTTCCAGGTTAGGAGATTTGGATGGGACAGGGAGGAGAGAAAAAGTTTCCCCGAAGAACCAAGAAGAAATCAACCCTGTGACTACTACAGAAGGTCACTGGGTGAAAAAGCTGGAGGCATCGCTCCTCCAGGAGAGTAATGCCATAATTATATGGTCTCGTTGCACCCCGACGAGCTACTGATACCAGATCACCTTGGGCTCCCTGCCCCAACAGCCAAGCGCTGATCTACAACCCGACAGCTGACGGGGTTTTCTTTTTGTCGAACCGAAACTTGGCTTGTCTGTTGGTTAATTCATCATGAAGCACCCGTCTGGCTCACGCTAAAGCAGCCACGATCTCAGAGTTAGGACGTCTCATTTGTCACTGTTCATTACCAAGTAGAGCAAAAAAAAAACCAACCACAAAACAACCCAAAAACACAACCCTAAGCACCCAAAGGCAGAGAGTGCCACCCTGCTCTAGCAGCATATCTATAGACACAAAAACACAGCCCTGCAGTCTGCTTCAAACAATTCTTAGCCCTCTCCCTCCACCCACCAACTATTGCCAACTATAAAAAAACACAGCGAAGAGAAACGCAAATCCTAATTAGTCAAAAAAGCCATTAGCTCCTCATTTGACTGAGTTATACGGATCCGCACGCAGAGGGGAAAAAGGCGTTCATGACAAATTGCTTTTGCTGAAGTGCAATGTATGAAAAAATTATCTGTTCTGATAGACTACAGTTCAATATTTATGCAGATAATGCTCGAGCTAGAAGTCAGCCACAAATCTATGCAATTTTCTTAATACACGAGGCACTCGTTATTCAGCTGGAACACATTTAACATACGACGTAACGTGAAATTCTAAACTACCTAAAACGAGTTGGTAAAGTTGGATTCAGCACCAGGCAGGAGACAAGCCTGGTCCCATCACACCAAAAGAATGGAAGGGTTTAATCTAAAATACGGTTTTGCTATTTGAATAAGAGGAAAGCACATTTGTCATCAACTTATTGGAACGGAATCAAGCTCAGAGCCACTGATCCCTTGCAGGAAACTGGGGAACAAAGCAGGAGCAGCACAGAAACAGAAGCCAGCACCGACTGCCCTCCTTAAGATACTCTTTTAGTATTTCTAGCTAAAAGCTACTTATCGCTTCATCTGCATATCCACCTAGACAGGCTGCAAAGATCCCTCTTCCGTACCATTTTTATTGAAAGTTCAAAACCTTGAATTGTCTTCGGAGGCTTTTCATAGCATGAGAGAGAGACCGAATGTAATTATAGGACAGTATTTCTTAATCAAATCTAAGCCGCCCACTGAAAGCGAATGGGAAAATATGGTTGCAAGGCAATGCTTCTCAATCAAGTGGACGGATTTGCCTTTCAAAGCGAATAAGGGAACGTAGCTGTGGTCACCATTTCTTAATCAGCTCAGCTGATGTCCTATAGAAGGTCTCAATGGAGGAACACAGCTGTGGCCCATAACTCTTGACTTGATCTTCCATGGTTTGACTGAAAGGGCTGAAAAGGACATAAATGCACTAAAGCTTTTCTCCATTAAATTGGGTCTTTCAAAACCGCCGCTGGGTTCACCCGGAGGGAAAAAAGACAAAGTTTATTTTTCAGTACACTTGGTGAGGGGCTGAGCGTAAAAGTTTTTGTGATATATATACACTGCACACTGAGGTGTACCCTAATAGATCAAACTTGCTTTTAACAGCCGAGATGGAGCATGGTATTTAGTAACTCCAGTCTTCTGCAGGGATTCCTGTGTCTGAAGATGTGTTGTTTTTTTTTGGCTAAAGCACCCTTCTGCATTCCAGTTAGGAAAGGTACAAAACAGGAGATAAAAAATCTCCTTAGTCAGATTTTTTTTCAAGAGTACATTTCTCACGAATGACACGTTACAAAAGATACATTTCAAATGCACTCCCAGTACCTCTGGGCTGTCAGATCCACATATTTCAATTTTCTTCCTCATTTGAAAAGGCGGCTGAATTACCCAGCCAAACGTTCGTATGCAGCGGGGGGAGGAAAGAGCTGCTGCCTTTCGAATCCCTGCCTACGTTTTCTTCTGCTTTCTCAGTGAAGTTCTTAAAAGACAGAATTCTCAGTGAATTACACGATAACTACCCAATTAGGGCAAGCTAGCTAGCGAGCCTCCTTTAAAATCTCTTTTACACTCCAGCTGTGCCCCAACGAGTTTGCCATTTTCTCGGAGATTTCATCCCGATCTTTGTACCGTGTTGGAGGCGCAATAGTTAACGTAAGTTCATTACCATCATGCAACAGAAAGCTAATTAACACTTAGCACAAAGCAGCCAAGTTTACTTTGTTTCTACCTATCTGAAGGCCGCTCAAAGTAATAAAACACTTCTCAACACTGGAGCAAGAAGTCGAGGGGATATCCTGCAAAAACAGCCCGAAGTAGGGTAACAGAGAACATTCAGATTTGCATTTTCTGTGATATTCTGCGATATAAATTATTGCAGATATCCTGACTAGCTCTAGACCATCTAGGAATTACCTCCCTATGATGCTGGCAAAGGATGGTGTCACCACACCTGTTTTTATGTGCTCTCTCTCCCCTCACTCCCTCGTCAAGGTGTTTTGTTCCAGCGCCGTGCTAGAGCTGCCCTGGAGATCTGAAGCCCACGGCAGGACGAAGCCTGCGTGCTGGGGCTGTAATTCCACCCTTTGCAAGCTACGTACGACTCAACGGCCTCGCCCGAGCCCCCTTTGATCTCAACTCTAATAAAAAGAAAAGTGAAGAGCATTAGCCTTGGCACACTTAAAAATATGAGCAAGCAACCAAGATGTTCTCATCTAGAAATTAGATTTTACAAATCTATTGGCTTCTGGTAAAGAAATCTGTTGAATTGGCTTATTGCAGCTCACGCTGTCCCGAGCAGTAATTCATTCAGGGTTTCACACTGGTGAGGATCGTCGTCCAGTCCCTGACACTGGTGAGCACAGCGGGGACTTCTTTCTGTCCAGCATGCCGAAAGCAAGCAGCCTGTTCGCTGCGGTTAAGGGTTTGGGGAAGGTGAAGTGTTTCTCCACAGAGCAATTAACTCCAGGCTGCTGAGACGAGAATGTCTCTGAAGGTTTCATTCCCCACAGGGGAAAAAAAAAATAAATTAAAACAACAACCAAAAGTCTTGATGAAATATTCAAGACGAAAACCACAAAGGTTGTTGCAGTAAAAGTTTTGCACTTTGTGTCTCAACCACTAGAGAGGATTCTTGTACTGAATTTGCTCTCGGCGTTGAAGCATCAGGTGGACAGTCTTTCCCAGCACGTCAGAGAACACAGCTCAGAGCGAGCTGTTGCTGCAGAGCTAATAAATCTTCCTTTTCTCCCACTTGATCTGAATTACTGTACGAAGTTACAGGCAAAGTTTTCAAGCAAACGAGCTTCGTACCTCTCTGTTTCTAACAACTTTAGGAGAAAAACCTCAGTTTTGCTTTGACTCAGAGCTGAGGTCAGCTTCAGAAACCTTTTTACACTTCTGCAAATCAAAAACGGGTGTGAAAGAATTCACACGTACCTTGTAAGAGAGCAGCTGGATTTTGAAGCATTTCCACTTCCTAGTGTAAATCTAGCAGCTAACGTCTTCTACTGGCCGAGGACTGAGCTAAGTTTCGCTTTGTGAGTCCTAGCACAAGTCCTAAGAAATTTCAGGAGAGCGATAGCTAACAAGAGGGAGAAAAAAAGTTAAAATAAGGTCTTAAAATCTGTAGTCCTTACACTACTTTCAGCGCTGGGCAAAGTACTCCTTGCAGCTCACTCTTAGGTGCTGCGAACCAATGATTTGAAGGAAACTAGGAACCAGTAAGCGCAGTCAGCACTGAGGAAAACAAACTGGAAGGTCTGAGGTGGAGCAGAGGAGACACAAACAAGCAAACGAAAGCTCTGAGGAGCCTCAAGGACCCCCCTGGCTGCTCCTCGGAGCTCACCGGGCCACACAGCCAGCAGCCCAGGCGGCGTTTGGCTTCGCAAGCCACAGCACACGAGGCTCATTCACCTTTCCTCCATCCTCAGGGGCCTCCAGCACGTCTCGTCAGCTGCACAACCCAAACCTCCTTCAGCAGCAGCCTCCGGACACACGGCAGCTAAAATCAAGCTCCGATCTTAACTCGCTGGTGGCAATTCCTCCCTGCAAACCGTCGCGTGTGTGCGCCTATTGCTAAGCATTGTTCCTGAAGAAAACACAAAACAAAATTCTTCGTGACAAATCCGACTTGCGCAAGGCCCGAGGACTGTTCCAGAGCTGAGAAGCTGCCAATTTCCAACCACCCTTCTCACTTCGAACTCGCCCCTATTAATCGGAAAAGCGACGAGGGGCAGAACAAACCCGCGTTTGCAGCTCAACGCGTGGTGTACGAAAGCGCGCCGGGCTCGGGAATATCAAACCCCGCTCACAACTTCCAAATATTTGCACCTCTCCTGTTCTCAGAGCAATTAAAGCCACCACCAAATGCTTTTGTTTCCCCCAGCCATCCCCAACCCGTGCTCACCCCCCTCTAGCCCCCGTGGTCGCTTTGCCTCCGTTCCTCCAGGAGCCCCTCGGGGCTCGCAGCCCCCTTTCCCCCTCCACACACCCCCTTTTAGGGTCCAGCCTTCCCCCTTTTAATCCCATCACCCCTTTTTTTAATCCCATCCCTATTTTTTCGGCTCGGCCCAGGAGCGGCTGCCACTACCTGGGGTGCAGTCAGGGCTCCACGAGCGTCTCCTCCGTAAAAAAGAAGCAAATCCCGCAAGATTTGACACCAAAAAAAAGAGCTTGAAGGAGCGCTCCTTACAAATCCGAGCTCCGAAGGAATTTTTCGGCTCGTCCCAAAATAACGGGGTGCCCTCCTGGCGTCTCTCCCCCCACCCGAGGTGCAGCCGGGGATGTTCAACCTCGGGTGGGCTCATCCCGGGCACCCCACAGCTCCTCTACTTCGGGGGGGGCTCTGCAGCTGCCCCCCCGGCCCCAAATCACATGAAATGGCCCCAAATCGCGTGAAATAGCCCCAAACCATGATAAAATGGGGCTTTGGGAGCTGTGGGGTCACAGCGGGGGGGTCGCTCTTACCTCTGCTCTTTCTCCCTGTGGGGGGGCACGAGCAGGGTCTGATGGGGGAGGGGGGGGGCGCACAGAAAATCGCAGTTTTTCAGCCAAACACCCATTCTTGCCCATTTTCCCTGTTCCCCCCCAGCTCCTGGCTTCCCAAGGGACTCTCCAAGCCCCCCCCAGCCCCTTTTTTCTCCCCTCCGGGGGGGCTCCCCCTCGCAGACAAAGACGGCGGCGCTGCCCCCCTCAGCCCCCCCCCCAGCAGGTTGGGGGACCCCCCCCCAAAATATTCGGGTGTCCCCATGCGGGGGGGGGCACAGACACCCCCTCACCCCCTTCTCCACACATTTCCCCCCCCAGCTCCCCTCACAACACCCCCAGGACCCCCCCACGTAGCCCCCTCCATTTCAGGACCCCCCCCATTGGAAGGAGGAGGGGGGAGCAGGAGCTCCTCACAGCTGCCCCCCCTAAAAAAGACCCTCCCCAAAAAGCCCCCCCCACACGCCCCCTCCCCTCCAACACCCCCCCTCATAAGAAGGGGGGGGGCCACGAGCCCCCCTCACCCCCTTCCCCTCACAGCTCCCCCCCCACCCCAAAATCCCCCCCAAAACCCCCCAAAATGCCCCCCAACCCCCCCCACCCCCCTTTCAAGACCCCCCCATTACAAAGGGGGGGGGCTCAGGACCCCCTCACTCCCCCCCCACCCCTCCCCGGACCCGAACCAAGCCCCCCAGGGGGGAACCTTTCCCCCTTCCCCCCCCCCCTCAGAGGGGGGGGTCTCGCCCCCCCCCCCCTCTTTATTTACCGCCATCATCAGCACGCGCGAGCTGTCACCCAGCGCGAGACACCCCGACCGCCACCGGCCACGCCCCCTCCCCGCCCATTGGCCGCCCGCCCCGCCCGCCCCGCCCCGCCCCGCGCCACCATTGGTCGGCGCGCACGCCACACACCGCGCTCTGCCCCTCTCTCCCCCTCCCTTCCCTATTCACCACCGCCGCGTACGCCGCTTCCGTAAGAGCCTTAGCGCCGTGGGGAGGGCTAACGGCGAGGCCGGACGCTGTTTGCGTAGCCCGCGGGGTGTTGTGGCGGGGCTTACGCGGTTTGCGTAGCCGCTAGGGAGAGCCCTTCAATGGCTTACGGCGGCGTAGCGGGAGGGCAGCGTTAAGGGGCGGGGAGCGCCTAGGCCCGGCCCCGGGCGGTGACGTAGCGGGCTTTGTGAATCGCGGGCTGCAGTTTGGTTGAGGCGCGCGAGGGTAAATAAGGATGTGCCGCAGACAAAGGGGCTCTTAAAGGGGCAGCGCGGTGTGTGTGTGGGGAGGGTGATTGGGGTAATAACCCTGAGGTGATTGGGGGGGGACAAGGAGGTGTCCCCTGACGAGCTCCAGGGGTTGCCATGGCTCCTGAGGTGACGGGGGGGGGGCACAAGAGGGTGCCCCCCAGTGGGGTCCAGGGGCTGACAGGGTCCTGAGGTGATGGGGGGGCTCTGGGGGGTCTTCCCCCTCAGGGCCGGGGGGTGAGGCAGCACAGAAGGACCCCAGAAAGCACTATTGTCACCCAGAAAGCACTGTTGTCACACTAAAGCACTGTTGTCCCACACACTTGTCCCACAGACCCCGTTGTCCCACATGTTGTCCCAACAAGCCACGCTGGCCCTACCCTGAGGTCACCCAGAGGCCCCCAAAACGCACACTCTGTCCCCAAAGGAATGGTGACCTGGTTTATCAGGGACACCAGCACTGAAGCCAGGATAACAAACTGTCCCCAGCAGGAGATGGCCACACTTCGGTGTCACCCACAGGCACAACTCACTTTTTTTTGCAGCCTGCAGGTCACCCCAAGGGTCTGAGGGCAGCACCGAGCTGGGACAAGGCTGCAGGCGAGGGGGCATGGAGGTGGCCCTGAGGGTAGGAACCCGCAGGTCAGCGGTGTCACAGTGCCACCATTGTCCCAGGGAACGCCTGAGGCACGTCACAAGAAACTCGTGCAGCAGCTGCTGCAACAGGCTTTTGGCTGCAAGAACGCCTAACCCCTGCCAAGGCATGGCAACAGGAGGACGCTGCTCCTTCTTGTGTGCTAAGATCAGGATGACAGTCCAGAAAAAAATGAAACGCAATTAATTCCTTTGCACAAAGCATTCTCCCCAAACCCAGTCCAATCCCAGTTGGTGTTGAGGCAAAGCACTGCAATTTACGGCGACAGGTGGGAGCCTGCTGGCTTCTGCCGTGGTACAAGGACGCTCCACGGCCTCCTCGTGAGCTCCTTCACCAGGCAGCCTTCCCACAAGTTCCACTTCCTCAGAGCTTTTGTCATCCTTCCTCAACACCTTCCCTTTCTGAGCAGTGCCCGCTCTGCTTTGAGCCGTACCTGCGAAGAAATCCACAGTCACGCACTTCTGAGCAACGGCTCTCCGCTGGAACGAGCCCTTATTCTGTAATGCCTGCTAAGAATTAAAACTGAAGATTAATGAGGCCTTTATGTCCTCGCTCCCTTTGTAAAGCCTAGCGGGGTGCAGCTGCTATGGAAGTTCTTCCTCATAAAAAATGCCACAGCATGAAACAAAGCAAAACCCTACAGACCCCCAGTGCAGCACTGCGGCTTGGGCTCTGCCTCTACCGCTGGAGCGTCAGTGACCCCGGGAACATCACTGAGCTTTCCCCCTCCTGGCAAAGCAGAGGCTGTGTGGACGCAAGGGTGAGACCCACATCCCCAGGACCCCCGATCCCCTCCAGGTCAGGCTTCAGTTGACTCAAAGCAACAGCACTGGCCGTGATTTTGAGAGGTGCAGAAGCAGAAAAAAAAAAAAAAGGATCCACGAGGCTACGGGAATAGAGCTTGGCAGCCTCTCCCTCCAGATTTTACATTCACTGAGAAAACACTGGGGAGCAGCAGGAAAACAACCTTCCAGACCATGCCTTGACAGGCAAAATTAGGGTGGTTTTCAATTACACTGGCTCAATCCATTAATGTAACACAATTGAAAGCCCCCTGAAGACTTGTTAAGATGCAGACTAGCGTGTTCGAAGCCACGTTAACCTGCCATATTGATGCAGGGGGGGCAGAACGAGGAGGATTACTGCAGCTAATAAGATTGGGGGGGGGAAAAACACAGTTATTTTGTCCGTCGAGAAAGTAAAAAGCCCCAGAGTAAAGGCAGCCCCTCGTGTGGGGCAGCTGATCCCCTTGTTTACAGCATGCAGCTCCAGCAATGGGTGTTTTTGCTAAGCCATAACGGGCTAAATCCTCGCCGTCCTCACACGCGTGGAAACCTGCTGACGTCAATGGCTGTAATGGTGTAATTGAAGGCAGAATGTAGCTCAAGGGGTCCGGTTTTATTACCCTAGGAACAGTACAATGTATTAATAAGAGCAGAAGTCCCCAGAGATTCCAGCACACGTTTTATATTTTTAAGACCATCTTTTGGGAATTAGGAAAGCATTAGCAACGTTCAGCGTGACTAATCCAGTCATTAAAAGGAATTTTTTTTTTTAACCTTAAGATTTAAAAAGGGACAGAGGACTGAAATAACTATCAGTAAAAAAAAAATAAATAAAATAAATAATACCATTTTGTTTTCCCAGCCACACTTAGCTACATGGAACGATGTAGGGCAGGGCAGGTTCTGTAACCATCCCTTGAAAATTAATAAATTAACAGTCCCGCTGAAGTTGGCGCACAAGTCAGGAACCTGAGCAAACACTCAGAACATTCAGCACCTTGGAATTTCTCAGGTGCTGATGGTGCTTTGTGCCATTTATTCCGGCTTATCAGCCAGATCTTTCTGAACCCAGGGCTGATTAAATTTATTAAACGCCTACAGCACTCTAAGAGTTAATTAGGTTTACAGGTATAAGCGATAATCAAAAAGAAGCCATTTCTAAATAATTAGTTCTCCACCAGCCAGCAAATCAAGTAACAAAACAGCTTCTTTATTGCCTACTGCTTCAGAAGGGAAAAATCTATTTAGGACAAATCTGTTTCCGTTTTACTTGCTCTTCAGGCCCACGTATTGGCAAGAAACCAACAAATATTTTTTTGAGCGAAAGATGCCCGCTGCTTCTTCACCAGGAACCTCCTGTCCCCCTTCTAACACCCCCTTGTACCTTCCCTACACCTTCTCTTCCTACCCAGGACGTGGGCTGCAGAGTTGGAACCCCGCTAAGCACAGCCTTACCCAGGAACCACGAAGTTCAGCACAAAGGTTGGTTGCTGAATGAGGGTGTTTCTGCTGATTCTGGGACTGAGCAGGGGGGAGAGAAGGAAAAATTACCACTACAAGCCAGACAGATGCTGAATATGTAAAACCAGGGGGACAGATAGCTCAAAAGGGATCTAATTTCTCTGGTTTTCCTGCTGTAAAAATAAATCACCACTGAAAAATATTCAAGTGATATCGCGTAGTTAAGCCTCACAATAAATTTTTGGCTCTTATTCCCCAAATCCTTCCTTACTCCAGTAAATCTGCTGAAGTCACCAGGATTTCTCAAGTGAGAAATGGTGTGCAGGGACGGGACATTCATTACAGAGCTTTCAAACAATGAGATAAAGCAGTTGGTATTCTTCTTCAGTGCGTGAGAGGCTTCCTGCCAGACTTATTTATTTATTTAGCACCGGGCTTCATTGGTAGCATCGGAGAGGTGGAAGATTTTAATACTCCCATCAGATATAAAAGATGAAGGCGAGCTAAGAACATACCCGTAATAGGAAGGCAAGAATTCCTGTAGATTTTGCCACAGGGAAATTAGTTTGCTTCAGGGGTATAAAGCTCTCGAACCAAATCAAAGATAAAACTCTGCTAAAGAATAGTCTCCACGCAACGGAAAATTTCAAAAGCTGTAAATAAACAATACAAAGCAGCACAGCGCTTGCTGGGCAGACAGACTCCATCTCCTCGCAAAAATACAGCTTTTTATTTTGGTGAAAAAAGCATGACACTTTCATGTGGATATCTTAAGAAAATAGTAATAAAGAAAACATCCTCTCTCTCATGTAGCCGCTTGCATTCAAGGAAATTCTGCCCTTGCATGCATTTGGCTGGAATTTCTCCTTTCCCTCCCTCTGCGGACAATCTGTAATCCCCTGCATGAAACACGGTGCTGAGAACCATCGCAGCCACAGGCCTGAGCACAAACACTCCCCCCCAAAAATAGAAAGGCCAACAAGAAATACGCACAGCATTCAAAACCTTTGCCATGAAACGGGGCAAAGAGATTTAGAAGGAAAAAAAAAAAAACAAACAAAAAACCTTGGGTTGGCTCCAGTGCCGCTTTTTGGAGGGCCTCCTGATCCACATGGCAGGCAGGAAAGAGGATGCGGTCGCTCTGCACGGAGCCCCAGGGAGTCCTTTCATGTCCTTTCATCTGATTCCTGCTACAGGCACCTGCTGCTGCTTGCGGATCTTGTTGAACAGCTCCATGTACTGCACCACGGTGTCCGCCGGGCTGTAGATGCTGTCGTGCTTGGTGCCAAAGACAGACGGGACGCCAGGAGTGTGGTTCCCCATGAAGCTCTGCATGAACTCCATCAGCAGGTTCCAGCAGTCGTTGGCTATCACGCAGGGGCAGTACTCCACCTGCCAACACAAACCGCAGCCCTGAAGCGCACAGCAGGGGCAAAAACCATGCAGGAGACAGCACAAATTCCTCTCTGCCTCCCTACAGTGAGTTTTGAGACATATTTAGTCAAGGGTTTGAAGTCAGAGACCAGCTTCTCAGTGCTGTGGTTGCAGAGGGATACACACCAATTTCTTTTCCTCTGAGAAGAGAACATTTTGCAAATCCAAGCAGGATGGACAAACATAAACGAACAGGATACGCCAGGAACACGCAAACAATCCCTTCAAAAGGGAAGAAAAGGAAAGGAAAAATACACCCTGCAAGTTCATGGCTCTTACTAAATCCCCAGTGGTGGAAATCTTGGGACGTTGGTTCACATGTTGCATTAACTTCACCCCATCCAAAAGCAAACTTCCTTCCCACAAGCTGCTAAGCTGACAGCCCGTTTGGCTGTGACATCTCTCAGGTGTGCACTGCCAAAGCACTGGGATTTAAGGGCTTGCAGTCCCAGATCAGGGGTATGTCCTAATGCAAACCCTGAGAAGAAACTGCTAAACCAAAACAGAAGCAACCAGGCCAGCTGGCAAATCTGGTCCTGAACTCAAGTTTCGGGTAGAACAAGCTTCTGGTTAACCCCAGGTCAACAGCAGTGCTGGTGCCACTGCAACATCTGTGTTTATTCCAGCGGAGAAGAACCGAGCCATTTCTCAATCCCATCCCTGCTGGCTAGGAACACCTGCCTGGGTAGATGCACCGTGATTATTAATTATATGGCAGATAACAGCACTTGTGTGTTTAGAAAAACAGCAGCTCGGATTCTTTAAAGACCTTTACACATCTCATTCTCAGCCATCTCAAAGACTGCCAGGCACCAACGTACGCAGATGTCTGGGCTCTGACCTCCTCTGCTTTGCCCTTCCCCTGCCTGAGATGTTTTAAAGCCCAGCTGAGGCTTGTCCACAGCCTGTGAGCCTTTGACTCACACCTCCACTCAGCCAAACACCTCCTCGAATGCCTTCCTAGATCCTCCCGCGACCTGCAGCAGCTCCCTTTCGATTTCCAGGCTCGCTGCAGCCCAGCTCCCACCCGCCGGCAGCTGGCACGCTGCTCGGATGCTCTCGAGCCTCATCAGCAGCCCCAGCGCTGCACGGAGGGAGCGGAAGCCGTTTGATGACAGCCTCTGAGCCCTCGTAGCACCCCGCGGTGCAGCAATCCAGGTCAGCACCCCACGGGGCAGGACTGTTTCAATGCCGAGCTCGATGCTGAGTAGGGAGCAGAACCGAGAGCCCTGCTCGCCCCCAGGGCTGCTCGGCCCAGCCACTGGCTGTTTGGGATCGGGAAAGGAAGCCAAACCCAAATCAGCATGAAATGAGCAGCTGAAGAGGCTGCTTTCCCCGCCCCGGTGTGTTTATCAACCTGAAGTGCTCTGCCCGCATTGCGCGTCAGTTCTTTAAGCAGCGTTTTAGTTTGATGGCATCCCTTCAGGGTTGTGTTTATCGACACCTCAATGACAGGCTTTTCCGTAGGCACAGCTGAGCCCTAAAGTACCTGCCTGAATTAAACCTTGTTGTGAAGAGGAGATAAATGCTCTGCCTGCCACACACATGAACACATTGACTACAAACTAGGAGCACAACTGATGCACACAAGCAAGGGGGACTCAGAATTTCTAGCCAAGCCTCCAGCATGAGATTTCCCTACCCAGGAGCTGTATTTTGTACCCTTCAGAGAGGATTTCTTACCTCCACGGATATCCCACGGGCGCTGGGACCCATCGTAACCGTGCCCACCTTCACCAAGAAGTCACAGTACTGGTAGCGGGTGCCCCGGCTCTCTATCTTGTTCGCCTTGGCATTTTGGAAAAAACCTTTCAGCTTCACCATCAGGGTGTCGAAGTAGGTATCCGCGATGAGGCAGGGGCCGTTTTCAAAGAGGGCGAAGCAGCTGAGGGGGTATTCGGAGTTGTGCATCACGTACATCAGCTTGCCTGTCTGCCCTGAAATAAGAGCGACGGTGTTTGGGCTGTGAAACCAGCAGCCCCGTGCTTGTCTGGGGTTTAAAGCAAGAAACATCTGGTTTCCCTTTGTCCTCCTTGCTGCCTTAATTCCAAATGTGTCTTCACACACACTTTACATCATCCAGCGGCTCAATGAAAAGATTGTGTTGACTTTTTAAGATTCAAGTGGGAAAAAAACAACCTTCTGCAGCCACCCCTTGGCCAAGGGGAGCACAGCACAACTCAAAGACCAGCGGGTGACCTGGATCCCCAGAGGATGGGGGTTCAGCAAAGAGCACCCCCTGATCCCGAGCAGAGGGCTGGGCACCCAGAACTCAGCCCCACAGTAACCGAGGGCTGGGCCCTGGCTCACTCTGGAATGTGGGGAAAAAAAGGACATGCCTGGCTCGTACTGTGCTGTAAAAGTGGGAACTGATTCTCGTTTATCTACCCGGGTTAAAGAAACCTTTCCAGACGTGGCTGTGCAAGCTCAGGCTGCAGGGAAAGCAGCAAAAAGCCGCTCTCGTGGCTGCAAATGGATCTGGGTGCAGGCACGCTGCGAGAGGCTGCTGGGGCTCAGTGCTGACCTCTGCAGCCGCACAGCCACCGGAGAGACGCTCCCGAAGCGTTTTTAAAACTCGGGTGAAAACCCAAGCGTGCAGCAGGGACAGAGGGGGCACAACGGTCCCGAGGCGAGCAGGCCAAGCTTTCCTTGGAGCTGCCATTTCAGGGCCTGCCATGTCAAGAGGGAACATGGGGTCTTCTCAGCACAGCCCTGGACACAAGCGGGTCACATCACGCCTCCTGTTCCCCTACAGCTGCTCCCCACTGCCCTGGGAGCTCTGCCCCACATCCTGCAGCTCGAAGAAGAAGGGCACAGCCATGGGCAGATGCTGCCAGCATCCTCATCCTCCGCAGCACAAAAGGCAGCCAGCAGAACTACGCAGCTGGAAGCAGCACCTTAAGGAGCTTCGAGGAAAAACCGCACTGACAGCAACGAGACCTGGCTGGGGTGCAAACGTTCGAGCGGGGAGCCTGAGGACAGGGCTCACCACGCAGCGCAGCCACCCCTGGGAATGGAGGTGACGTGAAAGGGACAGAGCAGAGGTGAGAGGGCAGAGCAGCACCTTCAAACTGGCACACGGCACCCGCACGACCTGCAGGGATGTCCCAGCTCCCCGGGGAGACTGTCTGCGAGGGCGCACGGAACCGCAGCACGCATTTTCCATGGTAGAGAAAATCTCTTGCAGGCAGCGAGCGAGCCAGCTGCTCCTTCCCCACGAGAACTCAGCGTAACGAGTAAAACAATCGTGGCTGGCAGAAAAAGCTGCCGCTGCATCCAAAACCTGCAGCAGAGCTCCAGATGCAGCCAGGATTTCAGCAGCACACCGCGTGCGAGCTTCAAGGGAAGACCACGGAGCGCTGCGGGGAGAAGCGAAGCCTCCGGGGTGCCGCTGGATGCCCAGAAAAGCCCCCTGCCCTTTTGGGGTGACCCAGCTGGGGGCTCCCAGCCCCTCCCGGTGCCCCCCCCGTGCACCTTGGTTGCTCATGGTGGAGGCGGCGGTGTGGTAGGTCTCGCAGTCGACGCAGAAGGTGCCCTGCTTCTCGGCCCCCAGCAGCTCCAGCTTCCGCGTCAGCATCTCCACCGTCTGCTGCACGCTCTTGCCCTCGGCCACGGGCACCTGCGTCACGCTGGGTGCGTGGGGGGGGGATAAAAAAAGGCTTAGAGACCCCCGCAGCGTCTGGGTGGTGGGGACAAGGGTGGGCTAATAGGGGGCGGACACGGGTGGGAGCAAGGAGGGGACGCCCGTGGACTCACGGAGGGGACACGCGTGGGTGCAAGAGGGGCCGAGCATGGGGGCGGGGGGGACGCGGGTGGGCTCAAGGGGGAACATGGGTGGGCTCAAGGGGGTCATGCATGGCCTCAAGGGGGGGACAGGGGTGGGTTCAAGGGGGTGACACGCGTGGGCTCCCGGGGAACACACACACGGGGGGGCTCCCCCAGGCTGTGCTGGATGCGCAGCGCACCCCCAGCTCAGAAGCCCCCCCGCACCCCTCTCCACGACCCCCCCCCCGACACCTCCCCCGCGTGACGGCCCCACGGGGTCGGGAAGGAGCAGGGGGGAGGCTGGGGACCCCCCAGGACCCCCTCCCCTTACCAGGTGACCCCCATCCCTCCCGGTCCTCCACGGCGCAGGAGGAAGCGGCGGCGGCGGAAGGGGCCGGGCGCGGCGGAAGGGGCCGGGCGCGGAGCCGCTTGGAGAGGGCGGGGGGGGGACCTCGCGTGGGGCCGTCTCGCGTGGAGCACGCGGGGCTGAGGGGTCCGGGACCGATCTCAGCGGCAACACCGAAGCCCCCCGGAGCTTCCCCCACCATGCCCAAAGTGCGGCGGTCCCGGGGTTCGGCGGCCGGAGCCGATCGCGCGGTGCCGCTGCCCGAGCAGCTCCTGCAGGACGCGGCCCCCCGGGTACGGGCACGGCGCGGCCGGGCCGAGGAGGAGGAGGAGGATGAAGGCTGCCGAGGATACGTGGATGCCCGGCTCTCCCGGCGCATCCTGCAGCAGGCACGGCGGCAGCAGGAGGAGCTGGAGGCAGAGCACGGCCCCGGGGCGCCCGCAGCCCCCCGGCACAGGAGCAGGGCGCTGGGTGAGACCCCCCCCCACCTCCGTTCCCCCCTTTCTGTACCCCCCCGGGATCCGAGCTCGGGGATCTGGGCTCACAGCAAAGGGTTTGGTCCCCGCAGGTCCGGCGCTGAGCGGCTCTGGGTCCGAGGAGGAAGAGGAGGAGGAGGAGGATGAAGAGTGGCCCTCGCTGCAGCAGGCGGCGGCGCGGAGTGGGGAGGTGGTGGTGGACCCCGAGGATGAGAAGGCCATCGAGATGTTCATGAACAAGAACCCCCCACTGAGGTGGGACGGGGATGGAGGGGATGGGGATGGAGGAGCCAAGGGGACAGGGATCAAGGAGCTGGGGATGGAGGGGCCAAGGGAATGGGGATGGAGGAGCCGGGGATGGAGGGGTCAAGGGGACAGGGACTGAGGAGCCAAAGGGGATGGGGATGGAGGAGCCAACGGAAAGGGAATGGAGGAGCCAAGGGGATGGGGATGGCAGGGATGTGGATGGAGGAGCTGGGGATGGAGGGGACAAGGGGACAAGGACTGGGGAGCCAAAGGGGACGGGGATGGAGGGACCAAGGGAATGGGGATGGAGGGACCAAGGGGACGGGTATCAAGGAGCTGGGGATGGAGGGGCCAAGGGAATGGGGATGGCAAAGATGGGGATGGAGGGCTCACGGGGCTCCAGGCAGTGCCCGCTGTTCCCCAGCACCGTGCCCCCTGCCCATTCCCCCCCTGCTCTCGCCCCAGGCGCACGCTGGCCGACATCATCATGGAGAAGATCACGGAGAAGCAGACGGAGGTGGAGACGGCGCTCTCGGAGATATCGGGCTGCCCCATGCCCCAGCTCGACCCCCGCGTCCTGGAGGTCTACAAGGGCGTCAGAGAGGTAAAGGCCAAAAAGCTCTGCCCCGTGGCTGCCACACCAGCAGGCAGCATTGAGCAGGGACCCAGGACAGTCCGTTCCTAGTGGAGACGTGGAGGGAAGGGGTGGCTTTCTTATGCTCATAAGACAAATCCTACCAAGTCCCATGCCATGCTGTCAGTGCCTGTATGTCGCTGCCAAGGCTGCATCCATTTATTTTTTTTAAAGGTGCTGTCCAAGTACAGGAGTGGGAAACTCCCCAAGGCATTTAAAATCATTCCTGCCTTGTCCAACTGGGAGCAGATCCTCTACATTACAGATCCAGAGACGTGGACAGCAGCTGCCATGTACCAAGCCACCAGGTAAGATCGTCTCCGGGAGCTGCTGACCTTGGTTTTTTGCTTTGTAAGTGGAACAAGACATACAAAATACCAACCTGTGTCCTGCTCTTGCCTCCCTCCTCCTGTGGAGGGCAGGGAGTCACAGGGGATCCCAGTGTCCCATCTCAGATGTCCTATAAGACTTCCTGCAGTCACCTGCTCCCAGGACCTGGTTCCCGAGCCTCAGCTCACCCCTCGCTTTGTGCTTTGCGTTTCCCAGGATATTTTCATCCAACCTAAAAGAGAGGATGGCCCAGAGGTTCTACAACCTGGTGCTGTTGCCACGGGTCAGGGATGACATCGCCGAGTACAAGCGCCTCAACTTTCACCTCTACATGGCTTTGAAGAAGGCTCTGTTCAAGCCGGGAGCCTGGTTCAAAGGTAGGGACTCCCTGCAGGGTTGCACTTCGTATGAGGGAGCCTTTTGGTGTCTGCAGCAGCTGGGAAGCTCAGCAGGGCCCCGTGTTGCACACCACTGCCTTTACAGATTGCTCCTGTAGGGGCTCAGTGGGAAGGCAGAGGGTGGAGAAGACATCAGGGAGATGCAGGGAGCCCCCTTGGTGGGCAAGGTAGCTTCCAAACCCCCCCGGGGCACTGTAGGGTTACACAGATCCTGCCAGATACATGGGATCTGTGAGGCTGTGAGCCCATCTCAGGCCTGATCTCTGCCTTGTCCAGTAACCTGCGGGTGTTTGGAGCTGGGTGCATGGCAGAGAGATGCCACAGCCCCTGTAACAGCTGGTGGAGGAGTTGTTATTCTGTAGGGTCAGGTGTGCTGTGAGACAAGGGGCTGAACCTCGTGTCCAGCAGCTCCCCTTGCTGTGGTTAGGGCCGGCAGTGCCTCACTCTTCCCCCTCCGCAGGCATCCTCATCCCCCTGTGCGAGTCGGGGACCTGCACGCTGCGCGAGGCCATCATCATCGGCAGCATCCTCACCAAGTGCTCCATCCCCGTCCTGCACTCCAGGTAACGCAGCGGGGCCGGGCTGCTGGGGTGGGGAACGCTTCCCCTTTGGGGACAGCACCGCGGTGCCACGGCTCCATCCCTCAGCACCTCAGCCTTGGGGGGCTTTCCTCAGCTTTATCCGGGGTTGAGATTCAAGGGCTGCAGCGCCAGGTCTGTCCCTTTAGCATCTGGCTCGTGCTGTGCCCATCCTCACCCCTGTGCTTCTGCCCCCGCAGCGCGGCCATGCTGAAGCTCGCCGAGATGCAGTACAGCGGCGCCAACAGCATCTTCCTCCGGCTGCTCATCGACAAGAAATACGCACTGCCCTTCCGCGTGGTGGACGCCCTCGTCTTCCACTTCTTGGCCTTCCGCACCGACCAGCGGGTCCTGCCCGTGCTGTGGCACCAGTGCTTCCTGGCCTTCGCCCAGCGCTACAAGGAGGACCTGGCCTCGGAGCAGAAGGAGGCGTTGCTGGAGCTGCTCAAGTTCCACAGCCACCCGCAGATCTCGCCCGAGATCCGCAGGGAGCTGGTGAACTCCAAGACGCGGGACGTGGAGGGGCAGCCGCCCGCAGCCATGGAGTGAGCTGGGGGAAAAAAAAAAGCAGGGAACGGCCGCAGCCCGACCTGCTGGGAGCCCTCTGAGATGGAAGCCCCCCAGGAGGAGCGCAGGACCCTCCTTCCCCGGGATCCTGCTGCTCCAAACGCAGCCTGGGTGCTCCCCACGCTGCTCACCGCGGGGCAGGGCAGCCCCGTGCCACCAGCAGCCGGGAGGGCAGTTGGGTTTCTCCTCTCCTTGTAGCAGAAAATAAAGCCGAAGCCAGGTCCTTCAGTCCCAGGGTGGTTCTGCTCCCCCCCAGTTGCACCTCTCCTGGCTCCATCCTCCTGCCCTGTCCCCTCCCGGCCGTGCCTTGTCCCCAGCAGGTGGCAGAGCAAAGCCACCAGCCTCAGGCTCCTCGCAGAGCTGCAGATCTGAGCCTGCACTGCAGGAGCGCGGGGCTGCTGAGCAGTGCCTGCACCGCTGGGTAAAGGCTGGGGTTTGAGCGGCTCCCTCCTGCAGCGGGAAGGGTGGGGGCGCAGGGCTGAGCACCCCCAGACTGTTCCCAGAGCCTAAAAGTGCTCTAAGGAAGAAGAAAAAGAAAAAAAAAGCACTCCTGGTGGTGCTTGAGAGCTTCCTGAGCTCGGCTGTCACCAGGCAGAGGCAGGGGACAGCACCCAGTTACCCCTGTGCAGGGCCAGAGCAGCCCAGCAGAGCCCGGAGCAGAGGGGAAAACCTCCAGTAAGAGCCCTACAAGGTGTGTACCTCAGCCTTATCCCTGAAAGCAGCACCAAATCTGGCACAGCCCGGGGAAGAAAAACCCCTCCTGCTGTGCCCAGCTCAGCCCCCTGCCACCTTGGCTTCGCCCAGAGCTGGCACCGGCCCCGGTGACGCAGCGGTGGCAGCAGCAGAAGCCACGCGAAGAGGAGCAGCACGCAACACCCAGGCCGGCTGCACACCGCAGCACGTTTTCCTTGGCTTCCTGATTTTTATCTCCTTTAAAGAAGCCAGAAGCTGATGAGGGAGGGCGATACCCGGGCTCACCCCACGCACCCTCCCTGCTCGCTGCAGCGCAGCCCGAGCTGCTGCAGCACCGACCTGCAAGAGGGGAGGCTTCCAAGGTGCCCTCCAAGGCTGTGAAGTCGCTGCCTCCCCTCCAGCTGCTGCAAAACTGCTCGGTGCACGGGCATCGTGCCTGCAGGAAGGCTGTGGCGCTCTCCCACAGCATCTTGGCCACGTTCATCCAGCCCTGAGCCACCCTAGGGTGCTGCTCCGCATCCCTTGGCAGTGCAAAGCGTGGGGCAAGCACCGTGGCATCACCCCGGGCTCACTCGCCTCCACCTCCCTGCAAGGCTGGTGCTGACGGTGCCCTACCTGCCCCTTTCCCTTTCATCCTGCTCAGGAAACGCAGGGCTGGAGGCTTTCAGGGGCAGCCCCTGGGCTGGGGGATCCCCCCCCAAGCCCAATTTGGGGCAGAGGCACAGCTCGGCGGGGGGGCAGGTGGCAAAGGGAAAACCCTAGACACGGTCACTCTGGTTTAAAATACTTTATTGGAACATCATAGGATCCTCTGATTTTCCCAGCAGCGGGACTCTCGCGTGCGAACACCAAACCAGTTTACTCTTAAATTAAAAACTCATTTATATATAAAAAAAATTTCTTCTCGTACAGACAGGCTCTGCGCGCCCCCCGCCCGTCCTGCTAGCAGGAGTCAGTGGCAGATGGCTCCTCGCGCCGATTCGGGCTGGGGGGGGGGGGGGGGAAGAGCAGCAGCCCCATCTTTTTCCACCTGATAAGACTTTTGTTTCTAGCGGCACCATAAACGGAAGATTTCCACATCCTTCCCCACATCCCCCCCCAGGAGGACAGCAGCCACAGATCCACGTGGCCGGCGGTCACCGAGCAGCAGCGTCCTGCCTCCCATCCCTGCAGAGTCTCTCTGGCTTCTCCTAGTTAATACAATTCTACACTGTAATAGTTCTCTTAGAAAAGCAGCATTATTTTTTTCTTTTTTAAAACACTTTTTTTTTTTTTTATATATATATAAAAACTAACAGACAGGATCAACAACAACAACGAGACAAAAATGCAATCACTTCTCAAATCAAGTGCGCAGCGAATGTTCCACCCTGTGAGGACACAACGCGGACCCCCGTGAATGTATCTGTTGAAAACGGCCCCCCCTGAACGGCCCCCGAGATCCCTGCCTTGGAGGAGTGAAGATGCATTTCAGACTATAGCAGCACATTCATATGGATTTCGTAAAATCTAGTCTGACGTCTGAGCTTCCTAAAAACCACCCAGCTTCCAAAGTGAGAGAGTCTCCCAGTGCTCAGGGAGCGAAGGAAGGGGACGAAGGGATAAAGGCACTTTAAGAAGGAGAGGAGACCAGCACCCAGGCCCCACAGCAAGGGACAGCAGGTCTTATTCCCTCCCCCTTTTTTTTTTTTTTTTGAGCAGTTAACAATAAATTAAGCAGCCTCGGTGGGGCAGCAGAAAGCCAAGGTGATTTGCCAAGGTCTGCGTTTGGGCAGCGCCGTCCCCGCTCCGCACGTCGCGCCCAAACCTCACCCGAGGGGTCGCTCCCCAGGGACGAGGACTTGTGGTGTCCACGCGGAAAAGCAGCGCTTCCCCAAAGCAAGCCCCAAACCCGCAAATCCCAAATCTAATGGCAACAAGAATCAAAGCCACACGCACATCTCCAAGCAGAAGCAGCCACGCCAGCCCCCCAGGAGCCACAACGAACCCAGCACGAAGCGATCAGGACCCAGGGATCCACGAGCACCCTCCTCTCCTCCTGGATGCTTGTTCCTCGCGAGCCCAGCGGGCCGGCGGTGCCCCAGCCTGGGGAAGGAGGTGGGGGGCTACCAACATTTTGGTCACGTAGGCCCGGGTACGAGGCTGGCTGTGCACCATCGATGGCCCACGCGGGGGCTGGAAGTCATCAGGGTCAACGTACCCGAGGAGGGAGCAGGCAGCAGCACCCAGGCTGGGAGGAACAGGAGCTAGGGAACATTTTACAACTTCATCCTGGATCCTGCTCCCCTCCCCGCCTACTCCTGCTACCCCACCACCACGAGGAGGGTCGCTTCGCCCCTGCCTCCCGCAGAAGCCAGCGAGCGGAGTCCAAGCAGCGGTGAGCCCCGCCAGCCCCCGTGGCCATCGTCGGAGCCCCCCAAACGCCTTCCTCCTGCCCCCCTCCGGCGCTCGAGGAGGGGAGATGGGCGAGCGCGGAGCCAGCAAGCGGAGCAGATCCTGGGCGTGCTCTGGGTGGGGAGGAGGGATGCAGCCACATTTGGGTGTCCGGGGCCAGGTCCTGTTGTCACGGGGCTGGGCGGCTCTTGGGAAGGGGAGGCTGGTCACAGGTTGATGTCCGTGACGTCTGTGGGCGTGCTGGTGGGCTGGCTGGCCGGGTAGGCAGCAGTCTTGGCGGTGCTGTACTCCTGCTGGCTTTGGGAAGCTTGCTTCAGGCTCTCGGCTAAGGCTGCCTCGATCTGCTCCTGACAGGCTTTCAGGCAGTCCTGCGGGAGAGGGAATGGGAAGAGAGGCCTCAGTTCTCTGCTCTTCACAGGTGAGGGCCCTTAGGATAGCTCCGAGCAGCTGCTGGGCCATCTCCCTGCCCCCTGGAGCATCCAAGCACACAGCAGCAGTTTTTTTCCTCCAGCTATCTCCAGCTTGGCTACGCTTTATGCCCTGCCCAGGAGAAGCCCCACGCTCTGTTGCCTTCTCCCCCCTCGACCACGTTCTCATGGAGGAGACCCCGCTACCCACGAGGGTCCCGCAGAGCTCCAGCAGAGCTCCAGCACACGATTTCGGCTCTCCCCCTGGAGGAGCAGAGCCTGACATTGCTGGGCTGGCCGGGACCCACCTGATGACCCAATTCCCAGGTCCATACACAGGAAAAGGTGCGCACGGAGACCTCGGAGACCCTCCTGACCCCCCCAGGCCCTGCACGTGGGGTCTCTTGGAGCTCCCGCTGGGAGCCTCCTGACGCAGCCCCACACTCAGATCCCCGTGCAGCCAGACCTGACATCGATGCTATGTTACAGGAGCGATGCTGAGGCCACGCAGCTTCTCCCAGGGCTCTCCCCATCCTGCTCCTCCCTCGGGAGCCTCCTCAGGGAGCCCGGTGCCGGGGACCCACCAGCCCCACGAGCAGGAAGGCGCAGGGGACGGTGAGCAGCGGCGTTTCACTGCTTACAGCAAGGGCAAACCCCTTTCTTCTCCTCCAGAAGCTGTGACCAGCCGAGGAAACCCCTCTCCCTCGAAACCGGAGCGCTGTGACACCCTGAGGCACCCCCCCCCCCCAGCTCCCGGGGCACGAGGTGACATTTCGCACCTCCAGGCTGGCACCGAGCTGCCCGCCGCGGGGCCGCGCAGGCTGGCGGGATATTGTCACACATCGAAATCTCTTACCAGGAATCCACCGCCGGTTCTTAGAAACTGACAGAGGATGTGGCGAGCAAAAAATAGCAACGCCCACCTCCCCTTCCCCACTGCTGCTTCCAGTAAGCGCGGCCTCCGGCCCGCCCGCAGCCCGGCCGGCCCCCATCACGCTGTGTGGGGCAGGGGGGTTCAGGGGTCCCTGGGGGGTTTCACGGGAGCTGCCCCCACTTTATGGGTAGGGATGGAGGCTGAGGAGCATCTCAGGAGCCACAGCTGGGCTCTCTGTAGGTAATTTTGGCAGAGTTGTGTGGCTCAGCTGCGTGCAGCCCAGCTCCTTCACCTGCGAGCGAAGCCCAGGAGATGGCTGGGCTCAGCCCGACCCCGTAGGGCAGCCAAATTGTGGGGCTGCTCCAGCTCGGGGGCACATTGGGAAGCCAACGGGGCCTCATCCTGCTCTGCACGGGCAGCTCCGAGGCACAAGCGAAGCTCCAAAGCTGACGGGGAAACCGAGTCACAGCCCAGGGATGCTGCAAGGCCGGGAGCATCCCCGGGGAGCCAGGCAGGGGCTGCAGCACCCAGCCCCTGGCTGCAGGGCAGCAGAGCCATCCCCGGCCCTTTCGGCTCCCCTCGCTCCGTGGTGCTCTCCCTGCTTCCCACCTGTTCCCTGCAGCAGCCCTGCCCCGGAGCGGGTTTCAGCTCCTGCCCCATTCACCGCAGCAGCTTGCGAGCAGCTGGCTGCACTGATTGAGCCTTCAAAACAGGCTCCCGCAAACAAAAAAATTAAAAAAAAATAATAAAACAAAACAAAACCACACCAAGAAAGCAAGACGTCCTCCTGCCCCGTCCCTTGTGCCCACACAAAGCCCGGCTGCAGCCTCCCGCCCTCTCCCAAGCCGCGGCGCTGCCGTCAGGGGACTGAAACCAACCCGGCCCGGCCGAAGAAAAGGATCAAAAGGGGCCCTGGCAGAATAAAGGCTCCCGATTGCTTCGCTGCAGCAGGAGCAACCTGGACACGGGGAGCCCAAAGGGTCCCCCCTTCCTCATCCAAATCCCAGCAGAGGGGCAGGCGGGTGCCCCCCAGCACCCCCAGCGCAGCATCCCAAAAGGCTCCGTGCCCCCAGCCCCCTTTCTCACCCCGGGCTGGGCACCTGCAACCAGACACCGTGGAGGTGAGCAGATGCCGAGCCCGGCTTCTCCCCCTGCCCCATCCCACCCCGTCAACCCGATCCTGCCGACACCTGTCCGCACGGGGAACAGACGCTGCCCTTTGTGCTGCTCATCAAAGGCTCCCCAGCTCCGCACAGATGGCGTTGGGGGCCAGGAGCCGACCACAACCGTGGCCCTGACCAAGGGCACGGCGTTGGGAGATGCTCCCCAACCTCTCAGTGCTCTTTGAACCGCAGTCAGCAGCGCTACGGCCAGCTTATTTCGCCCTCCAGGAGGGAGCTGCAGAAATAGGAAGGGTTCCCAGCCCGGCGAACACTCACCACCTCCGTGCCGGTGATGCTGGCCAGCAGCTCGGTGACGGCCTCGCCGCTGAAGTCGTTGACCGAGAGCGTCAGCCCATGCACGGCCGCGCCGATGCTGCCCGTGGCAATCATGGAGGGCGGGTACATGACGAAAGTGTAGTCTGGAGGCAGGATGGGGACAAAAAGGAGCTGTTAGCAAGGTTGTGTGCGAGCTGCAGGTTCCTGGGAGGGTGATTTCCCTGCAAAACCAGCGGGGGCCAGGCAGCGGGGTGTCTCCAGGTGAGCGGGGAGAAATAGGATCGGAGCAATGGCAAACAGGTGGAGCATCGCAGCAGCGGGATTCCTGAAGCTATTTCTCTGGGCCTGTCTCACCAAAAGAGGTCCTGAAGATGACACTGATCTAAGGACTTCTAAGGGCTGATGGAGGCTCGTGCTGAACCCTGCCTTCACCCCGGGCACAGTGCTAACAGCCCCCAGGACCATTACCCTGCTTCCTCAGGGACAGAAAACACATCACCGAGCAGCAAAGTGCTCCGATCCCAATGCAGGTGGGCATCCAGCACCCCAGGGCACCCCCTGGGACCACTGCCCACCCCCCCAGTGGATGACCCCAGCAGGAGCAGGCACCCACCTGTGGCACACAGGGCAATGAAGGTCTGCGCGTGTTTCTTCACCAGCTCCATCTTGTCCTTAGGAAGCGGGAGGTGGTGGAGGATGTGAGCCAGGAAATCGTTCGCTATCACCGAGACCAGGTCCCACTTTAGCTTCTCCAGGACTAGAACCTCCCAGTCCTGCGGAGAGACAGAGAGCACGGCACTCAGCGGGGTGTGGAGAAGCTCCCATCTGAACCACGGGTGGATAAAGTCAGAGCTTGGGGAAGGGCAGTTAAAAAGCACAACACATCGGACAGGGAAGGGAAGAGGGAACAGCCCTGCTCTGCCACCATGGCACAATTCCAGCCCTGAGCTGTTGCACAGCCTGGAGCAAAGATCAGAAGAGGAAGCGCCAAGTCTTGCTTTCTTCTTCTTCCCCAGGTGCAGCCGGATCAGCCTCCTGCTCTGCGGGCACTCCTCCAGGCGCTCCCGTGCTCTGCAAGGCTGCTGCAGCAGCACACGCAATAAAAAGAGCAAGGGGCAGGAGGCACAGCGCTCCCCGCACCCACTGAGCCTCCCGCAGCTCTGGGTGCCCGTCCCAGCACCAACAAGGACGCACGGAGCAGCCCAGGGTGAGCGCGTGGCAGTCAGCACCCAGCGGGTCACAGAATCATTTCCCTTCCCACCCGTGCAGGAATATCTCTGGCAGCCCGCACCCACCCACCCTGAGCCTCTCCGACAGCCCCAACTCCCCCACGAGACGTGATGGAAGCCTCTGCATCCAATGCACTCGGCCTCCCACTTCTCTCTGCCCTCATCCTCTGGCTCAGCAGCAGCCCTGGGTCTGGCCAAAAGGCTCCAGAAACGGTGCAGAAGATGCTCCCGTGTCCCTCATCCCCGATCGCAGTGGGGAAGGACAGCCCTACAAGCCTGCAGGGGAAGGAAACGCCGCAGGAGCCAAGCATGGCTCTGGGTTTGGAAGGCCAGAGCTGAGCTGGGATTGGGATCAGGTGTCTCCGTTTCAGGGTGAGTCCCACCCCACACAGCCTCTTTTCTTTCCCAAGCGCTCTAAGATTACGAGGTCAGCGCTGCCCACAGGAGCACCAGAACAGATGGATTTGAAGAAGTGAGATTTTTTTTTTTTTTTCATAAAGGCCGATCTCCGCTTTCTTTTCTTTTTTTTTTTGTTTTTTTTTTTTTTTTTTAAAACCCACTCTTCCCCTTACACAACAATACCAGTTCTGGGTTGCTTAAATGAGCAGCGTTGCTCAACCTGCTCCGAGTCCCCCCGCTAGCCCAAACGCGCCGTTTGCCGCTTCGCAGCCCGTGCTTCTCCAACCAGAAAGCGGTGCCTCGCTGGAACACACTCACTGGTCTCCCATATGGATGGCCAGCCTGCCAGGCTTTCTGCATTTTTAAGCCAAATCCGCAGCACAAAAGCAAGAAGGAACCTAGCGATAAGCTCCAGAGCCTCAGGACCGCAGCACAAGGCTTTGAGGGTGCCTGGTTCAATGAGAGGATGGAAGTAGAGGGGGAGAGAGACCAGGCTTAATGGAAGAAGAAAAGAGAGCGCTGGCCATGGGTTAAACCACAGCCACACAGCCAGGTGACACCAGAACAGAGCTGTGAGAGATGGAGCATCGCATTGTCCCTGCTGTCACTCAGCTGGAAGCCACCAAGGGCCAGCAGCTTTGCTAGAAAAGCCAACTGCTTCCCTGAGCATCATCCTCCTGGGGAGCCAGGACACCAGCAGCACCTAAAGGGGATCCTGCCACGAGGGCGAGAGCTGAGCAGCCCCATCCCGACCTCTGCACCAGGGGGGAGCACGGCCCCCGTGCAGACCCAGGGCTGAGGTCACCAAAAGGAGCCGGAGATCGCGGCGCACGGAGCCAGCCCCCAGTGGATGAGGGGAGCCCAGCACCCCCCAGACCCTTGTTCCTTCTCCTCCCAGAGCCGTATGCCAGCTCCTGGCAGGGGCGCGTGGCATTCACGCTGGTGTGGCAGAAGGCACAGCCCTGCTGGGACACATTTCATGTCCAGGAGCAGATTCAGGGCGCAGATCAGCAGCGAGAGCTCACCTGGGGCACCGCGCTGGCTCCTGCCGCACTGGGGCTGCTCCAGCACACCATCTGCACAAAGCAGCTCTCTAACAGCTAATAAAAAGGTTTTCCAGCTTCTTGAAAACCTCGTTGGTACAAGGGGCCTGATCCCGAGGCTCAGCTGGCACTCAAGATGCTGGCCAAAGACGACAGGCGCCGAGGATTGTCACCGGCTCATGGGATTTAGGTAAAGGAAGCCACTCTCCAGCCAAAACCCCCTGCTCCTCACTCCTCTCCTGCTAGCCCTTGGGATTTCCCACTCTCGGAGCAGAATCTCTGAATCACTTCATCTGTGGAAGAGGCAAAACAAAAGGCTGCAAGAGATAGGCAAGCAGCTTTGCGACAGCAGCGTCGCTCCGCACAGCAAACATCCTTTTCCTGGCATTTTGTTTTGCACCTAATTGAATCAGCCTCTGCCTGGCTAATGAAAGAGAGGAAGAAAGTGGAAAAAGTTCCTTTGTTTCTCCGCTCCAACCTCCCCGTGGAAGGGCTGCAGGCTGCCAACGCTGCCCACCGAGCATCCCATCACCGGGACTGCGCCCAGCGCCTTCCTGCAAGAGCTCCCCAGGCTCAGCCAGCGCCTGTGGGGCTGGGAAGTGCCACTGCAGGCTTTGCACCCTTTATCTCTCCTGGCTGCATCCCCCAAAAGAAAAAAAAAAAAAAAAAAGAGAGAGAAGGAAGGAAAGCAGCCAGCATCGCCCATCACCTCCCCTGCTCTGACAAGAGCAGAGCCCAGCTCCTTCTGTGCAGCAGCCCTGCCTGCAGGAGAAAAGAAGCTGATTTTGCCACTCGAGTTGCGAAGCTGCCATTTCTCATTATCACTGCCTCGAGGAGCTGCCAGCAGAGCAGGAGCAGGCTGCGCTCTGATGTGCTCGCGGGCTGACTCAAAAGGAGGGTGGAAAGAGCTGTCGCTGTTGGCCACCCACCCTCCCCGCCAGCTACAGAAATGAGAAGCCACGAAAGTCCAGCTGCAGATAGGAAACGTGGGGCCAACGTTTGTTTCCGTCCCCCGGAGCACACCTCAGGGCTGGATGTTGAAGGTGAAGGTGCCAAATTCAGGTGCAGGAGCTGTCGCATCCACCCCACCCGTGCGACAAGCAGGAGGCAAACCACGAGCCTGCGCCCTGGAAGGTCGATGCTTATCACGAGTGAGCAACCCTTCCTACTCAGCTGTGACCCCTTTCTCCTGTTTTCACTCCTCATCATCTGCTGTCACTGCTGCTTCCTTCATTGTCCGCCCGCTGGCTTGGCCCTGCCTGGGGTCTTTGCTAGGAAACACCTGAAATTGGAAGAATTGACCTCAGATCAAAGGTTTCAGGGGGAAATCAACAGAGCAGGGGCAAACCAGGCAGATGCCCTCAAGCCAAGGATGAAGGTGACCCACAAGTGCTCTCCCCGACCCTGAAGCAGCTGAGCGCTGGCTTGCACAGGCCAGAAAAGTCTTTAAGAAATAAAAAAAAGCCAAGCAAGGTAGGTTAGATAACGCCCTCGACGGAAATCCAACTTCCTCCAAATGGACAAGTCCCTTGTTGCATCATTTCCTTCTCCCTAGAATAACTTCATCAAGATTTCTGCTTCAGATGTGTCCTTGCTAAACCGCTGAGCTGGTGCCAAGCATCCCTGCAAGAGAAGGAAGCAAACCTAGTGGGAAAGGGAGCCAGCTTCCTCCGAGGGCCCTGGGAGGACGGGAGGGAAGCCGAAATGGCACGGCTCCACGAGAAGAGGCCAGGATGCGCCATTGTCCGGACCCTGATGAAGAAGCTCCCCTTCCCCTCCCCACCCTCTTCCACCCCAAGGTTGTGAAAGAGAGACGACATCGCCACGATTAGCACAGAGGAGGAAAAGAGCAGCTCACCCTGGTTTTGTAATCAGGGCATTAACTCTTGGCAGGTCTCGGGGCGACGCCAAACCTCTCGCGGAGCCGCAGCCCTTGCCTCAGCTCCGTCTTTACAGAGAGCAAAGGGAAACCCGAGCAGGTTCTGCTCATCTAGGCAAAAGCAAGCCTGGTGAAGCCCCTTTTGTCCATCCCAAGTGCATTTTGATGCTGGAGCACCCTGCGGAGAGATCCAGGCTGGGTGCTCAGCTGTGCCGAGCGTCCCAGTATTTTAATGGGGGAAAGCACAAAAAAAAAAGAGCTGCGGTGCAGAGCCCTGCACAATCAGAAGGGAGCAGCAGGCAGCAGGCAGGGTTTTACTCCTCCATCTCCACCCCAACACCGGCTGGAGGAGGGAAGATGAATATTGTGGCCCTGCTTAGCCACAGCTTCCTGCTGACAAACCTCTGGGGGAAGGAGAAAAGGCTCCAAGGGGGGAGGCAGCGCTGCAAGCAGGGTGAAGGAAAACCTGCAGGCTGGTGCTTTCTGCGTGTCAGCACCTCCTCTGCCCACCTGTTCTCCGGAGGGAGCCTGCTACAAACAAAGCTTAAATTTGACTGAAAGAAGCAAACCTTCACCAAAAAGAAATCGAAGAGGAAGGCACGTCTGGGATCCGTGGCAGCCGTGCACAAGGTGCCCACCAAGTCCAGCTCCTTGTGGCCCACGATCCGTGCTGCAGAAATGGCTAAAAGCTCTGTGCTGATGTCCCTTAACCTGCAGGGCTGATGGCAGCAGGACTGCCCTCAAGGTCAGAGAGGAAGACAGAGGTGAAGCACACGAGCAAGTCATTACCCCAGGACCACGAGGAACCTTTCTGTTCCAGGCTGGGATCGGCTTCACGTGATGAACCCAGTCCTGGGTACACTGATGGGTGAGAAGCTGCTCCCGAGGATGAAATGTCACTGACAGCTGGACAAAACCTTTGCTCACAGTTTTTGGGGCAGCCCCAGCAGCAAGGTGCTACGGCACCACCACAGCTCAGCATCTAGAGAAGCAACCAGCACCTGCATCTCCTCTGCGTCCCCATCCCTCACCGTTACTCACACGTGCTTTTTCCACGAGGGCTGCGTATGGCAGCAGCCACCCACAAAAACCTACAGGGAGAGGCATGGAGGTGAGGGGATTTTCCCCAACTTTCACCAGCACTTGGAAAAACCACGCTGAGAGCCGAGCTCCCGTTACCAGAACTGCCTTCATCTCACACCTGAAAGTTTTGTGGGCTCGCTCCCCACCCTGGGGACACGCTCAGAGCGCCTCACCCACCCCCAGCCCAGAAAAAAAAAACAAAAAACAGACATTTAATAAGGCGATGACTAACCCCGAGAAATTCTCATAGGCAAACCGTCTCCAGGGATGTTTGTCACTCGAGCCGAGGTGGCCGTTTCCTCCCGAGAGCTCAGAACCGACAGCACAGGAGGCCCCCGAGAAAAGGGGTTCTCCAGCGTCCTTCCCCCGCTGGCAACGCTGAGCTCAGAGGTTTGGATCTCTGCTTTGAGCAGCTCGTATCAGACAAAGAGCTCTGCCTTCAGAGCCCACGCAGCTGCCACCTAAGTGTCTGATGGGACGGGCAGAGCAGCCCTGCTTTAACTCGAAGCACGCTCCCAGCTTTTCCATCAGCCCTTCACCTGGCAGCATCGTCAGCCTGGAAGGCACAGCCCAGGTCCACCCGTTTTGCTGGAAGCTCCCCGCTTAACGCTTCCCCTCCTCCTGCTCTGCACTGTGCAGACACCTTTTTTCTCCCAGAGCTGCCACTCGAAAGCAAAGCAGCCCCAGGAGCAGGCTCAGCGTGGCAGCTCCGTGCTGCCAGCGAGCACTTCAGGCTCAGGGGACGCTCTCTGGAGCGTGGAGGTGACAGCGGAGGTGACAATCCTGCCCTGCACAGCTCTGCCCCGATGGGAAGGGCTCCACCAACAGACCCAAATCCACCGTGGCAAGGGGGTGAGGAGGTTGGTTGGGGAACAAGGAGGAAGGTGGAGAAACAGGGGGAAAAAAAAAAAAAAAACAAGAGGAGGAGGAGCCCCAGGGGCAGGTATGGTGCCAAGCAGCAGCGTGCAGGAGATAAGGGCTGGGGAGGGGCTGGAGGGCTCTTTGAGATAGGGGGAGTGATTACCAGGAGCTGCTGAGGCGTGATGGAGTTGTCTGTGTAAATGCAGAGCTTCTCCACCGTCAGGGGCATGGTTTCTCGCAGCTTGGAAGCCAGCAGCATGCAGACCGCCCCCAGGAGCTGCAAGTGGTTTTTCCGCACAGGGACCGAGGACAGGTAGCGATCCACGTAGTTCATGGCCAAGGGGAAGACCTCTTCTTCGCATTTCTGCTCCTCGCACACCTGACAAAACCCGATCAAGCAAAACAAAACAAAAACAAACAAAAAAAAAAAAAGGAAGTTTTAATCAGCACCGGCCTCTCCAGACCCTGCCTGCACCGCCGCAGCTTCAAAGCTTCTGGTGGTGGTGGTGCTGCAGGGTTATCTGCAGGGCTCTGACAGCTCCACGGGGCTAAGGAGTAAGTCAGCTACAGGTGTGAAGCCTACGGCTGCAGCGAGGTTACGCCAGCAACAAATGCTGCACGGCTCCATTCATCTTCCTGCGGAAAGCAGAAGAGCTTGAGTGCAGTTACAAAGAGCCCACAGAGACTTTAACACCCCGATTCTTTTAGTTGCAACCCCTCCACCCCCTGCCTTTTCCACTGCTCTCAGGGATGCCCGCAGCCGGCTGCCCATTTTCTGCTCTGGGAGGACTCAGGACCTCAGGGAAAAGCAGCAATTCCAGCAGCCTCCAGCTGGAGCCCCACTGGTGCAGGATCCACAGCCACTCCTGGCAATTCCACCCTCAGGAGTCTCCAGGAGTCTTCCTCCTTCCCCCCCTGCCACGGCCATGAGCAGAACCCCAGAGCTCCGAATTTGAGCCCTCCGCTGCAATCTTGCAGCAACCCTGTGCCAATCCCAAAGTGTCACCCACTTTTTGACCGTCCTCACAGCTCCACAGCAACAGGCTCCAGAGCTGCATTTATCTAAGGAGCCTCCTCAGACAGAGGCTTGCAGCGACAGAACAATGCGAACAGGAAAAAGAAAAAAAAGAAGAAAAAAAAACTTTTTAAAAGCAAAGCGCTCTCTCGTTTCTTTTGACAGAAGCAGGCAGCTTCTTGCAAGGGTGGCTGCGGTGGTGAGCGGGCAGCCTGGATCCCAACGTCATTTATGTCTTGCTGTTTCTTTCTCTGCTGAGACCGCTCGCTCTGACCATCCCATAAAGAGGCCCGTGAGGTCTCCCCACTGAGCTGCATCCTGCAGAGAGCCTCGTTCATTTTAATTTAGGGAAGTAAAGGGTTGCAATGTTATTTTCTCCCTTCAACGAGGCACTCTCAGCCCCGTGCAGGGTGTGCAAGCCCCTGGGCTGCAGGCTGCAGAGGGGGAGGATTTGGGGCCAGGATTTTGGGGAGCAAGGAATGAATGGGGCCCAAGAGCAGCACGGCAGGATACTACCGGGGGGGAACTGGGGGCACACGCTGGGTTCTCGGGGGGGGTTTGCTCCCGCTGCATGGGGCCAGCGCTTCTCCCAGCTCAGCCACCACTCGCCCAGGCTCTGCCCCACCACAAACCGCCTTGCCCACCCGCCTCCCCCTTCCTCCCTCCGGGCACAGCCTCCTCCATGCCGGGGACCGCAGCTGCGGCTCGCACGGACCCCGGAGCCTTCCCCGTGTCCCGGGGGCAGCAGGAGGGAGCCGGGCGGGTGCACGGGGAGCGGCCGCTGCCTTCCCCGTTTGCCGCCAGCTGCCTCCCGGGGCGCACACGCTTTGCATGCATGGAGGGCGGGCGAGAAAAAGCAAAAAATAAAATAAAATAAATAAAATGGGGTGTCCGGGCAAGGAGCTGGAGGAGGAGGAGAGGAGCGGGAGGATTTGCGGCCGTACCTCCAGCATCCAAAACGCCAGCATTTTCCGCATGTACGGCTTGATCTCCTGCTGCACGCACTGGAAGTAGGAGACGCGGGGGCTGTAGCGCTCCTCCTGGCTCAGCAGGTTCTGCAGCACCCGCCGGTCCCCCAGCAGCTGCGGGTCCCGCCCGGCTCGGGGGGCTCGGGGCACGGCTTCCACGCACAGCAGCTCCATGGGCGCTGGGCGGGCAGCGCCGGCTCCGCTGCGGCGGCCGCGGGACGCGGGTGGCGCGCCGGGAGGCGGGGCCTCGGCGGGCCTGGGGGCGGGGCCGGAGGGCTCTCGGCCAATCGGAAGCGCCGCTGCCGCCGCGGCGCGCCGAAACCCGCCGGTGGACACGCCCCCAAGGGGCGGGGCTTGCGGCGCGCCGGCGGGCTGGCAGCACGTGGGGCGGCCGCGGGAGCCGCTGCCATGTTGGGGGGAGGCCGGCAGCGGTCGTGCACGGCCCCCCGGGGTGGTCGGGGGCTGGGAGTCGTGGGAGGCTGGGGGGTTGTGGAGGGGTCGGGGTCCCGCGGGGATGCAGGGGCCACGCCGAGCTGCCCCCGCGGCCGGGCAGGCTGCAAAGGAGCAGTCCCGGAGCCCCCCCCGGGAATGCTCCTCAACCCCGTCTTTGCAATTTCCTACAGTGCACTTTGAGCATTCAGTCCTAGTCCTTCTCTTTCCCTCCCTGTTCATTATTTCCCTTCCTTTTTTTTTTTTTCCTTTTCGTTTTTTCCCTCCTTTTTTGCTTATTCCCTCCCTTTTTGTTTATTCCCTCCTTTTTTGTTTATTCCCTCCCTTTTTGTTTATTCCCTCCCTTCTTGTTTATTCCCTCCCTTTTTGTTTTTTCCCTCCATTTTTGTGGCCAGAGCCCTTCAAAGCAAAAATAAAATAATCAGCTGTGTGCATACTCGGGGCCAGCCCGCGCTCAGCATGCTGTCTTCCAAAAGTTATCCCCATATTACCACTGGTGCAGCTCCATAGGAGATAGCAACGCCAGTGTCTGCAGAGATAAGGGCTTGTCAGGCTTTGCTGGTTTTTTGTTCTGTTTTCAGAACAATTCACAATGCTTTGGAAATACCTTTGCAAATTGTACCCCGAGCAAACAGTTCAGGAATTTTCAGGGAAACAAAAGCCTTCCAAGCAAGTTTGCACCGTGCCTCCTGCAGCCTAGGGTTTGCTCTGCAGTGGTACCTCGCTCTGCTTGCAGTTGACCCAGCAGTAATTGCTTTGTGGCATGGGAAGCTGAAGGCAACGGGATACAATTTTGGCCACATCGCTCCCTAATGTTTGTCACTGTCTACAAAAACTGAGATGTCTCGACTTCGCTGCTGCCAATTGAAAGTGCCAGGAAACTGCCTATAAAATGTACAACAGATTCTGTAGCTGGAATACCAAGGGAACGGACTGCCTTTGAGCTTGAAAATTAAAAGCTCCTCACTGAGTTGAGAGAATTCAGCTCAGGAGGTCCATTTCTATGAAACTTTCCCATACTGGCTGTGAAGGGAACGTGCCCAAAGGGGATGGCCTGCTCGTATAACCCTTTTCATGACCAGGATGGTGCTGCAATGTGTCATTGCTGCCACAGTTGCAACCAAATGATTAATTACAATCACAAATGTTGGAGGTGGGAAGCACATTCCTGAGCACCAGTGTATCTCACTCTGCTAGACCGCTTTATTCCCTGCCATTGCTGACTGCCTTTCCTTCTGGAACGAAGCACCTCGGTGGTACGCACTCCTGCAACACACCTCAGCGCCGTATAATTCAATTTTACAGGGCAGCACTGCTGGGCTGAAGGCATTCTGGCTGTACTGCGGAATGACAGATGGAAGAGGAGGGAAATAAGCCCAAATTCAACCCACAGCAGTAATCTCTATCTGTGATCCTGGGAAGATAGCTGCTTGTGCTCAGGAGGGAACAGAGCAATGGAATTCATAGAAATCAAGGATTTGGGGCTGTGGTGTCATATAAAGAGAACTCAGCTGGAACATCTCTGGCCAGTTCAGCTGGAGATATTCCTTAGCATACACACTTGCATGCATTTTTAGGATAAGGAACAAAGAACTAAAGGGCTTAGCAGCAGAGTGATCTGCCACAATAGCTACTCCCCCCAGCGAGTCACTTCTGTGTGCCATTTTGACACATTTAGTACTTTTTTTTTTTGCATTTTCAGTCATCTAAAAAGAGTCTCTTAATGAAGAACAAACAGACAAAGTTAATAAGTGTAAGTAAAACAAGACTCTGCTCTCTCTGCTCAGGATTTTATTTTTTTTAACGTTGAAAATGAGAAACATCTTTTTGATCAGAGGTTTAGAGGTTGCCAATGCTCCTCATGACAGTGAACACAGAGGTCCCGTACAGAACACACGCAATACATTTCACACGCTGGAATCCCATTTCTGCACTTGGACAGATGGCTTTCATTTTCTGCAAGGTATCCGATACATTGCAAGCCCTTAATGATGCTATCAGCGTTGATTTGTTGCGACGCAAGCCCTCAGAATACCACATAGCACGGCGAGATGGAACTGGAGGGAAGAAAGGAAGAGCGGGGAGACTCAGATCGATCCCATCCCTGCCTTAAAATGGGAACGAGGAATTTTTGTAGGTGCGATGAGATTCCCGAATCCCTCTCCCAGCTAAATTTCTTTTACCTTACGAATAAATCTCCTAGCGGTGTGGGCAAGAAATATTTCAAGAATCTATGGGAGAGATTTCTGTGGACCAGTCAGCTGGTTTTAATCCGGGACGACCCCCCTGCTCCACTCCCCCCCTCTTGCATTGTGAGCAGCATCCCCCAGTTGTGCAGGGGAAGAGAAGGGCCCCACGTCCCACATTTTTAGTAAAAATAGACAGCAGCTATTTTCTTTAGTCAGGCAAAGGGAAACCACAGCATTGGGTTCTTGGTCCTTCTGGTTTCTGGGCTGTGCCTTTTGAAATTGAAAGTTTCGGGCCCTTTCCCAGACTTCATGGTCTTTCTCCTGGTTCCCAGCGTCTGCGGGGCGGTTCTGACGCAGCCCCTAAGGCTGGAGCCGGGCTCGGTGGCAACCGTGTGGCCATCGGACACGGAGGGGGAGAATGAAGCCCGTTGCATAAGCCAAGTGTTCCTTCCAGATGATGACTTGGCAAAACTGATGCCTCCGCGAGCCACATTATCAGGCTAGAAAGGCAAATTACAGGCTGCAGGCGTCCTAAAAAGCCTATTGTGTGGGTGTGCGGAGGGAAAAGAGAAAATTCCAGGAAAACCAAATTTTGGTCACTGTTGTCCATAGATAGTCAGCTTCCTGGCTTTGGCAAGAGAGCCCAGCAATATGAAGCAAAGGAAATTCCTTCAGAGTAAAAATTAAAAAACTGATGGCCTCCAGACTTCCAGGATCTCGAACCAGCAATGTTATTCTTTGCTGAATCATAAAGGAGCCTCATTTTTCTGGTATGCTGGTGATGAACGAAGAAGGCTGACCAGCAGCTGGGGCTGTTAAAGGAGCGATGAGGATGGAAGCCCGATTCTGATGGGCAGCTGGTGCCACAACGTGGCCTCAGATCAAGGCTAAAGCAGGTTTTTTTTGGGGGATGGAAATTCAAACGGCCATTTCTGAAAGCTCTTCCCTGCAGAAAGCCTTCAGCGACCTGACTCTGCATCAGCAGCGGGCCCGGCCCCCCCGGGCTGTCCATGAACACGATATTTCTTTTCCCCACTGCTTTCTGCCTCGCGTTTCCCAGCTGCCTCCTTCTGATTTTGAGCTACCACGAGCTGTGCCACCTTCATCCTCGGGCACACCGCAACTACGGTGTCCTCGGGGGACATCAAAATGAAACTGCTTAACATACCGAAGGGCTTGAAAACCAAATCCAATGAGCGAATAACTATATCCTTTGCTATAGGAAATCCCCCGAATAAAATGAAAAGCAGGTACCATTTTGTACGCGTAAGAGGAAGAGCGAAGACAGCGTTTCACTTTTTCTGGTTGGTGGCTTTCAAAGCACTTCAAACACCCTCATCTGTGATATTTCCCACCCAGATTTCCCTACAGCAGCGAGATATTGCGAGCATTCCCAGGAAAAGAACGAGGGCTGTGGCACACGAGGGCTAGCAAATCGCGCCGTGACGGTTTGGCGTCACAGTCCCTGCTGCTTCAGCAGGAGCCAGCCCGGTCTACAGCCCATCATTTGTGCTTGATAACTGCTGATAAAATGGACCAGGAGCAGCGGGTCAGGCTGCGGGGTGCTCAGCTCCACCTGGCGACACGGCAGCGGGGTCAGAGCGCGGCAGGGACGCGGCACGTTGGCTGCTGCCCTGGTGCACACAGCTGGGAGCCCGCAGGCGCAGGGACCGAGGCATCTTCCCAGCTCCTTCAGCCCTTCCCTGGCTCAGCGGAGGATTTCCTGGTCTCGGTCCCGTGCTCAAACACAAGACAACCGTTTCCCCCCGTAGCTGGCTCCCTCTCCTTTCTCGTATCTTATTAATTCTTAACTTCAGAGCAGTGCTTTCACTGAATCGAAGGGAAGCGTGCTGGAGTACGAGTTTAACGTTGCAGGATTTGGCCCGCGGGACGTGTTTCCTAATATCTTTCCCATTACTGGCAACCACAGCATTCCCTTTCCTCTGACTTGGTCAGGCTTTTGAGTACAGCTAATTAGCTCGGAGTGATATCATCTGAACTCTGAATCTCGGCGGCGCTTCGATGCATCACCCAGTTAGGATGCACACCAGCCTTCCGAAGAAAGCCCGATGCTTCTAAGGTCAAAACACAACTTTCTGTCAATTTAAACCTCCTTTTTAGAGTGGCTTTTGCTACAGCTTGGACCAAATCTCTATTTAAACAGAAATAAAACTGTGCTTGTGGGTATTGTTTAGGTTTATGCCGTGTCCATCGCTTCTATACCTGCGCCTGCCTGTTGCTGGGATCTGTCTCAGTTTCATGACGTTATTTTCTTAACCAAGACCATTCAAGGTGAGAAGCACTTGAACCCGAACCCTTTGCTTAAGTGGCTTCCAGAACAGGACAAAAAAGGGACTGGAAGGAGTTGCAAACAGATGAAGAGACATGTTTATACCCAAGCACTACATCTTTTGGCAACTCATTTAGGAGAGCATTTCCAGAAGTGGCTCCGGAGCATCTCCCTTTGTGAGCAGCTGGGCTAGATTTGGCTCCAGGGGACCCGGGCCAGTTCGCCCCAGCTAGCTATTTAGGCCAGCAGAGCTTTAAATGCTGTTTCACCTGACTTTTTATGAAAAGCATCAGAACGGGTTGGTCTTCATCTGTCACTGCAGCAGCTGTTTTCTGCCTTAGTTCCCTTTTCCTAACGAAATCTAAAATTAAGTCGCATTTTCATTGACTCAAACTCGTACCATAGTAAGCCATCCCCAGGTGAATGTTTAGTTTTGCTCCCAAATCAGGCATTTCAGAAACCAGCCAAACTCAGCTGGTAAAGATAGAAAGAAAGAGCGCAGAAAAAAAAAAAAAAAAAAAAAAAGCAAAGCTGAAACCAATCAATTTCAGAAAGCAAGCTGGGCTTGGAAAGCCCCCAGTTGTGATATATTTAGTTCATTTCAGGGGATTATCTGTGGTAGCCAATTATGCAAATTGTTAAAAAATACTACCCTGAAATTTTACATATAAAATAGATCTTTTTTACAACACCCTTCCTTTGTCCATCCTTCCTGCCCTTTCCTGCCCTGCCCTGATCTTGTTGTCGGTGCCTCGCGTGCCCCATTCGGCAGATTAGATGCGTTTGGGTTTTTCTAAGAATTTTTGGTTGCATGATATTTTTCATTTGATGTGGCAAGCCCGGTGCCTAGCGCCTCTTTGCCAACGCAAACTGCCAGGCAGAAGCAGAGGCAGCTCAAAGCTTCTTAGCGCTGCGGGCAGAAGGGGAATTTGCCCCAGCAAAGAGAGGGGGCTGTGCTGGAAAAAGGGGCAGTCCTGGAGGGTGGAGGGATGAGGAGTGGGGACTGGTCCAGCTGGAGCAGAGCAGGGAGAAGGGAAAAGTCCTTGAAATCTGGGCTTGGGGCTGCTGCAGGGAGCTGGGGCTGCTGTGGGGTGTTTGAAGCACCCTGAGCCTGCAACCCAACCATTCCCTACGTGGTAGCACCCTGATGAGTTTTGTAGGACCCCGGCACAGCAGAGGCAGGGCAGCAGGGCTGGAGGCAGGCAGAGCTCAGGGGCAGTGCAGTGCAATGCACTGAGCAGCCTGGCAGGCAGGGTTTTAACCTTGGTTTGGCTGGGAGAAAAACAAGAACTGAGACTGGTGCACAAGAGCGGGGCAGGAGGGTGTACCCTGTTCCCTGTTAGAGGAGCAGAGAGGATCCCACGCAGGGAAGGTGGGCTCGCAGGGGGTCCCCCACTGCTGGTGCTGCACTGGAGACGTGGCTGTGCCCGCCTTGGGGCAGGGATATCAAATCAGCAGGTCTGAGCTAGAGCTGGTTCCCTGGAGGGAGGACAATGCCGTGTGGATGTGCCCACAAATGGTTTTGGGGGAAGAAAGGAAAGGATTGATGCCCCCTGACTTCCCCCGCTCGGGGTGCACCCTCCTGCCCAGCACCGCGGCTGCATCTGTGCGTGGCAGCCCCCTGCCCCCAAAAAAAGCCCCAAAGCCCCCCAGCTTTGCTGCCAACCTGCCTCACCACGCTGAGCCAAGGTGTGCAAAGGGTTCCTGTGTTCCCCACCCCGGCAGAAAGGCGCACGCTCATCCTTCCAGGTCCAGCTGCAGTCAAAGGAGGAAAATTTTGAGGACTTCACAAGGCACGGCGATTAATTTCGGGTAAAGGCAAACGTCCCCTCCCCGTGTTAATTAATGGAAATGAAACAATCCACGCAGCAGCAGCGTTCAGAAGCCAACCTGCAGCCTTGTAGGCAAGGCTCCTTCTCTGAGGGTCACACCGTGCTCCCTGAACACCCCTCCCAGAGGCACAGATGTCACCAAACTTCTTGTGACAGCCGGGTACCCCTGCACGGGGCGACAGCTCTAAAACCGAGACCCTAATACCCCTAATAACAGGCGGGTGCATTTCTCCCAGCGCTCCTGGTAGCTGTGCATTTATCTATGTATGCTCCCGCGCTCACAGCACCAATAATTACTGACATTAACAACACGCTAATGAGACACGCTCTGTGAGTGCATGCACATCACCGAGCAAGCAGCATTCCCGCTGCACTCGGGCAGATCCCTGGTGGAGGGATTCCAGCAGCAGTCCCGACACATTAACCATTTCTTCCAACACCAACCTGCTATTTTTGCTCTGAGCCCTGCAGCTCCTGCAGCTCCTGCCCTCTCCTAGCAGGGAAAAAAGATGGTTTTGCCTCCTGAGCTACCTAGGCTGAAATCTGTGGTGGTTTCTATGGCTGTGCTGGAAAAATTGGTATGGTGTCCTGTTCAGCTAGTCCTACAGCCACCTAACTAGCCGAAAATAAGTCAGCGGCTTGCAGCCATGTCCTCACAGCCCGTGTGAGCAGAGCTAGAGGCACTCTCGGGCCAGTCCAAGAGCCGGGGCAGAAGGGAATCGGATGTACCGCAGCACAGCACCAGCCCCAGGCTCCTACCAGGATCCTGCCTGCAGCAATTAAAAGATGCACTTCCTTCCCACCGCAAACTGACAAACAAATCGGTTCCTGCAATCAGGCATGAGCGCTTCTGAGGTTATTTCTGTAGCCCTCCGGCGTTATTTAGAAGGCGAGCTGGCAGAGCATGGCCCCAAAACGAGCGCTAACGCCTGGCCGGAGAGCTGCTGGGTGCTGGGCTGGAGCTCCCCAAGGAGCAGAGGAGCTGGAGGCAGCCTGGGCACGACAGCTCAGAGCTCTCCCCTGTGCCACCAGATCGCTCCAAGCACACCACCGGCCCCTTGTTCTGCTCAGACACCTTCCTGCGTGCTGGGTGTGGGGGACACAGCTCTCTTCCCCCGGGCGCTGATCCCCGTGGCACCCCTTTGCACGGATTTTCCCCTGCTCCGTGACAGAGGGCTGCAAACTCCTCTCTGGGTGATTTCCCAGAGCCCAGCAAACGAGGGGACCTCGCAGCTGCCCTTGGCTCCTCCTCACCTTTTGGTGGGCGAGACTCCCTGCCCCAGGGCTGCCGTGCCAGGCCTGCTCCAGGCTCAGAGCACCGATAAGTGCAGAAGCGCTGCCCGGCCCCATCCTCAGAGCCACCTCCTGGTTATCTGCACAGCTTGGGACAGGCAGCAAGGAGTGCGGGGCTTGCCAGGCCTACCAGGAACTGTCAGTACCATAAAAACGTCTCCTTCCTCGTGTACTTGAGCCAAAGCCCGCTGGAAGCAGCAGAAAGACGCTGGAGATGCTGGTTTGGGGCCGGGAGGTGTTGTAGGGCCGGGTAAGTGGCTGTCATGGGGCTGCAGGGGTGATGGAGAAGCGCCAGGGGATGGCACCCCTCCGGGAAGCAATGCTCCGCCTGCTAAAAACCTGGGAGAGAGTCCGAGGAGCACACGGCCTGCACAAACACATGAGGAACACGGGGACGAGGACACGTGGGTCGTCACAGCCCGGCGGGTGCAGCGGCGTGCGAGCTTTGCTGGTCCCTGACCCCGAACGGCCCTGCCTTTGTTCTGCAAGCGTGACTTCAGAACGGCCACCTCTGGAGTCTCTCATCTGGCTTCTCCTCCCTCGGTTTGGAGCAGCCTGCTCCCCGGCCAAGCTGAACTTGTTAACGTGACCCTAAGGAGAAGAAAAGGGGAGACACCTTGCTGCCACCCGGCACAGCAACGCAGGCAGGAGGGAAGCGAGCGGCTCGCGAGCTGCGAGCAGCAGGTGGGAGAAGCACGAGGAGAAGGGGGCGAAGAAAGGCAGATGAACAGCATCGCTCTGCTTCTCCTGAGACAAACGTGGCTCAGCTGGCAAGGGGACGGGAGGAAACGGCCCCGGCAGACCCAGCCAAGGAGCTTTCGTTTCCCAGGCTGGGTTCCGAGTGGCAGCGGGGTGGGAAGCAGCGACTCGCTTCTCCTCCCACCTGAGCTCCAGGGGTTTCTGGCATTCAGAACAGGCAAACGTCAAACTGGCACGAGACGGGGACTCCTCGGCAGAGACAGGAGCTGGGAAGATGCATGCACGCTAGGAGAGCCAGAAAGGGGAAGAAAAGGGAGGACAAGGAGAGAAAAATAAAAGCTAGATCAAGGGCTGAGTTTTCAAAGGCACTCAGCAGCCAGCGAGTCTTTTTGTTCTCAAAGGCACTGGTGGAAGAACAGGGTCTGGATTATTCTTGGAGACAGCTGAGCTTTATTAGAAACCTGCCCCCTCCCATCCCACATCTGAGCTGAAGATTTCACAGAGACGAGAGGCGTTTGATTTAAAGGTGTGATCCCGTGGCCATTGCTGCAGTGAGCAGCGCCGACTGTCTGAGCAGACGCTTGGAGAGAATCGCTGCCGCCCTTAAAAGCAGCCATCTGGGGATGTGTGCCAGCCCCAGAGCGCTCTGAAATCATTTGGCCAAGGCTTTCTGCAGGCTCCAGCCTCCCGGTTGCGTGTTGTGGTGGTCCAGTTACCTGCTGCTGTGGTCCAGTTTCGTGCTGGTGTTGCCCAGTTTGGCGGCTGACAGCCCTCGTGGTGCAGAATGGAAGGAGAAAGACACACGGCGCGGCCAAGCCGACCTTCCACCAGCGGTCTGAAAATTCAGGAGAAAGTCAGGCACAGCTCAGCAGCCGATCCCTGGGTGATGACTGATGGGTTCAGCTCCCATCCTGACCCCAGCGGGAGCGCAGTCAGCCTGCAGCTGCCTCTGAGAGTTCCCAAAAGAGCCCAGGGAACTGGATGAACTCTTAATTGCTACAGGGGAGGAAAGAACAGGAGGCCCTGGAGCAATGAAAGCAGTTGGAAGCGGTGGGAGATGACAGAGAGACCTCACTGCTACTTACATCTCTCGCATACCCTGTAATTCGAGGGCTTTGGCCAAGGGAACTGGAGCGGCTCCAGGTCCTTCGAGTCCCTTGGAGAAAACAGCTCCAAAAAAACCGAGAGGATTCACCTCCCTGATGCTGGGAGCAGCCGGGGTTGCTCCTTGGGGCACGAGGGAAGGGCAAGCATCTCACCAGCCCAGCAAGCACCCAAGCAGCAGGGAGGCGCCAGGAGCCCCCCCAGCCCCTGCTGCCACCGAGGCCGAAGGCTCCCCCCGAAATCCGTTGGCTTGCCCACTGAAGGGCCCCAGAGCATCACCTGCAATTTGGGACGGAGCCCCTTTCCTGTGGCCACTCTCTGGGGCAGAAGGGTCACGCACACGTCCGCGGTCACCACCCGGCTCCCCCCACAGCTGTGGGGTCACCCAGGGGAATCAGGGGATCCCCAGGAGGGCAGGCAGGGGTCGGTGGGCAGCTCCCCCCTGCCCACGCAGGGATCAGGCCGTGGGGCAGTGCAGAAAGCCCAGCTGAATACGGAAGGGCTTAAATTTGGAACAAAAACTGTGACCGGCTCCGGCGGAGCCAGGAGCAGATTCTACTCGAAGAAAAAAAAAAGAAAAAAAGACACCCTTTTTGCTGGCAAGTGTAGTGAAAGAAATGAGATCTGGGTCTTCTCAGCGAGCTGCTGGGTCTGGGAGTGCTTGAAAGGTTTCCTAGAGACAAGAGTGCAGCGCATGGAAATGTTTTCCATTTGCACCAGCACTCCTACCTCGTTCCTCTCAGCGCCACAACCTAAGCGTGACCTTTTGGGGCTTGACAGCTAACAACCAGTCCTGGCTCCTGCCACTTCCTTTGGAGCCCACAGTGCCAACTCCTGGCGATTCCTGAGCGAGATTACAAGCAAGAAAGGGCTCGGATACTCCCTGGATATGAGGACTAGCTTGTATTATAAAAAGAACGACAGGAGATGCTGAGCCACATGCTTCAGAGTCCACACCAGTAACAGCTCTAGCAAATTGTCCCTACTCCTTTTATAGGGGATCTTCTGTCTTGCTCTGAGTCATTTCTATTTTCTAGCATCTCAGTTTTCCCAGAGAGAACAGGGAGCATCATCCCTCTCACCGAGTCGATACGATCTCAAATGGAAATGTAATAAATGCTCACAGAAAGGAGAAAAATATTGGAAAAAGCTGGGAAGCGTCAGGGCTTTGGGGTTATTTTCCCAGCTCTTCCCTGCCTTGCTCGTTAGCGTGGATGGATCATTTAGTTCCTTCGTGCCTCAGTTTCCCTTTGGCCAAACGAGACAGCGGAGGGCCAGCACTGCCCGCTGGATTCAGAGGAGCTGCTGCCAGCTGCTCCAAAAGCACACGTGTCAAAGCAGAGCTCAGGCAAACGCATTTATTCTGCTTTTACCTGGCACGAAGCCTACTCCATTCATATTCAGGTGATTAATCATTAATGATGTTCATTCATTAACGGCGCTAAAGGCCTTCGAGATGGAAAAAAAAAAAATAGAAAATTCCCAGGCTGAAGATGCCACAGGACTGCGTCTTCAAAGCAGCTCCAGAACCATTTAAGCAAAGGGTTTAATTCTCCCTGAAAATGACATCGTGCGATGGGATGACTCGTATCAGGCTCTTGGAAAGGGACCTAGTAATTAACTTGGTGTAAATTAATCAGCTTCAGTCAGGATTTAGAGACTTTAATTGCCGAGCGCTAGCTTTTGTAGTGACAGCTCCCAGAAAGCCCTTTGAAGTGGCCTGCCTGCTCCAAGTGCTGCAAGCGCCCGGATTCGGGAACCAGCAGCTCTTATTTGCCTTACAATGGTACAAAAGCCCCCCTGCCCCCAGACCCCAGCCTTTCCGCACCCAGAGAGCTCAAGGAGACACTGAGGAGGTGCCAATCCGGCGAGATAAGGCAGAGAAAGGAGTCCCACGAGAAACTGGCTGCTGGAGGGGGGAGTGAGGACAATTTGGGGTCCGGTTTCCTGGGTGAAGCCCCGAAGCCCAGGCTGCTGCCCAAAGGAGCTGAGCTCCCCTTCCTGCTGCCAGTCTGCGTCCCTTCCTCGAGCCCAGCCGTTGTGCTGCCTGCTCTGCTCCCACGGGTGATTTCCGACAGATTTCCGACAGATCAGGGACGGGATCCCTGCTCCCAGGGAAGATTTCCAACAGATCAGGGACAGGATCCGGCTGCCTGCGGAGCGCCCTCACCATCGGTGCCCCCCCTAAGGGAGCAGGAGAACGTGAATGGGATAAGCCACGCAGGGATGGACTTTATCAGCTTCATCTCAGAGCCAGGAGGACTTCCCCCTTCCCTCCACCCAGAGAAAAGCTTCACTCATTTCACCATGCAAAGAAAATTACGGTGGCCAAACCATTTAACTCGATGTAAATTCGCCTACGGGTAAAACCGTGCTGGTGTAAAGCCCCTCGTGTCGGTGTGACCACATTTAAGGGCTTCTGCTGCTCGAAGGGTGCTGGCAGATAAAGGTCTCGGGACCTATTTATGACGAAGCAGGGAGCAGGGCTGCACCTTCTGAGCCCCAGCGGCAGGCAGAGCCGTGGAAGTGACAGCAGCGACAAAGGAAACGCTCGTTACTGCGCCAAACACAGAAACCAAGGCTGCTGCCATTAATTAAAAAAGGAAATCAGAGCTGGGTCACTGGAGCCTAAACACACAAGAAGGGGGGGGGGGGGAGAGAAAAAAAACAAGCTGAGGAAAAAAAAAATAATAATATTCTCAAGGCCCCAGGAAGATAAGTATCACGGGCTACACCCCAGCTGGCCCCAGGCACCCCGGTACGGGGCTACTGAAAGCGCAACTCCTCGCGGCAGGGTGGGGCCGTGGGGATGCGGGATGGGAACGGCTCTGAGAGGCCTCAGCAAAACAAGAGGCTTCAGAGGATGTTGTTCTGCAGCGAGGCTAGGAAGGGGGTTGATTTCCTACCTGAAAATAAATATACGTGCGTGGATTCTGCGCTTTCTGCCCGGTTATTCCCTTTTTCCTCCCTGCTCACCTCGTGCTGTCCTTCGCGGGGTGGAAGAGGCAGGCTTTGGCTGCGATGGCAGAAAAGGGGAATTTTTCCTGAGGTTGCTGGACATAAACACCCCCTGTGGTCCTGTCTGTCTGTCTGTCCAGGCAGCCCAGGCTCACCGCACTGGGTCTCCCTGCACTGCGGCACGGACCGGAGCTGGGCAGGGAACATTTTTCCCATCCCACAAAAATCTTCCTGTCCCGCAGCAGGATGAACCCGAGCCCTCGCCAAGCTTCTGGTCTTGTTTTCTAAAGAAACAGGCCGTATGCAATCCCGCTGTGCGCGTTTATCCTTCCTTTCCCATAAATTCTTAATCCAGCCGAGTCGGACAGAGGTGGCCCAGTGAAGGTACCAACGTGGCTACGTTGCCACAAGCTCCACACAAGCAGGCAGCTCAGGAGAAACGAGACCCAAAACATGCTTCTGGCAAGAAAAAGCACTCCAGAAAAAGCTCCGGTTCTGTTGGAAACCAGCTCTCAGACACCAGCAGCTCCAGTTCTGCCTTTGCTGCTCACAGGAACGGTGTCTGGAGGGCTCTCAGGCACCGTGATGTGAGCTGGGACGTGGAGCACAAAGCCCAAATCCAGGATTTGCTTCCTCCAAGCCCCAGTTCTTGACCTGTGCCCAAAGCTACAGACCCCAGCAGGGTCACCCCTTCTCCTGCCCTCATTTACCTCCACTTAGGTAAAAAGAAAATGCTGATTTTTCATGGGGAAATGTTTCCACTGGGCAGTGCAAACCACAGGCATGGCATGTGGGGTTCTGTGCACAGCAGGGCATGGGCTGGGGGAGGCTCTTCCCCCAAATCCAGCTCACTGAAACCCTCATCAGCGAGAAACTCAAAGGCCACAACCTCTCCCCTGGCCCTTTTGCAAAGCCCCTGCTTTGGGACGGCCCCCCCAGTCCCACATCCCTCCACCCCTGGCCTCTCACCACCTCTTTGCAGACAGGACTTTATATTTCCCCCTTCACTGCCACCCCACAGGTCTTTACCAGACCTTTGCAGATGGCATCTCAGGGCCTCAATCCCTAATCACGCATCCCAGCTTTCGTGTTATCTGGGCTCTGGAGGCACATCCCTGCCAGAAAGGTCAGAGATAAGCAAAAGGTCCCTTTGTGCTCCTTCTCTGGGTTTCTTAGAAGCTCGCTGCCCTCAAAAGAACAACAAAAACCAACTGCACATGAGCCCCTGGCGCTCTGCTAATGCCCAGGTGAGAGGGAGAGGTTGCCCTAAAGTGTTAGGGGGTTGAAATTCCTACCCACAGAGAAAGCTGAGGGCAGCAAGGCGGCAGAAGAGCTGGCTGCACCCTCAAGCTCTGCCCAAGGAGGGACTCCAAGCACCCAGCTAGTGTCTAGGCTGAGGCACGGAGAAAAACCCATCACTAATTATCATCCCCGAGCTTAGGAGGGGCAGTTATTGGGGTCACAGCACCGGAGGGAGTCTGTGACCCGGTTACTGTCCTGGCTGAAAGCAGCCTGCTCTTACTCAGCCACAAATTCAAAGGTACCTTGATGACAGCACACGGAGAAGTACGATCATACGTCCTGAATCACATCTCCCTGGGCCCATGCACTTCACAGCGTACTTGACTTTATTTCCATCGCAGCTGCCGCAGCTTAGGCTGAGAATAACAACCCTGGAAAATCCCATCATCACCGTTTGAGTTGGTTAACACCTGAGAAGTGCTCCGACAACGCACACTTGGCCAGCAGGCAGCACAAGCACTGTGCCGCTTCTGGGCGAAAAAAAAAAAAAAAACACACATGGAATATATATTTAGCTGAGAAGTGGAACAAAACGTGGGTGTCCCTGCCCGTCGGACTGCCTGACCTCTTCCTCCCTCACCCAGAGGGGAGGTGAGGAGCGGGGCTGGCCACGAGCAGCTGCATCAATTTGAGTTCAGAGCTCCAGGATGGAGCAAACACATGCACACCTTCCATGCATGCCCTCAGCAAACAGACCCCACGCCCCGTGCCTCAGTTTCCCCTTCGGAGCTGGTTTGAGGCTGATGGAAAGAGACTTGCATGGAATCCAGCATTTTTATAACTGATGCATTTTCTTGTTTTGTTGCTTTTTTTTCCTCAATTATTGATTGGGCTTATAAATTCCGGCCGCCCAAGGCTATAGCACAAAGTCGAAGGTGTGTGTCATTGATTTATGAGGCCCCCATTCAGTTCGGCTTGCCTCCCCCTGTAGTTCCCATGGGAAAAGTTGCTCCTCACTTCCTATCCAAAATCTCCTGCGCGGTACGGCTGGGAGCTCTCAGACAACCTCCTCTTTCTGCCCTTGCTACGATTTTCTCAGCAGCATGAGCTGAATACGCCGCCTCGCCCTTCTGCTGTGCCGAATTTGGCGGAGGAGGAAAGGTGCCAGGTTAGGAGGAAACGCAGACACTGCTTTTACTCGAGGTGCTGAGCAGGCCAAAAATCTCGCTTATCCAAAATAACGCACAGTGAAGAGGAGGAAATCTGCACTTTTTTCAGCCTCTGAAAAACACCAGTGGAAAACGTCCTACCTGCACAGAGCACCCCTGCCCCTGTAGATACATCACCTACAGAAACCGAGATACCCAGTCCCCTTCTGCCCCCAGGGAAAGGGCTGGTGCCAAAGCCAAAGGTGGGACTCAGAAGAGCCCATTCCATCCCAAAAGCCTGTGTAAATTGACAAATCTCTGCCTCACTCTTTTTGCTTTGAAGTGGACGTGATGCTTTTCACTTTGGCTCCCTACACACCCCCAGCAAATGCATTCTGCCTTATAACCTGGACGTTCAGTCCTTTGGAGAACCACGCTGGTGGGGCCTGTGGCTGCTGCACCAAGTAAGCCACTTGCAATAAACTCCAATATTAACATTCACAGGGGTTTGTTTCCATGGGGTAAAATTGTGGGATTTTTTTTTTCTCCAGAGACTCCTCAGCCTCCTGCCAGGGCAGCTCCCTTCAGCTCCAGCCACGCTCTCCTCTCCTCTGCCTCACCATCCCTCACTACCGGGTTGTCATGCAGCGATGCCAAGTGCCTGCATGAGCTGTTTGAGGCCAGAGATTATGATGCATCTGAAAGAGGAGAGACACATTCATCTCAGTGTCAGCTGTTACTGCGAACAAGCAACCAGGGACACCAGAAACTAACTGCGTGCCCTGGAAACTCCTCCTTGGCTCAGGAGATTTACTCTGCTCCGGATACCGACGCGATGCCCACGGAAGCTGGGGATCTTTTACTCTCAAGCACGTACTACATGAGGTTGCAGTTGGTCCTAATTAGCTAATAAATGATAAACTAGGGACTCTGCGTTTGTACTTGGGAACCTGGCAGGGCTCTGGGCTTCGGATACACTGCCAAAGACAGACCCGACTCCTGTCTTTGCAGTTATAACCATCAAACCCTGGATGATTCCTTCGCTGATGTGGGCAAGCCCAGACCCCACATGCCCAAGAGCAGAAAGGTCAGCCCATGACAAACGCCACAAGAGCTGCAGGGCACCGCTGTGTGTGCCAGCAGCTGAGATGATGAGATACAAAGGGCTCGGACAGGGCTGATGCTTGCCATCAGTTTTATACCCTTGAGACCCCACCGATTTCAACGGGCTCCCACGTGCAGACCTGAGCCCATTCAGCCCCCACGGTATGCAAAGTCATTTTTTTTAAACCACCATTTAGCTGACAAATACGTTAAAAGCATGCCCGAGTGTTTATTTACTTCCTGCACGCCGTGAGCCGAGGAGAAAATAGATGCTCAGCAACGATCTCTGCTCACCTGCAGAGGTTGATGCTTGGATGCACAGCTCAGAGCCGCCCCGGTGCCCCGAGGGCCGGCCGCTTCCCAGTCCCCGCGGGTCTCCTGCCACTTCTTGCAGCTGCAAATCTGCCTCGGCCAAACCCCTGCAGGCCCAGGAGGCGCTGAGGGAAGATGAGGCTGGGTGTGCACGTGGACGCTTCGCCGAGCTCCCCCTGCAACGCGGCGCTCAGGAGGCGCCACGCTGAAAGCAGCGCTTTGGCAGCAGAGGTGGTGCTGGCAGCCCTCAGCCATCAAAGCAGCCTTGCTGTGCTCGGGCTCGCTGCGTGGCCTGCCCTTAACCCTTCAGCTGCACAGGCTGACAGTTTCAAAGAGCTCTGACAGTTGCATCGCAGTTAAAAAAAAAAAAACACAAACAAACAAACCAAAAAAAAATGCACAAAAAAAAAACAGATGCAAGGGAGGCAGAAAACAAATGTGGCACAGGAGCTTTGAAGGCAAACAGCAGCACCTACGCTCCACAAAGTATCTGAGCAGTTATTTCCTTGCCTGCCCTGTCACAACCCCGAGCACCTAAAACCTTCACCTAAAACCTTCCCAGTTGTGCTGCTGGCTTTACTGGTCCCACAGACCAGTATGGGTGCTGGTAGCACCGGGACACTGGGCAGAACTGGGACCCCCCTCTGCTGAGCTCCACACTCTGATGGTATTCGAGATTTGGGGCACCATAAACCCCCAAGTCATTATTTTATTTAATCATAAATTAGGGTAGCATCCTTCCCTGTCCTGATCAAGCCACGCAGTGCAGAGCGAGTGACCTGGCTGTGCCCGTACCCTACCAGGAGAGGTGGCCCCCGCTGGCTGGCTCTGAGCAAGGTGACAGAAAAATGCTGAGATGGTTTTTGGCTAAAGATGAGAAGCGTCATGCCCCCCAGCTGAAGAATTTGGGGAAATCTCTGCAAAATCTGAGACTTTTTGGGGTATTTCCAATGGAGAGGCTGACCCAGGCTCTGGCTGTTAATGAAATTAAATACATCAGGCAAAGAGAGATGACCTCCCATCTTTATTTCTTTCTCTTTTGGCTCAACCTAGAAATTTAAACAGGGCTGGTTTGAAAGGTACTTTCCATAGGCCTGGAGTCCATCTGTGCTCGCCCAGGCCCAGCTCCTCCGTACGACACGTACATAGAGAAACCGAGCCCTCCCAAAGACAGCAAATCCCCAAAAACTTCAGCTTCGGCCCGACCCTTCTCAAGTGGAAAGTCCTCACAAGAAAAAGCCCCAGCTGCATATGCAAAGGGACACCGAGAAGCAGCTTTGTGCAAATGACTCCTGGGTTAGAGTGAATGGATTTGGGTACATCTGCATGGGGGGGGGGACCTGCTGTGCCAAAACGCCCCTCGGGGACAACCCTGCGGTGGCTGCAAAGAGGGGGGGCAGGATGGAGCCCCGTGCACCTCGCCTCCCATGGAGGGTGGTGGGCTCCAAGCCCACAAAGCTGACTTTCTGCCAGCTGATTTTGGAGCTCTGGGGCACAGGGGAGGTCTCAGCATTTGGGCTTCCACCCGTGGCAGGCAGAGGGGCACGAAGCTTTTTGCTGCTCCGTGCGGGGAGCTTTGAACCGAGAGGCATGGAGCAACGGGGTTGGCACATAGGTGAGGTGCCCACCTACAGCACACGGCTGCCTGGGCTCTGATATAGGAACCTAACAGGGTGCCCACCGAGCTTGTAGGGCTGCTCCCTGTCCTCCATCCCCCGTAGCACCCCGGCTGCCCGCACCGAGGGCAGGAGGCAGCGAGCCAGCGCTCCTGCAGCAGCCTTCCTGCGCCGGCTCTGACTTCTGCTCTCGGATAGGAAGTTGATCAAAACCTCGCCGGGTTGCAGAAAGAAAAAATCAGATTTCAAAACCCCTGGCAGAAGGCCTCTGAAGCCTGGCAGCGGGCCTGGCATTAACCCTTTGCAGAGGGCAGGCCCCTTCCCAGCTGCACCTGGAGCTGACACCAGATACCCGGGCTGTGCCTTGCCAGCTATTTGGGGTTTGCTTCCCCCCCCCCCCCCCCCCGTCCCGAGCTGTCGCTCACATTCTCTCGTAACGTTGCTTTTATCTGGGGATCTATCGCGTGTCAGATCTCCTTTCATCGATAACCAGGCTGGGGGGTGGAGCGGAGGGAAGAAAGGGGGGGGGTTAGGGAAAAAAAACTGCTGTCTCAGTCAACGTGCAAACAGAGAGGAGTGGGGCAGGGGGGGAGGAAGAAACACAGTGCCAGGTTGGATGGCGAAGCCTCCCTCGTAGCCAAAACCTTGGCTCCCAGCTCCTCGGTGATCACACAGCCTTTCCCAGCTCTAGGTCTGGCTCAAAAATCCCAATTCAGAGGGATTTCTCATAGAAAAGCTGAGTTTGACCTCTGCTGGGCTTTGTGTTTTCCACCCAGGAGGCTGGTTCCCACTTCCACGGGTAGGAATAAAACACCGCCCAGCAGGGTAACCCACCAGTGCGTGCTCAGGATACCACCAACACCCAGAGCATCCCATGCGTGCTCAGCAGATCAGCACTGCCGTGGCTCTCTGTAGACTGTACAAAGGAGATTTGGTCTGGGCTTGGGTTTGGGCAAGCAGTTCTTCCTGCTGGGTACGGAACATGACACTGGAAGAAAGGTTTCAGCTCTTTTTCCCCCCTTCATCTCCTGCCCTGGCATTGAAAGTTGTGCTTGCCCTGACCCTGGGGGTACAGCAAAGCAGCCTGCGTGCAGCAGCTGGGACACGACGGGTCTGTGGGGTGCCATTCCCTACACCCTGCTGAATCCTTAATGCACCCTTCGGGAACAACCTGCTCCCAGGGAGAGGGGAGTTCTCCTTTCCTGGGAGTCATCAGATTTGTCTCACCTCTACATCACGCCTCTGCAACGCTGCTCTGGAAACAATTCATCCTCCCAAACCTGGCCCCTTTGTGATGTCCCTGTCCTGCTTCCACCCTGCCCCTACTGGAACTTGCCGAAAACCTTTGCAAAAGGTCCTGAGCACTTCTCACCCTTCACTTTCCCCTGCACACTCACCACAGGCCGTGCATTTCCCGACCCTCCCGCACACAGGGCACGGGGCGAGCAGGTGCTGGGTGCTTCTCATCCCTCTCCCCTCCTTCCTCTCGGCGCCCTATATCAGCCCACGATTAAATCAAGCCTGTTTAACCGCCACAGCCAGATGCGGGGACCCCATTCACTTGTTACAGAAGAATAAAAAAGAAAAGAAGAAAAAAAATCGCACGTGGTGACAGCCGTCTGCAGGTGAAACACGGCCTACAGCCCTCCGTCTGCTCCGAAGCCACAGGACCTTTGCTCGAGGTGTGGGAACTCAATTCACCATGCCCTCAAAGGCTCAGCCTTCAGTATTTACCCCAAAAGAGACCCTGCTGTAGGTGAGGCTGAGGAAACGCGCGCTCTGAGGCTGTGCAGAGGGGGTGCAGGTCTCAGCCCTCCTCAGCCAACCAACCCAACTCTTGCTGCCCCCAGCCTCACAGATTCCCGTCCCTCCAGCCAAAATTCCACAGCCACACAAACCTTGTTCCACGTCTCCCCAGTGCTCCCTCAAGTACCCTCCCCATCACGCACCCGTAGGTGCCCTGCTGCCAGTTGTTGTCCAGGGTCACCAATTTTAAACGTTTTCTTCACTATTTTTTTCCCCCCTTTTTGTCCCAGGACATGGAAATCCAAATGCTCTGGAATTTCCCAGCCCACTGTCACTAAGCCAGGACCCCCGAGGGGACCAGAGGGTGCTGAGGGATGTGCACAGCCACGGGTCACAAGTTAACCGGGGTTATGGAGACAGCTTCAGGCTCGGAGAGGAAGAGACGGAGACTGGAGGGAGGAAGGGAGGGAGGAGGAAGGAAGGGAGATGCTATCCGTGCCCGGAGCAGGGAGGTGAGCAGCCAGGAGGAGCAGCAGAGCCTATCGTGGCCTCCCAGCTGGTGCCGATCCCCCAAAACAGTCAGGGGGTCGCAGCCCATTGGGGACGAGGCCATTGGTGGCACGAGGCTTTATCAGCGGCCGTCTCTTCTTTCTGTCTGTCTCACTCCAAGCTCTCAATTTCCAAAAAGGGTGGGAGATGTCCCGGAATCAGCAACGCATCCTGAACAGCTGCTGCCACCCCCTATCTCTGCCTCACCCCTTGTCTCTGCTGCTTCTGGAGCCCCAGAGGAACAAGCTGCTATGCCCGGCTAACGGAGGGGCTGAGGGTGGTGTCACACCACGAGCCGAGGGGGCTGCAGATGCTTGCCAGGGGTCAGCTTGGGGTTGCCAGCAGGGCTGACTGCTTCAGGACTTCAGCAGATTAACAGCCTTTGGATCAGGCTCCTGTGGAAAGAGTTAAAAAAGGTTTCCCCAGCTTAGGCTAACTCCAGGACGCGATCTGGAGAACCTGGTATCAGCTTGGTGCCTGATAATGGTCACTCTTATTTCATCTGGAAACGGGGACAGGGAGCTGGACTTGATCTGACAGGGATGAGCCCAAACCCAAGCTCTAAACTCGGCTTGAGCCTGCTGAGAAGGTCCGACACGGCAGCAGCTCCTACACTTCACCCATTGCTACTGCTCCTGTACTGCCAGGATCCCCCTGGGAAAGAAGAGCAACTCTCATCAGACTCCAAGCTCAAATTCACAGATACAGACATTTCCTTCAAGTGCTTTGCTAAGGACTGCCAGTAGTCTTAGAACAAGACTTAACGGGCATTTAAGGTGACAGAAATCCCTCTCAACCCCGTGAACGTCACCCACTCGAACAGCACGCAGCTGCCCAGCTTTGCGACTCTTCCAGCCAAATCCCTGATGGTTTTTCAGCTATTTTTCCTCCATTTTAAAGAAACACAGAAAGGGAAGTGCCTTGGTGGACAGAACGAGATCAACAGCACAGCCAGACCAGGGCACACAACACCGGGTCACCCATCCCTGGGGGAGGCAACTCCAAAAGGCAGCAAAACCTTGGTCCAACCCAAAAGAGTTTCAGCAGCCTCCACCTCCGAGACCTCACTGATGCACGTGGGCTTTTGCGAACCCATCCAGACAGCTTCTCTGTCCTGCTGCAGAAATACAGGGCTCAAAAGACGGACCCCGAGCCCAGCAGGGATAAATTCACATAAACCCAAGAGAGTTTTCCAAACTTTCACCTTCTTCCTGCTCTGACACAGCCAGCTCAGCCCACCACCTGCTGCAGGAATTATTCCTGCTGGCCCTGCACGCTCCCTGCCCGGGGAGGGGGGCACGGGCAGCTTCACCCCACTCGGCTGGAGGAGACCCTCAGAGCCCCCCGGGGAGAGCAGGGGCATCCCAGCACCCGGCTGGATCCCTGCGCCTCGGCGAGGGGGGGGGAGCAGGATTCCTTCCCCCACACCCCTGCCCTGAAAGGGCAACACCCACCGTGTGGTTTCCTGACCCGACAAGAGATATTTGTCAAAGGCAGCGGTAATAAACCCGGCTGTGGTGAGCGGCCTCTTCGGAGCCGAGCTGCAGGGTAAGGCTGTCACCCCGCGGGGCCGGCAGCAGCACCTCGCTCGCTGCAAAAAAGTAAAAAAAAAAATAAAAATATCAAAAAGGCACCCGAGATGCAGCTCTGGCTCAGAGCAGAGATGGCTTCCTCTGGCAAGCTGTTAGCCACAGAGGGAAGCATGCAAAAAAAAAAAAAAGAAAAAAAACACGCAGGAGATGTTGTCCTGGCCTAGCTTCAGTACTGACAGCTGCTCTGTCGGTGCCCACCCTGCTGCACCATCCTTCCCCGGCAGCCCAAAAGCCTGCTCCTCGGGAGAGGACAGGGCCAAGGCAGGCAGGTACCGAGGTGGGGAGCAGGCTGAAGCCCCGAGGTGAGCAGTGGCTCCAAACATGCCCCAGATGCTGATTTACAGCATCCCCGATGCCTCCGTGCTCGCTGCAGCCAGCACCTGGCACGTCCAAGGCAGGCAGCTCGCCCGGAGCAGGGATGGGGAGGCAAAACCAGCACGTGCAGCCAGGGCTGGGCACAGAGCTCATCCCCCCGAGCAGGACCAGCTGTGAGAATCTGGGCTGGAGAACATCACCCGGAGCTGGCTCCGTTCCTCCGCCCGTTCTCAGCACACCCTGAGCTCCGTCATCCCTCAGAAGCCAGCTCAGCCCCGCTCCTCGTCACCTCTGGACCCTAAAGCAGGCAGGAGGAATACAATGGAGAGCCCCTGAGTCACTGGGGAGGCAGGACAAGCTGCCCGCAGATCTGAGATCGTTCTTGGCAGCAGAAGCTCCGGCCAGCCCAGAGGTGTGGGCTGACATGCCTGGTGGATTAGACGCGGCACTGACTCAAGCACGGCTACGAGCTGCTCGGAAGGGAAGGAACAGTTTTTACATCAGCTGAGCAGTGTTGAAATAGAAGGCCCTGCAAACACCAGCCATCCCCAGCCCCATTTGAACCAGTAACGCTGCTCCGACGTCCCAGTCTGGCCAAACAGAGCTGCTGGGACCTCCTCGCTGGGGAGGACTCATCCTTACGGAGCGCAGGATGGAGAAGGAGACCCGGGACACCTCGCATCTGCAGTCCTGACGGTGAGGGTGGGGTGGCAGGGGAGGAGAGCCAGGGCCCCTGCAGGGACAGCAGCACCTCGCCTGCTGAGGAGCTGGCTGTAAAAAAAAAAAAAAACAAAAACCAAAAAAAAAAACCACCAAAAAACTCATTTCTGTGCCTAGCTCAGCGCACCCTGGAGAAGCCTGACAGCCTCCTCCTGCAGAGAGACATCCTCATTTCCTGCCCTAACGCCTCTGACCTGCACTTCCAGCACCTGGATCGTGTTATGAGTCTGCCAGATCAAAGAGCCCTCCACCAGCAGCCACCTTCTCCCCTGGTGGCTATTTATAGGGCTGACTAAACGAGCTTCGCCCCAAGACACCCCGTGGCTGCCTTGACGCGCGGTGAGATGTTGTTTTGCATTCTGGAAACTCTTCTCCACCTCCTGTGCAAGCAGCAGCTTTTTGCAAGGTGAATTCCAGGTGTGACCCTACAGAGGGCTCATCCCTCCCCCACAAAACGAAGCTGGCAGGAAATCTGCAGGGGCATTGCCCCAAGCTGCTGCAATTAACACCCGAGCGCGCTGCCAACACCAACGCCACCGCTGGTTTAGGGAGGAGGGTGGTGACACTAGCCAGCAGGTAATATTTGTCAGAGGAGTAAACAGCAAAATAACAAAACCCAGCAGCAAAACAGCTGTAAGCTCTCTGCATTTTGGGCTATTTCTGCAAGGCACAAGCCAAAAAATGTGCGCTTGATCCCTTCCCAGCCCAGCAGCAGCTTCTTCGGTGTCCCAAGCGTTTGCCACTGTCACACCACTGCACAAAACCCCTCAGATAGCATCAGTCAAGGAGTCGGGGGCTTTTCAGCAGGGAAGATTTTGGTGGCGCAGCCACGAGCTGTCAGTACAAGAGCCTAAATGAGCTGAGCGCTGGCAATTTGGGGCTCTGAAACGAGCCTCTGGGGACCAAGGGCAGGCTGGTGGCACCGTGCCCTCTGGTGGCAGCGGTGCTGGGGCAGGGCTGGGGCACAGCAGCACGGTGCAGGGAGGCAAGGTGCAAGTTTTGGAGGCCTCAAACATCTCCAGGCACCAGCGGTGCTGCACAAACCCCAGGGGAAGAAGCTGCTTCCTTTCGGGGGGGCAGCAGCTCCATCGCTCCTCCAGGCCTGCCCCCAGGATGCATTTTCTCTGTGATGAGCCAGAGACAACACAATTTTAGAGCACAAAGGGGTGTTCGAGCTTGTGGCCTGGCTTCCTGTGTCCCACATGCCGCGAAATTTCACCCCTGCCTCGAGCTGAGTCCTTTCCAGCTGCCCAACTCACCGGCACCGGGGTGACCCAGCCAGCCCGCTGCACGGAGCACCTCCCAGCTCAGAAGTGACAACCCTTTGGGGTTTTCCCTACCCGACAGGTCCGGAGTCATCGGTTCCTGTTATTCTTTGCAGAGATGAATTTCAGCAAGCTTCACAGCTCCCCCTCTGGGGCTGTCAGTAGCAGAATAACCACCCCGGCGGGAGCTCCGTGAGGTTAATCCGCTCCTGGCTGGGGTCACACGGCTGTTCAGGACCTGGAAAACCCAAACTCCTCCACCTTCTTTGAAATCATCTGCGTGTGACTCAGTGAGGACACGTGCACTCCTGTCCTCTCTCGGTTTGACGCCGATGTGACCGGGTTTTGTTGGTGCTAAGAGGGGAAGCAAGAGGAAACGTTTCCATCTTTGGGACGCGCCGCGTGCAGGACAACAGTTTTCTCACCCAGATGACCGAGTTCACACAACTCCAGAGGAAACTGGCACCACAAACCAGCCCTTTTTGGCTCTTTTTTCCCAGCGGCGAGGTCTTTTCCCACTCCCCATGGGCTCCAAGCTAAGGATGCCGCCCTCCACCTACCGGCACAGGCTGCCAGCGTGGTCCTGCCTGCTTCCAAATTCCTTCCCTTTCCCACCGGATCCCTGGCAACATCCCTGAGCGTGGCTCTGAAGCGTCCCTTTCTTCACCAAGTCCCCCCCTTGGCTGGCTAGTCTCCTCTAGTGGCTGCGAGCAGCTACTTCAGAGACATGCAAAAAAAAAAAAGAAAATAAACCAAATCACCAAGAAACTGGACCTTCACAGTAGGTGTTGCTTTGTTGTGTTTTTTTTTTTTTTTTTTTTTTTAAATCTCTCCCCTTTCCAGACAGAAGCTCTGCATCACATTAGAAATATGCAGCCATAAAAAGGGATTTTGTACCAATAATTTCAGGGCCTTCAGCAGACATTTAGACCAGCAGATCTCTGCCAGGCACTGGATATTCTGCCCGTGACCGAGTCCAGCGTGGGCTGCACTGCTCTGGGAAGAGCCTTCCAAGGCTTCAAGCCCATGCCATCAATGAGAGCATTTTAACATCAGATGGGGCTTTTTGGCATCTCTGGAAGCACCCCTCAAGGCATGCCAGGACTTACAGATGGGAAAGTGAAATGCAGAGGAGCAAAGGGACTTGCCTGGGGTCACCGGGCAGGCTGGAAGGCTGCAGAGGCAGGACGAGAGCCCAGAATATCCCAAAGCAGCCCCAGTAACTGCAGCACCCAGCCTCCCTGCACCCCTCAGAACCGCCCCCTGCCACCCCCTGCCCAAGCCAAAAGTTCTTGGAGCGCAATGAGCTGGAGACCGGGACAGTTTTATTCCTGAATTTTGCCTATAACATTTTGGAAAAGGGAATAAAGGATATTCAAGAGTGAAAAGCCCATCAGCATGGGGCTGCAAGGCGCTGTTATTTACACAACAGCTCCCACACGTGAATAAAGCAAGTAATGCAGCATGGAAAAGAGACAGCAAAACACATCAGATTCTGGTGGGTACACACAAGCCAGGCCTAACAGCTCATCCAGAAAATTGATGCTTAGGATGCAATTTCAGCAGCCTCACCTGCAGCAAGCTGCCTGCAGGGAGAGAGATCCCAAGGGGAGCACTAAGTGTGCCTCCCCAAAAATACCCCCAGGCTGCTCAGGAAGGCAGCAGATGCCCTCCATGCGTATGGAGGGAGAAAAGCACCACGCAGAAAAGAGTCAGCAAAAGGGCAAGGAGATCCAGCAGTTAAATCTCCAGAGCAGGAGAGGGGTGCTGGGTCTTGTTCCACCTTCTTCAGGATTGTTTTTTGTGTGTTATGTGGACCAGTTAAAAGAATAAACACTTGGAGATGAGAAAATAAAATCAGGATTGCTTCTTTCCAGACACACGATGTAAATAACAGTGAAAAGTGACATGATGAAGTGCTGGAGGCAAGAGGTCAAGAAGAGACTGTCCTCACGCAAGAAAACAGGAGTTAAAGATCAGTTGTAGCGTATTTATAATGCACCCATCACCATCTCCACGAGATAACACCGCTGATAATTCCCTCAGCCCCCCACAGTACAGACAGGGAAGCCAGGGCGAGGCAGCAGATAAGAGCAGCACAACAAGGTCCTACCCTGTGCACATCCCAAACACCCGGGTTCTTCCCCCTCACCCTGCAGCGTGCCCCTACCTGAAGTATTTCAGGGTCCAGCTCCACGTCACTGACCACAATTTGGTTTTCATTTTTCCTTCTGCTTGGTTTGACGGCTGGCATATAGTGTTACGGAGAGAAAACTCAGCCCCCAGCGCTCCGATACACTCAGCAAACAAGCACCTGGCCACCCTTGCACGTCCCCTGGATTTGCTGCAATAACCAGCACCCACAGACCTGTTGAATTAACCCGATGGCGAGCTGAGCCCGAGGGGCTTCACTCTCCTTGGGGTACCACGTCTGGCATCCACCAGTCCCAAATCCCGCAGTGCTCCCACAGCTCCAGTTTGAGTTTTTTTTTTCCAGCAGCATCACTGCACTCACGTTTTTAGCCCGGACCTGCTGGAGTTCACACCCAAACAATACAGCTCGGGCACTTCTCAAGAATTAAGCAGCAAATTTAAAAAAATAATTAAAAATTATATAATAATAATTTTAAAAATATATAAAAAGAAATTAAAAGCTGTCACATTTCCCTCTCTTCTGGCTTCGTGTGGCACGCCAGCTGACTCCAGAGCATCCAGACCTCCAGGAACCCCTCGGGTGGAAGCCCCAAGGAGCTCAGCACCTCCAAATGCAGCATTTTATCCGTTATATCACCCGGATTTATCTATATTTATATATATATAATGTTATAACACCTGGATGTATCTGTATTTATCGATATCTGTTATAACACACTAAGGGGCAGGGCACCTGCCCTACTACGACCGCGCTGTTACGGGATCGCTGCCGGTACCGAGCAGCCCCACCGCCACCACCCCAATTCCAGCAAGCCCCAAAACCCCAGGAATTCACACCAAAACCCCGGCCAGCTCCAAATCCCCCTCACAGCACACCCAACGCCCTCGCTGAGCCGCAGCCCGGGGGATCTCGGCTCTCCCTCACCTCACTCTCAGCCTCCGGGGCGATTTCGCTGCGATTTCACCAATTTCGCCGCGATTTCCCCCATTTTCGCTGCGATTTCGCTCGTTTTCGCTGCGACTCCGTCGTTATGTCCCCGGTTTCGCTGCTTCAGGCCGGCAGCAGGCGGCGGGGCAGCCCCCTCTGCACCTCACGGCCCCGGCAGCCGCCCCCTGCCCTTCCCCACCCCTCCCTTCCCTTCCCCTCCCTGCCCGTCCCCCCCCCCCCCGATGCCTCCCCCCCCAGGACTACAACCCCCACAATGCCCCGCGCGCCCCCCGCGCCGCCGCCATGCCCCTTCGCGCATGCGCACACCGCAACCTACCTGCAAGATGGCCGACACGGCGCCCGGCGGTTCCGGCACGGTAACGGCGGGGCCCCCGCTGCTCTGGGCCGGTATCCGGAGAGGGGAGGAGCCCCCAGGGGAACGGCAGCGGCTCGGCTGCTCGCGGAGCCGCCATGGTTGAGGCCTGCCCCGGGGGCTTCCGGCTTTATGTGGGGGGGTGAAGGGAGCGGGGCGCTGATTGGATGGAGGGAGGGAGGGGGCGGGGCTAGGCAGCGGGCGGTGATTGGCACGAGGTTGAGCGCTCTGATTGGGCGGGGAAGAGGGGGGCGGGGCGATGGTGGGTGAGGGCGGGATTTTTTTTAAAGGGGCCGCGCTCAAATATTGAGTGCATGGGTGTGCACGTGTGTATGGGTGTGCACACAGATAGATGGGGGTGTCTGTGTGTGTGTATGGCTATGCATGTTTGCATATGTACATGTGTAGTGTGCATATACGTGCAGATGTGTATGTGTAGGCGTGTCTGTGTGTGTATATGTGCGTGTGTAGGGTGTGTGTATATGTCTGTAGATGTATTTGTACATGTATGTGTATGTGTGTGTGCATATGTGCATGTATAATGTGTGTATGTGTGTCTGCAGATGTGTACCTATATGTATGTGTATGTGTGTGTGCGGATGTGCATGTATAAGTATCTATATGTGTGTGCATATGTACATGTATAGGGTGTGCATATATTGATGTTGATGTGTGTGCATGTCTATATGTCTGTGTGCGTGTGTGTACGTGTGTAGTGTGTATATGTGTGTGCAGATGTGGATGTATATGTAGTATGTACATATGTGTGCATATGTACATGTATAGTGTGTGTATGCATGCATATATGTGTAGGTCTGTATGTATATGCATGTCTGGATGTGTGTATGCACACGTGCATGTGTAGTGTGTGTACATGTGTGTCAACGTGGATGTATATGTGTGTATACATGCGTACATACCTGTATATGTGTGGACATGGATGTATATGCGTGTATATATGTGTACGTACCTGTATATGTGTCAGTGTGGATGATACGTATGTATATATTATATATATCTGTATATGTGTGGACGTGGATATCTATGTACATATGAGTGTATGCATATGGACACGTGTAATACCCATATATGCACATATGTATAGATGTGTATGCGTGTCTGTTGGATGCGTACGCATGTATACATGTATAGGGTGTACATACATGCACGTCCAGGTAGATGTTTATGTGCATATATCTACATGTAGTGTGTATATATGCACATACTCGGAGGTGTTTATGTATGTTCACGTCTCTAGATGTGTGCATGCAGATCTCCATGTGCACTGTGTGCATATATGCACATATATGTATGTGTCCAGGCATACAGACGTGTGTAGTGTGCATACCTGTGCAGTGGGGGACCTCTGGGCCCGTGCTGAGCGCTGGCAGGGTGCAGGTGGCCCTTCCTGGGGGCGCAGGGCAGGCTCAGTGCCCTCTGCCCCGTGGGTGCTGGTTTCAGGGAGCAGCTCCGGGAGAGCTGGGGCTGGGCAAGCAGAACACTGGCGGGGCTGCGAAACGGGGTTTCGTTTCCCCAAGCTCTGGGCTCAAGGTGTGGGTCTGTGTCCGCAGAGATCAGGCAGCAAGCACGCAACCACGCCGGCGGATAACTATTACCTGGCTCGGAGGAGGACTCTGCAGGTGGTGGTCAGCTCCCTGCTCACCGAAGCCGGCTTTGAGAGCGCTGAAAAGGCGGCAGTGGAGACGCTGACGGAGATGTTGCAGAGCTGTGAGCATCCTGGGGGCAACTTGGGGCAAAATCCCGTTGGTCCCCTGAAGTTCCTTGTTCCTTGCTTTCCAGATTTGCCTTTGCTCTTGCTCTTTTTTGTTTTGTTGTGTTTTTTTTGTTTTTTTTTTGGTGGTTTGTTTTCATTTCTCTTATGTTCATGATGTTACCAAAAGCAGAGCCACAGAGTCACAGACTTCTTTGACTGTGAGCAGTTTGTCTGAAGTGCCTATCATACTCAGAGGGCCTTAGGTATCCTAATTAGCTCTGCATATTGAGATGCTGCCAAAATAGAGAAGCAACAAAGTTCCAGACATTTGGTGAGTGGTAGGCTGTAGTAGTAGCGCTGCACTTGGCAGCTCTGCTCTTACTTCTCTGGGTGACGTGCCCCGATGTCAGGTCACACCATGTTCTGAAATCAAGGTGCTTAAGTTTTGTATTTTTCATTCTTGTGCAGCAGATTTGCGTTTTGCACTTGTGGAAGACACCTGACTTTCTGATCATCAGTGTCTCCATCCTTTGGCCCTCCTTTACTTTTAAATATTCACGCTGCAAGATGCTAGATTCTGGGAGCTATTTTTTTTCTTAGCTAGATTTGCTAAAAATTCAGGCTTTGGGCTGACTTTGAGGGCTGGGTGACGCACGTGTGGGCTCTGCCTGAACTGAAGACGTAGTGTGTTTTCTTTTTCTTTCCCCCAGATATTTCTGAAATTGGAAGGAGCGCCAAGTCTTACTGTGAGCACACAGCCAGAACGCAGCCTACGCTCTCCGATATAGTGGTTACGTTAGTGGAAATGGGTGAGTAGTTGCCTCGTCCCACCGATTCCAGCTGCGTGCGTTGCAGGAGACTCGGGTGTGCTGTGCAGGCAGGAAAATCTGATCCAGATGTTTCTGGTGCTTGCGTGATGCCCGCTCTTCTAGGCCTCGTGCGGGTGCTCGGATGTCGCTGTTGATGCAGTCTGAATGCATCCAGAGCACACAATTTTCTTTCTCGTGTACTTTGAATTGTGGAGAAGCCTAGGAGAAGGGATTTTTGTCAGCGTAAACCCTTGCTGTGATTTCTGTTTCCTCTTCTTTTGTATTTCAGGGTTCAATGTTGAAACGCTGCCTGCATATGCAAAGCGCTCCCAGAGGATGGTCATCACTGCCCGTACGTGAGAAATCCTTTCTTTTCTTCTGCGGGGAATCATTTGGCATTTCTGGCTGCTGGCATCCAGAGAGCTTCTGCTTTTCTGATGGACGATGCAGCCCAGTGCTCCTGGGCATGCAGCTTGTGTTCCGGATCCTGTAACAACCATGTAATAGGCGAAGGACGGGTGTCCTCTGCCAGATCGGTTGCCTTTGCTTCAGCACCCTCACTTCACGTGAGGTTTTGTTCTCCTTGTGTAGGAGAGAGGGGTTGAGGAATTCTTTTGGGATGCTAAATACGACCTGAAACTATTGCTCATGGGATATGCTGTATCCGTGCTGTAGGACCTGGAGACCTGGGTCGCAGCACGGTACAGGCTAGCACTTCTGCATGCCTACCACGTGGCAGAACGCTGCTGGCTGATTTGTGTGTGTGTTTCTTTGTTTTTTTTTAACTGTAGCTCCTGTGACAAACCAGCCCGTGACTCCCAAAGCCCTGACGGCTGGGCAGAACAAGCCGCATCCATCCCACATCCCCAGCCACTTCCCTGAGTTTCCGGATCCTCACACCTACATCAAGACACCCGTGAGTGACAAGAGCCTTCTGTGCCATTTAGGGTCCGTCTGAAGTCAGTGACACCAGGAAAGCAGTATACGTATTTTTATTGCAGTGTTAGTCCAGAATGTTGTCTCTTCTGGCTCAATACCTCGCTTATTGTTTGTGCGTTGTCCCTGCTGCAGATTTCTGGCTGGCTGACATCTGTAACTCTCTGAAAATCTGTACACGTTGGAAGTCAACACTTACCTGTAGCACCTGCATCCTAGTGGTGTCTTGAATGTCAGCTGTCTGCCCTGCATCCAGTAACTGTGTGTGTTTTTTTTCCTCCCTGCTCCACAGACGTACCGAGAGCCGGTATCTGATTACCAAGTCCTACGGGAAAAGGCAGCGTCTCAAAGGCGTGACGTGGAAAGAGCTCTCACCCGCTTCATGGCCAAGACGGGAGAAACACAGAGTCTCTTCAAAGATGATGTTAGCACCTTCCCATGTGAGTTGTCTCGGAAATGTGCTGTAAATGACAGCTGTCTAACAGAGCGTACGTGCCAGTAGAGTTCTTGTTACTGCAGGGAGTGAGCGCTGAAGGATTATGTTGTGGTTAGCCTTCTGAGACACTGGAAGGGAGGGAAATGACAAATGTTCTATTTTAAACAGGGATAAAAACCTTGGGTTCATGCTAAAACCACATGGTAGGCTTCCACTCTAAACAAAAACTCCCTTTCTTCTGATGGTGGAGAAGACCTTGGCTGACAGCTCCTCTCACATGCTTGTTCCAGTCCTGTCCGACCCTCCGGAACTTGCACAAGCCATTTCTTCTCTTACACATTTCTGTGCAAGGCAGTGGAGGTTGTCGTGTTTCTCTGCCTGTAAAGCAGTGATAAGAATTCCCTCCTTCCCAAGCCTGGGAGCACAGATGCCGGTGTTACCTTTAGGGGGACTGAGTGATGCCTGGGAGATGTTTGAACTTTTATAGTGTGCGATTCTTCTGTTCAAAACCAGAACCAATGAAAGAGTTTATTGACACTGCAGTTTACTTTGTGATCTCTGAGCTGAGGAGCCTGCTCCCACCCTGCTGACTGTGTTCTTTTCCCCAGTGATTGCTGCCAGGCCTTTCACTGTACCCTACCTGACAGCTCTTCTCCCCTCGGAGCTGGAAATGCAGCAAATGGAAGAAACAGATTCATCTGAACAAGACGACCAGACAGACACAGAGAACCTTCCCCTGCATATGAGCACGGTACGCCCACCTTCAGAGATCGAGGTCTCTCGGGCCCGACTCTCGTAAACATATGAAACCTCATTCTTTGTCTGTCTTCCTTGCAGCTGGGCAGAGTGGGTGGAAAATGGTGAAGTGGGTTGTGTTTTACCGGATGTAAATGACTGACATTGTCATGGTTCTCTGACTCTTTGCAGGGTGCAATGTATAATGAGGTTGTCTAATGTTGGGTAATGAGCTTTCAGTGCAATTTCATTTCTGTGGGAGAGCAGAGAGATTGGCCCAGGATCCCGTGCTGTTCTCAAAGGGGATCTGTTTGTATTAAAAATCAGGAGTCCTCCCTCACCTTAATGCAGCTCTTTGAGTGCTGCTGTTTATCTTGACTATCTTTTATGTCTTGCCCATAGGTTGTGTGGTTTGAACTTCTAAGCCTTGTTTAGCCCAACTTTGGTTGTTTATGCCTTTTTTTTTTTTTTTTTTTTTAATATGCCAGGATGATTCAGGACCTGAAAAAGAGAACGCTTCAGTGTTACAGCAGAACACCTCCCTGTCTGGCAGCCGGAATGGGGAAGAGAACGTGATAGACAACCCTTACCTCCGGCCAGTAAAAAAGCCCAAGATCCGCAGAAAGAAGTGAAACGTAGTCAGCTGGCTGCTAAAAGAAAGAGGAGCCCAGTTCTCTGACTGTTCTGGGGGTCACTTCTGCTGCTGCGGGTGAGAGGCACCATGGAGCAAGACAGGAGAGACAATCCCACGGAGTGGCAGAAGCGGAGGAATGATCACTGTCTGCCTAGCAAACTACACTCATCTTGGTTTGCAGTGCTCCCTCTTTCCCCTCCGCTCTCCTGCTGGCTTGGAATGGTCAATGGTCAATTGCCTTAAAAGCAGTGAAGGCCACCAGGTTTCAGATGGGAATTGTCTCGTTTACTTTGCTTTCTTCTCACTGTCAGAGAGATTTGCTCTCCAAAGAGGCGAGGTTCTTGCAGCACAGTGCTTCCCAGCAGGCTCTACAGAACACAAAGGCATAATTCATTTCTGGCTGTCTCGCAGGCTAGAAGAGAAACTTCTGTAATCAACCCTGTCTGGCCTTATAATCTAAGGAGCATGAATTAAGAGACAGAAAAATCCCAGAGGTTTCTTTCTTTGGGTTGTTGGCAGGTAGAAGCAAACAGACTTTTCTTTTATAAACTAAAGGCATCTGATGGTAAGAGAGTGAAGTGTAAATACAGAGCTAAGATGGTATTTTATTCTCACTTTTCTGACTGCAGCTGCACTTCGAACTTAAAAGCTCTAAGTGTGGTGTTTACCCTGCTCTGCTTTGAGATTATTTTCTAGCAGTATGAATAGCAAGATTTAACAGCTGCTTCAGGCTATTTTTCAGTTCTATTGTTAGTTTCAACACAGCACAAGTCCTTTGAGAGTTCACGCCTCCACCAGCTGTTTTGAAAGATGCTTGCTGAAAAACTTGGAATATTGAATAAATCTGTATTGATTACAGTCTGCAGGGCCATGCTATTGATCACACTTTTTAATTGTGTCACTTCTCAGATATGAGCTTTTATCAACAGAAGTTGCTCTTTTTTTTTTTTCTTTTTTTTTTTTTCCCCCAGAGAAGAGCCTTTATTGCAGAAGTGAAAATAACTGCTGGTGGGAGTGTTGTAATTGTTATCCAGTTCTGGAGGCCTTTCTTTTAATTTTCATTCAGCCTTTGCTTAGGGAAAATATGGGTTGAATTCCTTTGACAAAAGACTTCTGTTGTTTCATCCAGTCTCCCAAGCATGACGAAATGATTCTGTAGTCCATACTACCCATCAGCTTTCTTTCCTTCATGCAAGTCTGTTCTGAAGGGAAGATTGCTTTAGGCCGTAGACAAGATTGCACTTCTGGATGAAAATGTGGTGCTGAGAGAGGCAGTAAAGACTGGCTGCTACACGTTACCAGACAGTTTATTGCTTCCTGGAGTAGTATCTGAGTGCAGGAAGTCTGTTGCAGTCACTGGGAAGATCAGAGTTGTGTTGTATGCACATGTTCACCTCCGTTCAGTGAAGACATCCCTCTTCCCCCATCACCCAGGGAGGAGGAAGACAAGGAGGAATTCTTTCAGTGAGAATAGGAGTGTTCCTGCCAAACAATCTGAAGTAGTATCTCTAGCAAAAAAGTCCTGCATGTGCCACTGCCACTTTTGCCGGTGCCTTGGTTGTACAGAATTAAAAAAATGTACAAAGACATTGTATATATATATATGTATATATAAAAATTTATATCTTTTTTTACTTGGATTAGGTGTTTTTCATAATGACAAAATCCCTCACTGGGTAGGGGAAAATGCAGAGTGAAAACAGGAATTTTTATGATCGTAATAAAAGAAAATTTATCTTCTGCAATTAAAACTGACCGAGTCCTTAAAGTTTCAGAAAGAGTGGAAAAACACCTGAATGGAGCCTGAGTGTATGTTCACTGGGGTCTGCTGATATTCTCACTAAGTGGTAGGTCTTGTTCTTTCCTCTGTATCTCCTCCTTTCTCTACAATAACACTTGATTAATGAGAAGTTTCAGAATTTTCCAACAAAAACCCTGGTTCATAACAAATATGTTCAGTGAGGACAAGGTATCTTTTGAAATACCATCAGTTTTGCAAAAGTTTTATAAGAAGGTTTCCCCAGCTGCAGGTGGAACATGGTTGAAAAAGACCACAGAGTCATAGGTACTTTTTAGTTGCTTTTACATCTGTCTCTTACACATGTATTTTCCTCCCGATTATAAAATAAAGTTAGATAGAGGTGAAGTGTGCAGTATCAGCCATGGATGCAATGATGGAGCTGGAAACGGAGACATAACATCCAGGTCTTAGGGCAGTACAATTTCCAGTGAGTCGCAACCCCTCCTTCGAAAGATTGCACCAAAAGGGGCAATTGAGAATCAACAACAACATCCCATTTTGACAGCTGCAACTACAAAGCAAAGCATCCTCTTGTGGTTGTGAGGGAAGGGGCCAATGTGCATCGAGAAGAAAGGCCCCGAGAAGCTGTTGCACTGTGTATGCAAGAGCACTTGAAGACCGAAAGTGGGAAATTGGAAGAAAATGTTTTGTTTTTACAGTCAAAATTGGACTACAGGTGAAATTGCTGCAGGCACAGCTAAACAGACCTGGAAAATTTGAAAGCCTGCATTGTGATTGGTATTTATATCGAGTACAAATACTGTGAGTTCTCAGTTTTCCCTTGAGATTGAACCGAGTCTGATCAGCGCGTGTGTGCAGGCAGGTTGCAAGTATTTATAGAAATCCCTTCAGCCAGAGTTGTGCATTACCGAGACACCTGAGGGTAAACACCAGGACCTTCCTGTTTCAGTCTAAATTTATTTGTATTTGTGGCCAGATTCTTGACTAGCAGCTTGTTGGTTGCTCGAGAACAGCTCCTGTCCGTAGGGATGCTGCTGGTCATGCACAAGTACCTCTCACAGGCCACCTGGGCTGGCTGTTCTCAGCACAGCACTCTGTACCCAGGATGTTTACTGTCTGCTAGTTTAATACAGTTGCTGTATTAAACGTGGCTGTACCACGTATGACCCCGCGTTTCTCAGCTCTCTTCAGGCTGCGGAGCTTTGTTCTGCTAGAGGGAGATCCACGGATGGGCAACCCCTCTGCGCAGCCTGGAGAGGAGGAGATGGTGGCAAGGAGGCTGGGGAAGGCACAAGGCAGCTGAGAGAAGTTAATTTTGTGCCTTTCTGGTGCCAGCAAGGGCTGGGTTTGGGGGGTAAAAGCCCGTTGTGGCAGGGGAGGCCATGTTAGGTGGCTCCACTGCGACCTGCAGAAGATGGCGGCTGCCCCGCCTGGGCCAAAGGCTGAGGGAAGCAGGGCCAAAGGATGCTGAGCACCAGCACCAGTGATACCAAACACCCTCAGGGGCAGGAGAGACCAGGCACCACACCAAGTAAGCACAGTTAACAACAAGAAATGCCTCTTTTCGAGCAGGTTTTACTGGGGAGGCAGGGGAGTGCAGGTGAAGATCCCCACCAGCAGGTTGGGAGCTGAGCGGGCTGAGGGCCCTGCTGGATGTACCGGGGCTGCTCCTCAGCTCAGCTCTCATACAAACTCAGGTAGGCCACGCGGTTCCGATGCTTGATGAATTCTCTGTCCACCATCAGCTGAAAGAAAACTAGTAGCTGTTAGATATTAGCAATGACGATTGCTGCAGAAAAGGAAGACGTGAGGTGGTGCTGAGAACTGCAAGCTGGTTTTCCAGGCAGTTTTCCTGTCCCTTAGCCAATGTTTTCACACTGGAAATGTTTGCTTTTTAGCAGAGCTGTGCAGAGACGTCTGTCCTCTGATTCTCTCACTTTGTGGTTGGAAACTAAACTTCTAAAGCAAACTACTTAGTATAGCTTTTTTTTTTTTTTTTTTTTTTTTTTTGTAAACTGGCATTTTCTGACAGAAAAACACTTTCTATCTCATTCCCCTGGCTACTCCAGCTACATATCCAGCAGGCCAGACAGGAAAGGATGACAAGAGATAGTGCAAATGTGTTTAAGTAATCATCTGATTTCTTTTGTTGGAAGCACTGAGCTGGGAATAACATCCCCTCATCTGTCCGTACCTTCTGTACCTCTGTTTTTAGCATCCTCTTTGCTGGCATTGGCACTAAAGACCAGTCTGGAGACCCAAACTTCATCGGCCAAGTGATCTTCTTGTGTAACTGCTTGTCTGTGTCATAAGTTCCAGGTCTAAAGAAAATAGGGACATAATATCTCATTTCTGGACCTGTATAATGTTTGTAATATGGAAAATTACCAGCCCTGCTTTGACCCAAGGGAGAAATGCCTCTTGTGGCCTTGTAGTCTTCATGCTAGTTTAAAGACTAAAGCAAAGGAGATTTTGAAGATAAAAAAGCATTATTGGGAATTCAGTTACCCATCTCCCATTTGTGTCTTAGCATTTTTCTACTCTAGTCTTCCTGATTATTATTGAAAGTGTAAGAAAATGAGTTATATTACCCAGGGAAAAATTCTTTATCTGAAGGCTTATCTGGAAATCGTGATGTCTTAGTGGAAAATGGAGCATAGGCAGGCTGGCATTTTTGGTCTTTATTCCAGAATGACTGGTACGTTCCTGGGCCGGGAGTCACAGTCTGCAAGAGAAAGAAATTTCAATACAGAAGATTTTGTTCTGCAAGCTATTCCTAAATGCTCTGAGCAGCATTTAAAGCCAGCCAGATAGCATAAAGAAATCAGAGCAGTTCAAATCTGCATTCTCTAACATTTACAGAAGCCAGGCCAGGAAACCTATTGGGTTTGTTCAGGTAGTACAGCTGAGTTCCAGCCCTGATTTTGCCTCAATATGTACATCTATGTGTGTGTGACAAGGGAATGTGTACATACAAATCCATAGGTCAGCGTTGCCAGAGCTCCAGCAACTGGTGATCAGCCTCCAGGCTCAACACTTACCACTAGGCTATCTGTAGGGAGATCTATGACTACCATTATTTTAAGCTGGAGGCAACCCCAGCACACATGATCACAACTGTTAGCCTGTGGTAGGATCAGCCTAAAACATCTTGTAAAGCTGCAGCTCTGCCTCTTTGAAATGTGCTTTTCTTACCTGTGGCTCTGATATGAATCGCTGGGCTGTTCTTGCTCCTATCACGTAGCCTTTCGTGCTCAGTGTTTTTTTTCCCCACGAGTATCTGAGGCTGCTTTTCTGTGGTTCAAAAGCAGAAACATCTTACTAACATTTTTAAGACACCATTTGCAGCAGGGGAATGGGAGAAGTATCTGAGCAGCAGATGTCATTCTTCTAATTTCTCACTAATGTAGAGTGCTAGGACAGCTGGGGTTTTGAGGACTGGTACAGTTGGAAGGTGACTTTTCCAGAAGGGGGATTTATTTTTCAAGGTATATGTGCAAACCTTATACAATGGCTTTGCAGGGCAGGCATGGGGTACTCTGTGTCAGGCTGGCTATAGTGCTAGTTTTCTTATAATGTGTGTCTTCTGTGAAGGAAAAGCTTGCAGAATAAAAGTCAAACAACTTACCTCTTGACTCTCGTAACAGCCTGGCCCAAGGAGGGGGTTTCCCTTGATGGCTCCTAGCTGGATCCCCAACCTGTCTGGGGCATGGTGGAGAGGGAATGTTTTCCGCTCTTGACAGGACCCAAATGAGATTATCTTCTGTGCACCTGTGAGACCAGGAGAGGGAAACATCAGCGGTGTGATTCAGCCACCTGCAGATGACCACTTGCTGCTTTTCTTCCTTCTCAAGTATCCGCAGCTCTCTGAGGCCTGCTGTCCCCTTATTTCTCCCCTTATTATCACCCCAGCCCCTGGATATCTCCGAGGGCCTGCCCTTTGGATGTTCCCTGCTGCCACAAAGGCTTCTTTTTCCCCTGCCTGAGCAAAGAGGGGCCTAGCAGCAGGTTGTGGAGGAGATTGCTGGGGAAGCCTGGTGCCGCTGGACAAAACCCTCGTGCCATAGACCCCCTGCTGCCTGCACCTCTCAGGGCTCACCTTTGGGCTCCCTCTGTTTATCCATGCCGCTGGTCAGACCTGACAGATGTCTGTGTACTGCAGTTGCTATAGACACAGGGAGGCCTGCTGGAGGGAATGCAGGCAATGGCAGTGCCTGGAGGAAGCATGAAAAAGAGGAGGTTTGATAAAAGCCTGGTGGGTTGCACGGTGCTCCCTCCTGCTCCCAGGAGCTGCCGTTTGCACAAAGTCAGTGGGGGAAGCAGTGTGTCTATAGGTTGTGCAGTCAGGACCGTCCTCTCTGTGTTCTTTCATGGAACAGCCTGATCTGCCCTGTTGTCTGCTCCCTGTCTTTTTCCCTGTGCTTGCCTGTTGTGGTAAAACAGCAAGAAACTCCTGGAAAAAGTCATACTGGAACTAAGTCCACCTTGTGTAATCAGGCCTTCAGGGAACACAAGTGTAAATACTGAGAGAAGCAGGGAGCATTGAAATATGAAGAGCGAGACAAGTTCAAGCAGTGCAGATTGCTCCTTTTGCAAAACACTTTATTTAATCATTGTTATTCCGCAGAACTGGATGAGAGGGGTCTGTTTGCTGTGATCGACCTGGAGTCTTCATGCCCAGTTGCAGCAGGAGCAGCTGGGATCAAAGACCAGCCCGGCCTGGCAGCTCTGCTCGTAGGTTTCACCGTTGTTGCAGGTGTAGAACTTGCTCTTGTTGGTCGGATCTGCATAGATGCCGTTGGCCTTGCCAGCACAGAATCCACTCCCACCAGTGCCACCAGTATTGCTACCCGAGCTCCCGCTGCCACTTCCACTTCCACTCCCACTCCCACTTCCACTTCCACTTCCACTTGTAGTACCAGGAGCTGCAGTCACCAGAGGATTGGGTTGATCTGGGGGCACACAGCCTGAAATAAAAGCAGAACAGGGCTTATTTTTACATTTTAGGTCTCCCAACACTGCCTTTCTGCCACAGTCCCTTTTGGGGTGGCATCAGCAGAACAGCCTTTAACCTTTGTGCCCCCAAATCTGGCTGGGTTCACACCAGGCCTTTGAAAAATGTCAACTCAGGTGCCAGTTACAATCTCACTCTTATCCTAGTGGATGCAGGGTGAAGGGATGTTCCCAGGGCAATCTCTAGAAAATTGTTATCCCCGAAGTCCCTAGAAATAAAGGTTCTCAGGCCTCCGAGGACCTGCATCAGCCATGAGCTACGGGGTCCCCTTCCAGAAGGCCACGCTTCTCCAGTTACTCACTGCTGCTTTGCAGGCCAAGAGCATTCTTCAGGGTGGTGATCAGGGGATATTTGCCCTGCTTGCAGAAAGAGCCAGTGAAGTCATCCAGATCAATGGCCCAAACCATAGCACCTGCATAGTTGTTCTTCTTCAGCCAGTCAGCCTGTGTAGTGCCAGGGGAGAAATCCCAGTTAGTCCAAGAGCTGCTGTTGCAGAAGGGCTCCTGGAGTGTGATTAGTACAGCCACATCCCCACCGTACCTTGATGTTGAAGCTCTTGATGTTGTCATAGCCAACCCATTCATTGCCCTTGTAGGCATAGGGCACATCCTGGGGGGCATCCCAAACTTGGGTGGCTCCAGAATTTAGCAGAGTGCAGATCTGGGCAGAAGGGCCAAGAGAAGGAAATTTACTGAGTGACATGCAAAAATGGGCAATGCCATTTCTTTGACTTTAGTCTTTAGAATTGTGCAGCTAATTTGGTCCTTGTGAATAATTACATCTTTCCTAGATTTTGTTAAATGAGCTTAAGAATTTCCATGTCTAACTTGGGCACATTAGACATACTCCTTTGAAAAGCTCAAGTGTAGCATTCCCCACTGCATTCCTTCTTACCTTGTGGGCACTACCAATAATAGAAGTCATTTCACTTACTGATGCTTCCAAGTACTGGAAGAACCAAATGTATATTTCGGAAGAGGCTGTTCACCTCTTTCAAACCTTCCCTGCTAAACTGTGTGGTGACACACATTGTATGAGCAAGGTCTTTATTTTGAGGCACCGATTCTATCTACTGGGCAAATCGACTTCTCTTCTGAATCTCTATGGACAACTTTCTGTGTGCAGTAGACATTTAGAAAGTTACACGGGTCTCTTCTGTGAAATTGTTTGAAATAATATCACAAATGTGGTATTACACACACCTCATAGTAAGCCAGTGTCCCAGCCTCCTGTGTGTAAGGTCCAGCAGGTCCAGGTCCCGATGCTGGTGCACCAAGACCGTTGTTGGATGGGTTTTGCAGTCTGAAGGTGTTTCCATAGGTGGGGAACCCAACAACTAACTTCTCAGCTGGGGCACCATTGCTCTTCCAGTAGTTCATAGCGTAATCCTACCGAAAAGCATCACAGTTGAAGCCTGTGCCAGGATTTGTAAGCAGGATGGTGAATTCTGAAAATGATCATCACTGGTCTGATCACAGGCACGACATTTCTGACACAGGCTCCTCAACTATACTTACAACATTGAAATAGATATTGCCATCGGTGTCACCTGGGCCTTTGTAGAGAGGGCTGTTCTCCCCAGTTTGTGCATCCCAGGAGCCGTGGAAATCATAAGTCATCACGTTGAAGTAGTCCAGGTACCTGTGGAGAACATTGCATGCATCTGTGTCCTGGCCAGCTCACTCACACAGACCAGGAGGTTCCTTTAGTTCTGGCAACTAATCCCCTCTGGCTGTGCCCCCACTTTCTGCAGACCACGTTTCTCCAGGATCCCTTTGGAGAAGCCTACTAAGGGTGGGGACGAGTCTCTCATCCTGAGGAGTTCTCGCCCTGCATAAAGCATGGAGGCTCTGCAGGCAGTGGGGTTGGTTTCTGCCAGCTAATGTCAGAGCATCCCATAACTGCTGGAAGGGAGAGCACTGGAAGGAATGGCCTGAAGGAGGTCGCAGAAGGTGGACCTGGGGGCTTGCTACTCACTTGCCGAGCTCAGCGATCTCGTAGCCAGACTGGATGTTGGAAAGTCCTGCAGCAACAGCAGCCGTGATCATCAGACGGGGCTTGTTAACCTGCCTGGCTTCCTGCTCGAAGGCGGCCAGCATTTCCTGGGGGATGCCAAGGAACAGGGCTCAGCGTGGGCTCTTGGAGCCCCCCAGGGCTCCTCTGGTCCGAGCTGTGCAGAGCAGAGGCCTTGAGCAGCTCCTTTGTGTCCCCCTACCTTCACCAGGACGGTGAAGAGCCCCTTGTCCTGAGCCGGGCTGCCCCTGGAGCCAGGGTACTCCCAGTCAATGTCCAGCCCATCAAATTGGTACTGGCGCAGGAATTTGATGACGGAATTGATGAAGGTCTGGCGGTTCTCCGGAGTGGAAACCATTGTGGAGAACCTAGGGAGCAGAGGAGGGCAGGGTTGGGGCTTGGTCAGGGCCTCTTTCTTCCTCTCCCTCTTTTTTTGGGTAGAAGATGGCAAGAACTTACTTGTCTGTTCCAAAATTCCATCCTCCAATAGAAAGAAGAGTCTTCAGGTTTTTATTCCTGCAAAGGTAAGGACACAAACACGTTTTGCTACAAACAATACTGCTGAATTGCTATTTCTGACTTTACAGAAAAGACCAACATCGAGCACAGTGATCTTGCTTTCCTGGAAACTGTGATGCAGCTGCCTGCATAGGCTGTGATGCCATGGTGTGAAACCCAACAGGCACATCCAGAGCACACTGACCGACAGTCACCGACCACAGAGGACCCATGCTGGCAGCCTGAGCAGCCCTCCCTGCCCGTCCCTCTCTGCCTCTTCTCCTCAGCACCTCTCACCCCACGGGCTGCACTGCCATCACAGAGGGAACGTCACGTACTGGTTTTTCAGCCCGTTGAAGGATCTGTAGAGGGTCTCATCGTTCCATTCAATGGTCGTGATCTTGTTGTTGGACATCCCAGCGAAGGCGTACAGCAGGTGAGTGCACAGGCATGGGTCGATATTGTCTGGCATGAAACTTCCCAGGCCAGGCCTGTACTGGGCCCAGTTGGTGAAGTAGCATGACAGCACATAGGCAGTGCCTGCAGACACAGAGGACATGGGGCAGGGATCGAGGAGAGCAGAGGGAACGTGTGTGGGCAATGCAGGTGGCCTCCTGTGCCTGCTGGCCAGCTAGCTAGCTGCATGAGGCCGCATTATTCCCTGTAACCATCCCTCAGTGCACACTTTAAAGACAACAGTGCCCTGGGCTGCTCTTAGGTGCAAATTACGACCTAAGAACCACTGCGTGGTGGCCAGCTTCTGCCTCCTTCTTTCCTCTTTTAGAAGAGTTGGCTGGTAAGCCTGCTTCATGCACCCATACATGCACATGGTGTAAAGGGTTTGGTAGGGTTGTTTTGGGATAGGGAGCACATACCTATCTGGGCGTTCAGCAGGAGGGCCAGACCTTGGAAGAAAGAAGTGTGGGATTAGTCTTTGAGAAGCAAGGTAATGCCAAGCTCTTGATCAGGTCTGTGCTGAACTTCACGTAATTTGTACCCCAGATTGTAATCATTGTGTTTCTTTAGACACATTTATCTGAGTGTTCATATGGAAGTGGATGCAATTTGAGGACTGTTTCAGGTAGAAGCATCGAAAACAACCTGAAGAAGTCAAAGTGCAGAATTTTGATCACTTGTACTTTTTTGTTTTGTTTTGTTTAAAAATTGATTTTCAGTTTCCAACAACAATGAAATATATTCATTTCTAATGCATAAATTATCCTCCCCAACACTACTGAAAAATATAACAATCCTTTCTGAAAGTTGCTGCTATGTCTTTTTCTTTGAAAGGAGAGTAAAGAGACTGGAATTCCAAAGAACTTCTTCTCAAACTCCCCATGTAACAGCGAGAGCCACAAATACTTGTCACGAAGGTAAAGAAGTAAGCTGGGAAGCAGGACTTACCGGTAAGCAGAGTGAGCTTGGCCATCTTGGACCAGAACTGATCTCAGACAGGCTGCTTCCCTCTTTTATACCCTTCTTTTTTTTTTTTTTCATGCTAGTCTTCTGTCAACAAAGATGCCCAACCATTACCCGAGTTGATAAAAATATCACAAAAATGATACCAACATGATAAACCTTAAGGGTCCATCAGGAGGCACAAGGATTATCAGGGAGGATTATCAGGCTGTGCCATTTTGTGGTGCTGCCAGAGTAGTTGAAGAACAAGATTAGATGGCTTTTCTTCTTCGAAATCGTGTTTGCAACAAGAGGTTTTGAGTCAATATTGGCGACTAGGCAGGAATAGATGTCTGAAGTGTTCAACCTTGCGTTGTCATTGGCGGCAGGAGGTGCCAAACCAAAGGGTTTGCAAGGGTTTTGTCTCCTTGGCTGGGGCACTCAGCGAGGCAGGTGGAGCAGGGCTTGAGCTCACAGCCACGGGCTTTTTGGGGAACACAGGGACAGGGCTCACTTGGCGGAGCAAGGTGTTGGTTGGGATGCCGGGGGCTTTGTGGTCTGTGTTCTCTTGCCCATGCCACTTAAGCTTGCTGTCAGTGCAGGGAAGTGGGGTGGGCTTCGTGGTGTCCCAGCAGTAAGGCAAACCAAGTCAGCCTCTGCTGAGCACTTCTCCCACTTGCTGCTGGGCCCGTTGGTGTGGGCAGGGGAGCAAGGGCAGGTGAGAAGCCTTGCCTTGGCTTTCTGTGGAGCTCCTTGAGGTGAAATTGCCAGAATCTCTTACATTCTGCATGAGCTTGTCAGCAGTCATTGGCTGTTTTCTCTGCCCCGAGACATTACATAATTCCCGTTAAGATGATGTGAAGGTGAATTTCCAGGCAGTCGTCCAGACTTGGTGGAACAGGAGCCTGGAAAACACCCACAGGCTTGTCCTTATCACATGCTGGTGCTGAAGCCACTGGGCTGCCCTTTTATTCATTCGACTTCAGATTTTATGTGTGCAGGCATGAGATGAGAGGTGGTGGATTATTCAAAGGGTTTGTTAGGGTCAGGGGCAGTGCTTACAGTGTCTTGTGCCCCTCTCAGCAAACTCTCTAACGCCTGTTGTATCCCAGGAAGATCTTAACCATCCTGGCCTTCTGCACATGAGGCACTGCTTTAGAGATCTGGATTTGTTCTACGTGCCCTTGCCAGGGAGATTAGGCAGGTCAGTGGGGAAGGCTTAAGTGGGGAGAGAAAAGTAAAGGTCAGTGGAATGGCACCGTGGATTTAGAGAAATATGCCCTGTCCTAACCCTTCTCTGGATCCACATGCACTGGCCACAGAGACAACCTGTTGCCATTGTGTTCCTCCTTAGTGTGTGGTGGTTTTCTTAGAATCTCCTTGGGAACTTTCTGATGGGAATTTACCCTGAATATGTCTATGTATCCATCAGCCAAATCTGTACAGCTTATGTCTATGCTGCCAGAGCTCATGCAATCAGTCATTGGAGTCCAGGCACAGCGCAGGAATTCAGCAGCCACTAGGTTATGTGTAAGGAGATCTGTGACTGCCCTTCCACAATAAGGGTGGTTTGAGTTTGTTTGTTTGCTTATCTGCTAAGGCTGACTGTTTTTCCATCTCTCTCTCTTCTTTTCTGTGTGTTTCTGTAAAACATCTCAAGACCAATGAAGGTGAGAAGAAATAGCTGTGAAGGGCTGTGGCTCTGACCCCTTTATGTCTGCTATTCTTACCTGTGGCTCTGGGAAGAAATGCTGTTCTCTTACTCCCATCACATAGCATTTCTTGCTTTGTCATTTGCTTTCAAGGAGTAAGCAAGGTTTTTAAAATGTTTTTTAAAGAACATTTTCAGCAGGGGAAGCACAGAAGTTCTTGATCAGCAGAACTCAAATCTCTTCTCTAAAAAGATGCCAATTTATATTAAACTTTTGTTGAGAAGAAGAATCATTTTGTGATTCAGGCCTTAGGCTGCTGCAATGGGCATGAGGCTCCTTGTGCCTCTGACCATACAGTGCACTTTCAGGGCTCAAGGACACATCAGGGCTCTGTGGGAGCTGCTACGTCCCCATTCCTGCAGGAGGGGAATTGCTGCAGCCGTCTCAAGGCCAGAGCAATAGGGCCGGGGGACCTCTGAAGGCCGGCTCCTTTGCAGGGTGACTTTTCCAGGAGGAGAATGCTTTTTCCTAGACAGCAGCAAAGGCTTTGCACAAAGGCTGTCGGAGAGGCGAGCTCCTGGCTGTGTTACTGCCCCTTTTCTGTGGGTGCTCCCTCGTGGCACAGCCTGCCCTGCCCTGCCCTCTCTTTTTGCTTTCTTCCCCTCTGACTGACTGCCCCGCTGGGAAGGCAAGAAAGCCCGGGGAAATGCCTGCCTAGGGCTCTTCAAATGGTGCTTGGGGATTCAGGCCCTTCCCTGATCATGGATTTATGTATCGTAGAGAGTCAGGGAGCATCAAAATATGAAGAGCAAAATGAGTCAGTACAGCATGGATGGTTTCTTTTGCAAAGCATTTTATTTAATCATTGTTATTCCACAGAACTAGACCCAAGGGGTCTGTCTGCTGTGATCGACCTGGAATCTTCATGCCCAGTTGCAGCAGGAGCAGCTGGGATCAAAGACCAGCCCGGCCTGGCAGCTCTGCTCGTAGGTTTCACCGTTGTTGCAGGTGTAGAACTTGCTCTTGTTGGTCGGATCTGCATAGATGCCGTTGGCCTTGCCAGCACAGAATCCGCTCCCACCAGTGCCACCAGTATTGCCACCCGAGCTCCCGCTGCCGCTGCCACTTCCACTTCCAGTGTTAGGAGCTGAAGTGATGGGAGGATTGGGCTGAGCTGGGGGCACGCAGCCTGAAATAAAAGCAGGACAGGGCTTATCTTTGTGTTGCGGGTCTCTCAGCACTCCCCTTCTGCCACAGTCCCTTTTGGGGTGGTATCAGCAGAACAGCCTTTAACCTTTTTTCCCCCAATTCCCTGGAAATAAAGGCTGCTAAAGACCTGCATCAGCTGTGAGCTAATGGAGACCCCTTCCAGAAGGCCACACTTCTCCAGTTACTCACTGCTGCCTTGCTGACCAAGACCGTTCTTCAGGGTGGTGATCAGGGGATATTTGCCCTGCTTGCAGAATGTGCCAGTGAAGTCATCCATATCAAGAGCCCAAACCATAGCACCTCCAAAGTTGTTCTTCTTCAGCCAGTCAATCTGTATAGCACATGGACAGAAATCCCAATTAGTCCAAGAGCTGCTGTTGCAGAAGGGCTCCTGGAGTGTGATTAGTACAGCCACATCCCCACCGTACCTTGATGTTGAAGCTCTTGATGTTGTCGTAGCCAACCCATTCGTTGCCCTTGTAGGCATAGGGCACGTCCTGGGGGGCATCCCAAGCCTGGGTGGCTCCAGAGTCCAGGAACGTGCAGATCTAGGAAAAAAAAGGCAGAGAATGGTAATTTATCGTGTGTCCTACAAAAAAAGGCAATTGGAATGGATCCACAGGTTAATAATTCCTTGCCAGGTAGTTTGAAGGGTGTTTGTGTTCTGGTCTGCCTAGGTGTGAGGGAACACACATACCTCGTAGTAAGCCAAGAATCCAGCCTGCCTTGTGTACGGTCCAGCAGGCCCAGGTCCTGATGCTGGTGCCCCAACAGCAGTGTCAGATGGGTTCTGCAGGATGAAGTTATGTCCGTAGGTGGGGAATCCAACCAGGAGCTTCTCAGCAGGGGCACCGTTGTTCTTCCAGTAGTTCATAGCGTAATCCTGTAAAAAAAGCATCACAGTTCAAGCCTGTGCCAGGATTTGTAGGTTGGAGGGTCGATTCTTAAAATTCTTATCAGTGATCTGTGGCAAAAAGTCACAAAGAGTACTTACAACGTTGAAGTAGATGAGTTCACCAGTGTCAACAGGGCTTTCGTACAGCGGGCTGTTCTCCCCAGTCTTTCCATCCCAGGAACCGTGGAAGTCATAAGTCATCACATGGAAGTAGTCCAAGTACCTGACAGTTAATGACAGTTTCCCTTAATCGCTGGAAGAGCACTTAAGTCACAGAAGGTGTACCTGGGGGCTTGCTACTCACTTGCCGAGCTCAGCGATCTCGTAGCCAGACTGGATGTTGGAAAGTCCTGCAGCAACAGCAGCCGTGATCATCAGACGAGGCTTGCCAACCTGCTTGGCTTCCTGCTCGAAGGCAGCCAGCATTTCCTGGGGGATGCCAAGGAACAGGGCTCAGCGTGGGCTCTCGGAGCCTCCCAGGGCTCCTCTGGACCGAGCTGTGCAGAGCACAGAGGAGTTTGCTCTTGAGTTTGCTCAAGAGCCTTGAGCAGCTCCTTTGTGTCCCCCTACCTTCACCAGGACAGTGAAGAGCCCCTTGTCCTGAGCCGGGCTGCCCCTGGAGCCAGGGTACTCCCAGTCAAGGTCCAGCCCATCAAACTGGTACTGGCGCAGGAATTTGATGACGGAATTGATGAAGGTCTGGCGGTTCTCCGGGGTGGAAACCATTGCAGAGAACCTAGGGAGGAGAGGAGGGCAGGGTTGGGGATGGTCGGGGCCTCTTTCCCCCTCTCCCTCACTTTACAGTTTGCCATTGTGGGATGGAGGTGGCGTGAACTTACTTGGCTGTCCCAAAATTCCATCCTCCGATTGCCAGGAGGGTCTTCAGATTTTCATTCCTGCAAAGATAAGGACACAAACATGTTTTGGTACAAAACAACGCTGTTGAATTGCTATTTTTGACTCTGCCTCTTCATGTCGGCACCCTTCACCCCACAGGTTGCACTTCCATCACAGAGGGAACGTCACGTACTGGTTTTTCAGGCCGTTGAAGGATTTGTAGAGGGTCTCATCGTTCCATTCATAGGTTGTGATCTCATTGTTGGACATCCCAGCGAAGGCGTAGATCAGATGGTCACACAGGCATGGGTCGATGTTGTCTGGCATGTACTTTCCCAGGCCGGGCCTGTACTGGGCCCAGTTGGTGAAGTAGCATGACAGCACATAGGCAGTGCCTGCAGACACAGAGGACATGGGGCAGGGATCAAGGAGAGGGAACGTGTGTGGGCAATGCAGGTGGCCTCCTGTGCCTGCTGGCCAGGTAGCTAGCTGCACGAGGCTGCATTATTCCCTGTAACCATCCCTCAGCACACACAGTAAGGGCATCAGTTCCTGGGGCTGCTCTTATGTGCAAATTATGACTTAAGTGAAATGTGATCAAAAAAGATTGGGCAATGCTCCCTTGTCGGTTGAGGAGTTGAGGGAAGTAGGACAGGGAAGTGGGCCTGGTTGTTTGTTTGGAAACTGGCTCTCCATGGATTGTAATGCAGTTCTTTCCTTCCTCCTTTGTTCCAGTATGAGCCCTCCTTGGAGCCTCTTGCACCCTGAACCTGATGAACTGGGGTGGTTGTGGCTGCCAAGTCTCCTCCCCAGACTGGATTTTTCCCCTTTAATGCCAGTAAGGCACAGCAGAAGCAGAAGTGGATTCTGGTGAAGTACCCGGAGGGAGGAAGCCTCGTTGGGTGCCTGCTGCTGCCTGCTCAACCTGCGTCTGAAAACTTCTGCCCAGCCCAAGCTGGTGGCTGTGCCCGTGCTTCATTCAACCTGAGCAGGACGGGGCTGCTAAGGGGAAAACTGCATGAAATCAAGCAGCATATTTGCCCTTTAGGCTGAGCGTGCCATGCTTCATAAAGCTTTTGTCCTCAAAGACACCCTCACTGTGTGCTGCCAGCTTCTGCTTCCTCCCCCCCTCTTGTAGAAGAGTTAGCTGGTGAGCCTGCTCCTGGGACACGCACATGCTGATGGTGCAAAGGGGTTTGGGGAGGTTTTTTTTGGGGTAGGGAGCACATACCTATCTGCGCGTTCAGCAGGAGGGCCAGACCTTTGAAGAAAGAAATGTGGGATTAGTCTTTGAGAAGCAAGGTAATGCCTCACTAGCAGAAATACTTTGGTAGATAGATAAACAGCAATGCAGACATTAAAACTGCTTCTAACTCTGGCCATTTTTTGTTTCTCTTCATAAGGGTCTTTGTGAGCCCAACATTTCCTCTGCCACAGGTCAAAATTCATTCTGAGGGAAGCAAACATGCTGAAAAGCTTATGGTCATTAATGGCTCAGTATGCTGCTGCTTTGATCAGCTGTGATTAGGCAACAGGTGATTTAAGGAGTTGTGGTGCCCCTGAGCATGGCTGAAACAGCAGAAACCAACAGGCATACACAGACAGTAATAGCTTATCTCTTAGCATGACAGAAGACGACAGCAGGACTGCCTTTTTTTTTTTTTGGCCCAATACCATGTTTTGATTAAATAAAGCAATTAAATTAAAAAAATGCATATCTAAGAAAGGAGAAGAAATCAAGCTGGAAGTAACGAAGCATTTAAAAATCCCCAAAATATGGTATTGATTTTTCTTTGAGAAAAAAAAAAAAAAGAGAATGCAACATCTTTAACTCTAAAGGACCCCTTTTCTAACCCCCAGTATAACAGCAAGAGCCACAAATACTTGTCACGAAGGTAAAGAAGTAAGCTGGGAAGCAGGACTTACCGGTAAGCAGAGTGAGCTTGGCCATCTTGGACCAGAACTGATCCAGGGCAGGCTGCTTCCCACTTTTATACACTTCTCTAATTTCGTATGAGTCTTCTGTCAACAATGATGCCCAACCATTACACAAGCTGATAAAGTTAAAAAAGTATCACAGAAAATGATACCAATACAATGGCCTTAACACTCCAGCAGAAAATATCAAGATTATCAGGCTGTCCCGTTGTGTGGTGCTGCCAGAGGAGTTGAAGAACAAGATTAGATGGCTTTTCTTCTTCGAAATCGTGTTTGCAACAAGAGGCTTTGAGTCAATATTGGCGACTAGGCAGGAATAGATGTCTGAAGTGTTCAACCTTGCGTTGTCATTGTGTCTGTGTGGAGGCAGCAGGCGGTGCCAAACCAAAGGTGTTTTGCAAGGGTTTTGTCTCCTTGGCTGGGGCACTCAGCGAGTTGGGGCTGAGCAGGGTTTGAGCTCACAGCCGTGGGCTTTTTGGGGGCACAGGGATGGGGCTCACTTGGTGTAGCAAGCTATCAGTCGGATGCAGCAGGCCTTGTGGTCTGTGTTGTCTCTTGTCCACACCACTTAAGCTTGCTGTCAGTGCAGGGAAGTGGGGTGGGCTTCATGGTGTCCCAGCAGTAAAACAAACCAAGTCAGCCTCTGCTGAGCACTTGTCCCACTTGCTGCTGGGCCCGTTGGTGTGGGCAGGTGAGCAAGGGCAGGTGAGAAGCCTTGCCTTGGCTTTCTGTGGAGCTCCTTGAGGTGAAATTGCCAGAATCTCTTACATTCTGCATGAGCTTGTCAGCAGTCATTGGCTGTTTTCTCTGCCCCGAGACATTACATAATTCCCGTTAAGATGATGTGAAGGTGAATTTCCAGGCAGTCATCCAGACTTGGTGGAACAGGAGACTTGAAAACACCCACAGGCTTGTCCTTATCACATGCTGGTGCTGAAGCCACTGACCTGCAGATTAACATGCATTAGAGCAACCCGCCAGGTTTTTTTGCTTGCACTGGATGAGATATGGTGGATAATTAAAAAAACGATGATCCTCAAGGGTTATTTTTCCAGTATGTTTCTGAGCTGATAAGGTAGCACAGTACAAACTCAATAGAAATGGATTTGTAATATTGCACCCTCAGTGACCTTTGGAGCCTTGCAGGTGAAGGTCTCTTATCTGCAGAAGTGTGTTCCAGTGTGAAGAGGTAAGCACCTGCCGGTGGATCAAAGAAGGTAATTTGTCTGCATATGGTGGTAACAAACATCAGGTGGGCAAATCCTGGAATTGTTCTTTAGGAACTTTTCTGCCTTTTCTCCGCCTTAAGAAATGTAACATGCCAGTGGTTCCTGGTAGCAGGCCTTGAGGAAGGGCAGAATTGGTCCCTGCCAGAGGCACTTTGCAGTCACAGTAAAAGTGTAGAGCATTCAGACAGAGATTTTGCATATTATTCCTGTAGCTGAAGTGTTGGGTTCCAGAGAGATCCAGAAATCTGGATTGTTTCTGCTTTAGTTTCAGTTCATACACTAATGACAATTGTCATTATGGTCATTCTGTGACCATGCTAGGATTAAGTCTGTCTGCCCTTCAACTGCCTGGACTCTTTTCTGTTGAATGATGGAGAAGAGAAGGATTTTCATGCTTTCTCCACCTGAACGATGTCCAGGTGTCTCCATCCAGCTCTTCAGCTCCAGGTTCTTTACTCTTTCTTCCCTTTTCAGGCCCAGAGGTTTGCAGGGTTGGGCAAGGCACTTGCAGTCTTGCATCCATCTGCTATGAGATGCATCTGATAAATGACTCAACAAACTCTGTAATGGCTGCTGTATTCTGGGAAGATTTTATCCATCCTGGCATTGCCAACCTCAGTGCACATGAGGCACTGCCTTGGAGATGTTGTTTTGTTCCACCTGCCCTTGCCAGGGAGATTAGGCAGGTCAGTGGGGAAGGCTTAAGTGGGGAGAGAAAAGTAAAGGTGAGTGGAATGGCACTGTGGATTTAGATAAATATGCCCTGTCCTAACCCTTATCTGGACACAGAGGTGTGGGTATCAACCCCCTGATATGGAGAGGTTGGAGCTGACAGCCCATACTGGTGTTTGTGCCCATGGAAATATTTTGCTGGGCACGTGTGGTGTCAGCAGGGCATGGCCTGCGTGGCTTTCCATGCAAAGTGGGGCTGCTTTAGGGCACCTTTGCTAGGCAAAGATGCTGTTGAGCTAGTAAAAATGCATTCTGGACTTATTTTTTGGAAGTGGGAGGCTACATGATATTGCCAATGAAGTCTTGGGCAGAATTCTGCCTGCTTTCAGCTGCTGCTCTGAATTTTCTCCCTGCAGGCAGACAGCTCAGTTTTTTCAGCTGGTTTTCCAGCTCTCTCTCTGCTTCCCAGAGTCTGCTTTTAAAAAATACCTCATGACCAGTGAAGGTGAGGGCGAAAAGCTGGTGTAGCCGATGTGCACAGGGCATGGAAGGGTTTTGAGGTACTTTTCTGCATGTCTGCACATCAGAGAGAGCTGTAATGAAAGCCAAACGTGCCGAAGTGCAGCGGGGGCTGATGTACCCTCGGGCAGAAGGTCCCACAGGGCTGCTGCAGCGTTTCAGTTCTGCTTCTCACGGGGAGCTGAAGTGATGTGGGCTGCAAAGTGCCATGCACGAGTGAACTGCAGCCCTGGCACATGTGAACGAGAAGGGTCTGTGGTGTGAACAGCCTATGAAAGCTTGCTCTGCTATTTTGAAGCATGTTCTCCTGACCAGTGACCCAGTATGAAACAGCAGGCTGTTCTTGCTTCTGTTGCATAGCCTTTTTTGCTCTTTGGTTTGTTTTCAGGAGTATCTGAGGCTCCTTCCCTGCATCTAAGAGCAGAAACATCTTACTGACATTTTAAAGACACTATTTGCATCATGGAAGTTCCTCAGCAACAGAAGAGGTTTGCTTTGAGGCATGAAGCTCCTTGTGCCTCTGACCATACAGTGCACTTTCGGGGCTCAAGGACATGTCAGGACTCTGTGGGAGCTGCTACGTGCCCATTCCTGCAGGAGGGGAATTGTTGCAGCTGTCTCATGGCCAGAGCAATAGGGCTGGGGGACCTCTGAAGGCCGGCTCCTTTGCAGGGTGACTTTTCCAGGAGAAAGCTTTTTTTACTCCCTCATGGCACAGCCTGCCCTGCCCTGCCCTCTCTTTTTGCTTTCTTCCCCTCTGACTGACTGCCCCGCTGGGAAGGCAAGAAAGCCCTGGGAAACGCCTGCCTAGGGCTCTTCAAATGGTGCTTGGGGATTCAGGCCCTTCCCTGATCATGGATTTATGTATTGGGAGAGAGTCAGGGAGTATCAAAATATGAAGAGCAAAATGAGTCAGTACAGCATGGATTGTTGCTTTCGCATAATTCTTTATTTAATCATTGTTATTCCACAGAACTAGATCAGAGGGGTCTGTCTGCTGTGCTCAACCTGGAGTCTCCATGCCCAGTTGCAGCAGGAACAGATGGTACAAGGTCACAAGGTCTGCCAAGAAATTTTGCAAATAACTTTTTTGGTGTTCAAACACTGGTACAAGCTGCTCTTCTTGGGTAAGTCTGGATGCCTTTACTGGCAGAAAAGCCACTCACACCACAGCCACTGGAATTGCTACTGCAGCTCATACTCACACACCCATTTCAACTTCTATTGTTAGGAGCTGCAGGGATTGAGGACTGGACTTTTAATAAGCTGTACAGCCTGAAATGAAAGCAAGAAGGAGGTTTCCTTTTCGAATGGACTATATTTCTATTGGTATTCTCTCCCTTCCCTCCTTTCATTGTCCCACAGTGCTCTGAGCACACCAGCTTTTTGTTGCTTAAAAAATTTCCACAAACCCCACAGTACCCAAGTTACTCACTGCTGCTTTGCAGGCCAAGAGCGTTCTTCAGGGTGGTGATCAGGGGATATTTGCCCTGTTTGCAGAAAGAGCCAGTGAAGTCATCCAGATCAATGGTCCAAACCATAGCACCTGCATAGTTGTTCTTCTTCAGCCAGTCAGCCTGTGTAGTGTGGGGGGAGAAATCCCAATTAGTCCAAGAGCTGCTGTTGCAGAAGGGCTCCTGGAGTGTGATTAGTACAGCCACATCCCCACCGTACCTTGATGTTGAAGCTCTTGATGTTGTCGTAGCCAACCCATTCGTTGCCCTTGTAGGCATAGGGCACGTCCTGGGGGGCATCCCAAGCCTGGGTGGCTCCAGAGTCCAGGAACGTGCAGATCTAGGAAAAAAGGGCAGAGAGTGGGAATTTATCGGGCGTCCTACAAAAAAGGGCAATTGAAATATTCCATGGATCCACAGGATAATAATTGCTTGCCAGGTAGTTTGAAGGGTGTTTGTGTTCTGGTGTGCCTAGGTGTGAGGGAACACACATACCTCGTAGTAAGCCAGCAGCCCAGCCTCCTTTGTGTAAGGTCCAGCAGGCCCAGGTCCCGATGTTGGTGCCCCAAGAGCTGTGTTAGATGGGTTCTGCAGGATGAAGTTATGTCCATAGGTGGGGAATCCAACAAGGAGCTTCTCAGCAGGGGCACCATTGCTCTTCCAGTAGTTCATAGCGTAATCCTATACAAGAATATCACAGTTCAAGCCTGTGCCAGGCTTTGTAGGCAGGACAGTGAGTTCTTAAAAGTTCTCATCAGTGGTGTGATCACTGTGATCTGTGGGACACACTCCCAAACTGTACTTACAACACTGAGGTAGGCATTGCCATCACTGTACAGCGGGCTGTTCTCCCCAGTCTTTCCATCCCAGGAGCTATAGAAGTCATAAGTCATCACATGGAAGTAGTCCAGGTACCTGTGGAGACCATTGCATGTGTCTGTGCCCTGGCCAGCTCACTCACCCAGACCTGGATGTTCCTTTAGTCCTCGTAACTGATCCCCCAGCATCCCTGGCTGTGCCCCCACTATCTGCAGATCAGCATTTCTCCAAGGCCTCTTTGAGACAAGCCTTCTAAAGGTAGAGACGAGTCTCTCCTCCTGCATAAAGCGTGGGGGCTCTGCAGGCAGTGGGGTTGGTTTCTGCCAGCTAATGTCAGAGCATCCCATAACTGCTGGAAGGGAGAGCGCTGGAAGGAATGGCCTGAAGGAGGTCACAGAAGGTGTACCTGGGGGCTTGCTACTCACTTGCCGAGCTCAGCGATCTCGTAGCCAGACTGGATGTTGGAAAGTCCTGCAGCAACAGCAGCTGTGATCATCAGACGGGGCTTGCCAACCTGCTTGGCTTCCTGCTCGAAGGCTGCCAGCATTTCCTGGGGGATGCCAAGGAACAGGGCTCAGCGTGGGCTCTCGGAGCCTCCCAGGGCTCCTCTGGACCGAGCTGTGCAGAGCACAGAGGAGTTTGCTCTTGAGTTTGCTCAAGAGCCTTGAGCAGCCCCTTTGTGTCCCCCTACCTTCACCAGGACAGTGAAGAGACCCTTGTCCTGAGCCGGGCTGCCCCTGGAGCCAGGGTACTCCCAGTCGAGGTCCAGCCCATCAAACTGGTACTGGCGCAGGAATTTGATGACGGAATTGATGAAGGTCTGGCGGTTCTCCGGAGTGGAAACCATTGTGGAGAACCTAGGGAGCAGAGGAGGGCAGAGTTGGGGATGGTCAGGGCCTCTTTCTGCCTTCGCTTTCCAGTTTGCCTTTGTAGGACAGAGGTGGTGTGAACTTACTTGGCTGTCCCAAAATTCCATCCTCCAATTGCCAGGAGGGTCTTCAGATTTCCATTCCTGCAAAGATAAGGACACGAACATGTTTTGGTACAAAACAACACTGTTGAATTGCTATTTCCGACTCTCTGCCTCTTCTTGACACCCCTTGCCCTGCAGGTTGCACTGCTATAGCCCAGGGAACGTCACGTACTGGTTTTTCAGGCCGTTGAAGGATCTGTAGAGGGTCTCATCATTCCATTCAATGGTCGTGATCTCATTGTTGGACATCCCAGCGAAGGCGTAGATCAGATGGTCACACAGGCATGGGTCGATGTTGTCAACCGTGAAGCGCCCCGGGCTGGGCCTGTACTGGGCCCAGTTGGTGAAGTAGCACGACAGCACATAGGCAGTGCCTGCAGAGACACGGAGGAGATGGGGCAGGTCTGGGCTGCACTGCAGAAAAACTAGGAACTTAAAACAGATTATTGTAACCAGATCTCGTCAGAAATGGTTGGGCAATGCTTCCTTGCCAGGGTGAGGAGTCTGGAGAAAGTGAGGTAGGGTTGGTTATCATTCTGGGAACTGTGTCCTTAATAATAATATTTTTTTTTCTTCCTCACTTGTACCCTGAAAATCATGAATTGGGGTGGTTATAGCCACTGACTCTCTTCCCCAAACTGTGTCTTTCTTCTTTGCTGCCAGGTAAGGAAGAGCAGAAGCAGAAGGGATGCTGCCAGAAGGAAGAAAGCTGTTGGCATTTCTGTTGTGCTTTCTGCTTGACCTGCCTGTGTATGCCCATGCTGAAATGAATTTGGTGAGTTGTTTTGGGGAAAAAAAAGCACATACCTATCTGGGCATTCAGCAGCAGGGCCAGACCTTTGAGGAAGAGAAGAAAGAAAAAAAGTGATTAGTGTTTGTTTTCAGAAATACAAAGCTCTTGAGCAGGACTGGACTGTCCTGCAGGTTGCTGCTATGTCTTTTCCTTTGAAAGAAGAGTAAAGAGACTGGAATTCCAAAGAACTTCTTTTCTAACCCCCAGTACACCAAGAGAGCCACAAATACTTGTCACGAAGGTAAAGAAGTGAGCTGGGAAGCAGGACTTACCGGTAAGCAGAGTGAACTTGGCCATCTTGGACCAGAACTGGGGCAGGCTGCTTCCCTCTTTTATACCCTTCTCTAATTTCGTACAAGTCTTGTGTCAACAAAAATGCCCAACCATTACACAAGCTGATAAAAGTATCACAAAAATGATAGCAATACCTTAAGGCTCCATCAGGAGCCACGTGGATTATCAGGCTGTGCCATTTTGTGGTGCTGCCAGAGTAGTTGAAGAACAAGATTAGATGGCTTTTCTTCTTCGAAATCGTGTTTGCAACAAGAGGTTTTGAGTCAATATTGGCGACTAGGCAGGAATAGATGTCTGAAGTGTTCAACCTTGCGTTGTCATTGGTGGCAGGCGGTGCCAAACCAAAGGGTTTGCAAGGGTTTTGTCTCCTTGGCTGGGGCAGTCAGCAGGTGGAGGGGGTCTTGGGCTCACAGCCGTGGGCTTTTTGGGGGCACAGGGACGGGGCTCACTTGGCGGAGCAAGCCATCAATCGGATGCAGGAGTCCTTGTGGTCTGTGTTGTTTCTTGCCCACGCCACTTAAACTTGCTGTCAGTGCAGGGAAGTGGGGTGGGCTTCGTGGTGACCCAGAAGTAAGGCAAACCAAGTCAGCCTCTGCTGAGCACTTCTCCCACTTGCTGCTGGACCTGTTGGTGTGGGCAGGGGAGCAAGGGCAGGCGTGAAGAGTGCTTTAACAAAGTGCCTCCACGTTTCATGTACTGCTGGCCTGAAAGAGAAATGTTTAGCAGTGTGACGGGCAAACACAGCAGTGTCTTGCCAAGATGATTTTCTTCAGGGCAAAGAGCTATTTCTTGGAGGTCAAGCACTAGGAGAGACAGCCCAGGGTCAGAAAATTTTTCAGGGCATATTTTGTATCACAGAGGACTTCAGATTAGCATAGAAGCAAATATAGGCATTGCTAACTTCTGTGTTCAGACTTTTTTCTCTTTAACTCTGGTTAGGTTCCTAGCAGTGGAGTATTTTCTCTCTCATCTCTTTTTATAGTTTTTTAATATGAATAATAGGAAGCTTTTCAGAATCGCAAATAGCCACTTGAAGCTAGTTTGCTGAAAGTGTCTGATGAAGAAAAGGCCAATGTGAGGAGGGAAGACAGAGCTTAGCTCTTTCAGCCTGCTTGCCATTTTTTTCCTGCATTTCTTAGGAAAGTCGTTTAATCCTATTCATAAATTCTCTTTAATGGGCTGGAAACAAAAAAACAGGTAGTGTATGAAGGAAATAGTGATGATTAGATTTTAGTGTGAAGCACTTTGAGGGTGTTAGAAATGATCTGCTGCTATGGTAAAATATAATAAATGTTTTCTTTGAAACCTGTGCTCTCTACTTGGCTGGTTAGTACTTTCTGATATGCTCTGCAAGGTCTGTATGGGAACCTCATTTCCTTATGAACTAGAAGCTTTGACTCTCCTGAGAAATCATCCCACTCTCCCACTTAGCATATCGCACACTCTTCTCTGATAACAGCAGCGTTACTTATCAGCTCTTTCATTTTTATCAGCTAGCTTCATGAAAAGCTCTCACCGCCAAAGGATCACCTAATTCCACGAACTAAACAAAGGAAGAAATTGAGCTAAAGGAAGAGGTTTCCCTTCATATGCAGATGCTCAGTTTGCAATTAAGTGCACCTTGAAAGCACTGCAGGAGCAATAAAAGCATAAAAGCCAACTAAAAGTATCATCATGTAGTTTTAACTAAGGAGAGCATCTTCTCCTGGAAGAAATCGTAGACAAGAATCTTAGTCAATGGTTTGGTACTATCAGCAATTAAAATATCCAACAGTAGGTGTCGATGTTGCTCGCTTTTGCCAGTCAAGTAGATGGAGTGCTTTTCTAGCAGTCTTCTGATAACATTTCAAGAAGAAATGTGCTTGCGGCCAAAAGGTTACTTGCTGCTCCTCTTTGTTTCATCACGGATAGAGATCTGAAATCAACAATAGAAGTCTGAGATCAACATAAAATTGGAGTGCTTCCTTCTCTGTATAGAAAAGTAACAAGGATAAAGGCAAGTTTTTGTTCAGTTCACTTCTCCAGAACTGTATAACCCGCATAAGACATGACTGTCTTATGTGAAAGAGTGAAATATGAACTATTAAACACACCTATCCAAAAACTAGCCTAAGCTTGAGACGTGTCAGGATGCCTTTTAAGACATCAGTCATTGTGTTGATATGTCCAGTAATCGTGTCCCCATGGCCTCAGCAGGGTACTGATAAATCTATATTTTTGGCTATCTCACCTGTTTAAATCACCTGCTTATATCTCTAACAAATAATTTAGGCTCATTTTCTGTCTCTTTTGCCTTTCCTCACCAACACAATAAATATTTACTGTGGGGGAAACTGGGCCTGACCGGTCAGATTAAAGACTGAAATTCTGTTCCCTGATTCCATGTGATGTGTGTGCAGTCTTTACAACGTGTCCAGATTTATTCAAGTGGCTTTGGGTGAAACCGGTCTAAATTGCGTGTGGCCTTGGCACATGTCCCTTATTAACTGCTACAATAAGAAGATTTCAAACCATCTTTGATGTGTTTATGGTTCCCAAGCCTTTCCTTTCTATTGGACACTTTTTTTTTTTTTCTTTTGCTGTGGAGCAACCCCTGGTTTTCACACTGGCAAAACATGAGACAAAGCAGTCGCACTGGATTATTCTCTTCGGTGATAAATATTACATCCTGACAGCAGTTCAGCAGGTTCTCCTAACAACCGCCTGGTTTTGCTCAAAGCTCTATAGACTTGATAAGCATTCTATCATGAAGATCAGAGCAATCTTATCTACTTCTTCCTGGCAGACTACATCTTAAGTACAGCCATCTCCTTCCTGGACACAGTAAGCAGCTTCAGACTCCTGCCTGATGCTTGATCCATTTGGTGTTCGGCTCATGCTTCGGGGCCTGTAAGGAGGAATGTGCTTCCTGATGCCAGCACATGTCAATGGCCTAAACCGTGGCCCTGCCTAAACTGCACTGTGTCAGATACCAAACCTCTGGGAGCGGCAAAAAGCAAGCAGAATAAAATCAACAACCCTTATGTGCATAAATGTCTGCGGTAAGATGTAACCCTTTGTTTTCATTTTGTTAAAAGGGAAGAGAGGCTTTGTGCCATGATCAGGACAGCTTGACCCAATGCAGGTTTTATTTCTTACAGGGTCTTAGCTTTTACCTCGCCATCATGGCAAGAGTCTGTCTCCCTGCTTGATTTGGCTTAAAGTCTCAGGGAGGGGAATGTCAGTGAATCACCGACTACTGCTTTGAGTTGGGTTGCTTCCAATGCCCAGTCCAGGAGGAGTTAGGAGATTCCTGTTCTCCTTCTCTTCCTTTGGTTTCTGCTTTAGATGGAGGAATGGTGGAGTTTCTTCCTTGCAAAAGCTGGGTGAAAAGTATCAGGAGCCTGATCATCTTGGACCCTAGTGGAATGACTGGGAACAATCTTACCTCAAATTCTGCACATCCTGAGGTTGGCATAGTGCTGGAGGTAGGGGAAATGACAGACTCTGCATGCTGAAACACAAATCGAGGTGCATGGACAGTGTTTAAAGAGACCTGTCTGTCTTCTCTCAACAGCTTTAGTGATACTTCGTGTCTCTCAATGGCTTAACAGCTTTTTATAGCCAAGCTCTTCTTGCAGGGCACTGACCTCCTTAGAAAAACTATCCCCCTCTCTTCAGGAGTCTGACAGAGAATTAAGAAAATACAGCCACAATATCAATGACCAACCGTGTGAAATCTGGCCCCACGTTCAGATAAGTATATGTACACTTGCTTAAGTTACTGCCGCTATAATCCCATGCCTGTAAACGGAGTCACGGAAAAGGATCTCTCCTACCTCCAAGTCACGTAACCCTTGGATGTGTCCTTCACTGTGCAGCCCAGTGAGCTGCTGGTGGCTGGTGCACTGAGATCGCTGGAGCGCCTGTGGCTCTGGAATCTGCTGTTTTGAAAGTGATTTGGGAGCTGCCTTGGTCCAAACCTCTTTCTGTTCTTCTCACGAGATTATTTGGTGTAGCTGAAGGACTGATGTTGCTGGTGCCATAGGAATTATTCCATGGGAAGCCCAGAATGAAGAGCCAGCAACGCTACCTGCAGTGTGACGTGGTCTGTCCAGGAGCACAAGATGCACAAGAAATGTCTGACAGCTGTTCTTCTTCAGATTCACGGCAAGAAATTAGGAGCTTTTATTTCTGAAGATCTTTAGATCCTCAAATTCCCTCCTCCAAAAGATAATCACAGCATGTAGGCCTTGGGCAGAGACTTTGCACAGACTGGATTTCAGGGCATTTTGCTTATATAGGGCAGCCAGGAGAGTGTCAGAGCTCTTTGATACTTAAGACACCAGTTCATTTGTTTAAAGATCTCTATTTTTAAGCCTGGTTTCCCCAGTACTAACTCCTTGATACGAGGGCTGAGTCTGTTCTGTTTCATGCCATCTTTCTCTGGCGTTTGATTTCCCTTCTCTCTTCAGCTCATTGACTGGAACTAAAGAACTGCTGATTTTCAGATACCAACCATTCCCTGCCTCCCGGGGGAAATTCTTGCCTTCTGCATGTACGTTCCCAGAAATACACCTCTGACTCAGTCTGATTACGAAATGCTGCAGCCATTTCCCCAGCTACTTCTACAGAGTGTCATCATTTATTCACATTCAGTCCCCACGTAAATTTTATTAGGACCTTGAGAGGTCCTTTTCATGAGGAATTTGGTGCAGTATTGCAATCGTGCACAGCATATTCTTTCCTTACAGCACATCTTTCATCTTTCCTGATTCTCTGTTGGCACTAAACTGCTATAATTAGGCGCTGTAAACAAATCCTCAGCTTCTCTGATGTTGTGAAACACTCAAACTTGATTTCTGACTATCCTGTTCCTCAAATAAACCTTGGCTCTCTACTAAAGGCATCTCACTAACGTTCTCGGGTGATCAGGACTGAGGCAAGGAGTTCACCAGCTCTCGGTGGTGGTGGTTAACCCCAGCGAACAGGGTGCTCTCTGCAGAGCTGGATCCTGCCACTCACCCTTGTATCCAAGCGTTAGTCCCAACAACAATTTCCTGGTCTGCCAGCAAGTAAGAACAGGCCTTCAAAAGTGGGCATATCTGCATGTGATACAGGTTCACAAATTGCTCACTTGCACATAAATATCTGTGCCCAAATGCAGGTGTGTGCAGGTGAGCAAAACGTATTGCAAAAAATTATATATCTGCATGAATGAATATGCACATGGGTGTTACTTTAGCTCAGGGAACAGCGCATGAGAATGCTTTGTTGCAGCTGCTCTGGATTTTTCTTTCTCTGTTTTTATGCAATTTATGTTACATGCATTTTTTTTAGTGTGATCTTTTAAAACTTGGATTTACTACAGCATGTGATCTTAAAAAATCCACTTAAGATAGACAATACATATTAGAGTCTAAACTATTGCTGTTTATTATTGTAAAAATAAAAATAAAAATCACCAGGCTTGCAGATCTTGAACTTCTTATGGTCAGGATTCAATGAGGAAGGTTTAATCAGGCTGCTCCACGTAACGTGACCTCTTTTTCCCATCTATCTCACCCAGTCAGTCCCCATTATCAGCAGGGGAAGAGCAGATGCCCTGGACTGTGAGCTGAGACTAGCTGAGAGTACTGGGTGCTAATCCCCCACCGAACGCTGCAGCCGTCATCAAGCAGAGCTCTGAAGTGTGGGCATCATCTTGCATTTGCATCCCACGTTCAGGAGGTCTAGTCCTTACAGGTAATTAATAGGAAGGCTCGAGGAAGATCCTTTTGGGCTCGTCCTTTTTGCTCCGAATCCTTCAGAGGTGGCTTCGCCCCCTCACCAGCATCCCGGCTCATCTAATTACTTACATATTAAGCTCTTTTTCTGGTTAGCTGACATCTGCCCATTTCCAATTAATCCTTGCACACAAGCTCAATAACCTGAGCCATCTGTATAGGTAAGAGAGATAAGCTTCCCATTAAACATTTACAGGACATAACAACAGAGCATTGAAGCAACTGTTGCTGAGACAACCCAGGCAGGCAGGAGGGTGTCTGCGTAGCTGACCCCGCACCTCTGACTGCCACGCTGCAGCCAAACGAGAAAAATGTGTGCACCTCTGAGCACAGGGTACGTGTGCTCCACGCACCACCAGCACCCAGGGGTTTGCTCCTCTCCCCTTCCTGGGTGTCCTTGCTCCATTAGCATGACAAAGGCTTTTAAAATAATGCAACAGCATTCAGGGCCCTAGAAATTCTAGCAAGCAAACAGCCTTTAAATAAAACATCCACTACTTATGCAGCAGCTCTAAATGACCTTTAACCTGAAGCGCTTAAAATAGCGCAGAAGTCAGTCTGACCCCTTTGTTCAGCTTTCCTGAACAGGGTGAAACGTGTCCTTAATTCTAGACAGAGGCATTATCTTTGTCCCTGCACTTCATCAGATACTGGCCTTGTTTTGAAAGAACAGTTCTGTTTCAAAATACTGCCGGGATGGGGTTTTATCTTGCTCTGAGTCTTCGTTCTTTTTCCCATTCAAGGTTTCCATCTCCGGGGCAGCACAGAGGACATCTTTTGCTGGTATATCTCATTCCCTGAACAGTGAGTAATGCCAAGGAAGGGTAAAGTTTTGCCTAAAAACCTTCATGACCTAGAGGGTCATGAAACTAAGGGGCTTACCACCATCCCACCCATTTTCTCAGGAATGAAGCCAAGGTGTTTACAACTTTTTAAGAAATCTCAAGATGTGAGATCTCAAGGGTTGGCAGCTAATTGCTTTTAAGGGTGTGAAGAGTACAAGGGGCCACGAACGGGGAGGCAGTCCCTCCTCTGCTCCCTCAGAGCCAAGACAAAGTACAAGCAACCAAGGCAGAGAGTTTCTGAGCTGTGAGCGAACTTGGCTGGGACATCAGAGCCCCAGACAGGCACGGTGACACGAGTACAGTGCTCAGCAGTTCCCAAGCACACGGACACGCACTCAGCTCCACCAAATGGAAGCGAGCCAAAGGCAGACACAGCCCTGGCAGCGTCTTTACCTCCAGCATGGGAGATGATCCAGAGACCACCCGAGGTCAGCTCAGAATTTTGTCCTCATAATGTGTTTGGCACAAGGCGTTATGGGGAGAGGCCGTACAGCCCCTGACCCCGATCAGACCCATGCTGGAGACGGCTCCAGCTGCTCCCCAGGAGAATGGGCAGGAACAACCCCAGGTATCTCCCCCAAGCAGCGGCCCTGCACCCAGCTGGGTTTGCAGAGCTGGGGCCGAGGCGTGGATACCTGGGTGCTGTGCCACGGGGAGATGCCACAGGGCCTGCCGCAGGTTGTGACGCACCCTGGGGGCACGGGCAGCAGCCAGCATGGCCCTGGGCCGAGCTGAGCTGCAATAGGATCCGTGCTTTGCAAGCTGATCCTTGCTGCCAGCTGGCCTGACGCAAAATCGAGGGCACGCAGCGCAGCGGGGGCACGCAGCGCATCGAGGGCATGTGGCACATCGAGGGCACGCAGTGCATCGAGGGCAGGCAGCAGCCAGGACATCGAGGACACACAGTGCCCAGCACATTGGGGGCATGCACAGTGTGGGTTCAAGCCTAGGTCTGTACCGGTGCCTGCGTGCTGCTGGCTGGCGAGTTGCTGCGTGCATAAAGTTGGTTTGGAGCTAGCTCTGGAGAGAAGGCTGATGATCAGCTCTCTCTGCCTCCTCCGCACAGAGTCCGAGCTGCTGGCGTGCTAAACCCACAGGCACCTCTGCAAGATCGCTCGTTTCTGATCGCTAATTGCTACGGGAGGCTTCTGCACTGCAGAACCAGTGCAGACCAGTCCAGATCTCTTCCAGCACACATTTGCATCAGTAGCTTTTTCCCACTGATGCTGCAGACTTGTCAGCATGATTATCTCAGCTGCCCTAAGCTGGGGCTTCCATTGCAAGGGAATGTGGCTGAGCTACCAGCCCTGCTGTGCAAAGCTTCCTGCTCTGTGGCTGTGCTGCTGCTCTGCACTTTGGACCGTGGTGCTCCGAAGCAGAGGGCTGGCACGGCTCGTGGTGCTGCTGGGTCACTGTCAGCACTTTGTGGGAGAATCCGTGTGGCCTGGGGACAGGAGACTGGGTGCTTCATCATGGTAGGAACCGAAACACCCAGTGCAGCCAGCTGGCTGCCCGATTATATCTAAAGACAGCTTGCATTCACAAGCCCCAGTCTGTGCTAACCAGTGTCACTCCGAGTGTATTCAGCAAATAATTTTGAATATTGCAGACAGGAGAGAAAAACCAGGCAGGCTGAGGACTGTGGCTAACTTGAAAGCAGTAAAAGTGAAATTCATCAAAGAGACTACCAATTACTGACGTTACTCAGGGCCATGCTGCAGGGAAGGAAGCACCAGGTCCCTAGCGTGTGAACACATTTCTGCTCCACGCCTGCATGCTGGCCGGCCTCTGCAGCGGGGCGTGGGAGTGGAAAAAGCTGGGGTAGGGAGGGCACTGGCCTGGGTTTAATCTCCTGTTCCTGCCTTCCAGTACGGGGGCTCTCCTGTGGCTGCTCCACTGCAGAGGGAGCCTTGAAAGGCTGCCAGGATTTTCAGGGGGTGGAGGAGGAAGTGGAAGTCGAAGCATCTGTCTTAAAATACTCTTCAAACAGCAGCCGTTCCTGCTCGCTGATCAAACAGAGGGGTGTGTGGAGGGGCTTCCTTCTCATTTGCTGACCCTTTGTTTTCCCCGCAGGGAAATGAACACACCCTTGTCCCACCCGAAGCAGGGACGCGAGACCCCAGCTGCTCCCTGTGCTGCTTTTCCCTTCCTTCCTAACCCACGGGCTGGAGGCAGTCACCCCTTCGGGCACCCAGGCACCCTGACCACGCTTCTCACAGGTACCCCTTTGTTCTCGTGCCCATCTCTAGCAAATCTTCACCACCTGCCAGCACCACCACAGCACCACGAGCCCTGGCAGCGACACGGCCGGCTCAGCAGGCTGCTGCTGTGCCTTTGCTGCCACGGGAAGAGGCGTGCAGGCTCTCCTTCTTTGGAAGCAAGGCTCTGCTCCACATCCCCGCGCTGCTCTGCTCTCCGTGCGGAGGGCTGAAGCGAGCTGCGTGGCCGTGTCCTATGTCACTTGTTTTTAAGAAGCTCTTGCCAGCTTCCTGCTGGGGAGCCGATCCTGCTGACGTGTGCGGCCAGGCCACGTCAGGCACAGCCGGGAAGGGAAATACAGTCCTTTTTTGGGCTCAGGCTAGAGCGAAATCTATTGGCCCGAGCAGAGAGGAGGGCTGAGATTCGGGAACAGCTGGGCTCTGTCACTAATTTAGCACTAAGAGCTTAAACAATGCCCAGAATAAACACACGCCAGGACTGGCAGATCTCCCTCTTTTTTCTCATCTCGGCACAATATTTTCCTTTCTCTTTTAAAAATGTTATTTCACTGCTGATAATTAATTCGAGTGGAATGCTCTTCCAGGGTTATATTTAGATTTTCTTCCCCGATGGCACTCCCCTGTTCCAACTTGTGTGATGCAGCTGTATCGATGTGGGTTTTGAAATGGAAACAATCAGTCCACTTCTACAAAACTTAGCAGTTTCATGTCCCGAGGCAGCACCTGAACTGCAGCACTTTTGGGGATTCAAAAAGGCTGCACATTGCGGGGGAGAACTAGCACAGCAGAACCCAAACACTTATACCTGCAGCTTGGTCCGGGGGCTTTCAGGTGCCTGAAAAAGGGGCAAGAAAGCAGCCCTGGATCAGAGCACGCTGAAAGCGGTGTGTTATTTGGTGTGGGTTATACATATGTATGCACATTTGGAAATCTGGGCACTTTACAGCAAGTCTCTGAGATAGTTTTATGTCAAAACTGCCTGACAGCTCCTTGGCTTCGGGGAAAACCCCATGCCAGGCTCAGAATCCCTAGCAAGGCCCCCAGAAAATGCATCCTACCTGCCTGGCAAGGCTTTGCTCCAGCTCTGCCTGGCACGGCTTTGCTCTCTGCCCTCCCTCCAGCTCTGACACGGCTGTAGGCTGTGCAGTTCCTCCTTTCACGTGGGTGGCTGCGCGATAAAACAGCTCTGCTCCGTGCCTACGTGGTGTAGGTGAAAAAAAAAATAAATAAATCAGGCTACCAAGGTTACAGAGCTGTGAGGAGGAGAGAGTTAATCTGCAAAAAGCTTTCTACCCCTGCATCAACAGCCCCAAATGAAGGACAATTACAGTGCTGCTGTTGTGGGATCCAGGCTCAGCTGGAAAGTCCCTTTGCAACCCCAGCCTGAGCCCAGGGCCTCCCAGCAGCTCCTGCCCTGCTGCCATAAGGGACGGTCACACCCCGGGCCCTAATCTTATCACAGCCCGGTGGAAACTTGTTCAGCAGGGCCATGGAGCGAGATGCAAAGTGGGTCCGTGAGGAATCCTCCTGCTTTTCTCATGTTGGCCAAAGCTTGGTCAGAATCTTTTCTCTCCCATGTGCGATTCCTTTCTTTGCTTAGTTCAAGCTGCATCGAGTGTAATTAGGCAGCCCCATATAATTAAGACAATTATGTAAGGTAAGCACCCCGCAGAGTAATTGTGGGCAATTTTTAGCATACCCAGGGGCGGTTGTAGGGCCCAAGGTGGCCCTTCAAATGATTTACCTGCTCACATGTCTCTAAAGCACTCATCCTAGGTGTGTCCTAGGTGGCCTCTTTGAAGTGGACGTTATTGTTCTGCTCCTGCTGAGAAACAGCTGGCTGGAGAAGTGCTCTTTTTTTTTTTTTTTTTTTTTTTTTTTCTTCTGTCTTACAAAAAGGGAGTTTCATATCGTGTTTCTATTCTGACGGACTGAAACTGAGACCTGAGTTGCAAGTGACCCAGATTCAGATGTGACCTGCCAGAAGCAGGGCTTGGAGAGCTCTCCCTCCACAGGTGGAGCGTGGGTTGCTCTAGGCACAGGCTTGCTTTTGCTCATTGTTCTCCTTTCTCTTTTTGATGAGAAATTCCACCCAGGGTCTGGAAATCTTCCCAAGAAAACGGTGCTGACACGAACAGACTTCCTTGAAATGTTTTGTTTGTAGTGGAAGGCACGTCAGTTCTGCCGCAAACACCACGAGGCTCCCCCTTTAGGTCCTGTACTTTTGAGAATAAAGGCAGCCCTCTGCTCCCTGCTAGCCCTCTGCCGTGTTCCTTGAAGCCGTTTTATCCCTTCCCTACCTGAATATCGACCTCTGCTCAATCAGCAAAATGCCCGAGGCACGCCAGATCCTAATCTGCATCTCAGCTCTGAATCTGGAGTCACTCTGTTCTCATTCGGGGAAATGTGAGCCCGGACCTGGCTGTGAACTGAACACCAGCACCAGTCCTGGTACGGTTCAGCTAGGAAGGATGGCATTACAATTCAGGGGCTCTAGGAAGTGGTGGGTTGGAAAAAATTGCCTCATTTCCCACCCCCACTTTGCAGGCAGAGCCCTTCTGTGGCTGCACAGCCACCTCTGCCTGTGCTTCGAGGAGGGGGCGTCATGAGCACGAAGGATTTTTGTCCCCAAGGTAGCAGAGATGCCCACAGGGCACGGGTTTGCTCTTGGGCTTGTCCAGATCCTCCTCTAACTTGCCAGCAGTGTGTACCTGTACAGCTGGGGTGCTTTCTAATGCACGTGTTCCAATCTACACAGAGCTGAGACCTTCCCTTTGTGAAAGGAAAGCTGCGAGGGCTCTGAGCTCGTTCTGGGACAGTGCAGGCTGTGGGGAAAGGCTGAGGTATCAGCGTGTGGTGTTACGATGTCTGCTCGCTAGGCCTGGTTTTCTGCAATGCATCCGTCCAAGGGAGCTCCGGGGATGCCAGTGAATGTAATAATTTTGGTTGTTTCCGAGGGGTTTAGGATCACACTGGGTCGTCTCCCCTCTCCCCTCCCCAAGACACACATCGGCCTCCAGAACTGACGTCTGATTTTATGCTGTATTCTTTTTTCTCTGCCTGTTTTAGCTGACTCCTATGGTTCAGCCCTTACCATGGATGCACCGAGCTAGCTCGTGTTTTCAGTTTTCCTCTTAGCAACAACCTTTTTTTAATTAAAAGCTCACCCCTCGCAGGAGGGGAAGAAAAGCATCCAACCCGAGGAGACTTGTGATGAGATCTCAAGCGCTGGCAATTCTGAGCTGGAATTTCTGATGGTGGAATGGAACAGTTTGGGCACAATGTGGCCTTGCTAAAAAGAGGGAAAACAACCATTTATGGCAGACAAATGGGTGCAATCGCCAAGCAAGGGCTCTCCTGGGCTCTGGAGAAGGCAGGGTGAAGGGTGCATGGGTTATTATTAGCTGCTTTGTATCATAAAGAGGGCCTTCGGTTGCCTGGTCTCTGCGAAAGCTGCTGCACTCAGGAGTACTCTTGAGAAGGAGGGAGTGGAAAGCAGGAATTTCAGCCCCTTTTAAGGTCTGTTTACTCTTCCAGCCTCCGCAGATTTCAAGGGCATTGTATACGAAGCAAATCCGCCATGGTTATCGTGGTGAGAGCTGGAGGCGCAGGAGGGACTGGCGATCCCTGGGGCCCTGTCAGCCAGGAGTTATGGGCTCCGTGGAGATGTTTTCCTGCTCCACGGGGCCATTTCTGTACCGAGTGGCCATGGCCTGGGTTGAGAACGGCTCCTGGCTCCACAGGGACCATAAAAAAACAGCCCTGTGCCTTGTGTTCAAAGGGCTTGTTGGTGCCAGCAAACTGGAAGGCGACTTTCCCCTCTCTTCCCTCCTGCACAGCGTTTTCTGTGAGGACACCGCAGCACTGATCCTCTGTAAAAGGTGATGGTCTCATCGCTGCATTCCCAGCTCCTGCACTAGAGGTACAGCTTTTCAGGCACAGAAGTCTCCAGGTGCTTTCATAACCAGAGGCAAGCCTCCACGTGCATCAGGAAACTGAGGCACCTCGTGAGCAGAGAGCTGCTTTTGCAAACACCCCGCAGGTGGGTGCCAGCAGCAGGACCAGCCCCGCTGTGCTTGTTCAGCTGCTTCTCAGGCCAGCTGGGAGGCACGCCATCCCAAACACACACCACAGAGCTGGGCAGTAAGGGATTGCAGCCCCACTTTGCTCTTTACAGTGGGTACCAGGGGTGTAGTTAGCTCTTGAACTCTGGGAGCCTCCAACAAATGCCTTGGTAGATGGCCAGGGTCCAGTACTGGAGGTGGCAGAAGTGTGAGCTGCAGCTAGGAGTGGCCGTCACTTTGTGTGGTGGGACAGGCCATTCCCCCATTTCTGCTGGGGGGCAGAAATGACTTTGTGACCTGCAACTCCTGTTTTACACTGCCACGACATCCTCAGTGCTGAGATCCAGGTTCCTCAAACGCTGGTGATCAGTTTTGGGGCAGCTCTTACAGCACGAGCATTACATTTCAAATCTTGGGTTACCAAACAAGACTTCACATCCAGTCTTGAGTACAATCAGGGAGAGCAGACGGCTGGGAATGACAGGCAAAAGATCTGAGCTGCAGATGTGCTGTGCCTCCACGAGGCTCTCACATCACACACCGGGCTCATCTTGTCCCAGAGCTGCTGGGGACAGAAAGGGGATGACTGGGGGGCGAGGAACCTGAGCTGTGGGGGGACATCCCAGCTGAGCTCCTGGCTCCATCACAAACCACTGGCTGCCCCCAGGCGTGACATTTTGCTTCCCCATGACTCAGTTTACCTTCTGGGAAATAGAGGGGAAGGGAAGAAATAACACCTTACCTTGTCACCTAATTTTGCGGGATACTCTATTAAAGTCACTTTAATGGGGCAGTTGAGGACCCTGTTATAATGAAAATTAATAAATCTGCTGAACTCTGACTGCAGTTCCCAGGTCTGGGCCCCAGCCAGCTGCAGTTTCTCTCCCAGTTTAACGTAGCCAGGTTTTGCTGCACTGATGGTGAGGCTGGGAGTGCATGTGCCTCGCTGCAAGTCCTGGCAGACCTGGCCCTCCTGTCTCGCAGTCCTTGGGGTACCCCGGGAAGGTGGGCACAGTGCTGAGATCAGGGGGTTGCCCAGGCTATGAAGGGAAGCAGTGGGATGCATCCTGCTCTATCAGAGGGGCTCCGATCTCTGCCTGGCCCCTCTGTCCCCCATCCCTGGCCCGTGCTGATGTCTTGGCTGCTGGCAGATTGGATTGCACGTTCCCAGCTGGGAGGGAGGTTTCCTGACAGAGCTCCATGTATAATTCACTCAGCATGGCCTCAGCCAAGACTCGGTACAGGGAGGGGAAAATGGCTTATTGTTTTTCCAAACCTCCTTTTGTTTCCTAAGGAATGTGGCTGCAAAGCCCTGCTGCTGCCAGAGCCTCTCTCGAGAGCCCTGCTCCAAAGGTAGGTCTTCCGTGGGACTGCTGTGCCCAGCGGGGGATGCCAGCAAGTGAACTTGTTGTTTCTTTTGCAACCCAGCAGCTGTTCCCCCCGTAACACAGCTCGCCCCACTCTCCATCCTCCCAGGCACCGTGGCGCTCGGCGTTCCCTCTGCACAGCCTTTTCCTCTGTCACCTCACGGGGACCGGTGCCCATGTGCTGCATTTCCAGCCCTTCTTCTTGGCCTGTCTTAGCCACCTCGTTTGCTTTTTAGTGCCTGCTCAAATTCCAGAGGTGCTGAGAGATCCCGGACAGCTTCGCTGACCTCCCTGTGGGAGATGGGAACATAGCTGCCGAGGGTGGGAGTGGGACCGTCCCTGCCATTACTGCTGGGTGGGGTGGGGCAGGGCTGCAGGGTAACTGGGCTCCCAAAGCATTAATTAGAGTCTGAGCTGGTGATGAGCGTGCGGAGGACAATCGTTTCAAGGAGCTCTGGGGAATGCTGGTCAGCACAGGCAGGACTGAAGTGGCCTGGTCCCGGCTCTGGCAGAGTCCCCCAGGCCAGCTCTGTGACCATCACAGCCCTGCCATGCCTCAGGGGCAGCCTCCCGGAGGCCATTTCCAGGATGTCGATGTTATGTTTAGCTTAGGCGGGTTAAAATGTACCAGTTTCATTCCAAACCTAGCTCCTACGTGAAGCTCCCGGGTTTTTGTAAGGGGAGACCGAAGTCCTGTGCAGGAATTGAGCAATAGGGCAAGGCCTTGGACAGGCACCAAGGTCTGACCTGAAAATGGCTCAGGAATCCAGACCCCACCTCCTCTCCTCAAATGTACACAGATAAAATCACGACTGCTTTAATTCCTTTAAATACAAGTGGAAAAATGCCCCCAGAGACTCTGCTGAAGCCTCAGTTCTTGCTGAAATGCAGAAAGACGAAGAGAGAGCTTATGTGCTGCCTCTGTGAGTAATAGATGTGGCTCTAACCTGAAACCTGGGATCCAAACCCAGATGAACTCTGTGTGCAATCCACAGCCATGCCTAAACCCAGATTTTTGAGTAAATGACCCCTACTTTACTAACTAGCCACCTCCCTCCTTCCCTCCCTGGCTGCACACACCCTGGCAGCTCAGGGCGAGCTCCAGCTCCCAGGCCAGCCATCTGGTCGAGCCCAGCCTCTCTGACCTTCCTTGAACAACAAAACTTTCTGTGTGACTTCTGCAGCAGGTCAAAGAAGAAAACCACATCAGCTTCCCCCCTGAAGCCCACGAGGCAGCAGTAAAAGACGTCAGCAAGCCAAAACGAGGGGGGCGTTTACTCCGGTCTGTAGGATTTGGGCTGGGGGGGAGGTTTGGGAAGCACCCGTGGGTGGCTGCATGCGGTACACCCAGCGCAGGTGCAGCACCCACCAAAAAAACAAGTAGCTGGCTTTGCTGGGGAGGGCTGGGAATCCTTGGGAAGAGCCTAGAGCAGTCCTGCAGAATCCACCTGCTGTTCCGGAGGTCTCTCTCCGTGAGGGGATCAGCCTGCCTCTTGGGAAAGGGCACCACCCAGATCTAAGCCCTGCTAGGGTGTTGCCCTGCTTTATCTGGGCCGTCTTTGTGCGCTAATTGATGTTTGCAGGGCTGGGGAGGTTTGCTGGGCTCTGGGAAGCACGGGCTTCTTTCATATTTGTGGGTGTAGCCTGAGAAGAACCCCAAGGACCTTCTCCCAGTGTCCCTTCTCTCCCACGCTGGAGCCTGGACCATCTGTGAGCTTCAGCTCCCGATGGCCGTGAGACAACAGGTCCCCGGGGATTTGCTGTCTGGGCACATAAAGGCCACAGGGAGATGGATGGATTGGGCAGAGCTTCGTCAGCGGAGCAGCTAGAGATAAAACCTGACATAATCCGTGCCGTGGAGTCGAGCTGGGGACCAAGACGAGGACTGGTGGGGAGGGAGAGAAGGGCAGCCAGACCCAGAGCTTGTGATGGCCGGGAGATTCTGGAGTTAGCCACGGCCAGGTCAGGTTGCCATAAATGAATTGGCTGTGGTCATAACAGTGCTGGTGTAGGCCAAAATCTGGAAGTTTTGGAGCTGCTTGGCTTCTCCTGTTAGCAGCACCAGCCACACTAACGCTTTGAAGTCTGCATGGGACAGGCTTGAACTCTTCAGCCTTGTGGGAAAACACAGCTCTTCCCTGAAAGATCCCATTTCTTTTTGACACCGTACGTCCTACGGAGCCCTTCAGCAAAGGACCGAGTGGGGGTAGCTCAGGTGCCTGATGCTGCAACAGAAATCACTTGAATCCCTAACCATCTCCTCCTCCTCTCCTCTCAAGTGTGGGTAAACCAGCTGCTCTTCGTGGGCTGTCAGAAAACAGCCCCAAGCCCCGCAGAGACTCCCGGCTCCGAGCAGGGGCGGTGAATTCACTCAGCGGCTGCTACAGCAACGCTGCCGCCGGTGCTCCTGCCCTTGTTTTGCTGCCGACGACTGGGGTTGCCATGGTGCCGTGAGGCACGTTACCCCGCATTAATGCTTTATAAGCAATAAACGCCGATTTCGGCAACGTGCTGCTCGGGCAGCTCGTCGCAGCGTAGCTCCCCGGCCGAGCCGGAGCTTGGCAGGCGAGCCGCCCTCTCACCACTTGAAAAATCCCGTCTCGTGGTTTCAGCCAGAGGGTTTTTCTGAACTTCTCATTTCTAAGAAAAGAAAAATCCCTTTTTCGTAGCACGGCTACGTTGGAGTGAAGTGTGAAAGCCCTATATATAGCCCTCCGGCCTGCCCGAGAAGGAGGGGTGTGAGTGAGGTAGGCCCCAGCAGGGAGCTTTGCCTGGAAAGCTCTGGGGAATGCAGGCGCTGCGGCACCAGGGCCTGCAGCTCGCAGGAGGGGCCCCGTGCCTTGCCTTTGTGGCTTTGAGCAAGGCCCAGCATCTCCTAGGGCTCCATTTCCAACCCTCACAGCTGCCTGCTCCCCCGTAGATCCTAAATCCCAGTTCACATGGTCGAGCTGAGGAGGATTTGGCTCCTGCGTCCCGTGGCGTTGGTGGGTTCGCCACCAGTTGCTGGTGTATTTACCTATCCCTGGCTACAGGGAGGGAAATCATGTTTTGACCAGAGCTGTGTGTGTGTTCGGGGACTTTCTGGGGCAGACACACCCCAGGGTGCTGCAATAGGGGCACTGTGCACACCCCGGTGTCTCACACGAGCTGTTCACCTTGGGCGCTGAGGGGCTGCTCGGGGGCAGAGGGTTGGAGCGGACACTGCTGTCCTCCCAGAGCCCCACTGATCCTTGCTCCATTTCTGAGTGCACACCAGGGCTCTGAACTCCTTTTTATCTCGGGGACTAACAAGCCCGTTCCAGGCTTTACAGCTGGAGACTTTCTCTGGACCTGCCCGTGCAAAGTCCTCCATCCCCACCCTGCTCTGGGCCTGCCGCCGCGCTGAGCGCCCTGCTGTGGACCCCTTCTCTCGCCCCCTTCAACCTCCTCCGGCTTTGTTCGACAGGAACAGGGGTAGGCGGAGGCAGAGGCATCCTGCAAAGAGGATGTGGAAAAAAACAATAACCAAATGCAGAGAACAGGAAACCATCTGTGAAATCAGCGTGAGGTCAGCGACGTACCTTCCCCGACGTGGCAGCTCCAAGAGGAACTATTGTCTGAGGCTTCTCCTCCGGCCACTAAGGTCGGGCGTTGAGCAAATGTCCCCTTGCACAAGGCTCTGTCAGTATGGGTTCAGCTAGTGAGGCCAAGGAGAAAGCCTCCAGAGTGCACTTAAGGCAGCTGGAGCCAGCGAGTGCTCAGTACCGTTGGAAAAACTAGGCCCAAAGTCCTCAGAAATTCGAAGAAAAAGCAATTACTGTGGTTGCAGCTCCCTCGAGCGCGGCAATGTTTGCTTCCTAAAATACTCCCGAACAGATGTGACATTTGCAGCAGGTCAGATATGTTGTTTGCCATGAGGAAACAACGGCCTGCAATACAGAAGGAGGCTCGGAGGGAGGTTGTTCTGAGGAGGGCGTCTCCTGGGTCTCTGCAGGCAGTGGCAGAAGCCCCGGGCTCGTGCTGCAAAAGCTGCTGTGCTCAAATGCTGGAGGGCATCCAGCCCTCAGCCCGTGTACCCTCTTCAAATGAGGCAGAGGGGAATATTTAGCATCCCGAGAGCCTGCAAACGGAGCTGCCCCGACATGCCTGAAGCGTGCCTCTGCATGTCCCATCCACGCTGCAGATGCTGGTGGAGGGAGGGCGGCTGGGTACAGGCAGCACAGGCAGGCCCAGCACAGGACCCGGCTGCCAAAACGCATTCGGGCCCCAAAATAGGGGGCAGGGGGCACGGCACAGCGCACGCCGTGGGGGCACGAGGGCTGGTGAGCTTCCAGGAGCGCGGCCTGGCGAGAAGATGCTCAGCGCTTCTCCTGGCTGGGCACCCGTGCGTGCTGCAAAACCAAGGGCTAGTCGAGGGAGATAACAGGTTAAAGAGGCTTCGGTGTCTGTCCCCATCTCCTTGCCCCTCTCTGATGCGTTTCACACGGTTCGCTCAGTCTTATTTCACAACCTCGTGTTTTGAAAGGACTTATTAGCTCTAAGTGTAGGCTGGGCATCAGACTCTTGCTTTATTGTTTACCCTGCCTGCTAGGCCTGTTTCTGGGGTCAGACCCGGGTTACCAATTACAGCCCTGATTAAACACACCAGCCCTGCTTACCCCTGGGCTTTTTTTCCCCTTAAATTCCCAGTGACTGCGCTTACCCGGTGCTAGCACCCAGGTGGCTGCTGGCAGCACGATCCCGATGTCTGCGCCTTCTCCGGCAGAGCCAGATAATGAGATTTGAACGGGGCCAGTACATCTCTTATTTTTACAGTTCAGAACAAGAGGTTTTTTTTTTTTTTTCCCCTTAACATAAAGCCAGCCAGCCCTCGCCTTCCCAAATCCACCCAGCTAACCTTAAAATCCTTCCCAAGCGCTAGGGTAATTGGGAAGGACCCAACCAGGAGAAGTGATGGCTAATTTAGCAAGCTGTGGGACACGTCTAATCGGGAGGATTTAAAACGTTAATTCTGCATGTAACTAGTTCGCTGCTGATAACGGGGGGCATGGATTCGTGGCTGTTGGACTGGTGGCTGACCCAAAGGATATTCCCGAGCTGGGTTTTGTGCCGGATGCCTCAGGAACTTCAGCCCACCGTGGTGAGAAAGGTGCCCCCTCCAAAATTTCCAGCTCAGAGCCGAGCGTGGGAACAGCTTCCTTTTAGGTGTACGCAAACACCCCGAGCTGCTGACTCCTGCAAAGCCCCAGTCCCTGTGAGCTGTGCTGAGTTTTAACCCTTGATTGCAAGCCAAACGCTCCCCTTTTATTGTAAAGCTTCCAGCTCGACTGGTTTCCAACCTCCTTTGGATAAGCGGAGCATTTGGAAGCCTATCTGAACGCCTCCTTCCTGCCCAACCAGTCCCCAGGCTGGTCTGGCCGATCGCTATGGTGAGGTTTATTGTTTTGGTGTGCTTTTTTTTTTTAAATTGAAATCTAAATGCTCTCAGCCATTTCCAGCTAAACACAGGGCGGAAACTAATCTAGCCAGAATGACATTAAAGCCGCTCTGCCTTCGCTTTTTAAAATGAATTTTATTTTCTAATTGTTTGTTTACTCCCCGGCTCCTCAAAGCGGTCGGAAGGCGTGCATTAAGCCTCCTGCCCCGTCTTTAAGCCTGCCCGTCTCGCTGTAACAGGGCCAGAAGTTATGGGCGCGTAACCCGCTTAGAGGCCCTTGAGCTCCACAGGAAATCTCTGATTGGGAGGGCTTAACGAAGCCAATCTGATTTGGGGGGAGCCGGGCCTGTGTCAGCCCTCTGCCCGGAGAGCCCCGGTGATTAGGAACAAACGGAGGACCTGAATTGGGAGGATGGTGCCGCGCTTACTTCATCCACTTGCGGAGCAGGGGGGACCAGGGGAACCTGCTGGCCGAGGCCACATCAGCAGCAGCGCTGCTGCTCCTGGCAGCACGCCGCGCCTGCTCCCCGCGCTATTCTTGGCAGGCCAGAGGACAGGACACCTCTTGCTGCCGTTGTCATCCAGTGACTCAAGGCTGGGCAATGCCAGCCAAGTGCTTTTGAACGTGATCCTTCTGCTGGCCGGGGGCACAGCCCCTGCTCCTTGCCCGCTCAGTCGAGTTGCCAGCTCCGCTCAGGCCTCCTGGGCTTCGCCACGGCAGAAAAGTTGGCCTCACTTTGCCTTTTCCCGGTGCATTTATACGGAGGTGTCTGCGCTGATGGCTTTGTTTGCTTCCTAATTTTCCGCCGGTGATGACGGTGCCCACAGGCTCCAAGGGCGTTTGCTGGCTGGCAGCACAGGTGTGTTTGAAGCAATCAAGCTCTGCGTGGACGGGCTCGCGCTGGGTGTTTGTGCAGCCTCTTCCAGGGGCCCCCCGGCTGCTGCTGCAGCACAGATCTCCTCCCCCCGCATTGTGCCGTGCTCGCATGGACCCATGCGCTCTTTCATGTGTGTTGCTGACTTAAAAAAAAAAAAAAAAAAGTCCTTAGACTTTAATCCTCGGGTTTATTTCAAAGCTTACAAAGACAAATCTGGTTTATAGCAAGAGATTTGCCTGGTTCCTTGTGCTTTGCGGATGAATGGAGCGGCAGATGGAGCGGGGAGGGAGGACCCGGGGACCCCTTGGCTCTATCTTCTTGCTGGCTTGACCCTACTTGTGCGCTGCTGCCTTCTGAGCTGTGCAGAACAAGAAACGGGGTCAGTACAGACCTCTGCTCGGGCACTACATTTTCTATTGCCGTCTTCTATGATTTCCAAAGCTATTTTCCTACTCTTTTCTCCCATTTGTGGGCTTCGCACTGCTACGTAGCCATCCCCTCGTGCTTCAAGTGCAAAGTCCCAAGCACAGCGCCTGCACGAAGGAACGACAGAGGTGTGAATAAAATGAACTGCAGACTCTGGAAGCAAAAAAGCCTCAAAAAATCCAGCTTTGAGTCACGGAAAATGATTGGAGCCTGGAGACCTGCTGTGCTAAGAGCTGCCCCACAAACTCCCCTTTGCTGAGTGCTCTCGGACGGCTCTTGCCAAAAGCGGGGTGCCCAGGTGGGCCAGGACCCTGAGGGGTCCCACGGCAGCCACGATGGGGTGGGGGCAGGCAGTGGGGCTGCACGCTCCTCCTGCACTTTCTGGGGAGCGAATGCAATGCTGGGATGGGAGCAGCATTTGGGAACCGCTGTGCCTGGGCTCGCAGGGCAGCAGCTCCTTGGGCAGAGGCAGTGGCAGTCTCCAGCTGCACTTGCTGCCAGGTGAGGTCCTGGCCATTGAACCCCTTCCCACTGGGGACCGCACCAGATCTGTGCCCTCAGATCCTCCCCCAGAGCACCGGGAGAGGTGCGGGGCTGCCAGACGATGGCTCACAACAACCCCACTTCTCTGCCAAGGGATGTTCGTTCAGAAAACCCATCCTGTTTTGACACTAACTCTCTCAGGGCTGATCAAAGCACAGGCAAGAACAGAGCCTGGCCTCCTACAGCAGCTGCTGTAGCTTCGGGCCAGTTTCAGCAGAGGCTGGGCTGCCTCCATCCCGGGCAGCGGGGCCGGCAGCGGGGCCAGCCGCTGCAGCTCCCCATTTTTTGGTGGTTTTTGGCTGCTGCTCGCGTCCTGCTCAGCACCGGGGCCATGCTCTGCTCCCAGCGCTTCTCCTCTGCTGCTGGGCTGGATGCAGGCACCCGAGGACGCTTCCTTCATCTCGCTGCCTGCCTCGGCTTGCTCGCCCCGCTCCGTGACGGGACACGTCCTGGCGCTGCAGCCACCTCCTCCTGCTCTCCTCGCTCCTCGCCTCGAATGCTCCCTGGGCAGGGGGACAAAGGCGGCTGCTGCAGTGTCCCCCTCGCCCCCTGGGGTGCTGCTGAGCTCTCTCTGACATTTTGGGGATCTCCAGAAAGGCTTTGGCCTTGCCCAGAGCCCGGTGATGGGGGCACAAGGACCTGCGATGTGTCTCGGGGGACTTTTGGGGATGGAAACCTGCCCGTGCGCCCCTGGGGAGGTGCGGTGCCCTGTGCGGGGTGGCAGCACCCGGCCGTGCTGGAGGCAAGGGGGGAGAGGGGACGGAGATGGGGACGGTCACAGGTGGCTGAGCTGTGGTGTCCCAGCCCAGAAGTGGCACCGAGAGCTCCGGTGCTGAGCTCTGGGGACCACCAGGACCCCTTGTGCCAGCCCCGTCCCACAGTGCCAAAGGGCTCCGGGGCTGTGGGGATCCCTTTGTGGGGGCGACCTGTGCCTGGGGGTCTGTGTCCGCATCCATGCAGGCACCCAGCAGTGGGCAGGGGAAGGAAGCCTGGCACTGGTGGTCCCAAATCCCCCGGGCTGTGGGGCCGGGGTCCCACACAGCACCCACCACCCCGCTCCACGGGGTGCACAGCACCCAAGGGTGACCTGGCACCACCTCCCCCAACACCACAAAGGACACCAGGACCCGGGGTGCCCCCCAGCACTCGGGACACCCCGGGGGGACCCTGCCTGACCCCATTCTCCCATGGGACCCCCAAAAACCCTCCTGGGGCCCCGGGGCTGGGGGGGGGGGGCGGTGGGGGCCGATCCTGGTCCTGATCTTGATCCGGATCCGGATTCTGGTTCTGATCCCGATCCGGATTCTGAACCCGATCCTGGTCTCGATCCGGATTCTGATCCCGGTCCCGATCCCTTCCCCCCCCCCCCCCCCCCTTTTTCCCTCCCCCCTCCCCCGCCCCCCTCCTCCTGCTCCCCCCGCCCCCCCCCGTGCTGACGTCACTCCTTCCATGGCGCTGAGCTCAGGCGCTATTTGCATACCGCCGCCCGCCTCAGCCAATGGGAGGCGCCGCTCCGATGACGCCTCCCCCCGGCGCTCTATATAAGGGCGGCCCCGAACCCGCGGCCCCCGTGAACCGAGCCGGGAGCAGCGGGGCCGCCGCGGGCCGGGACCAGCCGGGACCCCCCCCCCCCCCCCCCGGGCCGAACCGGGACCCTCCGAACCGAGCCGGGACCCCCCCGAACAGGGCCCATCCGAGCCGAACCGGGCTGATCTGAGCCGAACCGGGTCCCCCCGGCTTGATCTGAGCCGAACCCAGCCGTACCGGGACCCCGGACCCCCCCCCCCCCCCTTTTTTAACCGCACAGCCATGAGCCCCCGGCGCGGCCCCCCCCGGCCCGAGATGCTGCCCGAGATCGCCGCCGCCGTCGGTTTCGTCTCCGGTCTCCTGCGGACCCGGGGCTGTGTCAGCGAGCAGCAGCTGCAGGTCTTCAGCGGGGCGCTGCGGGAGGCGCTGGCAGGTGAGGACCCCCCCCAGGGGCCATCCGAGACCCCCCCGGGGCTTTTCTCCTCGGCAGGACCCGGAGCCCACTCGGGGGTCTTGCCCCGTGGCCGTCCCGACCCGGTGTCCCCTCCCTGGGGACTTGCTGGGTGCCCCATAGTGCTGGGTGCCTGGTTGTGCCCCCCCCCCGTGCCCCCCAGGGGGCTGGTACCCATCCGTGTACCTCCCCCCCCTTCCCCAGCACCCACCCGTGTTCCCTTGGGTGCTGGGTGTCCGCCTGTGCCTTGCTTGGGTGCCCACCCGTGTCCCTCTGGGGTCCTGGGTGAGCACCTCCTGCCTCCCCCAAAGGTGAGGAGCTGGACCCCAGCTGGGGGGGTTTGTGTCTCGACCCCCCAGTGGCACCCCACAGCCGGGATGGCCCCCAGCTGCTCTCCGTGCCCTGTGTCTGTGGGGTTTCGGTGCCCCCCACGCACCCATTTGGTGCCCAGCACCCGCTGGGTGGTGCGGGCGTCCCCTCCCAGCCGAAAGCAGCCTTTGTGTTATCAGCCCCGGGACGGGGTGGGTTGCTCGGTGCTGCCCCGAGATAAGGGGCAGTGACCTGCCCCCAGAGGCAGGCTGACCCGAAGGCTGCCCCCCATCTGTGCTGGGGTGGTGCTGCTGGTATTGTATCCCAAGTGGCCGGGGTGAGGTTTTGGGGTCCTGTCTGCAACCCCCCACTGTCCTGCCTGGGGTTTTAGGACCCGAAGAGTGACAGCCCTGTGCCTGGGAGCAAGCGGCAGCCAAAAAGCTGAGCTCTGTGCCCTGGTGTCCCCGATGGAGGCAGCCGAAGGAGGATTCGGTTCCCTCTGCCTTTGTGGGATCCCCTGGGGACTGCAGCAGGACACGGCTGCTCACCGCTCCCCCCCCTCTCGCTTCCCTTTGCAGAGCACTACAAACACCACTGGTTTCCCGAGAAACCCTTCAAAGGCTCCGGCTACCGCTGCATCCGCATCAACCACAAAATGGACCCCATTATCAGCAAGGCAGCGAGCCAGATCGGACTCAGCCTCCCGCAGCTCTACCAGCTCCTGCCCAGCGAGCTCACGCTCTGGGTGGACCCCTACGAGGTCTCGTACCGCATCGGGGAGGACGGCTCCATCTGCGTCTTGTACGAAGCGACCGCCACGAAACCCGGGAGCTCCTACGGGATGCTCACCTGTAAGAACCAGATGATGTTCGGTCGCACCAGCCCTTCCAAAAACTACATCATGACTGTCTCCAGCTAAATACTCCTCATGTCCTTACACTGCCAAGACACGGGCTACTGTATACCTCACCTGAGGATCTATTTTTAAAATGAAGAGCTATTTATATTTTTTAAGAAAATCCAAGAAAATCCAAAATTAAAATATTGGGCACTGCTTCAGACAGGAGCAGTGTTTTCGGTGCCTTTTTTAAAGCTGTTGCAAGCTTATGAGTTTTTATTATGAAGCCGATATCTACCTAATTAGTGTTGGATGGCAATTGCAGTAGGCTGGCTTGCTCACTTGGGCAGCTCGGAATGGAGGAAGAGGGGGAAGAGGCAGGCTGGGACGTGTGGCTGGTGGGGGGAGATGTCACCCCCCTGTCCTGGTTCCTAGCAGCGTTGTCACCAAGCGTTGCGATGCTGTTTGGGAAGGGACAAGGGGGAGTTGCCATCTTTTCTTCACCAGTTTCACTTCCCAGCTCGGCTGATCTCTGGGTGCCTGGATAAATTGTGCAGGGGAACCTTGCCCTGAGGGCTGGGTGATGCTGGGGGCCCTGGGACCTCTCCTGCTCTGGCTTTTTTGGACCTACCAACTCTGAGTGCTGCAGCTCTGGGCTGCCCCCCCTGGAGCACAAAGCAAGGGGCAGCGCATGGCTGGTCTCCAACCCCTCCATCTCCTGCCTGCTGCTGGGCTGAGGGGGCCCTGGGGGTGTCCTCGCCACGTGAAACACCCGAGGCAGAGATGCGGTGGCTGGGGAAGCACCAGGCTGTGCTGTGGAGGTCCCCAGGATGAATTTTGCAGGCGCTGTGGTGGCACCGGAGTGCTCCTTGTTCCTGGTGCTCCCCAGTACCTGGCTGTCACCACAGCTTTCTGCACAGGCAGGGTGCTCCAGACCCTGAAATCAGCTCTGAATTACAAGGCCTGCCCGCTCTGGAGGGCTCAGACATCCAGCCCGTGGCCTCTTGCGTATAAAAATTGCCTAATCTGGTGCTGACGACCTGCTGCGTCACTTCTCCGGAAGAGCTGAAGCAACTTGCCTTGTGCCCTAGAGGTTGGTGTTGGATCCTCTTTTGCCTTCTCTCCTAAAATCCCAAAGTATCGGGGATCTCTGCCCGCTGTGCTTGCTGCAGTTCTGAGGCTGGGGTGCTCAGGTGCTTTGGGGTCAGTTTTGCTTTTAAATTCTCCCCTCCTCTCCCTTCTCTTCCTCCCCTGGGTGCTCAGCAAGAGGCTGACCCCGGGAGCTGGCTCAACTGAGACCTCGCTGGGGGCACCGCCTGGTTCCGATCTCCTGGTCCAAAACCGTTTTGCACAACTAATGCCTGGTCCTGGGCTTTGCCCCTTCAAGCAGAGCTCATGAAATCCCCGTGGTACTTGTCTTCAGGGAGATTTCCTGAGCTTTGTTTGAGGTTTGGCCCTTAAACTGCTCCAGCTCCCTCAGGTTGGGTGGGAACCAGCGGTGCTGCCCCAAAAACTCGACCTGCCTGCTGGGGAATGAGCCTTTACCGGGATGCTCCGTGTCCCTTGCCTTTTTCCTAACCAGCTGGTGCTCCTCCAGGGATCCTGGGAGAAGTGATTGAAAAACCAGGGCATTGACGTGGTTTGCTCTTAACGAAACTTTCCCCGAGCTGTTTTCGCAGCGCGCTCTTTACCTTCCTCTTTTCTTGACCCAGCAGCCGACTGGCATAACCAGAGTTGTTCTTTCCCAGCCTTTGATGAATCAAGTTCTCAGACAATTGTGCAATATATTTCAAAACCCTGAACGCTCTGGGAGAGGAAGGAAGCCTCCTGTCTGCCCCAGTGCTTAGCTTTGTTTTTAATATTAAAAATAGCATCGCTTCCCCGGCTCGGACTGCTTTTCAGGTGGAAAAGTAAGTTCAGATTTCTGTAGCAGTTTCAAATCGCAATTTCCTGAACTGGAAATGGTTTTCCTTGATGGGTAACTCCCCGCTTGACATTTTAGCAGGATTTGTTTGTCCCTGGGCAGTTGCAGGCGGTAGCTCTGAAGTTGCATCACTTCCCTCTGCATCGCTTGAGTCTCTCACATCTCCAGAGCAGAAGCTGAAGGAGGCGCCGGGGCTTTTCCCCCGGTGACCTTGTGCAAGGGGTGACATCACCCAGAGGGGAGCACTGGGGAACTTCCAAAAAGCAAGCTCTTTTTTCAAGGAAAAAGGATCTGAGCTCAAGTCATCCCTTAAATCTGGTTTTGTGGGAAGCTCCCCAGGAGCTGCCGTGTGCTCTGCTGGGTGGGAGTCCCCTGGAGGCTGCCCCTGGGGTTGTCATTTGTCCCCATCGCTGCAGTCGGGAGGTTTTTCCCCCTGTTTTACCCTCTTACCAGAAAAAGAGCTGGTGAGGAGCGGCAGCCCACACCAAAGGAACACACTAACCCCAGCGTGCCCCCGCTCACCAAGCAGAAATAGCCGAGTTCTCCGTCCCCAGGTGGAGGAGTTTGGTGGTAAAGGTGTCTTGTTAGCTCCAAAATCCACCCGGATCCGGGTGCGACCCATTTCTCTTGTAGCTGGTTCCATGTAAAAGCTGTGAATTAGTGTGCTGTTGCCTTTTTTTTTTTTTTGCCTACAAGCCTGATGCTCACTTTTAGGGCCGGATGGTGTGTGTTTTAGGAGTGTGTCTCGGGGGGGGGGGGGTTCCTCTCCCCGGTTAAACAAGCTGGACTGTTGAACGGGACCTGCTTTTTGTGTCTGGAAATGGGAGCGAGTCTGTAAGCTGCGCTGGGAGGAGGGAGTGGATGGTTTCTCATTGTACAGTAGTGTTTTTATATACGGGATGTACAGATCCTTGACAGACGTAATGCTTTTGTTACTTTAATAAAAATGTAGCAGTACCAGAGCCTTGTCGTCTTCCTGGGAAGTGCTGAGTGCTCACAAAGGGTTGGGATCATGGCTGGGATCCCGCAAGTGCTGGGGGCTTGGGTAACGCGTGGCTGGCTGCCAACACCCGGCTGGGAGGAAGAGGAGGAGGAGGAAGAAAGCTGCTTACTCAAGGTGCTGACTCGAAGCCTGACCCTCCAGCCCCAAGGAGCAGAGGCTGGGAATGTGGCTGACTAACCCTGGGTGTCCTGCCACAGCTCCTTCCCACGCTCATTTGGCTCTCCTGGGCTGGGCACTGGGGGCTCAGGGCACATTTTGGAAATCCCAGCTCCAGCCAGGGCAGTGAGGTGCTAGAGCTGAGTGCCAGCTCTTCCCCGATACTACGAAGAACACCAAAAAATCTTGGAAGTGGGTGATTCATGGCACAGAAGCGGCTCCTGGTTGCCCCCAGAGGAGCTGACCCTATGGGGTGGTACAAATCCTATTGCTGAGCCTTCCCCGCTGCCCTTCCAGGCTGAGTCAGCAGCCCCCAGGGCAGGAAGGGCACAGGATCAGAGGATGGAAATGTTGGGGACAGTCACGGCAAAGGCAGCCGGGGCTGATTCAGGACAGATCCTGTTTTGCTGTGCTGACTGCAGCAGGGAGCTGTGACGGGGGCATCCACCTCGTGTCCTTACCCCCCCTTCCCTGCTCAGCTTCAGGCCAACCTTATTTCACCAAAAATTCACCAAATCAGCTCACGTGGGTGCTTGCTTTTGCCCCAAACATTTCTTTAAAGCCCAGGAGGGCTTGGATTGAAGCCTGTGGGGTCCTGGCCCCCCACCCCAAAATGTTCCCAGGGCTGAGGGCTTCCCGGAGAGGAGCTGCTGCTGAGGGTGGGCACCCGCCACCCCCTCCCCTCCTGCTTTTATCGTGCTGAGCCTCCTCCAGGAGGAAAAACAATTTGCGGGCTGCTGCTGGGGCCGTGTCAAAGCCACTCCTTGTTCAACTCATCCCGTCATTAGTTTCCAGAAACACGCCCAAAATTGCTGCTGCTTGTGAAACCAGGCTGTTAGGGAGGAATGGGCGTCCCGCTCGGCCGCTGATTAGCTCGGCAGTCACGCAGGTTCAAAGGCTTCCTGCAGTCAGCTGATGGTGGCCAGACCCTGCCTGGCTTGCCCGGGCCAGCTTGCCACGGCCCCTGTTTGGGCCAGCACGGTCCTTGCCCCAACTGGTGCACCCCAACCCGTTTTTAGGGCCGTAACCGCGAAGGCTGGGCCAGCAGAGCTGAGATCCTCGAAAATTCGAGCCACCGGTAGCCAGGATAAAAATACGGCTCTTACGCAGGGCGGCGTTTAGCGAGGAGTCAGCTCCGTGGCACAGCAACCAGACCCCCCCGCCAGGCTTTGGATAGCTGACTCATCTGCTATTTTTATTTTGTTTGCCGGGTTCCTTCTGCTGGGATCGCGATACCTGGCGCTACACGCTGCGTGAAACCAGGTCCCCCCCCAAACCTTTCCAAGCCTTTTGGGGCTGGGTCTTAGCCCTCAGCCTGTTTGCCCATCACGAGGGTGCCGAGCACGTCCCCGGACCAGCTCTGGGCATGGCTGTGCTGTACCCCGGGGACCCAGGTGCTCCCCTGCGTGCCTGGAGCAGCTCCAGAAAAAATGGAAAATAAAGAAAAATGCGCCCACCTCTGCCCACCTCCTGCCTGCTGCAGTTCTGCCCTGCTTTTTGCTGGATTTTCTGCTGGGATTGTTATTATTATTATTATTATTTTTTTCATTTGGGTGTTTCTGGGAGGACAGGGAAGTGCCTGGCTCAAGGAACCCGGGTCAGATCGTGTCCCTGTAATCAGAGATCGGCGTGATGCACAAACGAGCACGCGTCCCTGACGTGGCCTCGGCGAGATCACAGCCCTTTGGCCCTGCTGGCACCTCCTGCAACCAGGGGGAAGGCTGAGTCCCCACGAGGTGACACCCACCTGGAAATGAGTCTCCCCCCCCAAAACCCCTCCGTGGGCAGTGCCGGGTCGAGATTTTGCTGCCTACAGGGAGTGAAAAGGGTTTTCATGTCCTGTCCCCAGCGCCGTGCTGTGCCCCTGCTTGCCGTGCCAGGCTGCCCAGGCGTGTGTGTGTGCAGCTGCAGCACCATCTGCCCGTCCTCCAGGGAGCTGGGGGCGCGGGGGGCTGTCTGCTGGAGGAACACCCTTTGTGCAAAGCCCAAATCAGCCTCGGGAAATGCCCTGACCCGAAGGCAGCGACCACCACAGGACAGGATCTCCGCAGGTCCACGCAGAGATCTCACTCAATTCACATCAAAACATGGTTGTTTTTCATGTGGGTGCATTTGTTTGGCTCTTTCCCAGGGCCCCTCCAGCAGCAGTTGGGCATTTCTCAGCTCTGGGTTATCAGAAAAGCAACCTCAGCAGAAATGAAACCGGGCGCCGCCGAGCCTCCTCCCGTGGCTCACGCAGGGCTTGGCCTCCGCCAGGTGCTTCCTGCCCTTTGTTTGCCAGCAGGGCGAAGGCACCGGGTTGGGACCGACTATTTCGGGTCGGGACCGGCTCATTTGACTCAGCTGAGGCCAATCAGGCACTCGTGTGGGTGCAGCCACGCTCGCCTGTATCTGGGGCGAAGCAGCCGGCAGCTCGCTGCCCTGCCCCAGCCTCGGGGTTGGGAGGGGACGGCACAAGCTGCGGGGCACACCGGTGCCTGCGGGGTGCTGCTAGAACCCAAATGATCTTCCCAGGATCTGCTGGAGCTGTAGAAAGTTTGCAACCACGTGGCCCAGCAACGGGAAGGTGGTTTGTGGGCTTTGCAGGGGTTGGTGCTGCGCCAAGCCCGCGGCGCTCTGGGTGGCAGCGGGGCGGCAGGGCTGCGGCGTCGCCGCCCTTGGCAAGCTCGGGGCAGGGCAGGGGTCCCTGGGTCTTTTTTTGCACACAGGCTGCTGGTTTTGTCCCTTAGCAAGGCTGGCGGAGAGATTTCTGGCTGGGGACTGCGATCCTCACCTGCTCTTCATCCCGACAGACCGTCCTCTGCCTCTCCGGAGAGCGGAGGGACACGCTCATGAGCTCCACACAGCCCCAACCCTTCCTGGCTCTGCTCTTGGACATCCCCAACAGCCCCACGCACACCAGCATGAAGGAGAACACCCACCTCTGCCTTTCCAACCCTCGCTAAAAACTGAACCGAGACATGGAAAAAAAAAAAAAAAACTCCTTCCCACAAAGGTCACCGGCAGACGCGAGCGCGTCGCGGCCGCCGCACACCCACTCGCCTCCCCCCACGGGGCGCAGCGCCCGTCTCGGTGCTCACATCTCCGCCCTCGCAGCTCGCTGGGCTTGGAGGGGCTCCAAGAGCAGCTGAGGCAGGCTGCAGCGTTGCTTCGTGCTGACTTACCCTGAAAACCTTCCCCCCGAAGGAGCAAAAAGCTCGGGGCTGAGCCCCGTCTCCGCTCCCTCTCGCTCCAGCGCAAAGGCGCAGAGCAGGTCCCGCACAGAACTCCGGTTTATTAAAAATTACGGCAGGGAGAGAGAGGGGATGGGGCCGTTCCTTGCACAAAGGGGGAAGGAATCTGCTGCTGGTGCCCCGAAATCATGCCCTGTGCACGTCCCTTGGCACGCGGGGCATTGGCATGGCCCCCAAAGGTGGTCCCCCTTTGAGGTGAACGCCTCAAGTGGCACAAAAGTGGGGTCTGGAGAGGGCACGCCCCTACTGGGGATGGGACAACCCCACAGGACAACCTGCCTGGCCCCACAAGGCTCCAAACGCAGTGGGACCCCGAATCTCCCTGCTCCCACGGTGCCACCGAGGGGCTCAGGGTCCCAGGGACTCACTCCCCCCAGCCACCTCCGTGCTGCATCCCCTGGGGAGAGGCTCCCGAGGTCCAGACAGATGGGCAGGGGGCGAGGAGCTGCTTTCAGCTGCTTTTTTGTTCTCCCTCTGCGCATCCCACGGGGAGAGCTGTCCCCGTCCCCATCCCTGTCCCCATCCGGGCCCCTCCGCGGCTGCTGCCCGGCTCCGGGGCTCTCATTTACGACCTGTTGGGGGATAAAAGGGGCTTGTTGGCGGCGGCGAGCAACTGGTGCGCGGGGACAACTGTTGCCATCTGTCTGCTGGGGCGGTGGGGGGGCCGCGGCTGGGGCTGGGTTTTGTTTCTCCTTTCATGCACCACTAAACTTTGCACCTTTTGTTTCCCAGCGAAGGGCTTGAGAGAGCCGGGGAGAAAAAGAGGCCTCCCCGCACCGCGCAGGTCAGGGCAGAGCTCGCTCAGCTCGCCGGGGGGATTTGCATACGATTCTTCTTAAATATTATAATAGTAATTACTGTTTTTTTTTTTCAGGAGTCTGTCAGCATTGGGCAACCAGAACCCCTCTGTCCTCCCCCTGCGCCCTGGGGGCATCCCAGCACCGCGCTGCTGGTGGCATCTGATGGCAGCGGGGCACAAACCTTGGGGACAGGAGGCTGTGGGGACAGCAGCGGTGCCCTGTAACCCCCCAGGGATACCGTGTCCCTGTCCCCAAGGGTGTCCCTGTCCCCAAAGGATGCTGTGATTTTGATCCCAAGGGATGCTGCACCCCTGTCCCTGGTGATGCCGTGCCCCCTGTCCCGGTGGGATGCTGTACCCCAATTCCCAAAGGACACCGTGCCCTTGTCCCCAAAGGATGCTGTGCCCTGGCAGCAGCAGCAAGGCGAGGGCAGGGCGCAGGCAGGGCTGTGGGAGCAGCCGGGAGCGGCGCTCGCTGCCCTGGGGCATTTTGTGCTTCCTCCTGGAGCGGTGTCAGCGTCTGGGACGGGAGCGCAGCGCCCGGGGCGAGCCTCAGCCGGGCGTGTGAACCTCTCCGGGCTGCCTGGGCTTCGTTCAGAGCCTTCAGCTCCTCGCTTTGCTCTGCTTGTGCCACGTCCAGGGGTCAGCAACAGCATCTGACCCCCGGCACAAGGTGCAAGGAGCAGCCCAGGTTCCCCCAGGTAGATGGGTGCTGCACAGGAGACACCGGGAAGGACCAGAGCAGTGGGGACACGGTGCCAGGCTGGCCCTGAGAGGGGACTGTCACCTCCCTTGGGCTCTCAGTGCAGAGCCCGGATCGGGGTCAAGGTGTACAATTTTTGAGGGATGGGGATTTAAGGGAGATGCTGGATCCGCGTCCCAGCCTCTGCTGGATGAGAGAGGTGGGGGACCGCCGGGAGCTGTGTTATGGGAACGGGCCACGGGCAACAATGTCCCTAAGCCCTGCACCGTCCCCCTGCTCCCAGCTGCCAGACGAAGGGCGAGGCCCCTTTTCCCTCTGACAATGCCCTTTTACCGGGGAGTTTACGTCTATTATAGCACCAGATAAAACAGAGAAGGGGAAGGACGGGGCTGAAGCGGAGCAGCTGCCCTTGCTGACTGCTTTGGGGCTTTGTTCTGGCTGAAAAGGCTGCAGCCAGGCTGGGACAGCGGCTGCTGCTCCCCGAGGAGCGAGGGCTGGTGTGTGTGTGTGTGTCCCCCAGCCACTGGGGGTGGCTCTGCGGGGGGAACAGCTGGAGTTTGCCCCCCAAAATTCCCCCCTGGGTGCTTACCAGGGGCCGTGGCTCCGTTTCGGGATGTCACAAACACCCAGTGAGCAGAGCACAGCTGAGCCTGTGCTCCCCAAACCCCGACCCCACAAAAAAAAAACTCAGCAAGGGAGGCAGTGGGACCACCGAGCCCCCCGGCCATGCCAGCCCCCTGCACTTTTGAGGCTGCCAGGCACTGCTGGCCGTGGCTCGGGGTCCGCTGAGCCTTTTGAAGCAGAGACAAAGCCCGTCTTGATATTTACGGCACGTGCAGCAGGAGCGCGGGGCGCGCGGGGCTGCGGGACAGATGGCGAGTGAAACAAAAGGGGAGGCAAGAATGGGAGCCGAACAGATTGGGAATTTCCTGCCCGTCCCTCGCCCCCCTGCCCAAACACTGCTGGGGACGTGCGGGGCGGACGGGTGCCAGGTCTGCAGCACAGGGGGGCACTCGGCCCTCCGATGGCCCCCAAAGTGTTCGGACTGAGTCCCACCATCTCCTCTGGCCTCCCCGAGCCCCCTAAATCCTGATCCCCCAAATCCCAGGCTCTGTTTAACTCCTGGCATGGAGCTGCGAGAGCTGAGAAGCTTCGTGTTTCCCCCAGGCCTCAGTCTGCTCCTCTGGGAAATGGGACCTCGAGCGGTGCCGGGTCCGTCCCCACACCCCCGGCGCGCGTTCCCGCTGCCTCGGCTCTTTTCTTATCTCTTCCCAGCAATGTCGCAGCTGCCGCGGCCCAGATCCAAGCGGCTTATTAATAATCAACTTTTATTGCTCGGCACGTCGCGAGCACGTCTGCAGCCAGCCAGGTGCAGGGGGAACATTTGTGGCCAGCCCTGCCCAGCCCCGGCCACGGGGTTCCTTTTGTCCTCGGCACCATCCAGCGGGCGAGCGAGCGCACGTCGGAGCAAAAAAATGGGGCCGTGGCCTCGGGGAGAAAGCAGAACATTCAGACGGTCCCGGTCCCAACCTAGCCCGAGAACAATAAAGGTTTTAGGTTAAGGCTGGGGAGAATTGAGCAAAGGGAAGTGCTGAAGGACAGGACGCCGCCGGGTGCACGTCCCGGGGACACATCGACGGCGCCGTGCGCGGCGCTCACGTCCCTGGGGGGCTCTGTCCCCCCCCCCAAGCCCCCAGTGTCGGTGCTGGCCTCAGGTCGAAGCCACCCCTCGCCTGTTTCTTCTCCCCGGAGGAGGGGGTTTTGGGGGGTTGTTTTCAGGCACAAATCCTGCCCCTCCCGGAGCGGTGCTGGGAGCGCTGGAGCTGAAGGAGGCTTCGGGGGGGAGAGCAGAAAAACGGGGAGGGGGAGAGGATCGCGGGGGGAGAGCCTGGGAAGGGGTTAGGGTGCTGGAATGAGAGGGGACCCTGCTGTCCCCATGGAGCGCCCTGCTGGTTTTTAGGGTCTGGCGCAGAGGTGACCCCACAGAGGCTGCGGGGCACAGCTCTGGGGGGCCGGGGGGGCTGCGTGCGGTTGGTTTGGGGCTTCCCCTCATGTAGGATCCTGGGTGGGTCCGGACAAAGCCCCACAGTCGGCATCCTCCTCCTCCTCCTCCCCCATAGTGGGACACGGGCTGCTGGGGGGCCCCCCGGAGGAGGAGGAGGAGGAGGAGGGGGAGGAAGGGGAGGAGGAGGAAGGGGATGAAGCCCCCATCCTGCCCTCCCCTACACAGCAACAGGGCAGCGATTGGGCGCTCAGGGGCTCGCAGGACCAATGGGGTCTCCTCCTTTTTTTGGGGAGGGGGAAAAAGGAGGGCGCAGCCCCTCTCCCTTTCGCCTCCCCCCCCCCCCCCTCGGGAGGCAGCCCCCGGCCCCCAGCTGGTGGAAAGCGGCAACTGCAGCCGCGGGGGGTGAAGCACCCTTGGGGGATGCTTTTGGGGTCCCAGCAGGGCCAGGTCCTCCCCTTGGTCCCCTGCGCCGAGCTGGCTTTGCCCCAGCTCCTAGGGTGGGCACCCCTGGGGGCAGGGTGGCTCCCAAACCCTATTGCCAGGACCCCTGGGTGCAGGTCAGTTCCCAAACCCCACTGCTGGGGGCCGTAGGGAGGGGGAGAAAAGCCGTGGCCACATGTGATGGGCAACACCAGCAGCCCCAGGGACCTCAGCAGGCTGCAGGAGGTGGCGATGGGGACGTGGGGACGTGCACGTCCCTTTGGGGCTCCGGGATGTGGCCAAGAATGGGGAAGGGGCTGGAGCGGGGTCTTTGTGCCTCTGCCCTCATCTGGCTTCTGCAAGAGCCTTTCCTGGAGCAGGAGGCCCTTTCTGTGCACCCCAGCTCTCCAAAACTCCTTCCCATCTGATTTTTTTTTTCAGCATCTTCCAAAATAAAGCAAGGCTGAATGCCGGAGGATGTGAAAGCACCCAAAATACGACCAGCAGCACTGCCGTCCTTTCTCATCCTTCCCCTAGCTGGCAGCTTTCAGCCTGGGTTTTTTCTCCCCTATATTTTTACACGAACCCCACACGCGGAGTGTTGGGGCGGCAGCTCCGTGGCACGGGGAAGGCAGCAGCCACGCATGCAGTGTCTGGAGCAGCCACCAGACGGCAAATCCAGCCCGGGTTATGGCTGCGGGGAGGTCTGGTCTGCAGGAGGGGATGCTCAGAGCAGCCCAGACACTCAGCCCTCGGCCTCTCCCTGCGTTTTGGGATCCCTCAGACACGTTCGGTGCAGTTACAGAAAGGGCTTTATTGGCCGGTATGATACCTACAGTTCATGCGTCGGTGCTAGTACAGGTTTTTTTTGGGTTTTTGTTTCTATAGTGTTAGCATGCAGTTTAAATGCAGAGGGTCGGGATGACCTAATCAGCTTTGCAGGTCATCTCCAAAGCTCAGCTGCCCCTTTGGTTCTCAAACTCAGCCGTCCAAGGAACCAAGGGGGTGTTTTGGCTCTTGGTGAACGGGGGCGTGCTGCTGACCGGTGGACATGGTGCTGCTAGATTGATTTTAATGAGAGACCCCAATTAGTGGGGCGGGGGAGAGCTCTGAGTCACACCAACGGGCAGGAGAGAGCCGGGCACACCGCATTGATTCACACCAGGATGGACCCTGCAGGCATGGATGAGCTTTTGGGGTTAGGTCCTGGGGTTTTACGAGCAGCAAAATCCCTCCTGTGTTAAACCCAGGTGGATCCTGCCTGGCCCTGGCACCTCTCCTGCCTCGGGCCCGTGTTACACCGGTAATCTGGGGCATCTGTGGGCAAGGGGCGTGTAGAAAGCAGGTGATTTGGGCAGATTTGTGGGATGGGGGCTGTGTGCCCCCTGCAGACCCCATATGAGCCCCGGCTGCCCTCATGCTACAGCTGAACGTGAGCCCGGGTGCCTCTGGCTGCAGCACCCGGTGCCTGTGCCCAGGGAGGGGGCAGTGGGGGTGAGGGGCTGGCTTCTGGCACGACCCCGAGCTCTGCAGGGTGCTGGTGCTGCGAGGTGCCCGTCCCTCAGCCCCGGTCCTGGCCCAAAGCAGGGGTTGGGAGGGTTTCTCTCTGAGCTCAGCAGCAGCAGGAAGTTTTGGGGTTTCTCCCCGATGAGCTTTATGCCTGGGGCAGGAGGCTGGGGGGAAAGAGGGGAAAAAACAAGGGGAAAGAGTAGATTTACCCTTCCCCGTCCTAAAAAGAGGGATGCTGGCAGCCAGAGCACCTTTAACCTTTTACCCGTGCAGCTCTCAGGGACCACCAAAGCCTGGCCCGAGGTGAGCCCCGTTACCTGTGCTGGTTCTGCAGGACCCACACCTGAACCCCCCAAACGGGGCTGGGTTTTGGAGACGGGACGAGCTCTCCCCCTTCCCTCCCGCGGATGCTGGGGCATGGCCGTGGTGGGATTCGTGCTGGGACCTCTCCCACCCTGTGTGGCCAGAGAGCTGGAAAGGGGGAAGGGGGAACATTTGGGGCTGAACAGATCCAGCCCACAACGGATCCTGTGGGCTTGGAGCACCCTTATTGCACTATCGCAGAAGCCAAGTCAAACCATCAAGCTGCATTAAAATGGGGAGTGAGCGTCCCCCCAGGGATGGGGGAGCGAAGTCCTGAGGAGCACGGGGAGGGGGATGACGACCAGGCTAGATCTCGATGATGGTGGCACGCCGCAGGCACAGTGGGGCGTCGGGGGGCACCGCGTTGCGCTTGATCTCGTTGCCGTCCAGCCGCAGGACCTGGAGCCGGGAGTAATTCATCACGTCCACCACGGTGCAGAAGCTGCTGATGGAGAACTCTGCGGGGAGAAGGAGACCCAGAGATGTCAGGGGGACGTGGTCCCACAATGGGTCCGGGGGCAGCGAGCCCGTGCCGGGATGGGCAGGGAATTGATGCAAGTGCCCCTAAATTTCAAATTATTCCTGCCGAAGCGGGCTCGGCGTCCTTCTGGAGGAGCTGTTGATGCTTCTGGCCGCAGTCAGGAGCAGCCTGGGTGTGCTCAGAGCTCTGGAGCTGGGGCTCTGCCCAGCGTGGCTGGAGTGCAGGTAGGAAAAAAGCACGGGGTGGTGGCAGCTGGGAAGCATCGCCCTGCAGCGGGGATTGCTGTTGGGTTTCATCAGCTCGACGAGCTGCAGCATCCGGACCCCCCCAGGGCACTGCTGGGGACCAGGACCACCCAGGCAGAGTGTCTGGGGGGGGGACACATCCCTGTTCCTGTCCCCATCCTCATCCCCTCTCCTTTCCTCTGCCCCCCGCTGCTGCCAGCCCCTCTCAGGCCAGGCCCTGCCTGGGTTTGGAGCAAATCCTGATTTTTGGTGCCGGATTTGGGAGAGCAGCGACCGACTAGAGGGCAGCAAAGCTCCGGGCTGGGAGCTGCTGGGGAAGGCACTGGTGTGCACTGGGGTGCTGTGGGGCACCCAGCCCCACTTCCCCAGCTGATTTGGGTCGCTCTGGGCTCTTTGGCTCCATTTTAGCATCTTTGGGGCAGAGGCAGGGGGTGATTTGGGTGGCAGGAGGGGGCGGCCAGCCCCGAGAGGGCAGCAGCATCTCCCCAGAGGCTGTGCAGCACCCAGGGGTGCAGGGGGTGCTGCGGGCACCTCGCCCCCCACCAAAGGGCTCCTGGGGGGGCTCCCGGGGCTGCTGCAAAGCTCAGCAGCAAAACCTTCAGCTGGAGCAGCTCTGCAGTCGAGCCCGGCTGGCTCCGCGGTGGTTTCATGGCATTTGTGGGCAGATATTAACAGCTACACGTTTGGAAAGCAAACATTTGGGAGTCTGCTCTTGTTTTCGTGTCTCTGTCGGTCCCTCGGTGCGGGGTTCTTTCCCCTACAACAGCCGACTGCGGCACAGCACCTCCCCAGCTCGGGGGCTTCAGCACCGCTCCAGGGGCATCCTGCCCTGGGGGCTGGCAGGTGACAGGGGCCAGGGTGGATTTTTCCAAGAGATGCAGGTTTTTTTCTCTCTCTCTCTCTTTTTTTTTTTTTTTTTCCCCCCTCTCTCTCTCTCTTTTTTTTTTTTTTTTTTTACTTTATAAACAGCATCCCCGGAACAATCTGTTCCTTTTATTTATTTGTGTATTAAATGGAGCGGATTTTAGTCCTGGCAGAAGGCTCTCTAATAACTAAGAGCTCCTGTCTGCCCCGGTCCTGGCCAGGACGTGGCCAGCAGCTGCAGGCAGCGAGGGGCTCTGGGGGGGGACTGGGGGCTTCCAGGGGCTGGGGGGCATCAGGGATATGGCAAGGGCTGGAGCCACGCTGCCTGCAGCTCATGAGGGGTTGGAGAACAAAGCAGAGGGTGTTGGACTGGGGAGAGCTGCACATGGAGATTTCGGGGCAGGAGGGGATGGGAGGAGATGCTCTGGCCCCGAGTGCTGCAGGCTGCTGAGCACCGCAGGGTTTGTCCCTGGTCCCTTTTTCCCTGCATTGTCCCTGGTTTCAGAAACCCCAGCTGGTTTAGCGCAAATATGCTCGGGCTAAACACTCGATGGACCTAGAGCCGTGAATTTGTGCACCACGAAGCCAGCACCACAACCAACCCCCTTTCCTACCTTGTCGAGGACCACCTGGGAGGCCAGAAATCCCCCAAATTCCCCTCTCCTGCTCAACCCCTACCACGGGTTCTGCCTCCCCAGCACCGCCACGCTCCTGCTCACCGTTGATTTGGTTCCCCTGGAGGTAGAGGTTCTCCAGGTGGGTGCTGACCCGAGGGATCTTCTGGAGCCTGTTGTACGAGAGGTCCAGCTCCAGGATGCTGCTGCTGTTGAAGGTGTTGGTGGAGAGCCCTTGGTTCGTCAGGCTGTTGTGGGACATCCGCACGTAGAGCAGCTTGGGGGAGACCTTGAAATAGTCATCGGGGATGGCGTTGATGTGGTTGTACTCCAGGTAGAGCTGTTCCAGGGCCATTGGGAGCCCGTCGGGGACCTTCCTGAGGTGGTTGTAGCTCAGATCAGCCAGGATCAAGGACTTGAGCCCTTTGAGGGAAGCGCCCATCTCAAAAATGTAGTTGTGGCTGAGGTACAGGGCCGTGAGGTTCTCCAGGCCCTCCAGAGCGTTGGAGGGCACCTTGGAGATCTGGTTGTAGGACAAGTGGAGCTCTCTTAGGGAGCGGGGCAGGGGGCTGGGCATCTTGGTCAGGTTGTTGTTGTTCATGTACAGCCTCTCCAGGTTCCTCAGCTTGGCGAAGACCCTCTTGCCCATCTTCTCGCTGGTGATCTGGTTGTTGTGCAGCGCCAGCCACTCGAGCTCCGTGGCGTTGTCGAAGGCCCCCTCCTGGATGGCGGTGATCTGGTTGTTCTGGAAGTAGACGTACTTCATGCGGGTGGGCACGAAGGGCAGGTACCTCAGGTTGCGGGTGTCGCAGTACATGGCCGAGGAGAAGTTGGGGGGACAGTCACACTCCTGGGGACACTGCCAGGAAGGGGCCTGCTGAGGCTCGGGGCCTGGCTCTGCCTCCGTGTCGGGAGCCGGGAGGTAGGAGTAAACGTAGGGGCTGTTCTCATCCTCGTAGTAGGGCATGTAGTTGTAGGAGGACATGCGGGACTGCCTCATGTAGTACTGCAACCACGCCAGGTCCTCCTCCTCGTTGTACTGGCCCAGCGAGGCCCCGCAGAGCGCGGCGATGAGCACGACCGTGGCCCAGCGCATGGTGCGGGCACTGGGGGGACCTGGGGGGGGAACCAGAGGCACAATCAGGAGCAGGGCAGGGGCTGGGGGCAGAATTGATGCTCCCTGAAGGGAACTGAGAGGGGTCGGGACGTGGGCACGGCCTGGTGGCACCTGGCAGCAGGGCCGGGGGAGCACGGGGACCTGAGGGAATCCTACAAAAAACCCGTGACTTTCATCTCACGCCTCTTCCAGGGCCTCTCTGCTCGCCCAATCTTTCCTATCGCTATTTCTGCTGCAGCTGGGCAGGGGACTGGGATGGGGGCCGTTTATTAGGGTTTGTGCAAGGCCACAGCTCTGCCCCAAAGGGTCTGGGTTCACCCAAGGCAGGAGAAGGACCGCGTCCCACCCCCACAATCCCACCCCGTGGGCTGACGGAGCTCGGGGTGGGTTTGGAGGCAGCTCTATGTTCTCTCTATTTTTACTGCACTCGCTGGCGACACGAGTCGCCGTGGGTTTCATCCAGCTCCCCCTGCCCCCACCACCACGCAGGATGCTCGGGACTGATGGAAATCCTGGTAAACAAGCTCTGGCTTATTCTGAAGTGGAAACCGCTTCGGAGCTGAGATCTCCCCAGCTGAGCTGCTCATCCTGGCCTGCTGGGGAAGGGCTGTCACCTGCTGTCCCCCTAGCATGACACAGGAGAGTGGGACCATCCCCAAAAACTGCCTGCCCTGTTTATGAGAACCGATCTGCCTGGGGCTGGAGGCCAGCAGAGAGTGGGGCTGGGTGCTCAGCACCACTCGAGCACCCCCCGGAGCCCCTTTGGCTTTGCGTGGGCTTTGCAGCACCACCCCAGGGCGCTGTGCTGGCAGGACGAGGACGCCAGCGACGGCCTCTCGTCCTTCCCCGAGCCTCGTGGCCATGCCAGCACGCAGAGCAACCCGCGAGCGCGGCGGCTTGAAATGCCTCCAGGAAACAGTCCGGGCCGTGCTGCTCGGAGGGGGAGCGCAGCGGAGGCTCCTGCCTGCTGTACACGTGGCCGGGAGCGCAGGGCTGCCGCCAGCCCTGCCGCTGCCACGGAGCAAACGGGAAACCTCGCTGGGTCTGCACCCTTGGGGCACAGCTGGGGAAAAAGGGGAAAAATGCTGGGGTTCGCTGCTGCTTCCTCCTCCTGACCCCACTGGAAGCTGCTGGGGGCTGTCAGCCAGCCCCTGTGGTGCTGTGGTGGTGGAGCTGGCTGTGCCCAGATTTCAGCCCCGGGGGTCCGTGCCCTCCTGCCCACCCAAACCGTGCTCCCAAGGGGCTGGCAGGTCACTCCCAGGTTCCCCAGCCTGGCACACCCAGCAGCGAGGAGGGGATTTCTCGCCCGCAGAGCCCAGCAGACAAAGAGGGCACAGTTGTGCTCAGGGCAGTGGCTGCCCCGCCACCGAGGCACGCTGGCAGGCAGCTAGTGCTGGAAGAAAATGGGGGCTGAGACCGAGGAGGGCAGGCACAGCTCCTGCTTTCTCTTTGCAGCCGAGGGACAGGGCAGCCGTGGTCCTTTGGGATGCTGCGTGTGCGGCGGGAGCTTGGCAGTTGCAGGCGAGCTTCTTCTCCTCCTTCCTCCCACTCCAGGGCACTCTGCCTGGTGAAACAGAGCCGTCTGCTCCGTGCTGGGGCTGCCGCCTCTTCCTGGGGTCCCTCTGTATAGGGCAGGATCAAATCCGGGGCTTCCTCCTCCTTTCTCAGTGCCCCCTTCAGTGTGCCACCAGCCCCTGAGCCTGTCCTCGGCATCCACCCTGCTTCGTTTGGTTTCTCTCCCCTCCCCAGTGGGTTCAGCCCCACTTTTGGGTGGCATCTGCACGTGCCAGCCACGTTATCCGTGCAATCTCCCAGCCTCCACGCTTCTGTGCTGCAGGCTGCGGGTCCCATCAGGCCACCCAGGGAAGGAGCAGGGCTTGGAGCAAGGGGCACCACGGGCACGAACCAAGCAGAGGAGGAGGCAGCAAAGCCACAGGGGGCTGCAAGCAGGTGCTGCACATGCCCGGGTGTCGAAGGCGGTGGGTGCAGGGGTCCCGATGCAGGTGTCTGGGGAGCTGCAGCCGGGGCAGGAGCCACGGGGAGCGGGAGAGGGCACCCGGCCGCCGTGGCTCGCCAGCGCTGGCGCCCGCGCCGTGCCACCCGTGTCGCTGGCATCTGCTCCAAGGGGCAGCCGCCCGCCTTCCACGGCAGGGCTATGGAAATCAAGCCTCGAAAAAAAAAAAAAAAATCGTAATAAATATGGAGATGGACTTACCAAGCTGAGAACCTCCTTTCCAAAGCCTCGCTGCTCTGCTGCGGGATCGCCCGTGTGTCAAGCAGCATGTGAGTGCGGCGCCCGGTTTGCAAAGGCTGGTGCCCGCCCTAGATCCCAGACCAAATATTGTGCTTGCAGGTCACGGGCTCGGCAGGTTTTTTGGGGAGTGACCTAGCAGCAGACAGTTTGCAGGAGAGACTGAAGAGACCCTAATGCTGCCTGGCGTTATAAATAACCTGCTTTTTCTTTCCTCCCTCTCTCTCTCTCTCTCTCTCTCTCTCCCTCCCGTCTTTTCTCATAGGAGTGTTGGCACTTTTCAGGCTCTCTCTGTTTAACGAGTTAGTGGAATCGGGGATGTTGTTTTTAAAAGGGCTGTTGTTAGGTCTCCTGCGTTTCTCATCAGGAAGTGATGAAGAGGCCTCTGGCCAGATTAAAAAATCTCTGATTTTGAGGTGCTGAGGATGTGATTCTTGGGGAGAAGCGAGAAAGTATCTTTAACTTTTGCAGTACCAAGGGAAGGGACGTTATGCCTGCCCCCGCTGCAGCCTGGGCTTCTTCCCCAGGAAGCCTCCGTTTATGCAGCCCTGCTATTAAATATTTAGGATAAACATTTCCATGAACGATAAGGCTGCGGCATCCAAGGTAAATAAATTGCCTACCAAAGAGCCACTGTGACAGCAGGAATTTGTCTTCAGCTTGGCAGGAGAGAGATGCCAAGCTGGCGTTTCTGCAGACTGTGCCCACCTAACAGGGATGGAGGGTCTCCAGCAAGGCTCCTGGGGGGGCACAGGGGGTGTGTGTGTGCTGGGTGACCCTGGCTGGGGACACGGGAGCTTGCAGCACTCCCTGATACACATCAGCTGGGGGTGCAGAGCCCCTGGGGGTCCTGCAAAGCTGGGGGGCAGTTGGCACTGATGCAGCCCCCGGTCCCTGTTTCTGCATGCTCCAGCTTTGGCTTTTTGTCGAAGCATTTCCTCCTGCAGGGCTTGAGGAGGAACCCTGCCTGCCCATCGCCTGCTGCTCCGTGCCCGGCTCCAGCAGCACGCCCAGGTCTGCCGAGGAGCCTGGAGATATTTAGCGAGCTTGGCAGGTGCCCGGCTCCCTCTGGGCTTACTTTTCTCCTCGCTTCCCATCGATATTTCCCAGCCAAAACATCCTCCTCCCCGGGGGAGCCTCGCAAAGATCCTTATCGATCCGCGGGCCTCGCTGCGAGGGGGAGGAATGTGCGGGTGGGTGGCGAGGGACGAGCTGTACAGTGGGGACGGTGCCAGGACGCGAGGCTGCTGGGGAAGGAAGAGAGTGCCTGGAAAGCACAGCTCACCGCGGGGCCCTGGGCTGCAGGCAGAGAGCTGCTCGCTCTGGGGCATTCAGAGAAATCCTGCCTTCGAGTGGGGAAAAAAAACCATGAGGCTGTGCTGCCCCAAAGGAGGTGAATCCCCAGTAAAGCAGGGAGAGGTTTGGTGCGCCCTGAGCCTCTGCGGGATTTAACGGAGCTGGCAGCACCTCTCTGTCCCAGGAAAGCAGCGCAATTGCAGCTTGCAGCAGGGCAGGGAGGCTGGAGAGGGGCTCGTGGATGTGTGTGGGGTTGGGGCAGGGGATGACCCTGCCGGGAGGGCTCTGCTCCTGCTGCCGGGGGGAGCGGTGTGCGGGGTGGTGGCAGCCAGAAAACAGCTGCTGCTCGGCGCCCGGCTGGTGTCAACCAGCGTCACATCGCTGGCAGCTCGAGGTGTCCCGGTGGCCAACAGCTCGGAGGCTTTTGCAGGGCTTGGATGTTGTTCTGGAAAAGCAAAACATCCGTGGCTGGGTCAGATAAGGGAAGCGGCCTCTCTGCCTTCTGCAGGGCAAAACGGGCACCACGCCGGGGGAGGCTTTCTGGGGGGGCTTCAGAGCCCTCATGCATGGGTAGGCTCTGGATGGCTCCGTTCCCCATGGTCACATCCCCCTTTCCCAGCCAAATCCAGTAAAAAAGGCCCGTTTGAGCTCATTTTTTCTGTTCCCCAGTCACAAGGACTTTCACCCAAGCTCATCCTGTCCAGCTTCAGTGTCCTCCGGGACTGGCTCAGGGAGGTGAAAAGTTGCCCTCTAAAGAAGCACACGCACCTTTTTCTTTAGTTAACCCCAAAATCTCATGTCCCAGGGGGCCAGGGACCCCCCAGCCACTGCTGGGGCTCTGCTGCGAGGTTTTTGGGGCTCTGGTGGGAGCTGGTGAGACCTCGGCACCACTGCTCACTGCAGCCCACTGCAAAGCTTCTGCAGCTCTCCTTGACTTTTGCGAAACCTTTTGGAAATCTCCTTCTATAAGCACCTCTTCCCTATCGCTGACCATTAAAAGAAAGCCCTGAATTGGTAACAGGAGCCAGCAGAGCTCCGTCCTGCTCGCCTGAAGCCCCTGGTCCCTATCATTGCCTCGTCTCAGCCGGCGCAGTTGCGCCGACGGCCACAGTCTGCATCTCGTCAGGGCCAGACAGATGCCTGGTTTGCTAAACCAAACTGATGTGAGCAGTGTCTATTTTGTTTGGGTTTGTTCCGGTTGTTTTGATCAAATCCTCTCGAGCTTTGCTTTTGGAACCACCGAATCTGGCCCCCGTTGGCCTTTATTTTTCAAACCCCGGGCTCGGAGCCGGGAGCGCTGCCTTCTCCACGGACCAGCGCGGTTTCGTCAGGCTGCTTCTGGCACAGGGAGCGAGCACTTCGCAGCCTAAAAGGAATTAAAACCACCCGAAGCTAAGGCCAGAGCTCCTTCTGCCCCGGTGAACACAGGGCTACGAACATGCCGTGCACACCCGAACCCAGCCGTGGCCATAAGCTGCTTCAGAGCCTTTTTACCCTTTTTACCCATGGAAATGTTATTTCTGCCTCTTCCACGTTTCCAAGAAGCTGCAGCTCTGCTCTGTGCTCCCACCCTTGCAGGTTTTTTTGGGTCCTGGTCCCCATGGGCTGGCTGTCCCACTGGGCTCTATGTGGGGCTCTCACCTCGCAGCAGCCGGGGGGTTCCTGGGGTCTCCTCCTGGGTTTTGTCCCAAAAAGCCAATTCCCGGAGGGTGAAGGTCCCTGCTGCTGGCCTGAGGGACTCCAGCCACAGGAGTCCAAGCAGGGGGACCTCAACCCTCAGCATCTTCCAGCCTTGCTTGGGAAAAGGGGGTGGAAATGAGTGGGGCTCCGCGGTGGCCATCATCCGGAGCTGCTGCATTGCACCAGGCCTCCCGACAGGGCTCGTGCTCCAAATTCTGGAGCTGAGGAGCCCTGGAGCCACTCTCCAGAGGCCCCCAGGTTTGTGTGGCCTTTCTGGGTGTTTGCAACCAAACCTCCTCTCCCTCACCTCCCCGTCCTCCCACCCAGAGCCGATCCTTGCAGTGGGGTTTGCCTCTCCCATGCCCGGAGGAGCAGCCCCAAACCTTCCCCAGGGGCTGCCACCTCCGTGGAACCTCCAAAAACCAGCCCCAGCTGGATGCCCCCCCCCTTGCTTTCTGAGGACGCCGGCAGCACCGGCAGGTAAAGAGCAGGAAAAGGAGAAACGGGGCAGTGGGGAAATCCTGGGGGGAGCAGCAGCAGCTCCCGGGGGGACTCAGCCTTGGCTGAACCCTGCGCAGGGAACGCACTCAACATCTGGTGACCGCCTGCAGCTGCTGCAGTCTCCTCCCCAAAAATTCAAGGGTCAGCAGGGAAGCCTCCCTCGACCTCCCGTCTCACCCCGGCCTCCCTCTTCCTTTTTTTTTTTTCTTTCTTTTTTTTAATTTCCCCCCCCCTTTCCTCTTTTAGCAAGACTTTCTGCAACCCAAACAACATTCTTGAACCGGGATTTGAGGCGGCGGGGAGGGAATCGGTCACTCGGAGACAGCGCGAGGGCGGCGAGAGCCCCAGGGCTCCTCTGGAAACTCTGAGTCGGGCGCGGGCGCTGCTCTCACCGCGGCTCCCAGCTCCCGTGTGTCAGCATGGGCTGACCCCCCCGGGGCTCTGGGCTCACCCGGTTTCCACGGGAGGTGCTGCAAAGCTTCCCTTGCACCACGATGTAAAGGCTCACCCAGGGCTCTCCTGGCTGCAAACGGGCTGAGAGGTGTCTCTGCAGCACCCGCACGTGGCTCTGGTTTGCCCCCAAAGTCTTTAATGGGGAAGAGGGGCAGCGAAACCCAAATTGTCCCTTTTACCCACACACACAGCCCCGTTCTGCTCCCAGCCACCGACTTCTCAGGGCCGCCGGCGCTGGGAAATGATGGTTTAGCTGGGGAAAGCTCTGCACTTCCCACCCTAATTACAGGCTGCCTTCGGGGCCCCGCAGCCCGATGTAATGCCTGCCTGCCTCTTGGGGTCCGGGGGTTATTAGAGGGTGGATGGCGTCCTCCCAGTGCCTTGGGTTCAGGAATGTCCCCGCAGCTCCCAGTCCTACCAGTAGGCAATAAATGGTCTCGGGACATCTGCCCGCATGCTGTGATCCCCTCCCCTGCAGCCCCCGTGTGCCGGATTCCTTAAAAACCCATCGACGGGCTCCTCGCGGCGCGGATTTACCAGCACAAAGAGGGTCAGGGCTTATTACAACCACTGTAAAATGCGTTTGAAAAGGTTAAGTGCCTAATTTAGAACAGAGCTGGAAACTCTGAAGCGTTTCCTCCTCCCGTCGCTCCCTCTCCTGTCCCTGGACGGCTGCTTTACGCTGAGAACATCCCCGTGGCCAAGGGAGGCTCGTTCGGAGCACGCAGCGAGGCACCTTTGGGAGCCTGCAGGTTTTGGCAGAGCAGCCAGGAGAGCAGCTAGCAGGGGGCTAGCCGAGCGCAAAGCCACCGTGGAGGACAGGCCACGCACCCCCAGCAGGTGTCCCAGGCTCTGGTGCCGCGATTTAGGGTCCGTGGTGCAGCAATTTTGGGCTCGTAGATGCCACGAGGCACCGGGGAGAGACCCAGCAGGGTGCTGCCACCCTCCTGGCCCCGTCCGTGGCACCGGGGTACCCCGACCCGCAGCAAGGATCTGTCCCTGCTCCCGGGGAAGGGGGTACCCAAAAACAGAGCCCCCCCTGCTCGGCCACTGCAGGACGAAGCGGCACCGCTGGGCTGTGGCAGCAGCGCCCAGCCCCTTGCTGGAGCAATAGGGAGGGAGAAGGGGATGGAGGACATTTGGGGCCGGGGATTGCTCTGCGTTTGGAGGCTGAGCAAGGTGCCAGCCTCCTCTCCCCTTCCCTCCCTGCCGTGGCATCGAGGGAGCTCCGAAAGCCGCCAGGTGCTGGCTGCGGCCGTGCAAGGAGCAGAAGGAAAAAACGCGGCGTTTCCTTGCTCAGAGCCCTCGATTCATGTCATCAAAGGCCCTTTGAGCGCCTGGCTCCTCTCAGCAGCCTCCCGGCTCTCCTGAACAAACAGCAGATGGGAACAGGTTCCCTCCAGCCCCTTGGTTGAGGCTCCTGAATGGGGAAGATCTCGCAGCCAAGCAGGGAGCCTCGGAGCTCTCCTGCAGGGTGCTGAGCCCCAGGGTCCCTTCTCTGCCTGTCCCCAGCCCCGTCCCTTGGTGCCGGCCTCTTCTGTCCCCAAACAGAGCGCCCGGTGCCCAAACGTCCCCACAAACAAGGCTGACGACGCGCCTGGAGCCAAATATAAACCGGTGTGAGATTAATAAATTATAAGCAGCAACCCGAGCTGCACCAGGGAGCACACAAGGAGGGGGCCCTGCGCACGCAGCCCTGGGTCCCTCCTTCCTTGCGCTGCCCTCAGACGATGCCAACGCCGCTAAAATGTGCAGGGCCCCCCCAGCTGGATGCCCCCGTCAGTGAAACGCAGCCAGCTCTGGGGTGATGGGGGGGGAGATGGAAGGGTCTGGTCCTGTGCCCCCCACCCGCAGCCCCATGATGGGCACCCAAACCTTTGCCAGAGCCTTCGTGTGGCTCCCCCCCGTCTCCGTGTGACCCCCCTCGGTTCAGGGAGGTCACGGCACCGATCTCCCCTCCCTCACGGCGCGCGGGCTGTTTTTCTCTCTAAAGCATCTGAAATATGAACAAAAAAAAAAAAAAAAAAAAAAAAAGCAAAACATCAGCTGCCTGGGAAACCCATTAGCCTCCCCGCCTGCTCCTGCCACCTGGCTCCCCGCGCTAGCAAACAAAAAGCAAAAAGCAGCACCGAGAGCCTCGGCCGAGCCCTGCCAGGGGCCGCGAACCTCTGCCCTCCCTGCCCTGGCACTCGGGGCTTCTTCCGAGCTGCAAGCACTCTTCCCCGTGCAGGGAAGGCATGTGTTTCTTTCTTTTTCTTTCTTTTTCTTTTTTTTTTTTAAAAAAAAAGGCTTTGGAGATAAACAGGAGCAAGAAGCAGGGCGTGGGCGTTCTTTGCTTTCGCTCCTGTGCTGCGCCGCTCAGGGGGAACTCGGGGTGCTGGAGATAAAAGGAGCAGCGGCGGGGACGTGGCACCGAGGGGACAGCATCGACCTTGGGGTTTGGGGCAGGGATGCCCCCAGCCCTCTCTGTGCTGTGGGGCACGTTGCTGGTGCCCTGTCTGTTGTCCGTCCGTCCATCCATCCACAAGGATGGCGAGCGCTGGAGGTGGATGTGGGGCACCAGCAGTGCCGACCCCAATCCTACAAAGCGGCTGCCGAGGGGGGGGCTACAGAGGGGGGTGACGGGGCCCCGTGGGCGGGTGCAGCTGGGACGGGGGTGGGACGGGTGCTGCCGAGCTGTGTCAGGCCGGCAGCAATAATTAGCCGTGATCAAAGCGGCTCCTTCTTGGCAGCGCTCAGGCTGCCGGCGCGCAGCACACAACGCCCGCTGCTGCCTGGGGATGAGCAGGGGCTGGTGTCTGCTGGGGCTGAGCCCCTCCTGAGGTTCCCAGAACCTTTGGGGTGATTATTTGGGGGGGATCTGGAGCCTCCACGTGGGTAGAGATGTGTGTGTGGCTGGCGTGCTGGGCATGGGGAATCCGCTCCTAACCACCAGGCAGTGCCTGGTGCTCCGTCTCCATCATCTCCATCCGAGCTCAGGTGGATAAGGAGGAAGAAATGGGAGCCCCTCAGAGACCCCTGAGCCCCAGCACGTCCCCGCCACGTGCTGGCACCTGGGGCTGTCCCAGCAGCGTGTCCCTGCCCGCTGCCAACCCTAACCCTAGTGCCCGACCCCTGCCCTCCTCGGGGGGTGTTTGCAGCGGGAGGCGTGGACGAGCGGTGCCCCGGCTGCGCTGCCTGTGGTTTGGTAAATTCTTGCTTTGTTTTCCTTTGGTTTCCGCTGGCCCTCTCCGAGGACAGTGTGTGCGGGCTGATCAGAGCCGGGCTGGCCGCCAGCTCCTCCGCGGAGGCACCAGCGGCTTCTCCCCCTGCCCCAGGCTCCCTGTTAGCGCTGGGAGAAGCCTTTCCGAGGAGCCAGCTCCTCTCCCCTGCTGCTGCTGGCTGCTTTGGGGGGGGGTGCGAAATGCCCCCAATGCTCCTCTCCTCTGTCGCCACAGAAATGAAGACAAAACCATGTCAAAACCCTGCCCCGTGCTGCTGGCCTCATCCAAAAAGCCCCACCATCCCCAAACGGCTCCCAGCCACCACCACGCTTGCCCCCGACCCCCTCCAGTTGCTGCCTCCACCTCGGTTTTGTCCCCTACCTGCTTGGGGCCCCCGTTTTTTTTTTGTTTTTTTTTTTTTTTTTCCTCCCCCTTCCTCCTTCCCCGTCCATCCCTTTGCGATTGTGCAACGAGGCGCATTGTGTTTGCAAAGCCCCGGGACCTCTCCCTGGCTCTGGGCTCCGTTTTGTTTCTGCCTTCAAAGAGAGAAAAAGGAATCGCTGCCGAGCTGAGCCCGGCGCCCGGCCCCTGCTGCTGCCGGACCACGCAGCGGGATCGCCTATGGGGGACGTTTGGTGCCTCTGGCACCATATGCAAGCAGCCATCCTCTCCCAAAACACGGCCGTCACAGCAGCAGGGTGGCCGAGCACTGCACCGTGTCACCCCCAGGGACATGAAAACGCTGGAGGAGCCCCCGTGTTTCCCCGGGATGGGCCAGCCTGGCTGCAGCTCAGCCCCGGCGCGGTGTTTGCTGCCCACCTCCGGGCAGCCCCAGCCTCTGAGAGAGAGGAGGAGAGGAAAGGGCTGCCCAAAACGGGGCCAAAATAAAGAAGGGGTGGAGAGATAGGTGGGCTATCAGCCCCCAAGGGTAACCGTGGGGAAAACGGCTCCTCCTGTAAGGATTTCCTTCCTTTATTTTCTTTTTGGAGATGGCTCCAGCTCTCCTCGCCGACAGCCAGCTCCTTCCCGGCCAGCAGCGCCGCGCTGGAGGGAGGGGTTGGCTGCCTGCGTTTCTCTCCCTTTTTTCCCTGCAAGAGCGCGATGCTGATGTGTAAGCCCTGGGTCTCTTTGGCTCCCCAGGTCCTCCATGGCTGCAGCAGCGGCTGCGGGGAGGAGGCAGCCAGCGAGCCGCTCCTATAGATGCCGCTCCAGGCTCCTGCACATACATTTCCGCGGCCTCCTGCCCGTGCCGGAGCAGGAACGTGCGTCTCCGAAGCTGCACGGGGATTAATGGGCTGTAAGGAACAGGGCAGCTCTGCGTGCCGTCCCCGTCCCAGCCAGCGGCGCTGTGCGGCCCCGAGCCGGCTCCGCTCCAGCGGCTCCTCCGAAACATCCTGGCCGGGAGCGGTTTTACAACCAGCCTTCATTTCCAGGGAGCCTGACCTCCTCATTAATAAATCAGCTGTGTTATTGAACGCCTGAATAATGCACGATCGCACCCAGCCCCGCGCTAAGCTGCGTGTAAAAATTAATTAATCCTCTCCCGTAACACCCTCGAGGGCTGGTGATGAATGGCTGCGCGCTGCTGCTAGCGGTACCCAGCGCCTGCAGCACCTCCTGGTAACAGCTCCGGGCACCCTGCTTGCCCCAGGAGGGGGGGTTCCCCACTGCCCTGGCAGCCCTCCAGGAATTCTTTCGGATGCTTTTTTCTCTGGGTGTTTTCAAGGGGAAAATCCCCTTTTGTTACGGAGCCGCTGGAGGAAACCCCAGCAGCATCCCTCTCCTCGAGCATTTGCTCCGGGAAATAACACCGTGGGCTTCTCTCTTTCCCTGACCTTTTCCTGCGGTGGCTGTTAATAATGTGAAATCCTAAGTAAATGTCTCCATCCCGGTGCGCTTCGCAGGAAACCGGCAGCAAACACCGGCCTTGCTGGTGCAATCTCCTGGAGACCCCCAGGTGGGAATCAGACCCCGGGGTGGCCTCGATCCTTCCCCCAGCAGTGCCACGGGAGGGGAGGGGACACGTTGTTAATATGACACGGGGAAAGCTCTGCTCCCCCCCCTCTGCACGCAGCGTTTTAGCAAATGTGCTGAAAAATGAGCACGTTTCCTTACAGCTTCACACGCAGGGATGTTACCCTTGGCTCCACGCAAGGGGCCGGGCGCCCTGGGACTGAAGGAGCTTTTGTTGGGGAAATGTTTGCAGGAGCCGGTTGAAAACTCCTTCAAGGTCTCTCCTCCTGCCTCCTTCTCCCAGCCTTTCCCAGTGATCCTGGGGGCTTCCAGCTGTGCCCCCCAGCTGCAGACTCCTTCGCTGGGGCAGCTCCTTGGGCCCCAGCCCCTGCTTTCCTCTGCTCCCTGCAGGCTGCAGAGCCCTGGGCTCTGCCCTTGTCTTGTCTTCTCTTCACTTCGTTTCACTTCTCTTTGCTTCTCTTCACTTCTTCACTTTGCTTCCCTTCCCTTCCCAAACCCTCCCCATTAAATGTTTCCGAGCAAGGTTGTCCTGAAGCATCTGCAGCTTCAGAAATCCCCTGCAGGTTGCCCCTGAGGAGCATTTCAAAGGGTTGAACTGCTCTGATACTGCCCCCGTGCCACCATCAGGAGCTGCCAAAGCTCCAAGGAGGCTCTGGGCACGGGGACAACGTGACCCCAAATGCCACCGTCCCCAGAGGGCTACGAAATGCCAGGTCAGGGCCACCAGACCTCCCAGCTCCCTGTGCATGGCTCGAGTCCTGGGTGCGGCTCTGCAGACAACCAGGACGGGGCTGGAAGGAGCCCAGGGTGGAAACATGGCTTGTTTGCGTCCGTAGCTGCGGCTGGTTCCTCCGATGGCCAAGAGCTGCGTCAGGAGGGGTTTGACTTCATATGTCAGGACAGTGTCTGCTGGAAGGAAACCGGGGGCGGCTGGGCGGGCGAGCTGCGATGGGGACACCCCGGGGGAGACAGAGGGCACTCGGCCAGGGCACGGCTTCGGGAGAAACCCTGGGGTCAGGAGCTCTGGCTTCTGTCGGGGATGCTCGGTCCTGGGGCTCAGCACGCAGCCAGGATAGATGCCGGCCCTAAAGCTGCTGCTCTGGTCCCTGCTGGCCATGGGGACAATGTCCAGGATGGTGGCCACCCTTTTCTATGTGGTTGGTGGCCCGAGGAGCCCTGGGCTGGGCTGTGTGGCTGTCAGGCACGGCGCTGCTGCGAGGGATGCTCCTGGGGGCAGGAGGACGGGAGCTCCCCAGGGCACCCTCCAGCTGTGCGCTGCGTTGTGATTTAACCAGGGCTGTGCTGGGAGACCACGGAGCTGCTCCCAGAGGCATCTCCAGGGCTTTCCGTGGCCTCTTCCCCTGCACGGCCACCATCTTCCTCCCCCAAGCCCTTCCCTCGCTCTTTAAGTGTCTCACTTAATCAACGCAAGCGAGCCGGGAGCCGGGAGCGCTCTCCGATCCCCGTGCAAATCCCCATAAAGCACAGCTGGCGAACCTCAAACCCAGCCTTTGGCTGGTTTTCTTTGCAGGTTTACAGGACCGTGAGCTCCTCACCTCCCAGGGCAGGCTGAACCATGCCGGTTGGGGTGTCCGTTTGTCTGTGGGGTGCCCTCAGTCCTACACACCATATCCCAGCACGGGGGTCCCAGCACAGCTCCATCGGAAGGCACAATTCAGGGTTGGAAAATCATCAGCGCTTTTCCTTCTGGGCTGTCCCCATAGCGGCCCAGATTTACCCTCGTTGGCGTCCCCGCTGATGTCCTCAGCATCACGGGGAGCCTCCAGGCTGCGTGGTTCCTTCCCTGCTCTGCTCCTGGAGCCCCAGCACACAGCTGGCCAGGTTTAAACCCCCCTGGGTGAATCCGGATTCATTTCCAGCCCCGTATGGAACCAGCTCAACACGGCTGCCACATTTGCAAAGTGGTTTGCGCTGTGGCATCGGTGATTCCCCTTGAGGACGACAGATGGATCTCTCTCTGTGTCCCTCCACCACTCATCCAGACACCCCCAAAGCCCCCCGAGCTCCACACCTGGGTGATGCCCGAGCAGATGATGGAGACGGGCAGAGGAAGGAGCCTCTTCCCCCACTGTAGGAGAACCCAGGGGGCCGTGGGGAGCTGGGTGGGCAGCAGGGCTGCGGGGCCGGGGAGGCAACGAGGGGCTGGGGCCGAGGTCGCTGCGGCCGGGCTGCATGCAGCGATGCCTGCTGGCAGGGGCCAGGCTGCTGGCGAGACGCAGCTGGATGGCTCGACATTTTTCCAGGCCTGTGTCTCAGTTTCTCTTTATTTTACGTGTTTTTATTTCCTATTAAAAGCCCGCTGTCTCATTTCCTCCACGAAAAACAAGGCTCTTTCAGCGAGATGAATTCCTCCGGCTTCAGCAAAGCCCCAAAGCCTGCGCTGAAAAACAAACAGGGAGCACGGGTCGTGGCTGCCTTCGCCCCGTGCTCCCCTTGCCCCTCGCCTCCCCCCCGCTATTTCTGCAGCCAGGCTCCGAGCAGCGATGCTGAATCACATTGAGCCCCTCTCCTCCCAGAAAATGTCCCCATCCCTTGTTTTGGTAGCGCTAAAGGAGGAAGAAGTGGTGACACTCTTTCCCAAGCAGCTGCATCCCCTGGCTGCTTTGGGAAGATGCTGGGGATATCAGCAAAGAGCCCGGATCCCCCTCGGTGTTGGCTTTGGCCGCGGTTTCTCAGCCCTCCACCCGCAGGAGAGCAAATCCTCGGAGAGCTCCCGGGCTGCAGGAGCTGCTCCCAGAGCATCTGCCTCCGCTGGAGCAGCGGCGCGGATGCCTTCGAGATGAAAACACTTCCTCTGCCGCTCCACCTCCACCTGACATTTGGGAAAGCAGAGCCGCAGCTCCCTCGAGCTTTCCAGCTCTCCTAATTGGAGTCATTACGCACGCTGCTAATCACGCAGAAAGGCATGCAAGGGCGCGGGGCGGCAGCGCTGCTTCCAGGAGGGAGCGTGCGGAGGAGCCACCCTGCTGCTGTCCGGGGGATGGGGGCATTTATCCTGCCCGGGGAGCGCTGCCGGTGGCTCTGGTGGCACCCGGGGCCACGTCCCCCGTGGGAGAGGCCTCCAAGTGAGGTGGGGACACTTTGTGCAGCCCACCCCGTGCCACAAACGGGGGCAACCCACGAGGGTTGGGTTTGGGGATGTTGACCCCCACCCCGTGCCCAGCTCCTCGCCCAGCCCCGGGGCTGCAGATTGGCACCGTTTGGGGGGTTTTCTTTAATTTCTGGCCGTGCTGAGATTAAACCAGCAGAAGGCAGACTTTCTGGATGGCGCTGCTGCAGCAGGAACATTTGGGGGGTGATGCTACCCAAGGGTGGCTGCTCTGCCCCCCAGTGCTGCCCATGCTTGGCTCTGGGCTGGATCCAACCCATCCCTCCCGGCACAGGCAGAGGAGGGCACGGCAGCTTCTGGGAAGGCTCCTGACGGCTGATTTTACAGCCTTGGCAGCTGGGCTCAGCCTTCCGTCCGCTTTGGCTTCAATCAAAATAAATGTGCAAAATTAAAGTATGGGAGCCGAACTCCCCCAGGCAGGGAGAAACAGAAAGATGTTGATTTCCCAGCCCTGAGCTGTGTATTCCTTATGAAACGCTTGCTGCTTGCCGGGCTGGAAGGGGCTGGCAGGGTTCTGTGGCCACGGCCGGCCAGCGACGGTGCACGCCAGGACAGGGCGAGTGCCCCCACCCCGGGGCTGCGAGCACCACCACGGGGCAGCTGCTTAAAAAAGAAGGGAAAAAAGGCGAAGGGAGAAACGAGCCGAGGCTGAGGCTCGATGCTTTGACAGCTTCGGGTTTCCTTTGGAGCAGGGGGAGGCCGAGGGCTGCGCAAACATGCCTGCCCCGGGGAGCCGGCTACGCGAGGCGCGATGCCGGGGTCAGGGAGGGGAGCAGCGGGCTGGAAAAAGCAGTGGGAGCTGCCAGCACGTCAGGCTGAGCTCTGACACTTCAAAGGAAAGGCACAGCGAGCCCCAGAGCTGGTGCTGCTGGCAAACACCCGGCCTCCGAGCACGTCCCGGGTCCTCCCAGGTGTGGGGCGAGCAGCAGCTGTAATTACTGAGCGCGAGTGATTGCGTTAGCTGGGGAGTTATCAAATGCCCCGAGCCGCTGGCAGCAGCTCTGTTCTGGATGGAGGAGTGAAGGTTTGCACCTCCAGCCAGTAATCACAGCCAGCTTTCCAGTCCTCACCCTTGGGGAGCAGCCGAGGCACGGGGAGGTGAGGAAGAGGAGGGTGAGGGTGCTGCGGGCTGCACCGGGTTGGGGCTGGGGTTGGGGTTCCCAGCTGTGGCCAGCAGATGTGTGGAGTTCACGGACTTGAATTTGCTGTGGAAATGTTTGTGGCTTCCTCTGAGGGTTTTCAGAGCTCTGCGAGTGAGGGAAGATGGAAAGCACAGGTCCAGTGGTGGCCCACCGGGACCCGCTGTGTTTACTGGGCTCTGGGAACGCTGTGGACGAGGGAGGAAATAGCACATGCACAAAACCCTCCGAGGATGCAGAACTGGGAGGATTTGCAAATACCAGAGAGATCAGAGAGGTTAGAAAAAAGCTGCAGGAAACACAAAAGCCCAGTTTGGAAAACGCAAAGCAAATCCATCTGGAGGGGAATAGGGGACGGCCGCAGTGCGTCGAGGATGCTGCTCTGGGGGGCAGCTCCTCTGCTTGGAGAGGTGCCTGCTCGAGTGCTCCCCTCTGCTAGGCAGGAGGAGCAGCCCCTCGAGCTGACCCAGTGCTGCCTTAGCCCATGGTGCCTGGTGCCACAATCCCCATCCGTAACCGCAGGGGCAAAGCGCAAGCCCAAAAATGCAAAATCCACGCATGGGAAATGCCTTCCCTGCAGCTGGGATGGAGCTGTGGGGGTGTTGGGGGGGATTTGAGGGGTGCCTGCTTCATCTCCATCCCTTCAGGCATCTCCTGGGGGAAGCAGGGCGGTGGGAGCACGGAGCTTTATTGCAACACGCAGGCTGAGGGAGGATTAGAAGCAGATTGATCGGGCCCTAAGAGCTGCGCCGTAAATTCCTTCCCCAAATGCTGCATGAGAGCAGAGAAACCCCGGTGTTCCCAGAGCTCCCTTGCTTATTAAACAACCTAATGAAGTGATTTGATTAAACGCAGGGAAGCCTTTCTGGCTGCCCCGGTGCTTTGTAGCACCCTGGGATTAGTGAAGCTGCTACTTGAGGGATGCAAGGCTTTAAGATGCCCCATTGCTCTGAGCTGCTCGGTCCCAGTTTTGCAAGGATTTGTTTCATGGACCCAATTTTTCTTTCGTGGTTGGTGTTTGTCGCTTGGGTGCAGGAGAAGGGGGGGTGCAAGAGCTTGGGGGACCCCGGTGTGTGCCCCGATGCTGAGCCAAGGCATGGGGGCTGCACAGCCGAGATCTCTGCCTCCCAGGGCTCGTAACTCGGGGGTTAAGTGACTTTGCAGAAAACCAGCTCCAGAGCCGGCAGCAGGGTTCCTCCTATAGGAACTCCACCGCTCCGAATTTCTCGACGCGACCGCAGGGCTGCGAGGGATGAACAGCCAGGGAGGAGCGAGGGAGATGAAAGGCAGCGGGGCGAGCGCTTGGCACCCATCGCTGCTCGGCACCCAACGGGGCTGGGAGCTGCTGCCAGGGGCTCCTCGGGGCCGTACGAATGCCGCTAATTAATAGCAACAGTAGTAAAGAGCTGGTAAGCTTGGGGGGGAGAAGAGGCTAGCCCAGGCTGTGGAGGGAGAGTGGGAAGGAGCAGCATGAGTAACAGACGTAAAAAGAGAGGAGGCAATGTGACCTCTGCAGATACACAAATTACTCAGCTCCTTCTGGCTGCATCAAAGATTTTTCTGACTCACCAGCCGGGGGATTTAACCCCTGGATCTCGGGCTGCGCTGGCAGCTCCTCGCCCATGCAGGAGGGTGGTGGGGTGCCAGGTGCCCCCCTCTGCTAGGAGGGGAAGGCTCTGGGGTCCCTGGGGTTTGGGGGGCTCGGTACGGAGCCCCACAAGAGGGATGGGGTGGAGGAATGGGGATGGAGAAGGTGCCTGCAGGGCTGCCCGAGAGCTGGCTGACAAATCCTGCGAGCACGCCTGGCTCTGCCCCTCTGCTCCCTGGAGCCAGCTGGTGCTGGACGAGCATCTGCAATGCCCTGGGGGGATTTGCCCTGGCAAATGGTCTGTGCAGAGCTCCAGAAAGTCTGGCTTTAGCCCAGCACCAGCTTTGCCATCCACCAGCTGATGGATGGTGGTGCTGGAGGGCTACAGACAGCCCTGTCCTATCCTGCTCCCACTCTCAAAGGGGTTAAACCCTCCTGGGCTTGGATGTTTCGGGGCAGTGGCTGGGGGCAGGAGCCCCTGCAGGGGGAATGCTGAGCGCAGCAGGCATTGGGGCTGTGCTGGGGGATGGCTGGGAGAAAAAGGGAGATGAAAGATGCTCAGCGAGGTGAAAAATCCAGCAGGGCTGTGATTTATTCCCTGTTTCCCTTCATCTCCTTTCCTCCCAGCTTTCAGTGTTGGTTCGCGAGGAGTTTATCTCGAAGCTTGTGCAACGACTGGAGCGGCTCCATGCCGAAACGGATTCGGAGCAGAGCAAAAACCACCAAGCCAGGAAAACAAACCTGGAGCTCGAGCAGAGCCCTGATGGATAACCCCAGCTCCCAGGACCTCTGGAGTTCATCTGCACCGAGCTGGGAGCTCACCACGACACATTTCATGATGAGACTCCCTGTACCGCCGGGGGAGGCAGGAGCCTCGTCGCGCCAGCCTCTCCCACTGCATTGCTGTGCCCTTTCCTCAGCCTCGGTGGCTCTCTGCTTGAAGGCAAAAAAGGGAGAGCAGCAGCTCGAGCTGGACAGGAGCGGGGTTTTCAGTTTCACTGGAACGGCTGCGCATTCTGCTTTTTTTTTTTTTCTTTTCCCACTCCAAAATAACAGACGAACGAAAATAAGAAGTTTCTCGTAAAACAGAACAGTTTGGGGGAGGAAAAAAAAAAAGCTCAATTGGACTTGAAGGAAACATTATTTTTTCAATACAATCAAAACACTTCAGTGCTATTTTTACTCCTCAGTGCAGCCTTCAGTGGGAAATGGAGACGCTGCAGGATGCTTCTGGGGATGAGATTCCACCTGGGGTGCTGCGTGCTGGAGGCTGCGGTGGCACCAGGCACCCGTCTGTGCTCGTTCCCTCGGTGCTGCTGCCTGGTTTTGAGGCAAAATATGGGGCTGAAGTAAGGGGACGGGGGCTGTAGGGTGACCCCTGATGCCTGTGCTTGCTTTGCTGCCAAAGCACCCTCAGCTCTGCCCCCTGAAACGGGGAGCACCGCAGTCGAAGGCAGAGCTCCTTCCCTGGGCTCCTTTAGGGTGGGAGATGCTGAGCCCCTAATTTTGGGTTTGGTGACGTCCTCACCTCCCCCTTGTGCTGCCCAGATGGCAGCTCCGTCCCTTTGCACAATGAGCTCTTTGCACAACTGGGCCTGAAATATTTGGGTGATGAGTGGCCAGAGGAAGGGCTGGGTGATGAGTCCGTGCTGGGGACGATTCCCAGCTCTACCCAGCTTGGGGGCGAGCCAGGGTTAATTACAGCCCTGCTCTTCCCGAGGGGGGGAAGGAAAACTTTTATAGGGGATGGGGGTATGAGGATATGGCCCCGGAGGACCGGTCCTGGAATGTTTTTGGAAATCTGATGCTGCCTCTGATGTTTCCCCACTCAGCAGTTGACCAAGGGGAGCTGCAGAGCTGCGAGGAAGAGTTAACTCTTGCCTGGGAGCGCTGCAGCTGCTGCAGGGGAGCAGTGAGGTTGGGTTTTTGGGTTGGTCCCTGCCTGCGTCAGATGGGTGCTGGCGTGTGGAAGGAAGAATATGGCTTGGAAAGGGGGAAAAATTCCCCAGGTGCTTCCTGGAGAAGACAGAGACCCAGCCACAGTGGGGTCTTTGTTCCTGGGAAGAGGCTGAGAGGAGAAAATGGGGCGTTTGCTCACAAAAGGAAAAGCACAAAGTGGATAAGAAATGGGTTTTGGTTTCCTGGTGAGAGCAAGGGACGTGCAAAGGGTCAAGGACCGGATGCCACAGCCTAAACTTGCCCAAATAGTCCCAAATCTGCTGCACGAGTGGCTGTGGGACAGAGGGAGGTGGGAAAGGCAGCAGGAGGGGCGATGGGGGCACCCCAGGGGCTGAAGGTGTCTGGGTGAGGGGCTGCAGGGGGGGACCCGTGCCGGGGGCCTGGCACAAAGGGTGCTGAGAGAGGTTGAGTCAACCCCCCGGCAGCTCTGAGCCACTGGAGGAGGGAGCTGAATTTATAGCTGCAATATTTGGAGCAGTTTCTGGGGGTCTCTGGGGCTTTGACGAGGCCGGTTCTCTCCTCGCGCTGTGCCAAGCAATATAGGCAAATCCGCGCCGGGCGTAACGAGCAGTAATTTAATGGGGCTGCCGAGATTACTTCCCAGATCGGGCTGCCACATCCATCATCCCCAGCCCCTCTGTGCTGTCTGGTTTCACCTCCCCATCGTGCGCACAGGCACCGGAGTGGGGCTGGGGACCTGGGGGCTGCCACCACCGTGTGCTCGGTGCAGAGGAAGGGGTCTCCTGGTGGGAATGTCCCCACCTGGGGCGCACGGGCTCAGTCCCCAGCTCCCGATAACTCCTGGTTCTATCACCTTTATTTCCCCCAAAGCCCACCCTGGGGGAGCAGCTGCTGGGATGGGGGCAGCCCCCAGACCAGGAGCCCTGGGGGCGGTGGGGGGGGGGCTCTGGCACTTTGTGCCCCCCGTCCTGGGGAGCCGGGCGAGCTCCTGGAGCAGCTGAAGTCATGCAGGGAAAGCAGGCGGCTGGCTCCTGCCTGCGGAGAGGAAAAATACTGGACAAGGGGGAGGAGGGAAGGATGAAGGCCAAAACGGAGGGAGGGCTGCGGGGCCAGACGCGACTCAGGTGTTCCCATTGCGAGCAGCCACCGCGGCACCACGATGGCAAAGCCTGGATGGGACAGGGGAGGTGACGGGGGCTTGGGGCAGCCCCCGGGGAGCTTTGTCACACAGTTGCCATCACCAGGGCCACCCCTGCTTCCACCCGTGCAGGGGCAGGCGTGCATCCCTCAGAAAATCAGGCCAGATGTCTACCGTAGCTTGGTGCCTCCTTTCTTCCGTGCCCCCGGTGCTTTTCTGCTGGTCGGGGGCTTTGTCCCTGCTGGTTGCTGCCACCCTGGCTGTCCCCAGCCTCCCTCCGCGCGGGCAGTCCCTCACGTATTATTTTATGTATTTATTTAAAGCCCTGCAGAGCCCTCGGCCCGAGCGGCATCTTGTGGTGATGGGTCCCCCTGGATAATTGGGTGTTTGGCTCAGGATATTTGCTCTCATGGTTTCCAGGGTGCTTCACTGGGAGCTGCATTGAATCACGCCCTTGTTCCTGCTCTGCCCAGCACCGAGCTGACACCAGGAGCCCTCCGTCCTTCCCCTTCCAACGTGTTTGGGGTTGGTGTGGTTGGAGCGTGGCACAGTCCCCATTGTCCCTGCCACCAGCAGGGGCTGCAGCAACCTCTTGTCCTGGAGAGTGGTCAGCTCATCTCGAATGAAGGCAGCTGGGGGTGCAAAAATGTGGCCATCTGGGGAGCTTTGCAAGAGCAAAAGGCTTTGGAGAGGGGCCTGGGGCCGTGCGTGCTCCTCCACCAGCCTTGCCATGGGGCTGGGGGTGCAGCAGCCCCTCTCCATTTAGGGGACAGCAGGGAGCTGTGCCCCCCATCCCTGTGGCCAGGGGGGTTGCTGAGTGCCCAGCACGTGGGTTGGACACGGAGGGGCTGAGGGAGGCAGGATCCAGCCCTGGGTGCTGCTGCTGCTGCTGTTCCTCCTGGCGTGCCGGGGCCGTGTGCGCTGGGCTGCTCCAAGCACTGGCTCCTAGAGAGCAGCCACTAATGGACACCAGGCGCTGCCGCCTGCTGTCGTGGGGGTGCAGGAGAAAAGCAAAAAGGGGGCTTCTCCCCCCTCTCCCCCCACCCAAGGTCTCCTGGCAGTGCCAAGCCCCCAGTGCGCAAGGGGTCCGTGGTGGCCTTGGGGACCTTGGGCCAGGAGGAGGTGGCTGCCAGGCACCCCAGCTGCTTCCAAGGCATCTCTGAAGTCGTTTCCACGTCCTCCTGAAGCATCTGGGGCTGAGACGTTGCCTAACCTCGAGGCGAGCTCCTCGTCTCGTGTCAGGGCCGGGTAAGGCCATCGCTGCGGGGTCACTCGGTCACCTGCCCTCGTCCCTGTGCCTCTCTGGGGACCCCTTTGTGCCACGACCCCGCTCCAGAGGAGGGTGATGCAGGTCCCTGGGTAGGCAGTGTTTAACCCCAGGGGGGTAAATTGCTCCCCTGGGGCTTTTTGGGTTTATGGCCTCAAAATTTGGGGGTGTCAAAGGGGCCGTGCTGGGCTCCTGCTGCTCCTCCTGGCTGCCACCATCCTGCACGTGCCTCAGTTTCCCCTCTGTTCAGCAGGCAGCGGGATGGGACCTCAGGGAAGAGCTGAGTGGATGGAGACCCAGGAGAGGAGGGGACAGGGTTCCCTGCAGGCAGGGACTGTGCTGGGAGGACCCCTGGGGAGGGAGGGGGTCCTGGACCCTTCCCCACAGTTCCCAGCCCCCCGGCGCTGCAGCCAGGAGCTGATGTGTGCAGCAGCCCTTGGCCCCGCGCCCTGCCCCACTGCCAAGAGCTAATAAGCGGCTGCTCGGCCCTGCAGGGGAAAAAAAAAATTAAAAAAAATAGAAAAAGGGGGTTTGGACTTCTCTCCCTCGGAGAAATGAGCCGGATGATTTAATCCTCGAGAAATGTGAGGTCTGACGAATTCTCTATCCCCTCCCTGCGCTTAAAGCAGCCACGAGAATAGCCCAGGAGCTGTGAGATGGGGGGAGGAAGGTGCTGGGGGGGTACTGGGGGGGCTCAGTGGTCGCAGTGCAGAGCAAGGGGAGCTGGCAGCTGTGCTGTGGCCACCCTGGGGATGGGGACAGCCCTGCTGTCACCAATCTGTGACACTCGGTGGGGATGGGGTCCCCACGCACCGCGATGCCAGGCTGGTCCCCATCACGCGGCCTCAGCCCCTCTCAGGGCTTTGGCTTTTATTTGGGGAGGGGGGGGCTGAGGCTCCCTGGGGGTGACCTGGCAATGAGTTTGTGGGGTCTCAGCCCCTCGGGGAAGCGCTGCTCCCTCCCCATGGGGTGAACAAGGGCAAGGGCAGCGGGCTTGGCACCGGGGCTGGGACAAACCTCGGGGCCGGGCTGGTGCGCGTGCTTGCGCCAGCCTCTCCGTGCCAAGGCTGCAAAAGGAACATAAATAAAAGCTTGGCACGGCTTGGGAAGTACTGCGGGTTGCCTAGAGGAAAAGGCAGCTAGCTGGGTGAGAGCAGAGCTTCTTCCTGCCTCAGTTTCCCCAGGTGATGAGGGATGCTGATCCCCTTCCTCCTTGCGTCCTTGTCTCAGACCCTGGCTTGGGCAGGACCAGCTCCTGGGGCTGTCCTCATCCAGGCTGGCTCGTCCCAAAGCGTCACGTCTCTTTGCATTCCTCCAGCTGGCTCCAGCAGGGGCTGCAGGACAGGGAGCCTGCCCCGAGGGTGAGAGGCTTGCAGGCGTTTTCCATTCCCTAACCCTTCCCTGGCTGCTGCAGCGCCTGTGCTCGGGCACCCAACTGCTGAGGACATTCTCCAGAGGAGATTTGCCCGTGGATTTAATGACCAAACCAGCAGCTGTGCTCAAAACAGAATAATTTCTTGTTTTTCCGCTCTTTATTTTTTTAAACACCTGGTTGGGGCAGAGGTCAGCTGGCTTTCTTGGCCGTGTTTCTCCCTCAGAAGTGAGGGCAGCTTGTTCTTTCCAGCCTGGCCCCATCTGTCTCCGTCTGAGCTGGTGAAGCGCAGCGTCCTGCTCTGTGTGGCTTCTGCTCCTTGCTCCGAGCAGCGTGAGGTGCTCGGGGGTGGATGGCGAGGCCAGGATGTGCTGGGGAGGAAGGGATTTGGAATGTGCATGGCTGTGAGGAAGCGATGCTGGTTGCCTCCTCCTCCTCTCACCCTCTTTCTCTTGTGTGCGCCAGGGTCCCCGTGCCGGGGTGACCAAAGTGACCCAAGCGCCCTCCCCAGCTGAGCTCTGAGCTCCTTCATTCAAGGAGGGGGTTGAGCATCTTGCATGTGTTCCCCCCATACTCCTGGAGCGTTTTTGGCTGTCTCCAGATGTTTGCTGGAGGCAGAGCTGCGGGCACGGAGCAGGAGCGCTCTGCCCCTGCCCTGCACGCAGCCGTGGGAGGGAGCACGGCGCGCAGCATCCCGGTGCTGGGAGGGCAGGATCCGAGCCTTACGGAGCAGCATATTTTTCCCCTTTGCTCACTTCCACCTCCAGAGCTTTGTTTGCAGCCAAGAGTTTCTCCCGGGCTCATGAGGATGCTTTCCCAGCCCTCCTGCTCTCGCGTGACGGGGCTGCTGTGCGCTCCCCCCGCCGCAGGGATGCAGGGCAGGAGCCTGTCCCTGGCTCACGGCGAGCCCGGGGACGTGGAATTTGCTCCTCCAGGCTGGTGGCCACTCGGTGCTGGTGGCAGCACCCCCTGCTTCCCATGGAGAGGCTGGGGGGCATGCTCGGAGCCCTGGGAGAGCTCCAGCTCCCTGGGAAAGCAGCTCAGCACCCTCACGCTGCGGTCCCAAACCACCAGTGATCTCTTTGGGGGGATGCCTGGGCTTCCATTGTCCCTTCTTGGTGGCCCCTTCCCATGACACCAGCACTGCCCGGGTCACCCACAGCAGCACCCGCGGTCAGGGTGGGTCGGAGGTGCTGGGGACGGAGGCACGGGGTGCTGGCCGAGGGCAGGCTGCTTTGACGTTGCGCATCAAGCACGCGCTGATCCAACCCAGTGGCCGCAGGGGCAGCTCGGGTTTCCTGCCCTTTTTTTTTTTTTTTTTTCCCCTCCTTTCTGAAATTAATTTTTTGTTTAGCTCTCTGAGGGGATTTTTAAGAACTGGCTGTCAGAAGGAAATGCCGCGCCATAAATCATCCGTGTTTGTACGGCACCGAGCACTGGGGAGGCTCGGCTTGGGATGGGGTGGCTGATGCCGTAATAACACAAGGAATAAACATCTTCCTCCGCCTGAAAAGCCACTTCAGGCTCTTATTCCTGAGGACCCCAGGCTGCAACGCAGGGAAGGCAGACCTGGTCTGGGGCCAGCCCTGTGCTCGGTGGTGGTTGAGAAGCCTCCGGTGCTGCGAAATTCCCCTTCTTGAAAGCCCTGGGGCTGGAGCCACCACCCGCAGCCACTTATAACGGGCTTTTTTGCCCCAGATTTGCTCACATCCCCATCCTTAGCCCTTCTGCTGCTCCTTGTTTGCTCCTGTGGGGTGGCTGCAGGGGATTCACAGCCAGGTTGGTGGAAGGGGCTGGGTGCTGAAGCCCCCTTCCCTTCCCATTTACCCGCTCGACGGCCGGCCCTTGTGCTCCCTGTGGTCGAGACAAGCCGTCCTCGTGGTCCTGGCTCTGCCTGCTGCTGCTTTCATGCTCAGCCATTTCCTCCCCTACCTCCGCCAGACCAGAGCGGTATTTCTGCAGCAAACCTCTGCGGAGGGAACGGGGCTGGCCGGGAAGAGGGGACGAGCCAAGGGGAGGTGGCACCGGGGGGCTGGGGATGGTTGGGATGCTGCATCTGGACCTGGCATCTCCCAGAGCCAAAAAAAAACCACGAGAGCAGGGGTATTTCACCGGGCCCCCTCCACCATCCCCTTCGTTTGCTGTTTTTTTTCTGCAGACGTGCGACGGGCCGGAGGCTGCAGCCTGCTGCTGCCGCTTACAAACCAAACAGGGCGCCTTTGAAGGTGGATTCGAGACTTGGACACCGGGAGGAATTCCTGCAGGAAGAAAATTCAACAAACAAAGTCGCTTGGCCGAGGGAAAAATTTGTACTCACCAGATTTTCGAAAGGTTTTTCGGGCTTCCCAGCAATGGGAGCTGTGTTAGCAGCTTCACAGCCCGTTGCAGCCCGGTGGGTAAAGTCTGGAACACGAAATGTTTCCGTGCCTGGCTTTGCAGGAAGGCTTTTGTGCAAGCAACTGCCCCGCTTGGTGCCTCAGTTTCCCCTGTGCAACCCTCAGTGCCCAGCTGAGTACCTATTAGGTAACAGGGGGGAAAAAAGCCACGAAACACAGCCCACGTTCAGCTGGAGTTGGGGACTTCTGACTATTTTTAGAGCCAATAGTGTAAATCTGCAGGCTGAAAAAGAGCGTATTATTTTCCTATTGATTCTGAGCCTTTTCCAGCTGGCAAACACGTGTCTCCACCAGGACCCTTTGTTTAAACAACTCGGAGTCCCAACGTGGTTCCTCTTTGTCCCTTTTCTGCCTTACCTTCCTGCTACCTGCGGGCTTTTAGGTTTCTGGGTGCCCCAGATTGCTCCTGGGAGCTGGGCACCAGCAAGACCCCAGTTTTGGGGCAAGGGAGAAGCCACCATGCTGGAAACGAATATAGAGAAGGGGTGCAGGGAGCGCAGGGCAAGACGGGGGAATCCAGCCGGTGGGACCTTTTTTTGGGGCTCTGATTTGGGCCGTTTGAAGCTGCTGCTGGTGGCCACCATCAGCAGAGTGTGGGAACGCAGGATCAGCCCCTCCTGGGGGGCTGCCAGCCTCCGGTGGGGTTTGGGCTGCGTTTTCCATGAGCAGTTTGGGTTTCCCAGCCCCTCCTGTGATTTGGCTTGGTTGGAAAGGGGGGCGGCTCATGGGGAGGGCAAAGAGCCCCTGCCCTCCGAAATCTGCCCGAGGGGTGTTTGGGATGGGGATGCCCATGGCCTGTGGGGTCCCCTGCTCAGCCCTGGGCTGTTCCATAGGGCTGTGACTGAGCACCAGATCCCAGCCTGCCTGCGAGCCCCTGGGAGCAGAATTGGCCCCCTGCGCTCCACGAGCCCCCGCAGACCCCACAGTGGGGTCCCTCGGCCACGTCCTCTCCGTGCAGAGCGGTTTTCCAGCCCAGGACCTGGCTGAAGCTGAAGGTAAAACCCAGCAGCCCCACACCACTGCAGCTCCGTTCTCTCCCCTTTATTACTCATCGGGATTTAAATCAAAGCCACCTCCAGCCGGCAGTGAATGAAACCCACATTGCGTCGCAGGGTGCCGTCTGCCAGGCAGGAACAGAGACCCCAGCAGGGGGCTGAGCAGGGTGGGGGGCAGCTGGATGTCCCCACGCTGTGCCACCCACCCACGGGGGACATCGCGGGGAGCCCCGCGGCACGCGCCCAGCCCCAGCTCGCGAGGCAGACGCGTGGCTGGAAAACACCGTCCCGGGCGCACAACGCTCCCGGAGCAGGGGCCGCGGCGAGGGAAGGGCTTACTCCAATTATTAATTAGCTTTGTTTTTAAACACGGGCCCCGAGCAGCCTCCGCAGCAGAAGGAATTGTTATTAAACGCCAGCCCTCCGGCAGGCAGGCAGGCCATGTGCGCGCGGCGGAGCCCGCAGGCAGCGCTTTGGCTGCCAGATAAAGACGTTTTTGTTGTCATCTCGCCTCCGTCCCAGCCCTCCGCCTCCCGCGCTCCCACCCACCCTCGGCCAGCGGCTCCCAGGAACAAAACCCCCGCGCGCCGCGCTCGGCCAACGCTCGCTCGTGGCGGAGCCGCGGTGCCGAGAGGAGGAGGAGGAGGAGGAGGAGGAGGGAAACAGCCAGAGAGAAATTGTCTTGGGGATTAATAAGAGGCAGGAGGAGGGAGAGGTGCACGCAGGTAAGCTGTGGGCAGGTGCTTTCCCCCCCGAGGCTCTTCTCGCCTTGCCTTGACCCAGCCTGGATGCTGCACTGGTCCACGATGCTCCTGCCCTCTCTGGCCTCTCTCACACGCACGGCGGCGTTTTGCTGCTCCTTTTCTCTCTCCTCTCTTGGGTTTTCTGTTCTTCAGCAGCTGGAGTCTTTTGTTTCCTTCCCCTTTTCCCTTTTATTTTGCAGGAGTTTTGCTCAGCGTGGGGCAAAGGCTGGGGGTGGAGGGGGCTGAGAGCCAGAAGAAAGTCCCGTGAGCGGCGGCGCTGGGGCTGCTGCCAGGCGTATTCGGACCCCCTGGTCCCCCCCGGGTCCCCCCCTGCTCCGACCCACGCTCCCAACCACACACGGGCTCGGCTCTGGCTCTCCAGCCTGGTGGGTGAGCTGGGGGGGGTCAGGAGGAGGCTGCACAACCCGAGTCGTGTCCGGGGCAATCCCCTGCCTGGGAAAGCAGCAGGAAAAGCGTGCGAGGAGAGGGAGAGAGGCTGGGAGGAGAGCGCACGCCTGCGGAGCTGGGGCTGCTCCCGGCGCTTCGTGCACCGCGGGCAGCGGGGTGCTGAGCTCCTGCTTTCCAGAGGGGGCTGCAGGGAAAGGGGGCAGGGGGCTGCCGAGGGTCCCGAGCGGTGAGCCGGGTGGCACGGTGCAGCCACACAACTTCTGGGAGCCCCGGGGGCGATGTCCAGCGAGGGTTTTCTGAGTTTCAGCGGCAGAGCCCTGCGCCCCCACCCAAAAGGCAGAGCCTGGATCCCATTCCCGGCGCACGTAGCGCCCGCTTTGCCACCCCACACAGCCCCCCCACAGCCCTACAGGGCTGGGAGCCGGCTCTTTGTGCCTGCTCCAGCAGAGGCAGGAGACGAGGGAGGAGGCAGTGGGGCAGCGACGTTCCCTCAAGTCCCGGGGAAATGTTTTGGTGCACAGACAGGACTCATTTTTCTCCCTTCCCCTCCTGTTTGAGAGCTGCGTGCTTTTAGGAAAAAGCATCCCCAGGGCGCAAAGCAAAAAAATAAAAAATAAATTCATCCTCTTGGCAGCCGGAGGCGAAGCACGCAGCACATGAAGGCTTGGAAACTTTCCTGGGAGCCTGCGATCGCGGGGCCTGCCTTATGTGGTGCTCGGCATCCCGCGAGCCGTGGTCGCTGCCCTGGGGAAGGAGCCGCTCCTGGGCCAGCCCAGCACCGAGCAGGATGGAGCCAGGGCGGCGTGCTGGGTGTCCCAGCCTGCTGGCAGGGCGAGGGGCTGAGTGCTTCCACCTGGGAAGGGATGAAAGCACAGCTGGGGGAGGTTTCCTCCGCCTTGGGAAGGGGCTGGAGGGGAGGGATGAGGCAGAAGGAGCTGATAAAGCATCAGCGAGCGGTTCCCAACTTGTAGAGAAAGCAGAGCTGGAGGGGCTGGCGCGAGGTATCTGCTGGGAGGGGAGCAGGGGGGGCGTGGGGCAGGCTCGAGGCTGAGCTGTGAGCGATTTGGGAGTGTTTTCCCCTGTAATTTGTTTCCATGGGTGCTCAGCTGCTGGCCCCGTGTGTGGCAAGGGGTCTGCGGGTGGGCTGAGCCCGAGGCAGCCCTGGGAAGGGCTATAGGGACACGGGGTGTGAGAGGAGGAGGAGGAGGAGGAATTGCTGGCAGGGGAAGGCAGCAGAGATGCTCACTGCCTTCCCACGGGCCCTCCAGCTGGGGGGGGGTCTCAGTGAACGTGGCGAGCCTTTTGCAACCAGTCTGGTGGCTGCAGTGCCGGCTCCGGTCCCGGCCAGGCAGACAGCCCTCGGCTGGGAAAGGGCGAGAGGAGTGGCTCCTTGCATCAGTGCTCCCCAGGGTGCCCCGGGGACGTGCGGGTGTCTGCCCTCCCCTCCGAGGACAGGCTTGGTTAGCCTTTCTGCAGCATTCCCAGCAGTGCTGGATAAAGGGCTCCCTGTTTCGGTTCCAGCTGAGCAGACCCAGGCTCTTGCAGAGAGCCCAATGGGCTGTTACGGCAGCTGGAGGCGGAGGGAGGCCGACAGGGGAGCTTTGCTGGCTCCTTGGGGTTATTTTTAGGTTGCTTTCCTCATTCTGCCTTTGCCTGCAGGTTCCCAGCGAGGCTGGGGGTGTTTTCCAGCCAGGGGGGCAGAGGTGAGATGTGAGCTGGAGGCAGCAGTGGGAGAGCTGTGAAGGGAGCAGGGCTGCAAGCAATGGGCTAGGAGGAATCTCTGGTCCAGCCACCGAGGCTTTGTCTTTGCCTCCCCAAAACCAAAGGCTCCCTTTATCCCCCCGTGGCACCTTTACAGGAGCAGGGGGCCCGGATCCATCAGGGACAACTGCCCAGAGCCAGCTGCCCCCCTCGGCATCCCAAACGGCTGCAGGAGGAGGTGGGGAGGGCGGGGGACACCCGAGGGAGAGCAGTTGTGACTTCTGTCTGGGGCAAATCCCCCGGGGACCTTTGCAAAGCTCCCTCTGCCCCCAGCAGCTGGGATTTTTGCCTGCCCTTGGCACCCGGTGCTGCTCGGGGTTGGTGAGATGCAGCGCGGATAAAGTGTTGGGAAAGCAAACACCAGCGGCACTCGGGGCTGGAATTTCCAGCTGTTGTGCTGCGTTTTTCGGGCAATTGTTACGGGGTGAGCGAGCGTGCAGCTGCCTCTCCCGGGAAAATCCAGGCTGGCATCTGCTGGGTGCTGTGCTCTTGCACCTGGGCCAAGCTGTGCTCGGTTCAGGCGGTGCCTGAGCAGATTTCGCTCATGAATCGAGCCTTTTCCTCGCACCAGGCTGTTGGTTTGCTGCCTGCATTCGTTGCTTTGGGATTTAACTTGGTTCCAGCTGCAGGGATTCCTCGGGGTACCCGGGGTTTGAGTTTTCCTGCCCGTCGGGGACCGCTGGGAAAGGTGGAGGGGAGGCGTTTGCGGAGCAGGCGCTGTGCCGCGGGGTCGGCGGCCAGTGCTCGTGCAGGATCAGGGCGTGGGACTCAGAAATCCGCTTCTTGCGTTCACGCCAGGACATTCAACTGTGTGAAAGTCGACGGAGAACAGGCTGCCAACGCTGCCGTGGCCAGGGAGAGCCGGCTCTGGGCCTTCCAGCGTGCCGGAGGGGACCGTAAAGCTTGCGACTGCCTCTGGCTCCTCGCTTGTGGCTTTGTGGGGTGCCACCGGTGGGGACAGGCGGCACAAGGGGCCGCGGTGGAGCTGGCAGCTTGGTGTCCTGCCCGGCCACCGTGGGCAGGCTGTGGTCCCACGGGCTGTGGTCCCGTCCCCGTAGGGACGTGGCAGCGGGGTGCAGGCGGCGCAGTGGCTGTGAGGGGCTGTGTCTGCCTCTGCTGTGCCGACAAAGGGCACGGGGTGCTGCCCTTTGAATTTCTGGCTCCATGACTATCCCTGCTGAGCCCCGCGACATCCGCAGCGCCGAAACCTCGCGCGGAGAGGATGGCACAGGGGTGCCCGTGCGCGCGTGCCGGGTGGCTTCTGAAAGGGTCGAGAGCTGAGCCAGCTCCTGAGCCCGATGGGGTGACACCGCTGCCTCGTCCCCCACCCTTGGGGTGACATTGTTCTGCACGGAGCCGTGCTCTGCAGGAGGAGGGAGCCAAAATCCTGGACTGTGGCGAGTGCTGGCTGGAATTTCACATCCCAGCTGCCTCCTCCCTTTGCAACCAGCCAAATGCAGACCTCAGCCCCCTCCCCTCCCCAGCTCCCCGGGGGCTTTGTGGGTGTGAAAATCCAGGTCTGAGTTTTGGAGCTGATGCGAAATCCGATGGAAATAGTCTGGGATGAAGTGTGTGGGGGGGGAGAGGGCGTGCAGGGAGGAGAGCAGGGATGCTGTGGGGGCCAGGGAGGGGCCCACGTGCGGCGAATTTTGTCTGTTCTCTGCAGCCTGCTGCTGAAGCTGTGCTCTGACAACACGGGAGCACGCACGTACATCCCCGAAGGGGACTGACTGCAGTACTGCTGAGCTGAATATCTGGCAGGGCTCGAGCCCCGTTGCTCTTTTCCCCCCCCCCCCCCCTCCTCCCCGTTCCTCCCTTCCCCCAGCGAGATGCCAGAGCTCTGATTGAAAACAGCAGGCATGGGAGGCTTGTAGGGTTAAACAGAGCCAGATGGGAGCTGAGCGAGACAAAAAGGAAAGTACGAGGCTGGGCCTGGGGGGTGGGGGGGTGAGAACAGGCTCTTTTCATGGAGAGAGTCAATGCTGTTGAGCCCCAGGAATGCGTGGGATTGGGATCGCTTCAAAGGCAGCGGGGTTGGCGCGGCCCCAGGGGCTGGGAGCAGCACCCACCGAGGGTCCCTGCGGGCTCCGCGGGTGGGATGCGGGTCCTGGTGGGATGCTGCGATGGAAATGGGGTTGCTGTGCCGGGGGGTACCTGGGAAGGCATTTATGCGCCAGGGAAAAGCAGCAGGAGGAGGCTTGGGGGTGGGTGCAGCCCGAGGCAGCCTGATTTTTTAGCTCCAGCATCACCCAAAGCTGGTGCCCCACGCTGCCATCCATCCCAGCTGTGTCTCCTGCAGCAGCCACTCTGTGAGCCCGGGAGATCCGTCCTCCTCCTGGGCTCCTCTTCCTCCCTGTCTCACCTCACTCTCTTCTCCTTCCTACCCTGGCTCTGCTGAGCTCCTCCATCTGCCTCGCCGTGCATCCAGCTCGGCTCCGCTCCCGCTGGGGTGCCAAACGCGGCTGGGAAAAGCCTGGTGAACACCCCCGGGGATCTGCTGCCTGCCCAAAAAACACGGAGCCTGGCCTGCTCCAGCTGGTCCGGGGAGCATCCAAAGCACCTTCTGCACAGGGCTTTCTGGGGAGCTCGTCTGCAAGGCGCTGGGTTCCTCCATCCTCCGAGCTGCCAGCTGGAGAGCAACCAGCAGGAGCCTTGCAGGGAAGGTTGCTGCAGCTCCAGGCAGCAGCAGGGAGGGCAGGGATGGGAGAGGAAACCTTCCCGGGCTTGGTGACAACCCCAAAAATCAGGATGTGGTCAAGAGGGGGAGAGGTGGTGCATGTGATGGGCTGGTGTCCAGGAGGGGCTCCCTGGAGACCTTGCCCGATCCCTCCAGATCTCCCACTTCTACTGGGACCCCCCCTAAATTACCAGCCTGGCACCCTGCGGTGGGACTGGAGGTGATGGATCATTTATTTGGGCAGCACGGGGAGCTGTCTAGCCAAACACCTTTGGTATGGCCCATGTGCAATCTTGCAAATGTCCCTTCTATCACGGAGCCTTGGAAATGTGCCACCCTGCCTTAAAGCCTGGTCCCTGAAGCACACCCCTATCCATCTTCACCGCTCTGCTAACTGCTGCTGGCCTTCCGACACTGTTGCTCAGCCAATTTGTTGCTGAATCATTGATTTTTTGGCTCGAGAGCAAAATTAACCCTAATCCATCAAGGCCCCTGAAGGGGCAATCCATCCTCCTGGGAGAGGGCGCAGCGGCAGCAGGGCTCCTGCCCATCACTGGGGACATCTGCCCATGGAAGCTGAAGGGATGCTGGGGCTCAGAGCAGGAAAATGTCCCCTCCTGGCCCATCATTGTCCCACTTCCCACTGGCCAAGGGATTTCTACTCTCTATTTTTCTTTTTCTGACCCCTCGTCTCGTCCTTTGCCAGATTTATCGCCCAATTTCCTTGCAGTGTTAGGACCCTCGTGCAGCTCGATGCTGAAGGAGTGGAATTATCCCCAAACTCCTTTCTGTGGCTTGTGTGTAGGTGACTCTTCCCCCATCCATGGGCTGTTCCTTAAAAAGCCAAACAAAAATTTAAAAATCTAACACTCAAAAAAAAAAAAAAAAAAAACACCACCAAATGAGACTGGAAAAAAGGCAACCCCCCCACAATGGCATAAAGCTGAGCCAGGGAGGGGGGGATCTCAGTGACTCACGCTCGAGAGAGGGCTTGGAAGTAAAGATAACTTCCAAGGGGAAGGAGAGAAAATAGCAGGCTGCTGGCAGAGATGTGGGGTAAGCTCCCGCTGGCGGAGCGAGCGGCGACGGGAGGCGATGCGGTGCCTAAATCGGGCGCTTCCTAACCCACCTCTCCTTGCCTCCCTCAGGCAAACATCTGGACCATGAGGGTGGCCTTCGGATTGCTTCTCCCACTCGTTCTTGTGCTGATCTCGGAGGTGAGCGGGCAGCGGAGGAAGCCCCCCCGGAAACCCACCCGCCCGCCTCCCGAGCCCATCGAGCCCGAGGAACCCGTCGAGCCCACCGAGCTGCCCCCACCCCTGCCTCCCGGTCCCCCCTCCGTCTTCCCCGACTGCCCCCGGGAATGCTACTGCCCCCCGGATTTCCCCTCTGCCCTGTACTGTGACAGCCGCAACCTGCGGAAGGTGCCCATCATCCCGCCCCGCATCCACTACCTCTACCTCCAGAACAACTTCATCGACGACCTCCCGGAGGAGTCCTTCAGGAACGCCACGGGGCTGAAATGGGTCAACCTGGACAACAACCGCATCCGCAAGGTGGACAGGAGGGTGCTGGAGAAGCTGGAAAACCTCATCTTCCTCTACATGGAGAAGAACCAGCTGAAGGAGGTGCCCGCCTTCCTGCCGCCCAACCTGGAGCAGCTGCGGCTGAGCAGGAACCAGATCTCCAAGATCCCTGCCGGGGTCTTCAACAAGCTGGAGAACCTGGTGCTCCTGGACCTGCACCACAACAAGCTCAGTGACGGCGTCTTCAACAAAAACACCTTCAAGGGACTCAAGAACCTCATGCAACTCAACCTCGCCCACAACATCCTGAGGAAAATGCCCCCCGGCGTGCCCAACGCCATCCACCAGCTCTTCCTGGACAGGAACAACATCGAGGACATCCCCAGCGACTACTTCAAGGAGTTTCCCAACCTGGCCTTCATCCGGCTCAACTACAACCAGATCTCCGACAAGGGGCTCCCCAAGAACTCCTTCAACCTCACCAACCTGCTGGTGCTGCACCTGGCCCACAACAAGCTCACCAACGTCCCCTTCATCAGCTCCAAGCTGGAGCACCTCTACCTGAACAACAACTCCATCGAAAGTGAGTCCCGTCGGCACGTCGGGAGGCCGGGGAGAGGCTCAGGGAGAGGATAGGCTCGGGGATGGGAAGCGTTTTGCTTAAAAAGGACGGTTTTTAACCCAGTAGGATGTGATCTTTTCAAAGGGGGATGCAGCAATGAGATGAGCTGGGGATTTTCTGCAGGCAAACAGAGCCCTGCAGAGGATGGATTTGTGGGTGGGGAAGGATGACCCAAGAATTAGGGTGCTAGTAGAGGACCAAGGCTAAATCCCCCTTGCTGCTTCAGGGCTCTTCTCATTCATAGCCACGGGCAGCAATTCTTGGGGGCTACCTGCCATCTAGATAGTCACTTCCCCAGCAAGGCTCAGAAATAGGGATATTTAAAAAGGAGAGGCTGTGCGCATATTTTAAGAACAGATGCCAAACACGCAGTCAAGATGGTTAGAAATAACCCAGCTTAGCTCCCGAGCTGAGCCTCGCAGAGGAAGGAACAGGGAGAACAGGGCTGCGATGGAGGTTGTTTTGGCAAGCCAAGCGGGGCAGCTTCGCACCGTTCCAGGCGGAGCACAGCAACTTCACGGGAGAGGTGCTGGCCTGTGAAACGTCTGAACCCAGCCAGCACGTTAGAAAAGAAGACGGAGCCCCATTCCTGGTCACCCCAGATGTTTCTGCGTTTAGAGGGCCAGCAGCCTGCTGTCCCTGCTGTCGGCAGGGGAGCAGGAATGCAGCGCTCCTGCCAGGAGCCCTCCACGTGCTTCGAGGAAAGCGAGCTGGGCTCTCGTGCATCTGGTTGTGCTGGATTTATGGGGCCTGCACGGGGCATCGTCACTTTTTTTTGGGGGGAAGCAGACACCCTGCAGGATGCTGGTCCCAGCCTGCGGTGTGACACGAGCGTTTTGACGTCTGGTGGTGCTTACTGGGAGGTGATGGTGTGCGGCTTCACGTGCCAAAGCAGCCTGCTGCCGAGGAGGAGATGTAAAATTAGAGCATGGCTTTCACAGGGGGCTCCTGCACTGACTGCAGCATCAGCTGGGATGGGATGAGCGAGACACCGGCTCCTCTGGAGCCAAGCACGTGGTGGGACGTGGTGCCAGGGAGAGGGGCAAAACCCGCATAAAACCACCTCCCTTCTCTGGGGAGGGGTCACCGGGTTGGTTCCCAGGGATGAGGAACACTGATAAATGCCTGTTTTTTGGTTAAGCAACTCCAAACTGCCTCAAAGGGGACGGTGGAGTGAAGGTGGGGGCTGCTGCTGGCTCGGAGCACTCGTCTGGGTACCAGGTCCTGCTGGGGCTGCCCATGGAGAGATGCCTGCGTGGTCGTGCACCTCATATTCCATCTTTTTCTTTTTTTTTTTTACCCAGCTTTTATAAGACTTCAGTCCCTGGGGTTGGGTAATGACATAAGAATCCTCATTTTCTTTTCTCTTCAATCTTTTTTTTATTTCCTATAACGCAGGCCCTGGGGTGGGGATAAATGTATGGAAATCCAGAAGCAGGCAGCGCACCGGATCAGCGGTTATTAATGTTATCTCCGGCGTAACGGTGCTGCAGCAGGTTTTCGGGGGGGCTTCTAGCATCCCTCTCCGCCTCCCCTAACCCTCACCCTGCTTTTCCTTCTCTCCCCGCAGAAATCAACGGGACGCAGATCTGCCCCACCTCGCTGATGTCCATCCAGGACTTCTCCCCCTCCGACTTGGACAGCGTGCCCCGGCTCCGGTACCTGCGGCTGGACGGGAACCTGCTGAAGCCCCCCATCCCCTTGGACCTGATGATGTGTTTCCGTCTCCTGCAGTCCGTGGTTTTCTAGCCCCGTGCGCCTCTCCCAGGACTTGGCTTTGCACAGAGACTCGACCCCGCCATCGGCGTTTGACACTCGGGACCCCCTTTGCCTCCCTCTCCCCCTGCTCACACCCTGCCTCTCCGTCCCTCTCGTGTCCCCACTTTTCCTTGCCTGCACTGGCCGTGGGCTCGTGTGGCTTCTGCCTCCCTGGGGAGCGTTGGCTGCAGGATGGCACCGTGGTGCAGAGGCTGTCCCAGCTCCCAGCATCAGCCCTGCCTCGCCTGCCCGGACCCTGGCCAGCTCTGGAGCTGGCTCTGTCTCCCCCCTTGACCTGGCCGAGGTTTGGGAGGTCCCAGCTTGGTCCCAAAGCATCTCCTGATGGAGCTGAGGTGATAGGATAGGAGTGAGCTGAGCAGCAGGACAGCCAGCACAGTGCCCCAGGGTGGAGCTCTTTCAGCTCAGAGGCAGCCACAGCCTGTACCAACACCAAACCCCCCAAAATCCTAAAATCCAGCTGGCTGCATCCTGGTTCTTGGCACCGCAGCGTGCACCAGAGCCGGGCACAGCCCCTCTTTAGGAAGCCCGGGGGGCTGCGTGCCCACGGGACCACCTCCCATCACACCGGGTGCTCCTGTGGCCACCTCCACCCGTGGATCCCTAGGGAAAAAATAATTCAAAAAATAAAATAAAATAAAATAAACCCAGAAACCAAAGCGTGATGGAGCAGGGCTGCCCCCGGGCAGGGTGGTGCCAGGTCCCCGCCGAGGTCCCCTCGTTCCCCGGCCGGCTCGGGGAGCGGGGACCGGGGCTGGCACCGCCGGGCAGGGCCGGCAACGACCCCTCGTGGCCGGAGCCACGTCCCAGGACCGGGCCGAGGCAGCCTCGAATTTTTGGGGAGGCTCCAGCCCCCGCTCTGCCTCGCTCCGGGGCTCTCCGGCTCCTGGGACCGGTGGAAATTTGGCAGGAGGCGATGCGCAAGTGGGCAGCCCCCGCGCTCCTGCTCCCTGCTGGGTTTATTTGGTGAGACCGGCCCCCTTCCTCCATCCTCCCCCTTCCCAAATTTCAGCCCCCGCCTCCTGCCACCCCCCCCGGGGCTGGGTGACCCCCTCGCCATCCCCGCTCCTCTCTCACGACCCCTCTCCTCCCTGCGCCCCCCTCGCTTTCTCCAGCCGAACGCGCGCGTCTGGTTTTGCCTTGTGGGTTGGGTGATATTTTTTTTTTTTGGTTTGCTCGTGTTTTTGTTGTTGTTGTGTTTGAAAAAGGAAAGGGAAGGAAAAGGGAAGAATTATTGCTTGGGAAAAGCCGTTTTTTCTCCCCTCCCCTCCCCGTTTCCACATGTATTGCTTCCCTCTTGGATAGCCATACCTGCATATATAGGGTGTCCGGGTTTAGAGGGGTTATTCTCCATTTTTCTTCTTCCCGATTCTCAGGATTTAGATTTAAGGCCAAGCATCAGAGGGAAAAAAAAAAAAAATCTCATTAAAATAAGCAGTAAAGCAATAAACCAAAGAAACCAGCCATTACCTCCTTGGTGTTCAGCCACCAAAAATGACCCTTCCCTGGGGTGGGCACGGACGGGCACCGTGCCCCGCTCCCCAGGAAGGGGACGGGGACGGGGATGTTCCTGCAGGGAGCCCCCTCCCCAAATGCCCTGCATGCACCAGAGCTGGGCTGCAGCCAGCGCTGGAAGGATCGTTGAACCCCTGTGCTAATTTGAGCTGGTTGCGTTGTTTTGCTTTGAAAGAATAAAAATCTCTTCTCCGACTCTTCCTCCAGTGGGCTTTGTTGGGTTCGACAGGTTTCAACCTTAAACCCGGAGACCCTATGTATATATTTATATATATAATGTGTATATATACTGGTAGACTGTACAGATATATCTAGAGACATATGTGGTTCTCGAGTGACTTCAACTTAATGGTATTTTCACTCCTACTCCCCGCAGCAGTGAAAATAAAGTGATTCACCAGGGACCCAGAGCCGCGGCCGGACCTGCCTCTCTCCTCGCACAGGAGCTTCATTCGGGACCAGGGCTCCTCCCTGGGGGCCAAAAAGGCCTCCCCAAAAGCTGGAGCTCATCCGGGTGCACCCTGCACACAGCAGGTGGTGGTCAGGCTTCTCAAGCATGTGCCTGTCCTAATGAGCATCCCTGCTAATTAAGAGCACCCGACCTCAGCTGCAGCACCCAGGGGGCAGCTGATGGGCGTTAGCATCCTCGCTGTGCTCTGTGCTGGGGGCAGCTTGTGCAAAATTGGGGCTGAGCTGCCCCACGTCACCTTGGTGCTCCCAGGGAAGCTGGACAAACATCCCTGGGGTGAGTTTGCCCCTGGGGGCAGCTCGGATGGGCTTTGGGACCCATGGGGAAGGCGAGTCCCACCTGCAGCAACGAGCCCGGACCCCCAGTGCTGCGGCCGTGCGGGGTGCACGTGTGCTTTCCCATGAGCAGAACGGGTGTAGGCAGCGATTTTTTTCCTCCTGCCCGTCGCTGCAGCTTCAAAATCTCCTCTCGCTGCTGCTCTCCCCACGTGAATCACGAGCAGAGAGGGAGGACGGGTGTGGGTGCGGGTGCGAACGCATGGGCTCCGTCGTGGGGCTGCTCACGGGAGCGTGCACGGGGTGTGCGTGTGCGCAGAGCAGGCGGCGAGCTCCCCTTAGGTTTTATTTTTATTTATTTATTTTTTTTATTATTTTTCTGCAGCAGAACTAAATCCCCGCGTTTTGTGAGCGGCGCATGAATCACGAGCTCCCGGGGTGGGCATCCACTCGCTGCCTCTCCAGGCAAAGTCAGCCCCTGCCCCCGGGGGAACCGAGCACCGCAGAAAAAAGGAAGGGGGTTTGGAATTGAGCTGTGATGTGTCCCCCCCCCTCTCCCCCAGCTGCCACATCGCCTCCATCACCCTGGCTGCTGAGCCACCTAATGAGGGACTTAACGAAGATTAGCAGCAGCCCTTTGCTCTGCTCCGTGCTGAGGGGGTTGGGGCTGTGAAGGAGAGGGGGGGACGACGTGCGTGGGGGCAGCCTTGGGGTTTTGGGTGCGTGGACGAGGACGGTCCCCACTGCGAGGGTGTCCCCACAGCGCCGGCAGGCAGCACAGATGGGCGCGATGTCTCGGGTGGGTGAGCGCGTGGGCTGCGAGCTGCGTGCAGGAGAAGTGTTTGTGGCCGTGGGTGGCTGCGTGGGCACCGAGCTGCCCGGCGCTGCGACGAGCCCACGGGGCTGCTGCACGCATCCTGCCCGTCCTGGGGTGTCCCTGTCCCAGCCCCGTGGGACACATCCTGGGTAATGACAGCTCCCCGATGCCCGTAAGATGGAGCGGGGCTGTGAGTTGTAGGTGCCTTGCCCATGGGAACAATACAAGGTCCTGGTGAGGGGGCTGGGGACAGCCAGAGGCCACCAGCCTGGTTGGCCACATCCTGCCTCTTCCCTCAGCAGCAACCATGCCAGGTCCCCCCCCGTCCCTCCTCTCCAGGCATTAAAAAAACCAGAAGCCCTTCCTGGGCCAGCACAGGAGCCCGTGGGAGCAGAGTGGGGCTGTCCCGTGCCAAGGAGGGTAAAGGGGGTGCACGCAGGCTGCCCTCCTTCTGCTCCTCCAGCACCGAGCCCAGCCTGGGGGCTCCCACATGGGGCTGGGACGAGCAGCAGGGTGGGGGGCTGGTGATGCATGAAGAGGGTTGAAGGCTTTTATTGTAAGATTTTGTAAAGATTTGATCTGGGGGGAAACCAGCAGAAACTGGGGAGCAGCATCCTCAGCCCAGGGTGCCCCGAGCCCCTCACCGCCCCCTCGGGGCTGGGAACGCCGGGAAGCGAGGGCAGCCCAGCTGCTTGGGGCCTCTTGTGCACGGCAGCCCAGCCGAGCGTGAAATGGGCTGAAAAGAAAAGAAAAGCCTCGTCCCCTGCAGCGGCTGCAGCTCCCCGACACGGCTGCGGAGTGGGGCTGGCCGCGGCTGGCGTGCAGGTCCTGCCTTCCCGTCCCTCTTTTTGCTTTCAGCGCTTTGCAAATCATTTTAGGGCACCCGGCTGGGCGCAGGATGCGGCCCCTGGCCTGGGTGGGCATCGCCAGCCTGTGTCTGGGGGCAGCCTGGGCCGTCCCAGCCCAGGAGGGGAGCAGGAAGGTGGAGAAGCCCAAAGTTGACCTCGCGCTCTATGAAAACCTGGACCTGGACAACTACGACCTGACGCTGGACAGCTATGGGGACGTGGTCGATCTGAGCAACTACGAGGAGCTCTACGACTACGGTGACATTGCTCCGAAGGTGAGGGGGGCACGGGGGAGCACAGAAGGCAGGGGCTGCTCCGAGGTTTGGGCCAGGGCTGGAGAAGCGTCGCAGCCCCCTACGCAAGCCTACGAGCCCTGGTGGCTCTTCCTCTGCTCTTGCTGGTGGGGAGGCTTTACTTGATCCCAACTCTTCCAGCTTCCCGGTGTCCTGCCTGGCCACATCACTGCGGGATGGAGCAGGGGAAGGCAGGACGAGGCATCCACATCCCTCTGGGCAAATAGAGGGGGGGTCCTGAAGATAGGAGAGGCGTTTAGAGCTGGCTTTCCAATGAGACCTGCGCGGTGCCCCCACTCGCTCAGCCCTCACGCCCCTGCTGTGTTTGCAGATCGAGGTCGGGACCCTGGCTCCCCGCCCCAAGGACCCCGAGGCTCTCCCAAAAGTGGGCACCACGGCTCCAGCACCAAAGCCACAGCCTCCGACCTCCAGCCCCGTCCGCCCCGCGCAGGGTGAGTGCGGACCAGGATGAGTCTCCTTCCCACGCAATGAACCCAAACGTCCCGGGGTGGCACGGCTGGGGCTCTGCAGGAAAAGGAGCCCCAGCAGCCAGCAGAATTTATTTGCTGTGCCTGGGCAGCGAGGAGATGAGGGGTGCCGGGCTTTGCCTTATCACACAGCAGGCAGGAGAGCTGCAGCAAGACATTTCTGGGAAACGAGCTCCGGCAAACAGCAGCAACATCTTAATGAGCAGAGGCATTGCGAGAGTCGGACAGAGTAGCAATTAGATTAGTGACAATTAAAATCCTGTAGCGAGGGATAAATATCTTTATTCATTTTCTGTCACTCCGGACTGGGACAAATTAAGTAGGAGGCAGAGGGAAATTGTTGCCTTGCTGCTTTGAACTCTCCCACTAATGGATGCGGAGCCTGGCGGGTGCTGGGGGCGAGGAGAGGGAGCGGGCGTGGGGGGCGCACAGTGTAGCCCCCTCCTGCTGCCTCTGCCTGGCTCTCTGGGACCCTTGGGTGGTGGAGACAGGTCTTTTGTTCATTGCAAAATTGTGGGGTTTTTATTTATTTATTTATTTTGTTGCTGTTCCTTCTGCGGAATGAAAACAAGGGGGGTCCAAGTGAGCCCTGGGTGCAACGCTGTTGAGTTTGGGAACCTTGCATCTCCCGTGGGAGCCACTGGGTCCTGAGCAGAGCCTCTCACCACAGCTCTCCCAGCCCTTCCCTCACTGGAGGTGCTGGGCTGAGCGCTCCCGGTACTGCAGAGCATGTTTGCCTACGAGGCTGGTCCCGCAGGGTTTTGGGGGGCTGCAGGGGGGCTGGTGGAGCCGTGCCGTGCCGAGCCGAGCCCAGAGCTTTCTCTTCACCCCCAGGGCTCCCCAGCTGCTTGCTCTGCCTCTGCATCGGCACCTCGGTCTACTGCGACGACGCCGACCTGGAGCGCATCCCGCTGCTGCCGCCGGACACCACCTACCTCTATGCCCGCTTCAACCGCATCAGCGCCATCCGGGCTGGCGATTTCACAGGGCTGAGTGCGTCGAGGCAAGGGGAGGGCTGGGCTCAGCGCTGGGGCAGCCTCGGGGGGTACAAGAGGCGATGTGGGACGCCTCCAGCCTCCTCCTTTCTCTCTCCCACCAGAGAAGCTGAAGCGAATAGACCTGACGAGCAATTCCATCGCCTGGGCGGACGCGGATGCTTTCCGCCTCCTGCCCAGCCTGCAGGAGCTCATCCTGCCCGAGAACAGGCTGACGGCGCTGCCCGAGCTGCCCCGCAGCATCGTCAGGCTGGACGCCCGTCTCAACAGGATCCCCAGCACCGGGCTCCAGCCCGAAGCTTTTCGGGTGGGTGCTGGGGCTGGCAGCGGGCACCGAGCCGTGCCGGGCTCCCACAGCCCCAACCAGGCTGGTTTTAGCCCAAAGCTGCCACGGCAAGGGGTGGTTGGGATGGTGCCGAGGGTCAGAGCGTGGCTGGAAGGAGGGAGCTTCACCTCCTGCCTCTTCCCACAGGACCTGAAGCAGCTGCAGTTCCTCCATCTGTCCGATAACCAGCTGGACTACGTCCCCACGCCCCTGCCCGAGAGCCTGCGCTCCCTGCACCTCCAGGTGAGACACGGCCCCTCTCCCGCACCAAATCCCCATCGGTTTGGGGGTTGGATGCGGAGCCCCCTGCACCATCCCGCTTTCCCCTTCCAGAACAACAACATCCAGACCATGCACAAGGACACGTTCTGCGACAGCCAAGACCACAGCCACATCCGCAGGGCGCTGGAGGACATCCGCCTCGATGGCAACCCCATCAACCTCAGCCTCTTCCCCAACGCCTACTTCTGCCTGCCCCGCTTGCCCACGGGACGCTTCGCCTGAGCCCCACCGCTGGCTGCTCCGGGGGAGCATCCCCAGGCACCCCCCCATTTCTTGCTGTCCCATGGGAAACGTGGGGTTGAGGCATTGAACCCTGGGCCAGCTGAGCCTCTGCGTGTGGGCGGATTCATTTCTGGGGCAAACGGAGCAGGGTGCGGGCAGCTGTAATAAAATAAAGAGTTGAAAAATGCAATCGGCGTCCTGTTCTGAGCAGCGGGAGCGATGGGGAGCCCTCACCCAGCCCAGCAGCTGCTTTGTCACCTGTACTGGTGACCCCTGTCCCCACATCCCCCTGTCCCACTTATTTCTTGGTTTCCTCCCTGGGGGCCTGGGGAGGACCCCCCTGTGTCCGGTTTGGGGCTCTCCTGGGAGCCGCATTGCTGCTGGTGGTGCTTTGGCCATGTCAGGTTTGACCTGCAGGATGGGTGTCCCCGGGGCTGTGCCCAGGTCCCTCGAGGACCCCAAACCCAGTGGGGACGTGGGGGCAGCAGGAGCTGTGCCCACAGCGTGCCCCCTACCCTGCTTTTTTTGGGGCCGTTTCAGCTGCGGCAAAGCCTGGAGCCAAACATCCCCCCATCCAGCAGCAGAGAGCCCCTCGGAGGTGGTTAAAATATCTCGTGTCATCCCAGCCTTCAAAACCTGAAAAGAGCTGCCCAGTGGTGAGATATTTTCGATGTAATGTATTCATCCGCTATATTTTTAAACGCATGCCATAAACACGCGTACCGTGAGAGAGATGACACATCCCTGGAGAATCCAAAATCCTGAACTGAAACCACGGAGCTCAGCCCACATCCTCCAGGCCTGGGGAGGCAAAAGGAAGGCAGCTCGAGAGGAGATCCAGCTTCTCTTATATGGGCACGCTGCGGACGCCGCTGGGGCGCTCGTGCCTGCGAGCTGCCACGGGCACGAGCGCGCTGGCAGCGGGTGCACGTACGTGCAGCACCGCTCTGCCCTTGCCTTTCTTTTCCATACAAATCCCAAAGCAGGGCTGCTCGGCCCCAGGATGTGTACGTCCCAATGCCAGCACCCTTGGTGAATGGTGAAAGGGATTTGGGGCTGCTCCAGGCTCGCCTTTCCAGCTCTAAAATGCCAGGATTTGTGAGCCCTGTTGGCACGTCCTCCTTTAAAGAGCTGTCTCTGTCTGTCCCCTGTCTGCCTGTCCCCGTGACCTTCCTCCTTCCCCATCCAGCCTTCTGGCACCTTGGCACTGCCCTTTAGCCCCAGCCACCTCGTCTGCTTCTGTGGGACCAGGGATGCTGGCGTCGGCTCCATCCCGATGGATTCGCCCAAAATCTCCCCACCGTGAGCCCGGGTCCTTCGCGTTCATCCCACTAGATGGCAAGGCAGAGTATTGGGAAGCGCCTGACCTCAACTCTGGACTGCAAACCCAACCTCTGCCGTTTTCTCTCCCTCTCGGGGCTGTTCGGTCGTTTCAGGGACTCCTGCCCATGCCCACGGAGCTGGGGGAGAGCCCAGCACAAAGCTCTGCGGGCTGGGAGCCCTTGCCCAGGTGCTGGGGGTTTGCAGAGGTGATGGAAGCAGCTGGGGGGGGGGAGAAGGGGAGGTGGGTGGGGGTCTCTTGGGCAGGGCTCCTTGCTTTGCACAAAAAGGACTTCGATAACAGCATTGGGGGGATCTGGGGGGGCTCTGCCCATGGGAGGAGGGGGCAGCAGGGCTTTGCCTTCCCCTTCCCCAAAGCCCCAGGAGTGCGCTGCTGGGGGGGCTGTGCTGGTGGATGGTGCCAGCAGGATGACCCAGCCCCAGCTCAGCACCATGTCCAAAATCTGCCACCCTGTGCCGCTGTGGCCGGGTGTCCTGGCTGCTCCCCATCCCTGACTGCTGCAGCTTTGCCTCGGCTTGTGCTGCTCACTGAGACCTGCCTGAACCTAAACCACTTCTGGAAAGGGTTTTTTAGGGTTGTCCCGTGTGGAGCTGCATGGATGGGGCTGCACACCTCTGCTGAGATGCGCCTGCTGCTTGGGGCAGAGCGCGGCACCAGCCCTGCTGCGGGCACGTGGGGCCAAACGGCAGCTGGGGGGGGGGAGCAAAGCATCCAGAGACAGAAATTAGTGCAGGAACCTGGGTTAGGAGCTGTCAGCTGGAGCTGTGCAGAGGCAAAGCCTCGTCGCTCTGATCTCAGGAGCTGGGGCGCAGCGGGAGCTGCGGGGCTTCAAAGCCGCCGGGAAATGGTGGGGGCTGCGGTGCTGGAAAGGGGGGGTGAAGAGGGATGGGGAGCAGCCCTGCTCGGGGAGGGGGGATGGATGAGATGGGGGGGCTGCTTCGGAGCTGTTTTGCCTTAAGGGTGTGCAGGGCTGCGTCCCAGCTGGCCTGGGGATGGAGCAGGAGGAGCCCAGGTGTCCCGCCTGTCCCCCCCCTGCTCCCCTCCATCCCTCCTCCCTCCCTCCCTCGCCTCGTCCCTCGGTGTGTGATCCCTGCAGCTCTCCTCTCGCCGCCTCTCTCAGCCTCTCAAGGTCACCTTCCTCGCTGGGCTGGATTCTCAGGGATTGATTGCTTGGCTCCAGCAGCCGACGGGCTCCGTGCGCTCCCCGCCTCGCGCCAGCTCCGCATCCTGCCCCCCTCTGGGATGTCTCCATTCCTTGCCCCATCCGTCCTTACAGGGCACCAAAGGGGGAAAGCTGCCAAGCCACCGAGAGCAGCAGCCTTCCTCCTCCCCCTCCTCCTCCTCTGCCCCCCTCTGTGTCCTGTGGGGCAGGACATGGGCGTGCTCCTTCCCCTGGGTTATTTGGGGGGAGATGGGACATGAGGCCCCCAGGGATGCTGCTGTGGCTGCCCAGGAGCTGCCCCATCCTCTCTGCTTGGGTTTCTTCCCCCTGTCTGCCCTTTCCCACCCTCCTCACCCAGATTTCTTCTCTGCTTTCCCCCCACCAGTGTGACCAGGGGCTCCCCTCCCGTGCCGTACTGGGACGCGTCCCTTGGCCAGCACCTGGGGACAGAGCTGTGGGGTTAAGGGGAGCAGAGCAGGGGTGTCTGGGGTCAGAGACCTGAGACAGGAATCAGAGGAGGAGGAGGAGGAGCAGGAGCCACCTTTTAGCCCTCCTGGCACCCAGGCAAGCAGGGAAGAGGTCACAGAGATAACGCAGTCCCAGGGACAGCAGTGGCCACGTCCCTGTCAGCCAGCCCTGCTGTCCCCACTGCCACAGCCCTGTCCCCAGCCCGCAAGCAGGGCTGGCAGCCGGGGGATTTATTGGCCAAACGCACAATCAATGGCAGGATGGAAAAACGCCACCGGACTGGGGATGCTGACGAGCTCCCCCGGGCTAGAAATCACCCATAAAGACTGCAGGGGAGGAAGCGCCGTGGCTCGGCTCACTCAGCGAGCAGGGCACAGCTGATAACAGCTTTATTTATAGCCCTTAACTGGCAGCAGGCTCAAGGCACCGATTTGCAGAGTGTGTGTGATCCTTCGGGGTGGCTGCTCGTGCAGCCGATGGCCACAGCACTCGCGTGGCCCCACTGAAGCCATCGCCGTGCTTCCATCGCCCTGCATTGGATCAGGATCCTGACGTGCGCCATTCCCCGTCCCCAGCTCCCCTGGACTGTCCAGAGCCTCGTTTCCTGCCTGTATTTGTACAGAAATCCCATATGGAGAGATCCCGCTCTGTGCCTTAGGGTCACCGAGGTCGCGCATCCCCAAAACGGATGGGGTAAGCGGTAATGCCCACATGGTCGCAGCTGTGTTGCTTCTCAGCACCTCCGTTTCCAGATCCGTGGGACGCCGTTTTGTTTGGTTTTTGTGTTTTCTGAAGGAGGCCAGCACTGGGATTCATTAGATGGGGGCTGCAATGGCCCTGGAGATGAAAGCCTGGATCATGAATTATCACCGGGGTGCAGACAGCTGCCCAGGCCTCCGCGGGGAAACTCAACAATGGGAACGGAGACACAAAAAAACTGTTTGGGCTTTTCCTCTTCCCCATTTTCCACTCCTCCACTGGAAAAAAAGGAGGAGGAAAAACGCACCGAAAGGAAGAGAAAGAAGAAAACCTTTTTTCTTCGCCTCCTTCGCTCCAAATCCTGAGTGTTTAACATAAAATTAACCTGCAGCAAAGCAGCCCCCTCCCCGCAGCTGGAGGTGCCTGAGCACCCTGGGACTTTCCCAACCTCCTCCTCCTCCTCTTCCTCTTCTTCCTCCCAGCTCCAGGACTGATCACAGCGAGCTCGGGGATGGGAGATGCCACCAAGCCGCAGCTATTATTAGCGCCGTTGCGCTAGGTCTCGTCAGCAGGAGCCCTGACACCTCGGGGAGGCACGTGTCCCCGGGGGGGGCTGCGGGGTTTAACCCAATTCCTGCAGAGCAAAGCACTCGGAGAGCCCTGGGGTGCGGTGGGGGCTGTGGGGAGCCCACGGGGATGGAGCCCAAGGGGGGTCCCTGTAGTGCTGTGGCTGATCCCAGCAGAGGAGCAGGGTCCCGTGCCCACGGCCAGCAGGGGGAAGATTTCCCCAGCACCACTTCCAGGTTTGTTCTTTGTCCCTGCACCGTCCCCCATCCGCCGGCCGAGCGCACCAAACCCTCTGACCACGGAGAAACGATGGGATGGATAAAAGCACCCATAAATGCGATAACTGTGACTTTTCCATCAGCACGAGCCAGGCTTTGCCACGGCTGCTGGGACAGGCACAGGGTTTTCCCACCGAGCATTCATTCCCCATCTCAGGGCTTCCCCCGCTCCTGCCTGGAGATGTTTCAGACCCAAACTCTTCCAAGCACGAAGCGCACCTGAAAAGAAGCAGCCACGCATTGGCTTTGGGGCCAAGCACCCCTGGGCAGCGCTGCGCAAGGCAGCAGTGGTGTGCCGGAGCCCACGGACCCCAAACGGAGGAGGAGAGCCCCCACTCCCTGCCTGGCAATCCTGACTGAGCATCGTCTTTTAAAATAAGCAGCCGGAGAGCCCGGCTCTTCCGTTTCTGTAGGATGTGGAAAAGCTGGAGAGGGGGAAGAGAGAAAAAGCTTTGAGCGAGCGAGTGCAAGTATCGCTAATTTATGATCAGAGAAATGTGTGTTTGAGTTGGGAGATTACAGGGAAGGGCCTGGTGCTCAGCCGATGATAAATCTGTTTTATCGGGGGGTTGTGAAAAGGCTTCCCCACCGGGCAAATTGCAGGAAGGCAGAGCGTAATTACCCCAAATTCCAATTTGAGTAATTACTTCTACCTACCTGTCACTCCCCTGGTGCTTTCAGCTGGATGGAGAGGCTTTGCTTTCCCTCGCCTCTCTGCTTAAGAGAAAAAGCCTTTGTGCAGCGCTGCTGGGCTCTCTCCGAACAGCGGGGCCAACCCCATGGGGAGTCAGGGGCTGGAGGCTCTTTCCTGAAAGGTTTTGGGGCCGGCTGCTGCCCCAGCCCAACCCAGAGCATCCCCTGGGCTGCCTTTACCCCACATCACCTGGGTAGGGGCCACCAGGCTTCACTTCGTGCCATGCCACCATCGCACCCAAGCAAGGAGAGGCAGGGTGGGGAGATTTGGGGGGCTGCATCCGAGGACACCCCTGTCCTTGCAGGGTAGCCCCCTCCTGGGGGGCAAAGACCCATGGGGAGAGCCCCAGCAAGGAGCCAGGACACCCACATTTATCCCCCCGTGCACATCCCCAGGATGGGTGACACATGGCAGAGGTGCCCGGGGCTTGTAGAGACGCTGGCTGCTCCGGCCAGGATTTGGGGTCCCGTATGGGGCTGCCCGGCCTCGTGCCCCTCTCCCTGGGCTCTGTGCAGGTGGCAGCATCGCTGTGCCTCCACGCCGGGCACGAGGCAGTCGAGGGTTTTACTGCAGTGGGCCGTGGATAGCTTTGGTAAGCGGTGTCTCCTACTGCTTCCCCGAAGAGGCAGGCAGGCTACGGGGCGCATTAGGAAGCGGCGCACATCGCAGATGGATTGCTTTCCCTCCCTCCTCCACCTCGCCGGCTGCCTCCACGCCTGCCCCCTCTCTGTTCCTCCCCATGTGCAGCTCTGCCCGTGTCACCCAGGTGTCCCCAGGGGGGTGCCAAGGTGCTGTGTCCCCCCTGTTATGGGTACAAGGGGCAGCTCCGTCCCAATCCCAGCAGGGTGGGTGCCAGCTCCGGGCTGCCCCCTCCCCAGGGCTGGCCGCAGACAGGCTGCCGGCGGAGCGGTGACAAGCGTCTGCTTGGGGCAGCCAAGCAGAGAGAAAAATGACCCCGGCGAGAGCCAGGATGGGCTCCGCATCTCAAGTGGCTCCCCGGGAGAGGCCAGACGGTGCCCTCCGCCAGGAGCTCGGCGGCAGGAGGTGGAGGGCGTTGGGAAAGCCACTGCTCTGCCCACAGCTGGTGCCAGGATGGGGCAGGGATTTTTCTCTTGGGGGAGTTTCCTCCCACTCCATCGACAGGTCGTTCTGATTTGCCCTCGTTAGTGAAAGGGGAATCAGACCCTAAAAGGGCTCTGAGAGGTGCAGGTGATGGTTCTGGTCCCTCGTGCTGCCAGCTCTGGGTGCTTGTGGCAAAGAGGGGATGAGCCCTCTGTAGGTGAGGGAAACTGAGGCATGGAGAGAAGGGGCTTGGTGAGCTGTGGGAGGGCCCTAGTGCCTTGCACACCTTTTTGGGCCCATTTTCCCCTGATTTGGGAAATTACTTCCATGCTAAACCTCATCTGAGCATGGGGATGGAGAGCCCTGTGGGATGGATGGAGAGGAGCAGCGGGTGCTCATGGGGCAGGGATGGGGGGGATTGGGTTGGGGCCCATCTTGGCATCTTAAAAGCTCTTTTGGCTGCTCAAACAAACTTTTCTGTGCCTCTGCAAACCTCTCCTCTGGCTGCCATGGGTCTACTGGAGAGACGTGTGTCCTCTGTGCTGGTGGCTGGGGACAGAGGGACGCCTCGGATGGACAGAGGGACACCTCAGATGGACAGACAGGGCTGCAGCGGGGCATCTCCTGGGTAAGTGAATGGAGAAGGAGAAGCAGAGGCACCTGCTGGCCTCCAACAACTCGTTAGGTGGCTTTGCAGAGAGGCTAATTAGGCTGGGAGCACCCCTGAGCAGCGGAACCCCGCGGGGCTGGGTTTGTCCTTCCCCGAGTGCGGCGAGGCCGAGCCCGGGCGGGCGCTCACGTGGCACGACTGCTAAAACTTGCATGAGGACATGCGCAAAAATCGATGCGCGTGCTCATGAATTAATGATCGGCCGGCGGATCGATGCAGCCTGCCCCGCGCGTGCTGTACTGCTAACGAGCACCAGCAGTGGGAGCGCGGGAAGGGCCGGAGACATCCTGCTGCAGCCCTCCTCCATCGCTGGCTGTTCGTGTTCCCCGCGTGTTTATTTTGCATTTGCTCCCGGAGCAAAATTGAAACGAGAGATCAGGGCATGGTCACGAAGGGGACCGGGTGTGTGTGTGATGCCGGGAGGGGGCTGCAGCTCTTTGAGGAAGGGAGGATGCCACGAAGGGCTCCTGCCGGAGGTGCCGGAATCGGAGAAATACGCACGTGGGTAATTTCGGATCGAACGCCGCAGCTCCCGGTGCTGGCATGTGTCACTCCCATGGCATTACCGCCGTAATTAGAGCCTTTCCCCACAATTGCATAAGAACCTCGTGGTGACTCACCGGGTTTGGGGGGAGAGAGGGACGCGGGGGCGGAGGTGTGCGCCTGCGCGCGCCGTGCCAGCACCGTGCTCAGGTGCTCCGAGCTCGCAGCTTGCTCCTCGGCCAGCCCTGCTCCGGCCTCCCGCCAGCCAGCGAGCTTCCCGTCCACCCAGCATCGCCTTCTGCCGGGCGTTTTATTTTTGTCCTTGCCGTTGCAGCTTTCTCTGCACGCCCGTGACCCTTTGGCACCGATAATAGCATGTTTTAGGTCCCTGATTAAAACTGCTGTGGTGTCAGAATCAATAAGCATTGATGGCCGAGCCTGTAATAAGTATAATAATCCCCATTAGGGTAACAAATGGGGGAGAGAGTGCAGGGCTGCTAATATGGTAATGACACGAATCTGCTTCGATCAGCTGGAGCAGCAGCATCCTCCCCGCCAGCGGCAGGCGCGGGGCCGCGGCTTTCTCGCTGCGAGGTGTCCTGGGGCTCTGCAGAGCTCCTGCTCCTGCTGCTGTCACGCCTCAGCTGGGAAATTTGGCTTTGCCACCTGAATGATTGGTATTTTGGGATGTGTGTTACTGGGGTCCCAGCATGGCAGAGAGGACGGGGGCTTGGTGCAGCCAGGGGAAGGGCTTATCCCACCCTGAAAGCTCGGAGGAAACGCAAAGGCTGAGATTATCGAGCGGGGGGAATTCCTGCTCCAACCCATCCTGCCAATTTATTTTATGGAGAGCAAGGGTTCCGAGGGCTGGGAGGGAGGGGAATGCCAATTGCATTACAGTAGCTGCCCAGAGGAAAAAAAAAAAAAAAAGAAATCAATATGTAATTCTGGCCCCATTGATCTGCGGCTCAGACGCTGCGGCTCTCCGCTGCGTTTTGATCAGGTTTCACGGTCACAGATGAGAGAGCCCCAGCAGCGTGAGCCCTCCGCAGTGGGGGGATTAAATGAAGCTAAATGCTTTTCAAGTGAAAACTATACAACTTTTTCCTTAAATAAACCCAAAGTAGAGCAGCAGCAGCGAGGAGGGCTGCAGTGGCCGTGGGGCTGGGCGCGCTGCTCGATGCTCTCGCCTCTCTGCCCACAGCCACTGCTGCAAACATCACCTGGCCATCCAAAAGCCCTTTTTATACCCAAAAAGCTGCTGGCTGAGATCTGCCAGGGCGTCTGCGTGGCTGTGGGGATGCGCTCAGCATTGCACTGGGTGCGGGGGATTTGGGAAGTGCAGGGGACATTTGTGCTCCGGGGCCGGTACCCAACCACGTGCCATGGGAAGGAGTCCAGCCCCGGGCAGAACCCGCTGGTAATTTTTAGACAAATTATTTTTTTCCTTGAAAAACGTGGGGTTTGTTGAAATACGGCGTGTTTATAGGAAAACATCAGTTTCGACAGATTTCTATTTCAACATGGGTTTTGGGGGGGGGGAGGAAGGCTTTCCAGCTCATCAAAGGGCTGCCTTTGACCGCTTTTGCAGCAAGGCATAATCAATTTCCCAGCTCCAAATTGCTTTTCATTTGGGAATGTAAGTAAACGCGTTGCAAAATCCCCTTTTGTAAGGGGGCTGAGATGCCACCGGAGGGGTCAGGGAGGGTCTGGGTGGCAGGCTGTGCTTAACTCCTTCCAGGCTGGGCTCTGGGTGCTCAGACCCCACTCCCTCTCCCCTCCTGGTGCTGCCGGATGGCTCACACCAGAGCTTCCTTCCCTGCTATGAAATTGCTTCATCTCCAGGCACCAAACATTAAGGGCTGGCAGGGGACCCAATGTGGGGCAGAATCGTTCATTTTCATGCTGTTTTTCTTGCCTTTTACCCTACTTCACAGCATTTTTCTGACCTCGGTATGGGCGAGGGTGGCTGCGGACGCTCTGGCTGGCTGAGGGCATTTCCCTGCTGTGGGCACAGATGTTCTGCAACCAGCCCCCTGGAAGGCTTTGGGATCGCACCAAACCAGCAATAATTCCCTTCAGTAAGGCAAGGGTGATCTCTGAGCTCGGAGCCACCTCCGCCGTGCAGGGCACGGGGCAGGGGGGGAGCACAGAAGGCAGCGAGGATCCTGCCTGGGAGCCGTGCTGGAGCCCAGAGCAACGTTCCCTGCTTGCTGGGGAAGTTATGAGGCCTCATCAGTATGCACAGTGGAATAAAATATGCAAACAAGATGTTTTCTGTTTATAAAACTGGCATCTCCATAGATGAGGCGCTCCGCTCCACCCCTGAATTATTAATCAAGCTTAATGGCTCCGTTCCAGATGTTGGCTTTCCCAAGCAAAGGTGCTTGGCCCCGGCACCGCACCTGAGCAGGAGCGTGCAGGTGTTCCACAGAGGCAGAGAAACACCCAGAGAAATAGGATTTGGTTCTGTGAGTGAGGCACAGGGACAGTTTTGTCCTATTCATAAGCCATAAGCTCTAGTTCAGGCCACTAGCAGCTATTGAAGGAATTTGTCACTTCGAAATCATCCGATAAATAAATGTCCATCAGGGTGTTTAAATGTTAGGCAAGGTGGAGTTTGCTTCCAGGTGTGGGGAGCTCGGTGGTGACAGCCAAGGCTGTCATTTTTTATTATTAAAATTAAAAAAAAAAATAAATGATTATTTTTACCCCACTGTTGGTGCCAAGGACAGACCCCTCCTGCCTGCAGCACCCTCCTGGCGAGGCGCAGCAAGGTTCCCCGGCACGGCAGCTCCCTGCCAGGCTTCTGGAACAGCCAGAGGTAAAAGCGGGTGAGTCACGGGCACGCCGGAGTTTCCCAGCCTGGTTTCTTCCCCTGGGTGGGGTGAGCTGAGAGGTGATTTTTCACCTCTGGGTTACGCAGCAGGCTCTGTGAGTGGCGTTGCCCTGGGGCAGCCTGAGCGCAGGAGGAGAGAGATCCGGGGCTGCTCCTGCAGGGCAAGCGGTGACAAAGTGACAGAGCAGCCGAGTTTGTTCCTGGAAGTCACCGGGGGCCACGGCTCGGGGCTGGCACCTGCGGGTTTTACATCTCAATCCCTTGCAGGGAGCTGGGCTGCAGGGACCCCCTGGCACCTCGCGCTGCCCCGGAGCACATCCCTTGCCCGCAGCAGTCCCTCTTCTCCCCAAGGCTTTCCAGGCACAAAAGGGGGTCATTTTGGGGTCTTCCAGGATGGGGCACCCCCCTCTAGCAGGGCTCAGCTCCGATGGCTCAGTTCCACCTAGCGAAGCGGTGGCTGCGCTGGTGAGCGGCCAAAATCTGACCTGCCTTTACTTTATCTCCTTGCAGATCTCGTGCAGCTCTTCAATCAAACGTTTCAGTGCCTCAAGAGCTGGAAAGGATTTGGGGAATGCGGCTGGGTTGTTTGCAAACTTCTCCGGGCTCCAGGCACCCTCCCAGCTCTCCTTCCTCCAAGACCAAAGGGAACCCGAGCCGGGAGCCCTGCAGCCGGGAGCTTCACCCCAATACAGGGCTGGGACCGGGCACAGGAGCCAGAGCCGGTGGCCACATCCAGGATATTTGGGCTGGGTCCCAGCTGGAGGAAGGATCTGCAGCAAAGCCCAGGGCACGGGGAAGTGGGAGCCACCTCCCTGCTGAGCTCTGTGGGACGCAGCAGCCCGTGGTTAGGGCTGGGCCCTCTGGAGCTGACCTCGGGTGGTGTCCCAGCCTCCGAAAGATCTTCAGCGGCTCCGAGGGTGATGCCTCCTTTGGAAACAGCAACCTGAAATTACAGCAAGGCCACAAACGCATCCGCTAGGGAGCACGGGGCGGGCTGGATATCTAGCTCCCAGCTGGGGCAGGGATGCGAGGAAGAGCCAGGAGCTATTTCAGCTCCCCGTGCCACCCCCTTCCTCGTGCTGCTCCAGCTCGAGTGCTAACGAATGCTTCACGGGGAGCGGTGCCAGCGATGCTCAGCACAGGAGCAGCTCCTCGCCCTGCCCCGTGCAGGGAAATCCCTTTGATGAATTCCTTGATGGGGCTGGAGGGGGAAGGAAGAGGGGTGGGCACGAGCGCAGCCTGTGCCAGGAGCACCGAGCTGCTTCGCTGAGCCCTGGCTGGCTGCGCCACGTCCTGCTGCTGCTTTTTGGTGGTTGCTGTCGGATCTGATAATTGCAGCAGGCTGGCTTGTCTCCTCCCTGCTGGAAAGGGGCTGCCGTGCACACAGAGCAGGGCTGGATCCTGTAGGGCTGGATCCTGGGGAAGGCTGGGGAACAGTTGGTTAAGGAGAGGCTGGAAGAGGAGGAAAAACCCCGCTGGAGCTGGGCAAAGATGCTCAGCCCTGGGGAAGGAGCTGGAAGAAGGAGCAGGGTGTATAAAGGACGGAGAATAGGGTTTGACGAGCGTCCTATTGTGCTCCCCGTGCCCCCTTTCCTCCCTCCGGCACAAAGCGAGAGGCAGGGCGGGCAGCCTGACGTGGGAAGAGCAGCCTCTGGTAGCCACCGGGGTATTTTCCGGCGGCAGGGAGGCTCCGAGCAGTGATGCCGAGGCCGCTCCGTGTTGTCATCCGTGACGCAGATGTGTCACCGTCCCCCGGGGTCCCCGTGCAGCAGCCAGTGCCAGCTCCTGCCGGCGCGGCCGTCTCCGACCCCGCAAACGCAGGAACCTGGGGATGGAGCATCTGTGCCTGCAGCAGGGAGCTGGCTGCAGACCCTGCCACGGATGTCCTGAGAAGTGCTGCGGGCACAGATTGGGGACAGAAATCCCTGGAAAGGGGCCTGTAGGGACTCTCAGGTTTAGGGGAGGTGGCGGTGGCCGCACTGGCTCTGCCTCCCCCTTCCACGCCCCTCTGTCAGCATGGAGTTTTGATGCCGAAAGCCCCGTAATTCGGTCCTGATGCAAATCCTGCCTCGCCCTGGGTTTTGCTCGGGCTGCTGCAGCCCCAGGATAGGCACCAAGGAGGGAGCTGGTGGGGCAGGAAGAGCTGGGAAATCTGGGGGAAGAAACAAGGGGCTGGGGTTAAGACCCCAGATCAGGGGATGGAGCATCTGATCCCAGCCTCAGCAAGCTGCTTCTGTCCTTTGTAGCCCTCCCTGAGCCTGCTGAGCTGGAACTCCACCGATTCTCTGTCCTCTGCCCCTGTCTGGTGCCCAGGGCTTCTTCAGAGCCCTCGCTCCTGCCTTTCCCCCACAGCCTCCCTGCGAAAATGCTTCCCTCAGAGCTTAAAAAAAAAATAAAAAAAAAAAAAAAAAAGAAGAAGAAACAGCCCCCTTGTTCTGCTGTGATGAACTGGCTCTTTTTCCAGTCACAAGGGCGAGCTGAAGCAAAACTTTCCATGCTGAGCAGGAACAGAAAGAGAGAGGGAGAAGTAACGAACCCTCCTTTTAAAAGGAAAAAAAAAAAAAAAGGCAACAAAAGCCAGCAAAAGCGGGCGCTTCCTTTCCCCCATCTCCCTCCTTTTTGGAACAAGGCAGCGAGCTTGCAAAGTGCGTTTTAAGCAGGAGCAGATGCGGGCGTTGCTGGCCCCAGAGGGACCCGGGACAGAAAAAACTGCTTTGTGCAAATATCGCCCCGTCAGTTGTTGTGCAAGGGGCACGGCCAGCTGCACACCTCTTGGGTGCTCAGCGCCTCGAAATGTGGGTGGTTTGGGGTTCTCAGTGCCCGGTCGGTGCGTGAGGCTTCCCTGGCTTGGTGGCTTTGGGGTCAGGGAGCCAGAAATGTGGGCTGAGAGGTGACGGTGCCCGGGAAGACGCAGGGTGCCAGGAGCCGAGGCTTTGGTGAAATGTTGGCAATGAGATGGGCACCAGGTGCTTCCCTCGGGTTGTGCCGCCAGGAAATCAGCCTAGAGCCAAAAATAGAGCTCGGGCTGGATGCTTTGCAGAGGGAGGCAGGGATGTGCAGGGCTGCGTTTTGGAGAGGTCTGGATGCGCAGCGGGAGCGCCAGCCCCTGTCCCACGGCGCTTCCCCTCCTCACCCCACCGAAGCAATGAAGGGCTTGCTCCAGGGCAGCTGTAAATAGCCCTTGGCTTTCTGACCCTCAGGTTTTGAGGACAGATCCTAGATTCCAGGAATTCTTGCTCCAGGCCCCTCCAGGCAGTGGCTTGGTGCTGATGTCCTGCTAACGGCACCGGGTAGGGGCGGGGAGGCTGGCACAGGACCAGGCTGTCCCCATCCACCTTCCTGCAGCATCCATCAGCTTTTCCAATCAGCCAGTTTTCCCCAAAATCTCGGCTATAGGTTCCTCCCTTTGACAATGCCCTTGGTCCTGCCTCGGCTAAGTGATTCATCCCAAACACTCTCGTTATTGCTCCCATTAGTCACGCTGACAGAAATTCCTCTCCGACAAAACGCGATGTGGTTCTCATCAGCTCCGCGCGGCCCCGATGATTCGTGTCCTTAAAAAGTGATCCCAATGATGGGACTTTTCCACACTTGTCCCCTGCCCCGCCCTGGTTATTTAAGAATGATGCACCTGGTTTCGCTTTTTGGCCCATGAAAGGAAGGAAAAATAAAGCAGGGCAAGAGCAGCTGGTCCTCCCCTGGACTGTCCCCATGGGTGCCAGGGGCAGAGTGACCCTGCCCGTGGTGACAACCCGATGGTGACAATTCCCCCAGGAATTTCTTCCTTTCACCTCATCTTTCCCAGCATCAGCCTCACATGCAAGCTCAGGGATGTCTCCCCTGCTCAAGGTGGGGAGATGCGGCTGGTGCTGCTTGGGGTCGGGCTGTCCCCAGCCCCTGCAGCCCCACTGTCATGCTCTGAGCAGCAAATTTTGCTGGCTGTGACTCCAGCGCCGGGGAGAAGCCACCCAAAATGCTCGCCCCAGCTCTTTCGGGAGGGTAAGGAGCTGTTTGAGGAGGTGATGTGGGAAAAGCAACCCCCCCTCCCCTCGCCGTGACCCTCCCCTGGGGCAGTGGCGCTTGCTGGGAGCTGACTCGCTGTCGTTTCTGGAAAGCAGTGCTCTGAGCACACTATTTATAAACCCAGTTTTCTTTAACTCCTGAAATTGAGCCATAACTTCAGACAAACAGGAGGAAAAAAAAAAAAAAAAAAAGATGCAGGCAAATAAACACAGGCAAAAATAAATATATGGGCAGCCTACATTTCCAGACCAAGCAGTGCTTCTGGGAAGGGTTCGGGTTTGGGGGCATTGACACAGGGGCTTACAGATGGCTTCCAGTGGCCTGGGGGGGCTGCAGGGGTTTCTTCCTGCTTGTTCCCCAAAAGGGTGAATCCTCTGGATTATTCACAGCCCAGGTTTTAGAGGAGCATGGAGCACACTCATCCTCCAGCCCCTTGGAGGCATGGCACGCCTGGCTCCCAGAATCTACCACCAGCAAAAGCAGAGCTGGGGGATGTTACCCTGAGCTGAGCCCCCACTGTTGCCCCCTTCCAGGGACCACAGGACCAGATTTTATTTTATTTTTTCATGGCTCGTTTCCCCACGCAGCTCCCTCCGAGGCCGCCTTCCCCTGCGCAGGGCAGCCAGCGACCAGCAGCAGCGCTGCCCCCGATGTAAATCCCGCTGATATTTCAGCCCCGCGTGGCTCCTGCCCACCCGTAATTACCTCGGTGGGAAATGCCAGGCACGGTGACCTTTCTCCCTGCGCTCTGGGCGGATTCGTGCGGGGGATTTATGGCCTCGTGTCGCTCGGCTTGTTACAGGCTCGTCTGTCGCCACGGCCCTAAATGCCAGCGGGGACGGGCGATGTCCCCCAGCTCCTGCATCTGCAGAGCACCAGGGGCTCAAAGCACGGGTGGCACTTTCTCAGGGCACCCGTTTTATTTTGAGACTCGCCGACACGTGGCTGCCCGCGGTTTTCCTGGTCCCCTCATCCCCCCTGGCACCCCCAACCCGCCCCCAAATACATTCATCTCCTGCTGCTGATGGAGAGAGCGGCTTCGGGAAGCAGGTCCATAAATCACCAGCAATGCTTGGAAATAAAAGTCATTATGGTGATGAATGGGGTTTTATTTCTCTTTTAAGAGAGATCATGGAAGACCAGGGCAGGGGAGAGACTGGGGAAGAGGAGGTGCTGCATTTCCAATTTCTGACAAGCTAAGAAGGATAAAGCTAATTGCGCGAGAGGGCTCTGAGACGAGCGTTTGCTCTGTGTCTCTTGCCGGGGATGGAGGGAGCACGAGGATCTGCGTGTGATTAAGGGCTTCGGTTACTAAGCCTGACCTCCAGCACCTCTCCCACCGGCACGCCGTGGCCTTGGGCTTCTGATAAATTGTGAATTCTCAGGACAACGCATTGCGCTTCTCAGGATGGTGCTTGAGCCTCGGACAGGTTGTCTTGGGTGTGGATGGTGCAGTGCTCGGTGCTGCACGAACCCATGGTAAAACACCAGCCTCGGCTGTGGTGCATGAGTCTGGCGGCCCCACAGCACCCACGTCCCCAGCACCCATATCCCGTAGCACCCACGTCCCACAGCGCCCATGTCCTGCAGGGCTGGCTCAGCTCCCCCTGGCCCTGTGGCCACCGTGGGCTCCAGGAGCAGCTCCCGGATCCAAGGGGAAGCAACGCACACGATGACTTCAGGCTTTGGCCCTCAGCTCGGTGACGGGAGCTTGTATTAATTAAGCAGCAATGATCCAAGTCACAGGGCATTTCCTGGGGATTAATGACTGCCGGGGAGGAGTTAATGACTTGAGATGAAGCCAAAACCCCCATTTACCCCAACCAGTGCTGAGGGCGAACACAACTCTGTGCCAAGGTCGGCACCACCCTTTTAAGGCAATATTTTAGATTATGAGCAGTAAGGTGATGAGTGGGGGAATGGATTCTCCTTCCCACCATGGCAATGCAGCTCCATCACTGCGGGTAAGCTCTGGGGGAGAGCAAATGCTCCTTGTGTTAAAGCAGCCAAAGCTCGCGTCCCCCAGGCACACCGGGGACAGGACAGTGCCCAGGTGGTGTCCCCAATTTCCAGCCAAGCTGCATTTGGGGGCAGAGCTCGGAAGATGCAGGTGTAAAAAAGAAGGGGAGCAGCTGGGCAGAAGGCAACCTGCTGCAGCCTTGTGCCCAGAGTAAGCCAGGATCCGGCCATTCGGCAATTACGGCTGATAAATGTTTTAGGGTTGTCATGGCAATGAAAGAGCCCGGCTAATCCTCAGGTTTCCTTGCTTCAAAGGGAAGAAAGTTTTGCAGCGCCGTTGGGTGGGTACCTGACTGCGGGAGCGAGCAGCCCCGCGGGCGCTTTCATCTCCGCGCTGCTGCCAGTCCTCCCACGCGCCCAACGCGAGCCGAATCCTGCTGGAGGAGGGGGAGAGCTCCTCGCTTCTTCTCCATCGCCACCGCCAGGCAGTGGGCGAGCCCTTTGTGATCGCTGCTTGTTTATTTGCCACCTCCCCCCGCCGTATTTATGGGTTTATCCCTGGTTTTCCCCATCGCGGGTGGGGATGACCCCGTGCGGCACCGGGGCTGATCGCTGAGTGCCCTGAGTTCCACGAGCAGGGATAAATCTGGGGTTGGGTGCTGCCGATGTGATGTTTGGGGAAAGGAGAGCCTGAAGACACCCTGCCCGAGCACCTGCTGCTGGTGCAATTCAGACCTTGCCCTTTCCCCCTTGCCCTGGCCAAACCCACACAACCCCAGGCACCAGCGGACGGCACCGCTGTGGGCACTGTGGCAAAAAGCATCCGGCCCGGCAAACATCTCATTCTGCTGGCCAAGACGACACCTCCAGCCAAATGTCGTGTCTCTCTGAAGCCAGGAGGGATCAGAGCACTTTGTGAGCCCCCAGGGACCTTCCCTCCCCTCGGCAGGCCCGGCATTCACCCTCCTGCTGTCCACGCACCGCCGCCGTCCCGCTGCAACCGGAGCTTCTTCAGCTCCCCAGCTGCTTGTCCCAGCCTCGCTCCTATTACTGGAAAGTTTTATAGCCACTCACTGTTTGTGATTAATCACTTTGTTTTAATTGCCACTCCTCTGGCTGGCAGAGGCTCAGCAGGGATTTTATGCCTCTTGGCTGCTTCCCCCAGGTATGTTCCAGGGCTGTGATTGCAGAGCAGCGAGCGCCAGGAGCCCGGCGAAAGCGAACGTGCCGGGTCCGTGGGGTGCGGGTTCGGGTGGTGCTGGAGCTCAGCACCCTGCACACGATGCAGCCCCGGCGCAAGGGGACAAATCTGCAGCAGGATCAGTGCCGGGAGTGACAGCTACAAGGGATGGGGGGGATCAGGGCTGCTCGCCGTGGATGCTGACAGCCTCCTGCCAAAAGCTGCCAGCAGGCAGAGGAGGGGTGAGATGCGGGAGCTGTGAAATATCCTCCCGTGGCATTACTGCGCACAGCGGGAACGGAGCGCGAGGCAGGAGGAAATTAGGAACACCCAAGCTGGAGCTGGCCCAGGGCTCAGGGTGAGGATGCCCTTGCCTCTGCACACAATGCGGCACCGGGCTGGGCTGGTCCCGGGCCTGAGCCGCTCAGAGCTCCGCATCCCTCTTTTGTGGGGAACGATGACATGAAAATGGGATTTTGATTCAAATGGTGCTGAGGGGCTGGGAAACCAGCAGAGCTGCCGGCGTCCTGAGGCTGTGCCGGCTCGCGCCTCGGGGGGACCTCCCCGGTGCTCCCCCAGCGGGGGCAATGGCACAAAAACCGTGGGGCCTCGGCAGCGAGGGGTCGGCGTCCCAGCCCTGCAGGTGTTACTCCTGGCTTGTCCCAGAACAAAAATTATCACAGGAGGGGTTCCTGTGAAATATCGCTTCGTTTCCTGTTGCCATTTTCAAGCATGTGCCTGCCATTTCGGGAGCCCTGCGGTGTCGCAGGCTGCCTCCAGGCAGACCCCTGATGTGCTCACACGCCTCGGAGCTGGAAATCCAGCACTCTGCTGCTCCCGGGATCCCTGCTCCTTCCCCACCGGCTGCTCCAGCCACAATCCTCCCGGCTGCACTCAAGTTGATCGCTGAACACAGCCCAAAATAGCACAAATGCTCCCCGTGAAATGGTTTCGCTGGCACGGGGGCTTTATCCCCGGAGGTTTCTCCCTGCTGGAGGCTTGGAGCTGTCTCTGCCCAGGCTCCCTGGCCATGCCCAGCCCAGCAGTGTCCCACGGGGCTGCCGTGTCCTTCGCTGCCACGGCCGCTGCCTACACCTCGCCTGCGTTTTCGCACTGAATAATTGAAGGCGCATGCAACAGCCACAAATATTTAATAGCTTGTGCATCAAAAATTTACCCTTGTTGAAGCCATCATTTTAGACGGCTGAGAGGGCTGGAGGAAAGGCAACAGGGAGGAGATGCTCCAGCCAGATACAGCTGTAAGGGACGGGAATTGGGGGTATTAATTCCCCATCCCTCGCTCCCAGCTCCCAGCTCCAAGCCACCCCTGGGGCACAGCGCGGGGTTGGATGCACCCAAGCAGCGTCGGTGGCTGGTGGAGGCTTTGGGCACGATCCCCTCCAGTGCTGCACGGCCACGGCGAGGAGCTGTGGGGCCGGGCACGAGGACAGCCCGGCCCCACACACCCCGATGGCTTTTCTCCTCTACTGCCAAGCAGCCTGGATGGCTCGGAGGCCTGGAGCCTCTACAGCCACCGGCGGAGATGGGAGAAAGAGATATAAAAGGCCGTCCTACTTAACAGGGTTTATATAAGGAGGCTGTCTCCATGGCAGGAGGGGAAAACAGACGGCTATGGGAAGTGATGCTCTGAACGCTGCTGCCTTCATGGGGGCAGCCCTGCAGACGGGTGAAGAGGCAGCCGGGACCCGCTGCGGCAGGTGGGGGGCTCAGCCACCCCGGGTTGTCCCCGCTGTGTCCCCACTGCAGCAGGGTTGGCCCGTTGGGGGTCAGCCAGCTCCTCCCTGCCACCCTCCCAGAGCCTCCTCATCTCTAATTAACACCCTCATTAACTAATTTATTTAATGGCCTCCTTGCACTCCTGCTTGCCCAGCGCTGTGACCAACAGCTCAGCCTCTACCGATGAATTTGGGATGGAGAGCGCAGGTGCTGCACCCCCGGGGAGGACGGGGCTGTGTCACCAGCACCCTGGTGGGGGTGCCCAGGGAATTTGGGGGTTCAGGCTCACCAGAGGCCCCTGCCATCCATCCCCTGCCTGGCTCCTGGTGCAACGAGGGCTGGAAGCGAGCCGGGAGCGAGCGGCACCTCGGCAGGCAGCGCGTGGCGCCGGCAGGTTCGCTCCCCTTATGGAAAGGCATGTGGCGAGCGGGCGGCGGGGGGGTTTCATTCCCGTCAGCCCTTGGCCGGTGGCAGGGAGCGGGATTAGGCGGCGAGGAGCGGGCACCTGCTGCCAAGTTCCCCCGAGAGGCACGCGGGGCTGGCCCGGGGTGGCCCCGTGCCATGGAAAATGAGCCGGGGGGTGGCCGCTGTGCCGCGGGCATCGAGGGACGGGAGCGCTGCCCTCGGGGTCTGGCAGGGCAGGTGCCTGCCCCAGCCGGGGACCTGATGCCCCCGGGGGAAACGCAGGCTGTGAAAGGAGGCGAGGAGAAGGCAAGAGAAATCCCCCCTAATCCCAGGGCTCTGCGAGCGGAGGCTTTGGGCCGTGCACCAGCTTGGCTCCTCCGCCAGCCCGCCGCGGCTCGTGGCAGCGTCCCAGCTCCCCGGGGGGAGCAGCGGAGCTCGGACGTGCCGGGAAGGCAGCAGTTGCTAGAAGCCATCCTCTGCACGGGGTGTGGGGGGGGACAGGGCAGATTTGGGGGCGCACAGGGGGGCAGCACCCAGACACGGAGCTGCCGCGAGCCCCAGGTGCCGCCTTCATTCGAGCGCTGGCTGCGCTCCTGCTCGCCTCCGGCTGCAAGGATCTGCTCCAGCAGCCCCTGGGATGCTCGGAAATGCTGGGGCTGATTAGGAGGCGGCTGACGTGGCCGGCTGACGCTGGCGGAGGAGCGGGTTAATGTCACCGTGGCCTCGGGGCTGGCGGGGGCACGAGGCCAGGGCAGGGCTGCAGCAGCCCGCGCTCCCCCGGCCGCAGGGAGCCTGGCACAAGAGCGTCTGTTCCTTGTAATTAATCCTCAGTGCTATTCATCAGGTGGCTTTTCTCCTCCGGAGGCAGCACAGGTACCCGTGCCCCCTTCATGCTGCCATCCTCCTCCCCTCCTTCTGCGGCAGCCTCCTGTGTGTGGGCACCTCGGAGAGCCGCATCCTGCAGTGCCACCCTCCTGGTGTCTGTCTGTCTGTGCTCATCTCTGTCCCTCCACACCCCTCGCCCTGCCCACATCTGCCTGCCTGATGCCCAGCTGCCCGAATGATTTATTCATGGCGTTGCTCGCAGCATTTGCTGACCCACCTCCCTCCCTCCAGCTCCCCATCCCTGGGGGCGCAGCTGGGGGCTGGAAGGGTGTCCGGACCCCGCTGCCTCGCCAGCTGTGAGGCAGGAGCAGAAAGCAGCCCTCCTCCGGGCCAAGGGACAGCTGGAGGGATGCAGTGAAGGACCACTGAGCCCATTTGCCCCCCAGGCCATCACCTCAGCCCCTCCTGCCCAGGAAGCATTTGGACATCAGAGAGCTGCCGGGGGGGGGGGATAAAGGCGGTTTTACGAGGCTCGAAGCTGCTCAAAGCCTTAGATAAAATCCATCCCTCCGAAGAGCAGGGCCAGGAGCCACCCAGCGTGGTCCCAGAGCCCAGCTCAGCCTTGATCCAAAGCAGAGCCGGGAGCCCTGGGAGCAATCGGCCGTCACCTGCGTGAGTCACCCGCGGCTCGCCTGCAACCTGCAGCAAACAGCTTCTCCTCCAGCCTCGCGTCCTAGTTTCCCCTGCTGTTTACAGTCTTCAACCTTCAAGGGTTTGTTTTGTTCCATTTTTTTTTTTTTTTCTAATGCAATTTCACCAGCCATTAGCCCAGAATGCAGCTTAACTCCTCTGTCACTAAATGCATTTTTTATTTTTTTTTCCCCCCAAGCATCTCCGACTGAAACCGTGGAGCTGCTCCGGCAGCAAAAGGCAGGGAGAGCTCCGTCCCCAGCGGAGCTCGCCCATCATCAAAACACCCCCAGCGTGGTAAAACTGCTGAAAAAAAAAAGACAAAGCTGCTGGGGGAAAAGATTTAAACACATTCTTGCCCTGAGCTGCCACCAGCCCTGGGTGAGTGGGGCCACCAATATTTAGGGCAAATGGTGAGGGCGCAGGGGGGTGTTTGGCCCCGTGGCTTTTCCACCTGCAGGCTGGTGGTTCCCCGGCTGGGGCGTTACACCGGGGGGTTAACGGGCTTCCATGAAGCTGGTGTTAGGAGGGAAAATGAAATGCCGAGGCACAGAAATGCTTTCACTTCCCTCCAAGCTAAGAATAGTGCCTGGCGGGGCCTCCGGGCAGCGGGCTCCGTGCGCACCCTGCGGTGTGGGTGGAGGGGGCTGGGGAAACTGAGGCACAGCAGAGCGTAACCTGGTTGGGGTGGGTTAGGAAAGGACCTGTCCCCTCCTCGTGTGCCTCTGTCACCCTGCTGTCCCCTGCCACGAGGCATAGAGGGGGTGTCCCATGCTGGGCACAAGCTGAGCTGCGTGATCTCCAAGGTCTGTGGTGTGCCAAGGGGAAAACACTGTGTTGGGTGGAAATCCAGGGATAAAGGGGGATTTCTGCACCCCAGTACTGGGGATAAGCGGGGATGGTCACCCTGTGCCGGGTACGGGACCGGTTCCAGAGCTCCTTGGTCTGCAGCGACAGCCCCGGGGCTGGCAGCACCGCGAGCATCGCCTCTGCAGCATCTCCCAGCTCCGTGCAAGAACCCAACCCCCCGACTTGTCCCAAAGCCAGGAGCTTTCTGCTGGAAACCGCCAGCCTCTGCTGTCCCCCGGCCAGGTACAGAGCCTTTAGCCTCTGTTTTGCCACTCGCCCCGCTCATTAGGCGTTGATGAGCCCCTCTGCTGCCTCCTGCTCCAAGCACATCAGCTGCGATATCCAGTCACTAATGAATGACTCCGGCAATTAATCGCAGGGGTAAGTCCACTCCTAATTAGGAGCAGATTTAGGGAACGAGCACGAGGAGAGCCCTTTGGCTGTTGGCTGCCTCCAGTGGAGTACATGCAGGGGATTACGGTCTGCGGGGCTTTTAAATTGATAATTGAGGAGTTGATTAAGGCTGAGGAGGAGCTGCAGGTGCTGCCGTGGCTCATGGCAGCAGCGTTGGAGCGTGCCTGGACCCAGCCTGGCTCGGAGTCATTTTCCTACCAGAGAGCAAGGACAAGGGGATGCAGGACAGCTGGGAATCCCAAAATGTGCTTGAGCACCTGGATTTTCTGCCCGTTCTTGGACCGGTGCCTTCTGCCCCCTGGGCAGGGTATGGCCCAAGGTACGGTGCCCTCAATGCTGCGTTCAGCTCACTGGTGTGTGTAGCTGAGAGGGGGAGCACTGGGGGGTACCTGGGCCCCCCGGCAGCTGTTTGGGTGCTTTGACCCTCAGATGGGTGCTGCAGACCGTCCATCCCCTTGGGTGAGAGCTTTTACTGGTGCTGCCACTCCAAATAAATCCCAGGGGAGCGGGGGCTCGCTGGGTCTTTCCCCTGCTCCCTGCCGGCTCTTTGCAGCCTCTCTGGAGCCCGTCCCTGCAGAGCTGAGCCCAGAAATGCTGGAGCAGCCCCAGGTGTGGCAGAGGCTGTGGCTGGTATCGCACTATGTGCAGCAGCAGCTCCCCTTCGCCAGGAGCTGTACGCGCCCCGGTGACCCGTGCCCACGCCGGGTGTGATAAATGTGTGCTTGTCCTTGCAGGTCACCCGTGCTGCTGCGTGCTCGGAGCAAAACCCAGCAGGTCTCAGGCAACAGAGCAAAGCCAGAGGCGGTTCTTGTCCTGTCGGGGTGTTCAGCTGGGGAAAATGATGCTGGGACGCAGCTGAAACAAAACCCAAGCAACCACCCAAGGCAAGGAAAGGGCCAGGGGCCGGGCAGCTTTCCGCTAGCGCTGCAGAACGATGGGTCACTGGAAAATCTTAGTGGGAAGCGAGAGGGAAGGAACCAGCTTCTGCTTTCTGATAGTGGTTCCTGCCACGGCCTCCGAAGCAGAGGGTGTGTTAGGAGGGAGTTAGTCATCGGGGACACATCACGCTGCCGGTGCCATGCCCTGCTCCAGCCCCGGCGCTGCCGCTTCCCTTTGGGGCAGAGCTACGCTGCTAGCAGCTGGCTCCCTCGCCCACTGCTGCTTGTGAGGAGTGACAAAAGCATCCGACTTCTGCAAAAACTGGACTGTGACCTTGTCAGCTGCCAGGGGAAGTAATCTCAGCCCTGTCTCTTCTTTGGTTTGTTCCAGGATTTCACGCTCCCCATCACCGCTCTGGTCGGCTAGGGGAGGAAAAAGCCGCTCCTCTCGCCCTGGGGCTGGCCGCGGGGCAGGGATGGGGTGCAGGAGGGCAGCACAAAGGAGAGAAGGGAAGGAAGGAAATTAGTCAGGGAAGGAGCAGGACAAAGGATAAGAGGGCTCAAGCTGTCCCAGCTGCTGCTCAGCACTGTGCAGGATTGTTGTCATCCCTCCGGCCCTGCTGCAGACCTCTCTGCCTGGTTCCAGTCCCTTTGGGATTGCACGGCAGAGAACTGAGCCACGCCAGTCCCAGTCATTTACCTCCTCCCCGTCCTCTCGCATTGTTGCCCACAGCTAATGACTGAAAGGAGAGTCTATTCTTCCAACCTGATGCCTGGGTGATGATATCTGCAGCCAATTTCCAGCTCGGCGGAGCAGAACAATTCTGCCGAGCTGGTAAAGAGCAGAGAAAAGTCCGCTCCCAAAGGTTACGCTCCCGTGCAGGCACTTGGCTCTCGCTTTTCTCTGCAAACCCAGGGCTTAATGTATTTACAAATAAGTGCACAAAGCCCCGCTGCTGCCAGACCACAGAGCGCACAGCCCTGGCAGCTGCAGCACTGAGTCAGGCCAGCGCGCACCCAGCCCTGCCCCGAGCACCCGAGCGCTGCCTCTGCTGCTGCGCGTCCCCCGTGCCCAGCCTTGGGTGCGTGCGCCCTTAGCCAGCAAGGAAGAGCTGCCTGCAGTTGTCCTCCCCGCTGCAACATCCCCTGGGCACGGCGCAGGAGCACGCTCAGGGTTAGGGACGAGTGCACGCTCACCCTCCTGCCCGTGCGCCCTGTTGGCATCTCTCCCCAAAGCATTTTATTTTTTTTTTGCAATAGGGAAAAAATAAATAGTGATTTATTTATTTTTTCTTTTGCTTGGAGCTCCTCTCTCGAGGCAAGCATCCGTGTGCTTTACTGATGTGACATGTCATGCACGGCCTGGGTTCACCATCAGCTGCTGGGTTTGGTTCGCCAGGGGGCTGCCGTGTGCCAGCTTTGGGCTCAGGGGCCCCCAGCACCCCTCGGGGGGCTGCAGCGCTGCCTGCCACATCCCCCACCGAGCAAACTGGGGCTGGCAAGGGGGGGGGGGGGGGGAAGCAAGCATATTGGTGCCACTGGAAATTAAGGGCAGGTTCCCACGTCACGGCTGAGAGGGAGCTGAGCAGCCGTCTCAGCAGTCAGCGGGGAAATAAGTTGCTGGCGTCACCGGCGATGTGCGACACATGCACGTCTCGCAGAAGGGATCCGGCTGTGCCATATTTGCAGCACAAGCTATTCCAGCAGCCCGTTGGCATTAGGCATTGCAGTACCGGGTTTGTCAGTTTTGGGGGTTTGAGGTAACCCCTGTGCACTCTGCCCGTGGGGTCTTGTGCTTTGCACAAAGCTTTGGTGGCCAGGTGGGGTCTGCTGGGGGAGCACAGCCCTCGGGGTCCTCCTGGGGACCCTCGGGGTCCCCATGGGGCCGTGGCAAAAGGCTGGGCTGCGACTGCCCTGCTTGGATGGGGCTCAGCATCAGGACAAAGCAGTTGCTCAAAATCACTTCATCTCCATCCCTTTGGCCAGGGCATCAGGGACGGTGACTCCATTCGGTGCCGACACCGGCGCTCCTTCCTTCAGCGATGTGCAGACGCCGAGAGCTTCATCTCTCCCCGTCACGACTCATTTCTTTCTCACTGAGGCTTTAATTTTTAAAGAGGCACTTTTAGGCGCAGAGGTTTTAATACCTGCAGAGGCTCCCAGCAGGTGCCGCTGAGCTTTTCCAATCAGTGCTGCTGGGAACAGGGGAGGAGAATGGCCGGGGCCGGTGGCCCAGGGGTTGGGGCTACCTCGTGCAAACGAGCAGTGCTCTGCTTGCACCCAGGACCAAGCTGGGACAGAAAGGGAAGGTGGAGACAAAGCTTGGAGCTGGGAACGGGCATCCTGTGCTGCCTGCGGGCTGTGGGCAGGGGGGACGGAGGTGTCCCCAGCACTGCAAAGTGCTTGGGGTGCCTGGGAAGCCCTAGCTGAGAGCTAGACAGAAGAAAAAAAAAATGAAAAAAAGAAAAAAGAAAGAAAAAAGAAAACATCTTGGCCTTGGGAGGCCTCCCCTGCTCCTGCTGCGCACCAGGGTGTCTGATAAGCAGCAGTGTCCCACGCTGCTATCGCAGGGCTCCGGGGAAAGGAGCCGTTTGTGTAGGGTGGGGAAAGTCTCCAGCTGCACGGCTGCCTGCTTTGGAGCCCCAGCCTCCCCCGGGAAGCCTTTGGTGTCTGCCCCGCTCCCTTCCCTCCGCCAGCAGGGATGGGGAGCGGTGCAAGAAGCCCGGCACCTGGCTCTGGGAGCTGTGTTTGGACAGCAGAGCCCGTGTTTGGATAGCTCCAGGAGGGGTGACGGCTGCTGTTTGCTCAGCGCCGCGGCTCCGCAGGGTGCAGGGTGCGCATAGCGGGGTTGTCACCCGCGGGCACAGGGAGCAGAGCCCCTAAACAGCACCCAAAAAAGCACAGCACCTGCACGGGGTCGTTCCCAGCCCCACCCGCAGGGTTTCATCTTTTTATTTTATTTTATGGGGAACATTTTCACTCCGTGTTTGCAGAGGAATCAAAAGGCAGACGGAGCGCGGTGCCCGTCCTGGCCCCAGCACCCTGCCCGCTGTGCCTGGCAGGGGCAGGCATCGGCACCAAGTCATCTTTGCACCCTCTGGAGCAGCCCCCACGCTGCCCAGCACCCTGAGACCCCAGCACCCAGCACCCAGGAGCCCCCCCATCCAAGCTGCTCTGGCTGTGGGTGTGTGCATGGGCTCCTGGAGCAAACTTTCTCCTCTGTTTCTGTGATTAATTCCTCCCTCCCACCACGGACGCCCGCAATCGCATCTATATCGGTGGCTCCCCACTCCTCCTCGGCTGTAAAATATTTATAACCTTCTACATTAGGGCTCTTCTTCTTTCTCCTTGCCTTTTTTTTTCTTCTTTTATGCCTTCCACCCGGGCTCCCGGGCTCCGCTGAGCCACGCCGCACCAGGAGCTGCTTCATTTTAATATAACGCAGCGCGCGGACAAGCTGTGAGGAATAATTTAGATTTTGCTCAGGGAATGCAATGCTTTTTTTTCTTTTTTTTTCTTTTTAATTGCAGTCATCTGCAGCTTCTTAGCGATGTATTATTGATGGTTATTATTCAAATCAAACAGTCGCTGCTTGTTGTTTTCCCGCGGCTGGCAGTGTTGATGGTTTCCTTCCCCCTGTTTCTCGGAGAGGTCACCTTTTCATCTCGTACTTTTTTCTGCCCGCCTTCGCCACCTCTCCCTGCTCACGGCTGGGGTTTTGCAGGGGCTGAGCTCACCCTGGCTTTGCCCTGCTCCAACCCCCCTTGGCCACCAGCATCTTCCTCTTGCCCGGAGGCAGCGACACCAGCAAAATACCAGGGACACCAGCAAAATACCAGGGATGCCTCCGGGTTGGACTGCCCCGGGGGGGTGACACGGGTTAGGGAGGCCTGGCGTTTCTGCACACTGCGTGTTGGAGCTGGCTTCGTGCTGTGAAGCAGGGAGGAGGAGATGCATCCCTGCGCCTTCGCTCCTGCTCTTGGCCCTGCGGCGTCACCGGGGCGCTGCGAGAGGGCGCGAAGGCACCGCGGGAGGGGGGACCCCATGAGACAGAGCCCTGCGGTGACACGGTGACATCCTGCTCCTCCGGGCACCGTGGGGCACAGCACCTGGTGCCCCCCGTGCCATCCTGGCCATTCCTGGTGTTTCTGGAAGGAAGGCACCGAAGTAGGACTCGGGATCCCGGGGCCCCTCCGCCTCCCCACCGACAGCTTGCGGGTGACGGCGGCGCGAGCAGCCCCCCCCCGGCGTTGTCACTTCTCCCTCCTCCCTTTCAGCACTACCCACCGCCTTGTCACTCCCGGCAGCAGGGACTTTCCTCAGTCCCACTGAGGTCCCCGAGGTGTTAGCGCGCTGCAAACACCGAATACGAGGTTCCTCCTCGATGTGATGAACGGAAGGAGGTCGGAACCGGGGAAGGGGGGGGGGGGGAAATGTTCATTTTGAGGTGGAGCTGAGGATCTCACCGTCTCCTTCCAAATCCCTCGAGGAAGGGACTGGGGTGTCCCCAAGATCTCTAGGGGTGGCGTTTGGGTTGCCCTAACCGCAGGGTGCTGCAAGGAGAGGGAAGGAGTGGGAGCACCCAGGGCTCCTGGGGGGCTTTGGTGTGTCCCCACCCATGGTACCAGCCTCCCCCTGCCCATGGGTGGCCAGGAAGGCGCAGCCCTTCCTCGGCTGGCACAAATATTGGGGTTTTGATAGATTCCGAGCCTGCCCCAAATGGGAACATACAAGGATATGGGGAGAAGAAAGGCACGGCAGTCACCGGGTGCCCAGGGAAAACCCCACGTGTCTGGCAGCTCCGGAGCAGTTTGGTGATGAATTCCTTGGGTGAATGAGCAATTTTGTCTCCTAATTACGCTCATAAAGCAAAACTGGGCCCAAATCCCTCCTGTCCCACTTTCGCTTTTTATTTTCAGCCCCCCCTCCCGATGAAGAAGCTGCTTAATTAGGAATTAACGGGGCTGGTAGAGTAAAAGATAGCAGGAGCGGTCTAGGAGAGGTTTATTAGCAATAACGTGGCAGGGCAGCTCGGGGATTTTTCTGGGGCTGCGAGGCTCTGGGGAGCTGCCAGGGAGCAAGAAGAAAGCTCAGTCCCAGGTGAGACAAACCCGGCAAGGGGCAAAGCTGGGTGCAGGATGGGACCCTTCCCGGCGGCACCGAGTGGGCTGGGCACGAGCTTTGGGCACAAACCTTGCAAAATGTGGGCACCGGAGCCCAGCAATGCTCAGGGCTGGGCCGAGAGAGGAAAAAAAGGGAAGCAGAGGCAGCCAAAGTCCCTTCTGCCCCAGCCCAGCACCGCAGCGGGCACCTCCTGGCAGCATCGCCGCCGGCTCTGCCTCCCGCAGGATGGGGCCGCGGGGGCGGCCGGACCCCCGGCAGCTCCTGGCATCTCCTGGCTTGGGGTTTATTTATCCGTGAGCACAGAAAGTTGAATCGCTCCCTCTCTCTCTCTCTCTCTCTCCCTATATTTAGCCCTGAATGGAGAGAGATTTCACAGACGCCCGGCTCTGCCTTGTGCTCAAGGCTCAGTCAGTGTTTCCATGAGAAACCCTGGGGTCCAATCCTGCTCTCTGCGCCCCGGCACGGTGACAAAATCTTCCCCGTCGACTCCAGCGCAGCCACGCTGGATTTGTACCCGCGGCGATGAGATCAGGATCTGGCCTCGGGTTTTGATGGGTTTGTAACTTGGCTGATACAACTTGGCTGATTCAATTCATTTTGGGCTAAAACTCCACCTACAAGTTCCCAGCCTGGGAGACATTAAAGACAAATTATTGTGAAGTTTCATGCTCTTTTTAAAGGGAAATCATCACTTAAGCCCAATTTTTTTTTACGGGAGAACCCATCGGGCTGATCTTTTACATTTCAGGGTGTTTTTTTTTACGCTGTTGGTCTCCTTCAGGCTGAGCACCGCTCGGGCATGGGATCACTTTCTGCTTTGCTCACACAGCACCCGGCCGGAGTACTGTGGTCCCACGTGGCACAGAAAAAAGATACCAGGATCCAGATAACAGCCGAGGCTCCCATCACAGCGGGGCTCCTGCAGGATTTAGGACGACCGGGTCCTGAAACCTGATGCACTCCCGCGGCCGCGTGCCCGGGTGCGCAGCCGGCCCCGCCAGCCCAGCACACGTGGCCGGAGCTCGTTCTGGGCAAAGGAGAGGGAACAAATGAATATCTGAATCTCCAGCCGCAGTCCAAGAGGAGCAGGGAGGCCAAAGGCACAAGCACAACGCGGGGAGCAGCCCTGCAGGGGCTCGCCGGCAGGATCCGGGGTCCCCCTCGGAGCTGGTGACAAGCAGGGCTGCCCCCGGTGCAGCAATTCGCTCCCCAGGGATGTTGCACGGGGAGGCAGCAGGGCACGGGGCACCCATTCTGCCACCCCCCCAGGCTGAGTTGTCACCCCTCTGGGACACGTAGCACGCTCTGGGCACTGAATTTATTCCTTTATCCCAAGGGGCTGCGGGACAGGGGGGGCAGGAGGTGACAAAGAGGGGTGGCACCAGGGAGCGGAGCACAGCGCAGGCACCATCCCAGCAAGCGTGCGGACACGTCCTCACAGCAGGATTAGCTCAGCACCAGCCCAGGGCCTGCGTGACCCCAAAACACCAAAACATTCCCCGTAAGAACCTTGCATGTACCTTGCCCCAGCGCCCTGCGTGGCTGCAGCGAGCGGGGCCGCTGCGAGCAGGATCCGGCGGCGAGGCGCTCGCGCCCCTGCCAGGGCCCGGCTTTCCCCCGCGTGCTTCTCCTTCAAGGTAAAATGGAAAGGGGCTTTCAGCCTCCGTGTTTGCTGTGGTCGCTTTTTTTTCTGCTGGATTTTTTTGGCTGCTTCTTCCACCGGCCAGCACCTGGGGCCGGGCCGGAGGGAGCTGCCTTCCCCCCCCTCGTCTCAGCCGGAGCCCAAAGAGGCTGCGAATTGGTGGTGTTTTTTGGGCAGGCGCCTTGCCCCCGTTACCAACAGGCTCCCCCAGGCAGGAAGGCCGATTTCCTTTCAGGAGCCCAAATCCAGATGGTCGGAGGCTCCTTCCAAGCTCCAAAAACCCTGTTTTAGAAGGCCCTTAGGTCTCAACAGCAGCCCAGCACCCCTCACCCCGCTGGCAGCACCGTCTGCCCTCTGCACCCCCAGCTCTTTTTCGAGCTGTTCTGTGGTCACCCAGACCTCATGCTTTATTTTTTTTTTTGGGGGTGGGGGAGCAGGACATTGGCTTAAACCCACCCTGATTCCTTTTTGCCACTCTGCAGTGGACAAACCGTGCTCGGAGGTGGAAGATGCCCGAGTGCGCTCGGTGACAGGAGGTGCGCTCTCGTCCTGAGAGCCCCAGGTCCCGTAAGAAGGACTCGCCACGAGGGTTCAACTCCCCAGGAAAATGCCGGGGGGGGCCCCGCCACCAAATATCAGCAGTCTGGGTGCTCCATGGTGCTGGGTGCTGTGAGGGAACCCCCCGGCTTCCCTGCCTGGCCAAGCACAGAGCTGGGGGGACGCCCCATGGGGTCGGCACAGGGAAAGCGCCGGTGCCCGCTCCCCGTCCCCGCTGAGCCAGGGGACAAGGATGGGGACAAGGACGGTGCACAGGGGCTCTGCACCACGGCCAGCTCACTGGGGGACACCCAGCACCCAGCGGAGACATTTTAGCAGCACACGTTTGGCTTCACAGCTCCACAAGACGGGAGAGGAACCCCCCAGCAAAGAGCCCAAAGCGTTTGCTGGGGGCTGTGCGCGCGGGGACCCTCCCCTGGCACCACTCCGAGCGCAGGTGCAGGCCCTGGAGAGGGGGGGGGGGAAAAATGTTACGAGCGTTAAACCAGGGCTTGGGCGCACGCAGATGTTACACTGGTTTAACTTGAACTGGGTTGCGTGCCCAAACAACAGGATTAGTGCCGAGGGAAGGCTGCCGACACCCAGCGTTGCACCAGGGCCGCGGCGATCGGCGTGCGTGTTTAATCCTCGTTTCTCCCCCCCCCAAAAAATAAAGGGGTGAGGGTTGGGTCTGCCAGGGCGAGGGGGCCGTGGTTTGTGCTCGAGGCTCTGCAGCTGGAGGAGTGCGTGCGCCCTCCTGGGTGACACCGGCACCCCTTGGAGACGGCAGTGGGGCTGCACCCTATTTTTTGGGGGGGCTGCCCCCCGTGTTTTGTGGGGCTGCGCACACCCCGATGGGCACGGGGCAGCTCAGGGAGGACAAAATTCAGTGCCCCTGAGGAACCCCAATTTTTTATCGTTGTTTGTGGTGCTCCGGAGATCCCCGTGCCCAGAGCGGGGAGGGTTTTGGGCACGGGGGTACCCCCCCTGCTTTGGGGTCCACACCCCGTTTTGGGGCACCCACTCCATTTTGGGGCACCCACTCCATTTTGGGGTACGCACCCTGCTTTGGGGCACCCCCCCCAGTTTGGGACACCCCCGCTGCGGGTGGGGGGGTCCCCACTGCTTTGGGGGCGCACGCACCTCACCTCCATGGGGCTCAACCCACACCCCCCAGGGGGTGCAGCCACTGCGGGGGGGGGTCCCATAGGACTTGGGGGTGCCCCCACAACCCAAGCGGGGGGGGCTACACCGGGCAGGTGCTTCCCAGAGCCTTGGGGTGCCAACACCCTTTTGCACCCCCAGTGCTGGGGGGGGGGGGCACTGCCCGAGGGGGGGGCACATTGCAGGGCTTCTCCATGCATTACGCCTCCCGGGGGGGGTACAGCACAAAGTGGGGGGGACCCCAGTAAATGGGGAGGGGGGGGGGACCCCAATGAATGGGGAGAGGGGGGGGGTCCACGGTGGTGGCCAGCAAGAGCGCTGCGCATCCCCCCCTCCCCGGGGGGGGGGTTGCACGGAGGGGGTCCGGGGGGGGAGTGTACACCCCAAGGAAAGGACGAGGGGGGGGCGAGGACCCCCGGGTGCCCCTCCCCGTCTCCCTTAAGCAGCCGCCACCTTAAGAGGGCCCCTCCCCCGGCGGGCGGGGGCCAGCCCGGCTCGGCTCGGCACGGCTCGGGGGGGGGGATTGGGGGGGTTGCCATGACAAGCAGTTTCTCCCGCTAGCCCCGGAGCTCGCCGCCTTCCTCCTCCTCTTCCTCCTCCTCCTCCTCCTCCTCCCATGGCCTCCCGGGGGGGCTCCGCCGGTAGCCGGGGCTGGGCGCAGAGCCGGTGAGTTTGGGTTTATTTTTTTTTGGGGGGGGGTTATTTTTATTATTATTTTTTTTTGGGGGGTGTTGTACGTTGGGGGAAGCGTCTGGGGGGGTCACAGTTGTTGCCCCCACCCCGTAGGAGGAGAGGGACCCCCCCCCTTTTTGAGCCCCCCCTCCCCGTCTCCAAGTCTCCGGGGAGGAAGGGACGGAGCGGGGGGGGGGGGGGCAGCGCAGCAGGTGGGATGGGGGGGCTAAAATGGGGTGTGGGGGGACTAAAATGGGGAGGGGGGGTGCTAAAATAGAGGGGGGGCTGTGTCTTGGTCCCTTATCCCCCCCCCCCCAGGGGCGATGCGCATCCCCCAGCCTCGGCGCTGCGCGACCCCAAATGGGGGAGAGTCCGTGGGGGGGTGTCAGGGTCTCTGGGGGGGGCGTGAGGGTCTCTGGGGGGGGTCCATGGGGAGGGGGGAGGGTCTTAATGGGGGGTGCACCCTGTTTTTTGGGGGGGGTTGAAGGAACCTTGACTGCGTCCTACAACTTGTTGCTCGCCCCTATTTTTTTTGGGGGGGGGTGTCAGGGTTTGGGGCTGCGTGTGGCCGTGGGGGGGGGGGTTGGAGGGTACAAAAAGAGGGGTGGGGGCACAAAATGTTTGGGGGGGACAGGATGCGGCCACTGCCTCCAGCCCTGGGCACGCCGCAGCTTGGCAGCGGGGCTGGAGGGATGGGCAGAGGCAGCGCAGGGCTGGGGGGGGGCGAGGGGGGGGCAGCGCCTTGCGGCAGCCCAAGGACGGTGCAGGGGGGGCTGTCGTGTCGTGTCCCCCCCCCAAAAAAAAAGAAAAAATAATAATAAATCAATCCCTTTCCCTTGGGGGCTGCTTGCCCGAGGCGGACGATCGCATCCACAGCAGGAGCGGAGGAGTGGGGAGTGGGGGTAGGGGGGGGGGCAGGGAAAAATGGGGGAAAAATAGGGGAAAAATGCAAAGCGGTGAGGCTGTGGCCCCCTGTGGCCGGCGGGTCTGGGCTCCTGCCCCTTGTCTGCAGCGAGGTCCTGGATCCGCAGTGCTCCGTCCCCCCCAGCATCCCCCCATGGGCGCACGGCACCCCCCGGGCACGACCCCCCAGGGGGTTGGGGAGGTCCTGGGGTGGCGGCGTGGGGCTGGGTGGGGTGGGCCCCCCCCCTTCCAGCCCCCTATCGCCAGAGGCGAGCTGGGTGCTGGGAAGGGCGCGGGAGGAGGGACAATAGGTTATTGTCCTCTTATCTCTGGAGACCTGAGTTTGGGTGGGGGCTCGCTTTGCAAACCCTCCTCGCAGCCTGTTTGCGCCCGGCGGGGCGGAGGTGTGGGTGCTGGGGGGGCACCGCTCCGTGCCCCCCACCCCACACGGCTGCGGTGCTGCTGGGTGCCCATCCGGCACGCTGGGTTTGTGCTGGCTGCGTGGCTCCAGATGGTGCCCTCGACCTCAATCCTTTGCTTCCTGGAGTGCCAAAAGGCACCTGAATTATTTTGTTGGGAGCAGGAGGAGCAGACGCCCCCCCCCCGATTCCCTCTGCTCCCTCCCCCCCGCCGCAAGGCTTTGTCCTGCGGGCAGCCCCTGGGTGCCCAGCCCCAGGAATTGCCACCCCAGACCCCTCAGGGTGGCAGGGACAGGGCTGGCTGCAGGGTGTCCCCCCCCAAAACCGCAGCTCGTGCTCTCTGGGGATGAATGGAGAGAGCCGGGGGGGGGGGGTCCTGGAGGCCTCCCAACAGCCTCGTGCCCTTTGCTTCCCCGCAGCCGCTGCCTCTGCTCTGGGATCCGTGCTTTTCCTGCCCCGTGCCAAAGCTGGCGCGGCCCCGCCGTGATGGAGGAGGTGCCCGTGCCGGCTGCCTTCGCCTTGGGCAGGGCACCCGAGCGGCCCCGCAGAGCTTCCCCATTCCTCCAGCAGCCCTGGAGCGCCGTGCCCTGCACCGTGCCCGGCCCCTCGGGGCTCAGGCTCCTTCCCCGACCCACCCTCGCCCGCAGCGGGGCCGTGGGTGCCGCGCCGGGGACGCTTTTGGGTCCCCAGCTTGGTGCTGGCACCTTCCCCGTGGAGACGAGCTGGCCGGGGCGATGCTGCCAAAGCTGCAGGTAGAGGCTTGAGAAGGTGCAGGGCGGCGTCACCGCCTGGTTTTTGGGTGTTTTTTTTATGGGCTTGAGACGGTGACGGAGGGAATCCCCTGCGCTGGCTGCCTGGCGTGCCGTGGCTCTGGCTCCTGCAGCGCCGGGGATGCCGGTGCCGAGCCGCGCGTCCTGCCCTGCGCCGTGCCCACGGAGCTGGGAGCGGCCGTGGGGCGACCGCAGGGCCCAGGGAAGGGTGAGTAAGAGCAGGGAGGGACCTGCTGCTGCTCCTCCGCACCATTGTTGTGCAGCAGAAAGCACCGGGGTGGAGCCCTGCGTGGAGTTCCCCCCTTCCCCAGGGCCTTCCCTGGCTCTGCCCCGGGGAGCTGCCGGCACCTTCCGTGCCCGCGCCGTGGCTGCGGGTTCCCTGCACGCTCCCTGCTCACCTCCTTTTATTTTTTTTATAAATATATAATATTTATTTACCCTTGCTAGGCCATGAGTTTGCTCACGGCAGTTGCCAGCACCCGTTGCAGCTCCATGGAAGGAGCCTGCAGGGATCTGGGGGACGCGAGGAGCCCGGCGCCGAGCGGCGGCTGTAGGGCGAGCAGCGGTTCCCCTTATCTCCTGCCCCCCTTATCTACCGGCTGCTCCCCTTATCTGCTGCTCCCTTTATCTTGCTCCCCTTATCTACCTTCTGCTCCCTCCCCAGGGCACCCGGGCCCCTCCCCGGCGGGGGGAGGCTGCGCTGTGCTCGGCAAATCGCTGCTGCTCTCCGTGCTGGGGGGACACCGTGGTGCCTCGATGGGGTGTGGAGGGGTGGCCACGGCGTGTGCCCAGAGGTGTCACCTCCTCCGGCGTCCCCAAATCCCTTCGTCTCACCGGAGGCTGCTAGGATGGGAGCCAAGCGGGCTCGGGGATGCGGCGTGAGGCTGGGATGTGGAGAAGTGGTGGAAGAGGAAAGAAATCGGCCTGGGTGAGCTGGGGAACCGAGCCCGTCCCTGTCACCCTCGTGCCGTGGGCAGGAGGGACCGAGGACCCGTCCCGTGGTGCTGGAGATGCTCCCGGGGGATGCAGCTCCCAGCTTTGGGCGCAGTGGGAGGGGAAGGGGCTGCTCTCCCCGGGGAAAAAAAAATCCTCCCTCTGTTCAAAACCCTCATTCCGTGCCAAATCCTCCCTCCTGTGACAAGGGGGGGGACACGGGGGTGGTGGCACCCTGTCCTCCCCCACTCGTGTCCCCTGGTGCAGGTCCACGGTGCGGCCGTGGGAGCCCCCGCTCCCCGCCAGGGCTTCCCGAGCCTCAGCTAACGAACCGCCCGACTTTGATGTTTTAATTAGTCGCTTTTGGCTTTAATGCGGAGGGATAATAGAGTTTCCGCGGACTTATAAATCCTGCCCCTCGATTTGTTCATTAGAAAAGGGGAGGGAAAAAAAAAAAAGAAAAAAAAAGAAGGCAGCAGCGCTAACCCTGGGTAGGGAAAGGAAGAAAGCAAAGGCAGGAGACGTGCGGAGCGCATGACGAGCGGCTGGCGTGTCACTCGCCGGGATGGGGACTCATTAAAGCGCTAATTAAGCAACCCAGATCCTCCGACAGCTCCCCGTGAGTAAGAGCTGAGCGCGGTGCCCTCCCACCTGGGAGCTCCTGGCTCTGGGTTTTACCTGGGGGAGCCGAGGTGTGGGGCTGGGGTGCGGGGTGCGGGGTGCTCTGGCACATGGAGAGGGCCCTGGGGGGACCCTGGCGTGGGCATACGGGGCCACGGAGCGCTTCCAGGCTGCCCACATGGGGGACCTGTCCCATCTGCGTCCCCCGGTGTCCCCCACCCGGGCTGGGATACGCGGGGACTCCTTGGTGGGTGCAGGATTTGGCTGCCTGTCCCCGCTGCTTTGTGCTGGCGAGGAAACTTTGGCTTCCATGGCAGGGATGAGTCGGCAGCCGGGCACCAAAACCCAAAGCAGCCGGGCGCTCCGGCGTCCCCAGGCTGCGCCCGCCGTGTCGGTGGCGTGCAAATCCGAGTCCTTTTTATTTATTTTAACACAATTAATGAGTATTTTTCCCCCCTCTGCCCAAGCCACCGGGGTCTGCAGGACGCAGCGAGGCGCTGGGGTGCCTGGGCAGCGCGTCGGAGCCCTACCCGGAAGAGTTTGGCCGGCAGGGGATGGGGAGGGAGGAATCCGATCCCGATCCCTCCCGCTCGCCGACGGGAGCCGAGCGCGGCGCTTCCCGGGGCCTGCTGCTGCTGCTGCCCCTGGCCAGGCAGCCCGGGGAGAGGGGGCTGCACCCCGTGTCCCCCCCGATTTCTCCACCGTCGAGGCCGCCGCCGGCTCCTCTTTGTCTCGGGTGCGTTAAGGTCAGCCCTGCCCGCCGCGGCGCCGTCCCGCAGGGAGCTGGGAACAAGCTGGAGCCTTGTGCCGCGGGGTCCTGACCCCAGCATCCTCCTCCTCCTCCTCCCCGCAAGCAGGAGGAAGGCTTGGGGCTGTGCTCCATGCCGGGGGCTGTGTCTGGTGACGGTGGGGGCGGTGGGGAGGGCTGAGACCCGAGGCGATGGCCGCAGCGGTGGCAACCCCAAAGCCTCCCCCGGGGCTGGGGCCGGGACCCGAAAGCGCCGCTCGCTCGCGGCTCCTGCGCTCCCCGGGCTAAAAATAAGCCGGAGGTGCTGAGGCTGCTCGGCCCGGGGGGGCTGCTGAGAGCTCGGCCCCGTCGGGGTCTGGCCGGGGCTCTCCGTGACCTTTGCTCTTTGCGCAGCGGATCCCCCGCTCGGGTTTTCAGGTCCGGGCTCAGATTTCGGGCAGAAGGCGGCCAATTTGCAGCGCCGCTTCCTAAGGTGCTAATTCAGGACCCCGCTGGGCAGCTCGGGCTCCGTTGTCCCTTTCCTTTCCCTTGGCTTTCCCCGGCCGTGGTGTTCGCCCTCCCTCCTGTGTGGCTTTTTTCATCTTATTCCTGCGAGTCGCCGAGCTCAGAGGCGCCGATGCTCCATCTCTCGCCCCGGCCCTCCCAGAGACTCAGCGGCGCGGCGCTCCGGCTTTTTATCTCTTCCTTCCCACCTTCTTGCAAGCCACTTGAAAGTAACCCCAGGCTGGTGAAGCGCTCGGCTGCTGCGGGCAGAGCTCGGGCTGGGCTGTGCGGATGCTTTTTACCCGGCGGTGGCAACGCCGCTCACGTCCGCGTGCCATCCATCAGGGCTGTCACCGCCGCGGGCAGCCAAGGGACGCGAGGACACGCGAGAAGATGGCTCAGGCCTGCGGGCAGCTTCTGCCTCGGCTGCTTTCGGAAGCCCCAGCCGTGAGGTTTGCTGTGAAAGCCGAGCTCGGGGTGACGTGGGAGGGGGACGGATGCGGGTGTGATGTGCTGGAGGTGCCGTTTGGGGCAGGGGATGTTTGGGAAGCTCCCGGTTCTGGGTGCCGCCTGCACACCCACCCAGGAGGAGCCACAAATCTCTTTGGAAAAACGCCGTGAGCACCAGCGACAAAAAAAAAAATAAGGGGTGAGACATCCTGGTGGCAGAGGAGCCCCGGGAAGGCAGAGCTGTGCCTGGTGAGGGTCACGTCCCTCGTGCCAGGAGAGGAGGAAAGCTGCAGCAGCAGCAGCCCGCTGGGACGCGTTACTCAGTGCCGGGATTTATCCCGCGTCCGGGCGGAGGGACCTGGCTGCCTCTGCCCGGGGGCACTGGGGAAACTGGGGAGTGAATCGGGAGTGAATCAGCTGCGGGGAGCCGGGACCGTAAACCCGGCTTGGCTGTGGAAAAACTGAAAGCGCGGCTCCTGCTCCTCTTTCCTGGGTGTCCTCGTGCAGACGTGGCTCTGAGTCACCGCATCCTGCCCGACGCCGCCTGGGGAAAGCGCAGGGGCTGGGAGCTGTGGGGTGTTGAGGGGCTGGGCTGCTCCCCGAGCCGGTGACACCGCGGGGAGCGTTCCCGTGACCCGAGACACCCGCGTCCCCACGGCCACGCTGCCGAAGTGTGAAAGTGCCCAGCCCGCGTTTTCCAGGGTGACTAGTGCTGGCTATTTTTAGTCGTCCAGGCTGGGCTCGGCTAAATGATGTCTTTTGAGTTTTATTGGAGGGAGGAGGGGCGAAGCAGAGCCTTTCCCGAGTGACGAATTGCTCGTGGAGCTGACCCCAAGTGGATTATCCAAAACCAAAAAGGGCCGGACCGGCTGAGTGCTTGGGCAGTTTCCTCTTCGGCGAGCTCCTTGGGGAAGGAGAAATCCCCTTTCCCTTGGGGAGAAACCTAACCTCATCCCGCTACCTGCTCCCGCATCCCAGGGGATGCGCTGTGCCCCCGAGGACCAGCCCTGGGAGCGCCGTTCAGCTCCGCAGGGGGGTTGAGTCTGCGGGCTGCTCTTCCCATGGGCGGCTGGAATCACTCGGGTGTGCTCCGGGTGCCAAAACGCAGCTGAGTGCTGCTCCCGGAGGAGAGGCTGCTTTGCCTGCTGGGGAAGGAGGCTGGAGCCGTGTTCTGCAGGTGGATTTTTTTTTGGGGAGGCTCAGCCAGGGTGCTACAGAGGTGGCCACTTGGGTACCCGGTGGGTGCTCGAGGGTTGGGTGCTGCCCTGGGCCGGGCTCTGGTGAGCCCAAATCCTTCAGCGTCGCCTTCTGCCTCCGCTCACTGCTGGATTCTGGTGTGTTGAGGCTGTGGTGCTATCTCCTGACCCTCTGCCTTTAATCTCCTTTAATTCATTGCGTCTCTTCTCGCCGTTGTTTTTCCTCTCTCCCCGTCCCTGCCTGCCATCTGCAGACGCGCTCGGCTGCCGCGCGCCAGGCTTCACCTCGCGCTGCCGTCCTGCGTTCAGCTGCCTGCTCGGGGTGGAGCAGGCGGCGTTTCCTTGTTTTTCTCTCCCCTGCAGCATCTGCATGTTTCTCTGCAGGGCAGCAGCCGGGGGAATCCTCTCGCTCCTGCAGTTGGACGTGAAATGCATCAAATCCGTGCAGGGCGCTGCAGCTCGCGCTCCTGTGGCGCAGTGGGGGGCGCGTGCGGGGTCTCTGCTGCTCTCTCCCCAGGCAGATGCCGCCTGGAGGCTTGCGGTGTTTCCTGCCCTGCCTGGCACTGCGCTCAGGGGACTGTCCCTTTTCCCTTTGGAAAGGACAATGAAGGGATCCTCCCTTCCTCCTGCCACTCCTCTGGCCGCAGCTGCCTGCAGCCTCGCTGTTTTCCCAGCCCTGCGGCGTGCGCAGAAGCCTCGCTGCGGTCCTGCCCTGCTCGAGGGATGGGTTCGGGAAGCAGGGACCCGGAGGAGAGGGCAGGGCTTCCCCAAACCTCTCTGCCCTGCAGCAGGAGGTCAGTGTGGAGGACGAGGAAGCCTCGCTCACCCCGGTGCTGTGCTGCTCGGCTCGGCGGCGGTGAGCAGGGAGCCAGCAGCCGGCTCAGCACCATCCGCTCGCTTTATTCCAGGCAGATCCTCTGGCAGCAGAGCGCTCTCGACGCCCCGTTGCTGCAGTAATCTCCTGCCCTATCGCTGCTAAAGCCGCTATTATCCCCGGATTAGCCCTGGAGCTTCGATACCCACCTGTACGCACACCTCTGCGAGGCCGGGGCTGCCGCAGCCGCGCTGCCCGCGGGTCCCCTGAGCGCAAAGCGGTGACCGTCCCGCTGTCACCTCGGGTGACCTCGTGGCTCAGAGGCAGTTTGTTCGGAGGGCAGGGAGCGCTGCTCGGCTGTTTTAGGGCAGCTGGGTCTGTGCCAGGTGGGGCACGGCTCAATGGAGGGCTTGGGGTGCTGCATCCCCATTTAATGGGGTGGCTGTGGCAAGGGGGTGCCCTGAGCGTCGTGCCAGGCTCTGCTGCGAGGGTTGGGGTCGCTGCCCCCAAGTGGAGTTGCCCCAGGCTGGTTGGTTTTTGGTTTTGCTGTGGGTTGATGGCAGGGTTTTAATGGGGTGAGCTGAAGGTTGCTTCCATCACCGTGGGGTTGCAATTTGTGGGCGTGAAAGGTGCGTGTGGTGGCAAAACCCAGGAGGTGGGCGAGTGCCAATGGGGCTGGGAGGCACCCCCAAGCTTGGGGACACCCATTGGCAGCAGGAGCTTCGCGGGCAACTTCATGCTGACCCCTGAGGGAAGAGCTATCCCAGTGCCTCTGGGTTACTGGTACAACTGGCAGCAGTGGGGTGAGGGCTGGGTGCTGCGTGGCTCACCCTGTGCGTGGGGTGGGTGCCCCCTTGCCTCTCCATCCCAACCCCGTTGTTCGGCTCCAGCACTGCGCCAGCGAGCCCCTCTCCTCGCTGCCATTTCCCTCCCCGTTCCCTCGTGTGTGGCTTTATTACTTCTTATTTTTTTTAAAGCAAATTGCTGCTATTTGCTTAAAGAGCTGCTTCTCCAGCCCCGGGCCGTGGGGGAGCCTGGCGGGGCCGCGGCGTGCGCGCACGCTCCCGCGATATTTTGCATTATCCTGAGCAACTGGCTCGGATTAGCTAGTCCTTCCCCTGCCCCTCCCCGTGCTCTCTTGGCCCATCTGGCTCTCCTCTCTTATTTATTGGTACATATTTTCCAGGCTCTGATTTGCCTCTTCTGTAAAGCCGCCGCTCTGCCCAGATTTGATCTCCCGATGATATCACGGGCTTCGCTCGGCGAGGGTCTAATTTGGTGCCGGGGATGCAGGGCTTTCTTCCCTCGTATAAATATTGCCTTTTGGTCTTCTGCGTCGCTCCCTCTCTCCCTCCCTCCCTTTAATTAGACTTCTTACTGCATGGAACAGTTTGCAGTTATATATGGAAAACAGCCTACACTTTCCCAGGAGCGGGGCATGTCGGGAAGGGAAGCGGCGAGCAGCCGGCGCGCTCGCCCTGGGAGCGCGGGTGTTTTTCCTATCGCAGGCACGCTTCTGCTGCCTTTGCTTTTTTAACCCTTTTGGGGCGAGGAGGGGGCTTCCAGCCCCCCCCACCCCCAGCCTGGTTGCTTACCTTTCCCTTTTCTCCTCCCCAAATCCCCGCTGTTTGTTTGGAGCTCTGAATGGAGAAGCCCGGACGTCCCGGTGACGCAGCGCGAGGGAAACCCGCGAGCATGGGTGGGAGAAGTTACCCATGATGTGAGCTGGAGCCGACACTGTTGGGAGCAGAGGGGACAGCCACCCCGTCCCCAGCCCGTGTGGCAGCGTCCCCTCGGCCGTGTCCCTGCTGCTGGCCTCGGGGTCGAGCACCCAGCTTGGGGACGTGCCCGTGGTGCCGTCCCTGCTGCCCTCCAGCACTGGGGTGGCCGGGCGCATCGGGGTTCCCCTCTGCTGGGGTGCACCCACGCTTTGGGGAGACCCTGGGCATCAAGTCCAGGTGTCAAACACGCTCTGTGCCCCCTGCCTCAGTTTCCCTTGCTGTGACCAAGGAGGGATTTGATCACTGTTTCTTATTTTCTTTGCACGTGCTCTCTCTTTTCGCCGAGGAAGCGGCTCGTCGCGCCGGCGGAGAGGTTAGTGGTGCGCGCCTGCCGCCGGCATCGCTCCCCGGGGACACCCTGCGGTGGGACAGGGGGCTCAGCCTCACCCCCCCGGTGATACAGAGCCCCCAGCTACATGCAGGGAAGGGAACCAAACCCATCCCAAGGGGAAGCCTGGCTGTGGACGTCCCCTGTGGGTTCTGGGGTGCACGGGGCCGCTGGGGCGCTCGCCGCCCCCACGGGTGACAGCAAACGCAGCCGATGCTCCTCCCGGCTGCTGCTGGAGGAAGTGGCGGGGCCTATTTTAAGCCCCCGGGGATGTTCAGGGTAGGAATCCCCTCTCCCTGTGTAATCCTGCTAAAAATACCGTGGCTGTACCCATGCGCCCCGGCCGCTCGCTCTCTGCTTCTCCGGGTGTTGTTTTGCCTGCGAGACGCCCTCGTGCTCCGTGGGTCGGTGCCTGCCTGCTACTTCGTTTTATTTTAAGCCGAGCTGTTTCTCCTCTCCCCAAAGAGGGTGCGGAAAGGTGGGAGTTGGGACTGCCGGGATCTCCTCCCGGCTGGGGGCTGGCGGAGGGCTGCAGCCCCCCCGGCACCTCGCTGCCTCAGTTTCCCCGCCTCTGTATGGTGCAGGGGGGCAAGGTCCAGCCCCCTCCAGGACGTTGCCATGCTGATTAACGGGCCGTAATTAATCCCTTCCTGCACACAGGGGTGCTGTTACTGGGAATGAGGCATATTGGAGCCACGGGGGCTGTGGCAGTCAGAGCCCAGCAGGTTCCCAAATCTGTGGCATCCCCAGGATGGGTGGGGGAGCTGAAGGGAGCCCAGGACTCGGTGCAGGCTGGCTCAGAGCGGCGATGGATGTGTGCCTGGTGGCCAAATCTGATGGGTGTTTGGGCCAAATGGGTATTTGGGCCAAATCTGATGGGGAGCAGGGCGAAACGGGGGGGACAGCAGGGATGGAGCTGGTCCAGGAGCCTGGTTCTGGCAGCGGTGCCAAGGTCTGGGGTTGCCCCTGCCCCTACAAACGGCTGCGGGGCGGGGAGCACCCCATCCCTTAGGGAAGGGCTCTGGGCTCCCCCTGTCTTGTGTTGTGCTTTAACCCCATCCTCGTGGCCTGTGCCCTTTCCTCCAAAGTGTGTCTCCTGCAGCCCAGCCGGTGCTGATGTCTGCATCCGAGCGATGTTCCCTGCATCAGCACTTCGGGAGCCCGGCCTCTGAGCATCCCCATGGGCTTTGCAGGTTCCCTGGAGGCCACGGGATGTGGGGTGACCCAAAAACCCAGGGCCAGGTCTGCGGGGCGGCTGAGCCGTGGCTGTGGGGGAGCAGAGATGGAGCCCTGAGAGCGGAGGTGCTGCGGGGTGCCAGGATGGGGCAGAGCTGTGCTCCTGCTCCCCTCACCACGAGGGGAATTGCCCAGCGGATCCAACTGGGTTTGGAGGAGAAGGGGAGGGAAAAAAATTAAAAAAGCTTGAGTGAAATTGCCCAATTGCCCAACAGTTGGCCGGCTGCTGCCTTATCACCGCCCGTGGTGCCCACGATGCTGGGGCAGGAGGAACCAGTTTCCCAGTGCTGAGCTGGGAGGAGCAGGGGATGAAGGCTGGGGCTCTGCACCACGCGGCGTGGTCGGGCACCACCAGCTCCGACGTCTCAGCCCCTTGTGGCCCCCAGCCCCAGCATCTCCCCTCCCTTGGATGCACCTGGGGCTGCGGCACCCTCTGAAGGCGCCCGGCCCAGGGGGCTCCAGGTATTTTTTTTTTGTACAGCAGAGGCTGGGGCTCGCCTCGTGCCTCCTCCTGCATTCCTCCCCCTGCCCGACGGCTGCGCTACCTTGTAAAGCACAAAAGAATAATGAGAGGAGCCCGGGTGATTTAGTGCAGGCGCCGGGAGAGAAATACCAAGGCCTTAGATGGAAACATTCCCCTTGACAGCTCGCCTGGAGACTCCCTCCGAGTTTTTTTTCTTTCTTTTTTTTTTCTTTTTTTTTTTTTTCCACCCCCCTGAAATTCCTCTGCCCTTGGTGGCGAGGGGAAGCCCGGGGGCGCGGGCAGATTCCTGAGCCCCCAGCGCAGAGGCTCCTGCTCCGGCCACGCGCCGGTGGCTTCGGCACATGGATGCCCCATGTGGGAACCCCGGGGCCGGCTCCGGGGCTGGGATTTTGGATTTTGGGGCGCTGTGCTCTGGGGGGGAGCTGCGTCCGAGCTTGTCCTGCGGTGCCGCAGCGCGTCCAGTGCTCTCTTGCCTCTTCGCCGCTTCTTTTGCAAGAGGTTATCGGTGCCTTGGGCGTGCAACAACAAACCAGTTTTCCTGCCTTGGTGCACAAGAGGCGAAATAAGAGCAAATGTGAGCAGCAGCTGTAATTAGTGGGCTGCTGCCAGCTGCTCGTGCTCCCTGCGGGGGCATGCACCAAGCGGCTGCGCTCCTGCAGCAGGTTGCACCTTGCCACCCCTCACCTGCGCCCTTCTCCTTCCCCTTGGGTCTTAACCTCGTGGCTCAGGCACCGTCCCATCCCTCCAGGGTGCTGCTTTTCGGTCCCTGCAGCCCTGTGGGAGGCAGAGGAGGAGGAGGATGTGCCATGGTGTGGGGACGTTGCTGCTGCATCCACCGGGGTCATGGTTGCGTGGTTCGTGTCCCCGTGGAGGCTGTGCGGGGCGGGTGCTGCGCCCTTTCCATCGCCCCCAAATCCGTGCGGATTTGTGGGTGTCTGGGTGGGATGATGGGGTTGGGGTCAGCTCTGTCTGGCTGGGTGTGGGAGGGGATCTGGGCTTCGTGGAAGTGGGGAGCAGCTGGTGGCCTGGGGATGAGCATGTGAACCCCCAGGGGTTGGTGGCTCTTGGGGACGTGAGCCCCGACCCATCCAAATCCCCTACCCGGGCACTTGGCATCATCCTGGTGCGTGTGTGGTGGTGGTGTGGGAGCCTGCTCCATGTGGGAATTGGGGATTTGACATGCTCAGGTCCCCCCCTTCCTACAAGATGAAGCCTGGGGGCTTCCTCCCCCTGGGTGCAAAGGGCACAAGGGGTCTCCCCAAATCACCGGGGTCTCCCCAAACGGCCGGGCTCTCCCCTGCCTTTAGGCTCTTGCGTTTCCCCAGCTGCTGGGGACATCCCCGTGCGAGCACCCTGGGGTGCCCAGAGCCTCCCACGCATCAGGCAGCTGCAGGTTGGGTGGCCCTGGGGGGGGTTTCCTGCTGGCGGGTGCCCCGCAGCCATCGAATGTCACCGTCCCCTCCCCTGGGGCTCCTCGGCGAAGGAAGCGGATGCTGCGGTGTGGGAGGTGGCAGCAGGGAGGTGACATCCCGTGGGGGTGCCCTGTGGCAGGGGGGTGATGTTGGGGCACCCCCAGCTCCGGGGAAGGAGCGAGGAGAGCCCGATCCCGGTGTTATTGGGGAGCAGGAGCTGTGGGAGCGGGTCCTGTGCCCTCGTTGCGTGGGCGCTGGTGCAGCGATGGAGCTGCCCGGGTGATGGGTGAGTGCGAGCCTGGCGGGGTCTGCCCAGGGGTGTTTTTGGGGTTTTCTCACCCGCTTCTCTAACCCCATCGCACGGCGCATGGCCTCTCTCCGTGGCATCAGGGTGGAGGGCTCAGCTTCCCACACCGTGACCTTGGCTGCCTGCTGGGAGCCCTGACCCTGGGCTGAATCCCTCGGTCCCGAGAGGATGAAAATCCTCCAGGGGCTGCGCCAGCCCCCTTGGGATCCGTGCCCCGTGCCCCCGGAGCGTGCCGTTTGCAGCCACGAGCCAGCTCAGCGATTTAGGAGCCTCTCCCCCCGAGAGGAGGGAATGCACCGGGGACAAAATTGCGCCCGGAGCCGCCTCGGTTTCCTCGTGGGTGTCCGGTGCTGCCGGTGCCGGAGGGGTTAAGCGCGGCGCTGGGCGAGGGGAAGGCTCCCCATGGGTGTTGCTGGGAACGAGGAGCCGAGCCGAGCCGTGCCGCTGCCATCTGCACATTGCGATTTGGTGAGTGTGCGGGGAGGGGCCCCGCGCCCCTGCCCCGGGGCTCCCCGGCCCCCCGCTTCCTTTTGTGGGGGGGGAAATGGGGACGGGGTGGGGTGGGCACGGGGCTGCGGGGCTGCTCCAAGCGTTTTTTGGGGGGGCAGAGAAATGCCCGGGGGGCTGCTGCTTGCCCAGGGCACGGCGATTTGGCCAGGGGGGCCCCACGGTGGGAGTCAGGCGGGGTTGGGGGGGTTGTGCCCTCCCCGAGCCCCCCCCCACCCCGGGCTGGCCAAGAGCAGCTCCAGCCCCGAGCTTTTGGATCTGTTGGAGGCAGGCAGGGTGCGTCGCACGGAGCTGCCTGCTGAGTGTCCCCGTTGTCTGTCCCCGTGTGCGGGGCTCCCAGCGCCGCTCCCCGAGCTCCTGCTCCTGCTCCATCCCCACCACGAGGGGCTGCAGCCCGGCAGAGCCCACCCCTCACCCCTCTCCCACCGACTTTTCTCCTCTCCAGCACCTCCTTGGCTCAACGGGGTCCGTGTGTGGTGGGAGCAGAGCTGGGGAGAGCAGTTCCTGGATGCGTTTTTTAAAAAAATATAAGATTTTTTTCCTTTTTTTCTCCCCATTTGGCACCGTAAGCAGCATCCCTGGCACAGCTTTCTGTTGGCTTTGCCATGGCAACCTCCAGCAGCCGAAAGCTGGGGATGAGACGGCCCCCGTGGCACGGGGCAGCAGGGCAGGTGCTTGGGGTGGGGGGCAGGAACCCCATCAAAGGGGCTGAGGTTTGCTCGGGGGCCTCATCGTGCCCGGCCGGGCTGGGGTTTGTGGCTCTGCTCGCCCCCGGGTGGGTGGGGAGGCAAAGGGGTTTGGTTTTCTTCCCCATGGAGGGGAGATGTTTGGGGCTTTCTGGAGCAAAATGCAGAGGAGAGCGGGAGGGTGCTGAGCTGGGGCGCTGATTTCCCCGTTATTTGTGGGTTTAACTAAAAAATAAAAAGAAAAAAAGAAAAACCAACAGCTGAGCTTGGTCGGGTCGGCTGCCAGGTGCACGGCGCTGGGCTCGCTGTCTGCCTGCTCCAAAACAGGGAGGATTTGCCTCAATCTGCAGCGCGGGGACGTGGTGGAGTCCCAGGAGAGCCGGGAACCCGCGGTGGCATCCCGTGGCGCAGCAACCCCGGGGCTCGTGCTGGGGAATTGGGGATCACCAGTGGGTTTGCAGGCGCATCCCCGCGTGCGTGCTGCTCTCCGTCGGCCCTGCAACAGCTGCCCGAGCAGGCGTCGCAGCGAGCCCTCTCGGGGCTTGCTTTGGAGGTGTCACGCAGGACGTGCCCGGCTGATTTTGACTCCAGCTTGGCTTTTTCTCCCTGGGGAGGGAAGCCGTGAGCCCTCGGCACGCGAGCAGCATCACCGCGGATGCGCCGTGTGATTTTTAGGGGGCTGGCAGCACCGCCTAGGCTGCTCACACCACCGGTGCCTGCGGGACGGGATCCAAACCCTACATCCTTGTCCCTCTCTCAGCTTCCCTTTTCCCCCCGTATTTAGGGCCAGGAGGGCTCCTGTGTTCACACCGGTGGCCACCGCGGCGCGGGACGGTCACGCCGGCGCGCACCCAAGGCCGAGCTGGCCCCGGCACAGGCAGGCCGGGCCGGAGGTGTAATGCAGCCGTTTTATTATTCCGGGCAGGTTCGGCTGCAGCACTGCATCGGCTTCACGGCTCCCTGGCAGCCGCTGCCTCCTCCCCGCCTGCTCCCTCCGCTCCCTGCCCCGTCGGTCCCCGTGTGCCGCCGCGCGCCGGGAGCGCGTCCTTCCCCGCTGCCACCGCCGAGGTCCTTGTCTGTGTGGGGACAGCGGGAGGTGACACAGCTGCTGGCTGCTCCTTCGGGCTCCCTGGTTGTGTCCCGGGTTGTGTTTGTCGCTCTGCAGGGTGCCCAGCATCCTGTAACCTCTGCCTCCCTCGCTGTCCCCACGGGGGTCTTTGGAGAGCCTCCCGTCTCCCTCCACAATGCCCGGAGGCTTGGGAAACTAATTACTGAGCTAGGGCAGGCTGCTGAATGCTGCGGGACTCGTTAGGCACTCATTAGTGCTAGGTCTTAGCGAGGCTTCAGCGCAGCTCTCCACTTGCCTGGGACTGATCCTGCCCAGCCAAGGAGCGCAGGAGCCTGTCCCGTGCCAGCAGGATGGGGCAGAAATGGGCCAGGAACGGGTCTGGGACATGGGACCGTGCTCTGTCCCCAAGCTGGGACCAGGGGGTGCTCAAAGAGCCCCCCCCTGCCAGGTCCCTGCGTTCTCTTTGGCCACCAGAGCGAGTTCTGGGGCTGGGGCTGCAGCGGGCAGGAGCTCGCTGCCCCCCCGGGCAGGTAACGATGGGTGCCCCGTGGCTCTTTCGGGGGTAATTACGGGCTAGGCCGTCACCATATTAATTAGCCACCTTTCTCTTCGCCTCTCGGCTCCCTTCCAAAGATGTCAGTGACGGTGAAAGAGGGGGAAAATTAGCGCGTCAAGGTGGGGGGGAATTATATTTTTTTTTTTCCTGTTGATCAGTGGGAGCCTGCTTAATTGAATCAACTGTCAAGGATGCTGCTGCTCCAGCTCACTCCCTGCTTTGTGGGGTCAGGGGGGCAGAGGCAAGGCTCCGTATGGGGACGGCAGCGTCCCCATCCCATTTCCACCTCCGGCTGGTGCATGGTGCCTTTGGCACAGGGAGTCCTCAATTCCCCAGTCCTTCAATCCCTCCGTGTCCCTCTGTGTCCCCAGTGGCCACCAGCACTGCTCCCTCCTGCTCCTGGCGCTGCCCTGGGACCCTAAGCCCTGGGGAAGGGGGATGCTCACATCTCTGCCTGATCCCATAGATTTTTTGGGGGGTTCTCCCACCCTTGCAGTGGCGCTGGCGGCGCTTGGAGGCTTTGGGGGATCCGGCTCCTCGCGGGCTGCGCTGTGAGAGCTCGAGCAGAGCACAGAGGGAGAGCCGAGCAGGTGCCATTAACGCAAAACCCCTTTATTTTGGAGCAACCCACGGGGTTTAGCAGTTCCCTGACGGATCTCCCGGCGCTCAGGAGCCTGCTGGGTGCCGCGAGCCCCCTTCTGTCGGCTGCCTCGGGATGCTTTTTTTGCTTACCTGTTGCCAGCGCCGTTACCAGGCGCTGCCTCCCCGGGCCGGCGGGGCGGAAGCAGCTGTTTTCCACTGCCGAGCTGTATTTTTAACCCCAGCTCAATGGGAGCATTTTTGGGGCCGGCCAGCTGTGGGCTGAGCGGAGAACCACCTGGCCGCCCTTCCTGCCCCACGGGCTGGGCCGAGCTCAGCTTTCACCATTTTTTTAATTTTTTTTTTTTAATTTTTTTTGCTCCAAAAAAGCCAAACCTTAGGGTTTTGGGGCAGAGCTATGTGGTTTTGTTTTTTTTTGCTTTTTTTCTTTAGCAGAGCCGGGTGAGCCCGCGGTGCCGCCGCGCGCCTCCCAACCACGCCGCCTCCTCCTCTTCCTCCCCGTACCCATCCCGCGGGGGCTGCATGCGTCCGGCTGCGGGCCCCCCGATGACGCCCTCCTCCTCTTCCCATCCTTTATTTATTTATTTATATATATTTTTTTCTCCCCAGCTCCAGTTGCTGTGGTATCCAGGGAGCCTTCCTCCTGCCGCGGGAGATGCACTCCGGGCGTTGCTAAGGTTGCCTCCGCGGTAACATGCGCATCCTGTTTACACCTGCATCCGGAGGAGAAGGGCTCGGCTAGAGGCACCGCTGCACCCGGGCAGCCCCCCAGGGACCCCCGCCGGGCCGTCCCCAACTCCCTCCCCAAAAATCCACAGCCTCGTGGCTGGCCCCTGAGTCCCGGCGCCCCTCGGCGCCGCTGCCCGGCCGGGGCGAGATGACGAACAACGTGGCCGATCACCACCCCGGGAACTCCTTCACCGAAGGCAACCATGAGGGGGATTTCGGGTGCTCCGTGGGGGAGCTCAGGAACCTCATGGAGCTGCGGAGCGCCGAGGCGGTCGCCCGGCTGAACGACTCCTACGGCGGCGTGCACAACGTCTGCAAGAGGCTGAAGACGTCGCCCGTCGAAGGTGAGCGGGGAGCTGGGGCGCTTTGGGGAGCTCGTGGCGGAGCTCGAAGCACGGTTCCGTCGTGCCGGGTGTCCTGCGTGGGTCCTGGGTGAAAATAGGGGGGCTGGTGGGGTGTGAGGGGGTACGGGGCTCCTCTCCCAGCCCCGCTGCTGCCCCAACCTCTCCTCTGTTGGATAATTCACATGGGATGTGGGGGAAGGGGGTGTGAAGGTTGGGCGGCACCTGGTGGTGTGGGGATCTTGCGTGTGGTGCGGGCATCCTGGCCAAAGGACAAGCAACGCGTCCCCAAAGCGCTGATGGGGACAGGGAGGTGCCCACGGCCCCGTGGTTTTAGGGCTTCTTCAGTGTGAGCTGGCAGCCTGGGTTTGGGTCCTGCTGAGCATCGGAGGTTTGAGCGGTGGCTGCTTTGGTGCCCTCTGTTGGTGCTCTCTTTTTGGGGTGCTGGCTGATGTTTGTGGGGGGTTTGGCTGGAAGGATGTCGCCTCTCCTCCCTGTTTGCAGGGGTGGCGTTTTTGGGGTCCCCCCATAAGCAAGTAGGGCTGGGTGCTGTGACTCTCAGCGTGGGGCTGCATTGGGTGTCTCTGCACAGCGACGCGCCCCCACCATGGTGCTAAAAGGGACACAGGGGGAGAAACCCCTTGTTCCCAGCACCGGGATGGCGACGTGGGATGGGGACGTGGCTGCCCCTCGGCCCCGTTGTCGCTGGGGTTAGCGCGTTTCCCAGCTGTGAGCGGGACCGGGAAGGGGAGACAATCCCGGGATGTCATTAGAGAAGGGGGGGGAGTCCCGGTGGAAATACCAAGTCCTGACTGCAAAACAATGCGCTTGGCCGTGCCAAAAGGTGAGCGCGCTTTTGGGGGCGGGCGGGGAGGGAAGCAAACCCAAACCTGCCCTGATCTGGGAGCTCAAGTACTGAAGGGACACCGTTTGGCCCCGATTTGGGATCAATTCAGGCCTGAGCCCCTGCTCTGCATACGGCTGTTGAATTGGAGGTGACCCAAATCCCAAACCCCATCCTACTGAGCCCAGAGAGCAGAGGGAGGTTATTTCCTATGAGCTGGGCTATTATTAGGAAGAGTGAAAGCCCAAAGCACTGCTCGGCTCCTGCCGTGCTGGGTTTGCCTCTCCGTGCTCCACAAGGAGCCCGATGTGGGGTGTGATGGTGCCCAGCAAGGGAAACCCCAAAAGAAGGGAGCTGCGAGCCCGACACAACGCCCAGCCCCGATAATGACCGGGTGGGACACCCTGGCCAGGTTTTAGGGCAGGATGTGCAACCTGGGGGCTTCCACCTCATAGGGTGAGATCTCCCCTTGCACAAGTGATTTTGGCAGGGGGCTCTCCAGCGTCTCCCCTAACCAAAGATCTAGATCCTAAAAAGGAGGGAAATGGGTGAATGGTGGGGGGGTCGTAGGAGAAGCCCACCTGCTGCCCCCCTACGGGGTCCCATCCAGACCCTGCTGTGGCCCCAGCGAGGAGCAGTCAGCTGCTGGCCTCTTGCCCTCTGCAACCCCTCCATATAAACTAAAACCCACCCCACCCTCATCACCCCGTGAGAGCGGGGGTAATTAGAGGGGGGGGGATAGACCCTGGGGGTGCTCCCAGGTGGGTTTGGAGGAGCCACGTGTGCGCCCTCGGTGGCATCCCGTGCCGTGACGCCGGCGTGAGTCAGGCACGGCGCTGAGCGATGCTGAGCCAGATTTTCCATCTCGGGGAGGCCACGGGGGGCCGGGAGATCCCGGGATTAGGGCTGGGTGGGGATGCACGGGCTGCTCTGCGGGGTTTTGTCAGGGTAGGGGGGGAAGCGGGGTGCATCCTGCTGCTGCCTCCAGCCGGGCCGCCCTGTGGGGAAGTGGCCCCCAGGGTGGGGCCGTGGCGCTGCCAGGCTGCTCCAGGCACCCATGGGTGCCCCAGGGCCGGGCGTTACAGCCCCTGCCCGGTGCATTTCGGGAGCTGGCAGCAGCCCCGGGCTGCTCTTAAGGTGGAAAATGCAGGGGCTTGGTGTGGGGCTGCATTAAGGTGGTGCTGGGCTGGGGGGGCTGCTCTCGCCTCGTGTCCCCCCCCAGTGCAGCTCTTTGGTGCACGGGGAGGCAGTGGGGCCCAGTGCTCGCCCCATTGCCGCGTTCTGGGAGGCTGCTGCGCTCCCCCACCCCCTGCAACCCACAGGAAGGGGTTCAGCCCCCCCAAAACCCAATTCCCCCGATAGATCCAGGCTGTCCTATTCCTTCCCTAGCTCCCACCACCCATCCCAAAGCAGGAGTAGCCCCTGGGTCGCACCGTCCCCCATCCGCTGGGGGTCTCGGTGTCCTTTGGGGGGTGGTCGGAGACGTTCCTGCAGCGCTCCCCGCTGCTTCCCCTTCCCCGAGCTGGCAGCAGAGAGGCATCAGGTGGCTCTGACAGCTCCGAGCGCCGCTGGCGGTGCCAGATTTACGGTTAATTTGCTGCAGCGTGTAAACAAGCCGGCCAGCGCCAACTGGCATTAACTGCGGCACCGGGGAGCGGCGGCTCCGTGCCCGCCCCGGGTGTCCCTCGTGTCCCTCACCGTGAGGGGTGGCAGGAGCAAAATCTGGGCTCTGCGCCCCTCCGCAGCACCGGAGGTGAGGAGATGGAGGCAGCGCTGTGGCTCGGTCTCATTTTTCGCCGTCCCCTCGCCAGGTCTGTCCGGGAACCCGACCGACCTGGAGAAGAGGAGGCAGGTGTTCGGCCAGAACTTCATTCCCCCCAAGAAGGCCAAGACGTTCCTGCAGTTAGTGTGGGAGGCGCTGCAGGACGTCACGCTGATCATCTTGGAAATAGCAGCCATAATCTCCCTGGGCCTGTCTTTCTACCACCCCCCGGGCGGTGACAATGAACGTGAGTCCCCGATGGGTTTTGGGATGAAATCCTCCCCCTTGTGAGTCCGTCCCCCCCCATGCTGGTGGTGCCTCGGAGCCGTGCTGCTCCTGCTGTCCCCTTCAATGGTGGCTTCTCCCTGCTCCTCCCTGTTTCTCAAGGGGTAAGGGGTCTGTATGGCCTGGTGGCTTCCCAAATCCCACATGCTTGCTTCTTTGCTTTGGGACAAGGTGTCCTTTGGTAACTCCCCCAAACCAGTGCTCTTGTGAGTGATCCTGGGGTCATTAAGGTTGGAGAAGCCCTCCAAGATCAACCACCCCCTGCCCTGCCACCACTGTCCCCACTGAGCCGTGTCCCCAAGCACCACGTCCAACCTCTCCTTGAGCCCCCCCAGGGACGAAGAGTCCCCCACCTCCCTGGGCAACCCATGCCAACATCTGCCCGCTCTTTCTGAGGAGAAATGTCCCCTCATTCCCAACCAGAACCTCAGGGAGCACCCCGGCTGTCCTCTGGGAGTGTTTCTCAGAAGCCACCAAGCATCCCGTTGTACAAAAGGTTTTATTTTTTCCCCCAAAATGCAGTGTGCGGGCAGTCGTCGGGCGGCGTGGAGGACGAGGGCGAGTCGCAGGCCGGCTGGATCGAAGGGGCGGCCATCTTGTTCTCGGTCATCATCGTGGTGCTGGTGACCGCCTTCAATGACTGGAGCAAGGAGAAGCAATTCCGGGGCCTCCAGAGCCGCATCGAGCAGGAGCAGAAGTTCACGGTCATCCGCAAGGGGCAGGTGATTCAGATCCCCGTGGCCGAGATCGTGGTGGGAGACATCGCGCAGATCAAATATGGTGAGTGAGGGGCGCGGGCGGCGCGGTCATTCCTCTCAGACGATGGGAGATGCTCTGTTTGGGTGACGGGGCTCCACTCACCTCTCGCCAGCCCACATCAGGGACTTGTTTCAGCAATCTGCTGGTCCCAAACAACCCACAACCGTGTCCTTGGTGAGCATCTCCCCAGCGAGGTGTCTTTGGGAAGACCTAAATGTTGTAGCCCTCGGGCTAGAGGAGGTCCCTGCTTCTGGCTCACTTGTTCCCTGCAGCTCCCATCAGGAATGAGTTGTGTTTTTTTTTCCCTGTATGGTGTTTATTTTCACGTAGAGCTTTTTCCCACCTCTGCAGGTGGATGTTTGTGTAACAGTTCGGTGTATTGAGGCTTTGGGAAGGCGTGGTGTTGATTCCATCAAATCAAATACGAGGAAGCACCATGCAGTTGAAAGACCTCAAAACTTGAATGCTTTGCGTGTAAAGATTTTAGAGCCATTAGATGTCCCTCTGGAATACCCTCCCTTTGCTTCTCCTACCTCTAAGCTTGGTCTGAGACTGAATTTTGAGTCCTTTTGCTAACACCCGAGTCCTCCTGAGACACAGGGCGAGCTGTGGCTGGCCGGGCTGGGACCGACCCCTGTCTTTGCTCCTCTCCTAGGTGACCTCTTGCCAGCAGATGGGATCCTGATCCAAGGGAATGACCTGAAAATAGATGAGAGCTCGCTGACCGGGGAGTCTGACCAGGTCAAGAAGTCTCTCGATAAAGACCCCATGCTGCTGTCAGGTGAGGCTTCTGGGCAGAAAACCCAACTTGTGTTGGCACCAGAGCAAAAAGCCTGAGGTTTTGGCATGGTTGGAAGTCCCAAACCTGTTGGCATCACACTGTGAATTGCTGAATTGATCGGGACGGGATCCTGACCATCTCTTTGGCAACCATGAGAGACATGGGAACGGCACGGGGACCTTTCCAGTGTGTCCCCATTTGGGCAGATCCCATGTCCCAAGCGTCCCATTGCTGCTGGGGCCGGCAGCCCTGGGGGGAGATGCCCCAGGGAGGAAACCCCGGCTGGTGTGGGGGCTTTGTGCTGCTATGGGGAAGGGGCCTCCGCCTGGTCCTGGTGTTTTGGGGGTGATGGAGCCCCGTGCTGGTGTCCTGCCTCACTGTGCCTCTCTTTATGCCAGGTACCCACGTGATGGAGGGCTCCGGGCGGATGGTGGTGACCGCCGTGGGGATCAACTCCCAGACGGGAATCATCTTCACCCTCTTGGGGGCAGGAGAAGGAGATGAGGAGAAGAAGGTGAAGAAAGGTAAGGAGATGACTGAACCCACTTCCTCCCTCCTATTGCCTTTCTCCCTCCCCTGGGGAGCATCCACCAGTGCCCAACAAACCACCGAAGGGATGTGCTTGGGCTTTAGTGTGCCTGACCCAGGCAGTTTGGCAAGCTTTTGGGACAGCGTGGGACGTGCTGCGAGGGGAAAGCCCCTCGTGCACCCAGACCTCGGCTCTCCAGCTCTTTTTGGTCACAGCTCCAGCTCTCTTCTCCTGCCAGCTGCAGCCTGCAGTTGGAGGGTTGTGGGGTTACGGGGAAAAGGGCCGCCAGTGCTGCCCCGAAATGGCACGGTGCTCGTTGCCACCCCGTGGTGGGAAGGTGAGTGCCCGCAGGGTGTCAGCAGCCCGTCCAGAGCCTTGGAAACTTGGCTGAAGATCTCTGCTGAGCTCCCTGGGCAGGAGATGGAAGCACAGGGGATGGAAGAAGAGGGCAAGGAGGGGTTTGCGCCCTGCTGGGTGGAGGAGAGGAGAGCAGCCGGGCAGGCTGAGCTGTTCCCGATCATGCTGGGACTCGAATGCTTTCCTGCTCTCATGTCTCGCTGCTCCGTGCCAGCCCTCCTCAGCCACAAAGGCTTCAAAGCCAGCGTTGGTGTGAGTCGGGCTGGGGAAGCTGAGGTTCAGCCCAGCTCGGAGGTGGGAGCGTGGGGAGCGGCTGCTGGCGGAGCTGAGCAGCAGCTTGCCTGGGACCCGGGCACGGTGCTTGGGGTTTTCCTTGTCCCCAAGCTCTGGCACTCAGCCCCACAGCAAACCCAGCTCCGTGCCACGTGCTGGAGCCTTGCAGCCCTCGATTTGGGAGTAAAATTGAGGAAGGGAGAGCTTCATTGTGGTACCTGGGGGAGAGGAGAAACCAGGTGTGGTGTATAAATCCCTTTATCACGCTTTGCTTGTATAAATTACAGAAGCACAGGGCTTCTGGTGTTCTGGAGGCACACCGGGGATCCCATTACGGGGACAGTGCCCACCACAGACATGGGGGGCTCTACCCCTTGTAGTGCTGCCCATTGTGGGGGGGCAAGTCTGTGTGTCCCCGTTGGATCTGGTGGCAATAGGGGGGCTGGAGCACTCAGCACTTGCTGGGCACCCATCAAACTCTGCTTGTGGCTTCTGCCCAAAGGCCTGAGACACCCCAGCACCCCGTGGGGTGCTGGTGGGAGTTGTAGGGGGTGCTTTACATATGGGGATGGGGTGCTGGGGAAGCCGGGGAGCTCCAGACCCTCCTCGTGCTGGGGCGCAGGATGGCCTCCAGCGAGGCGAGCTGGCTGGGGTCCCACACTTGGCACCCAAGGGTGACAGCAGTGGTGCTGAGCCCCCTGCACGGATGCTGCCGGAGCAGTGTGCGGCCCCTCGGAGCAGGGCTGGCCCGTCCCATCCTGTCCCCCCGCTGGCTGCGGCTCCGTGTGCTCAGCCCTGCACCCTTTCTCTCTTTGAACAGGTAAAAAAACCGGAGCCCCCGAAAATCGCAACAAAGGTAACCAGCCTCTCCATCCTTTGAACCAGCACCACACTAACTACCGAGCATTCCTCCTTCCTTCCTTCCTTCCTTCCTTCTTCTCATGAGTCTGTGCTCTTTGCTGCTCCGGCGGGACTCTCGCCTCGTTGTCCTGGGAGAGGGTGCAACGGTCCCGTGGCTCCGGCACGGCCTCGCGGCGCTGGGCGCAGCGGGGACAATGCAGGCTGGCTTCCCCGTGGCCAAAGTCTTCGTGCAGGGAGGACGGGGCTCTTCCCAGCAGCCCGGATCATTGGCAGAGCATCCGTGTCCACGTTGGCGTGACCTGGTGGCTCTGAACCTTCGTGCCCCCCAGGAGCTGCCCTGCTGCGGGCTTTGTGGTTGGGCACGGCTGGGGGAGAGACGTGGGCGCATCGCGTCCTCCCGGGATAAGCCACCCCCTGGGACCCGGCCCGCGGGACGGTTGCACCCTCTCCTCCCATGGCCTCGACTCCGTGAGCGTCTCTCGCCAGTGTTTCTCACCCTGTTCTTTGCAGGCTGTGGAGGAAGCCCATTTCTGCACCTCTCTCTCCACCTCTTTCTCTCTCTTTCTCTCTCTCTCTCTCTCTCCTCTCAGCAGTTTGAGTTGCCCTCCTTCCCGTCAGACTGTGTCCGGGTGCTTGTTCTGTCCGTGTCGGGGGCTGGCATAAGGAGGTGGCAGACACGGGGCAGCTCGGGGCTGTCTCTGACCATCGAGGGGACAGGTCCTGGGACACTTGGGGGGCCCCCGCTGCGCCCCCAGCCCCAGCAGCCTCGCAGGGGGTGGCATCTGCTTCTCTCCCCATCCTGCTCCACAACTCCCAGCCGACCTGGGTCTCCAGACCCTCAGCTGGATGAGGGCAGGGAGTCGGGCCGAGCTGTAACAGCTGTCTTGGGTCCTAAAAATGTGTCCTAAAACCGTGATGGATGGCTCAGGGCTGGGTTACGGGAGCTGGCTCACTCCTCTTCAAACTCCATCTGACCGCCTAACCGTCCCCCTCCATCTCACCCCTCCAGCTCCCCTGTGAAAGGATTCCTGCTGAGCCCCCAAAGGGCATTAAAAAGGCGTTAAGGCACCGAAGAGGGGCTCAGAGCAGAGGGAAGCCACTTCCCAAGCTTGTCCCCACAGGGATGGGGTCTGCCAGTGCATGGGAGCTGCTATGGGGCCAGCCCAACGTGCTACAGGGCACAAAGCAGCCCGTGGAGGGGTTGGAGACCTCCTGCCCATGGCCTGGTCAAGGGGTTTTGTGCAGCACCACCACGAGAAATGGTCCTGCCTGGCACCCGGCCACCATCAGCTCCAAGGACCCTTCATCCATGGGGCTGGGGCGAGAGGTAGATGGCAAAGACTGAGCGACAGGGAGGCGACAGGGCCCCAGGCCACGAGGTTTCCATGTGCTCGGATGTGTGTGTCGTAGGGAATGGTGTGTGTCGTAGGGAATGGTTTTGTGCTCTGGGTTTTCTCTCTCTTTCTCCCACCACCATCTTTCTCAGTGGTGTCCTGCAGGTCTTCTGGTCTCTCTCCTACTCACACGTGGTGTCTTATTTTGCCCTGGGGCTGTAGCTAAAACTCAGGATGGTGTGGCCTTAGAGATCCAACCCCTGAAGAGCCAGGAAGGGGTGGAAAACGAGGAGAAGGAGAAGAAGAAGGTGAAGGTGCCCAAGAAGGAGAAGTCTGTGCTGCAAGGGAAGCTGACGCGCCTGGCGGTCCAGATCGGGAAGGCAGGTGAGCAGCTCTCCCTGGAAATTTTGGGGTGAGAAGGGGCCGTCCCCTGCCTCCCCTGTGTCCCCTCACCTTCTGCTCTGCCCCTTTTTTTCCCCCAGGGCTGATCATGTCGGCCATCACGGTCATCATCTTGGTGCTGTACTTCGTCATCGACACCTTCGGGGTGCAGGGCCGGCCCTGGCTGGCGGAGTGCACCCCCATTTACATCCAGTATTTCGTCAAGTTCTTCATCATCGGCGTCACCGTGTTGGTGGTGGCCGTGCCCGAGGGGCTCCCGCTGGCCGTCACCATCTCCCTGGCCTACTCTGTGAAGGTGAGACCGCTGGGGAGGATGTAGAGAGCTTTATGGGGGAAATTCGGTCTTTTCTGGCTCTAACCCCGCCGGCTCTGCTGCCTGCTGCAGAAAATGATGAAGGACAACAACCTGGTGAGACACCTTGATGCGTGCGAGACCATGGGGAACGCCACCGCCATCTGCTCGGACAAGACGGGCACGCTCACCATGAACCGCATGACTGTGGTGCAGGCCTATGTGGGGGACACCCACTACCGCCAGATCCCCGACCCCGAAGCCATCCTGCCCAAGATCCTGGACCTCATCGTCAACGGTGTCGCCATCAACTCTGCCTACACGTCCAAAATCCTGGTGAGCAGGCTGTTGGAGAGCCGAAACCTTGACTTCCCACCACCGTTGGCCAACCCTACAGCTCCCATCCTGCCGTACCCAGGTTTGACGTTGTGTTTTCTTTCCCTTTTTTTCCCCTCCAGCCCCCAGAGAAGGAAGGGGGGCTACCCCGGCAAGTGGGGAACAAGACGGAGTGTGCCCTGCTGGGTTTTGTGCTGGACCTGAAGCAGGATTACCAGGCGGTGCGCAACGAGGTGCCGGAGGAGAAGCTCTACAAGGTCTACACCTTCAACTCGGTGCGCAAGTCCATGAGCACGGTGCTGAAGAACGGCAACGGCGGCTTCCGCATGTACAGCAAGGGAGCCTCCGAGATCATCCTCCGCAAGTAATCGGCCTCTCCTTGCTCTTCTGGTCCTCTCCCAGTCCCAGCAGCCCCAGGGGGCTTCAGGCTTTCAGTGCGCCGTGGAGCTTTTTGTGGGGGGGGCGTTGAGGGTGAAAGAGCCCAGGTCTTGTGGAGTGGGGAGGAAGGGGCTGAGCTGGAGGTGCTGTGGGTGAAATGTTGGGTCTTGGTAGCGTGGTTTTGGTAGAGCTGTAGGCAGCCCTGGGTTGGGGGATGCGCCCATTTTACAGGCAGGGACAATGGGTGTCAGGGAGGGGATCACCGAGCAGGGCAGCGTGCCACTGCCCATCTCCCTCACCCTCTTGTCCTGGTCCCACGTAGGTGCACCAGGATCCTGGACAAGAACGGTGACGCCCGGGTGTTCAAGTCAAAGGACCGGGACGAGATGGTGAAGAAGGTGATCGAGCCCATGGCGTGCCACGGGCTGCGGACCATCTGCCTGGCCTTCCGCGACTTCCCCGCTGACGCCGAGCCCGACTGGGACAGCGAGAACGAGATCCTGTCCGAGCTGACCTGCATCGCCGTGGTTGGGATAGAGGACCCTGTGCGGCCAGAGGTACCAAAGCTCCCTCACTGTCCTTCTCCCAGCCCCGTTCCTGGACCAGGAGCCCTTTTCCATGAGGCCCATTGGGAAGCACGAGCATCTCTGCACGTCCATCCCCGAATTGCCCCAGGATGCTGCGTGCTGGCACTTCCCTCCCACACCCAAACAGAAGGACCTGGTGGCATCCTGCTTCCCCCAAACCCTGCTCCTTTACGGGTGCAGGGGTCTGTGCACGAGCCTGACTCCTTCCACGTGCAATCCATGGAGATGCCAGGCAGGAGTGACGAGGGTGCTGGAGAGGGCAGGACTGATCTAGCCAATTTTTCTCCCTCCTTGCATCTCGCTGCCCCCATCTGCCATGGGGGTGCCGGGCAGGCAGCTGGACTAATGCAATAAACCCTCCGCTACCTGCCTCTTGATTACATTTCGGAGCTTGCCCCCGCGCTCCTGCCTTGCTTGCATCTTTCCTTATTAGATGTTCAAGTATCTGGGCCTGGGAATTGCATTACAGATGCCCCGTCTGCACCAGCTCTGGAGGCTGTGATTCGATTTGCTAATTCCTCACTAATATCCTCTTCCCCCACCGCTCCGTAATAGATAAACCCATTAGGGCAGCAACGTGCTGCCGGAACAGTGTGGGGTTGTTTGGGGGGGGGGATGCCCCCGTTTTGACGGATTGTCTTGGCCGTGCCTTCGCACCCGGCTCTGCAGCATGACGTGGAGAGAGCAATGAGGTTACCCTGCCCGGGGAGTTGCTCTGAGGGATGCTCTGGTCCCTGGGGGCTTCTCCGTACCCCCAGGGATAAATGGCTCGGCTGGTTTCATGGGGGGCAGCTTTAGGTTCAGCAGCTGGTCCCCAAGCTGAGCACCCAGCTGAGCATCAGGTGGCTGTTAAATGGCTCGTGGCTGCACTGAGACCCTGCCCTGATCCATTTGAGGAGGGGGGAACACTTGGGGAGGGTGGCAGAGGGGCTGCATGGCCCTACCCTGCCCACCCACCCTCTTTCTGTGCGCGTCCCCAGGTGCCCGATGCCATCCTGAAGTGCCAGCGCGCGGGCATCACCGTCCGCATGGTGACAGGGGACAACATCAACACCGCCCGTGCCATCGCCACCAAGTGCGGCATCCTGCTGCCAGGGGAGGACTTCTTGTGCTTGGAGGGGAAGGAGTTCAACCGGCTCATCCGCAACGAGAAGGGCGAGGTGGGCTCCTCGGGGGGCCTCTCGGGGGAAGCGGGGTGCCTCGAGGCGAGGGGTTTCGGGGTTGGTGCTCTCAGGTGGGGCAGAAAAGGGGGATCTGGGGGTCCCTGCCCTGCTCATATCCATGTCCTGCAGGTGGAACAGGAGCAGCTGGACAAGATCTGGCCCAAGCTGCGTGTGCTGGCCCGCTCCTCCCCGACGGATAAGCACACACTTGTCAAAGGTGGGTGCGCAGCAGCCCCCTGTGGCCGCCTCCCTTCCCCAAAGCCTCTCAGTCTGCCCTGCCCGGGTGCTTTTGCAGCGTAACCTGTGCTGGAGGCTGCCCTCAGAGCTGACTTTCTCCACGCTGCTTGTCCCCGATGCAGGAATCATCGACAGCACCGTTGGTGACCAGAGGCAGGTCGTGGCCGTCACCGGGGATGGGACCAACGATGGCCCAGCGCTGAAGAAAGCTGACGTTGGGTTTGCCATGGTAGGGACTGCAGTGGGGTCGCCACGGGGTGCTCCCTGCTTCGGGGGTGGTTTTGCTTTCTGGGGAGAGAAACTGACAACCTGCTTGGTTGTTCTGAACACTTGAATTACCTGGGGAGTGATGGAACTCTTCCAAATCTTCCTTGGTGGCTTAGAAAGGAAGAAGAAACCCTCTTGGGAGGTTTGATCGAATTCCCAGGAACTTTCTAGGACTTTAGCAAACAATTGCTGGAAAGCAATCCTCCAGTAGCCTGGCTTCTCTGCCCCAGCCATGGGATGGTGGCAAACTCAAGGTGATACAGCGCTTGTGGAGCACCAGGGTCCTGCCCACAGTGGCGCCAGGTGCTGAGCTGGGAGGTCCAGCAGTGCTCTGGAGCTCTCCGTGACTCCGTGCCCAGCTCCTACAGAGCAAACCTCACCGTGCTGAGACACTGCAGTGACTTTTGGGGGGCTGTGGGGCTGCTGCTTTGCTGCAGTGTCACCCATCAGGAGCACTGACAGCTCAGGGTGACACGCTGCACTGACCCAGAGCCCCAGTTTGGAGCTGAGCCGTGCCTGTCCCTGAAGGCTGCGCTGCTCAGGAGCCTCCACGCTCGGTTTGCTGCATGGAGCAAGGACTGGGAGCAAAAGGCAGGGCTGGCACCAGCTCCTGGCTGCAGTGGGGTCTTCTCCCGGGGCTGTTTTTGGGGAAGAAGCAGCATCATGGAGCTGGGCAGATGGAGCGCATGGAACTGGCCCTAGGCCTCATCCCTGCCGCTTCCTCCCCTGCCCTCAAGGGCATCGCAGGCACTGACGTGGCCAAGGAGGCTTCGGACATCATCCTGACGGACGACAACTTCACCAGCATCGTCAAGGCGGTGATGTGGGGCCGCAACGTCTACGACAGCATCTCCAAGTTCCTGCAGTTCCAGCTGACCGTCAACGTGGTGGCCGTCATCGTGGCTTTCACGGGCGCCTGCATCACGCAGGTACAGGCTGCAGGGCCAGGCACGGGGAGCAAAAGGGCCCGAAAACGGGGCAGGTTTTGGTGATGTGACACGTTTCTCCCTCCTCTCCCCACAGGACTCCCCCCTGAAGGCCGTGCAGATGCTGTGGGTGAACCTGATCATGGACACCTTTGCCTCCTTAGCCCTGGCCACCGAGCCCCCCTCCGAGTCCTTGCTGCTCCGCAAGCCCTACGGCCGCAACAAGCCGCTCATCTCCCGCACCATGATGAAGAACATCCTGGGGCACGCCGTCTACCAGCTCACTATCATTTTCACGCTGCTTTTTGTGGGTGAGCTTCGAGACCCCAAGAAACCGGGGTGGGGATAAAAGGGGCAGACAGCCACCGCACCCTCGGTGGTGGTTTTGGGGACCCCACGTTGGCCACCACGGAGCTGATGGGTTGGGAAGCAGACGGGTGATGATAGAGGTTTTACGCTGAGAACTGGGATCCGAATTCTGTTGAGGCCGAGCAGAGGTAAGGAACGGGATCTCATTTTCTTTTCCTTGCCTGCCCCCACCCCGAAAACCCCTCGCCTGCTTAGGGGAGAAGCTGTTTGACATCGACAGCGGCCGCAACGCCCCACTCCACTCGCCGCCCACCGAGCACTACACCATCGTCTTCAACACCTTCGTCATGATGCAGCTCTTCAACGAGATCAACGCGCGCAAGATCCACGGGGAGAGGAACGTCTTCGAGGCCATCTATCGCAACCCCATCTTCTGCACGGTGGTGCTGGGGACTTTTGCAGCCCAGGTGAGGCCGTGGGGTCGGATTTAAGGAAAGGGGAAGGGTGGGAGGGATGCTGGGAGGACCCATGGGTGCTGCTGTCCCTCCCCGTAGCCCCTTATTCCCCTTCTTTCCCCTTATTCTCCAGCAGCTTCTTGGTGACACAACCTGGCATCTAGGGTCTAGAGTGTGTCGGGAGGTGCCAGGGCTGGCAGCACGCCTCTGGTGTCTTTGCTGGTGTAGATACGAGGTCCTTGCCCCAGCTGTCATCCCCAGGAAGGGGATTTGTGGGGTTCTGGGGGACCTTTTCTACCCGTGGCTGAGCGTTGCAGCCCTCAGAGCTCCTGGCGTGTGACTTGTTCTCCCCTGTGCCGCAGATCATCATTGTGGAGTTCGGTGGGAAGCCCTTCAGCTGCTCTGGGCTCACCCTGAGCCAGTGGTTCTGGTGTATTTTTATCGGAGTGGGAGAGCTCCTCTGGGGCCAGGTAAGAGCCAGCCTCTATAAAAAAAAATCAATCCACCCCGTTCCTCCATGCCTGGACGGGATCCCAGCCCAGCCTGCCGGGCTTTCCCTCTGTTTTTCCTTTCCCTCTGCCTCACCGCCCTGCTTCCCCCCAGCATTTATTCAGCACTGGGGCAGGAGATGATGCTCCATCCTAAAACCACACCGAGGAGGAGGAGGATGCTGATAAGCCTCCTCGTTCCCACCCTGCATGCCCTGGGGGTGCTTCCAGGGCTGGCATCTCTGCGCTGAGACCTGGCAGCTCGCTGCAGGGCTGCTCCCCTGGGGGAACGCTGCTGGCTGGGGGCTCCGTGCTGCCCCAGCCCACGGGCTGAGCCCTGCTCTCTCTGCTCTCCCCCCCCCCAGCTGATCTGCACCATCCCGACCAGCCGCCTGAAGTTCCTGAAGGAAGCCGGCCACGGCATCACCAAGGAGGAGATCCCGGAGGAGGAGCTGCCCGAGGACGTGGATGAGATCGACCACGCGGAGATGGAGCTGCGGCGGGGGCAGATCCTGTGGTTCAGGGGTCTCAACAGGATACAGACGCAGGTACTGCGGGGCGGGGGCTCCTGGGGGGCTTTCTTCTCTCTCTTTCTCTCTTTCTCTTTCTTTCTCTCCAGGGGCTCCCTCTGGAAAGAGGCAACGGCTGCTGCTCGGAGGATGCCATCGCCTCCTGGGCTAGACTTCTCCCACCACCTGTGCCTTTTTGGGGTCTGCCCTGGTTTTTGGGAAACCGGGACGGCCTGGCCTGCTGGGATGGCTTGGGGTAGGGGGAGGTACAGGGGGCTGTTCTTACACAGATGGGGGCGTCCTGCAGCCCCCTGCCCGCAGGCACCTCGCTCAGCAGCAGGTCAGCGCTGGAGCCTGCTGGGGATCGGCCCCATGGGGCTGCATCGTGGCGCACCCAGCACCTGCCTGCCCCGCTCGGGGGGCTTGCAGCAGGGCTGGCTCTTGCTCCAGGGTCAATGCAAGCTCTCATCGGGCTCGGGCAGAGCCTGAGCTGCCTGGGGAAGGGTTGCACCCCGTGCCAGGAGGCTGCCAGGGCTCTTGAGAGCCAGCTGCAGTCTCTGAGCTCCCCCAAATCTTGGGGCTCAGGTTCCCCTCGGTTCTCCTGGCCGTGCCGGGTGCTGCCAGCTTCCCAGCAGATCCCCCTGCTGTGAGCAAGCATCGCCTCCCTCTGCCCGCGGGGGCTTTTGCCATCCCTCCCTGCCAGCTCCCCTGGCTCCTTGCCTGGTGCTCTCAGCCCTGCTGCAGAGGCAAGGAGGAGGATTGGTTAAGATATGTGTTGGTTTTTTTTTTTACACCAGTTGTTTTTTTTCCCCAAAGGGTGTTTTGTTTTTTGCTTTTTTTCCACCCCGATGGTTGGCTGCTCGAGGCAGGGAGAGCTCCCTTTTTCCCCTCGAGGCCTGGGGCAGAGCTGCCCCTTGGCACAAAGCTGTTTAAGTCCCATCTCTGCGGGCATGCAGGGCTGCATCGCCCTTCATTCCTCTTTCTTTAGCCCTAAAACAACTCGGGCCAGCCAAAATGCCCCGGGCACGGGGACCAGAGCTAGCAGGGCAGCTGCCTTGTGCCGTGTTGGCTTCTCCTCTGGGAGACATCACTTTGAGGATCTCGAGGTGGGGGGCTGAGCTGCCTGCTCCCCCCAGCTGGCTCCCCAGGGAGCTGTGGGCTTTGGGGGGCAATCCAGGTGTCCTGGTAGGTACGAACGTGGACCCACAGGCTCTGGGGTCTCCCTCCTGTAGCCGTGGTGGCTCCTACGAGCTTTTGCTTTTAGAATTTTGGGGGGGAAAAAAAATGCTCCTGGATGTTGCAGCTGTTGGCGAGTCCTGGTGCTGCTTCAGCATCTCTCTCGTGGCCGCGGTGCCCTGAATTTGGGCAGAGCAGCAGCAGGTCACACCCGAGCGTCGCACGGGCTCGTGCCCCCGGTCAGCGGGGCTGAAGGAGGAGTGCGGGGCCGTTCCTCGAGGTGTGCCGGGGCCGAGCACCCCGCTGGGGATGGAGGTCGGGCTGGGCAAGGAGCGAAGCAGGACGCGAAGCATCTCCGGGGTGATTTACCCTGGCGCTTCCCCAGGGGAGCAGCGAGGAGCTGCAGGGCTGGGCACAGCCCTGGGGGAAGAGTTTTTGGGGTGGCAGCGACCCTGCTTGGTCCCTGGAAGGTGCCCGCAGCCCCCCTGGGGGTGCTGCCTCGCTGCTTCCCTGCCAGCTCCCCCCCGAGCCCTCTGCAGCCCTGGCTTGGGAGGCTGCGATGCCTTCGGGCACGGCCCCAGCCCTGGGTGCCCGCCACGGCCCCGTAGGGCTGAGGGACCCCAAACACTCTCCCAGTGCAGTTTCCAGCCCGCCGGCTGCCAGCTCCCACTTCTGCCTGCCCTCTGCCTCTCTCTGCTCCTCCTGCAGACTGTCGGGGTAACCCGGGGTGCTCCCCACCCCACTGCACCTCTCTCGGTGGTGGGACAAACCCCGCACTTTTGGGGATCAACCCCGCACCTCTCGCACCTGCCGGGGCCGGAGCCCGCCTCCCCTCTGCTCCCAGCCACCCACCGAAACCCCCGCGGGTTTGCGGGAGCGTGGGCGGGGGGCTCTCCTCCTTCCTTCCCCCCTCTCCATCCCTCCTTCTTCCTTCCTGTCCCTGTGTGCCTGCCCGAACCCCGCTCCCCTCTGTCCCCGACCCCTCTCCCTGTCTCTGCCCGGGGCGACGCTATCTCACTCTCTGATTCTTTGCAGATGGACGTAGTTTACACATTCCAGACCGGCGCCTCCTCTTTGCAGGGAGCCCTCAGGAGACAGCCTTCCATTGTGAGCCAGCACCATGATGTAAAAAATGTTTCTAGCCCAACCCATGTAGCTCTTTCCTCCGTCAATTCCACTCCCACCACTTCTGCTGTTGCTGCTGCTGCTGCATCTCCTCCTGCGGGCAGTGAGTGATAGTCTATTAAAATGCATGACTTCTAATAACCACAGCGAGCACCTGCACAGCCTCTCCCAGCCTGTTCTCTCTCCCTCTCTGGCCCTTGACTGACGCACTGATCTCTAAAGTGAAGGATGGGGCGGGAGAGCCTTAAAAAACAAATTTAATTTTTTACGCCGTTGCACCTTGAACGAGCCGCTGGTACCTTCAGGTCCGTCCCCACCCCATTCCTCGTTGCTTCCTCCTCTTTCACCTCTTCTCCTCCTTTGCAGGATTGACCTATGGGTCCGCCCTCCCGAGGGGTGCAAAATTTGGGGGAGTTCTTGTTGAAAGAACCGTGCCTTTCTCAGCAGCTCAGAGCCTTGCTGTGAGAAGGGAGCGCTGTGTCCCCAGGGGGCTGGCGGAGAAGTTGCTTTACCGAAACCCTAAAATCCCTTTTGAGAGCAAAGCAACCTCTCGGACCCTTCCCACAGCAGTCAGCACGCTCCTGAGGGCCGGCTGGGCTGCGGCCAGGGGCCGCCTGCATGCTCCCTGCCTTTTTTGCACGAGTGCCAGGAGAGGTTTGTGGGCTCCTGCCACGATCGGGGGGGCTCGGCAGAGCGCGAGCAGCCGGGCACCGCGGCTCAGCTGCGGCCGAGCCCCCCGGATCGGAGCTGGCTTGGAAGCAAGCAGCCCCCGTGTGCTGTGGGTTAACCTGCATGCCGTTTGGGACAGGGCTGAGGTCCCCGTGCCGAGGCTGGGGGTCTCGCTGCGCACCCTGGGGACCCCCCCAGAGCCCTGCCTCGAGGCTGCGGCAAGCCCCGGGCAGGACGGTGCCGGAGCGCACGTGCCACAGCTCCGCGTAAATCCAACGCTGCCGTGGCAAGGAGCACACCGAAGCGTGTCACAGCTCTGCGGGGACACCACGGGGGGGGCTCCCTTTGTCCCCCTGGTGTCCCCGGAGCATCGCCGCCCCGCGCAGCAGCTCAGCGGGGCCCGGCTGGCCGCTCCTTTCTGCGCCCGCCACTTTCCGCATGCAAACGGAGACAGAAAACGTGGCTGGGCCCAGTGGGACCCCTTTTGGGGTCCCAGCCCCGAGCTGATCAAAGCCCCGAGCCCAGCCCTGTGTTGTGGTGCCCTCTCCCTGTTCCCTGTGAGCAGCAGAGGTGGCCCACGGGCACGGGAGCCGGGTTCTCTCCGCAGGGCTGTGCCAGGCTGGGAGTAGGTAGCGTGTCTTTCCCGGATAATTGGCTTTTTTTTAATTTTTTTTTCTTATTGCACAGTCATTTTCCTCGTTCTCTTATTAAAGCAATACCCTCGGCGACTTTTTGCATAGCTCCCGGTCCCCGCTGTTTACGCAGCGTGGGAGAGAAGAGGGAATTTGGGGTGATTTTTTGTTTTCTCTCTGTTCAGCCGCCACCGATGCCTGAGTTTGGCGGTGTTTAACCCCCCCGTGCTCCTGCAGCACTGCAGCTGCCTCCTGTTCCTGACTGCAGCTCTGCACCGCCGGGACTCTGATCAGCAGAAAACCCCTTAGACGGGGTCTGAGGGCATTGGGGATTTGGGGGGAGAAAATCCAAATGCAGATTTCTTTGCAGTCTGCGGATTGATGCTCCCCCCCAGGTTCTGCAGCGGGGGGGTGGGTGGATAACTTGGATGGCGCGTGTCCTTCCAGGCAACAACCGACCTTACCAAAGGCTAACCCAGGCTGCTGAGCCTTCCCTCTGTTCTCTATCTGGACTTTTCTCTACGCCCTCTGCTGCTTTCCTGCCCTCCCTCTGCGCTCCTCTTCCCTCCCCGCAGATTGTCGGCGTCCCGCTGCCTCCCGGCAGAGCTCCCCGGGGCTGGACCTTGGCAGCCCCGTGTGCGGGGCTGGGGGGCGTCGGAGGAGAGGGAAATCTCAGGACTGGCTCCAGGAGGTGGTCTGCAGAGCTAAACCCGTGCCTCTTTGGGACTTTGGGACCTGGTTTGAGGCAGCTGGGCCCAGCAAGCCCTGGGTCGGTGGCGGAGCCGATGCTGGCATTGTGCAGAGGACCTAATTCCCACCTCCCTTTTGGGCAGTGGCTCTTTGCAGTGCTGGTGTAAAACGAGGATTTATTCCAAGCTCGGAGGTTATGCCAAGCTCCTCTGATGAGGGGACACCTGAATTGATTGTGCATCGGTTTGAGGGAGCTGCTTAAATCAAAATATTTGGGGGAGAGGTGGAGCAGACATTGCTGTGGAGCAGCAGGCAGTGATGTGGTAGGCAGGGTCCAGGCTCGCCAGCGCTTGAAGTGGTGTTGGAGGGCGTCTGAGAGGCTGCTCCTTGCTCTGCTGGAGCTTGTACTGGGCTCACTACCTCGTCGTGGGGCACCAGGGCTCCCCTGAGCCTGCTCGGGCTGTGGCTGTGTGTGGTTCAGGTGGTTCTGCACGCTGCCTCCGAGCAGTCGGTGCTTTTGGCAGTTGTTGCCGCTCTTGGGATGCAGATGAAGTGACAGGTCGCTGCCATCAGCACGAGGCAGTGCTCAGTGGTCTGTCTTGTCCTTTGCATTCACCCTAAATCCTGGATTTATCCAGGATCTTGCTGTGGGACATCCTAGTGCAGGAAGCAGCTGTGAATTCCCGTTCCCAGCCACTCCAACCTTCCCTTGCCGCAGCCAGCTGGTGCTCCAGCATCACACAGCTACCCTCATCTCCTCGGGGGTGTCTCACCCAGCTCGTGTGGGTGCTGGAGCTGGCTGCTTTGTTTCCAGAAGGTGTGCTGCACCCCTGGGACACCCCAGCATGGGGGTGGCACCACCGCTCTGACCCAGAGCGGGCTCGGAAGGGCACCCCCATGGGAGGGGAGCCCTGGAGCATCCTGCAGGTAAACTCCCCAGGGTTTCAGGCACAGGACTCATCCCGGAGTAACTTCTCTGCTTTGCTTCTGGGGGTGCTGTTTGTGCTGAGACCAAAGACCCCAGGAGGCCCTCGCTGGCTGTGCCGCGTGGCGATTTCCCTCCTAGCATCGAACCGAGGCCGATTGCCTAACCTGGCTCAGCTCCCCGGGACAAGGGGTGCCTCTGTTCACCAGCTCTGCAGCCCGTTCCCGAAGAAGCGGCAGCACACACAAGTATTTTCAGCCTCCTGAGCTTATAAGAGGATCCTTGAATCATTTTCCTGGCAGCACTGCGCTCTCTGCTCCCTCAGCTGCCGGCTGAGTGGTGGGGAGGCTGCGGAGGTGCAGCGTGGGGATGCTGCGGAGAGCATCCCATCCATGCGACCTGTGGCTCTCCTCTTTGTGCCTGAGCTTCAGCCAGCAGTGCCACCGTGAGAGCAGGCAGGGGACATGTATGGGGAGCAGGTGGAGGTGGCCCGTGGCTACCAGGGCTCCTTCCGTGGGGCAGGAGACGGACAGAGCAGGGCTGCTGCTGCTCCGGGGAGGCGTTACCGACTTCAAGGCAGTTCCCTGGTGGCTGGGAGGGTGCCACGAGCCAGGAGGGTGCTGGTGTGAGCTGCTGGGGCCCTCTGGGGAGAGGCAGCAGGGAAGATCAGCGGAAGATGCAGCGGAGTGACCCAAGAGATGCTTTGGAGAGCGCTCCGTGCTGGGCAGCTCCCGGCTTTGCAGCAAAAGGCAAAGCCCTGTGACTTCACCAGGTCCTTCCAGGCTTGGAAGCCTTCAGCTCGGTTTGTCAGCTCCTCTTGGAAAGCCCGCAGATGGCAACGCTCTCGTTCGGTGATGCCTTTTGACATCTTCGAGTGACGGCAGCCCCGAGCCACCCGCGGGGGCTGGAGCACTTCTGTGCCCGCGCTGCTCGCCCCACGCACCCCAGCCCCTGCACGCTGCTGCCCGGGGGCGACATCAGCCCCGAGCATCGCTGCCTTCTGCCCCCTCGGCACCCATCCGACCCAACGGCTGCGACCCAGCTGCAGAGGGAGGGCTGGAAGAGGTTGTTTTTTTTTCAAGGCTGGGTTTCTGGAGGAGCAGCGGATCCTGCGGTGACCTCCGTCCCGGCTGGCTTCCAGATCTCTCCCTCCCGGTGCTATGCAGGCGGCACGGCCGCAGCCTGGCTGCCCAACCTGGGCTCCGGATCTCCCGCTTGCCGTGCCCCGAGCCTGGCTTTTGGCAGTGCTGACAGCCCCCTTGGCTGCTCACGGGAGCAGCGAGAGGTCCTGGCAAGGTTTGGGGTTGTTTTCCGTGCAGAGCATCCACCGAAACAGCTGCCTTTGGGAACCGCCGGGTCCTCGGGCACGTTGCAGGGCAGGACGCAGAGCTCCAGCCCGGGATGCGGGTGGCAGCAGTGCGGGGAAGCTCGTGGGCATTTGGCTTCCTTCCTGCATGCTTGGCTGGGGCCCGTTCTGCTGCTCGTGGCACCCACCTGGACCTGCTGCTGCACGTGGGCTTGAAAAGCCGGTGACGCCTTTTTAAAGCCCGTTCCTTTCTGTAGGACTAAAAAAGCGAAGCAAGCACACGCGTTGCTCCCACGGTAGAGTTTTTGCCTTGAAGCGAACCCACTCTTTGTCTAACCCACCTCTTTTTTTGAGTCGTAGTTCCACTTTTTTTTTTTTTTGTCCTCGTTGATACACACAGATACGCGTGCGCACACGTAATGACAACTAATGCATTTTGGCTTCCATTCATTCGAAGTGATCTGTTTTTTTATTTTATTTTATTTTATTTTTATTTTTTATGTCTTTTCTTGCAGCTTCTGAAGTCGCCCCATAGTCGGTCGATTCCCCATCACACACCTAGTGCCTGAGTCTGATCCATGTTGGCCCTCCTAGTTCACCATAGATCTCTCATTTTGACTTAGCTGTGTGTTCAGTGGTGGTGACGTTGTTGTTGTTGTCGTCCTTTTTTTGTTTCATCGTCTTTTATTTTTTAGTTTCTCCTGGGAGCTCGGGCCTCTCGTAGCTGCTACTAACCCCTCTTTTTTTTTTGTCCCCCCCCCCACGCTCTGCGCCCTCGCCTCCCGGCAGATCAAAGTGGTGAATGCGTTCCGTAGCTCCTTGTACGAAGGCCTCGAGAAACCCGAGTCCAGAAGCTCCATCCATAACTTCATGACTCACCCGGAGTTCATCCTGGAGGAAGACGAGCCTCGAACACCATTCCTTGACAGCGCTGAAGACGACCCCGAGACCGACGGACTCAAAAAGCGAGGTGGGGATAGCCTGGGTGGATCGACAGCCCTCAACAGAAATAACAATGCAGTGGACAGCGATCAAACCGAGGTCACCTTCCCGGAGCCCGAAAGCCCCTTACACAGCTTGGAGACATCGGTTTGACCTTAGAACTTCGACCCCCTCCTCCTCCTCCTCCTCCTCCACCTTCGCCCCGCGCCCTGTGTGATGTTGGCACCAGTAACTGATCACACACTGCGGTCACTTCGTGTCAAACTGCTCATACGTATATCATTTTGGGGGGTTTTGTGTTTTTTTTTTCTTTTTTTTTTTTTTTTTTAAAAACGATTATTTAGCTGTGGGAACCGGAGTACCACGATGCTGGGTGTCGGGAGAGGGGCTACGCCAAAATTTTGTGCATCTTCATCCCTGATTTTTCAGTGGTACTCGCCCAAGTGAAACAGCCAGGTCATTTTCCTCTCCAGGAGTTGGGCTCCATGCGTCCGTGAGGGGGGTTTTCACTTTGAGAAAATGCATGTTCAAAGAAAAAGTTCAAATTGTTGTAGTCTTACATGCACGCTCCCTGCCCGAGGGCTGTGGGCTGCACTTCTGACTTTGATTTTTTTTTTTCCACTTGTGGTTTTTAAGGTTTTCTTCTAATGTTGGGGTTTGTTCTTTGCTTGTGGGATTTGCCCCCAAGGAACTTCACAGCGGGAAGCGGGGGAGTTAGCACTGTAGTGCGACAAGTTGAAAAAAAAAAAAAATAATAAAAAAGCAAACAAACAGCCAGGAGGAAGGTGTTTACTCGCAGGTTGATAGATGCAGGGATGTACACCAGTCTTCCACCTTGAAAAAAATGGTACCTAGCCTTTCCAGCTCCTCCTCTGCGTGCGCACACGTTTCTCTCTGTTTCCAAAGCAGTGACGGGTAGACAAGGAATGAAAGGGACTCGGCTGGAACCTTGCTGGCCAGGAAATATTCTGTTTTATTATTTTTTTTTCTACCAAGTTAGGTGCAGGTGAGCTGGCAGTGTAAAGGGGATGAAGAACGGTGGTGGTGAGCAGCAGGGCTCTTTCCTGGGGAATCCTACGAAACGCATCTCTTCTGCTCGCGAACGGCTGTGAAACTTTTGGCAAGAGCCCTGGAAAGCTTTAGCAGCCCCTGCTGTTGGGAGCAGAGGGTTTTTTTGCGTTTGTTTTTTTTTTTTTATTCCTGTTCTGGCTTGTGTGTTCAGCTGGGCTAAATAATCCTCCAGCCTCGGAGTGCCAAGCTGCAGCGAAGTGCCGAGGAGCCCCCGAGGATGCTCCAGCGGTGCCCACCAGCTCCGCGCATCCCTTCCCAAGCGGTAGGAGGATGAGCAGCGGGTTATTGCTGCTACGGCTGGGCCAGCTTTTGGCTGGTGGAAGGGACAAGTCAGGCTGTCTGCGTGGCCCCTGGAAGGGAGGGGGTCTCCACGGCCGCTGGGAGAACCCGTGATTGCCAGGGAAGGGGCTCCCTTGCGGAGCTGGCAGGCTGGCTGGCTGGCCGCAGGGCTCCCAGGGGTGCTGCACGCCTCGTTTGCTGCTTTATTTTTATTTTATTATTATTATTATTTTTGAAGATCATCTCTTCACCCCGCATCCTGCCTCACCTCGGTCTCCTGTAACTGTTTCTCCCCAGGGTGAGAGCCTTGGGCTCTGAGCGGAGGCCCTGGGGTGCTGGGCACGTTGGCTCTGCCCCGACCCTCTTGCAAAGCCGAGAAGGGGGCAGAGCAGGAGGCAGGAGTTGGCTTTGCTCAGGCTTAGTTTTTTTTTTTCCCCCATGGGTTCACCCCTGGTTAGTGGCTTTGGGTGGTGAGGGCTGGAAACAGCTCTGCAGCCTTCTGTCCCTCGTCCTGTTTGGTTTGGTTTGGTTGGAAGCAGAGAGAACCCGATCATAACTGGCTGTACGATGTCGTCTTTGCCCGGCCTCTGTCCCCGTAAGCAGAGGTGCCCACGAGAGGGGGGGGGGCTGGCTGGTTTCTTCTTTTTTTCCTTTCCTTTAAGAACGCACAGCAGAATCTCCCGTGCCTTCTCCGAGCACTGCCTGCAGCACCGCCTGCCACGCGAGGGCCCAGTACTTTGCCAAGAAATAAGTGTTCCTTAAACGACAACAGCAAAAACCAAGTGTCTTTGTTTCGTTGCCCAGCCCAGCACCGACCCACCCGGCCCTCCCCGGTGCTGGCAAGGGGAGGGTGAAGGCTGGGCTCCGTACACTGCCAACAGCAAGGAGAAATTGCCACCACTGCCCCCTCTCAATTGCAAATTCAAGTCTCGAGGCACCAGCCCCTGCCCGCGCAGACAAAAACCCATCGCTGGCCTCCCCTTCCTCCTGCACGCGAGCCAAAAAAAATGCCTTGGGCAGGACAGGGGGGTGCTGCTTGCCTGGGGGTGCACCAGTGGTGTAAGAGAGGGGTGGCCGTGGGGTTTGGGGACATAGTTCAAAAGATCACTTTTTTTTTTTTTCTATTTTAAATACTTGCAAAAAAAAAAAAAAGAAAAAAAAATATTAAAATATGATGTTCTTACAAGCTTACATAAATATTTATTAAATACTTGGGGGGGGCACTGTTTTTTTTTTTCTTTTGATATTTTTTTTATTACCTCAAACCTGCTTTAAAAAACAAAAACAAAAAACAACCTTAAACCAATGAAAAACAACAAAAAGCCAACTTTGGAGGCTCTTAAAGTCGCTCCCAGAAATCTGTGACTGGTGGGTTGCCGCAAGGGTCTGGTTGTTCATTAGCTGATCTATTTTTGTTGTTCTAGTTTCCATGTTTAGGAGGGGGAAAATAATTATATATAAATATTATGCAAAAAAAATATATATATAGTTTTCTTTAGATCAAAAACTGATATTTTTACGTCAGCCATATGTATTTTGTTTAAAGAAAAAAAATAAAATAAATAAAATCTCGAGTCCCGCGTCCGCGACGACGCGTGACGGCAGTTCGGTGACAGGTAACAAATTCCGTGTATCGGCGACCGGCTGCCAGTCAGCTTCCTTTTCTCTGAGCAGCCATCTTTCTACTAGACGTTAGTTGGACGAGACAAATGTTTTTTTATATAAATTATGTTGGTATGGCTGGTTGCTTAAAGTATAAGCGTTTATTGTGCATACATCTTTTCTGTAAAGTTTTTTTTTTGTTTTTTTTTTCTATTTAGTTTCAGTGATATACTGGCAGCAGATGACTATTGGGTTAAGTTATTGAGGACATTACAAAAACAGTTTGGGGGAGATTGGTGCTCTACGTGGAGAGGCATGGTCGGCAGCATGAACTTCTGGGGACTCTCTGCAACATGCCTTGAAAGAGGGGGAGATTTTTTTTATTTTTATTTTTATTTTTTGCTTTGTTTGAACTGCCACGAGTGTGCACGGGGGAGAGTGCCATGCCAGACAGGAACCGAAGTCATACCCTGTGATCTGTGTTAACTTGCCTTGGAATGCTTTGTTATTAAAACACTCTGAACATAATTTTGCATCCAGTTCTTAATAACAGTAGGGTCTCTGGTGGTGGTGGTTTTCTGTGAAATAAATTGGCAGGTTGGTACCAAAGACATTACATCACGTCCTGTGTGCATTGCTGAACAGGCATTTTTAGGCATTTGCATTCTGTGATTAGGTTTTCTTTGATTTGCACAGGGATTATACTTAATTTTCAAAGGTTTTGTGCAATAAGCTTAAAATAAAAGAAATTAAAACAATCTCAAGAAGGAAAAAAACTAAACCACCTTTTAGCATGGGCAGCCTTTGGCTTTCCCCAGCCAAGGAGTAGACGTCCTGTAGTGCTGAGCCCCTTTGGAAATGCTTCTTGTGACAAGATGTTGGGGTTAATGAGAAATCCCCATCCCGAATCCAAGAAGCACACCTCCACAACGCTGTTGCCAGCTCCTGTTGCCCTCCATAGCCCTTGCATAACTGCAGGGACCTCAAAGAATAATCCCTGCAGGCTTCTGTACCTCTCGGGGGGGGGAAGGATGCTTGTACCTGCAATGTTCCTCACCCGTGTCCAGCTCCTACAAGTTCATCAGCCCCTGGAGCACGCAACCTGTAAACTGCACTCCTGCAGCCCCAAATCTCCCGAGCAGCGGTGCGTGGTGATGAGGGGGATGCTCCTCTGTTCCTGCCCCAGCCAGGGAGGTTGGGGGGCACATAGCTGTTCCTCTCCAGCATCTCTTTGCCTAGGCTGCCCCCTGCTACTGAGGCTGGCTGGTCTCTCTGGCCTGTCTCTGATATCCTCCTGCTCAACAGAAAAAAAAAAAAATCAATTTTCCTTCAAAGAAGCCCATGGCTAAAACTGCCTTTAGTTTATTTCCTCCCCTTAAAATATATATATATATATATATATATATACAATATTAAACCAACATTTGTGTGTGTATATATATTTATCCAGTGCTCTCACAACAAAATTTTGATTTGAAGAGGGCACACAGATCTGATTTTTTTTTTTTCTTTTCCAGTAACTAGTATAATAAGCACTGGTATTTTTGTATAAAAACAGAAAAATACAAAACAAAAGACTGAATATTATGTGGTATGCATGACATTAAAAAAAAAATGGTGGTTTCAAAGCAATATGTACCCTGGTGTGTTTGCCATATCCTAGAGTCCAGCTTAAAGTGCACCTGATCTGTATTGCATTTTGATATTAATCTCTATGTACAATGTTTTGCATGTAATTTATATGGTTCTTGGGAGAAAAAAAAAATTGAATGAATTGTCAGTTAGCTTCTTCTGAGAAAACAGACTCTAAGCAGAGATATTACTCAAATCAGAAGTGGACAAGCAGTTGAGGGGTGGGAAAAGGGGTACATATACAAAAATTAAAAAAAAATAAAATAAAAAATAAATAAAACATGCTGGGGGTGGGGGAGAAGGGAAATGGTTTTGAATCAATAAAGCTTTGGCTGTTGAGCAGAAACAATGCGCGAGTGCATCCAGAGAATAAAATGTGCCCACATGTAACTGTGACGTCCTCAGTGTGTCCACCAGCTTGTGAAATCAATCCCACATCTCGTGGTGCTGGATGAATGGCTGAGCTTCCCATCTGAGCAAGGCAGAGCGTGCAAGTAGGGCCTGCAGGGTGGAAAGAGGGATGGGGATCAAGAAGCAACCCCACTGCTATGACAGAGTCCCTATAGGCAGTGTGGGTTTTCTCTCTATGCAAGCCTCATTAATCAGAGGCAGAGTATGGCTTCATCCATTCAAGGTCCAGAATCAGTTGTCAAATGCTAGCCAAAGCCAGTGGCTCCTGGGCTATGTGACAAACTAACCCTAGAGCAAAACTCCTCCTTGTCCTCTTACCTGGGGCCCTTTCTGCGATGCCTTTAGGGTGAGTCAAGGCTATGATCTCCACCTTCTGGGGATGGTGTTTGAGCTATGTCCTACCTCAGTGCTGAGACTCTTTTGCCTCTGTAGAGGCCCTTTGCCACGACACGAGTGACGATGAGAACTAAAATCAACTAGCCTCTGAAACGTTCTTGTTCCCAAGCACAGTTTTTTCACTGGCTTGCTTTAACTCCTAGTTTTTGGCCGAGAAGCTATTGTTTCTCTGTGCCTTTAATAAGAGGCTTTCTCTGGAGCCAAGTCAGGACGGCAAGATTGAGCTGGGCAAGGCTATCGAGGAGGAAATTCAGTCTTCCCAGCTGGGTGTCTGACCCTTGGAGCCCGGGCCAACTGATCTGAAGCGGCTGTAAAAGCTTTATTTCGCAGCATCGCTGTCTTCCCTGCTCGCATTCTAGGCACGGTGTTTCTGCTGACAGCATCTTCCACCTCCTCAGCAGAAGCTGCTTCTTTCTTTAAATGTAGTACAGGCTGGACGCAAAGAAATCAACTGTTAGCGGTGCTTTTAGCTATTTAAATGGGGAGAAAACCAGCCAATGTTTATTTCTTTGTCCAGGGCAGCCACGAATGCTTGCGTGACGTGGGCTCCTCTCCCACGTCCTTAATTGCCAAGCCGGTAGCGGCTCTGGTGACGTGTCCCGTGGGTGTCTGTGCAGTGACGGGGCTGCCTCACCCCTGTGTACCCCAGGACAGACATTTGGGGGGCTCTTTGCTGCTACCACAGGGCGCAACCTGCGGGTCCTGGGGCAGGCAGGATGAGTGCTGCTGGGCCCGGAGGGTAGGCCTGGCCTGAGAGGAGACAGTAAAGGAGGCAGGTTTGGGGCTTAAAGCAGGCTTGTCCTGCCCCAGCCTTCTCCGGAACCTGTGTGCCTGGCTCTGGAAAGCCGTGACAAGACATCAAATGACTCGCAGCTTGCCAAGAGAGCTGCGGTGCTGGAGGAATGGCCGCCTCAAGGGGCTGAGGCCAGGCACCATCACGGGCAGGACTCGAGAGACGAGGCACGATCTTGGCACAGACACAGAAGGGAAGGGGAAGCACTGCTCTGCTGGCCCTGAGCGGTGCAGCCCCGGGAGAAAAAAAAATCAAAAAATAATAATTAAAAAAAAAAAAAAAAAAAACATAAAAAAAAAAGCCGCCCGCCCGCCCGCCAATTTATTTGGGGCCCGCCCGCGCCGCTTTGCTCCCCGCTCGTCACCTCCTGCTAGGCCGGGCGGAAGTAGGGGGGTGAAGCCGAGCCGGCCGCCATCTTGGCCGCGGGAGCGCGGGAGGTGCCCGTATGTTGGGCGCCATCTTTGAGGCTGGCAGGCAGGAAAGCGACGGCCCGAGCCGCGGGGACGAGGTGGGACGGCGGCGGCGGCCCTGGGCCCTTGGGGTTCGGTAAAAATCCCTGCTCGCCGGTAACTAGAGCCCTTCATAGACCAGCGGGGGGCGGGGGAAAGGCCTCCTGCCCGGCCCGGCTCCCCTCCGCTGCCCTGAGGGGGAGCAGGCCGCGTCCCGGGCCCTGCGGGTCGGGGTGCCCTGAGGAGGGGGGGGGGGGTGCAGGCCGCAGGGCCTGGAGGCAGGGCTGGGGGCTGGGCTGGGGGCTGGGGGGAGGGCTGGGGTGTTCCCCCCCCCCGTATCAGCCCCTTCTGGGCCCTGTGAGACGCGGAGCTGCTGCCCGGGGTTAGGCCCAAGGTTCCCTGTCAGGCCCGGGGCCGCCCTTCCCCTCGCCCTGCCCTTCCCTCCCGCTCCTGAGCCCTTCCTCAGGCCTTGCTGGGCCCTCTGTCCGGCTGTCTGTCCGTCCATCCGGCTGTCTGTCTGTCCATCCGACCCTCTGGCCATCTGGCCCACCACCCTGCCCCGTCCCTGCCCTCTCCCTAAGGAAGCAAAGAGTCCCCGGGCTGCCTTCATGGTTGGGGGGGGGGGGGGGTAGAGGGGAGGTTCTGCTGAGAAAAAAATGAAAGATTTCCCCCTTAACGGGCGCCTTGCGAGTTATTTCGAGTTCCAACCTTCTGCCTTCCTTCCGTAGCAGTGCCTCTAAGGGGGGCGCTGTAAGGCAGCCCTCATCTGGTGCCTTGCTCCTCCGTTCCCCCAAGGAACTGCCTTCAGGATCTGACTAACTCTGGATGCACCCGGTTGTCGCCTTAATTTCTCCTTTAGCTTGCTGAAAACAACCCGGTTGGGTGATCTTTTGTGTTTCTCACCTAAAATTTGGATCGAGGAGGTCTGGGTTTCGTTACGCTGATGTCCACGCTGAAGGTGCAGAAGGGTTCCGTGCTGTTGCTTGGGTCAGCCTTGTTGCCAGGTTGGGAATGTTTAGCCTCCCGGTGCTTCGGTGCTGTTGGGCTGCACTCAGAGTGTGAGCTCTGGGCCTTATTTCTCAAATACTGCGTTATTGGAGCGTACAGAGCCGAGATATTCTGCGGATAGGTGATTTAAGCCACGTCAGAACCACCGCTGTGGCGTGTGCCAGCGTCGGACGCCCGTTCAACTGATCGGGCGGAGCAGGGGAATTGAATTTGGTGCTGGGTGGTGAGGTGGTGTTGGGGGAAGAGCTAGGCTAAGGAGAGCTTCCTCTTGCTCTGCCCCTTCCCATCTCAAATGGCCGCTTCCTGGGGAGATGGGTTCGTTGCGAGGCTAACTACAACGTTACCGTGAGGATGAGGAATCCTCTTTAATCCTGTAGGTATTTGCTGCCAGGCCGCAGCGTTGATTTCAGAAATTGTATTTAAAAAAGGAAAAAGAAAGGAAATATGTGTTCTTTAACATACTCTTTTTTCTCGGAGAGTAGATGTAGGAGCTTCAGCAGTGCCCTTCCTCCGGAAACGATTCCTAGTGTCTGCTCAGACACTGAGGAGGAAAATAGAGGAGAGCCACCCGATATAAATAAAGGAAAGAAGGGGTCATGGATTAAGGGAAAACCACTACTTCAAAAATTGGTGCTCTCTACAAACCGGTTAAGGGTTTGGGACCTGCAGGTGCTGCCTCCACCTGTGTGCGTTGCAGTCGTGCCTGTTGCCACTGAGCAAAACGGGGAGAGCTGCTTTGTCGAACGCGGCGTGTTAAAGCACGTGCCACTGCCTGGAAGAAAAGCACGGACTTCCCTCGTGTGGGACTTCTTCCCTAGCCATCTGTGGTTTACCTGATGGTTTCCCATAAGCTGTGAATGTTTAAAAGAAAAAAAAAAAAAAAACAAAACCCAAGACCAACGTTGAGAGTGGTGAGGCAGATCCTCACCTGGGGACTCAGAATCAGCGGTGACATCACCATGCGAAGCATTGTGTGCGCTTCGGGACGGGGCTGCCAAGAGCCTCGCAGCGGGGAGGGAGAGCGGATGCGGGGTGCCTCTGTGTCAGCCCTCTGCCCTGGTGGCTTCGTGAGCACTGAGAGTTTGACTCCTGTGTTCCCAGCTTTCGCTTCCGCACCTGCGGTGTGGCAGAGCCAGCAAGCTGCTTCCTCAGCTGGAGGAGGAAGAGGAGTGACCTCAACATTGCCGAGGTAAAGCACAATTATTGAAAAGATTTGGCGAAGATGTGGGTTGTAGCAGCGCGGCTGCTGCAGTTGCAGCAGATCCTGGAGCATTGGAGAAGATAGAGAGGGGTTTCTTCGTGAAGAGAATGCTGTTAAAAGTGTTTTCATGCCAGAAATTAGGATAAACGCCTCTGTTGTTTGACATCCTCTATTGACCTGGCACATTGGCATTACAGTGTACCTGGCACGCTGTTTGTATTAAACAAAAAAAAAAAAAAAAAAAAAGGTATTTTAGTCAGGGCAGGCCAGAAACCTGCCTTGGCACTTCCACGTGGCAGCAATGCTTACAGACCCTGCATCCTGGCTGCCAGGCCAGGATCTAAATCCGATGGTGCTGTTGGTAAACTGAAGCTCAGGAAGCACTTCTGGGTTTTTCTGTACTTCCATGTGAATTTTTACCCTGTGAAGATGGTGTATTAAGCTCTTTTCGTAACAACAAATAGGTTTAAAAGCCGTTTCAGTTTAACATCTACATGCTTGGGTGTTATTAACAGAGCTTTGTATACTGAGCTGGTGCTTGGTAGGAGGAAAAACATAAATCTTACCTGGGAAACTTGGACCCCCTCAGCTACATACTGCTATGAGGAAACTCAGATGTAAGAACACACTTAAATAACACATCACCAGAGCTGCTGTGCTCCTGACCAACAAAGGCACCTTTTTCCAACACCGTCGTACTGGAAGTTGATGCAGCTGGTTCCATCCGTAACGTGGGACTGTACAGTGCTGTAAAAGAAATATTTTTTCACAGCTTTGGAGAAAGTGAAGCAGAGAAAACCACACATAACCACTGATACCTGGACCCCAAACTGCCACAGACTGACAGTGATGCCCACTGGATACCTCCTGATACCCTGCTGCCTTCTGACTGCTCCAGCAGAAGTCCCGTTTGAATTAGCCAGCAGGTCCTTCTGAGTGGCTTTGCTAAAACTCCCGCTGTAGGAAGTATCCTACGGGAGCCAAGTTGCTAAACTGATGTATGGTTTTCCCTTAACCCCCTCACCCCTGACTTTCCAGCTCCTGGCGACACTGCCAACGTGTGCAGTGTCACCGTGTGCCAACTAGGTGCCAGCTGCCATGGTTTGTATATTGTAAAAGTAGTGATTTGGGACTCATGAGCACTGAGAACAGGTTAGCAATTGCTTAAGAGCTTTACTTGTGTCGCTCTGGGGCAGGGAGATGGGTGAAACATCTTAGGCTTGAAAGTGATTCCCTGCAGAGTGACGTGCTCAGATCTGCACAACAGATCTGTCGTTCTGGTCACCTTATTAGATCCCTGCTTGAGAGGGTGCTTGAAAGAATCGATTCCTCTTCACCTTGATGTGTCAAGCTAAAGAGAAATCTGTGCCGAAGCACTGTCTGATCAGACGAGTGCCTCGGTTCAGGATTGTTTTTTGACAGCTGCAGAAACACCAGGACGATCAGCGCCTTCAGAACAGATTGATTTGATCTTGAGGCTGTCATAAAACAGGTCCCTGAATTTTGAAGACTCTTCAAATAGTTTGGGCCAGCAAGGAGCAGCTGTACCTGGCGGCTGCGGTAACTCGGGGCTCAGAGTCTCAGAGAGCGTGGTGAAAGGTGACCCCCAGCTGGCTGCTGGAGGAAGCTGAGGCAGCGTTCAGCTCTAACCTTTGCCTTCTTGGCTGGCATCTTTGCACTCCTGCTGTCAGTGGGTGTTGAGTGTCCTTCCCCCCAGCCTCAGAACGTGCCCTCAGATGTAGGCAGCGTTTAGCAGCTAGAATTCACTCCAATATAAAGAGTACAAATCATGCGTTTTCTGCTTTTGCTTTGGAACTCTTAGCTTGAGGTTTTCCTGCAGGCCATGAGGTTTCTTGCAGCAGCAGGGATGAGTTCTGTTAGCAAGAGGCTGTTCTGTGCTTCGACCGTGGGAAGATGAATGGTTCCCTGTGCACCGTTAAATAGAACTTGACACCTAGCACACCGCACTTGCAGCCTGTGGGGTGCTTTAACAAGCAGGTAAATCAGCAGAGGCTGTTTTGCAGCCAGGGTGATGCTGGCTGATTAAAAAGCAGGGGCAGAACAAGGAGTTTCTAGTGTTTGTTCTTGCTTGTCATCCGACTGTCCACTTCCACTGCTCTTTTTTTTAAAAAAAAAAAAAAAAAAAAAACAAGGGGTAAGCATCTTAGTATCTTTATTATAAACGGAAGGCACAAAACAGGCCAGCAACAGAGACTGTCAAAGAGAAATATTTGGTGCTTTATAAACAAACAAGGAAGTACCCTTAGGTAGGTGTGATAATCCTCCTCTAATGCGTTTTTGGAGTGCAAAAATAGATTTGTTCCTTTCTTGCTCTTCTCTCCAGGACAAAGGCAGAATAGCCAACTGCAAAGTTAGACCAGGGAGGTCCGTTTGTTCCATACTGAGAAAGACAAGCCTGTAAAACAAACTAGACAGATTTTCTTTGTACTATTCATCTTCCTTCAGCAAAGGTACAGCTTATGACACTTGTTGGTGTGTATTTCCAGACCCCCAGCTACTGGCACTGTAGCGCATCTCTAATTCTTTGGTACAAAAGGTTCAAAATCTCATAATGCAAAAATTTTACCAGCACCCTGGACAAAAAAAAAAAAAAAGAAATCTAAAAATCTTACCAACTTCTATGACAGACCTGCTGAGTGCACCAGAGTTACTCATTTTTATTCAGGCTTTCAGGGGCAACTTCAGTTGGTTTAGCGCCTGGATTGCCGTGTTAGCAGATGTCAGTTTAAAAAAAAAAAAAGCTTTTGAGGTCCTTTTTAAAATGAGACTGCTTTTTTGGAATTTAGGGCTGCGAGGTATCCTTGGTTTTGCTTTCTTCCCATTCCTTAGACCAGATCCATTCAGATTCTGAACAGCGTTCCCGGTCTGTTCAGGAAAATGGAAGGCAACAAGCAAAATGATGAGCTCCTTGGGCAGTCAAAAGAGCTAAATCTGGAGAGTGTTTTGAATCAAACTTCCATGCTAAGGAGCACCAGTAATTGTTAGAAGTAGATGCAGAGGAACCTGCATGGCACTGGGTGTGTTTCTGAAGGTGCTAAAGGTCCGAAGTGATGATTCCTATCAATACTAAAGAAGAGAAGGAAACCTTGCACTTAACTACTGTTTTTATTCCCTTTGTCCAGCAGTCAAAAGCAGTAACTAATATGAGAACCCAACTTTTCCTCTCTTTATTTTAGATTTGGGAAAATTCCCTGCCAAAAAAATATTTCCTGGAAAATTCACTAGTGTTTGTGTGAGTAAAAGGTTCCAACCTTTTATTATTAATTTGTAAGAACTATTTCATCCACTTTTGTCCAGAAGAGTCAGAAATAATTTGCACAGAAATGTGCAGCATTTTAATGAAAGGATTCAGAATCACTCTAATTTGAACTTTATCTGGTCTGGTTGCAGGTTTTGTGACATTTAGTGTCTTTTAAAAAAAAAAAAATCAAAATTTCTGACTTCATATCAGAAAAAAGAAAAAAAAATGCTTGTGGCTAAATAAAATCTGTTGCAGCTCTGCTCATCGAAAAATCATTGGCTGTTAAATTGGACCTAAGTCGTCTTCTCTAACCTTTCATGATCCTGCAGCAATGGATGATGATGGATATATGGATTAGGGAACAGCACGTGATGGCAAACCTGTGGTATTTGCTACAGCGCAGAAAGAAAAACCAAATTGCTTCCAAAAAATCCAACTAATTCAAAATCCTTGGTATCATGCAGCCATGCCACTGGCAAAGTGAGCATTCCCCTGCCTCTCAAAGCTTGCTGTACCCTTGATCTGCTGTCTTCCTGCTGTTAATTGATTGCAACTCTACGTGTCTGATCAGGGCTACGAGTTGTTCTCGATATGGAGATCATACAACATATACTGTGCACGCTTGTGTGTATAGATATGTTTATCCTGTATGCATGTACATACGTATGCATATTTGTGTGCTGGCCCCCAGATCACTCATGTTACAAAGCATCGGCCTCGAAGGCATACTCATCAAAATCTTTTGTAGAGCCTCCATTTTTTTCTAGTTCCCTCAAAATGAGAGAATTTTTTCGCGCTCTCTGTGTCGAAAAGGCAAAAATTCTGATTTTCACTGTCGCTCTCGCTAACTTTCTCTCACTCCCTCCTCGTGTGTGTATAAACACAGATGTGTGTATGCGTATGCACATCTGTGGATTTATATGCACTGGTATGTTTTTTGCTGTACAGGTAATAAAGACGGGGAAAGGTTTTTGTGTTTTCTTAATAGGTGAAGAAATCTTGAAGACCAGAGATTGGAACATACTGAATTTTAAATTAAAAAAAAAAAAAAAAAAAAGTTAAATTGTCCGGCTGTGGAAGATGGAGCCTCATTTTTGCAGCCACTTTGAATCACGAGTTCATCTCTAAATGCGCTGGGTTTTTTGTTTTTGTTTTGTTTTGTTTTTTTGGTTTTTATTTTTTTGAAGAGCTAACTAACCCTGGCTGTCTCCAGTCTGAGAGAGCATTCAAATGGACTTGCTTCCTCCATTAGTTATAAGCTGTTTAAAAGCGCATCCTATGTTTGAATTGTGGATGAGAGGTTCCCTTGGCAAAGTGAGGAGGAAAATTCTTCCTACCCCTTTATTATTAATTCACGGATTCAGTCTTGGTTCGGCCTACAGGAGAAGTTAACTGGAAGTCTTTGAAGATCGACAACTTTGCTGAGGTTGTCCAGGTAGGTGAAATCGAAGACCCACAGTGCCTGGAACGTGCTGTTTAATGCGTCCTAACTGTGTTCTAGAGAAGTTATTTGTAGCCAGAGTTGATTATTGACTTGCATGTATCATCAGGTGGTTTTTTAAGAAGTGACTCCGCTTTTGGGCTTCCAGATGTGCTCCAAGTCATATTATTGAGGATGTGGAAGAGAACGCTTGCTGACAAAGCTCCTGGCAGCTTTACAGAACTTTAATATTTAGTTAGTTCATGTAACAGCTGATTTCAAGGCTTTGCTCTCCTTGAGAGACTAATTTGATTAACTGAAGAAAGCTGGAAAACTGTTTGTTCCTCATTATTTTTCACTTGTTACTTTCTTTAGGGTTACTTTTAAAAAGAAGATTTCACTGATCACAAGCCAGTAGAAGACTTTCAGCCCAAGCAAGGGTGAAGACAGCTCTCTCCAAGAGCAGAGGAAGTCCCTGTGGAGAGAACCCGAGCTTGTTACCAGAACTCGTCGGCATGTCTAAACAAGGAGACGATTGCTACTTCTATTTCTATTCTACCTGTACCAAGGTATGGCTGGTTTTCCTTTGCTTTGCTTTGTTTCCCCATTTTTTTTCAGGAAGGAGTAGATTAGGAGGAGGAAGCACACTGGTCCTTGGTTAACTTGAGAACCAGATAGATTCTGAATTCAGTTGTAGCAACATGAGGCAGCAGCATGACCATTTTTGAGTCTGTACTATATTTTCCTTGTTGGTTTCCTTTTGGTTCCAGGGAGACAAATGTGCCTACCGCCACTGCGAAGCTGCTCTGGGCAATGAGACGGTCTGCAAGCTGTGGCAGGAGGGTCGTTGTTTCAGGAATGTCTGCCGATTCAGACACATGGAAATTGACGTGAGTGCCTAAGGATGTGTTCTCAAAATAAATCAACAAAAGCCTTTTTCAGTGCCGTAGGTGTACTGATTGTGCTTTTGCAGGATAGATTTGTTTGCTTCAAAATCATACTGGTTTCTGTTACCAAGAGAGGGGGTGGGAGGGAGCAGAGGGAAATAAAATCAATGCCTTAGGTATGTCTTAGCAAGATATTTTTTATTTTTTTTTATTAGATGCTGACAGTTTTCTCAACAGATGCAGAATAACTGTTAAATAGACTGCTAAAACCTGCTGGAGCAGGGGGGTAATAAACAGGCTGTTCTATCCTCATGGGAGCTGGCTTGATAATGAACTATCAGGTCTCTTCTGACCCGCAGTCCTTCAGATAACGCTGTTCCAGCTCCCTGGGGTAGGAAGTGGGGGAAGTTAAAGGTGCAGAAGAACTAAGTCTCCGAGAAGCAGTTCTAGATAGAGTTAACCTAGGCAATTTCAGATGTTCTTTTTCCCTCTGAATAATCCTAGTATAATCCTAGGTGTATTAGTTTAACCCACCCTCAACTGATGTCTGAGAGTGCCTGTCTTCTCAAACTGAATGATGACAAATCTAAATGTGCATAGTGGTTGCAGCTTATGCAAACTTTGTGAATATGCCCAGAAATACTACACTTAACTGAGAACCTGACCTTTGGAATGATGTTTCAGCACTGTGTTGTGACAGCTGTCATGATCTGGAGCTGTGCATCTCTTTGCAAGCCTCAGGTGCATGTTATCATGAGCTTTTCTTTCTTTCTGTCTTCAGAAAAAGCGCAGTGAGATTCCTTGTTACTGGGAGAACCAGCCGGGAGGCTGTCAGAAAGCCAACTGTGCTTTTCATCATGCAAAGGGACGTTACATCGAAGGACAATTCTTACCACCAAGCAAGAGTGAGTTTAGGTCCTTTTTCTTTAAGCGCTGAAGAATTAATTTTGAGTATTACTTAGTGGGTGCCAATCCTATAGGGGGCATCAGGTAACTGTTCATTTGTGAGTGCAGGAAAAGGTCTGCAGTCATAGGTGGTCAGTTAAACCGAGTGTACTGCTGGTGTTTGTTTTCTGCTTTCGTGCTCAGCTTCTCTTTGCTTTGTGTGATGTTTGCCTTGCAGTTTGCTTCCTGTTGTTTCGTCTTTTGCTGGGTGGTAGGGAGATGTGTTGTTGTTCGAAGGGAAGTCATTGTTCACAGTGTAAACAGTGATGGGATGGGCAAAAGGAGATGCTGAATTCGTTGTCTGTGCGGGTTATCTGCCTTTCCTACCATCTCTTTGCATTGTGGTCAAAGTTTTAAACTGCCATATTACCGATGATCCTCCTCTTCCTCTAGCTACGCTGCCAAGTCCGCCTGAGTCCACGGACGATGATTTGAAAGTGGCTCAGATGTCACTGCAGCAAAACAAACTTTCTGTCCAGTCAAATCCCTCTCCACAGCTAAGGGGGGTGATGAAAGTGGAAAACTCTGAAAATGTCCCAAGCCCTACACACCCTCCAGTTGTAATCAATGCTGCAGATGATGATGAAGATGATGATGGTGAGCATGTTTTGGTTCTTGGAAGGAATTTGTGCTGTAAATGATTGTGTAAATCTTTGGTACTTGAAGGAATTTGTGCTGTAAATGAATGTGTTAAATCTTTGGTTCTTGAAGGAATCTGTGCTGTAAATGAACGTATAAATCACAGATGACCTGAGGTCAGACTAGCGATAGGGCAGGCAGTCTGGTCAGGTCACTGGTGGCTTTGTCTGGCAGTCAGTGGACAGAACTTGAAACGTTGGAGGAAAGCTTAGAACCACTCCTGCTTTAGCTGGTCTGTTGTGTAAAGTTCTATGTGAAACTAGGAAGGAAATTTCTTATTCCTGTCTGAAGAGCAACGTGTTGTGTAGTAGTTAAAGCTGCAGAGAGAATCTAGAGTCCTAGGTGTTTTGTCCTAGTGTATTCTTCTTAGGAGTTCATCAGGTCAGTGTAGCTGTTTAAAAAAAAAAAAAAAAAAAAAAAAACAGCAACAAAGTTTTTTTTATATGAACCATGGGCTGAAGTGTCACTGCATGAGCTACGTAATCATGAACAATCTGGTCTCTGCATAACTGAATAGATTTTTCCCTTTCAGACCAACTTTCTGAGGAAGGAGAAGAAACTAAAACTCCCGTCCAGCAACCAGCTGCGGAAGGCAAAAATGGATTACGGGTGATTTCCACTCGGAAAGGCAGTTCTCCTACTACTAAACAAGGTATTCCAGCACCTTAGTAGGATAAATCAGAAGAACTTGACAGTTAACTCAAAAGCAGTGTGGTGTAAAAACACAACAAAATGTAGGGGTGCTGAATGGACTCGGTTATTTCCATGATCTCATTTCTGCCATTAATATCATCATGGGCCCATTGGGTCAGAAAGGTGAACTCCTTTTCTTTACTTTTGGAGAACAAAACAGGGCCACGGCATGGAGTTTAAATGGCTGCACGTGCAGCCTTGCAACCACTGTTGATAAGCCATATCTAACGATAGAGGGATCTAATATGGTGTAAATGGATTAAAATTAAAACTACATTTTTAACCCTGAAGGATGAAAGGAGGGGCAAAATGCCATTGGTTCTAGGGCTCTTTCACTTGTGAGGGGTGTTGTCAGGCTTTATTCTAAATACTAAAGAAAGAAATTCTAAAGAAAGTTCCTGAGCGCTAAGAAGCCTGAGGACCTGTGGTCCTCAGTGAGTGCCTCTAAACCTGTCTCATTAACTGTTTCCTGTTTTCAGAGGGCAATCTGAATTTTGGAATAAAAACACTTGAGGAAATAAAATCGCAGAAGATGAAGGAAAAAAATAAGAGACACGGTGGTGAGTTAATATTCCCTACTTTCTTATCCTGTTCACGGCAGGTGATGGTGACTGGGAGCTGCTTGAGGGACAGACTTCCATTTTTAGCTGGGGGCATCAAGCAACCTGATTCTCAGCCAGCTGGTATTCTAAATGGGAGTTCAAGGGGCAACCAGAGGCAAATTAGTCACCTCTCTTATTTACATGCTCTGCTTGCTGTATTTTTGACAGTAACAAATAATTTAAAGTTTTTTGTTCTTTGTGATAGTTTTTTATGTTGGGTAAACTTCCTTATGTTTTGGTTGCTCTGAACAGAAGGTTCTTCAAGATCTTCTCTTCCTCCCGTTGATTCTATGATTTTTCCTGCTCCAGAAAAGGAAAATGTCCGGACAGTGGTGAGAACTGTGACACTGTCTTCCAAGAAAGGTAATAATGAATGCTTTTGTTTTGATTTCATTACTCCTAAACTGGAGGGTTAAGCAATAATTAAAACAATTCACCCGTGTTAGCCTTCTGGTGCTGCCTTCTGTTCAAAATGTGCTTTTATGCTTCAAGTCCCTGGTTGTACTGGAAAGATTTGGTGCTCAGGTTAAGTGCAGTGGCAGGAGAAAAAAAAAAGTATCAGTATGCAAATAGGGGGGTAACTGAAAAACAGAAGAGTAACGAGAAGAAAGAGCTGTAGAAGACAGTGCTATATAAGAAGCAATTTCTGAAGCATTAAAGAGGCTGACAGTGGCAGGTGTGGACACAGTATGACAGGAGTTTGTGTTTAAATTGTTTAGAGCTGTGCAAATGCCTTTTAAAGGGAAAAAAGCGTGGAAGTACTTTTACTCGTAGACATTCACCTTAGAAAGGACTATTTCTCAGCATTTGTACCTAATAATATTCTGCTTGCTTATGCAGCTTTGTTCTGCACAAAGTATAGCTGTCAAGCAGACTCAGATTCGCTCTCTACTATCTCAGCTGGAATTTGAAGCAAGCACTGAGACTATTAATATTTTTTTTCTATGTTAATTATAGTTAAAATATGAGTTTATGTGGTTTAGCTGTCAAAACAGTGTCTGACTGGGTTTTTTTGGACATGGGCTAACAGGATAATATTTCTGTTGGCTACTGGTTTCTGTGAAATAGGAAAAAAAATTCCCTTTTGTTTTAGGGGAGGAACCTGTGGTTCGACTAGATCTTGCTGATAGACAAGGAAAACGGAAAGCCTCCGCGGGTAAGAACTTTTTATGAGCTGTTACGTAGGTGCTGCCTTCTATATATGACTGCATTAAAGAGTATTTTTGAGGTATGAAAGGAAAATACATTGCAGTGGAGATCTGTGTTGACTGCAGAAATGGCAAAAAAAATCATTTAGCAGCTGAAAGGCAATTCTGTGAAAATATGCTTGAAAAATAGAAGCTTATTGTTGACTGTTCTCAAACCTTCCTGCAAAGAAAAGTTCTTACAATATTCCTTGTTTTCTTTGAAGATGATGTAAGCACCGTTCCAGTGAAGCGCAGCCTTGCTGAAAGGCTGGGGAAGAAGATAGAGGCTCCGGAAAATGCTGACAAAGCACCCAAGAGCGATACAGGTACTAAACGGGCATCTGGATTGGATTCCTAGGTTTTGTATTTAGTGTTTCTGTTTGTCCTTTTCCTGTGATGTTTCTTTTTTGCATGTTGGCTGAGGTCGTAATCACTGGGATTCAAAGTTACCTTTCCTGTCTTGTTTTGAAATGTGAACCTGAAGTTGACATTCTGCAGCCTCCCTAATTCGTTCTTTTTCTGTTTTGCAGTTCAAGTTGCCAAGTCTCTGAAGGACAGGCTGGGATTACCTCCTAAACAGACCAGTACTGAGAGAGGTAACAGCTAGATATTAAATATGCTTTCTCCTCCTTCCTTTCCATGAACTTGGACTGCTTTCATCCATCCCTAAAAACTAATTTAAATGAAAACAAAGAACTGATGCCTCTTGCTTGAGTGCTGAAGCTCTTCTGACAGCCACTATCAGAAATCTGGCTCTAGGTGTGTGTTTATTTTCTACTTGTGCCTCGTCAAGGTTTTTAGCTGCTTCTGTGAACCGTTACATACCATTAGAATAGAACCACTGCCAGGAGCACGAATTTGAAATGCAGTCTGAAAAAGTAAAGCAGCATTTCTGTGTAGCAGTTCTCTCTGGATATGGCTGGTCTTCAAAATACAAGTGGCTCAGAGGAGGAGGAGAATGTTGTTCTAAGGATATTGTTCTAAGATGCATTATTGGGAACACTCAAGATTAGTTTTCCTTAGTGCTCTGAAAAATTTTGGAGACTTAAAATATTGCTGGACTCTCTTTAAATGTTGGTGCTTCTCCTCATTTCTTGATGATGACAGGGAAGGATGCTAAGCTGATGGGAGAGATCCGTGTGAAAACACTGGAGGAAATCCGTCGTGAGAAAGCTCTTCAGAGACACGAAACTCAAGCCAAAGGCGAGGCTGAAGGGCATGGTAAAACCGAAGATTCCAGCGCAGGGGCAAGACCTGCTCGTGTAGGTCGCATCAAAACTTTCTCTGAAGCCTTGTCTGAAAACAAGAATAATCGCTTGGTAGAAGAGAAGAAAAAAGCAGGAGAATCCCATACCAAGAGCAAAATTCAGGGTGAGTCCAAGAAGCAGCTCGCTCTGTCCGGGCCCAGCAAAGGGCAGGCGAAGGAGCTGGCAGGAAAAGTCAAGCCAGGAGAAGTGCATGTTAAAACCTTGGAAGAAATAAAGCGTGAGAAAGCTCTGCGGATGCAGCAGAGTGAAGGAAATGTGCCAGCTCCCTCAGCACAACCCGGACCTGCCCCAGCAGAACAGAAATCTTTATGGAGCACAAAACTAACAGGTAATAAGATGCTTTAATGCCTGCCCCAGTGAGGTGCTTCCCATATTGAGCAAGTTCAGTTTGTTCAGGATCTGCTTCATGGATAAATGCTGAATGGATTGCACATTGTAGCCTTTCTCTCTCTCTCTCATGGGACACAAGGAAATAAATGCACAAAGGAAACAAGTACCCAGCTTTCTTTATTTCTGCTGTTGACAAAACTTTTTTTTTTGTCTTTTCTTAAAGCACCTGAAAAAGAAGAAAAGAAGGCAGTGGAATTGAACCGGCCTTTTCCTAAACTTTCCTCTGTACCTGATGTACAGGTGAGTCCTCTGTGAAGACACACATACGTTCGTGCAATTTCTGATAATTCTGACAAGTTTTGTTACTCATCGTGTGCCACCCTCTTGAGTGTGTTCTTACCCTTCAGCACCTGGTAGGAGCTGCAGTGCAGTCTAAATCCTATCGCCAGCAGCATTTCCAGACAACTCTGTAATCCTCAAACTTGGAATCAGTCTGTTTATACCACAGCAACAAAGAAACCCTGTTAGCACCAGCTGAAATCTACACAGTTAACGTGGAGGGAATTCTTTTTGTTCTTACTGACTTGATCTGTCAGACATGAAGGATTTAATACGGAAGGCCAGAGTTCTGTGTTGAAGGAAATCAATCTGTCAGTGGATACTGTATAGGGGAACTTGTATGACTTTCTGCTGCTTAAAAAGAATGTGATAAATAGATGTACAGCAGAACACCCTAGCTGTTTAAAGAAGCTTGCCATAGTGGATATTGCAGATATGTGAGACTGTGTCCATAGTAAAGCATGGCTCTTGTTACAGGCAGAATTTTATGGAAAAAAAAAAAAACAGTAACCTGAACGATATTAATATGCTGTTCCACATCAAGACCATTTTGGAGGGATTGCTGATCAGATTTTCTTAACGAAATATCCACGGATTATTTTTTTTTGTCCTATTCATGCACTACTTTTCTTTCCTTCTAGCCCACTCAGCAGAGTGGAACTCGTAAACGTCCAGAGAAGAGCATTGAAGAGAGACGGTGGGAGAAGCGGCAACAGAGAGAACAACAAGGGAAGCTTCAGAAGGAGGAAGCTGCTGTCAAATCTACTGCTGGCTTTAATACTGAACCAGCAGGGAAAGTGGCAGCTCAATTTCAGGGCCAGGAAACTAAAAGTAAGTGTTGAAGGTTAAAAGTTCCTTAGGTTGTCTTCTGAAATACAGACAGAAGATGACAATTCTCATGCTGTAACTCTGGCTGGGTGCATTTTGCCACGCAATGCTACGAAGCGAAGTGTGTACTTTCTTTTTCTTAGTTTGTTTCTTTTCCTGCCAGCCAGATGTTAGGTAAGGAATGGGAGACTAGAAAATGACAACTACAAATTTGGACTTTGTAGAACAACTTAACTGTGGGACATCACTGCAAGGGAGAGGAAGCTGGTACAACAGTTGCATACACTCTTGTCCTACTATAACTGCTGCTTTTTCCTTTCCTAGAGGGAGCAGGACTTTAACTATAAAAGCTGTCTAGATTTGTGAACCTAGCTGGCACTTAGGATTGCTATGTGTCTGAGGTTTCCCTTGTCCTGGATTATTATTTACTGTAGCTATTGGGTTTCTTTGTTCCTTTGTATGGATTGTTGGTAGACAGAGTTTACTATGCGGAAAACATTCCTGAGAATCCAGGCAATGGCGGTGTAATTCTGCTGGCCAAATGCATTTAACTGTGTAGAAGGACTGTGGAAATGATTAAGAGAACCTGCATTTTTCCTGAGGCAGAGCAAGACTGTATCAGTTCTCTCTTCCTTTTACTCTAGCCAACGTTATGACATCTGCGAAGCCTTCGGGTGGGAAAGTCACTTTCCCCAAGAAGAAGGCACTGAAACGTAAGGCACCTGAGAGTTATCCCTCTGCCGTAGCAGCTGTGGAACTACGGACTGCCTTGGATGCTGAGACGATGGGACCTCCAGCCAAAAAAGTAGCCATGGTAAGGCCAGGGGCTAATGCAGAGATGGATCCCTTGTTAAATTTCTACCCTCCTCTAGGAGAAAAGGTGGAAAACTCAAATGTTCTGCAGGCCTTCTGTTTCCTTTTAAATCCAGTAGCTGTCTACAGGATGCTTGTAGAACCCTTCTGTATTTATGAGATGAATGGCACTCTTTAACCAGTACTCTGATGCTGTGATTTCTCTGGTGTGGGGGATTTTGTCCGTTAATGCCATGTTCTTAAAAGACACAAGATCATGAGTAACCTCCAGGTGAATGTGAACTTTCTTCAGGAGCACCTTGGTTTTGTATTTTGGCCACGGCTCCGCAATGCCAGAGGAGAAGCAGTGTGGAGGAAAAAGCTATTAAGGAATCTTTTACCCATGTGTCATAAATACTGTTTTGCTGCTTTCTAGGGTGTTTCAGACATGCCGGAGCACGTCCCAGCCGTCAGACTTGAAGAAAATCCCCAAAACAGGTGACAACCCCAACTTGTTCTTTTTCTTAATCAGTGTATATCCCCAGGGAAACATAAGTTCTGTCACATGTGGGAAAAAATGAGGGTTCTGAGATAATTAAAGCCAAAATCCATCAAAGGAATAAGTCACCTGAAACCACTTTCTAGCAGCTAGCAGGATTGCTTAATTAGGCTTTCTTTAAATGCTGCAAGTCAGCACAGCTTTCCAGTGACTTCTTGGGTTGTCTGAATACCTGAACAAGGATGAGGTGAAGTTCTACTTCCTCGTGAGGTGATAGATGAGGAGTAGTGTCCTCTGCCTTTTGGTCCTCAAGAGTGCCACCTCAACTCCAGGTGCCCTGGCTTCACAGATAAACCCCCAGACTGAAAAATGTACCTGGTAACGCATCGGGCTCTAAATGTAGCCCTGGGTTGATTGATAACAATCCCTGTGTAAGATTGAAGCGTAGGAGGGCTTGCCTACAGTTTGAAGAGCCGGTTTGCAGAAAAGGGATTTCCCGTTAAGAAATGGCATATCCTGATTGTTCTTTCTTGCTCTCCCAAGACCTGAAGTGCGTCTTGGAAGCCCGGCAAGACTGGAGGAGCAGATGGAGACCAACCTCGAGACCTCGACCTCAGCTTCTTCCCAGCTAGAAGAGGCACGGACACGCCGGCTGAGTTCCACGGGGAACGCGCCCTTATCTGCAGATGAAGATTTTGAGAAGTTACTTTGGGAAATCTCAGGAGGCAGACTGGAAGCAGAAATTGACTTAGACCCAGGGAAGGACGAGGATGACCTCCTCCTTGAACTCTCCGAGATGATTGACAGTTGAACTGCGTAGTCCTATGGTATATTTAAAAAAAAAAAAATTAAAACTGTTCTTCTTGTTGGATACCCCGAGGTGATCCTTTTTCTAACTGAGGCTTTGCAATGAGACTTAAAGCACAGTCCGAACTGGTAGAAATTGGCAGGATCTGCACTCAGTTGTCCTAAATTTCCCTGCTGGTCAGAGTTAAGGTCTTGTGCATCCGTTCTGTAACTATAGGTGGCTACCTTTGATATCAAGAGGACAAAGCACTTCTTTTGGCACAGAAAGATCTCCATTGGCACGCCACGGTGGCTGCAAATCGATCTTCTGATGGAGCGATGCTCTGAAGGCTTAAACGTAAAGCTTCTTCCTTCCTCCCCCCTTGGCACAACTCGATGTTGGGCACATTGTGAAGCTTCGGTGTTCTGATTTCTCGGACAGTTGATACCCAAATCCTGGAGTTACTATGTCAACTCTTGACTTTTACTTGTGTATGCCATTGTTTTGACTGTACCCGTGTCAGATGATGAAGCTGTAGGGGTGGGAGGGGGCAGAATCGTTATTCCAGTGTGTTGTGGACCAAACTTGCTGCCAGGAGTGGGGGTGGGGGTCAGCCCACCCAGCCTTACTTTCAATTATCAGGGATGATCAAATGGTGAAAAGCAGCAGCTCTGCCATGCGGCTCCGCTACCCCCACTCCCTTCTCTTGTGCTGTACCAAAGTTCCCCCAGGCTTTGGTTGGTGCTTTTTGTTGGTGTGAGGAATCCGGGGCGAGCAGTCGGGACTCTGCCGCAGTCACGGGGTTGATGAAGGGTTGTTTAAGTGCCTCTTGGTTTTCAAAATTGCTCCCCTGAGCTGCTGGCTCTGCTGCCTGCTACAGCAAACGTTCGGATGCCATCAGCATCGCGTTTGGGCGTGGGCACTGACCCTGCGGAGGACAGAGCTGAGATTCGGGTGTATTGTGTACCCTGCCACCAGCCATCGATTTTTATTTCTTTTTTTCCCCTAGCAGATCAATTTTGAATTATTTTCCGAACTTTTCGCGGCACGGTAGGCTCTTCCCGCTATGATTTGTGAAGCTGTGGGGGCCCTCAGGCATTTGCTGCTGGCAGAGGAAAAACGCTTGTCGAATTTGTTGTAAATACTTCGTGTTTGGACAAAACCACGCGGCTCTGTGTGTGTGTGTGTGTGCTGTGACGCCCTGGCCCCACCAGGGAAAACCTCCGCTGACGAAACTGCTGCTGGAGCTCATGCAGGCCTTCATCGTGCCGAAGGACTTCACGGGGACTTCTGCCGGCTCAGAAATGGGGGAGAAAAACCAAAATCAGAGACTGCGCCCAGCTGCCCTCGCTTTCCCTTCACCCCAAGCCCTATTCTACCATCAGCCTTCGCCTCTTCTGCCTGCGGTGCTGGGCTTTCGCGTGCGCCATTGCTCCTGTACATATTTTACATATTTTATCCTTTTTTTTTTATATTTGTAACCTATTTAATGCCCCCCCCACCTCCAATAAACCTGCGACCATAGAGACGCGGTCCTCCCGGCTTCCTAGAGCGTCCCCCCCTCCGCGGTCCTCCAGCATCCCAGCGCCCCTTGCGCGCGCTCCCTCCCGCCCTCAGCGGCTTCCGGCGGCGGCGGCGGAGCGGGAGCGGCGAGGCAGCGGCAGCCATGGCGTACCGCGGGCAGGGCCAGAAGGTGCAGAAGGTGATGGTGCAGCCCATCGTATCCTTCCTGCGGCTGGGGGGTGGCGGGGAGGTGGGTGGGGGGCGGCTCGGACCTCAGGGGGCCCGGATCTGGGGGCCCTGGGGGCTCGGCCCGGGCCTTGAGGCCTTGTCCCGGGGGCCCTGAGGCCTCGTTGTGGGGTTTGGGGCCTTGTCCCGAGCCCGGAGCTGTCGTCCCCGTGCTGAGCCCTTAACGCAGCGCCCCAGAACCTCATCTTCCGCTACCTGCAGAACGTGAGTACCGCGGGGAGGGGGCGGGGATGGGGGTTTGGGGGGTGTGGGGGTTGTGGGGAGGGTCTGGGGATTCCCCTCGGTGAGTTCGGCTCCTGGCCGTGTCCCGGGGCGGGTCTGTGGGGGATGGGGAGCTGTGCGGCGTGCTGGTGGGCACGAGGAGCCCGGCGTTTCCCCCTCGTGTAGCCGGGCGTGCAGGGGTGTTCCCTTGTGACTGGAAACGTGTTCTTCACCAAATGTGTAGTATTCACCCGATGGTATAACAGTAAAATGTCAGATTGCTCATTGAAACTGCCCCTGAGAGTTGCTCCTTGGAGCGTTTGGGAGCTGTCGTGGCTGTGGCTAGCAGGTATTTCTGAACACACGAGAGAACAAAACTGCTCAGTGTTTGTGGCCCGACTTACTCTCCTCCTTTGTTCTGCAGAGGTCGAGGATCCAGGTGTGGCTCTATGAGCAGGTGAACATGCGGATAGAAGGCTGCATCATCGTGAGTATCCGCACGTCCCCACGTTACTTCTTTTGTTTTCCCTCATTCACAATCCTGGTTTTTGGTCAAGAAAACCTATCACAAGGAAAAAAAGAATTGTACTTCTCTAATAAGTAGTCTTCGTTGTCCGGCCAGGATCAGCAAAGCTGATAATGGTTTGTGGTGTTGCTGAACTAATTCCCTTGTTGCTGACTCCTAGGGCTTTGATGAATACATGAATTTGGTGCTGGACGATGCAGAGGAGATTCACTCCAAGACAAAATCAAGGAAACAGCTGGGTAGGTCGTGTGTCTGTGCAACCCGAGCGACGGGCGCTCTGAAACCTGACTGAGTGAGAGGTGCCAAATGTGTGCCGAGCCTTGATGTTGAAGTTCAGTGAGCAATTTCTGGCTGCATCCCTGTCCCTGATGATTTTTGAGCTGGAGGTTTTGCTGAATGAAGGAGAATCTGTCTCTGCCTGTTCAGCTGCACCTGAAGCCCATGGCCGTGGGCTGTTCTCACACTTGCTGTGATCTCTGAGTCAAGGCAGGGAGCCACGGTGGCTGTGGTGTTTATTTACCACCTGCTGCTGGGCAGAAGCAGCGATGTGTGCCCAGTGCTGGGGTTTTCAGCAGGGACAGCATGCTGCTGGAACGGGGACAGTGGCTGGGGTGCGACTTGGGAGCGTTGGGCAGCCGGCAGGGAAGGGACTCTGTGTAACGGGCAAAACCCTGCTCAACCACACGAAATACTTGCTGAAAACACGCGGTTATTCACAGATTTTGGACTCTCCCTAATTCTCTCTTTCCTTTCTGTGTGTTGCAGGTCGGATCATGTTAAAAGGGGACAACATCACTCTCCTACAGAGCGTTTCCAACTAGAACTTTCTGTTACAACGAAGGTGGCCGCCCTGCTGCGGAGTGCCTGAGTGCCAGGGGAACGTGGCCTGCTGGCTGATAGGAAGTTATTTGTAACTGGGGTTGCATGCTGAGGTAAAAAGTCCTTCCTTTGTGTGGGAGCAAGTTTTTTTGTAGCTTGAAACAATACATGATGTATTTCCCAAATAAACGTTTTTCACATTAACTGTAAATGGAAAAGAGAAATCTGCTCGTTTTCAGTCCTGGCCTTCTGTGAGTGGAGAAGGGGGACAAATACTGAAGTGTGGGCTTTTCTTTTCCTGTGGATCTGATAATTTCCTGATAATGATCTGTGCTTTTTCGAACATTACATCTGCATGATGGGGCCAGGGTGGGCTCCTTCAGGGTCCTTGAGCTAGCAGGGTGTTAATGAGGGTGTGGGAGATCTTGCATGCAATTGCAGCCCTTTGCTGCTGCAGTGACAGGTTCCTCAGATGCTTTCTAAATAAGATAAGGAGGGTTTAACTTATTGAGAATCGTTTTGGGGGTGTTTATTGTGGATCAATCAGTAAAAGTATCTTAGTGGGGCCGTGAGGGATTTGGGGCTGTGGAGCAGTAACCCCACATTTACACGTGTTGTCAAATAAATCTCCAGATCAGAGAGTGAGAGCGGGCAACTGGCTTGGATTAAATCTGTCACTTCGTGCTGCTTTGGACAGAGCATGCAGATTAAACCCTCGTGCTGCTCAATAAGCTGGGCTATCAGATGTGGCGGCTGGGTTTTTATCATTTGATTTATTCTTTTATCCATTTGGGGATCTGTGTGTTCTCTTTAAGTTTCCCCAAGAGAGCTGAGCTGCTTGGTGCATCGACCAAAGAGAAGTTCCCTGGCTTACTTGGGACAACCAGTCCCCTCCTTGTTTTTCTAATCACAAAAAATAAAGAAGGAAAACCAAATTTTGACTAACTCGGAGATTATGATTACCTGAACAGAGAGAAATGAATTTTGATGCACAGGCTGTGCTAGAAATCTGTTAACCAGCTTTCAGTTTTTCAAAACTTCTATTTGTGTGTCATAATCATGAAATTTAATAAATTCAAGGTGGGAGATAAATTCTTTCCTGAAAGGGGAGGACAGAAATACGAGTCTTGAGCCGACCCAGTGCAGTTCTGCCATTCCGAGAAGCGATACAGCAGCAGTGTCACAGCAGACGTTCATGGTAAGAAGCCTTTGAGGGGCAGCGTGACACAATTATTTGGCTAAAGCAGCCTGAGCTGTGCGGCCTGCTACTGAGATCGGGAACTCTTAAGTTGTGTTCAAGCTGCTGAGCCCTTCCACCATGTAGTAAAGAAGTAACGTGCCCGTGGCGTTTGGGAATGGGAGGCACTGAGTGTCACAGCAGTGGGCACGTAGGGAACAAAACAGCATCTTGTGAGGTCCTCTGCTTTTTATTTCGTCCTCGTTTTGCCAGCTGGAGCTTTCAGGAGGTGCAGAGGGAGGCTGTCCCAGGCTGTAGGTCGGGTGTTGCAGGGTATTTGTGATGCAGTGCTTGTCAAATTTACCTGCCTGTGTCTCCTGTTACAGGCAGATTGCGGCCTTGAGGTTCTATATCTAAAGTTGCAGGCTCTCCTCGAGGTACTGACTTATTCTTTCCAATTTTATATGGAAAATCCCATGCACGTACGGGGTTAGGAAGAGGTTATTTAACAGAGGAGTTGTTGCATCACGGTGCTTGGGTCCGGTTTATCCAGGGCCCCTGACAATGAAGTAAGGTTGGCTCGGAGCCTGCAAGGCTCTGTTCTGGGGCTTTGTGCGCGGCTGCTTTTTGGGGAGAGTGGGACATTAGGAGAAAGAGCTCGTCCTTATCAGCAGCGCTGCTGCCAACTCCAAATTGTGCACTTCGAGGCTCCGTAATGCCTCCTAGAGCTCCTCTGCTGTCTGATATTATCAAATTAGTGTGAACCAACGTCAATATTGGAGTAGGTTGATGATGGGAGGAAGGAAGTCCAGGCTAATCAGCTCTGAAGCATCTCCTGATAAGGGCCCAAAATAGGCAGTCATTATGTGCCTGGGGAAGCTGCAGAAAAAAAAAATAAAATAAATGAGAAGCTCCCCAGCAGGAAGCCACAAAAACTGCAGAAAGCCTGCAGGAGAGTCCGAGCATGTGTGGAGGGCCAGGAGGAAATCCAGCCCCATTGTCTGAGCGAGCGTTGTGGTCGCAGCTTCTGGGCATCAGCAGCCCCCAGATGGGGCACGAAACCAATCCTGGCTTTGCCCGGCTGCCTTCCCGAGAAGCACTTGTCCGTCCTCCTAAAAAAAAAACCACGGGACTGACTCATGGAAATGCTTGCTGATTGCTTTTTTTTCAGCCTGATTTTCTTCCAGCTTGCTGAGCGAGGAGCTCCCAACAAACATCTCGGTGCCCGGAGCTGGCTGCACGAGGGAGCCTTGGACAGAAGGGGGTGCTGCGGGCTCGGCCAGCTCCCTGCCCCTCCAGCCAAGTGGCACAAAGCTCGGCAGGAACACCGCGTTCCCCAGCCTCCAGGCGGCTTCGCTGGCTCCCAAACAACCTGGCAGAAAGCTCCGAGCCGGGCGGCAGCCGCACGGGGTGCCCTGCTCCTGCGGGGGATGAGGAGGAGCAGAAGGCTCCGTTCAGCCTGAGGAGGAGCAAGGTAGAGTGAAGGCGTGCAGCTGGGCTTTCCGCTGCTCCAAGCCTGTTGCTGTGTTTGTTTTTGCAAGCTGTACTTTTCCCTAGCCTGCTCATTCCTTTCCCTCCCGGGCAGGGGCTGGGGGAGAGGGGTAGACACCACCTCACTCTCCCCTCACATCTCTCTCAGAGAAATCGAGCGAATTCTTTCTCAAAAAGGGAACACTTGAGACTGGTTTCTCCACTAATGATGGCACAAGGTACGTGACAGAGATCTCCACCACGCGGTGTTCCAGTTGGAGAGCGTTGCCTTACCCGTGGCAGCCAGACGCCAGCCCTCTGGGGTCCAGGTGGGGCTGCTCAGCGCTGGCTTTGGGTTTTTCTCAAAGCTGTGAGCATCTTCAGCAGCGTAAATGTTTGAGTCAATGTTTGTGTCTGCTTTCTCTGCCTTGTGGCTTCGGGCTTCTGGGAAAAAAGGCTGCATTTCTTCCCTCTTGCACTTGGGAATTCCTCGCCCTGGCCCAGCCCAGTCTTTTCGTGGGATGCGACTCCGTGCTTGTGAAACAGCCCCCGAGGAGGGAGGCAGAGTGGTCCCGGCTTTCCAGAGGGCGCAGTGCCTCTGTTCCTCAGTAGGATGCTATGGTTGGGGGACTGATTGCCATACCTGCTTGAACCTGCACCTCTGAGGAAAGCCAGGGCTCGCGGAGGCACCAGCAGGTGTTTCTGGGTGCTTTTCCCCGCTCCCAAAAGGTTTTATTGCACTTTTGGTCGTGAATCTGAGGCTTTTTTGTGGATGCGGTGGGCTCAGGCCTGGGCTGGCAGGAGGATCACGGATGGGCCGCGTGCTGAGCCCGTGCTGCCTTCAGCATTTTCCATATTTTCAGGTCTGGTAAGTTGTAAAACCACTGAACAGAGATTTCAGAGGGGATTTCTGGCTGTTTTCCCTACAAGGGGACAATCACCTTCCCCCCGTTGTGTTTTGCTTTGATCCCCCAGAGCCTCCTTCCCCCCAAGCCTCGCCACCTCGTGCTCGGTGCACATTATCTGAGAACTTCTTTCAAGCGCTGGTATGTTTTGAGGATTGTGTGCCTAAAAATAATGGTAGCAAACCGACAACAGGGGAAGGTCAAGGACTCAAACGGCCGAGAAGCCGTCCCCTTAGGGCAGCATCTGAATATGGAAAACGTGTGTGGAGGAGGCAGGAGCTGGGGAAGAGCAGCCTCACGCAGCGCCGTGGTGCTTGCCTCGGTTCCCTGCTTGTTTTTGGTCCGGTTCTGCGTGGGGATAGGATAATTTGGGACCTTTTTCTCTGTTTTTCTCCATGGCTAATAAAACCGGGCTCCTCTTGGCTGAAGCCAGGGCTAGTGTCCATCAAAAGCAGAGCCGCTGCCCGGGGAGAGGGGGTGGCCGTGCAGCCGTTTTGCCCTTTTTTCCCCCCCCCGAAGCCCTCGTCCGAGGCTTCTCAGCGTACACAATGCCAAGAACTGGCTCCAGCAGGTTTTGTTCGTGGCAGTACCCTCCGTTGGCAGCCCACACACAAGGTGCCCAGCATGGCTGCCCCCCCATCGTGCCTTTTCACATTCATACCCACCAGGGGCATCGTTCCTATTGTTTGCCACGGCTCTTGGAAAAATGAGTCATGGGCATTTTGCCTGCCCTCAGCGGGGAGACTCTGCCACATTAGCAGCAGCAACGCCCGCCCCCCTGCTCCGCTGCCTCGCATACCAGCAGGCCCCTTCGTGCGAGGAGCTGGGCTTTGCCTCCCTGCAGCCCCTTGCTGCTGCTGCTGCCTCTTGCCGGGGCCTCGCTCCCCGCACCCAAGGCTGGAAGGAGCTTGGCTCGAGGTGCTGCAGCCAGCTCCCTCGCCCCGTTCCTGCAGGGGGTCTTCTCCCTGCCTGGAGCTGGAATATTGAAGCCCGAGTTTCCTGCACTTGTTTTTGGGCTCTGCTCCTTCCTCGGCAGCTTATCAGTGCAGATAACGGTGGTTTGGGGCTCCTCCTGCAGCAGGGACGGAGATCTCCCTGCCCAGCCTCGCTCAGGGTGGCGTTTCCCTGCAGGATTTGGGGCAGGGGCATGGTAAAACAAAACCTCCAGCAACCACGGGGCTGGGGCAGTTTCTTTCACTCCCACACGAGCGTTTATTGCTCACCCTCAGGGTGCCTGGGTCCCATTCTGGATTTTTCCTGTTCCACCCGAGAAGTGCTAAGGGCTCAGCTTTGCAGCAGGGCTCGCCTCCTTGCAAGGACTTCAAACGCAGAGCTTCAAAAGCAGGGCTGAGCTTTCCCACCTGCCCTGCCCTGGCTGCTGCTTTTCAGCTTTTTTTTTTCTTTTTTTTTTTTTTTTCTCCCCCCCCTTATCTGCTATTCTTCAGTCTCTTGTCTGCAAAACAGGAGCAATATCTAATAGTCCCCTGGGGGGCTGGTGGCTGATGGAGTGCTGCGATGTCCTCGGCCGAGTGGAACAGCGCTGCGCTCCGTCCTGCTGGCTCTGCAGCTCTCCTGCTGCCTGGCAATCTGCTCCCCAAACCCAGCCCTTTTCCGGGGACGCTTCCTTGTGCTTGGGTCGGGGGGTACGTGCTCGCAGCAGAGCTGCGGAGCTGCTTCATGGGGTGCTTTTTAACTCGAGCTAGAAGTAAGCCAGGACCCGCTGGTGAGGCTTTTGCCATTACAAAGCAGCCAGAGCTCAGCTGCACTTATTTATTTATCTATTTTAATTTTTTTTGTGCATTATGATGCTCCAAAGCAGAGGGGCGCTTTGAGCACCCCGCCTGCCTTCAGCCTTTCACCCAGACCCCTGGGTGCCCCCCAATGTGCCCGCCCGTGCTCTGCAGCCACCTGCAGAGCCGCTCTCTGCCTCTCCAGCACCCCCCTCCCTGCAGCCCCAACCTCTCAGAGCCCCCCCCCCCCGCCTCGTGCAGGTGTCGGGGGGACCGAGGGGCAGCGCCAACGGGAGACGGGCTCACGGCGGGTACCGGCATCCACCCCTTCAAAGGCTTCGTTCTCAGCTGGGGCACGGCGAGCCTGGCGCTGCGCCGCTGCCTCCTCCCCGAGGCAGAGTGTTTTGGAGCCCATTCCTTTATCGTAAATCAACAGCAGAGCTAATATATCGAGGAAGTGAGATAATATCGGAGCCCAAGGTGGGCTCCGAAAGGGGCGCACGAGACACGCGCGGGTCTGGGGGGAGAGGGAAAGGGGGGCTGCTGCGGCAGGAACTCTTTATCTGAGAGGAAACGGCGCCGCTCGAGGGGGAGAGAGCGCCCGCGTGCACCTCTGGGCTTGTGTGAGCGAGGCTCGCCGGGAGCACGAGCGAGCCCCCGGTGCAGGACGGGATTTGCTGCGGTGTCCACAGGGTGCCCGGGCTGGGGACGGTCACCGGCAGCTCCCCGGGGTGGCAATTTTGGGGGATGAGGATCCCCGGAGGAGCCAGGGGTAACCCCAAACCCCCTTCTTCGCTCTCGTGAAGCCGAGCGTGGTCGGTGGGGGCATTACCACAGCCTGAAGCTCCCCTCGAAGCACTCAGCAGCTCCGGGCTGAGCCGGAGGCCACCGCTGCCTGCCCCGCTCTGTCCTGTGCCCCAAACCCCTCAGTGGGATTTGTCCCCCTTAGTTGAGGGGCAGGGGGAGGGGTGTCAGGGGCCGGGGGCTGTGCTGGTGGCCGGCAGCACCCAGGTGCATTTGGGCAGTGGGGAAAGATGCTCGGCGGCAGCTGGTCCGAGTGTGGCTCTCGCACATCCTTTTAGCCCTAGGGCACCAGGGCTGCCTTCCAGGGAACGGGGGGAGCAGGGGGGAGCGGGACGAGTTGCCCAGCTTTGCATGGCACCCGGGATTCATTTTACACGGGCAGGAGCCGTGCAAACAGCTCCTGGGCTTGGGGTGCTGCAGGGGAAGGAGCTGGGGCTGCGCCGTCCTTCCCCAAGGTGCCGATGGAGACGTCGGGCTTTGCGGTGGGGCAGCAAAGCGCCCTTGGCTCCGCGTCCCTGGGGAATTTTGGCGTTTAGGGGATGCTGCGAGGAGGCACCGCTCCCCCTCACCCATCTCCTGTGGGTGCAGAGAGACCCCCAAACATTCCCAGGAGGGCAGCAGGAACACAGCGTGGCTGCGGCTGGGGCACCCTGGTCCCCTCGGCAGCTCCGTTAGGGGAGCCTGGTGAATTCCCCTCCTAAATGCTGGGGTTGGGATTTTTTTCTTGTTTTTTTTTTCTTTGCTCCCTGCTCGGCTGGGTGGTCCTGGTGCCCCTGCCCGTGCTGTGCCGTGTCGTGCCCTGGCCTGTGTGGGCACACGCATGCTGCAATGCGCCGTGCCTTTTGGGGAAGGGTGGCGAGGAGGGGGTGGGAAGGAAACATGCCTGCCTCGTTATTTAGTGTCCCACACACGGAGCCTGCCTGGCCCTCGGGAAACCTCCATCCACTGCGCGGCTGGGATCTGCAGCGAAAGCAAACAATGGGATCCCCAGAGACAACAATGCCCCATTGTCCTTTGAAGCCGTAACAATGAGACAATAGACCCCAGTCTGCCTCGCTGGTTCCCAGGCACGCCCCCTGCGCCTCCTCCCGCAGCCCCGATGCCGGCTGGACTCGGGCTCGGGGGCTTGTGCCGTCCCCAAGGACCCGGCACCCCCCTTCCCGTCCTGCACCCACATCTCCCGTCCCTCCCTGCTTTGTGGGGAGAGTCCTGGGGGTCCCGGAGCCTCCCGGTCCTTGCGGGTCGTGCCTGAGAGGAGGAGGAGGAAAGCGGCTTGCAGCAGGCTTTGATCCTCGGGGCTTCGGCAGGCTTGGGGATGGAAAAGTCCCGCTGGGTCACGCAGCCCCAACCCCAGAGAACAACGGGACCTTGTTGTCTCCAGGGATGGCCACTTGTCAGCCCCTGCTGCTCTCTGAAGGTTTCCTGGTGTGGCCTCGCTGCCTCCTGGGGGAGAAACAACCACCACCCCCGTCCCCAAAACCCTTCTGCAGGCACCCCAAATGCTGCATGGGAGTGGGGACCTAGGGAAGGGGTGGGAGGGGACGGAGGAAACGGGGCGCAGGGATCCCCGCTGTCCTGCAGGGCTCCTTGGGGACCTCAGAGCCACTCCTGGGCACCTCTGCTCTCCTCCTCTGCCTCCCCAAAGGAGCTGGGGCCAGGCCTGCAGCTGCCCCGTGCTCCCCCAAAGCTGTGTGGGGCCACCTGGGAGCAAAGGGCGCATCCCCACCCCAAAACAGGCTGCAGCACCCCGGTGCTGGGGGCGCAGCGTGCGGGCGAGCGAGGTCCCCATGTCCACAGCCCTCCACTGAGAGTGGCGAGTGGTCACGGTCTGCATGGGGCCAATTTGTCTTTTTGCCCCATTCTCCTTTGTCACGGGCACGGCCCAGCCTGGTGGTCCCCAGGAGACCCCAAAAACCTTGCTTTTTCCCCAAGAGCATGGCCAGGCTCCAGCCTGGGCTGCGTGGAGCCTGGCGAGCCCCCTCTCCTCCCGGTTACCTACCGGCAGCCAAGCCCACCTGAATAGGTAATGAAAGGAGGAGAGAAAAGAGCCCCGAGCACATTGTGTTTCCAATGGGCCGGGAACAATTGCTAAATACAAATCACACAGAGAAAAGGGAGAGAGAGAGAGACAAAAGAAAGAACCCCGGCACAAAGGAGAGGAATGAAATGGTAAGTAAAGTCAAACAAAAAGGAGCCGGGCTGAGACAAAAGAAGGGAACAATATCCCCGAGGCAATAGGCTCCTGAACAATGGGGACAGTGACAGCGGCACAAAGGCACACTGTTTGCAAGTAGACGTTATCTCACACAGCCACTGGCAGGCCTGGCCCTGGCGCTTCTATTTTCAGGGATGCTTTTGTGCGGCGCTGAACAATATTCCTTGCATGGCTGCAGATAGAGAGATGAGGGGGGTTTGGTTCTATTTTTTTTTTTTAATTTTTTTTTTTTTTTTTTTTTGCCTTCCCGGTGCCAGCTCTGTAATAAAAACAGGTTGGGCCCTTCGGAGAGCCGGCCGGGGCGAGGGGAAAGCCGGGGCTGAGACGGACGAGGGACGTGGTGAGGGACGTGGTGCTGGAGGAGCATCGCCCGGTGGCCACCGTGTCTGCGTGGTGCCGGCAGCTTTGGCACCCCTGGGAGCCTCGCTGGCACCTCGGGGTGCTCACGCCCAGGGTTTATCCACCCTGAGCTTTTATTTTTTCAGGGCAGAAAGCCTGTCCTCGTTGGGTTTGTACCACAGCTCTGAAGGGTTGGACATCAGGTACCTGGTGGCGGGGACGTGGGTGCCACCAAGGCGCTCCCCAGCTCTGCGACCACTTAGGGACACCCAGCAAGGCGATGGCACCGCTTGGGGTGGCGATTTGTGGGGTCACAGCTCTGTAGAAGGTCATGTATACCCCATAACACCCAGCCTGGAGCCTGCAGACCCCCAGGAGGAGATTTGTGCCCGGCGTGGAGCTGTTGGACAGGGCGGGCAGGGGCGAGCGGCCCCCAGCCCCCTGCCAGCTGGCCTGCCGCCCGCTTTCCCCTTCTCTCTCGTGTTCCTTGGCTTGGCAGGCGGCTGCCTTGGTGCTGCCAGAGCTGACGGGGCTGGGGCTCTGCTCTGGGCCCTCTTTGTCTTGCCTCGTGGCTGCGCATCAGGTTGCTGGGCCGCTGCTGTCCTCAGCATCCTCTGCTGGCAGCCGGCAGCAGCGGGCCCCGGGCCAGGGCGGCCCTCGGGCGGCTTCTCCCAACCCTTTCCAGGGAGTTTGTGGCTTTTGGTGTAGCTGGTGCAGGTCTGGGGCAGTTCTGGCCTGGAAAACCCTTCTGCAGGGCCTTCCAGTTTGTCTCCTGGTGCTGCCTACAACCCAACTGGTGCTACCTGCGGCCTTACTGGTGCTGCCTGGGCCCTACTGGTGCTGCCTGTGGCCTTACTGGTGCTGCCTGGGGCCTTACTGGTGCTGCCTGTGGCCTTACTGGTGCTGTCTGGGGCTTTACTGGTGCTACCTGCGGCCCTGCTGGTGCTGCCTGCAGCCTTACAGGTGCTACCTGTGGCCTTACTGGTGCTGCCTGCATCTTCACTGGTGCTGCCTATGGCCCTACTGATGTTACCTGCAGCCTTACTGGTGCTGCTTACAACCCTACTGGTGCTACCTGCGGCCTTACTGGTGCTGCCTGGGGCCTTACTGGTGCCACCCGTGGCCCTACTGGTGCTGACTTACTGGTGCTGCAGGGTCTGTTATCAAAGCAGGCAGCCTGCAGCTCTCTGCCCCAGCCGTGTGGGCAGGGAGCGATGTCCCCAAAGCCCCCCGGTGACATCCCACCAGCTCCCAGCACTCTCCCAGCATCGCCTCTCCTTTTCCCTCCGGTCCCGTGCTCGGAAACCCGTCCCTCCTACGCCGCCACAAGCCACGGGGACGTCACCCAGTTACTGTAAGTGGCTGGCGAGGGGAGAGCTCGGGGTGTTGTGAAGGCAGAGGCAAAAAGGGACCTGGTATCGGTGCCGATCTCCCGAGACACCCAGTTGAGCAGGGGGGGGGCTCAGCGCTGACTTGAAAAGCTGCGTGCTGATATCGATCACGTTATCTGAGGGCGCATCCTGTTGCTAACTTGGGCTGCTTCCTCCCCCTAACAGCTGGTGCTGCAGCGAGATGCAGATGCTGGGGACGCAGCGTGCCCGGGGGGGGGATGCTGCTGTGTTTTTGGGGGGCTGGGGAGGCAGGAGCCCCGATTTTTGTTGGCAGCACGAGCGGAGATGCTGCGGCGAGCAGGGTTGCGCCCGGCCGCTTCCTTACCCGGCCCAAGCCCCAGCGCCACCACCTCAGCGGGGGGAAAAAAAAAACACGAGGGGAAATATTTGGGGCATTAAATCAAAGCGAAGCAAGTGTCGTACACTTGCTCTGAAAGGAAAACGGCTCCCCGGGGCCTGACCGCCCGCTATCTGATGCTGCGGTCGCCTTCACGCACGTGCCGTGAGCAGCGCCTCGAGGCAGCGCAGCAGCGGCTGCTCCCCCAAAATTAAAGCCCTGCACCCCTGGGGCTGGGTCAGCACAGCCTGGTCCCTGCAGCCCTGTAGGGACAGCAGCTCCTCTGCTCATCCTCTCCCTTTGCAGAGCCTCCTCTCCCGAGCCTGGCATCCGAAAACCAGCCCGGGTTCCCCCGATCCAATTTCTCCAAGCCGGAGCTCTTTGCTGCAATTAGCTGGTGTTTAAACCCTCGCTAACCCTTAACATCCTAATAACAATAATAGCGATTAGTAATAATGCTCCACACGTCCCGCGGTGCCACGCATCTAAAGATTACGCTGGCTAATTAATTAAGCCCGATCCCCCCCTACTTTCCTCGGTGAGGGGAAGGAAAAAAAATCTCTGAGAGTCTCTTAAGAAAGGACATAAAGGCAGGGAAATCCAGGCACCAAAACAAGACAAATGGGGATTTGAAGACAATCCGGGCCGGGCCCATGTGACCCGAGGAGTGGACGAGGCAGGAGAAAGGATAAAAATGCCAAGCACAGAGCGGGGAGAGAAAACAACCGCCAGCTTAAAAATCCGGGCAGAGAGCAAAGCACCAAGATGAAGGGAGTGACAAAGCATCAAAGGGACGAGAAACCAAAGGCGTCGGAACAAAGGACAAGCTGGAACAAAGGACCAAAGAGGGGAGAACAAAAGCACTAAATAGAAAACAAAGGCAGGGGGGACAAGAAAAGCCCCTCTGTCGGGCTGCGCCGGAGGGTCCCGGCCGGTGGCCGGTGGGTGGCACGGGCGGTGCCGCGCTCCCCGGTGGAGCCGGGCTGGCGGAGGGCGCCGGAGCCTGGGAGCAGCGGCCCCGGGAGCCCGGCTCTGCCTTTGAACCCCAGCTGATGGGCTCGGCCCCCAGCGCCGCGCTCCCGGGTGGCGAAGGGAGCCTGGGGACGTGGCTGTGCTGCCACGCTGCCCCCCGGCCTCCTCCCTGCCCGCTGGGTGGTCCGGGCATCCCCTCCCGCTCCCCTTGTTGCTCTGCAGGGCAGCCTGCTTGGCATCAGCACCCCTTTCCTCTCCTCCTTCAGCCCCCACCAGCTCCATCTGGAGCCCTCAGCCCCATCTGGAGCCCCCCTGCCCTATTTGTAGCCCCCTGCCCCATCCGCATCCCCAGCCCCGGGCACGGCATCGCCTGGAGGTGCTGCAGGCCTTGGCCGCCGGCTCCCCAGACCCCCATGGGGGTCCTGCTGTGCCAGCGGGCAGCAGGGACCTTGCACGAGGCTGCCAGGATGCCTGCGTCCCCCCCACCCCGTGCCTTTCCCCTAGGAGAGGAGCTGTCAGCCGGGGCTGCGTGTGTGGCTAGCCGTAGCCACGGGGCCAGCCTGCTGGGCTGTGCTCCGGGGGGGACAATTCTGGGCACCCGGATTTAAAACAGAGGCATTCAGGTTGGGAGGAGAGCCCCAGAGGTGTGCTGCTTGGCTTGCTGTCCCCATCGAATTTTGGGGGCTGAAAGTCCCCAGCAGGGTTCTGGGTACTCGTGGGGTTTTGGAAGAGAGAGAACCACCGGTGAGTGCCAGGGGCTGTCCAAAAACCAAGCCCTGGAGGTGTCCCTGCTCCAGCCCCGTGCTCAGTCTGTGCTCCAGCACCTGCCCTGGCCATGCACCTTCCCCGAGAGCTGCTGGTGGCTGCTCCTCTCCGCACCTGGTTGGGGAAACGCTGCCAAAACTCCCCCGTGGTTTGTGGCTGCGGTGGGAGGGGAGGGGGCCGGGGCAGGGCGAGACCCGGGGTTTTCACCAGCACAGCCAGCAAACGCAGCGTTGTGTGCGTGCCTGCCACGAGGGAGCCTTCCCTTTGGGGTTCTGCCGTCCCTGAACGTCCTGCCCAGGTATTTCTGCTCTGCACCAGCCGGGCTCCAACTGTGCCTGCAGCCCCTTCCCACCCCCAGCTCTGTTTTCCTGCAGCATCACCATTTGCTCCGTTTTACTTTGTGTTATTTTATTTATTTTATTTTTTTTCGGCTGAGCTCTCTCTGAGCAGTGGCGGAGGACTGGGATGCTCTCCCTGCAGAGCCATCCCGGAGCATCTTGGATTTATTACGCCCAGATTAGAGGCTGTTAGCTGCGGGCGGACCGGGCTCCCTGCAGCAGCAGGGCACCGCCAGCGCCGCGCGGGAAGGCAGCACGGGGCGCCCGGCTGCTGGAAGCACCTCGGAAATGGCAAGGAAAAATCGTGGTGTTTGGGTGGAAATAATTGGTAGGGTGATTCCCGGAGCACACCCACCACCCTGCTCGGAGCTGGGGGCTTGGGGCTTCTTTTCATGGTGATTTTTTCCCCCGTGGCCCAGCCCTGTTCCCATCCTGAGCTCCAAAACCAGGGTCCGTGGGCTGGAAACGAGGGCTCTGCGCAGGAGGCAGGTGCAGGGGATTGCACAAAGGTGGTCCAAGGCCACCATGTGCGGGTATCCCCTATTTTGGAGAGGCTGGGGAGCAGGAGGGAACGGGGAGCTGTTGAATTCCCCCGGTTTGAGATCTATTGGTGCTGGGAGGAGACCGAGGAGCTCCCTTGGAGGCGGCGGGTGCCGACGGGCAGGGACGGAGCACCCTTGGTGTGCCACATCCCCCCCCGGGCCGCGGGACGGAGAAGCCGTGGGGTGAAGCGAGGACAGCCCCGGAGCCGCCGCCGAGTTTGCAGCGAGTTTGAGCTCCTCCGTTCGCATTGTCATATCAGCTCGGGCTTTAATGGGCTGCAGATGTGCGTCTGTCTGCCTGCCTGTGTGTGCGCGCACCCCCACGACGCCGGACCACAACGCGTGCGTGTCCCCGAGGCTCGCTCCCAACCCGCTCTGGTGGCACGGCACAGCTGGGGCTGCAGTGCTGGCCCCGCAGGACTGCTCCCACCCCCTGGCCAGCTACTTTCTGGGCATGCAAGGGACTTTTTTGGGGTGGCCGGGTCCGGAGCTGGCCAAGCGCTGCGGTGGTGTTTTGCTCTTCGTCTTTCCTAGATTGCCGCAGGAGGAGCGCGGGGTGGGGGAGCCGCGGGGCAGCTCGTGGGGGCGATGCTTTGCCCCCGGTTTAACGCTGGTTTTGCAGCTTTCCCAGGCTGGTGAGGAGCGGAGCACATGCCCGTTTGCAAACAATGGGCCCGCTTCCGCGCAGGAAGCAAGGTCGGATTTGTTCTCCCTGCTTTGCCCCCTCCGGCCAGTTCTGAAGGGGCCAAGCCATTGTCTGAACCATTTCCATGACTCAGTCAACAGCATCCTGCGATCTGGAGGCCGGGACTCGCAGCCAGCACAAAGCAGGAGGCATTGCTCCTGCGGCCAGGGGCCCCGCGGGCTGCACCGAGGGCTTGGGGGGGCTTGGGAAAAGGAAGGCGAGCGCTGGCCGTGCCTTTCCCCTCCGTGCCCCCTGCGCCGGCGGCAGCGGGATCTTTGCCCCCGCCAGCTTTCCTGGTCCCCCCACCCATTGTCCCAGCTTCCTTCTGCTGAGGAAAGCAGAAAGCTGGGGGAGGAACCGCTGGGGAGCAGCCCTGGGGGCTTGCCCGGGTGCTGCCAGGTAGGGAGAGGTGGAGCAGGAGCCAAGGGAGCCCGCTGAAGGGATGGGGAGCATCCCGGCACCATCCTGACACCTCGTACCAATGGTCATGGAGATGCTCTGTGGGGTCTGGGGATGCTCTGTGGGGCCTGGGGATGCTCTGTGGGGTCTGGGGATGCCACATGGGGTCCGAGGAAGCCCCATGGTGCCTGGGGATGCCCTGCACCATCCTGGGGATGCTCCTGGAGAGGAGATGATGCAGGTGGAGCTGGCGTGGCTCAAAGGAGACGTGGGAAGGAGAGGAGCCAGGGTCCCTGCGTGCAGAGGTGCTGTCCCCCCCCCTGGCTGGCTGGTTGGGCCCCCACCTCCCAGCACCCGTCTGGGGGTGACGCCAAACCCAGGGGACCACCGCGTGGTTGGCACCAGTGGCAGTGGCCAGGCACCGGGCAGGGGAGCCACCGAGCCACCAGGGCCACCACGGCCACCAGTGGGCAGGAAAGGAAAGTGAAAGTCCGTGGCTGCTGCTCCGGCCTGGCTGTTGCCATGGCGACCCGAACAAAGCCTCGGCTCCCTCTTTTTGGCTCAGTTTTTTGGTCCTCGGCCCCTTTGTTAATTGTTTCCCTGGCCAGTTCGGGGGATGCGCCTCCCTCCGCCCCCGGAGCGACTCCTGGGGGCCCTGCAGGGTGGCCGGGGCTGGTTGTCCCAGCAGGATGGGCAAGGGGCTTCTGAGGGGCTGGGGGGGGGACAGATAGCGGGGGGGGGGGCACTTCTGCATCCTGCCCCGCTGCAGGTTTGCTGCATGGCTCTCCAGGTCTCAGTTTTGCCATCTGTGAAATGGGAGCGTGCCGGAGAGCTGCAGAGCCGACCACCCGCCCAAATCTGCTCCCAAATCCACTGGGCTTTGGGCTTTGTCCTCTTGGGGGGGGGGATGCCAGGGGGGAAATTCTCCCCGATAACTTCTTGCCTCGCTCTTCCTTCTGTGCTCTCCCCACGGTGGGTGTCCTGCTTGGCTAGGGGCTCGGCACCGCGGCTCCGCTCATTTCTTTGTGATGGTCACTGCAGAGGTTTCCCAGGGGAAGGAGTAGGGTTGGGTGCCCAAACCCCTCCTGAAGACCCATTTTTATGGTTAGTGCGAGGCTGCTGGGAGCGCCGGGCTGCTGCAGCTGCACGGGGAGCAGACGGAAGTCCCCGGAGCCCGAGCTGTTGTCTTGTGCTCCTGGGCCGGGCTGCAAACAAAGCCGGGGAAAAAGAAATTCCCATGGAGGAGAGCGACGGTGCGGGGGGAGGAAACGGCTCCGAGTCAATGGGAATGTTCCCTGTTGGCAAAACGTAAACAGTTCCCCTCCGATGTTGACATAAGACCGTACAGATTTCGGCCCCTGTTTGGCAACACGTGTGCGCCCCAGCGAGCCCCTCGCCCTCCAACTCGGGTTCGGTGAGGTTCCCGGAGCACCAGGCACAGCCATGGGGGTCCTTGCAGGGTCCCGTCCCCCTCCTGCCTTCCCACACCATCCTTTTGGCTCTCCCCTCCTGCCTCCCGTGCCCTCTGCAGGTTTCCTCTTAGGAATGAAACCCCCAAAGGTCCCCAAAGGGGGCTCAGAGCAGGGTGGCACCCAGCGGGAGCTGTGGGTGCCGGGGCACGGGGAGGGGACGTCCCCGCTGGGAACGGGGACACGGGGGGACAAATGGAGCCCCCGCTTTGTCCAGCCTCTGTCGCCGTGCGTGGGGGCTGTGGGAGCTCCCGTGTGAGTGGGACGTGGGGTACGGGGGTGTCTGGGGGTGTCTGGGGGGTCTCAGCCCCCATCTCCTCTCCCCCCCTTCCCCAGGACTCCAGGCTGGGGCTGCCGGCGGTGTCACGCGTGGGTCCCCCCACGGGCCAGGGGGTCCCAAGGGGAGGGGACGGGGCAGAGGGGCCGCCCCGGAGCCGGCTGCTGGCTGGCTGGGCTGCTGGCCCTCCTCCTCTTCCTCCTCCTCCTCCTCCTCCTCCTCCATCCCTCCTCCTCCTCCTCCTCCTCCTCGCTCCCTCTCTCCGCCCGGCGCCGGGGCAGCTCCCAGCGGAGGCGCCGGGGACATGGAGCGGAGCTGAGCCGTGCGCGGCGGCACCGGGGCCAGCACCAGCACCGGAGCCAGCACCAAAACCGGCACCAAAACCGGCACCGACCCCAAAACCGACACCGGCACCGGCAGCGGCGGGGACCCGGGCGCAGCGCTGCAGCGCGGCGGAGCCGTGAGTGCAGCCGGGGCAGGGGCAGGGGGCACAGCCCCTGGGGTGGGGGGGGGGACACGGGCACGGGCACGGTCCCGGGGCGCTTGGCACCGTCCCGAGTCGTGGTCCCCGGTCCCTGTTGGGTTGGGTTGCGGGGGACCGCCTGGCAGGACCCCCCCCACCCCTCCTCCTCCTCCGCCACAACTCCTTTATTTTTTTAAGCAGAAGGGGAAAAAAGGAAAAGGGGGCTCCGGGGATTTCCCCCTCCCCGCTGCCAAGTTCGGGGGCTGCAAACTCCCCTCGCAGAGCCGTGCGGGGGCGAGGGGGGAGCACGGCGGGGAAGGGGTTAAACCACGGAACCCCCTTCTCCCCCCCCCCCCCCCCGGGCACAGGGCTGGCAGGCAAGGGGTTAACCCCTGGGCATCCCCCCCCCGTGCTCGGTGTCACCCATCTGAAGCCCCCTCCCCAGGACCCCCCAGTGCCACCCCGCTGGGAAGCTTTCTCCTCCGGTTCCCCGGCGGGACGTGTCCCCACGTCCCCATATCCCTGGGCGCACAGCTCCCATCCCCGCTGCCCCCTGCTTTTTGGGGGGGTACAGCCCCCCCGGGACATGGCACTGGGTTTGGGGAGGGGGTCAGCGCCCAGCTGGGCACGGACAGACGGACACCGGACAGGCGGACACCGCACACCCAGCCTCAGGCAGGGCCCAGCACTGTGCCCCCAAAGGTCCTGCGGGGTTTGGGGGTTTGGGGCTGCTCAGAGGGCGTCGGTGACACGGCAGCACCGAAGGGGTGCAGGTTTGGGGGTGTCCCTTTCCCCCCTGCCTTGTTCTGCAAGGGGATGGACGCGATGCTGATTCTGCGGTGCCGGAGGGGAGCGGGGATTTTGGCCATGTGGCAGCATCGCTCCGGCCTCCCCTGCGTCCCCGCAGCACCGTCGGGGAAGAATTAGGAGTCCAGGCAGGAAAACTTGCCGGTGGTACCGCACACGGGTGGGTGTCGGTCCTACAAAGTGCCTCGACAAACCGCAGCAGCAGCAGCAGTGCCCCGCTGGGGAGCGGGGTGAGTGCCGCGGCGCGCCGCTGGCTGGGACCCCACGGAGGCTGAAGCTCGGCACCGAAATTGTGTCCTCCCCGAGAGCTGTGTCAGGTCCTGTCCGCACACCGGAGCAGTGTTTTGGGGCTGTTCCGGGGAGATTTGGGTCGTGTGGGGCTGAGGGAGAGGAGCTGGTGTGGGCTGGGGGGTGCTGCAGCTGCTGGGGTGGTGGAGAGGGCTGGGAAAGGGCTGCGGGGGTTTTGGGGTTTTCACCCCAATCTGGGGTAACCCCTCGGCTCGGGTAGCACCTGCGGCGGGACACGGCCCTTGTGTGGGGTCGGGGGAGTTAAACTTGGGCAAAGTTAGCGGTGGAAGAGACAAACAGAGAGGTGCATCCCCCGGGGAGCCGTAAACGAGCGGTTTTCATACGAAATGCGCAAATAAATGCAAAGCTTTGCTTCTTTCCACCTCAGCCTAATGATTTCCAGTATTTTATGCAGGGTTTCTTTGCCAGAGAGGGATGCTACCCAGGAAAAATTACAGACCGTGGCTGCGTATTGTTCAAGTCTCGGTTACATCTTGTGAGGTACCTTCAGCACGGAAAACACTTGACTTCCAAAGCAAATCTGGAGTAATAGATTTTAGGAGTGAAAAAGGACCATTAGCTCAGCTAATGTGATTTTCTCCATAGCACAGACCAGATAATATCACTCAGTTACTCTTCTATTGAGCCAATAACTCGCGTTTGTAATTCATGCAATTTCCTTTTAGTTCAATTTAATTTTGTGCAGAATCCATTCTGTTGACACTGATACAGTATATTTATTTATTTTATATTTTTTTTATTTTTTTTGAAAGCCTGCGATTTCAGAGGCTTTGTGTTAAAAATAGCTGCTGTCCTTTGACAAACGTGGGCAGGCTAAAGGCAATTTTCGAAATCGGCTGCGAGCGACGCGTTCGCAGCAGCATCCAGCTCCCTTCTCGCTGCCCTCCTGCTCAGCCCCCGGCTGCAGAGCGGGCGCTGGGCTCCCCCCTGGCATCACTTCTGGCCTCATGTGCAGGAGGAGAAGTCCCTGCTGAGCAGTGAAATAGGTAGGAGAGGAGATCAGAAACTTTTACAGATTTATTATCCCTCGCTAAATGTATTTTCTGGAGGAAGGTGCTTTGGGTTGGGGCTGCTGGGCACGGTTTTCCTCTCCGAAGCGAAGCGCTGTCATTCCTCTTACCTCCAGCGTGCCTGCTCTCTGCTTGCTTATTTTTTTTTTTTTTTTACCCTTTCCAAATTGGAGCACCCAAATCTTCCTCTGGACAGCCCTGGGAGCAAAGTTTGTTCCGGCCAGGGGCTGGGGGAGGCGAGATGTCCTGGGGCGAATAGCTTGGCTTTTTGTCTCCCTGCCGAAATGTCCGGGGAGCTGTGCCCTGGCACGCGAGTCGGAGCGAGGATGGGGCAGATCGTAAACTTGTTATTTGCTGGAGGGGATTTAATCCATCCACGGGACGCAGAGGAAGGGCTCTGCGCTCAGTGCGAGGCACCCAGCCGCAGCAGCACGGTAAATCTAGCCTCTCAGTGGGTTTATTTTTGTATTTGTTACTTGCTGGGGGGCTCCTGGGGCGCACACCCGAGCCTGCAGCTCTCACTGCCCTTTGCCTTCCTGGAACTCAGCCTCGCTGGGGCCAGGCACCAGGCCACCGAGGCTGCAAAGAGGTCGGGGATGGGGGGCTCTGGGAGCTGGCAGCGCGCTGCAGGGCACATTTTGCACCCCCAAGGTGAGCGCATTGGGGCGACGCAGGGCTCGGAGCCCCCACGGCTGCAGGTGGGCTGGCGAGGGCAGGGACACGGGGCCGGGCTGCGTCCCGTGGACAAAGCATCCTCGGGGCTGCGGGGTTTGAAGTTTGCTGGCGAGCTTGTGGGGTGGCTCGGAGCGTCCCCACAACGAGGGTGGTCTGCAGGGTGTGGGACCTTCACTGTGCCGTGGGTGCCGGGTTACCCGAGCTGGCCCCGTCTCGTCTCCGCCATCCCGCCCGTTCTCTGCCTTGCGACTGAACCGAGCAACCTTGGAAGGGTTTTTGGGGCTGTTCTCGGCCACCCTCGGGGCTCTGTCCCTGCAAACCACGGGGACCTGAGGGCTTGGAGACCGGTGGCCCGTGGCCGCCTGCTGTCCCGCGTGAGCCCGGCTTTGTGTGGCCGCTGCGAAGCCGCGCTCCGGCTTGCTCCAGCTCCATCTCATTGTAAGCCCAGCGCGGTTTTGTGTCGGGCCGGCTTTGTGTGTGCTCGGGTGAGTGCAGAAAGCAGCCGGGCTTTTATTTTTTATCACCGGAGGGCCACCCTTCAGCAGGCGCAGCAGCGGCGGCCGATGGTGCGGGCGCGCTGTCAGCGCGGCTCCGCTCTCTGCTTTTACGCCCTGAAAGTTCTCAGCCGGGCTAATAAAACGCGTCGAGTTTATTTTTCCTTTTTTAAAAATAATAATAATAATTGGGAAAAAAAAAAACAACAACAAAAATCCACTCACGGGTAGGGCAGTTGCTCCCTACAGCTCTGGACAACGCCGTGGAGGAAGCCCGCTGGCCTCTTTTGTTCTCCTCTGGTGCGGCCGTGCTGCTGAGCGTAGCATCGCTACAAGCTGCGAACTATTGATGAAAGCTGTTTGTTTCGTTTTCCCTCTGCTAGAAAACACCCACGGGCCGAAGCTGCCCGGTTTTGTGCGTCTGACAGCAGCTGGGGCTGGCCGAGGGGCTGGCGGGGGACTTGTGCTCGCCGGAGACGCGGTGGCCCCGGGGTCGGGCGGTCCTGGGGGTCCGTGGAGCCCTGGCCAGGCAGCGCCGGGCTGTCCCGAGCTCTGCTTGTTTATTTTTCACCAGCTTTGGAGGTTTGGGTTTCATTGTGCTGCAGGGAGGAAGACTTGGGATGCTTAAAAAGTTTTACGTGATGCATCCCCAGTTTCCACCCAGTTTTAGCCCAGTAAAAAACAGACGAAAGGGAAATAAATTAGGGCGGCTTGTGACAGTCCTGCTGGGGAAAATCTCGGTGCCTTTACCCCATCCTGCGCCTTTTGGAGACTGTCTTCAGGAGCCAAATCTGGCCGTGCCCCATACCCCCAGAGCTCCTCGGCGCGAGAAACGCGTGGGTTCGTCCAGCGCTGCTGCCTCCAGCAGGAGGAAAGTTGGCGGGGCCAAAGGCATCGACTTTGGGAACATTTTCCGCGGCTTGGAAGCCCTCCCTGCCTCCCTCCCACTCCGCCGCGCCGTCCCCACCTGCTCCAGGACCATATGTCCCAAGCTGGAAGCTCTCCAGCCCCGAAACAAGGGCCTTTGGTCTGCCCAGTCCCACCAGTTTGGCACCGGTGGGGGAGAGGAGAGGCTGGGGAGGTGCAGGGGGCACCTCTGGCTGGCGTCGGAGATGCCCCAGCTGCTCGGAAAGGGCAGTAAAAAAAAAAAAAAATGAGCAGGGGAGGCAGCGGCTTGACCTGGCTTCCACAAGGCTTTTGTGCGAGTCAGCCAAGCACACGCTTGGAGGGGAGCAGGGCACGGGGACGCTGCCAAAACTGCCCTGTCCCCTTCGCCTCCAAGCCCCGCACCAGCACCTTGCACCCGGGACAGGTTTGCAGCCGCTTTTGGCTAAAAATGTGTCGGTTTTGAGGGAGAAAGCCGCTGCTGCGGGTTTTACGCTACCCACCCCACCGCCTCGTCCCGCTCCCTTTGCGGCCCTTCCCCTGAAGAATGCCGCCCGGGAGATGGCTCCGAAATGTTTGAAATTCTGCCTCGCCATAATTTAATGCTCCATTACCAGCCAGGCCCGCTGCAGGCATGTGACCGTTATAAAAGATGCAGCCTGGTGGCTGCAGAGCCCGGGCAGCCTCCCCCCCCCCGGGTTGTCTTATCAGAGAAAAAACGAGATAAGGGGCTCATCATTAGGGCAGCCCCGTGCGCACTCAGTGGTCCCGGCCAAAATCTGGCCTCGTTCAGGGAAACAGCAGAAAAAAGCAGAAAAAGCAGAAAAAAAAAAAAACAGAAAATAGAGCAGAGGTAGGTGGTGGTGGTGCGCTGGGTTGCAGTGGGCACGCAGAGCCCGGGCTGCTGCTGGGCTCCACGCTCAGCCCCTGCTGTGCCAGAGACACGTCCCCGGTCCTGGGCTCCCCCTGTCCCTCCTGGCGTTGTCCCACGGCTGGTGGGGGGCTTTGTCCCCACTGTCCCGTGCGGGGTGAGCATGAGAGCAGCAGGGGTGGCAGCACTGGTCCTTAATGCTGGGCTGCATGGGGCTGGAGAGGAGAAAAAGTGCAGAGAGGAGAGGAAAGAGGACAGGACAGGACAGGACAGGACAGGACCATGGGCTGAAAAACATCTGGGCGCACAGCTCGTCCCCAGCATCCTGAGGTCTCCAGAAATTGGGGACGGGGCAGGGCTGGGACAAATCCCACAGGGCATGGTGACGGTGGTGGTGGCTATGGGATGGAGCTGGTGGCTAGGGGATGGAGCGGGTCCGGTGTGAGCTGGGCAGGGGGGAGCCACCTCCTGCAGCCCCTCTCCACCTGCCAGGAGCTGCTGGAGCCGGGTTTAGGGAATTTAGCGAGGCCCTGCCCCGGCCCAGGGCGGCAGCCGCCTGCCCGCCCATCAGGGAACTGGTCGGGGAATGCCAGAGCCCGGCTTATCTTTTGTCTGGAACAATAGAGGGCTCGGCCCTATTGTTCTACCTTGCACGCCCAGCCGGAAAGCCAGTCCCCTGGGGCAGGGGCTGCACAGGAGCTGCCTGTGGGGCTGCTCGGCGTGGGGGGGGTTTTGCTGGCACAGACACGGACACGGACACGGACACGGCCATGGACATCGCCATCCCCACGGGCTCGGCAGGTGAATTCCCCAGTTGCTGAAGGAGTTTTCCTGCTCAGTTTTCTCTCCGGGCTCTGGGGAAGGGATGCCCGGAGCTGGAGGGGTGGCGTGAGGGTGGCCCCCGGGGGACCCAGCCGTAGCTGCGTGGGCTGCAGCAGGGCAGTGTTTGCCCCTCTCTCTCCGAGGCTCCTGGGCTGCGATTTGGGTGTCTGGCTGCAATCCCTGCAATATTTGGCCTTCCCATGCCCAGCGGCAGCGCTCTCAGCTCCAGCTGGCAGCGCTAAAAACCCCCTCCCCAGACCACGCTCAGCCTCTTTTTGCTGCTTGAGCTGCACCCCCTGCAAAAAAAAACAGCGTGTGTGTGTGTGCACGGAGCAAATGTGGGCTCCCAGCCCCGCTAAGCCGTGCAGGAGCCAGCCGGGACGAGGCACGTGGAGCCAGGGGCTGCCAAAAAACCCCTTGCAGGCTGGGGGACCCGAGGGGAATTGGGGACACAGCAAGGCGCAGGGGGGACAGGTGCCAGCGGGGCTGCACGGCCACAAAGAGCCCCTTGTGGGCTGCGGGACACGGGGGTGGCGGGGGGCAATCGGACACCCCCTCGCCACGGGGCAGAGCCGCCTGCTGCTCGCCGGAGAGTCTCTGCTCTCCCCTTCGCCGCGTTTTATTTTTTTGTTGTTGTGCGCTGAAAATAATCCTGGCGGGGCAGGGAGGGCTCGTCCCCAAATCTCTCTGCCGTGACCAGGATTTCGTGGGCTTTATCTCCTCCGGGGAGAGGGGTGAGGCGTGAACCCGGCTGGGTGGGGTGGTCTCGGTTTGTGGGGTGGTGGCAGCTGGAGCCTTTTAGCCGGTGCCTTCCCCCACCGCCCTGGCTGCTCGCTCGTCTCCGTGCTGGTTGTGGAGCTCTGCAGGCTCAGAAGCGATGAGCTGGGACCGGGAGCTGCCCCGGTGTTAATTTTGGGGATGGTTTAACCCATGCCAGAAAAGCTTCCAAAATCCTCATCCGCGTCCCCATCCCTCCGGGCTTCCCTGCCCATCTTGATGGCACTTTGCAAGCCCTGCAAGGTGCTGCCTGGCCCCAGGCTGGGGACAGCCCCAGTGCTCTGCCAGGTCTGCCCCACGAGCTGTCCCCTTCTCTTCCCCAGCGCCGTGCTCGGGGTGAGCTCCCTGGGCACGGGGGATGCCGCACGGCCCCTCTGCAGAGGACCCCAGCAGTTTCAGCAGGACAGGGGCGAGCTGAAGCAATGGTAACAGCGTTTTTGGGGCACAAACCAGCCCTTCTGATTTCTCTCTTGCACTGAGCCCCCGTGTCGTGAGCCCTGTTGCTGCTGCTGGAGGCACCCGGAGCAGCGTGGGGACGAGCTCCCCACCGAGTCCTTACCACGGGGGTCTGAATCCACCCCGTAAATCAGAGGAACAGCATCCAAGCGACCCTGGCTGCTGCTAATAAGGGAGAAAAGCCAGGCCGAAAGCATTTTCCTCGGGGGTCTTCATCCTGACCCGGCCAGCCGTGACTGCTGAGCTCTGAACCACAGCGGGGTCGGGGCTTGGGTCGCCGACAGCGAGGGTGTGATGGTTTGGGGGGGTCTCTGGGCACAGCCTGGCCATGGCACCGACGGCTCCTGTCATGCTGGGAAAAATCTGTTGTCTAAATGTCAAAACAGCCCCAGCAGCTGGGAGGTGGTGGCAGCCCCTGCCCCGAGCCCGGGCAGCAGCTGGGGAGGGCGAGGTGGCCTCGGTGGCCAAGGGAGCCAGCACGGCTCGGGCTCAGGGACCCGTTTGCTGCAGTTACAAAGCCACAGAAGGTGAAACCGAAGGTTTCCGGCTCGCTGCAGGCTGCTGGGTTTTGGGGAGCAGGCAGAAGCGTGCGAACGTGGGGGTTTTGTCTTCGGTGCCACCTTTGAGGAGCCCCCGAGCTCCTTCGGGTACTCACGTGTGAGCCTGGCTCATGTGGGAAGCATGGGGGCAACCAGACCCCCTCCTACCCGAGGGAATTCCCCTCCAAACCTGGGGGCAGCTGGAAAAAATGACATGGATGGAAGGTGTAAAATGGCACGAGAAGGTCAGCAAGGGTTGGGGGGGGGGGGGTGCATCATGCTCCGTGCCATGCCCGGGGACCCTTGGTCCTAAAGCGCCCGGGCACGCAGCTCTGGTGCGGGGTGAGCCGAGCGCCTTGGGGTAAGAGCCGGAGAGGAAAAGGGTCAAACGTCCTCGCCCCTCCACCGAGCGATAGGAAAGTATTGTTTATGAACAAGTCGAGTCAAACGTGCCCCGTGCTCTGCCTGGAAATGCTGAGTGAGTGAAATTGCACAAAACGTGCACCGAGATCGGGCCCCTCGATAAGCCCCAGGGCCGCGCCTGGGTGCGGAGAGGCTGCGAAGGAAAGGAGGGCGACGGCGCTCGCCGCGCGGTGCTGGGTGAGTTGGCCTCGGCCTTCGCCTCCTGGCTCTGCTCCCCTTACGGGAAGGGTTCCTTCATTTGCCTTTTTCCCCCCTTTTTCTTTAATTTCTTTCCCATAATTGATTGTTCGCTCCGGATCGATCGCCTTGTGAGAGGTGGCGGCTGAGCAGGCTGCTGGCTGTATCGATGGGGAGGGGGAGGCACGGGGATTTAAGGGGTCCCGGGTCTGGGAGAGGTGCTGAGGACCTCAGCAGGGTCCTCTGCCCTGTGGGACGCTGGTGGTGGGGCCGTGGGCCCGATCCTGCCAGCCCTGCAGGTGCCTCGTGTGCGGGCTTGGTGCTGCGGGCCAGGTTTGCTGCTGCTCCCTCCACCAGCAAGCATTCTGCGAAGGAGGAGGCTTGTTTAAAAATTATTTCTGGTGCAGAAAAAAAGTAAAGAAAGAGTAAATACACGTTCTTCAAAGTTCCTCTCTCCTCCTGTTTCCCCTATATCTTGTTACCATGCTTCGATATCGCTATCTCCTGGGCTTGTGATAAAGGAGAAGAAAGGAAGGGCATGGAAGGGGGTCTTGGAAAATATTACGGTTGCAGGGCTTATGTTTTCCCCTGGAGGATTTAGACCTGCAGGGGAGGGTAATTTTTTTTTTTTCCTGTAGCCCTTCAGAGGAAAGCACTGCTCTCAAAGCCCTGTGAGCGAGAGCGCTTTGAGTGCCGCTGCGTGCAAAAGCGCCGCTGTGCCGAGCCGCGTGGCTTCCCGCCGGCGGTGTGCAGGGTGCAGAGCTCTGCAAAGGCTCAGGAAGGGCTGCTCCCCCCCTGGTTGTCCTCACCTGCAGCCAGCAGCCCCCCTCAGAGCCCTCCTTGCTCCCCAGGACCAGGCTGCAGCGGGTCCCCCCCATGGTGCCACCGGTTGTCCCCTTCTGGTCCCCCTGCTGCGGGGCGCGGCGCTCGCTAAAGCCATTTTCACGCCGACCTGGGTGAGAAACGCATCCAGCTACAGAGCCGAGGCTGGTGCACGAGCCTTTCCTTATTGATACCAGAAGGAAAAATAAAAAACAACAACAAAAACCCCGCGGACTGTCTCGTCCCAGGGCCAGGAAGCGGGGATGACCGGCGCGCTCCCCTGCCCATCACGTGGCAGCCGCTGGGACCGTTCCCCGCGCCCGGTTCCCCCTGGGCTTCGCAGGGCTTTAAATAATTCCAGCGCGACGGAGTTTCCTCCGCTTCCCTGATGAGATCACTCCCCGCCTCATAAATCTCGCGGCCAGGAAGTTCCACCTGATGTGCAGCTTAATTTTTCCCCTACTTAAACCCATCCCGTCACTCGTCTCGCTAAAGGAAAAATCTGTTTGGGCCGGAGCTGCGAAGGCGGTGGACCCGTGCCAGTTTACACCCCGAGCCGGCTCCGGCCGCCTCTTTTTTTTTTTTATTTTCTCCTTTTTTTTTGGCTTGGGTGCTGCTCTCTGGGGTGCAGTGGGAGGTGGTGGGCTCTGTCGGCTGGGCTCGCAAGAGGCTGCATCCCTGCGTGGTGCTGAGCGCCAGGCAAACCCCGCGGCAGGAGCCGGCTGCTTCCATCTCCGGGGTGAAAACATGCAGGAAAATAACACGTGCTGCTCGCTGGGCTTCACCTCCTGCTGTGGCAGCCTCGGGGTTGTTCTTATTCCTTATTTTGAAGCTTTTCTTTAAAATATAGCTTCACAGCAGTGCAGCTGAGGGCGGGCAGAGCATGAGTCCGGCTGTTGCATCCTTAGGGTAAGTGCTGGTAAATCAGATGTGATTTAATTCCCCCTGGGCCAGCGCTCTGGGGCTCTCTGCTCGCTGTCGGATGGGGGTGGACATGGGGAGGGAGGGGGGCAAAGGATGGCAGAGGGGGGGTCCCAGCAAGGCCCTGGTGCTGGGAGGCAGCACGGGGAGGGAGCAGCTGAGTAAGACAGGAAGGCACCGTGCCGTGATGCGTCCCTGGGCCATTTCATGAGAAACCAGAGCCAGGTGGTAAAAGAAACCTCAGAAGCCCTACGAAAGCAGCACCAAGTGCGCGCTGGAAATTGTTAGTAAGAGGGGGGGGCATCGGGAGGAGGGGGGAGAGGCGCAGTTCAAACCTGCACGGGCTGGACCAGATGGGCTCTGGCACCCGGAGGGCGCACTTGGCACCTGGAAATTGCCATTTTCAGGCAGGTTTTTCCTTTCCCCTTCCCACATCGAGCACCCCGCAGGGCTGGGGCATCACCTTGCTGCTCCTGCCTGCTCCCCTTGGCACTGGGCTGCCTCCTCTGGGCACAGCATAGGGCTGGGGCATGGTTCAAGCCCTGGGGTTGTTCCACAAACCTCTTTGGAAAGAGGGACCCAAGCCCCCCAAGGGCAGGGTTCCCCTTGAAGGACTCCGTCTGCTGCTGCTCGCAGGCGCCGTGCACAACCTGGGCCCTTCTCCTCCTTGCATGATGTAGATCCATTCTGCCAAGCCCCCCAGATCCTTTCCTTCCCCTCTGCTATGCCCCCAGATTCATTTTTTTTTCTCCATCTTGCTCGTGCGGATCCTTAAGTGAATTTAGCAATTAACACGTTTTCCCCTCCCTCCCCAAGTTTTGCAGGACTGCTTAGATTTCCCCGACCATCCGAAGGGCTCCCCGGCCGGCACGCATCAGCGAGACGAGCATTTCGTTAGCAGTCCTAGCTGAGGCCCGGAGGCCTTTGGAGAAGGTTGGGTTTGGGGACAGAATGACAAAATGCTGCTCGAGCTGCTGGTAATCGCTTTAGGGGCAAGAACCAGGCTGTAAGAGGAGCCGGGCGTTTCTACTTTCCATCTCAGTGATGGAGAATTGGTGCTGCCCCCACAGAGGAGGCCGTGCCGGAGCTGTGATGATGCGAACCCCAAAAGCGAAGGGGAAAAATCCTTCCCCTGTGGGGCACGAGTCCCGGCCCCGTGGGATCGGGGCCAGAAGGGGAGCTGGGTGCCAGGGGGGCACAGGTGCCCCTGGCTGGGGGTTTCCGTGATGCTGACGCTGTCCCCATTGTGTCACCGCTTTGCCCCGACGTTTCTGGAGGCCGTTATCCTCCCCAGCGGTGACGTTGCCTTCGGGGAGCTGCTGGAGGCTGGACAAAGCGCCGCCTGTTTCGTTTGGGCAGTGGGAATCCCGGCTCTCGCTCAGGCTGGGGATTTTTTCCATGAGCCCCCAAGGCTTTGCCAGGATGGAGCCCCAGGGCTTTCCAAACTCGCCCTTCTTGGCACCGATTTGGTGTTTTTTTCCAGCAAGCCGAGCTCTCGGCAGCCTTCTGGGAAAAAGGCCGGGGCTTTCCGCGGGCATGCCGGGGGCAGGTGAGGTGTTAGAGAGGATGTGCAGAGCTCGGGCTCGCCCGAACGCAGCGCGTTTCCGCTGCTGCAGCGCCTCAGTTTTTGGGGCAGGATGGGTGTGAGCTGGGGACCGAGCGCCCTGCGAGCGCCGCTGCTGCTCGGTGTCCCCCGGACACGTGGCTGTCACGTGGCAGCGGCGTTTCTGCTGCTGGATAAGCTCAGCATCTGGACGTCTTCTGGGCTTAAATCTGGCTTTTTCAGTTAACGCCGGGGGTCTGGTGCTTTCTTTTTGCTGAGCGGTTCTGGGTGGTGATCCTCAGGATCTGTGCAGGGCTCTGGCTGTGAGCCACGCAGGCTGCGCTTCCCAGCTCCGCCGTGTCCCCGCCGGTGTCCCCAAAGGTCACCGTTTCCTCCCGCTAGTGACAGCGCCACGGTGGGGACAGCAGGTAGGCTTTAGGGCCAGGGGCCGGAGGTTGATGGCAATCCCTCGTGAGCCCCCCCAGCGCGAGATGCGAAGCCACAACCCCGCTCTTTGACACCCACCAAAGCCCCTCTCCCATCAGCTGCTGCCTGCTGTCCCCTCTCCGGGCAGGAGCCCACCGGGGGACGTGCCACATCCCCAAAAAATGGCAACCCCATGAACTTCCCAGCCGGGGGCCTTCACCTCGGCCACCCCCGCGGGCACGGCGCGGCCCCGGCAGGAGGAAGCCATCCGTTCTTTTATGTGCGAAGGCACGCTGGGCGGAAAGGCTTGGAAAGGGCCCCGAAAGGACATTCCAAGTCTGGCAGGAAAGCGGCCCGCTCGTCTGGCAGGAGACGGGGCTATTGTCTGTGCCGGTGGCCGGAGGGATTCCTTGGGCCTGTGTGGAAGGAGAAAACCTGTGCGTGTTTTTTTTTTTTTTCCTCTGCCCTCTGCCCAGGGGGTGCTGGGGGCACAAGCGTGGTGGTGGTGATGCGCGGCTCCTGCCCGTGGTGCCTTCAGGCTGGCCTCGCTCTCGGTGCCCCCTTGGGTTTTTGCGCTTGGCCACGCTTTGTGCTTTCTCCCTGGCTGGGGAGGGATGTATGAACTGATAATTTTCTGCTGTAATTGTGGAGAAAGAGGAAAAGAAAAAAAAAAAAAACAAAAAACTGACAGCCTCTCAGCTCCCCTGGCCTACGTGATGGGGCCGGGAATAAAAGCTGGGCAGCCCGACTCGCCCCGTCAAACATTGGGGTGGGAGCAGCCCTGGGGCGAGCAGGGGTGCAGGACCCTGCCAGCTCCTGCGCTCCCCCTCTCTCCTGGGACACGAGGAGGTGGAATTGCCCAAATGGGATCTCCTGTGCGCCGAAATGGGATCTTCTACCTCGTGCTGCAGCAGCTCAGGGGACTTTGTGTGCTTGTGGCTTTCTGTCCCCCCCCCCACCCCTGCACTCGCTGGTGTTTTTACAAGAGTTTGGGTTTCACCGAGCCTCAGCGTGTGCGCCCCAGCCCTGCCGAGCTGCAGGCAGCCGCCCTGCGAGCAGGAACCCTCCGTACCCATCCCGCAGCACACACTGCTGCCTTTTTCCTCCATTTGTGCAACCGGGACGACAAACCCGCAGCCAGGAGAGGCTCTGGGGGACCGGGGGGGTCAGCAGGAGGCACACACTGATCCCCCAGCCGTGGTGCCAGGCTGCTGCCGGCTCTGCCCCTGCCCCTTGGAGCCGTTTTGTGCGCCGCAGGCGGGGCAGATAGGATCAGCCTGCAGCCAGGAAGGGTGGCACGGCACACGGGGAGAATTGCAGGACGTGCCATTGAGGGGTGCTAACGGGGCAGGAAAGCGGCAGGGCAGCGGGGCTGTCGCCGTCCCGAGGTGGCAACCCCTTGGGCTGGAGGTTTGGGTGGCACAGAGCGGCTGGGGCCTCTCGGAGGCGAGCTGAGCAAGTGGTGCTTGCAGGGGATGGACGATTTAGGGCTTTGGTGGTCGTAATAAGCCCTCCTCGTGCTGCCCGAAGGCTCCTGGGGACACCTTATCCCCCCGCCGTGGGCTGGTGGCACTCGTTTGGTGCGAATCCTGCCTGCGCTCTGCCTCCCCAGGCGGGCACGTCTCATCCGCGCGCCGTTCCCCTCCGCCCTTCATTAATCGGGGAACATTAAAGGTGAAGAGCTGCTCCATGAAGACGTGTTCCCGGTGCCAAGGCAATTGTCCCCATCCCTATTGTCTGCGCAACAGAGGAGCCCTTGAGCCGAGCACCTGAGCCTGCCGGCGCAGGCCTGGTACAGAGCGAGCCTGTAACAAGAGAGCTGTGCGCTTTTCTCCTTTTTCTTCTCATTTTTTTTATATATATATATATATTTTTTTTTTCTGTTCAGCAAACCGTACAATAAACCCACAAGGAGGCTCCTTTCAGCAGCCCCCTATTAAAGCACCAGCCCCATTTTAAGAGTGGACTTCCAGTGGCCCCGCGGGGTTTAGGACCACAGGGGGGTGACCTGCCCTAGGAGGGGGATTTGGTATTAGATGCGGTCCGGGAGGGGAGTGCAGGGGCAGGAAGGCGAGGAGCGGGGTTTTTGCCTTTCAAGACAGGCTGGAGGAAGGTGCAGGGGTGCCCTCAGGGCTTTTTTTGCTTCCCCGTGCTGGGTTCAGGTGCTTGCTGTTGCTGCTCCCCCAGCTCCTCTCCGTGCACATGGAGCTGCGCTCAGCGCCCAGCCAAACTCCGTCTTTATTCCCGTCTTTATTCCCGCATCTTCCCCAAATTATAAATCCACCCGAGGCAACGAGCACCGTGCTTTGGTGCCTCGGTTTCCCCACGGGCTGCATCCAGCCCCTTGCTGCTCTCCCAGCTCTGGCTCGGTGGGCGCAGCACCCGCAGCCACAGGGCACGGCTTCCCGCTGGCTCCCCGCCATCCCCGTTTTGGTGCCAAAAGCGCCCTTTTCCTCCCTTTTCCTCCCCGGCCGAGGCGTGCCGAGGGCACACGAGGTGTGTTTTTATTCTGGTGAGGCCGGGAGGGACGGGACGGGACGCACGGGGTGGCAGTGCCCGGGGTCCCCTCCTGGCCGCCCCCCGAGGTGGGCTGGGGGGCAGGAAGGGGCGACGCGGGCGGTGCTGCAGGATGCGGGCAGATCCCGTGCGATGCCGGGGCCGGGAGGAAGCCCACGAGCCCAGCGAGCGCAATGATTTGTTCGGAGAAGGGCAGGGAACTGAGATTAAAAAAAGCCCTGCTAAGATCAGAAACTCTGGCGCGCACAGTGCCCCATTGTTGAGCTGTCACACTTCCCTTTACTTTATTGCTTTTGTCCAACACCCCATTGTTCCACTTCCTTTTGTCCCCTATTCAGAGCCCTGGCTTTTCATTACCCAGCCGGCCTTGTTGTTTTCGTTTCTTTTGTTTGAAGTTCCTGAGAGGAAGGTTTTATTTTCAGCGGGTTGATTAATTCGCAGCTTGAGCTGCCCTTTGTTTGTTGTGTCACCGCTGCCCCCAAGTCGGGCAGCCGGCTTCGGCCCCTAGCCCATTTTCGGGGGGCCCCGAGATGCTGGGGGGCAGGCGTGAGCCCCCGGAGGCTGCAGCAGGTTTTTGGGGTCCCTGCTGTAGGGTGCAAACCCCCAGCACACCGTAGTCCCTGTGGCCCCTGCGGTCTTGCACCCTCCAGCCTGGCCCCCGGTGGTGCAAACCCCGTCCTTCGTGGCCCCCTTTCCCCTTTATTCCTCCCTGATTTGTGAGCCTGGGGAGGGCGATGTCTGAGCCTGGGGAGGGCGATGTTTGCTGCCAGTCTGCGCAGCCTGAGGGTTGGTGGCCCAGGAGGGGAAATCCCCGCAGGGAGCACCGCAGTCGGGCTCTTCCCCTCGCCCCCGTGCAATCCCGTTGCGGTCCCGCCTTGTCCCATTTGGGAATTCGGCCTCTGCCACCCGGCACTGGCTGACCCCATGGAAAAGGCTGGCCGTGGTGATGCTCGGTGTCCCCCCCCGGGTCACTTCAGAGCCCTGTGGTGCCCAGCCAAGGGCTGGGAGCCCTGGCATGGTCACGGAAACCCCACAAAACAGCGAGGGCACAGCTTCACCGACACCCCTGCAAACCATCGGCACGGCGCACCCAGCTACGGGGCAGGGCTGGGCGAAGGGGTGCCCCTTGCTTTGGGGTGGGGGGGAGCAGAGGGACCCCATCACCCCGCTGATGGCCCCGTTGCCCCGCAGGATGTCCATGAGGAGCCCCGTTTCTCCCCACCTGGAGCTCGATGGGGCGGGCAGCATGGTGAACTGCACCATCAAGACGGAGGAGAAGAAGGAGGGCGGCTACGAGTCCCCACCAGGGGCTGCCCCCAGCGCCGAGCCCCGACCCAGTGACCCCCCGGGACCACCGCCGAGGGAGGGCACGGACCCCCAGGCTCTGCCACAGGTGGGTCCCACGGCTGTCACCCCCCCTCCAGCCCCCTGGTCCTGGCCTTGACTGAGCCCGGGTCCCACCGTGCTGGCAGCGCACTGCATCCCGCCCCGGGCAGACGGGGGTTGTTGTTTCCCCGAGCTTTTATTTCTCATCCTGAGGAAATGAGGCTGCAACCTGAGGCTCCCCCAGGCTTTCTGGCCGCTGCCGATGCTCTCGGGTCAGCCCTGGGATTTGCCTTTGGCCTGCAGCCCTCCCTGGCCGCCTGCACACCTCCTCCGCACGGAGTCCTAGGGCCACCCTCTCATTTTCCCATTTCAGTTGCTCTCGGCCATCCTCTCCCCCTGTCTCATAGCCCTCCCGGGCCCAGAGGAGCAGGGCAGCCTAAATAATTAGCAACAACCTCCTGCAAACGAGTCCTGGCCGCAGGAGGAGCGGAGATGCTCTCCAGCAGGGCTGCTCCCCAGAGGACAGGGATGTGCCGCAGGGTCCCGTGGCCCCGTAGCCAGCCTGGTGGGGCTGGCTCCGAGCATCCCACCAGCTCAGCACCGCCTGCCCGGAGCCCCGTGGATGTCCCCATACATGGGAACCTCCCCCAATTGACCCCGTGTGTGTTGCAGGAGTCCCATTCGCCCACCAGCGATGCGCTGGAGCCCCGGCGCTCGGCCTTCGAGCCGGCTGTCAGCAGCCAGGAGAAGCTGGACTTCAACAAGAACCTAAAAGAGGGTAAGAAAGGCTCCTGTGATTTACCCCCTGGCTGATTTTGGAAAGATTTAGGATGGGAATCGCCATCCCGTGCTGTTTTCACGTGGCTCTCCTCTCCTTCCCTCCTGTCTCCTGCCTCCCCGTGTGCCTGCCGCTGGGGACAGTGATGCCAACCATCGAGAAATTGCTGTCCAGTGACTGGAAGGAGCGGCTGCTGGGCCGAAACGCTGCCGAGACCAAAGAAGTGAAGGGTGAGGTCCCCTCCCTGCCTCCTCGGTGCCCACGGGGCCGGCAGCTTTGTGTCCCCCCCCCCCACCAGCAGGCGTGCGCGCAGCTTTGTGCGTTTTGGTGTTTCGTAACCAAAACGTTCATTTGATTTTTTGGGGGGAGGGGAGGAGGGTTCCTGCTAAAAGCTTGTTCTGAGGACACACAGGGATGGCAGAGCACATCGGGGTCTGTAAACATCCCATGCATGGTCCCCTGGCCACCCTTCGCCCACCTGATGCCGCTCACCCCTTCCCAAGCCCCCTGACCCGCAGCCTCGCGGCTCCTTCCCTGGCGCAGGAACCCAGGAGAGCCTGGCGGAGAAGGAGCTGCAGCTCCTGGTGATGATCAACCAGCTGTCCACGCTGCGGGACCAGCTCCTGACGGCGCACTCGGAGCAGAAGAACATGGCTGCGATGCTCTTCGAGAAGCAGCAGCAGCAGATGGAGCTGGCGCGGCAGCAGCAGGAGCAGGTGGGCTCGGGCACCCCCCCGGCCGCGGGGACTGTCCCGTTGGGGATGGTTTTGGTGTCCTCTGGACGCAGGAACGGGACCAAGGGGATGAGGAGCAGGGGCAGGGGCGCCCTAGAAGTGGTGGGGAGGTGGCTTTGGCGTCGGGGGCTGAAGGGTTTTGGTGCTATAAGTGCGGGGCTGACACCCCTGCCACATGGGGTGTGGGTGACACGGTCCCTTCCCAGCCTATTTCTCACCTCGTGCCTGTCGAGGTGACGCAGGGACAGCTCAGTTAGCACCCTACCCACCCCCGGCAGCCCACGGGGACCTCTGCAGCCTCTGCTTTGCTGCTGTAGGGCAGCTCGTGCCCCGCTGGGGCTCGGGGCTCCCTGCTCCCGCGGCTCAGCCCCGCTGTCTCCCTCCTGCCAGATCGCGAAGCAGCAGCAGCAGCTCATCCAGCAGCAGCACAAAATCAACCTGCTGCAGCAACAGATCCAGGTAAAGGCGGGGATCACCCCGCTGCCACCCCGCAGGGCCAGCCCGAGGTGATGTCGCGCACGGGGAGGGGGTCACCCGGCCTCTCCGCTCCTCTCCCCCTCTTCCCTCCAGCAGGTCAACATGCCGTACGTCATGATCCCCGCCTTCACCCCCAGCCACCAGCCTCTCCCCGTGACGCAGGACCCCCAGATAGCGCTGCCCATCCAGCCCATCCCCTGCAAACCAGGTGAGCGGGGTCCCCCGGGGCGCAGAGGGGCACCCCAAGGGGTGGCCCCGTCCCCCGACGCCTCCGTCTCTGCTCCCCGCAGTGGATTACCCCGTGCAGCTGCTGCACAGCCCCCCTCCTCCCACGCTGAAGAGACCCGGCGGCTCGAGCCACCTCCAGATGCAGGTACAGCCCCAAAGCATCCGTAAACCACCCCAAAAAAAAAAAAAACCCACAGCTGGGGGGCTGTGGGCAGCACATCACCCTGCCTTCCCTCCTCCGCCGCAGGAGACCTCGCAGCCGCTGAACCTGACGGCCAAACCCAAAGGCTCCGAGCTTCCCAGTGCCTCCAGCTCGCCCAGTTTGAAGATGAGCAGCTGCCAATCCCTCACGCCGAGCCACGGGGCCACGAGGGACCTGCAGACCAGCCCGTCCAACCTGCCTCTGGGTGGGTTCCCAAAAGCTTTCATCCATCCTGGGCACCTCCTAGGCGCAGGAGACCTCTCTGCTCCCTGGGGTCCCACCTTGCTGCGGTGGGCAGCAGCCACCCCGTGGCTCCGTGCGACCCCACAAGCAGCTCCTGTTGGGTTTGCGAGGGCAGGATGGGTGCTGCGGGGGTTTTGGGGTGCTGATGCTGACGGGTGCTCTCCGGGCTTTGCCACCAGGCTTCCTGGGCGAAGGCGATGCCATCACCAAAGCCATCCAGGACGCGCGGCAGCTGCTGCACGGCCACGGCGGGGCCATGGAGGGCGCGCTCAGCCACCCCTACCGCAAGGTGAGCCAGGTCCAAATCCGCCTTTTCTCACCCCAATCGGTCTCCGTACGAGGCGTAACATCCCTGAGCCCCCTCCCCGCACAGGATCACGTCGGCCTGGATGCTTCCCCGGTGAAGGAGCGGCTGGAGGAGGCCCCCGCGCACCGCCTGGACGAGGCTCTGCTCAGCTGCGAGATGGACGGTAGGGCAGGGGGGCACCCAGCAGGTCCCGGTGGGGGGGGGACACACCACCCCATTCCCCTCACCCCCCGCCCTGAGCCGGCCCCTGCTTTGCCTCGCAGGCTCGCGGCACTTCCCCGAGTCCAGGAACAACAACCACATCAAGCGGCCCATGAACGCCTTCATGGTGTGGGCCAAGGATGAGAGGAGGAAGATCCTGCAAGCCTTCCCCGACATGCACAACTCCAGCATCAGCAAGATCCTGGGTGAGTGCCCCTTGGGTGGGCAGCCCCGGGCTGTGGTTTGGGGGTGAAATGAGGAGCAAAAACTCCTCCTGGCGTTTGGTGCAGCTGGGGACAAGGTCTTAAAAATGCCAAGAGGGACAGGGGGAGGTGTGCGGGGAGGCGCTGCATGGCAGGGACGAGGATGGGCCCAGACCTGCTGCATTTGGCCACCCTGGGTGCATTTGGTCCTTGGGTGCTGCTCACACTGGGGGGGTCCTGGGTGATCACCCCACGGGTGACCACCACCTGCTGGCCCTACAGAGCACCGGCAGGGTCCTGTGGGGCAAATCCCTCCTCTGCCTGATGGTGCCCTGGCCAATTCTGGAGCCCGGCACCATGTTTTTGCCACCCTCTCCAACCGGCCTCCACCTGAGCGCAGCATCTGCTCTTTTTCCCCCCTCCCTGCACCCCGAGGTGCTCCTCACCCCTCCGGGATGCTGCTCCGGCACTTGGCACCCTCATGGTGCCTGTAGCAGCAGCATCCTCATCCCACCACCTCCCAGCCCCATGACCCCGGTGGCCCTGCGGCAGCTCGCTGTCTCTCCAGCCCTTCCCCGCGGCCGTTTCGCCCCAGCCTTTGGCTATTAAAAGCGAGCGGTGCGGTCTCCAGCGAGCCCGTCCCGAGGGCCAAGCCGAGCGTGCGGCGGCACGGCGCGGCCCCGCTGTGGGTTCACCTCCAGCGCACGCACCTCGCTCCGCCGCCGGCTCGTTTTAGCAGCTCCGCTCGGTAAAGAAGAAACGAAACAACCACCAGGCTTTTCCCTTTGAGGGAACGTGCGGGCAGGATCTGCTCGCAACCGCTGGGGACCGGGGGGGGAGTCTGGGAGCGGGTGCTCTGTGGTGTGCTGGTTGCTCTCACGCTCGATGTCCGTGGCTTTAAATAACCGGCGCTGGTTTGGTTTTTTTTTTTTTGCCTGGCAGCCGCTCGCGGGTGCAAATTTAGCAGGTGAATACCTGCAGGCGAGCGGTGCTCACCCGCATCGGGGGGGTTTTGGTTCCTGTGTGCTCTCCGGCACGGTTGCTCCTGAAAAAGTGGGCTCAGCACGCAGGGCTGGGCAGGTGGAGGAGGCCTGAGCGAGGTGGACGTGGGGCGTGCACGCCTCCCTGCTGCGCTTTCCCTGGGGTGCCCGGGGAGTGGTGATGCTCCCCGGGGAGCTGGGCTGGGCTGGGGGGTGACGGAGACCCAAGGGAGGGATGGGGAGGCTCAAAGAGGATTTTAGGGCGTGGGGTCTGTGGAAATGTCCAGCCCAAAGGCCTGCTCAGAGCCCTGCTGACTCCACGGGCAGATGAGGATGCTCAGGGCTGTGCGCTGCTGCCCCTGAGCATCTCCACAACTGGAGATCCCACACCCCGCTGGGACCTCGTCCCGGGGCTGCACCGCTCCCAGTGGGCTGAATCCTTTCCCCGTGGCCCGCTGTGATTCCCCCTGTGGCTGCTGCCTCTCGTCCTCCACCGTGCACCTGTGAGAGGAGCTGAGCTCGCTCTCCCCCACGCCCCCTTGGCGCGGTGGAAGCTGCAGCCGCAGCCCCTGCTCCTCGCCTGAGCCATCCCAGCTCCTGCTCCCTGGTGGCCACCGCTGCAATTCTCCCACCGTGCCCGTCTCTCCCCAGCCCTGGACACAAATCCAGCTTCAGACCTCGGTGTGGCACCGAGGGGGCTGATCCTGTCCCTCCCCAGCCTGTCCCCGGCCAGCACCCTTTGTGCCGTGCCCCCCGCTTTGCTCTCCTGCCTTGGGTGCTGGCGGAGATGACAATAAAGGTCAGCCAGCAGGGGAATTGGAATCACACGCTGGCACAGCCTATTTTAGCTGCAGCACCTGCTCACCGTACCTTGGAGAGGGGAGAGAGGTGAAAGTTGTGGCCGGAGAGGTGCCGGGAAGGTCAGGGCTGGGGACCCGCTCCCGGCACTGCCGCCTGCGGCACGGGGCCCCCATGGGTGCCACCAGCCCTGGCTCCCATCTCACCTGGGGCAGCCGCATCTCCCCAGGTCCCCACGGTTTGGGGCTGCGTCCCGCTGCCCTGTGCGAATCCAGGTGTGTGCAGCAAAAGGGGAACGTGCACGAGCACGACTGCCACGGGAGCATGTGCGCTGGGCTCCTTGCAGCAGGTTGGGGGAGCTGTGGCACGACAGGAGCAAACCGTGCACCCCCCAACCCCTTTCTGCCCAGGTTCCCGCTGGAAATCCATGACGAACCAGGAGAAGCAGCCCTACTACGAGGAGCAGGCGCGGCTGAGCCGGCAGCACCTGGAGAAATACCCCGACTACAAGTACAAACCCCGTCCCAAACGCACGTGCATCGTGGAGGGGAAGCGGCTGCGCGTGGGCGAATACAAGGCGCTGATGCGCAACCGGCGGCAGGACGCACGGCAGGGCTACTTGATAGGGTAACTTAATAGGGTGGGGGCAAAAAGGGGGTCGTGCGCCCCCCCCCTCCCCAAACCCAGCAGCTGACTGCATCCCCCTCCTCCTTATCCCACAGGCCGCAGGGCAGCCAGATGCCCCCCTCCTCCTCGGACGTGCTGTACCCGCGGGCGGTGGGCATGCAGCTGACGCCCCCCCTGATGGAGCACTACCTGCCCCGCAGCGTGGACCCCAACATGCCCGTCATCGTCAACACGCGCAGCCTCAAGGAAGGTGACGGTGGTGGTGGCGGTGGCGGTGGCGGTGACGATGGGCACTCGGTGGCCGACGGCGAGATGTACCGCTACAGCGAGGACGAGGACTCGGAGGGCGAGGATAAGAGCGACGGCGAGCTGGTGGTGCTGACGGACTGAATTTGGGGCTGGGGTGGGGGGCAGGTGGGGCATTTTGGGTGGTGAGGTGATGGAGAAGCGCTGCAGGCTGCCGGGTGTTTGGGTACGTGGCCGTGCCGCCCCCAATGCGTACGGGGTGGCTGCTATGGGTGCCACCGAGCTGTCCCCCCCCCTGCACCCCCTCCCAGGAGGGGATGGGGATGTGGGAAAACCTCCCGAGCATCACCCAGCTCTCCACCCCGGCACCACAGGGACCCTTGCTGAGAGCCTCACCCACGGCACCCGCCAGCCCCCCAGGACACGGGATGGGGCCACGCTCAGCAGAGCCCCCCCCCAGCCCCGCTGCGTCTCCCTCCCGGCCCTCGGAGCCTGCCAGTGAATTCCCACGGAGCCAATTTTAGCTCTCGCCTGGCCGGAGCACGAGCCAAGGTCTCTGAGGAGCCCTTTATGCTCCCGGCAGCCCTGGCCCACTTTGTAAATAAAGCGGGGGCTGTTCCCCCCCACCCCGCGCTGCTGCACCAGCCCCCCAGCAGCCCCTGGGTATTTGTCGTGATGCCAGGGTGCATCCCTGGGGGGGGGCGAGGGGGGTTTCCTCTTGCCCCAGGATGGTGAGCTGCACCCGTGACCTGAGAGAAAAACAGGGATTTAAAAAAAAAAAAAGGAAACTAAAAGAAAAAAAAAAAAAAGAAAAAAAAAAGAAAAGAGGGAAAAATTAAAAGATAAAAGGAAAAAAAAATAAAATTTAAAAAAACAGAAGGAAAAATTTAGAAAAGAAAAAAAGGAAAAAATTGGGAAAAGGAAAATTAAAAAAAAAAATCAAAGGAAAAATTAAAAACCCGACAATTAAAAAAAAATAAAATATAAAAGGGAACGTTTTTAAAAAAGAAAGAAAATGTTAAAAAAAATAATAATAATAAAATACGACCTGGCTGCAGCCAGCACCCCCCCAAGGGCCGGCGGGGGGGGGGGCGCAGGGGCGGGCGCGGAGCCCGTGCTCCGCCGTGTGGCCGCCGCTGGGGCTGCGGGCTCCGTGCGCCCCCCCCGGGGGGGGGTCCTGCCTCCTCGCCCCCCCCCCCTCCTGCCTCCTTCCCCTTGTCAGAGCTTTATTTATTCCCCCTCCCCGGGCTGCTGAGGCTGGGGGCGGGTGGGTTGTGCTTGGTGGGCGGGGGGGTGGGGAGGCGGTTTTTTTTTTGGGGGGGGGGGGGGGGGGCTGGCAGCTTTTCCTCTCTATTTTTTTTTTTTTAAAGACTGTAAATATAGATAGAGCTTTATTTTGTTAATAAGACGAGTAACTTAACCTGTATATTTCACATACTTGTTTACAGCTGTCCCCCCCCCACACCTCTCGTGTCCCCCCCCCCCCCAACCCCTTGGCACAATAAAGCTGACTTTTTGGAGCTGAGAGAGCTGGGGGGGGGGGGGGGGCTTCACCCCCACCTTCCCTGCCCCTCTTCCAGCCCAGCCCCGAGGCTTTGCTCCCTCCCTTTTCTCTCTGCTGGCCCCCAGCTCCTTCTCCTGCCTGCGGGGGGGGGTCCCAAGCTGCCCCCCCCTCCTTCCCACCTGGGTTTTCGTGGGGGTCTCAGCCCCTCGTAGCCACTTTGGGGCTTCCAAACTCCGCTGCAGCTCCAAGGGGCCCCAGAGCACAGCAGAAGCCCACCCTACAAGGGGACCCCCCCGTGTTCCCCCCCCCAGGCTCTGCCCTTCCCCAGGAGAGCTCCGGGTGCCCCCCCCCCAGGCGCCACGCACCCACCGGCCCCCAGCTTTCCAGCTACCAGCAGCTTTTATTGCGCACCGAAACCAACACCGAACGCAACAAAAAGTCCCCAAAAAACCCCCAACAAAAAAAAGTGGGGTAAATTCCTGGGCCCTGACAGTCTGCTGTCCCCAACTCCCCCCCCACCTCCCCAGCTGATGATGATGATGAACGCCACCCGGGGACAAAGCTGTGCCCCCCCCCCACTTTTTGGGGCAGGGTGGCTCCATCACCGGGGTGTCCCACACGGCGCTGCGCCAAGGGCACAGGGATGGGGCAGCACCAACCCCCTCCCACCCCCCCCGGTGCTGGGGGAGCTGCCCTGCTGTGGGATGCTGTAAGGGGGGTCAGGGAGGTGATGGGGGGCCCAGGAGACCTCGCCCCCCCAGGGAAAAGCAGCTGTGGGCTGAGCGCAGCGTGGGGTGCGCGGGTACCCCGAGCCATCGCTGCCCCTCGCTGCCTCGCAGCATCCTGGAGCCAGTATGGAAAAGGGTCCCCTGCTCAGAGACGGCCCCAAATCTGGGATCAACACTGACCTAAAAGGTGTTATTTCTTTTTTTTTTTTTTGGGGGGGGTGAGAGCCCGAGGGACACCGAGCAAGGAGGAGGCAGGGAGCCAAGACGCCGACGGGCGCAGCGTGTGCGTTGGGCAGCTGGAGCGACCTGGCAGCTCCTGGGGCTGCTGAGCAGCTGGGGGGGGGGACCCGATCCCTCCCTCGGGGACGGCACGGAGGGAATAAACCCGCTGCCAGGCCCGGCAGCAGCGGTGCCAGCGGGGCACGGAGCCGCTGGGCAGCGGGGCTGAGCCGGGTGGCGAGGTTTCCTTGCGCAGGGCAGGGACCTCCCCGAGGCCGTGGTCCTGTCGAGCGTCTCGTGGTCCAGTCTTGGGTATGTCCAGGGTGTCCTTTAAGCGGGGGGGCTGGGGCAGAGCTCCTCTCCCCCCCTCGCCACCAGCAGGACCTGCCCTCACCCCCGGCTGGGGCGGGGAAGGGGCGAGGGGGGCGCCGGGGGCTGTGGACGCAGCAAGGACAAAATAGCTCAGGGTCTCACGGGCCAGAGATGCTATTTGGAGAGCTGCAGGGCTGTGACCACCGGCTTCATCTTGAAGTACTGTTTAAATCTTAGCTTTGCATATCTGCCGAAAGAGGGACGGCTGTGAGACGGTCGCCCCCACCCCGGTGCTGACTCCCCCATGGGCTGTAGGATCCATCCAGCAGGGAGGGACCTTTGGGGACGTCGGTCCCCTCCAGCCCCTCCTGGACTCACCTTAAGAAGTTAAAGTCTATGGTAGAGTATTTATCCTGGATCAGGCCCCAGCATGCCCAGAGGAAATGGGATGCCTGCAACAAAACAAGGCTCAGGAAGGGGTACAAAGCTTCCCTGCCCATGGGATGAGATGCCCTCGCCTCTCCCGGCTGGGTCCCAGCAGCCCCATGGCCGTGACCACAGGACAGGGGGTGGCAGCCAGCTGGGGCTGGCCCAGGGGTGTAACTTTAGATGCTCCGGAGGCGGATGGCAGCCCGGGTGAGGAATGCCAGCAGGAAGGATGCTGAGCAGCCGCGCAGCGTGCTCAGGGCACCAGCTCGGGGTACGTGCTCAGGGGTGTCCAGTGCTGGTAGCTGGGTGTCCCTCCTGACCCCACAAAAGCGGGCAATGGGGATTTGGCACCGCTGGAGCAAATGGAGCAGGTCCCTGCTGCAGCAATAGGGCTCTGCTGGAAGGGATGGGGGCAGAGCTCGGGCGTTCAGCACACAGAAAGTGCAATTTGGCCAGGTGCTGCCTCACTCACCTAGGTAGCTTTTGCTTTGGCCTTTCCGAAAATCAGCTTTGTAAATGCTCTTGGCAGAAGTCAAGGGGTCAGGACGCCCCCATCCCTCTCACAACTGAAGCGTCCCCATCCCTGCACCAGCCTGCGGCACCACTGGGGACCTCCTCCTGCCCAGGTCGCTCTGGCACGGGGAGGACAGAGCCACAAACCCCCCCTCACACCAACCCCGCCGTGCTGGAAACCACCGCGCCAGCTCCAGCCAGGAAAAAAAAACCAGCTGAGATTGCACCCAAAATTTCCAGAGGATCGGCTCTGTTTGCCCAAAAGAGGATTTCCTCATGCTTGGCTGCACCCGGGGGTCACGCAGCCTCTCTGGTGGGATGCCCAAGGCTGCGGTGAGCCGCGCTGCCCTTTGGCACAGGCTGCTGCTGGCACCGCCTCTGACCTTGCCCTGGGGCTCAGCACCTCCGAGCACAGCCGGGCCCTCGTGGGGAGCCCCCTGCCCTCACCCCAAACCCCCCCAGCCCCTTTCCGAGTGATCAAAACCCATCCCCGAGCCCAGCTCCTTCCCCCCCTCCGGCACTCACCAAGGAAAACTTGTTCACTTGCACGTAGAGAGCCTCCAGCTCCTTGTCGGACACGGCCGGCCCCGCGCCCCCCTGCTCGCCCTGGGTGAGCTGCTTGTAGGCCTGCAGGTAGGAGCGCAGCCACTGCAGCTGGGTGTCCTTGCTGGGGTAGAGGCGGTAATCCACCTCCTTCACGCCTGCGAGGGGACCTGGGGTTAGCGAAATCCCCTTGGGGGGGGTCTCCAGGGTGACCAAGGGGCCCCCCTAAGCGTGCCGGGGTGGGTGAAAGCATCCCAGCTCCGGGCTCGGTTCTGATTTGGGGCACCCGCCCAGCTCCGCCACGGTTATCAGAGCTGGGTCCTTGCAGGCAGCAGCAAATTGGGGGGGGGCTCACGGCAAGCTGAGCCCCTCCTCGTGCATCGCTCTCACCCCGGGCAGCCCCTTTTTTAATTCTCTTGGACAAAATTAAAGCTCTGGGGATGGATCCCTGCCCATTTCCCAAGGGATGCGACAGCCTCCTCTGCACCCTGAGGACGGGGGGCCCTCGGGGAGCCGCTGCCACCCATGGGGGGGTCTCGGGAGCCGCGGAGAGGAGCCCGGCTCACCCGCAAACTCGTTGAAGTGGTTCCCGATGTCGAAGGCCTGGTAGTTGTAGCCGGTGTACTCGTAGTCGATGAACCGAACTTGCTCTGTGAAGGCAAAGCGAGGGGCTGCGAGGGGCTGGGGACGGAGCCAAGGGGTGCCCGTGGGGGTGAGGGAGGGGACACGGGGCTGAGCCCCCCCCCTTCTCCAAGCTGGGCACGCCGCGCTGCCGCACACCAACCCTGCGTCCTGTTGTAGATGATGTTCTTGCAGAGCAGGTCATTGTGGCACAGCACCACCGGGGAGCCCAGCTGGGACAGCGTCTCCTTCATCCAGGCCAGCTCGTGTTCAAGCGTTTCCAGGCTGGGCACGTCCTGGTGGACGCTGGGGAAGGGGAAGGGGAAAGGGAAGGGGGTGGAATCACTTCTGCTCGCATCCCCTGGGGGCGCAGGGGAAGGGTTGCCCTCCCGGTTCCCCTCATGCATGTTATAAATGAATTAATCAGTGGCACCAAGCTAACGAGGCTGGGTTTGGTTCGGAAGCCAGCTCGGGCACGTGGCGCATCCTTGGTGCTGCCCAGGGCACCTGGCTCAGCCTCAGCCCTTCCCCTCCCCTCGCTTCGGTCCTCACCCACCCCCAAGCGTCACCAAATCAGCCGCGGAGCCCGGCAGCGCCGCTCGGTTCCCACTAACCCAAAGGCCATGGAGAGTTTTGGCGTCCCCCAGGCCACGTAACCCATCCTGTACCCTCTGCGGTTGCAGTTCCAAGAAGAGAGCCGGTTAATAATTACCGAACCGACTGCATTTAAGGGGCAAACGTGGGTAAAGTCTGCCCGCAGCACGGCAGGCGCGGAGAGCAGCCCCGCGTCCCACCCAGCTGCCCAGGACCCGGTTAATTATTTGCCTGCCTCGGGGTTCGTTCACCTCCACCGCCTCTTGGGGCTGCCCGCATCCTTCCACGGACTCACCTGACGTGAACCCAGCAGGGCATCGCCCCGCCAGCAATGGGGTGAACTGGTTTGGAATGGGGGCTGGCTGCTTGCGTCTACGCTGCGCCCCCCAGCACCCGCTGCTTAGGTCCCCCCCCCAATCAGAAGGGCCTGAGCATCACCTTATCCTAGCCATGGCTTTGAACTCAGCCTAGGTTTGCAGGGAGGAGGAGGAGGAGGAAGATTACGGCAGGTGGGAGCTGCTGGCTCAGGCTGGATCCTGCCTGGGGGCTGCAGCACCCAAAGGTGCCTCTGCCCTAGCGCAGCAAAAATCCTCCCCGCACCAGGCTGATCCATCCCACGAGCATCCCCTGCTCTGAGGGGCTCGTCCACAGGGTTGCTCAGTGAGGAATCGTGGCCCAAGCGTGGCCACGTGGCCAGGACCACCCCAAAAACCTGCTCACAAACCCCAGACTCCAGCAGAGGCTTTACCTGGGGACCGGGGCTCTTCCCCCGGTCCCATAGGAGGACCTAGAGGTGGGTGGGCAGCGGGTGCCCAAGCCAGAGCCTGGCTCTTTGGGATCCCTCTGCCTTTACCTGGGGTTGGGTACCTTTGGGCTGAGGTCCATCTTCACGAGGGTGAGGTATTTGTGCAGCTTCTGCCAGAGGATGGGCTTGGGGAGGCTCCCGTTGGCGTGGATGGCGTGCACCCGGGCCATCTCCTGGGCCACCAGCCTGGAAGGAGCCACGGAGACATGGGTGAGAGCCCGAGATGGGGCTGGAGATGTCTTAAAGAGATTCCTAAAGCCACACCCAGCAGGGCTTAGACCCCTCTCCATTTCAGCTGCGAGCCACTGAAGGATTTTAAGACCCCATCTGGGTGAAAGACGGCATTTGCCTTTCCAGGGGAGGCTCAAATATAAACCACAATTCTCGGGCAGTCTCTTTACTCACCAAAAGCTTAAAAAACCTGGTGAAAAACCCAGTGCCACTGGGTTTTTCCACTGAGGTGCCCCTCACCGGGGAACTCAGCCCGGTTCCCCCCCTGCACCACCCCGCTTTGGGCACGGAAAGGACGGGAGCAGAGCCCCCGGGCACCGCTTTGGAGCGAAGCAGCGAGGGGCAGAGCTGGAAAAGCAAAGCAGGGCCACGGGCTCCATCCAGCTCCCCCCATCCCCACACGCCCCAGCACTTGGGGGGGGTCCCGTGCACCTGAATATGCGGGGGTCCCGCACGTGGTCGGGCCCCAGGGCGATGCCGGGCAGGAACTCGTAGCAGAGCCCGTTCTGGAAGGCGCAGTAGAGGTCGGGGGCGCAGCCGTGGGCGCGCAGCACCTGGAAGTTCCTCAGCTCCGTCTCCCGGTCCACGAAGAGCTCCGTTTTCCTGCCGTAGATGCGCACCAGCACGGCGTCCACCATGTCCTCGTCCGTGTAGCAGGCCACCAGCTTGTTGGTGATGCCGTCGGTGAAGAGCTGCAGGGGGAGAGGGGCGGCAGAGGCGATGCCCGCAGGGCCCTGCCACGCAGAGTGGGCACGGGGGGAACCCCCCCCCAGTCCTCCTGGCACACCCGTGGGAAGACCCCAGGGGAAAGCAACGTGGTGGCGGCAACAAGAGGCAACGGGCAAATGGGATTAGGATGTAGCAGTGCCCAAGGAAAGCTCTCGTGGGAGGTGGAATGAGTTTGTGAGGCCTCGAGGTTCGCGCCTAAGCTGGGGCTCTGCATGGGCACGGTTTTTCGGCTACCCCAAAGCGCAGGTGCGTGGGGTGGAAACCCTCTGCTCTTCTCCACCTGGTTGCTCAAGGGCAGCAGGATGTGCTGCAAGCACGCTTGGCACCCCAGCAACCCTGGGAATCGGTCCCAAAAAAATCAGCGCAAACCTTTTGGCAGAAAACGAGAAGGAAAAAAAAAAAAAAAAAAAGCCACGGCAAACAAGGCTGAGCAAACACCACCACCCCATCTCCTCCTCCTGATCCTCCCCGCGGGGCCGGGCCGGGCGGGAGTCGCTGATAGGCAGGGACGTCTCTGCTGGGGACGTCTCTTGTCACTGCCCTGATGGCTCCTCGCAGATGGAAAGGGAGTTTTGTTCTCCCGGCTTGGCCGCCTGCCCGCGCACATGTGGGCCCCACTGCCTCCCGCGCCGGGGTCCCCTTCCTGCCCCGGTTTCCATCCCCTAAAGCATGCCGAGGGGTTTGGGGCTCCTTGGCCCCGTTGGAGACCCCCATGTGGGCGGGATGCTCAGCTGGAGAGGGGACCCAAAAGTCCCCTGAGTGTTCAAGGGGACCCATGAGTCCCCCGCACGTTTGAGGGGACCCAAAAGTCCCTGAAGTGTTCAAGGGGATCCAAGAATCCCCTGAGCATCTGAGGGGACCCAAAAGTCCCCCGCAGGTTTGAGGGGACCCGAAAGTCCCCGGTGTGTTCGAGGGAACCCGAACGTCCCCCGTGTGCTCTCCCTCCATCCCCCTGAAGCTGGGCGAGACGGAGCCGGGGCGATGCTGGCGGAGCGGGAGGGCGCGTGGTAGGGAGCAGCGGTGCTCGGGGGTGGGACGGCTAATTTTAGCCGGCTCACTCAGCAACTCGCGCTCCTATATAGGGTGCCTATATATAGGGCTTCCCTATGCAGCCTGCCGAGGGAAACTCAAAGCGCTGGAATTACACACCCGGGCTCGGCCGGCGCGAACGCCCCTCCTTGCACAGCTGGCGGCGGCATCCCTGGGGGGAGCACGGTGCACGGTGCACGGGGCAGGCTGTGCCAGCCCGGCGGCATCGCCCCCACGCTGCTGCTGCTGCCTCACCTGCACCTGAGCTGGGCTGACGCTGCCCAAGCAGCCGAGCTGCTTTGCTCAGGCCACATCATCCCCGTTTTCACCGCGGTGCTGGGCTTGGCTTCTGCTCTTCTCATCCCGCCGGGCTCCAGAGGGCAGAAATTCAGCAAGCGCAAGGTGTCCTGCCGTGCCAAAGGTGTCCCAGCACGCACAAGGTGTCCCACCACGCACAAGGTGTCCCGCCGTGCGCCGATGCCTCTGCGAGCGCCACGCGCAGCAGCCGCAGGTGAGCGGCTCCACCTGGAGATGCTCGGCGCTGCCTCACGCGCTGGCTCCACGCAGCGCCTTGTCGTGCTGCCTGGCGGCGTGATCAGCCTTTTGCAGAGGGTTTAGCGGGATTACTGAGCCTTATCCCCCCCCCCCCCCTCAACCCCGCCTTGAATTCCAGACCGTTAATTTTGGAGGCTTGCACGTGGCTCGGCAGCAACCTGCACGCACGCTGGGGCTCGCTGGCACCCCCTCCAGCTCCCAACGAACGAGTGTGACTCCTTGGGATATTCCTTGACCCTCCAAAGTACAAATAATTGGCTTCAGGGCCACGGCCTGCTACCAGCCCAAATCCTTTCCTGCTGTTTTAGTGTGATTTGGGGTGAGGGGAGGTGAGTGTGACTGCTCCAGGAGCTCAGCAGCAATTAAAAGAAAAGCAAGACCTGGTGCAGAGATACCGAAGGGATGCAGCTCTGTGCCGTGGGGCTGCACCCCTGCGAGGGGACACAGGCAGACCCCCGGCCCCTCCTGCAGCCCTGTGCCTGCTGTGAGCCCAGGGGTCCTGAAGCTGCCGCGTTTGCTGCCTCCCCGTGCCCACGCCGGCACTCCTGCTGCTGCTCCTCAAGCGCCGAGCATGTCACAGCAGCCGAAGTTAAAAAAAAAAGTCCTGGGAGGCAGAGCACAGCACTCTGAAGTCCTCGTGGTGGTTCATTCAGCTCCTCATCGCAGTTTCTCTTATCACCAGACGGGTGATGGAGGTGTGTGCGCCCTGGTAGCGTGGCTGGAAGTCACTGACTAACGCCTGCTCCGCTTCGGTCCAGGGATGTTTCTGCCCAGGAACGGAGCTCAAAGGATGAGGAGCCGGCTCCCCGGGCACAACCTGCAGGTCTGGGGGCTGGAGACCCCGACAGCAGGAGGGCAGGTGGGGGAGGCCGAGCACCCGGACCCGTCCTCCCCGTCTCCTGCACCCTGCCCCAAGCGCCGTGGGATTTTTTCCACGGCACAGGCACAGCCTGGTACAGTCCCTGCAAGCAGCTGTGCACTGACACCGTGCGCCGAGGTGGTGTGAACTGGGCACCGCTCCAGTGCGCGGAGGAAAGCTAACAGGAACGCTAATAGGAACCAGCTGAGGACCAGTGTCCCACTCCAATCCCCTCCCGAACTGCTCTTGCAAGAGCAGCGAAGGGAAATGCAACTGGAGGTTCCCCCCACATCTCCCAAGTTTTTTTTTTTTCTTTTTCTTTTTTTAAATTAAAACCACACGCACGCACGCACGAGCTGCTGTTGAGCACGGATTCCCCTCCTCTGCCTGGAGAGAACCTGGCCACCAGAGAGCCAGATCCTTCTCCACCTCGGGTCCCCCCCAGCCGTCACCGCGGCGGGCAGGGCTGTGCCGCGCTAGGTGCCGCGCAGCGCCCGGGACATTTCCTGCCCTGACAACTATGCGGTGTGAGGAACTCCAGCTCCAAGCTTCCTGTCTCTTACCATCTGCCCTTTTCGCGTGTATTTTTCCTGCAGCTTCTTGTATTTAATTACACTTGGCTATTAATACATTTTTAATGACACTCCAGGCACACGGGAAGTGTGCGCCGTCGGAGGACACACGCGCACACGTCCGTGCGTCTCGGTGTGCCCAGCTCCACTGCGGCCCCGCTTTGTGCCCCCCAGTGAAGACGCAGCCCCCGCTGCTCCACCCCAAGACCTGGCACTCATGGAGGGGGGGACAGGGCTGCAGAGCCACGCAGCCCCCAGCCCCAGAACCCGCTGTGCCAGCTCGGGACGATGCCAGCTCCCGGCTGAACTCCTGCTCAGCCCCACGAGGGGACCAAGCAGCGGTGCAACACCGCTGATAACCCACACCACCCTCATTCCTGGGACCTGCTGCTCCCCCAAGCAGGGCAATGCTGGGGGGGTGCTGCCAACACAGCCCCCAGCCTCCACCCCCTGCAGCAGCCCCCAGGGTCCCGCTCCCATCCACAGTCCCCGCTCCATCTCTCCCCAAAGGGGGTCCCCAAAGCCTGCTGGGGGGGGGGTTAATGCTGGAGACCTGTGCACACCTGCACAGCCCCTCTCTTTGGAGAGCATGGAGGGGGCCAGGATGTATTCCCCCCCCGGCAGGCCCTGCAGCCCCCGCGGCGGGTCCCGTAGCCCCCCATAGCGGGACCTCGGCGCCCCCTTTACGCACGCCCTGCGGCCCCCCCAGGGCGAGCCCCCCCGCCCCCCCTGCGGCGGGGGCCATACCTTGGTCTTCACCCTCGCCGGCTCCCAGCCGGGTCTCAGCTCCCGCACCAGCCGCAGCGCCCCGGGCAGCACATCGCCCTCATCCACCGCGATCCCCAGGTGGGGAACGCACGGAGGGACCCCGCGGCCCCTTCCCCGAGCCCGGTCGGCTTCCGAGCAATCCGGGCAGCGGCCGGCAGCTCCGGCCATCCCCAGCTCCGAGCACCCCGACCCTCGGCCCATGTGCCGGGGGCTGCGGCGGGGCCGGCGGCCGCGGGGAGGAGCCGCTCGCCGCTGGGAAGCCATGAGTCACCGGCCCGCCTCCCTCCGCCCGCCTTCCCCGGCAGCTCCCGCCCGCATTGTGAGCTCAGCGGAGCCCGCACCGAGCCCCGCACCCGGCTCGGCACCGGGGAACGCCCCGGGGAGCGCCCCCAGCCCGGCCGCCGCCGGAGCATCCCCGCGCTGCGCCCCCGCCGCATCCCAGCCCTGCGCCCCGGGGATGCGCCGGGGCTGGAGGGGTTGCGCCCCGCAGCCGGGGATGCTCCGGGGGTGGTGGAGGGATGTGTCCCGCAGCTGGGGATGCTCCTGGTTTGGGGGCGCGTGGCCCGCAGCTGGGGTTTGGGATCGGGGCTGGAAAAATGGGAGGATGGAGGTGAGCGCGTGGGTATGGGGGAGAAAGGTGAGGGTGGGGTTTTGGGGGGGATGCAGCACGTGGGGGGTGCTTCAAGGTGTGCTGCTGGCGTGGTTTGGTGTGGTTCTGGGGGGAGATAGGAGATGGATGCTGTGGTACTCGGGGGTCCCTTCTGGCTCAGGATGTTCTGTGGTTTGGTGGTCTCCAGGAGTCCTCCCTGCACTGCCCTCTCCGGACCTGCTACCATAAATCATAGAGTTACAGAATCATGCAATCCCAGAATCATTAGGGTTAGAGAAGTCCTCCAGGATCATCTGCTCCAACCACCCCCCCACCACTGTCCCCACTGAGCCGTGTCCCCAAGCACCAGCCCCAACCTCTCCTGGAGCCCCCCCAGGGACGGGGACTCCCCCACCTCCCTGGGCAACCCGTCCCAACGCCTGCCCGCTCTGTCTGAGCAGAAATGGCTCCTCATTGCCCACCTCAACCTCCCCTGGCACAACTCCAGGCCATTTGCTCTTGTCCTAACACCATCTCACCCACCGTGCTCCCACCCCACCCCAATAGGGATTTACAGGAGGGCTGGGGGGAGCTTTGGTAGTTAAGAGGGAGCGTTCCCCACCCGCTGGCCCAGTTCCCCATGACCCGCTGACACTGCTCGAGCCCAGCTTCATTATCAGAGGAAATTACAACTGCCCGTGGCTTGGAGAAGAGAATGTCCCCTCCAAAGTTTACAACTGGCTGCGGCTGAAACCAGCTAAATGGACCGTGGAGACTTGGGGAAAATCATTTAAGGAAGGGGGAAAAAAATAAACCAGCCTGTTCCCTGCGTTGCTATATATAGAGTGAGCTCTGTCAGTTTTAATAGGATGGTCATAATTGCTCCGGCTGCTTTGCCGGGCTGAGCGTGGCCTAATTGCTTGCCCGTAAAGATCACAAGTGTTAATTCGGGGCAGTTGCGGGTTAGCAGTGCCCCGCAGCCTGCTTTGCGCAGCAGGCACCAGGAAATCGCCCTGGCACAGGCTATTAGAGGTGTTAATAGGCTGGCTTAAGGGGCCCGGCATCAGCACCGCAGCAGCCCGGGCACCTTTCCCTCCCACTGCTCGGAGCAACAGGAGCAGAATGAGACCCCAAAAAACCTCCTGGCGGAGGCCAGCCCCACCATTTCCCAGCTGAGGGCTGTATGCAGAAGCTGTGGCGGGGAGGTTAAATCACCTGGTGCTTTTACAAGCTCGGAGACACTCAAATCCTCTCCAGACCACATCCTTTGCGGTACAGAGCAGGGCAGAGGAGGCTTAGCTATTTGCAAAGGGAAATTTCCCTGCGGAGAAGCCTGCCAGCATCTCCATGAGGCTAAAAGGCTGCAGAGAGGCCAGGCTGCAGCCTCAGAGCTGGTTTGTGCAGCCCAGCCCTTGCTGAAGGTCCTGGGGAGGCTCCTGTGCCCGTCCCCACGTGGCTGCTGCTGCTTCCCAGCCCTGGGGTTTCCTCTGCTAAGCGCACGGGAGCGAGCTCAGGAAGCTCTGGATGAAAGCGGATGGCCGGGGCCCCTTCCCTCCACCCCCAGCCCCAGGGGGCCATCACCACTGCTCTCCTCGTGCCCCATAGAGGCGACGGATCTGCTGCAGAAGGTGATGGAAAGAAGCAAGCAAACCCTCGGGCGCCTTGAACTTCCCCTCCCCGGAGACCCAGGGATGTGCATCCCAAGGCAGAGAGGTTTAAATACCCCAGCGAGGCTTCACGGCCACGCAGACCTCGACCCTGCCAGTGGGGAAAAACATCCGCTCAGCCACATCCTTCCGCGGAGCAGGGAAGGGGACGAGGGGCTGAGCTGGCAGCACGGCTCAGCAGCAGCCCTGCTCGTGCTGCAAGGAGCATCACCCTCCCAGACAGCCCGAGAGCCAGCTCGTGTCAGCCTGCGCTTTGGGCAGCGCTGGGAAACCCTCAGCAGTCATTGCTGGTGGCAGAAACGAGGATGAGAAGCTCCTGCAGGAGTTGTGCTCCAGGCTGTGCCCCAGACCCGTGGCACTCGCAGCACCTGAGCGGGTCGAACGGGAGAGGAGAGCGCCTTGCAAAGCGCTTGGCCTTGGGGGGACGCTCAGATTTGCAGATTCTGTGCTGTGTTGGGAGCCACTGCAGCTCGACAAGAAATGTCAGCCCGCGCTGGGAGCGCTGCCTGCACCTCCTGCCGGGGCTGCCAGCCCGGGGCTCGCAGCTCCAGCATCCCCGCTGTGCATCTCCACAAGCAGCAGGGGCAGAGCCCAGCCTGGGGCTGGCAGCTCCAGCCGAGGCGGTGCTGGAAACAAATCAGGAGCTGGGGCAGCCGGAGCAGCCTTCCTGCTGGGGCAGAGCCAGCCGCCCCGAATCGGAGCCGCAGGCGCCTTCCCCTCCCCAGAGCGCAGCAGACAGACAGACGGACGGCCCCGTCCCCCTGTCCCCAGGGTGCCAGCAGCTTTTGGGGGAAGGCAGGACGAGGCACGGGTAGCTGCAGCTCACCTCCTGCAGGAGAGGCTTGCCTGGTGGTTGTTACCCCAGCTGGCCTGCAGGCAGGTACAGGGGGGTCCCGCTCTCGTGAAATGGGTAGGGACAGAAAAGCAGCGCCTGCTGTGCTGCATTCCAGGGGAGGAACACTTGTTTCCCCAATTCCCTTAATTTTTTATTTTTATTTATTTAATTTTTTGGTCTGATTTCTCCCTTCTGCAGGAATGAGCGCCCACTCAGCTTCCTGTTGCTCTCAGATTGTTTAATATTAAAACACGAAGAGGGGTCGGGTACAACACCAGCCGAAACAGCCACCGTTGAAACCAGCCCGATTATTTTTTCTCCCATTCAAGGAACAACCAGAACGATAACAAACCACCACTCCAAAACACCTGCAAGCTGCAAAAAACCTCTGCTCCAGCCAGCAGGGAGCCGCCACGTGCTGCCCTGTTGCACATCACACCCTGAAAGTCTCTGGAGGTTCCCCTGGGACCCCCGAGGGGGATGCTCGGCGGAGGATGCTCTCCAGGCTCCCGTCTCCCCAGCAGCCGAGGCTCTCGGGAAGCAGCGCGGGGGTTTTGGAGTGGGAGAACACGAGGCTGTGCAGTTGCTTCAGTACAGAGAGGAGGTGGCTGTGCTTTAAGGAAACGCCGTTCCCGTTTGCATTCCCATTTGCTTCTCTCGGGTGCTGCTCCTGCCTCCCAGCTGGCTCCCCAAAACTCCCCCCCGGGGTCCCGGCGCTCAGCGAGCCGTGGCGAAGCCGATGCGGTTGTTGCGCCGGTCGAATTTGGTGTAGTAGTGCCCGATGAAGCTGGCACCAAGGATCCAGAGGGGGCCAGCAGGCGGGGGGATGTCCAACCCCGAGAAAGCCACCACGCAGACGTCCTCCCCGTACTGGGATTGCTGCAGGGAGGAGCAGAGCCCGTGACAGAGGTGCCGGGAGGGGGATTCCTAGCTCAGCGTGCCATCCCCAGCCCCACACACCCTGCTCTTGGCCTTCAATCCCCTTCCTCCACGAAGGGATATATCCCTGCCTGTCTCTACTCCTTGCTCTTCACCCCAAATCTCCCCCAGTCACCCCCCGAGGAAGCAGCAACAGGTTGGTCTGGACACTGCTGAACGTGAGCGTTTGGGGAAAAACGGGGAGCATCCCTCTGGGGCTGGCTGGGGAGAGCCGGGAGGGTGCAGCACGGCACTGGATGCTCCCGGAGGCACACGAGCTGTGTCCCTCTCCCCGTGACGACCCCATCCCTGCCCTCCCACCCCCACGGAGGGATGCAGCTCACCCGCAGGACGTAGGCTGAGCCGCCGAGCGCATACGCCTTGCCGCCCAGGTGGAAGGAGATGTTGGGCAGCTGGGGGACTCGGTCGCAGTCAACCACGTACTGCAGGAGGAGGAGGAGGAGACGGTGCTGAGCCCCGGGCTGGGCTGGGGTGCGGGGCAGGGACACGGAGCAGGGCTTCGCTCACCTCTCCTTCAGCCATTTCTGCCGCCCCGATGGCTTTCATCAGCACGGACACGGGGCCGGCCGGGCCGGTGATGTAGGATGCTCCGGTGTCGATGGCCACCGAGCAGCCTTCCTTGCAGAATAACACTTCAGCCCCTACCGACACCCTGCAGCAGGAGGCAGAGGGGCGACCCTGAGCCTCCCGTGGTGGCCACAGCTCAGCCCCGAGGGCTTCCATGGCCAGAAACACCAGGCAAGCAGAGCTCGTGCTGTTCCCGGTGCCTCCAGCACATCAACCCTCTGGGGGCACCTTCAAGCTTCTCAGACACACAAGCTAAGCTTCAGCATGTGCCTTTTTCACTTTTTTTTTTTTTTAATTATTATTTTTAAAACCAAACAAAGCAGGCTTGTTCCAGCGCTGCCGCTGCAGGCTGAAGGGGGTTAAATTCCTCCACCGCAGCTTCAGAGCTGAATCAGCCCACGGTGCTGCCTCCCCCTCCGCATTCCCCAGCACCGTGATGCTCATCGCCCCACGGCTCCGTGCCAGAGGAGCCCACCCCGCTGCCTCCCTTTTCCAGGGGTGGGGGGGGAAAAAATCTCCCTGCCACCCCCAGCCTGCTTCTCCCAGGCCAACCCTCGCAAGCCTGGGGTTTGTAGGATTTACCCGGTGCCCCCTGTCCTCACCCCTTCATGCTGATCTGCCAGTAGCCGCTCTTGCTGACGCTCAGGTAGTGGAAATCGCCGGTGTAGTAGGCTGGGTCGCTGCCTCCCAGGATGATTTCCCCGCCGGGTTTCAGGGGAGCATTCCTAGGGCGCAAAAACACAGCGGGGTGACTCCCCCCTACCCCCCATATCGCTCGGGGTCCCTGAAAACCCAAGGGCAGGGGGCAACAGCATGCGGGGCTGCCAGCCCGGTGAGCAGAGCGGGAGAAATCCCGGGTTAGTCCAGAGGGTGCAAGGCAAGAGGATGGAGAGCTGCGGCACGCGGGTCCCCGAGCAGCTGGGGGCAGGTGGAGCAGCTTTGGGGGCTGCTGCCCCCCGGGTGCGCGGTGCCTGTTAGCGGGTGCTGCCTCGAGAGCTCCTGCTGGTCTTCTTACTTCGAAGCTCTGCAAAAAGGAGAGGGCTCTGTCGGGTTGTGCTCTGTGGGTGGCGGTGTCCCGGGGGGCTGGGGGCACCCAAGCAGCACCCGGGTGAGGCTGTGAACACAGCTAGCATCCCAAGGGGTTGTTTGTTAGGGGCGAATCCACCTCTAGTTGAGGTAAAAAGCCACAATTTGTGCTTTAAGCACGCATTTGTGGGGCTGGTTGCTGTGGCACATCATTAGGCGGCTGTGGCCCCGATTGATGGGCAGTGCGGGGAGGGGGCAGCGATCGTGGTCTGCCAGGAAAGGGCCCTTCCTCTGCCCCTGGGGGATTTAGTGCTGCTGGGGGGAGGGAACGACAGCTTGGGGCACGAAATGGAGCAGGAAGGTTTGCTGATGCAGGTTTTTCTTCTTCCTTTTTTATTTTATTTTTTATTTTATTTTTAAAATTTTGCCTTTAGGCGAAGCCCTGCATCCACCCCCTGCTTTGATGGTTCCAGCCCCACGAGCAGAGCTGGAGATTTTGCACCCTGACGGTGCCACAGGAGCGGGGAGCACCCCCCCAGCTCTGCCTCCTGGGCCACCTGGTTCCACCCCAGCTCCTGTGGGCACCCTCCCCGTGCCCTCCACCCCAGCCCAGGTCCCACAGCCCCCCCTGTGCCTCCTTCCCAGCCCTAAGACGTGACCCCAGCACCGACAGGGTCGCAACACCCACGCTTTGCAAAACCAGGCACCCCCAAAGCCCTGCGGGACCCACCGGCTGTAGTAGACGGAGAAGACGTCCTCCTGGAGGATCTGCTGGGAGAGGATGCGGTCGAAGACAGGGGTGATGCCGTCGATGGCCTGGCTGGGGTATCCCATGCCCAGGACCCCGTCAAACCTGGCAAAGATGAAGGGGAAGGCGGGCAGCGCCGTGGCCTCGGCGAACACCTGGATGATGGGGATGTCCGACACCTGGGGAAGGGCGCGAGGGTCTTTGCAGGGAGCTGGGGGGGGGCCAAAACCCAACAGAGCCCCCGTTTTTTGGGTACCCAGCTGGGCTCCTATCGGGGAGCGGAGCCCCCTGGCAGATCCAGGTGCTCCGAAATTCAGGGCTCACCATCACCACGTCCTGGCTGAGGAAGCCTTTGACGCTCCCCGTGCCGTAGCGGATGGCGAAGCCGGTGCCATTGGCGATGTACGTCCGCGACTTGGAGGAGTCGTAGCGGCTGTGGGAAACTGGGGAGGGGCACAAGGGCATCAAAGAGGGTGAGGGAGGGGACAGCGGGACCGGCTGGCGGCCCCTGCTCCCCCAGCTTCTGCAGGAGGATGAACCCAGCCTGCCCCAGCACCAGGAGACCCCACAGCGGCGAGCAGACCCCGCTGCGCAAAGGGCTGTGAGCACCCCTGGAGGGGAAGGGATTTGCCCACATCCATGGGGTGCAGCTGGGGCCGGAGGGGGTCAGCCCTGGGGTCCGTCTGTGCCCCCCCACCCCAACCACTCACCGCAGGCACTGTAGAGGGGGGAGCACTTGCAGGACGGCACCCACAGGTTGGCCGAGCCCGTGTCGAAGACCACCTTGAAGGTTTGCGCGGGGGTCCCGATGCTGATCTCGCCAAAATACTGGGTCTGGAAGAAGCAGAGCACAGGGGGGGTGTTAGCACAGGGTGCACGGCTGGCGCTCCAGATTTCGGTGCTGGAGCTGGTGGGAGAGGAGAGGAGAGGGATATGGGGGGGCAATAAACCCCTATTTAGGGAGGGCCTCACATCCAGGTAGTTGGTGAGGAGGGTGGGAGCCGTCCCGTTTCGGGGGCCGGCCGCCCCGCTGCGCCTGCCCTGCCGCAGCTCGGGGAAGACGTCCGCCACCTTCACCCCCATCTCCTGCAGCGTCTGCCGGATGGATGGCATCCTCCGCAGCGCGATCCTGAGGGCACACGAGAGGGCTGGGGGGCATGGGGGGCACCCACCAGAGCCCCCCCACCAGCTCCCTGCTACCCTGCGCTGGGAGATCCAAGCGGGTGGCTCTAGGTGGCAGCAGCTCCCTGCGCTCTGGGGCCGCAGCCAGGCACCCCCCCTTGGTCCCTTTCCACCCCCATCCGCAGGGATGTGGCACTCGGGGTGCAGGGATAAGGAGGGGGGACCCCGGGGGTGGCTGCTGCAGGAGGAACCCCCCCCCCCGGCACCGGGCTGTGGTGGCGCAGGGTGGCCACAGGCTGCGTTGGGGCTCGGTGGCTCTGCACCGAAACGCATCGCCTTGGCCTCGTGGGTTATTTGGGAGGCAGAGCTGCTGTCAAACCCCGCAGTGCTCAGAGGGAGAGGGGGAAGAGAAGCGAGGAAGGTGAGCTGTGCTGGTGCAGAGGAGGAAAAGAGGAGGAGAGGTGTTTCCAAGAGGGTCCGGGGGAGCGGAGCTGCAGCGGGTGCCGCAGGAGGAGAGCTCCGGGGTCCTCGGCACCATCCTGAGCGCTGAGAAACGAGAGGAGACAGCAAGAGCCAGCACGTCACGGTCCTCAGACGTGGCTGGTACCTCTGCAAAGCCTGGGCCGGCGAGTGGAAGATGCTGGCACCCCAGGTCAGGGCCAGGAGCAGCAGGTACCGCAGCAGCCTCCTGCTGTGGCCGGCCAGCATCGCGCTCTCCCAGGGCAGCCTCCTCCTCTGCCAGCAGCTTCCTCGTGGCCCAGAGGGGAGGACGCTTTTATAGCCTGGGTTTCTGCCTCCCCGTGGGTTTCTCCTCCCCGCTGGCCGAGGGAGGGCTGGGGATGCTGCGGGCAGCACGCTGCAGGTGGCTGGGGGGTGCCTGCGGTGGGTCCCATGGAGCTCCTGGATCCCAGGGGCTGGCAAAGGGTCGTGAGCCCCAAACCCACGCTCTCCGTAGCCCTGCTCGGTGCCAGCACCAACCCATCGCTGGCACAGCAGCTGCAGGGCATGGACCAAGTGCCTGTGGGTGTCCCTCAGCAAAGACATCGGTGATGGGCACACGGGGGTGGCTCGGCTCTAGCCTGCCCTGAGCCGAGCAGGGCAGAGGAGAGCAGAGGAGTGGGGTTTTCCCAAAAGGCCAGGGGTAGGAGCAGAAAACACAGCCCCTCGGCCATATGGACACTGGGTGCAAGCCCACCAGCCCCTGCTGCCCTTATGGGGCTGCTCTGAGCACAGCAAAGGGGGAGAAGCCCCCCCAGCAAGGGAAGAGGGCCTGGGGGCAGAGAGGAGCTGAACTCCATGGAGTTCATCGAGGTACGGGCACCTGCAGCTGGGCAGGAGGAGCTGCCCCCTCTCTGCCCCCACGAGCAGGGTGTGGAGGAGCTCAGCACTTCTGGGGGGGGCAATTTGCTGTGCCCAGCCCTACATTTTGGAAGGGAAACGACCAAAGGGGATGCACAGGTGGCAAGCTGAGCTGCCCCCAAACCAGCTGGCATCCTTGCCCAGAGGAAACGGGTGCTTGGGGGGTGGTGAGGAGGACACCCCACAACCTACAGACACCTCGTTTCCATAACCAGGGCTCCAGCCTCCTCCCCCTCACCAAAAAAAAAAAAATAAAAAAATAAGTCCCTTGGGGATTTTGGCCGCAGCATTTTGGAGCTGGGGAAGGCTGAACCCAGTGGGCACCGAGGTTCAGCCCTCACTGGCCGTGCTGCCCCCCGGCCCTGACGTCTTTTCCCACGCAGGGCCCCGGCGCTGCGTCACTGGGGGTGGCCTCGTGCCCCCGCCGCGGGCTGCAGCGGGCAGAGGGGTCAGGAGGCAGCAGCCTGGCCCCTGGCGAGGAGCCACTGGGCATAAATCCCCTTCCCGGGCATCCCGAGGACTCGTGAGCTTCGCAGAGCCCAGGTCCCCAAAGGAGGGGTTGGGGTTGCAGCGTGACATCAAAAGGGACGGTGTCAGCCCGGGGAAGGTGATCCCAGGGCACGGGGCCGTGGGGCTCGGCGTTTCCAGCTCTGCTTTGACCAGGGGAGAGCACGGCCACAGGACCCCGAGGATGCTGAAGCCACAGGGGACAGCTCCAGGCTTGGCTTTCCCGCAGGAGGGACAGGGGGGGACTCATTCGAACTCATTCCCCTGGGGCCACTGGAGCACAAAGCAGCTGGGAAAGGCAATGGGATGCGGGTACGGGGCCAGGCACTGCCCGGTGCTGGTCCCCAGGGAGGAAATCCAAGGCTGAACCAGGCAGAAACAACTTACCAAAACCTGTGGCAGGGGAGCTGCAAAAGGACAGTTGTTTTTTTTTGCCTTGCAGGGCTGGGCTGGCAGTGCCAGAAGATGCCCCCTTGGTGCACGGCTCCTTCCTCCGTGCGAGGAAAATCCCCTCAGGGCATTTTCCAGCCCCCTCCACCAGCAGCAGGACGAGCAGCTGGCACACGGGCGATGGAAAGAGCAGCCACGGGGCTCCAGCTCACCAGCCAGGGGTGAGGTTGTGTGCGGGGTTTTTGGGAGCAGGGCAGGGGGAAGCAGCACTGGGATGGACAGCCACGGGGACAGCAGCTGCCTCCACACCTCCTGGATTTTATCCCGTGCCCTAAGGGAGATGAAGACCCATGGGGAGGGTGCTGAGCCCTTCCCACGCAGCCCCGGGGAGTTCTGCTCACCAAAGCGCCTCTTAGCCTGGATTTGCAACGGGTTGAGATAAGAGGCAATCGAGCAAGGCTGCAATTTCCTCCCCGGCTGATTTGTGTGCTGCCGCCGGGAGCCTGCTGCAAGGTTCCTTCAGAGGCTTTCGTGCGCTTCCACATCCGACAAGGGGCAGCTCGTCTGGAAATAACAGGGGAATGCTCTCCAAGTTATTTCCTGCCTGCTTTCAAGGAGCCAAGTGATTGAGCTAAGAGCAGAATCAAGGAAAACGCTTTCCAAAGGGCAACGACGCTTTCCTGAGAGGAAACCGTGCTCCTCTCCAAGGCCAGGCTGATCTGAACGAGGGCACTCCTTCAGAATAAAGCTTGAACTTGGTGCTTGTAACCCTCCCTCTCTAAGCAACATCATTAGGAGATTTTGTGAAATAGCTTTCTTTTTCTTGAGGGATCTTTAAAACAATACAAAAGGTGGATGCATTTCTGTGCTTCCCACGCATTTTACGCGCCTCTCTAGCCTGAGTTTGGTGCTGGGGGAAAAGAAAACAAAAACCACACAATGCTCAGGAGGATCCTTGTTCCAAAGGACTGAAAAGCTCAAGCATAAAAGCAACTTTGGGGAAGGATGGAGAGGAAAATGAGTGGCACCAGCACCAGGGGGAATTCAGCCACTGACGTCAGCAGAGCCAGAGCTTCACCCAAAGCGTTTTCCTAAAACCCAACGGCTCCAGCAGGACCCATGGAGGCAGCATTTGGCTGAAGCAGAGGGAAAACATGGCCCTGAGAAGAGACAGGCCCAGGAGGGCAGCGCCTGCTTTGCCCCCGAGGCATCTCAGGGCTGCCCCAGGGATGGGGAGGTTAAATTCAGAGCGTTTTGTTACGGTGCACGTGAGGTCTCCAGCACCGTGCCTCTGTCTCGGTGGCTCCCTGCGGATGCAGCCTGGCTGGGAGATGTTCTGCAGCCCAAATGTAGGCTTTCAGCTGGGATGAAGCAGACAGACATCACAGATGTGCTCCAAGGAGGCTGCAGCCCTCAGCCACCTGTGTGAGAGCCGAGCCTGGGATGCCTGAGCTCATCCCAGCTCCTGGTGCTCTCCAAGCCCTGCTCCTTTATCACCAAATGTGACCCCGATGCCTCTCCCACTCCTGTCTTCCTACTACCCACAGCCAAACTCACCCCAGGAAACCCCAGCAGAGGCTTTCAGGATGGGAAAAAACCTAACAACCTGCACCCAGACTGAAGGTGCCCCCTCTAAACCAGCAGCAAGAGGCAGCTTTCCCCAAACACAGCTCCCCCCAGGGCAGCCCTGCTTTATTCCCACCGGAGAGCTCGTCCCCTGCTACCCAGGGCTCAGCTGGGTGCTGGGGCTGGGCTGGGGGTACCCAAACGAGATACCCCAAATCAGCTGTGCTCCCAGAGCCGTTCCCAGCCCTGCTTTCACCCGCTGCAAAGCAACTGCAGCGCCTGCCGAGTGCCGCCGGGCACAGCCACCGCCTCGCCTGGGCTGCGCTTCAATCAGGAGGGAACAGGTTGGGCGCAACCTCGTTAATTAATTCTGGCAATTTAAGAAGGGGATCTGCACAGGGACCCGCTTTGATGTGATTGCCCCGGTTTAATTAAACTCCTGACTTGCACCCGGCTCCCCGAGTGCTCGCAGGGACCTGGCTCGCATCCACAGAGCTCGTGCCTCGGGTTGCAGCCCTGTCGGGTTATGGAGCTGGCAGAGCTGCTCCTGGAGAGAGGATTCCCCGCATCCCAGGAAAAATAAATCCTTCAAACTCACCTGCCTGCCCTCAGCAGCCATCCCAAATGGCCCGTCCCATCCCCTGCTCACAGCCACCCCAGCTCCACCAGCAGCCCCCCCCCAAGCTGCCACCAGTGCGCCCAGCCCGGGTGCATCCCATGGGAAATGGGGCTGTGGGAAACGCAAACCCGGGCTGATAGCGCTCCGAGATAGCAGCTCCATGTCTGCGTGCTTCCCTACAAGTGCTTCAGCCCCCCTCCCGCCCCAGCATCTCTCAATTAATTAATAACCTCGGATGTCATTCGCTTTTTCATGGTCACTGGATTTGAAAGGGGGGTAATTTACTCTCCCCCGATGGGGTCATGAAATGTTAATGGGGTTTAATGGGTGTTTTGCTAACCTCCCCTGCCCTCTCCTGCTGCTCCCTGGGCTCCGCTCGCCGCAGCCCACGGCCCTGCAAGGTCCCCGTGCCACCACGAGCCGTGGCCATGGCAAGGTCCCGGTGCCACCTCCACCAGGCCGTGATGCTTTGGGGTGGCACTCAGAGGAGCCAGAGCTGGAGCAGGCTCCGAGCCCCAGGAAAGGCGCACAGGCTGGGTTCGGTCTCAGACACGTTTTTTAATTAAATCCAAGTCTCATCAGGGGAAGACGACAAAATAAAATAAAATAATAGCTACCAAGCCTGCCTGGTGCAGCCCGCGAGGCACCGTCCCTGCAGCGGGGCCAGCTCCGAGCCCCGGGGCAGCAGCTCCCACGGCTGGACCCATCCCGCGGTCACACCATGGAGCTGCTTTCTCCCAGCTTCTGCAAGAGCTGCAAGAGGGACGGAGCTGGATTAGTGGTCAGATATTTCAAGGCATCCTCCAGGAGCCGCGGGGAGGCCGTGGTGACTTTCCCCGGTGCGTCCATGATGCACTCAGCGGTGCCGGAGATTTGCATCACCTGTGGAGTGCAGACCCCAAGCACCACATCCACGGGGGAAATCCCTGCCCGGCGCCCTGCTCACCTTGCTCAGGATGGGGATGTTTCCCAGCGAGCCCAAAAACCCGAAAGCCACCGGGAAAAAACTCCTGCACCAAAACAAAAGGCTCCATTAGGAGGGCTGGGGGGGCTGACGGAGCCACATCCAGCAAGCTGCGGGGTGCTTCATCCCCTGGCAGATGCTGGTGGCGTGGATTTGGCGCTGCCCCCACCCCGTGCTGTGGCAGCCGGGTGCCCCAGGACAGACCTGAAGAGGCTGACGAAGCCGTAAGCCTCCAGCAGCATGCCCAGGATCGGCCAGCGCATGAGGACGATGAGGACCCCCCCCAGGAAGAAGCTGGTGCCCTTCAGCTTTTGCCTCTGGAAGAAGAAGGTGAAGGTCCGCCTGAAGCCGATGATGAAGACCAAGCCGGAGAGGAAGAGGATCTGGGAGGAGGAAAGCGGGATGGGTGAGATGAGCCCTGCTCAGATGGTCATTTGGCTCCGGGCCTCCCCAGCGGGGTGTACTCACGTTCCCAAAAGCCAGGAGCACCGAGTCGAAGTACAGGAGCATCCCAAAGAGGATGAAGAAGGCGCCGAAGCCGACCAGCCCCAGGCCGATCCCTGTGGAGGACAGGCTGAGACGAGGATTCGGGCACAAAGCTCCCCCTCAGGCTGTGGTTGCTGTTCTGGGGGCCTCCCCATCCCGTTCCCTCCCTGAAACATCTTTTCCATTTCTCTCCAAAGCCTTTCCACCTGCCGAAAAGCTTTGGGCAGGCTGCTGGGTTCCCTAAAACCCCTCCGGGCTGCCGAATACAGACTAAACCACAAGGAAAAAAACAAAACAAAACAAAAAACGAAGGGAAAGATCATCTGCCTGAACTGCCGGTGCAGCAGGCACCGGGAGAGGCTGGAGATGCTGGGGCAGGCAGCGAGGAACCAGCACCTCCCTGCTCCCGCTCGCCTCTCCTCATGCAAAACAGGGGCAGAGAGCGAGGGCAGGGCTGGCCCCATAGCTCTGCACCCCCTACAAAGCCCCCCCTGCACCGCCGGCACCCAGCGGGGTGCAGCACCCACATCCCAGCCAGGCCCCCCCCCGTGCCCCCCGCACCACGAAGGGCTTCGCACCATTGTCCCCTCTCCCTGCCCCGATGTCCCCAAGCCTCCAGCCCCGGCGCGTCCCCGGGGCGCATCCCACACCCCGCCGAGCATCCCCGCGGCCACCGGCTGCCCGCTTACGCTGGAAATCGTTGAGAGTCACCATCTCGCTGCCGGGGGGGGCCGGGGGAGGCCGGCGAGGGCGGCCACCCTTCCACGCACTCCCCGGCAGTGACCCTTGGAAAGGCCTTCGGTCCCCACGTCATCCTGCAAATCATTAACGGCCCCACAGCTCCACCGGCGGGGACGCCGGGAGCGGCTCCCTTTCCAAACCCATTTATTCCTTGGGTTTATACGAATTTGCCAGGCACAACGCTCTCTTTTTTTTTCCCATTCTGTTGAGTAGCTGCATCGAAAATAAATCCTAAAGGGGAATGAACCCCATAAAACAGGGAGAGGGAGGAGAACGTGGCGCCAGCCCCCGAGCTCCGGGCAAGGTCCTTTGTGCACGGTGAGACCCTACAGGGGTCTGCCCACTGTTCAGTCCAGCATTAAAATCATTAGCTGAGGTCAATCCCATACAAAAGACACTGGCATCGTGTTATTTTGTAGATACTTTTATTTCTCTAACACTAGCAAAAAAATCCAGAAAACAACTATCCCCTTTCCCACCCTCCCCCCCCCCCCCCCCCCCAGTGCATAAATAGATTTCCTCCCGATGCGAATTCCTTCTCGCTTACAAGTCACTGCTATATGAAGTGTTATGAAAAATAATAACCAAAATAAAATTAAGAATTAAAATGTATTTTTTTTTCTTCATTTTTCCCTAAAAAACAGAACAAAACAAAACGACAACCCGGTTCCACAACGCTGCAGTCGTGCCCACCTCCTCCGGCCACCGGAGTCGGGGGCAATTTGCCAGCTACAGGTCTGCGCGCCCCCCCCTTGGCGGGTGTGCACAGCCGGTGTAAAGGGGTCTGCGCCCCCCCCAGCACCCCCATTTACACCAGCTGGGGAGCCCGGCCCGGCTGGCACGCCGCTGCGCCCAGGGACAGGGAAATAAAGGCGTCATCTCTTCAAACTTACAGTCTCTTTATATTTTTATTTTAAATAAATTTGCTTTTAATAAAAGCAGAAAATATATATATATTTTAAATATTTTTTTTCTTTCTTTTTCTTCTTTTTTTTTTTTTCTGATAAATTGGCAAAGAATCTGCTTTTGTAATGCATTGGCAGGGCTGGTGCCAACAACCCTGCGGAGAGAGAGATTAGCACAAAACAGTACCTCCCAGAAAAGAAGAGAAAAACAAATATATATATATATATTATAAATGTAGAATTTCCATAAAACATATATTAAGGCATGTAATAGCAAAATAAAGGGCCAGCTTTATGAGCTAAGAGGGCAGCAGGAGGCTCGGGAGCGGAGCGGGACTTGGGGTTCCTGGGATCCGAGGAGTATTGCTACGATTGGGGGAGCGATGGGGGCGCAGAGGGGTGGCCTGGTGGCAGCACGCGGGTACAGGGCAGGGGGCTGGCCAGGGATTTGGGATCCGGCCAGTGGGGAAAAAGCGAGGGGATGGTCAGCATCGGGATCCTCACCCCGTGCGCCTCCCCCCCACCCAGCCCTGCGCAGCCTGATGCTGCTTCCCGGCAGGAGCAGCTGTTGGTCCTCCCTCTGAAAAGCTAAAGAAAAGGGTAAACCCGCTACAGAAAAAATAAATGAACAAGCCACGGGGGTTGGAGTGCAATGGCAAGGTCTCGGGGTGGGGTGCGCTGTCAGGTTTTCAGAGGGTCCCAGCCCGTGCTGGCACCGGAGGATGCGAGCACAGCTGGGGTCCCCCCAGTCCTGTCCCCCAAATCTGTCACCCCCCGGTGCTCATTGACCCAGCCCGGGGCTGTGGGGCAAGGAGCCCCCTCCTCCAGCAGCCCGGCTTGCACAGAGGGGATGCCCAAGGGGGTCCCGGCTCTTTGCAGCCCCGAGATGCTCCCCACGTGTCCCCCCAGCCTCGGGCACCCATGGGTGCTGGGGGTGACCACAGGCAAAGCATCGCTGTTTGTAGGAGCGCACTGAGGCCAAACCCCACTGCTGCTCGTGGCCCGAACCCAGTCCCCTTCTTGGCACCGTCCCCAGCCACCCGCACAGATCCCTGCTCGGCCCAGCGAGCCCTGGCTTCGTGCCGCTCCTCTGCTCCTTTCCAACATCCCTGTCCCTTCCCAGACCTGCTGCTCCGTGCCAGCACCGCACCGGGCAGCCCTCGCACTGTCCCAGCTCCCCGTGTCCCCCCTGTCCCCTCTCCATCCGACCCCGCGCAGCTCCTCCTTCCTTCTGCTTAGCCCCGGGCACGAGGCGTGATGGAGCTGCCAGGCTCTGCTGGTGACTCCCTCCAGCCAGACAGATGCTAAAAGCAGTTTGAGGGCACAGGGAAGGCAGCGAGCAGCCAAAGAGCAGAGATGGAGCCTCCAGAGCGCGGTGAGAGCACCACCTGTGGTGGGATGGTTGAGCTCCAGCTGGAGGAGCCCCGCTGCAGACTTTTGGGATGCCAACACATCCGCACGGAGAGGTGGAGGGTGCTGCGCTCCTCCAGGGCTGCCCCAGCAAGGGGAGGGCTGGCTGTGCCAAGACCACTGCTGCAAATGCCCCCCTGTACGGCTGTCCCAGCCAGCCTGGCACCGAGGCCACCACAGATCCATCCCTGTGCCGGCGGGCAGCTCGGGACCCCCCGTCCTTGGGGACCACGCTCCAGCAGAGCAACTCCCAGCACCCGCACGTCTCCTCCAGGACGGGGCAGAGCAGCGGGTGCCATCCGTGCCACATCTCCCCGCTCATCCATCCCGGGGGGGTCTCGCCGTTGGTGGGAAGGAGGGAGGGGTCCAGGAGAACCAAAAACGATGGCCGAGGAGAGGTTCGGTGTCGAGTCGGGGCGCATGTTGGCGCGCTAAAACGTGGCCCCGTGGAACTTGACGGCGCTGGCAGCGGCCAGGGCTTGAGCTGGAGGGAAAGGAGAGTGGGGATGAGCCACGAGCTCCCCAGAGACCCTCGAGCAGCTCAGAGGAAAGCCCTGCGAGGTCTCGACCCCGTACCCAGCACCTCCCAGGGCCAGCAGCCGGCTCATCCCTCGTGCCCAGCCTGGGGTCCGTGGCTGGCCCACACAGGGGGCTTCACCACGCAGGGCACTTGCACTTGTTCCATAGGAGGAGTTGGGGCTGACGTGGCTCAGGAGATGTTAGCTGGAGCAAGCAGCGATGGGCGACCGCCGGGTGGGAAAGGAGGCCGGGGGAAGAGGCGCCCCCCGCCCGTCCCCGGCTGGAGAGGATGGGATGAAGTACAAGAGAAAAGGTGCTTACTTCATGGCTCAGACACGCATAAAATGGCTGCTGTCGGCGACCCGGGATGGTTCAGACGAGAGGGGGTTGGTCGGTGGAGTCGGGGAGGCTGGGGAGGTGGGAGGGCTTGGGGTAGCGCATTGAGCTGGAAACAAGAAATGGGAGAAGGGCGTGAAGAACACAAGCTGGCGGCGGCGGGAGGGGAGAGGCGGCACAGCGACAGGAGGCTCCCAGCAGGCAGGTTAGCGGAGGGGAGGAAACGAAGAGGAAGGAAGGGAGGAAGCAAGCGTGGTCAGGACAAACAGCCACAGCGGCGCCCGGCACACGTGAGCTCCCCGCAGGGCTCCTCATGGACAAGGCACCACGCTCGCTCAGGCACTGCGGTGCGTCGCCAGTGCTTCCCGGCCCCCGAGCGCTCTCTGAGCTGAGTTTCTTTCCTTGGACGCGGGGCAGGAAGATTGGTTTTGACATGGACTGATCCATCGCACGCTGCTCAGTGCTGCTGCAGGGGAAGGTGGCCCCAGACACCGCTGGCATCACCCTGGCGGCCGCTGGCATCGCCTGGCTTGCCGAGCTGGCATCGCCTGCTGCGCGGTGGTTCCCTGCACCATGCTCTGCTGCCTGGCCAGGCCACGAGCTGGACACCCAACCTGCCTGATCCACCCTGCGGCCACTCCTCCTGCGTGTTCAGCACCCTCAGGCTCTCTCCTGCAGGGCTGCAAGGTGCTGGCCAGGCGTCCAGGACCCTCCGTGTCCCCCCCGTGCCTTACCCGAGAGCATGCGGCCCCGGCGGGACGCCTCAGCAGCCAGCGCGCACGAGATCTCTATCCTCTTCTCCTGCTCCTGCAGCTGCGTTTCGGGGTCCTGGGGGGTGTCCACCTCCCCCTCGCCCAGGGGGATGACGTTCTGCAGGCTGTGGGGACAGCAGGGACTTCAGTGCCCGGGGCTGCCCTTGGTGGTGGGGTGCAGTGGGGTGCCGGGGAAGGGGCGCACGCGGGTTGTGGGTGCCGCAGCCTCACCTGGACTTGGCAATGAGGGTTTTTATCCTTTCCACCTTCTTCTGCTTCTCCTTCATCTCTTCAGGGCTGAGCGGCGTGTCGGGCTCCAGCTCGATGTACCGCTCGGGGATGAGGACTTTGTCCGGCGTGGATAGCTGGGGGGCAGCAGCAGGGGTTGAGCTGAGCACCGGCCACCAGGACCCATCCCCACGCCAGCACCCACCTTCCCCGGCCTCCCCCAGCTCCCATCACCCGCACAGGGACTCTCTTTGGCTCCAGAATCCTGCACGATGCAGGGGTTGGATGGAGCCTCCGGCAGCAGGGATGCCCCAAGCCTGTGCTCGTCCCTCCCGGCCTCACCTCCTTGTTGATATCCACGTCGTAGTGCTGCGGCTCCAGCTCCATCTTGCGCAGCCGGGCGATCTCCTCCCGGGGCGTCTCGTGGACCTTGCCGGGGTCGTCGGAGCGCAGCGCTGCCTCCAGGTCCGAGATGTCCACCTCGTGGATGCTGCGGTGCCGGCGCACCTACGAGGGACCCCAGCCCCGCTGAGCCCCCTGGACCAGCAAACTGCCTCCTGCCACGGCCCCCGGTGTCCCCTTTGCCCCTTCACCACCTTCAGGGATCTCAGAGCACCCCTGCGAGGCAAACCCCGCTGTGCCGGGGGCGAAGTGCTGGTGCAGGGACTCACCACCTTGTAGGAGGCAGGTGCCTTCGTGCCGGGGGTGTCGGGCTGCTGGCTGCCCAGCAGCTGCAGGCTGCGCCGCTTCTCCTTCATGGAGCCGCTCTGGTGGCGCTTCATGCGGTCGATCTGCTCCTCCACGCTCATCTTCACCTTCGTCTCGTTGGCAAACACGGCGCTCTTCGGCCTCTCCTGGGGAGGAGAGCCCAGCCCCGTGGTCAAATACCCCTGCACGGAGCGGGCTCCAACCCCATCCGCCCGTGCTGCATCCCTCTGCAAGGGGCTGCCCTCCCCCGGGGCAAGGAGAGGCACCCGCAGAGCCCCCGAGGTTCCCAGCTGGCTGCTGAGGTGCAGAACCACGCAGCGACTGTTCCCCAAACCCTCTCCCCATGGCACCGGGGAGCAGAGCAGCACCACGGCTGCAGAAGAGCCCCCACAGGCAGCCCGGCACAGCCCACCCAGCCCCCAGCCCCTCGCCAAGGGCCGTGCCTTGGATCCCAGCCCGTTGGCCATGCCGCCGGCGCTCCTCCTCAGCATGCTGCCCGCGGGCACCACCTCCTCCTCCGGCGGAGACTTGGTTCGGGGGGGCACGATGCCCACTGCAGGACAGAGAAACACCAGGCTGAGCATCCCCGGGGACAGGGGGGCAGGATCCCAGCCACGTGCGGTGCTGGGGAAGAGCTGGAGACCGTTGTGCAGAGATTTCCCCATGGCCAGGGCAGGCTTGGGGAGCCTGCTGGAGCAGGACCTGCAGGGCCAGCACCGTACCTTTGTTGAGAGCCGCTTGCTTCTCTGCCTCCTGCTCCTGCCTGCCCGGTGGCCCCTCGGCGGGGGCAGTGGGGGCAGCCGCTCGCTGCGTCTCCTTCTTGCTCTGCTCGAAGCTCGGCTTGGGCTGCGGGGGCAAAAGAGGTCCCCGGTGAGCCACGACCCTGCTGGGCAGCCACACTCTGCCTGGGAACACACACACACACTGCCCCAGGGGGGACACACGGCCCCAGACATGCTCCTGGGGCACACGGATGCTGGCCAAGCAGACCACCAGCACACCCAAAGCGTGCTCCTTCAGCGGGGACACGGGCTGGGAGGGCTCTGCAGCTCGTGGCCAGGCACCCCTCAGTGTCCTGGTGACACAGCCCCGTGTTGGAAAAGCTTTCTGCAGGGGGACGGTCCTGACACGGCTTGGAGAGGGCACCCAGGAGCTCCGGGCTGGAGGTGCCCCGTGCTGAGCTCCTGCCCCTGCCTGCAGGAGGGGACCGGGTCCCATGAGGGCAGGAGCTGGGGCAGGCACTGGGCAGCAGCAGGGAGCGAGCCGAGGGCTGTTTTTGTGGTCCTTCCCCTCCTGCACCCTGAGCACGCTCTGGTGACACTCACACTCGGGTCCATCATCATTCCCAGCTCAGCACAGCTTTTGTTTTTACAGCCCCACACGCATGCATCCTGACCCCTCCCAGGGCCACCCTGTTGCAAGGACACTTCTGCCTCCCAGACTCCAAACGTGGCCCCATTCCCAGGTGGGAACACGGCTGAGATGGTGCCAGGAACCTCCAGGTTTGGGTTTGCACACGCGGTCACCCCAGGCCGGCCGAGCTCTCCGGCCCCTGGCGCAGCAGGGAGCGGTGCCGCAGAAGGACAGCGAGAGAGGAGAGGGCAGAGGAAAGCAGAGAAGCTGGGGCTGCAGCAGATTTACACCTCCAGCTACCCGAGAGGAGCCTGGCCCAGTCCTGAGCATCCACACGGGTGCTGTGGGTGGGTGGTGGGGACCTGGAGAGGCCCCGGTGAAGCTGCCTTGGGGTCAGTGCCCACTGCGCCCCTCGGAGAGGCGGAGCGGTGCCACGTGCCGCTGTCCCCTAGCTGAGTGCCACCTCCACGCTGTCCCTGCCTGGTCCCCGAGGTGTCGGGGAGGGAGGGAAGGGGCTGCTCTTCTCGGGGCTGCTCGGGAGAGGTTTTGGTACCTGTCCCCTCTGCGCCTCGCCGCCTCGCTGCCAGGAAGGGGAGGTGGGGTACGGCCAGGGGCGGCTCTCGCTAGGGAGCGGAGGGACGGTCGGAGGAGGCTCCAGGGGGACATACGACTTGGGGAGGGGAGGTCGAGGCGGGCCGGGTTCCTGGGGTGGAGAGGAGCGTTAGGCGTGAGAGCAGAGAAACTGAGAGACGGGAAGGAAAAGAGAGTTAGAGAGAGCACGAGACAAAACACAGCGGAAGGCCGGGGAAAGGAGGAGGGAGAGCAGCTGGCGGCTGCTCCTTCGGTCCTGCACTTCTGTGTCCCCATCCACGGGGGGACTTTTCCCATCTCCCATGCGCAGCGGGGCCAGGCAGGGCAGGGGGCAGCTGGAGAGACCCTCCCCGAGCTCAGGGCTATCAGGAGACGTTGGCATAGCCTTGGCACAGCCAGGGCAGCTTTGGGGAGTCCCCAGGTTCCACCCTGAACTTCCCACAGTTGCAGCTGAGATCAGTGGATGCAGAGACTGCGGTGGCAGCAGGAGCTGGCCCTGGAGCTGAGCAATTCCCAGCCATCAGGATGCTCGGTGCACGAGCCCTGACACAGCCCCTGTGAGGGGCACGGACCCAGACTTCACCAGGAGACCCCACAGCCCAGGGACGTGCCCCCAGGCAGAGCCACATGCGCACCCGGTGCCCCAGTGAGGACTCGGGGCTCCCTGGGGACACCCCGGCTCACTCACCTCGCTGGGACCCGGCTTGGTGGGCGAGCCCTGGGAGCCGGAGACGAGGGAGAAGGGGCTCAGGGGGCTGGTGAGGCTGGCCGAGCTCAGGGGGCTGGCAGGGCTGTTGGAGCTGTACGTGCCCGAGGGGCCGATGGCCACTGCAGGGAAAAAAAAAAAAAAAGAAAGTGAAAAAAAAGCAGAAATAAGCACGTGCACCACAGCACAGCCTCTCCAAGTGAGTGCCTGTCCCGGGGGATGCCCCAAGCTGTGGCATGCTGGTGGCTGTGCCATGCAGGGCAGGGACCGAGCCTGCTCACCTCTGTGCTTGGCGGTGTCCGTGCCGCGGGACGGGTTGTTCTTCCTCAGCCCCTCCATCACGTCCTGGATCCGCCAGATCTCCTTCTGGATCTGCCTGTTGACCATTTCATTCTGCAGGGGTGAAAAGCAGCGGTCAGAGAGGCTCCCAGTGCTGCCAGCCCCATAACCAGCCCTGCTGTGTCCCATCCCAGCCACGTCCCATCCCTGCTGCCACGTCCTGCAGCCGCTTGCAGACCGTCTCCTTGTGGGATCAGAGGGCTGAAGGAACCAGGGGACCTCATCCTGCACCAGCTGGGGCTGCTGGGGGGCTCCTGGGGCTGCTGGGGTCCTGCTCACCTGGATGTCGAGGTTCAGCTGCTCCCAGAGGTCGTCGTGCAGGGCGGACACCTCGCTCTCCAGGCTCTCGTACTCAGCGGTGCTGTTGGCCAAAGCCTGTGGAGCGGGGGAGTTGGAGGGGTTTGGGCAGGAGCCATGGGCACGGAGCTCTGACAGCTGCTCCGGGAAGGACGGATGGGGACGGGGACGGGGAATGGGGCAGGAATGGGGATGGGGAGCATGGTGGAGGGGGAGCCCCGTACCGTGCTGGCCTGCGAGAGCTCCACGCGGATGTTGATGAGCTGGTTCTGCAGCGATTCCTTCTTGTGCAGCAGCTTCTCCGGATAAGCTGGCTGGCTGCCGAACATCTCCAGCTCCTGGTGCGTCCCCATCAGGGCACTCTCCAGGCTCTCCTGGGGGGCACAAGGAGGCGATGCAGCCATGAGAGCACTCACCGGGGCAAATGGGGCAGGAGCAGCATTTCCTGCTCCTTAATGGGCCGTTAATGCATGGAGACCACTGGGACCATGAAATCCACCCCCCCCCCAGCCCACAAATGTGCCCCCTGAGCTGTCCCCAGCCTGTGTGCACCACGAACCTTCTCCGCTCGAAGCTGCTGCACCAGCCTCTCCTGCTCCCGCAGCACCTTGTTCTGCTCACACAGCTTCCCCAGCAGCTTCTGCTCCCGGGCAGGAAAGAGAAAATAAGGGAAGGAAGGGTGAGAGCCCAGCAGTGATGGGGGAGATGGGATGCAGCCAGGGCACAGCCCTCGGGGTTGGGTAAATGGGACGATGTCTGGGCGCAGGGGGGGTTTCCAGCCTGCCGGGCTCATTGCACGGGACAGGACACGTAGGGCGAGGGGCAGAGGGAGGACACGCAGCACGGACATTTGCTCTTACATCGGTGTCTTGCTCGCTTATCTTGTAGGCGTGCAGAGGCTCCCTGTAGGCTTCGGGGAAGGGCGTCACCTGCAAGCAGAGCGCGGGGTGAGCCTGGCGCCGGGGGCTGTGTGCTGCCAGGAGCCCCTCGGGGAGGAGAGGCTGCAGCCGGCCAGCAGCCCCTCTCCAGGTCCCTGAGAAGGAGAAACGAGGACCAGGTCCCCAGAGGCAGCACGGGGTGGGGGAAGGCTCAGCCTCATCCCCATTCCCAGCCCCGGTGCCCATCGGCCCGGCGAGCAGCAGGAGTTAACCGGAGACCAGCTCTCCACCAGACACCGAGAGCTGGGCTGGAGAGATGTCTGGTGAATCATTAACTGCCTGGCATCCAGCTGCCACCGTTTCACAGGCAGGGAAACAAAGGCAGGAAGATTAAGCTGTAATCCCACTTAGTGGAGTAGAAGCACCCATAAATCAGCCGTCACATCAGGACCTGTTTACCATCCAGCTTCTCTGTGAGTCATTTTCCTTTCCTGGAAATCTAAATTACTAATGGGACCTCACCAATTAAATGCCTCCAAGATCTCGAGATGAAAGGCATAAGATAGGAAGAAGGGGATCATTATTGCTAGAAAGCAAGACGCTACTTTAGAGTGATTTAAAACCACAGGACAATGCAAATAGACCCGGACCTGGGAAATGCCCGGCTCAGCTCGCGGCACAGTCTGGCAGATGTGGCTCCTGCTGCCTCCGAGCAGGGAGCCCGGCCAACAAAAGCATCGCAGCTGCTCTGCCTTCACCCTGCAGCGCATCCCTGCTCCCCTGGCCCAGGGATGGGAACAGGCACCTTCCCTTCCCCAAGAAACACCAGGGATTGCCCGGTCACACATCCAAGAGATGCCTGCCCGGGTCTGGCCCGATCCTGCCCTGCTCGTGGCACCGAGTGCCAGCAGGCAAGAGGAGAGAAGCGTGCCACAGCCTCGTGGGGTAGCAGGCTGCTTCCTCTCCTCAACACCGGAGGCATTGCTTTGGTTTAAGATCCTTGGGCTGGATTCCTCCGGATCCGCCTTCTCCTTGCCTCTTCAACACGACGGCGAGCAAAGCGCCTGAACGAGGGCGAGGGCTGGGGACCGCAGAGTCCCCACCTCGTGCTCTCGGGACAAGGATTGACGGCGTTGCAATGGCTCATGGATGGATTAGCAAAGCCTGGGATGGACTAGCAGGGCCCCCAGAGCGTGATGTGCCGGCGCCGCATGGATGCTGGAGCTTGCATGAGCGGAGATGGCAGGAGGTGACCTCGGGGATGGTGCGTGGGGCGGCGGAGGTGGCCTGCCATGCACGAGCGGCCGGGCCAGCCCAGTGGCCAAAGGCTTACTTGCATGTAGAGCTGAGCCCTAGGGGAGGAGGTCTCCACCATCCTGTTCACCATACTGATCAGGGTTTCGCTCTCGCTCATCTGCGACAGACAGGGAAGGAAATTTCAGAGGTCAGCGGAGACGCCCGTGCGCTCGGGTGCCGTCGGTGCAGCTCTGTCCAGGACCCGTCGGGGCATCGTGCTGCAAGGTGCCACCTCCGAGAGATGTCCCAGGTGCTTGAGCCACGAGGAAATTGCTGCCCCAGGCTGCTGCTGCCCTGTCTGGGGCAGTCAAGAGCATCCCGAGGGCTGAAAACTTTGTTGGGGGGAGAGGGAAACAGATCCACGCGAGCCAGCTCCGAGCTGGGCTGCAGCCAACTGCACGCACAGACACAGGCTTGCACAGAGACACCCACGGCCGCGACGCACAGGGTGGCCTCAGACAGACAGACAGAGGGGCCCAACGACAGACAGCTCCACGTCCTGCCCGTGAGCACAGACACGCTCTGGGTACGGAGGGGACCGCAGCCTCGTGGGGACAGCAGGGTCCCCCGCTCCAGCCCCGTGGCTTCAAGCAGCAGAGCCTCCTGCGGGGACAGCAGCACGCAGAAACACTGCAGGTGCCCGAAGATGAGAGGCAGACGATGCCCTCACAGCCACAACCCCTGAGGACCAAGGGGTGAGGGCAGCTGAAGCACGGATCCAGGACCAGCCCCCAGTTTGGGGCCGGTCAGCGAGGCGGGGCGCAGCCAGCCCCTGACTGCAGCCAGTGCAGCTCTCCAGACAAGCGAGGAGAGCAAAAATGAAGTAGCAAACTGTTTTAAAAGAGCTACTCGACAACATCCCTCTGAATTAGTCTCTCCAGAGGTCAGCAGGAGAGGAGGAGGAGATGGAAAGCCTTTTTAGGGAGCATTTTGAAGCGCCTCGGAGACCGAGCGTTGCTGCCGATGGCTGTGAAATAATCCAGAGAGCTTTCAGTGCACCGAGCGCTCCTGCTTGTCCTTGGCTCTGCTCCAAGGCAGACACAGATCTTGGTGATTACTGCACCGATGGGGATTTGCAGACTAATGAGATTGTCTCTGGAGCAGCTCCCTCAGTGCAAGCAAGCGCCGGGCGGCAGCAGCGGCCGATGGCTCCCGTCCCCCTCTCTGATTTCAGCCGTGCCCGCGCTTTTCACCCCCCTGCTCCCGCAGCTGCCTCCCAGGCTTTCCCTCCCCCTGTCCCCAGGATGAAGTCAGCTCGTGGCTTCTCTCCAAACCCCCCCCTTGGCATGCAAAATCCCGGGAGCTGCTGCTTCGGTGCCAGTCCCAGCAGGCTCCTGCCCCCAGCCCTGCATCAAACCTCTCGCCTCCGAGGAGGCGCAGGGCGAGAGCGTCACCAACGCCACCTCGCCTGGCTGCACGCCTTGCTCACCCTCCTGCGGGGGTCCTGGGCGAGCACCAAGCACCTCCATGCCCCAACCCAGCCACCTGCAGGGGCTCGCAGCCCCTTGCTGGGTGCCCTGGTTGATCATTTTGGCAGCAGCTGGGCTCACACCGATGCCGGAGGCACCGCGGGGCGCGGGGACATCCCGCACCACCCCGCCGGCTCCAGCACACCCCACAGAAGGCACTGTCGGGGGGGGGGTTCTCTGCCAAGCAACGAGAGACCCTACAGAGGGGAAGGATGGAGGAAGCAAAGCAAAGACAACGCGTGCTGCTTTAATGCCAAGAGGGGTGAGGATGGATGTTAGGGGAAGAGATGCGGTGCTGGGAAGGAAGGGGACGCCGCTGGGGACAGGGCACATGGGGACAGAAGCAGCGTGAGGCTCGCAGCCAGCTCTGCCTACCTGCTGGTCCAAATACTCTAGGTTTCTTTGCAACTGCAGGTCTAAAAGTTCATCCTACCGGGAGCCAGCAGGCATGCGGCAAGAAACGAACACACAAAACACATAAAAGAAGAAGCAAAGCGGTTAGGTGAAGGCTGCAGAAATGCCAAGAACCTCTGGGCTGGGGAAGCGAGGGGCCACCTCCTCTGCCCCAAACGGGGAGGGTGGCCGGGGACGTGCTGCAGGAGCCCAGACCCCGCTCTCCTCCCGGCTGGAAGCAGCAGGTCCCTGTCCTTGGGGCTCCGCTGGTGAGGATGGATGGCAGCATGGATAGCTCATGACAATTTAAGCTTCTCCCTCCTGCAGTGGCTGCTCCTGCCCTGCGGGATTGGGCTGCACACAGGGGGGGACACCTGCTGGTCGCCCCCCACCCCAGCTCCATGCTCCAGGGGGAAAAAATGCAGTTGAGGGCCAAGCAGCAGCGGTAGCCAAAAAGTGAGGAAGCGAGGAGGGGAGAGGTGCAGGGAGCGCGCCGGCCTCACCCCATCCCCAGGGGAACAGCCCCAGTGGTGACAAGCTGGGCATTGCGGGATGTATGGGGGGGGTCCAAGGGGGGCTAGGAGGGACTGGAGACACCCAGCAGTCCTGCCCTACCCAGCGCAGCCCCTCTCCAACCCACAGAGCTGCTCCTGGAGCAGGCGCCTCCTCCTCACCCATCCAAAGCAGGGTGCCCCGAGCTGTGACCCCCCTGTCCTTGCAGCCCCCCCGAGCCCACCCGTCGGTGCCAGCAGCGTACGAACCATTTTGTCGTGGACCGTGGGAGATGCTGGGTAGTGGTACGGGAACATCCCCGCGGGGACGGGCCGCCTGTCGCCCAGGTAGTCGTACTGGGGAGAGAGGAGACCCCAATAAACCCCAGGGACCGGTGAGGGGCACGCGATGCCTCCCCCATCCCCTCTTTTTTGCTCAGAGCGACTACAGGGGCTCAGGACACATCTCGCCCACCCGGTGCAGACCCCCAGCCCTGCAGCAGGGTTTTGAGGGGTGCAGCAAAAATATAGGGACAGCAGAGCACTCTGCTTGGGATCGCCTTGCTCATGGGGGCCCCATGAGCTCCCCTCCTGCCCCATCTCTCCAGCCTCCCAGCAGCGCAGGACACCCAAATTGTGCTTGTTCCCTCCTGGCAGGGCTGGAAGGAAGGACCTAAAGCCAACCAGCTCCTGCGCACCAAGGACTCGGTGGCATCCTGAGGCCAGGATGAGTGCCCAAAAGGCGCAGGCTGTGCTGCAGCATCCCCACCCTGACGTCCCCAACTTTGGTCCCCTCCATCCTCGCACGCCCCAGCAGCGACGGACGCTTACCTTGGGCGAACTGATGGACCTCCTCATCATGAAGGCGGCGGGGTCGGCGTAAATTTCCTCTCCCCGGGGTGGCAGCCGCTCGAAGCGGGCGCTGGGCGAGCGGACGGGGGAGTAGACGCGAGCCCGGGTGTAGGAGCCCTGGCTGGGCGAGCGCGGCACGGAGCGGGAGCGGGGCTGCAGTGACATGCGCCGCAGGGACCCCGAGGCGGCGTCCACCTCGTCGAAATAAGTCGGCTGCCTGCCGGGGCCGGCGAGCCAAAGCGGGACGTCCTGGCGGCCAAAAGCGGGGTGCTCCTTCCACTCCCGGAGCTGGTAGGGGCCCCCGTTGCGGAAGGAGGGGCGCTTGTCCTCCAGCGCCCAGGGCGGGCTCACGCGCTCGTAGGCGGGCATGGAGCAGATGCTGTCAGGGCGCACGCCGGGCGGGTAGTACTGGTAGTCCTCGGGGTACTGGGGCGAGTAGGGCGAGTAGTAGTCGGGTACCCGGCGAGAAACGGGGTAAAACCTGGTGGGGCTGGGAGGGAAGTGAGAAAAAAATGAGAGGGGGATGGTCCCAGTGGCAAGGAAATCCTCGTAGCACGCAGCTGCGGCACCAGCGTTGGGAAAGGTGGTGTCTGTGCTCCTGTGGTCCCCCTCCAAAATTCGCTCTGCTTGGCTTTTGGGGGTGTCCTCCACACAGCATGCAGCAGATTTGCTGACCCCAGGAGGGGATAAAGCAGGTGGGGAGAGGGAAAACATTCCCAGAACATCACCCAAAAGAAAAGGAGGAGGGTCCCCCCCCTCGCAGCCCTCACCTCCGCAGCTCCTCGGGGGGCACGTTGCCCCGGCGCAGGTTCACCCACTGCTGCAGCTGCGTCATGGAGCTCTTGCGCTGGGCGATCTTCTCGGGGTTGGTGCGGGGGGCAAAGCTGCGGCGGTGGGCAGCGCTCTCCCCGTCGGGTGGGGGGTAGGCGGTGCTGCCGGGGCGGCTGGGGGAAGAGTAGGGCCACCCGTTGGGCTGCGTCGGCCTCTCCGTGCTCGGTGGCACCCGGGGTCCCTCGGGGTAAGGGCTGCCGGGCTCCGAGGGCATCTCCTGCCCCGCGATGCCGTTGGCTTTGGCTAAAGGTTCCTTCTTGCTCTCCATCCTCTCCGGTTTCCTCTCCATCTTCTCGGAGCCCCGGCCGTCGCCTTCACCCCGGGTCTTGGCGTCGGGGTCGGCCTTGGGGTGCTCGCGGTGCACGGCGTTGCGGTGGTGGTGGTGCTTGCTGGGAGGGATGTTTTCCGAGTCTGTCTTCTCGTGTCTGGAGGCCGTGGAGACACGAGAGAGCATTACCCTCCCCCTGCAACACCCCCGGAGTGCCAGCAGTCCCCCATCCCTCCCTCAGCCTCGAGGGGCTGATGCTCCCCCAGCTCCATTCTGCGCAGGGCCCCCGTGCTCCAAGAGGTCCCAGCCGTGGCGCACGGCCCCCTCCACCCCTCCAAGAGGCCGAGGGGTGCCCCCAGACCCGTGCAGTGCTCTGACCTCTGGGTGGGGGGGATCTGCACCCGGGCGGCTTCGCCCATGGCTTGGATCCAGGATTCCTGCTCCTCCGTGTTCTCGGCGCTGAAGAAATAGGTCCGGATGCCGGCGTGCTCGGCCTGGGGAGACAGGGACTGCCCGTTACTCGCCGGCACCTCCTCCACCCAGCACACAGTCACCTGCAGGGGGGCACAGAAGTGGGGAGAGAGACAGACAGGAGAGTGAGAGCTCCATCTCCACCCCGGCACGAGGTCCTGGTGCCACGGGAGAAGCCTCCTCGGTCCCCAGGAGCATCCTCAGCAGCACCGGGCGGGACGAAGGCTCTGCGGGCAGATCCAGGATCCCTCGTCCCCTGGGCTCGCAGCCATGCCCTCGCCCTCCGTGATGCTGGGGACCAGCCCTTCCTTCCCCCAGGAGCTGCGCCCCAGCATTTTGGGGGTGCCCTGGGGTGCCCAGAGGCAGCCGGGGGGGGGCACATCCCATCGAGAGCAGCAGCGCTGGCCAGAGCGTTATCGGTCATGCAGGGCTAAGGGAAGGTGGCTTCTTGGCCCAGAGAACACTTTTTTTGGGGGGAAAAAAAGGTTTGCTTTTGGTCCAGGATGTCCGTGCCCACCCTCCGCCCCATGCTACAGCAGCTGGAGGGCAGGTTTGGCTGCTGAGGGCCTTTCTGAAGCAGCCACCTTCCCTCTCTCTGGGAAGGGACGGGAGGTAGCAAGGAGGAAGAAAATAAAAAAATAAAATAATAATAATAAAAAAAAGATAGTTTTTTCCCCTGGAAAACTTTTGGGGGTCAAATCATTTAAAATTTAAAAAAAATAAAAAGGGGGGGAGGGGGGTTGGTTAAAACCCTCCCTTGGGTTTCCATTTTCCCCAGCTGCAGGGGGCAGGGACGCCTCCTGCCTGGCTCCTCCAGACCCTGCAGCCTCCTACCTCGAAAGCTCTGCAGCCAGAGCGAGAGATAAAACACAAAACCGCACCAATTCCTACCCCGGATTAGTGGGAGCGGGGTGAGTGAAGCATGCGGGTCACCCCTCGCCCTCTGCATGCATCAGAAACACAAGCAGATACTACCTAGCTGGTGGCGGGGTGCTGGCGTGGCCGAAGGGCGTGCGGAGACCTCCTGGCCGGGGGGATCCTCGCCCGCGGAGAGAGGAGGAAACACAGACAAGGGGTCAAACCGCAGCGGGGGGACCGTGGGCGCAGCCCTCGCCTGGCTTCGGGGCCCTCTGGGACCCCGTCCCCTCTTCCAAGGGGTACCCAAAGTGGTACCCAAGGTGCTGGAGCAGTGGCACGGAGGGAACCCCTGGGTGCTGTGGCTGGAAGCCCATGCACGCAGATGAGGGCTGCGGTGCTGCCTCATCCTAGCGCAGCACCGGGCGGTTTGAGTCCCTATTTCTATTTATCCGTGGGTTCCCACGGGGACACGAGCACCGAGGACACGGAGAGGAGCGGGTCGTGTAGCTCCTGCCACGCTCAGGAGCAGGAAGGAACCTGCTTGGTTTTGGCACAGCCAGCAAGCACTAAGCCAAGCACCCAGCCTCCCTGGGCTAGGGATGGCGGCTGATGCTGCTTCACCCCCTGCGTGCCTCAGTTTCCCCATCAGGAGGCATGGGAGATGTTGGGGGGGGTTACTGCAGTCCCCCCTCTCTGCGGTTTGGCTCTGCTCCACGCACCAGCACCAAGGAAGCAAGGGGAGGGCGCAGCGGTGACCCTGCAAGCATCGCCGCTGCCCCGGCACCGTCCTGGGGGTCCCCCCAGACCCCGCGCTCGGGCACTGACCTTAAAGGTGTGCTTCCTGCTGATGTTGTCGGAGGGCTGCACGGCCGCCACGCGGAAGCTGAGGAGGGGGATGCTGCCCAGGATGCTCTCCTCCTTCTCATCTGGTGGGAAACCAGGGGGGTTAGGCGCACGGTGAGACCCTCCAGCTTCGTTTTGGGGACGCGGCCCCATCGATCCTGCCCGTGCAGGCACGGGGCTGCTCGGGCGGGCAGCCCACCTGTAGGAAAGCTCTGCCTTCCTGTTGCTTTGCCAGCAAACACTGCTCGGCTCGCACAACAGCCTGCTCAATAATTCATGCTCGCCCTCGGCTGCCAGGGTGAGCGCAGCAAGCTGCCAGGGAGGCGTTAACCCCAGCGTGGCAAGCACCCCCAGAAGCGAGCAGCCCCCAAAAACGTACCTTTGTAGTAGAAAAGGCAGCGATCCACCAGCACGAACCAGCGCTTGTTCCACTGCTTCACCCCCGAGCTGGCCTGCGAGAGAGGAGCGGTGAGACCGCGGGAGATGCGCACCCATGGGTGACGTGCACCCAAGGGTGGCCGGCACCCGGGCGCAGAGGGGGAGGCACATTCTGGGGATGGAGCATCAGGGGCAGCCGGGTACCTGCTTGTAGAGCCAGCCACTTTTGGTCACGGCAGCGTTGGGGTTCCTCTTCATGGAGTTGGAGCGCTTCCCGAAGGCGATGCCCTTGCGGGAGGGGCGCGATGCCTGCAGAGGGGGAGAGGAGGCACTCAGCGCCCTGGGGGACCCCCAGCACCCCGTCTCCACCACCGCCCGCCGTGCCGCATGGCTCCGGGCACTCACCCGGCCTCCGGGGCGCTCCGGGGGCACCTCCGACACCATGGCGTGGTTGGAGGGCTCGCTGCTGCTGCTGGTCGCCGGGCGCTTGCCGCCTGCTTTGCTTGACATGTCCAAGGTCGGTCTGCGGCACAGATCTGCTGTCAGCACGGCCACCTTCCAGGAGCCAGACCCCACAAATCTCCACCCCAAGCACCCAAATCTCCATGCCCCGAGCCCACCTCAGTCCCCAAACCAGGCGAGGTGGGCGCCAACCTACTTCTGCAAGTCCAGTCTTGAGTTTTCTTCTGGGACCTGGCCCGTCACTGGGTGCAGGAACGTGTTCCGCCTTTCATTGTGGCTGCAAGGCACAGCGAGGGGGGAGCAGGGTTAGAGCCACGGGGGGGAGACCCATGGCACTGCTGCCCCAAGAGCTGAGGAGGAGGAGGAGGATGGGGTCCGAGGGTGCACAGAAACCCGGGGAGGTGCTGAGCTTCTGCTGAGCCCCGGCGCAGAGCACAGCTCCACACCGCCTGTGCGAACCTGGGTGCGACAGCTCCATCCATCCCCACCGCCCCCCGAAATAAATCCCTTTGTTTTTAGCGCCACATCTCCTGCTCCAGCACCAGGGCTTTGTCGTGCGTCCTGTACTCTTTGCACCACACTTTGCTGGTGCCCCAAAAGCGTGGAGGGGGATCCCCAAAAGCCCCCTGTGCGACCCCTGGATTTGCAGCGCTGCCGGGTGGATGCTTCCCTTGCTCCCTCCGCTCATCCACGCGCTTCATAATCCGCACAGCAAATTTCAGCTGCGTTTCCCAGACAGCCTTTGCCTCGCCAAGAGCCGAAATGAGGTCTCCGATGGCTGAGACCTCATTACTTCTGCTGGACACATCACACGGCGTCGGCTGCCGCGTGGTGAGACATTACCATAACCCCCCCGGCTGTCAGCACAAATCGCTGCAGAGGCAGCAGCCGTGGCCCGTCCTAAAGCGACATCCTCAACGTCACATCCTCTGCTCCGGCTGGCGGATCTCAGAGCCATTTGCCAAAATATCTGGAGTCAGGCTAAGAGCAGGGTCACAAAGCCCCGGGCCCTGCTGCTGGCAGCACTCCTGGGGGGCATGGGTGGAGGTGGGGGGCTCTCAGCAGAGCCCCAAGCAGGGGTTTTGCAGGCAGCTGTCCCCAAAATGCTGCCAGGCCGGTGGAAGGATGCTGCCTCCTGTGGGGCAATGCTCACCAGCTGGGTGCTCTGTGCCACAAAAGCTCCACCCTGGGGTGTTTGACTTGCACCAAGGGGCGCTGAGGACCCCATTTTGGTGACAGCCCCCAGCATGTGCCAGGCACCAGGACACGGGTACCCCCTGGCCACACACCATGTAAACAGCCCGGCACCCTGCTGGAGTGCCGAGTGTCAGCAGAGGAGGGGAAGTTTGAGGAAGAAAACAGCTGCCAAGACCATCCCATCCCATCCACGCACGCATCGCCCTGGAGCTGGGCTCCAGCCAGGCTCAGCCGATATTAACTGCTTTCTGCCAAAAACAGCCCTGCGGGGAGCTGCTCCCCCTTGCAGATCCCATCCTGGCCCCGCATCCTTCTCTGCCCCCCTCCGCCTGCTCTCCTCATTAGCGGGGTCACCTGAAAACCCTTTGCAAGGCGCCCACACCCCGCAGCGAGGGGCAGCAGCTGCTCCCCTGGCACCGGGTTTTTCTGTGCCGCGACCGCATCTGCTGCGAGTTCGCTGCGGTGGCAGCGCCCCCGTTTTGTGCTCCCTGCTCCGGGGGCACCAAAGGAGCTCTCTGCCATGGGGTCTGGAGCTGCTTCGGGTCCCTTTGTCCCCACAGGTGACTTTGGAGAGCCACAGCACCACGGCAGGGACAGGGCAGGTTACGGGGAGCTGACACGCAGGGAGGGTGCAGACACGGAGCCAGGAGCACCCCAAACACCCCAGCCCTGCACAGCCGGGGCTGCACCAAGCCACCGGTGCTGCCAAGCCCCTGTTGGGGACATCCCCCGGGTCCCCAGCCCTGCCCACCAACGTGGCTTTCTCTGCCTGCAAGCTGGGCTCTCCCCCAGCCCGAGGTGCCCACCTGGCTTTGCAGCCCCCCCGGGTGCTTTCCCACCCCCACGGCTCCTCCTCGCACCACCCCAGGCACCTCTTTCCCCTCCCCATGCTGCTCCCACCCCCAGACCCGCTGTTCCCTCGGGGTTTTGGGGCAGCTCCTTAACCCCCCGCCCAGAGCAGCTGCCTCTGTGACCCCGCTCCCGAAACTCCCGAGCACTGCAATGCAGCACTCGCTGCCCGGCCCGAGGTGCCCCCAGCCACCACCACCACCACGCCAAACCCCCCGGGGGGGTCCTACCTCACCCTCCTGTCCGCCCGAAACTTCAGCATGGTGCCGGGGCCCTGCAGGCTCAGCTCTGGCTGCCGGCTCCCACCATGGCAGTGGTGGGCGAGGGGGGTCCCGTGCCACCCACCGCCCGGCTACGGCGCACGTGCCATGGGTGCCACACTGGCAGGGGGGCACCGGCGACGTGCCACAGGGCTCGATGTCCTCTCCTGGCAGTGGCAGCCCCCCGAGCCCTGCGCTGGTGGCATCCGGCAGCGCTGGGGCTCGTGGCTGCTGCGGTGGGTGCTGGCAGCCCCGGCGCAGCGCGGGTTGGCGAGCCCTGGAGCGCGGCAGGCAGCCGGCAGGCGATGACAGGGACAAACAGCTCCCGCTCGCGTCCCCACGCAGAGGAGAGGCGAAGGGCAGCGCTGCACACGCCGCCTCCCCCAGCCCAGGTGCAGCGTCGGGGAGAGGCGAGCGTGCAGGAGAAGGGCGAAGTGGGGTGGGGGCTGCTGGTCCCTGTCTCCCCCCCAGCCCCTCGCCCCTCTCCGGCACCGAGCGGTGCAGGGGGTGCTGCCTGAGGAGGGGAGGGTGCCGCGGGGAGGAAGGCGCTGAGCCGGCGCTGCTGCTGCTGCCCTGCATTCCCTGGCTGCATCCTTATCCCTTCCCCCTGCTCCTGTCCCCAAACCCTCCCCGCTCCCCCCCCCTCTTGCTGTGCCTCCATCCCTTTCCAGGTCACCCCAGGGAACAGGATCAGCACCAGCATCGACCAGCGCCGTACAACCCAGCAGCTTCGGGGGGGGGAGACGGGGCCCTGCAGGGTGCCAGAAGCAGGGCTCCGGCACCCCCAGACAGGATTTGGGGCGCCCTCAGCCCCCTGGCAGGTGAAGGGGGGAGCCCAGGGGGCAGGATTGGGGGTGCCCAGCCCTCTTCCTGGGCACGGCGCTTTGAAAAGGGAAAGCAAACGCATCGCGGCTGTTATGATAATGGACTGAAATGTCAGCGCTGCCTTCCCTCCCCTCCGGAGAAAGCTCCAAAGAAGGAAGCGGAGCGCAGGCAGCCAGCTGGCCTCCATCACGCCCCGTCCCCGCTCCGCCACGGCCCCGGGACCACCTCGGGACACCAACGCAGCCCGACGCACCGCTCAGCACGGCGCCAGCACCATTGCATCATTCACCTGCTCCTCCCCAAAACCAGGACCTGGAGCCGCAGCCTGCCTCGTCCCTCAGCCCGCGGCGAGCTGGAGCAGTGCCGGTTCCCAGCCTCAGCGCTTGGGGATGCTCCCACCGCTCCCCGGCCAGCACAAGTGGCCCCTGTCCCTGCCAGGGGGCCGGGAACCACGTCACCAGCGCTGCCAGAGGCTGTGCCAACGCAGCTGGGATGGCAGCTCCCGAAGCAGCCACACGCACCTGTGTGGGGCACCCGGTGCCGAAGCCGCCCTCGGAGGCGTGGAGGAGCCGAGCGGCGCGGCCGCTGCCCCCCTTGCTGGCATCCTGTAGGTGTGAGGAGAAACCAGCCCGCTGCAGCGCCCACGGGCAGTGCCTGTCCCTGGGACGTCCCCACGTCCTCGCAGCAGCTCCCCAAACCCTGCCACCCGCGGTCAAGGTCCCCCAACGGCCCGTGGACGCGTGCCAACGCGCCGCCGCCGCGTGCCAAACCTGGGGCTCACCCGATGGCGGTGCCAACAGGAGCCACCAACGTCCCCTCTCCTCGCCACGCCGGGGTTTCACCTCCTGTCCCCTCCCCGTCTGCACCGAAGCGGAGCAGAGCCACGCTCAGGGGTGACTCCAGCAGCCCTTAACCCGGGTTCAACCCTGGCGTTGCCAGCTTGCAGCAGGCGCCGTCCCCGCTGCCCAGCTGGGCTATTTCACGCTGAGCAGCGCCCGGGGGTGGTCATGGACACGGCCCCCCTGCAGCAAAGCAAGCAGACACGCTCCTGGGCTCTGAGCAGCAGCTCCAGGGTGGGAGCTCCCCCAGACCTCCCAGGAGATAAGAGCCGGGGCTTTTCCTTGGGGTGAGCATCAAAGCAAAACCCTCCAAAATCTCCCCTTCATTTTTTTTTTCTCAAAGGTAGGGAGCAAGGGAAGGGAGTAAAGGCGGTAACTGGAGAACAAACTTTGTCTGGGTGCTGCTGGTCTTCCCCCTCCCCAAAGTTAAAGTTTGCTGAGCGCAGGGAGGACAACTCCACCCTTTCCCCAGGGGGAAAACCCTCCTGGCTCCCCGCTGCCCTTCCTGCGACCGTGAAGGTCACCGCTCCCCAAGCGCTTGCAAACAAGGGCTGGGACGTGTCCAGGAGCAAAACCTGAGGACCCTGCGGTGGCCGAGGCCCTGCATGGCTGCATCCCTTGCTGGCATCGCCCTTCGGTGCGAGCAGCAGCGGGCACAACCCGGCCTCGAGAGGCAGGAAAGAGGCAGGAGATGCCGGGCGATGCCAGCCTGCACCCGCGGGCAGGAACCACGGGCGGCTGGGCTGGCTGGCTCTGCCTGGCGGGGCAGGCACGGGGCACACTCAGCAGCAGCTGGCTGGCTTCCTGGCAGCGATTTTTCCTCGGAATTTCTCTGCAGCCCATCCCTTTCCTCCCCAGCTGCCTGCTCAGGGTGGTCAGGACCCTTCCTCGCCCATAGCTGGGTGTGCGAGGCCCCTCTCCATTGATTTTTTTTTGCACGCACAGGGCTCCGCACCAACCTCAGTGTCTTGTCTGCTCCGCAGCGAGTGCGCAGGGGCTCAGGGGGTGCGTGACCCCATCTCGTGCTGCTCTCATGCAGTGGGAGAGCGTCGGGGCTGCAGGCTCTTATCTGCACAGCCAGGGAGCTGGAGGAGAGCGCAGCCTCTCCGCCCAGCCCCAGGAGCCTGCCAAGCGCTAAATCCAGAGCAGAGCTGCAGGAAGGGGGGTCCCCGGCCCCCCTCCTCTCCACCAACCCGCCCAAGGTTGGGCTCAACCCCTCTGAGCGCTCCCAGCCGGCTAAAAACATCCCCCAGCTCCCAGGCTGGCTGCGCGCCACCGGGAACGGAGCACCTTGTCCTCCCACGCCCCAACCCGAATTTCAGCTCCGCACGCGCCTCCACACCCCCCCGGCCCCCGCCCCACGGAGGGGCCCGGTGTAAACCTGGAGCAGCCACACTCGGTTCCGAGAGCGGCTCGGGGGCGAGCATCCAGGCGGCTCCCAAGCGAGAGGGGCTCGCGTGGCTCTGGGCCAAACACGCCCTGCGTTTTGGCCTCCTTCTTCTGTTTTTCTAGCCCTTTCTTCACCTCTCCCTCTCCTCCGGAGCCACATCCCTCTCCTCCGAGCGAGGCAGGGCTGAGCCCTTGAAATCTCTTTTCTCCTAGGAAGCAGCGAAGCCGCAGCACCCGTGGGGTCGCCCCGGCACCCGTGGGCACCCTGCAGGGAGGTGGGAGAGCAAACCGCCCCCCCCTCGACTTCCAAGGGCAGGAGCAAAGGGCTTTTTTGGGAGCAAAGCACCTCGAAACGCACCAAGAAACGAAGCCTTTCTTCTCTCCTCCGCGGCCCCATGGTGCAGCCGGGAGCACAAAGGAGAGGCTTTGTCTGCGAGGAGTCGGTGACACCCGGGGGAGATTTATTTTCCCCCCAGCAGTAATAAAGCCGCCTCTCCGCACACATGGAGCTGCCCCGCTCGGGGCAGGGAGTGCAGCGGGCTGGCTGCGTGGGCTCTGCTCCGCGCGTTGGCCGGTGCAGCTTTTCCTCGGGATGCAATAAAAATGAAATAATTTTTTTACAAAATTGAATTCTGCAGGCGCAGCAGCGGCCCTGCAGCCAGGGGACAAGTGCCAGCGGCTCCTCCGCTGCCTCTGCACCGGGAGAGGCCGGGGGAAGGCAGCGGGACGGGGCCGCCACGCAGCTCCTGCTGGCTGCCGGGAGCAGGGGGGGCAGCCTGCAGCCACCCCACACCCCCCCCCCGGAGCTGATCCAAGCGGGATAAAAGAGGGACGTGAGCGCTCCCGGCGTCCTGTGCCAGCCCCAGCCCAGCCAGCAGCCCGGGTCACAACCCCGTGGGAGGGGAGGCAGCGCAAGCGGACAGGAATTCGGCTGAACAAATGGAAGAGCGGGGACTCGCCGGCCAGGAGCAAAGCCGACGGGGAGAAGTTTGGGAAATGCTGCTCTCAGCGTTTCTGAATTCCCCCGTGCTCACAAGCTATGCGTGAGGCCGGCTAGCTCGGGGCCCTGTGGAGAGGGAGAGAGGGGACGGCAGGGAAAGGGGACAAGGCTCTGGGGACAAGAGGAGACGGAGGCAAAGACAGGAGGGCGAAGCTCCGTGACCCCCCCGGCCTGCACCACCACCACGGGCTCTGCAGAGCCTTGTGGGCGCTCAAAAACAGCTCTGGGTGCGTGGCCACGCGCGGAGCTTCCTCCCCTACCCACCACCACGCTGCCAGCTGGCCGGCGCCCCGCAACCGATGCGCACGGCTCCGCGCGCCGCCGGCTTTTCCTCCGTAACCAAATCCATGCCCTAATCCCAGCCCCGCCGCCCAGCTGAGCAAGCGTTTCCGGCACCGCCGAGGCAGGGACGGGGGCCAGCAGCCCAGCGCAGCCCCCCCCCAGCTAATGACAACAAGCTCCTGGTCCTGCTGGTCCTGGCTCAGCACGGGGACGCAGCCGAGCGGTGCCTGAGTCCCCCCTGCCCGCAGGCACGGTCCTGCCGTGCTCCCCGTCCATTTCTGGGGTGCAGCAGGGGGGGAACCACAAGGCTTAATTTTGTTTTCTGCCCCATCCTGAGCCAGGAGCTTCTGAAAAGGGTTCTCCAAATGGAGGTGGCCACCGTGCGCTTAGGGTGGCTTCAGCCCTTCGGCACCCCCTGACCGTGCCGCGATGCCGGGTGGGAAGGGAGGGTGCCAGCACCCATCCTCTCCGCCACCTCGCCCCGGTGACAAACCGCACACGTCAGTGGCCACCAGGGCACCCAGGCAGGGAGCACTGCGGCTCAGCACCCGCCACCACCCAGAGCTTCCCCAGGCGGCACCCACAGGGGCTCAGCACCCCCTGCTCAGCACCCTCCACGCCGAGGCCAGGCCAGGCTTTACCCGCGGCTCCTGCAAAACACACCCTGGCTGTAAATCCCCGCGCAAGTCCCCTGGGAGACGTGAGCGGAGGGAAAGCACAAAGCCTGAGCTGGATCACGCCCGCAGGACCAGGGCTGGCAGAGCCTGGGCAAAGTCCCCTGCATGAGGACGGCGGCTCCTGCACGCCCACAGCCCGCAGGGTGGCCCCGTGGCACCCAGCCCCCTGTGGCACCTCACCGCCACCGCACAGAGGAGGGGGCCCTGATGGGGACGTCCCCATGGCTGGGGTCCGAGGGTCCCTGCTGGGGGTCGGAGGGAGGCAGAGCCCCCTGGAAGGGGCAGGAGAAGCCCCCAGCAGCCTCAGCACTGCTGGCTGGCTGGGAGCACGGGGAAGGCAGGGGATTTCCAGAGAACAAAGCGGCTGCTGGCAGCCGGCATCGCCTGCGGCGGGGGGGAGCAGTCCCAGGGAGAGGAGTCCGGCAGAAGCAGGGCAGTTTGTGTTTGATCTCCCTGGAAACTCCGGGGCCAGAAGGGAGAGGGAAAGGCATCGCCCAGAGGGGCAGCCCGGATGAAATGTGGGAGGCGCAGGGCTCGGTGCGGGCGCAGCACCGACAGCACCCGTGGGGTGACGCATGGGGAGCGTCACGGCGGGGTGACAGCAGCGGGGTGACAGCAGCGACCTGGGGCTGGGGCAGGGCAGGTGGCAGCTCCGTGTCCCGGCAGTGCCAGGTGCATTGCCCTGCTTCAGCCACATCCCTCCTCTCTGTTTTGGGGTGCACACCGCCAGGCTCCCAGAGCCCCCCGTGCCTCCAGGATGGGGCAGCTCCCCTGAAATGCCACCAGCCCAGCCCCCTCCCCAGCCCCGGGGGGGGGTCTGTCAGCCTGGAGGTGACCCAGCAGGGGTCAGAGGGGATGACAGCAGTCGCGTGGACCCATACAATTGCCCACCCAGGCACTCGGGGCAGGGGCTGGACGTGCTGCTGGCACCCCGAGCGGCACCGTGGCAGGCACCGATAGGCACGGGCAGGGCACCCGCGTGGGCGAGCGGCCACGAGACATCAAGAACATTTATCAGCAATCCTTCAGCCTCCCGCACACACACCACGGTTTGCCCTACAAACCTGGAATCGCTCTGGCTCTGCAGACCTCCCCCCTCCCTCAGCCCGGGCTGGGGACACAGCAGGGATTGGGGTCACCACTCGGGGCCCAGCTTGGTGCTGTGGGCAGACCGGGGGGACACATCCCCTCCTGGACACCCCCTCTGCCAAACTGATGCACGAACGTGGCCACAGAACCGCATGCCAGCCCCATCCCCGAAGGATTTAACCCCCTCTCCAAACCCTTCACCAAACCACTTCCAGTGCGCAGAAATACCTGTCTCAAGCGATCGCCGGCACGAGGCAGCAAAACAAACCGGAGCCGAGCCCCTCCTCGGGCAGCTCAGGTCATGAGTGGGGGATTATGGCACCGGGGAAATCCTTTGGGGCCGGATCCTCAGCACCCTCTAGGGCCAGCGCAGGCAGTAATCACGGCAGCATCCCGAGGGTGACAGCCACGGCGGCACGTCGCCTGTCACCCCGACGGCTGCCCTCGGTCCTTGGCCGCAGACAATGGCCCACGTGTGCCACCGGGGCTCAGCACCAGCACCGCACACACCGGTGTCACCGCACGCCCCGGTGTCACCGCGCGTCCACGCCGCTCGCCGACGCCGGCGGCTCTGCCGGTGGGTGGTTTTGTGCCGAGCCCTGGGGACGGCGGTCGGTATCAATCATTAAACAGCCACCTCAGCCTTAACCCCATCGGCACCGCCTTGCTCCAGCCCCGCCGTGGGCAGGTTGCCTCGGCTCACGGTGCCCCAAAAGTCCCCGGGATGTCACTGCAGCGCTGACGCTGGGGGTGCAGAGGGGCTCCCGGGGGGCTCTGCACCCCCAGGGGTTTGTGGCCATCTCTGCAGCACCGAGCAGCTTCATGTGCACAATCCTCTCATCTCCTCGCTCTGTAAGCTGTATTGCAGGGGTTGCAAAGTCCTGTGTCTGTGCACCCCAAGCTGCTCCGTGTCCCCGATCAGTGCTGCCTGTCCCCATGCAGCCCCGAGGGCTGTACCCTGCCTCTGTACCCAGCTCAGCCAGCAGCAGCCACCCCATGGGGCCAGACCTGCTGGGACTGGGGATGGAGAGGTCCTGGAGCTCCATGAGCAGCATTTCCAAGGAAATCCGGCGGCTGCAGCTTCATCCGAGCGTGTTTACAGCCCAGCCACAGCTCCTGGCTCCTGCAGCCGTGCCGGGGCCAGCTCAGCTCCCGGGGCTGCTGGCCGAGGGGCCACGATGCCAGCGCCCATGGGGGCAGGAACAGAGCACCCAAGGCGCTGCCAGCACGGCCTCGGTGAGCAGCTCACTGCTGGGAGAACAGAGCCAAAACCGTGCCCACGGCTCCATGCCGGGCAGGGCGCTTGTCCCTGTTAGCTGCAATAAGGACCAGGCACATCGTTGGGGACAGGGTTAACCCAGCACGGCAGCAACATCTCCTCCCCGCACAGCCTCCCCAGGCAGGGGGGAGAGGACGGACACACGTCCCCCCCCCTCACCTCTGGCTGTTACCTGACCTGCGAGCGGCTGAATGATTAACCTTGGGTCCCCCTGACACCGGCGGCCCCGAGCATCCTGTGCCAGGCCCCAGCACACCAACACCTCGCTCTCGGCACGACATCTCCGCATCCCCCTGCGGCCCCAAAATGGCACAGAAGAAGCGCAACCCATGGAGGAGACCCCCCAGGACAAGGGGGCTGCTGCACCTCCGTCCCCATCCCCATCTCTCCCCATTGCTCAGGATAACGGAACAAAGACCCCCGTGCCCAACCCATGCTGCCCAGCGCCGGCACAGCCGTGGCTCTGCGGGTACTCACAGCCCCCCTGGCACAGCAGCACATGGATCAGGGTTTCGGACGCCGACACGCAGCAAATTTCGGCTTCTCCAGCAGCTCAGCCCCGGCTGCGGCCCCGGGGGTGTCCGAGCTGCGAGTGCTCAAAAATAGCCACGGCCAAACATCTGCACGGCACCACCCCGCGCGGGCTGGAGAGCGGAGGGCTGCTGGAGGGATGGTTTTAATCAAGATACAAGCCCATCAAATGGCTCAAAAAGCCACAGACGGGAGTGAGCTGTAAATGCGCGCAGATGCAGCGGCTGATAAGATCTGCCTGCAGCCGGGGCTCGGCTGCGATGTGCGCGGCCCCTTTGCATAGGGGCAGGGCTCTGGGTTTCCCGTTCCCGTAACCAGGCTGACTGCTCCCATCGGGCTGCTTCACCCCCAAAATGCTCGTGGCTGCCTGCGGGTGGGAGCTGCCTCCTTCCCCGGACCCGCCGGGAGCCCCTGGCACCCACCCCACATGGGGCACCCATGGGTGAGGAGCCTGACTAGGGAATCGTGCGTGGGGTGGCCCCACAAACACCCAGATGGGATGGGGAGCCTCCAGCTCCTTACAAACCCCTCGAGCTGTCGGTATTTTGGAGGTGCAACGCCCCCGGCTCTGGCGCAGGGTGCAGGAAGCGTCCCTCCTGCTGCCAGCAGTGGGGTTTGAAGGCTCTGCCCTAGGGGGCTCCTCTTGGGGTGCAGCACGAGCCCCAGCCTGGGGGCGGTCAGACCCAGGAGGTTTCCCCACAGAAACCCTTGATTATTTTGATCTAAATCACAAATTCTCTGCCGTTCCCTGTCGGATCTCCCGGAGACCCCTCAATTAGGGAAAAGCACTCGGGCGCACGAGCAGAGGGTGTGCTCAGACGGATGCAAGTCACCCCCGCAGCACCCCAGGGTGCTGGGGGCACGACGTGGCGCATCGCTCTGCCAACACCACCCCCACCGCAGCCCCGTGTGGCCTCGGTGCATCGCCCACCCCTCGCTCCTCCTGCAGAAGGGAGGACGGGCGCTTCCCGCGCGGATTCGGGTTCGGGGAGGCTTTGGGGCCGCGAGGCTGCCACCGCTCTGCCTCGTCCCCAGCTCGTGGGCTGCACCACGCTGCTGCCAGCCCTCCGAGTGACTCAGCGGCTGCTCTGCGCCCCGAGCACCCACAGTCAAGCCCCGACGCATTCGGCGCATTCCTGGCATAGCCGGCTGTGCCGGGCCGGCGCGGCGCCGAGCCCCACACCTGCCGCAGCGGTGAGGTGGGGTGGAGGCTGGCAGCGCGCTCGGGTCTCTGTGAACAGGCCCGCGTGCCCCTGGGCTTCTCCACGCTCTGCTCGCCGCGAGACGGCCGCATGGCCCCGGGGGGATTTACCCCGAGCAGGAGCAGGTCAGAGCCTCGCTGCCTCCTGTGCCGTTGGGGTGCCATCGCGTGCCACCCAGCAGCACGACTGCTGTCCCGGCTGCCTTCCTCGTGCAAAACCACGCTCCCCTTATCTTCTCGCAGGTGCGATGGCAGAATACGGGGAAACTCGGTGTTTTTAGGGCTGATCCTGCGCCTCCGCAGGCCCCAGAACAGTTTGTAACCGCGCTGTGACGCAAGAGCGCACGCGTGGCGGTTGTGCAAGTGCATTGCGCCAAGCAGCTCCCAAGGACGGTGCGGGCAGCAGCTCCAAGCTGCCCGGCCCCATGCGGGGTGGCCGAGGCTCTCAGTCCCTGCAGGCACCCACAGCCCGGCTCGCGGCTGTGGGGAGCATCCCGAAAGCTCGATGTGGGTGCCAGAGGGTCTGCAATGCTCGCAGCAGCCCAAATTGCTCCCAGTGCTGAGGAACAGCCACCGCAGGAGCAGAGCGTGGCACCTCCAGCACAGCAGCACCTGCTGCATGTCCCGGTGCTGCCACCCTGTCACCACCAGCCCCAGACCCCCGAGATGGCTGTGCATGTGTCCGTACCGCCAGCCCCTGTGCCCAAGCAGAGCAGGAACCAAAAGTTCCCCAAACCCGGCGGTTTGTTTATAAACAAACAGATTTCGGCCCAAAGCAAACACACAGGGCCAGGCTCGGGAGCTGCTCTGCTTGCCAAGCTCACCCCTGCGGTGGCTGTCCTCTGTGGGGACATGGAGAGGGACACGGGGGACATCACCAGCTGCCCTGCCCGTGCAGCACCGGAGCAGAGATAAATCAGAGCGCTCTGAGCAAACCCCAGCAGCCCCACAAACCGCAGCCTAACGAGGCGCCTCCCGCTGCTGATAAGTCTCCGGCACGGCCATCAGGGGCTGCCAGACCCCTGGGATGAGTGGAGGACCCAGGGAGAGCGATCCTCCTCCCGTATCTTGGTGGAGAAAGCAGTGCTCCAGCACAGCTCGGACGGGCAGGTCCGGCTGGACACCCTCAGTTCCTATCAGTGCTGCAGAGAACTCGCTCATCACCACCACGGTGCAGCCTGCAGGTGAAACAACGCCGAGCTCGTTGCGTATCCAGCCCTGAACCTCCTCCACAAGCCATTAAACACCCGGGGAGCCTGGGGTTGAGCCCGGCCGTTGCCACCAGGACCGGCTCAGCAGCGGTGCCGGTGCTTTGGGATGGCCGGGCCCCGGTTTATTGCCATCTCCAGCCCTCCACACCCCGGTGTCCCAGGGCCGTGGCTGGGGCAGGCGGGCACAACCTGCTGGTGAATCACAGCCGGTTCCCAGCACCCCGACCACATCCTCACCTGGGGAAAAGCACAAAATCTGCCGGGGGAAAAGCAAAGGGAAAAGCACAAAATCTGCCGGGGGAAAAGCAAGCGCTTCGTACCCCCACGGACCGGACCCTCAGGATCTCCTGTGTTGGTGCAGAGGCAACACAAGGCTGGGCTGTCCCCCTGTGCCACCAAACAGCCCGTCCCTTGTCACCCTCCCGCTGCCGCCCCCGCAGCAGAGTGGCCGCCGCGGGCGGGTTTTGCAGCGCGGCGTCGGCTCTGCAGAACGAGCTCTTCCCCTGAATGAAGTTTAGTCACCGCGGGATGTTTCCAATTGGAAACCAGGACAGTTCCAGGCTGAAGGCGAGCCAGCTTTCCACTTCCCAGAAATCCCATTTGCAAGCGAGCCTCCTGCCAGTTCCCCTTTCTCCCCCGGCATCGAGTAAATAAATACAGCCCCGGCCCTCCCCGTGCTGAGGCGGGGAGGTGCAGCGCTCCGGGCTCCGTCTGCAGCCCTGCACAGCCTCCGTAGCTTCCATCCCCATCCTGGGGAGGCTGCAAACCTCCTCCCGGCCCCAGGCAGGGGGGTGACAGCCTGGCAGGGACCTCGGTGCCTTGAGCCATGCCCGGGGAGGGAAGCAGGACAGGAGTTGTTGAGCTGGGGCTGGAGCCGGCGGTTGCGCAGCCTGGATGCGTCCCGTGGCACCGCACCTGCCCGCAGCATCCCCCCGAGGAGGCTGGTGGGGGCTGGGGAGTTGCATCAGGTTTTGTCTCTGTCCCAGTGGAGAGGAGCCAGCCTGGTTATCGCCCTCCACGAGGAACTGCTTGGCTCCGGGGAGACGGCGCTGGGAAGAGCCCAGGGGCTTGTGCCGGGTTTCCAGAGGGCAGAGATGGGCCGATACGGGTGGGAAGAGCAGCCAGGCGCCCACCTGCACCTCGAGGCAGCCCAGCAGCTGCTGCTTCCCATGGCTTTGTGTCCGTGGTGGATTTCCTCCAGCTTCAGGAACAAAAAAACTGCACAGAAAGAGGAGCCGCTCGTCCTCCTCCGTGCCCACGCCCAGCTGCCTACTCCGGAGAATTGTTAGGGTTGTGCATGGAGATTTGGCTGAAATTTGTGGCCCGAGAGGTGAGGAAGTCACTGCGAATCAAGGGATTGAACTGAGAGGTTTGGATTTAACGCCCCAGGAGACCAGTAAGTGGAAGAAAGCCAGCCGTGCCCTGGGCTTGCACAGATGGACCGTCCCTCCCCGTGTGTCCCTCCTGCCCCAGCAGGACGGAGCAGGCTCTGTGCAGGGACAGCAGAGCTGACGTGCTACACCAGCCATTGTCAGGAGCTGCTAATGATCCTTCCTTGTCACAGAATTAATTAATTAGTGGCCCTGCGGCACTAGGACGGAGCGAAGGACGTGCCTGCCAGGAGGAGGGAGCGCTCTGCTCCAGACCACAGCCTGGTCCTTCACCTGCAGCGTGCTGTCAGCAGGGGAGGAAGGAGCAGGACGGTGCCAGGATCAGTCCCAGCTACGACCCCCTCCACCCTCCAGCACCGCAGAGCAGCGGGGAGATCGCTCCCACCCCCAGGACATCCCCACGCGTGGCTGGGAGCAGCCGGATGGAAACCACAGCCGTACTGCACCGCCCAGCAGCGGCACCCACCTTGCTGGTGGCTGCTCCCTGCCTTATCTCGAGAGATGGGAGGAGAGACACGGTGACAGCTCGGCCACCTGCTCCAAAACACAGCTCGCTGCCACGGCCCTGGAAGCGGATTTGCTGCCACGCACAACCCAGCTGCTCGTGGACGGACACGGAAAAGCGGGACAGGTCTCGGGGCAAATCACCACGTCCCCGGCCACGCACACCCAAGGGGCAGCCCAGCAGCTGAGGAGGGGATTAATCCCCCAAATGGCTCAGCTCAAGGCAGGGTCTGGCTCTCCTCAGGCTTCAGAGCGTGGCAGAGAGCAGGGGCACAGCCCTTCCCTGCCCAGCACGCGCGCAACGAGCCGCCACGGGGGCAGGATCCCTGCCCGCATCCTGGCTGCGAGCGGAGCCGTGCGTACGCACAGCGTGCCCGGCCCTCTCAGCTGCCTCTGCCCCACTCCCGGCCCTGCCAACCTTATCGGCGCCACCGCACCTTCCCTGCAGCTCCCCACAAGGCTCGGGTTTAACCCCTGGCAGAGTGCAGCCCGGCTTTCCCACGCACACCGGTGCCGTGCCAGGCGGGACGCGCTGCCCGCCCGTGGGCACGCTGCCTCCAACTTGCTGCTATTCAGAGCTACGCTTGCCAGCCCCCTCCCTACAACCCCCCCACCCCATATGTGCCCACCGGTGTCAGCTCTGAGCCCTTCCAGTGCTTCTCCAGCAGCTCTGCAGCCATCCTCCAGCAAAGCCCAGCTCGCTGGTGCCCCGCAGCCGCACAGACCCCTCCGGCACCCCAGCCCTTTTGCTCCCGCCCTGGGGGGCTCCTCCTCCATCCCCAGGTCCCACCAGACCCCCCAAATTCAAACCAGGCTCTGCGCCCCTGGCCGGCTCACCCTACCTGCTCACCGGGAGCCGCCGTGCCGGCGCGGGGAGGGCGGTGGGAGCGGTGCCGAGGTGGGGAGCCCTGGGGAAGGCGGGGAAGGGGGAAGCAGCAGCCGCCTCGGAGAGCCGCCACGTCCAAACGCTGCAAGGACTGATAAGCGAGGGCTGAAATCTGAGCCTGCAGGTTGGCTGCCTCCTATATAAACAGGCGCTCGCACACACACACACCCCCGTGCGCGCCGGCTCTCACGCCACTCCCGCCTGCTCCCGGCCACGCCAGGCGCTCGCCAGCCCTCCACTGGGGATGGCCGCGCCACTGAGCCCCCACAAATACTTCCTGAGCCCTCCACCACCAGTCCTGGCCCCAAAGGTGCTGGCTCAGGCTCAAAGCAGAGCCTGGCGCTGGTTTATGTCATGCTTCAGATGTGTTTTCATTCCTCGGGCAGCTCTGCCACCGGGCTCCGTGCTCGCGTCGCAGTGTGACTTGGGGAAGGGGCAGGGAGCCCGTGGTGGGCACTGGCTGGGCACCGCCTGCCTGGATGCTAAAATCAGCAGCACAGGAAAAGAAAATGGTGCGTTTGTAACCTCGTGCTACAGGACAGAGGGGCTCAGCACTGTGCTGGATAAACACAGGGGGTGCCCTTGCCCTTGGTCACGAGCCATTTTGCATCCCTCATTTGGTTGAGCTGGGCAGCGGTGCCACATGCGTCTGCCACGACAGCTCTGGTGCCGCAGAGCTTTTGGCTCACCCCTGGGGTCCGTGCCCACGAGCGTCCCCACTGCTTGGTGCCCTCAGCAAACCCTCTGCTTGCCAGGGCTTCTGCGGCCAGTAACCAGACCGCGGCCATCCTGTGCCACCGCGGGACTTCCTCGTGCCAGCGCCAACCCGGCCGTGCTTCCTGCAGCAGGAGGAAACTCTCGAGCAGACAAAACCCGGCCCTGTTTTTCCCAATTCTCCAGGCTCACCTGCAGCCCAGAACTGGGGCAGCCACATACCATCGGCGAGGCTGGGCTGCACGCTCGGCTGCTTGCTTCATCCCCGCACCTGCCTGCGGGGCGAGCGGGAGCGGGGCTGTGCCGTGCACCCCGCTGGGGGACGTGGGGCTGGTCCCGGGCACTGCCCTGGGGAACTGGGAGTCCTGAGGCTGCTCTGCCTGCTGGGGGAGAAGCCGACCCTTGGCACCTTGGCACGGGGAGGTTCTTTGTGGCCATAACCACGGCGACCCCACCATCCCTGTGCCGGGAGCACGGTGCTGAGTGGGGTGCACGAGCCCAGCCCAGGTTTTTCCTGCGCTCCCCGAGCTCGTGGGGCTGGATCCAGCTGAGGATCCTGTCGCGGGTGTAACGAACCCGAAGGAGCCCTGAGCCAGCTTCCCCGCCCCGGTTGCACAAGCGGCCGCGGGCGCTGCTGCGGCGCAAACAAAAACAGCCTGTTTACGAGCAGGCAACACCAGGGGCCCCACAACCTGCCTCCTCCTCTCCCATCGCCCCACCTGATCGCAGAGACGTGCCGGTGTCCCTGCTCCGCCACCAGCTCCCATACACCCAGCACCCTGCACACCCAGCACCCCGAGCTGTTCCTCCCCCCCCTCGCCCCAGCAGCCCCCCGTCGAAGCGCTGCCGTGGCACCAGGACCCATCCCCGCGCAGCACCCTGACCCCAGGATCTTGTGACAGTTCTTTGGGAGAGCAAATTTGCCTTTGGAGCGCTGAGCTCACGCTGGGCGCGATGGGGATGAGACAGCCTCGGGCAGGGATTTAATTCCCAGGGCCGCTCCACGGGACTTCGACCCTGGCTGAAGGGCTGGGGTGGGTTTTTTTTTTGGATTTTGCTTTTGCTTAAAGAGAACAAGAGATGGGGTCGAACCTTGTGCACCCTTCCCATCCCTGGAGTTTCTGTGCCACACAACCAAAGGAGTATCTTCCCCCCGGCAGGTGGGAGCTGCTTCATGCTCCTGGTCGTCAGAGAGACAAATTTGGGGGCACCCTTACTGGTACCCCAGCCACCGAGAGGGAGTTCAGCCGCCCCGTGCTCACGCTGCCTGCCCAGCACCAGCACAAAGCATCAGTTCCCCCAGACAGCCCCTGCCTGAACCCAAGGTCCCCCTTATCTCCAGGACAAGCATGTCTGCTGATAAGCCCAGCACACGGAGGATAAGATAAGGCTCCGAGCAGCCTCTCTGCTATCAAAAGCCCTCCCTCCAGTCTGCGGCACGGGGCAGCCGCTGTCCCACCGCGCTCCCCCCCCAAGGCTGAGGGGCGCTGCGCAAGGTCTTGGCATCCACACCCCAAATTCTGCCCCCTCTCACCAGCACCGGGGCTGATCCCTGCCCCTTCCAGCCATGGGGTGGGCTCAGGTCACGATCAATGATCCCAGTGGAGTGGGACCGAGTGCCCCACGCACCCCATGGACCCCCCTGGCAGCCTCCCATGGCGGTGCCCCTCGGATGCCCGCGGTGGGAAGCACTCACCGGCCCCCGCGGCGCGCACGCAACCTCTCATTTAGATGAGCTTTAAAAGATTCATTAGCTTCACACTCCAACAGTTGCTCGTTGTTTCCAAATAACAGCATCTATTTGATTGAGGAAAGAGAAGGGGGGGGGGGGAGGAAAAGGCACACGAAGCACACGGCAAAGCAAACAATTTGTCTCAGACAACCTGGCAGCGGCTCCACCTCGGCGGGGAGAGGCACGCAGCGCGCGGCCGCGCTGGGCTCGCAATAAAAACTGGAATTGCTAATCATCCCTGCTCAGCCGGCCTGAAAGAGGAGATGCTGCCGAGGAAAGCAAAACCCCCAAGAGCGAGCGTGGACTTCACCTGACCCCACCTCGGCCGGCCTCTCCTCCCGGCTCCTCTCGCTGCAGAGGAGCTGCCCAAAAATCAGGGCACGAGCATCCCTTGGGGGGGAGCAACACAGGGCCGGAGGGCGCAGAGCCAGCCTGGCCTTTAAAAGGAGCAGGATTTGGAAAAAATAAAAACAAAGAAGACCCAAACAACCCCTTTCTCTCCACGCTTGTTTTTGCCCGGTGGCATCCATGGCTATAAATACCCGGCACGCTCCGTTCCGGACGTGGCAGCTCCGCTGTGCCCAGCGGCACCCTCTGAGCCCGGATTTGGGAAGGGGCCCCTGTTTGCCTCTGCCACTTCTTGTGGTTAAAAACAGAGCAGGGTGCCGGGAGCTCACCCAGCAGCACCACAGGGGCTCCGGGATGGGGAGGGGACGGTTTTGTCCCCAGCAGTGCCAGCCCCCAGCAGTGGGATCGGGCACGGCCGGACGGCCGCCAGCCGGGAGGCGGCGGTGCCAGCGGGGACGGGCAAGGGCGGGTGGGAGGAAATCCCCAAAAGGGCCCCGGAGGCAGAGGAGACGGTGCCAGGAGGGAGTGAAAGGCAGCGCTGGTAGGTGCCAGGGCTCCGTGCCAGCCTGGTGCCAGCGCTTCGGGGACGCACGGACGCAGCCAGCCCCCAGTACCCCCCCCCCAGTGCCCCTGGCTGGGAGGAGCGGGGCAGGAATGGGATGAGGAATCCTTTTTCCAGCACATCCTGCCCCAGATTTCCCCATCCCGCCCCCGGGACGAGGGGTACCCGCCCCTGGGGACCCTGCGGAGGAGGAGGAGGAGGTCGGGGTTTGGGGTGCAGCCCAGGCTGGGGAAGCCCTTTGTAAGCGCGGCCCTGCCGCAGGATTGCACCTCATTACAGAGCAATTACAGAATAATTATCCCACGGGAACGCCCAAACCCCGATCAGGAAATGGGGCTGCTGGGTGCCAGATCCTGCACGCGTGCACACCCAGAGCCCAGGAAACCTCGGGAGCACAGACAAGATGCAGCAGAGAGGTGCTGGGCCTCAGAGGGTGCTCCCGGCTTAAATCCCACCATGCAGGCTCCGTGCCTCAGTTTCCCCACTTGTGCACGGGTTGTCCCCTAGCTCTGCATCCACAGCATCCTCTGAGATCCTTTCCTTTTTGGGGCATTGCTTTGGCTCTACTTTAGCCAGCGTGCCCCCATCTCACCCCCCACTGCTCCCCAGCATCCCCACGGGCGCTCTGCCCACTTCTCAGCGACCCCAAACCCTCCACGACGGGGACAGCCCCTAGGAGCAGGTGAACTTTAACCACACACAGGACATTCCTGCTCCCCTCCGGCACGTCCCTTATCTGCGGAGAGCTCTCCCAGGCCCGTCTGCAGCCCCGAGGAGGAGGCCAGCGGCCCTATCTCGTGCCCAAGGACGTCGGGAAAGGGGACGGCGTGCGGGGCTGGCGGTCACGGGAAGGATGGGACCCTCTGAGCCAGCATCGTCCCCGGCTCCATCCACCCCGAGGGACCCACAGCACCTGAGCCTCCTGCGATGGAAGCAGGGACAAGGTCACGCCAAGAGCAGCCAGCAGGGAGGGGAGGCAGGGACGGGGACAGGACGCGAGGCAGCGGCGCTGACGGCTGCTGAAGGGGCTGGCATCTCCCGGCACACGGGGAGAGAAGCGAAACGAGCCCTCTCCTCCCCTGCGGGAACTCATCAGCGCGATGGCAGCTGAGCGGTGGAGCCCGGAGGCCCCGGCGTTCGCACGTAGCTCTCGCATCCTTCATCTCCCTGACAAGCGGGAGAGCAGCCGGCAGCCAGAGCCGGAGCTCCGGGCGGCCCCCACGAAAGGTCACTGCCTTTGCACATTCACAAAACACGCATTTAGGAAGAAAAAAAAAAAAAAAAGAGGAAGAAAAAGGAATCCCACGCTTGCACAGAGGATCTGGAGGATGCGCTGCAACAAGGAGACCGGCGTGGGTTGAAGGAGCCAGCGTGGGGCTGGGGAGGGGGGGGGTGCTGGGACCCTGCTCTGCTCTACCCCAGTGCCCCCGGCCCCGCAGTCTGGCACCGAGCGATGGAAATCGTCAGACGCACGCGAAACTCGCAGATTTGTATCTCCTGATTTGCTTCCTGGGCCCTCAGGGTGCAATCGCGTTTTCAAATTCTCCGGAAGAATAAAGGCTGGAAAATGAGTTTCAGTGCTCAGAGCAGCTGGCCCCGGGGAGCCTGCCATGCCCCGAAAAACTCCCTCAGCAGGAGGGGGCAGGGACCCCCCCGGCACTGCGGGACTTTGGGGTGGGGGTCCTGGGTGGGGACCACGCACACGGGGCAATGTCACCTCCTCTGTGCCCCAGTTAGCAAAGCTGGGTGGCCACGGGACAGCCTCGGCTCTGGTTTTGCCCCGCAGAGGCTGGTGATGCTTCAGGGCTCCCCCGTGGGAGCTGGCAGCGTTGTCTCGCTGCCCCAAATACCCCGCTCCCATCCTGCACCCCCTGCTCCAGGCACCCGAGGGATGCCAAAAGCGCAGCCCTGCCACCTCCAAACCAGCCAAGGATTTTATAAACCACTGGAAGGGAACAACTGCAAAGCCAGGGGGGATTCACCTCCTGTGAACACAGATCGTGGTGCACGGGGGGAGGCCGGGATGAGGCCCCAGTGCCTCCATCCCCAGCGAGACCCACTCAGCCTCAACACAACCAACAACGCCGAGCCTGCTCCGGGCTGCGGCCAGGCTCACCCTCACCACCTGTGCTGGGAGAGCCCTTTGAACCCAGCCCGTGTGGGGCTGTAATTAGCCCTCACCTGCCGGATCACATCACCGCACCACGCACCCACCAGCTGGAGCTGCTGGAACTCAACACCCCCAAACCCTGCACCCCTAAACCCTGCGCCCCCAAACCCTGCGCCCCCAAACCCTTTCGGGTGCCCGGCACGGGGCTGCTGGGGGGCAACGCGTCGGGGTGGAGGTTCCCAGCTCCTTCCCCCTCGCCCAGGATGCTGCGCCCCAGCACCGGTGCCTCGGGCACACACACCCCGTCCTCGCCCGGCGCCGAGCGGCGTCCCCTGGGGGGGGCCCAGCACCCAGCGAGGTGCTGAGCCCGGCGCACGGCTGCTCGGAGGCGCGGCGCCCGGCCGGTGCCCCGGGATGGGGGAGCGCGGTGCCGGCACCCAACCGGCCCAGCCGGCTCAGGAGGCAGCACCCGGTGCTCCCAGACTGGTCCCGGCTGTTCTGCCGGCTGCCGGCCCCGAGCACGGCACATTCCTGGCGGATTTGGGGTGGGAGCTGCACCCGTAAGGCCACCGCCGCGGGGCTGAGCCCACTGGGGCTGTGCAGCACCCAAAAAAAAACAAAAAACAGAGCATGGGGCTGAGGTGGCAGCAACCCCTCGACAACCACAGCCGTGGTGCGGGGTGACCCTTACCTGGCTGCCAGCAGCCGGGGAGAGGCTCCAGGCCCCGGTGGTGCTGAGCTGCCCGAGCTGCCGTGCTGCTGCTGCTGCTGCTGCTGCTGCTTACGTAAGGAAGGCGAGGAGGGGAACGCCGGCTGCGAGTCCCTGGCGACTGCAGGCAGGAGGAGAGGAACAGCAGCCTCTGCTGCTCGGCAGGCGTGCACGGCTCCGGCAGCAGCAGGAGATGGGTGCCGGAGCTGCGCGCCGCGGGAGGATGCGGGTGCACGGCCAGCGTGCGGGAGGATGCTCTGCTCCATCACTGCGCGAGCCCCCATCCCTTATCCTGAGCTCCTTCCCCAAAATAAGGGGGCTGGGGACGCTGTGAGGATGGGGAGGGGAGGTGGTGGCAGAGCAAGGGGCAGCCTGAGCCCTGTCTTGGCTGGATCCTGCCTCCCTGCTCCGAGAACAAAGGGCTGCGCCGCACAGGTTCTGCCGGCCACTTAATTACCAGCGGGACCCGGGGGCTCAGAGCAGCCCAGCTGCATCCGAGCCGTTCAGCAGCAGCGAGGTGAAACCCCCCGCCCTGAAGGACACAGCAGCAGGGGGCAGCTTCGTCGAGACCCTGTTAACATGGGGGCATGGGGAGGGATGGAAAAAAAAACCCGAGCTGTGCCAGGATGGAGCAGTGGGGCAGGCAGGGAGCAGCACCCACAGCCCCGGGCACGGCAGCGGGGAGATGAGGCAGCGGCGATCATGGACATGGAGCGGGGATCAAGGGCACGGCCCAGGGATCATGGAACAGGGATCATGGAGCAGGGATCATGGAGCAGGGATCACGGACACGGCGCAGCGTGTTTGGAGCAGGGCGGCTGTCTGTCGACGGGACGCCAGGCGCGCACAAAAGCCGTCTCATTATCCCCTAATTAGTGCTTTGCCAACTCCTGCAATTAACACCCATGCGAGCGGCTGCTGTTGAAGTAAACAGAGGGTTAGAAGCACCCTGGAGCCCCTTGGGGAGCCGGGGGACCTGGCGGGGTGCAGCCCACCCAGCCCCAGAGCAGGCTGCGCGGAGCGGTGGCACCCTGGTGGGGCTGGGGGCTCTGCCTGCTGCCCACCAGCGTGCCCTGACCTAAAAGTGTGTCCCCCCACCGTGTGTGGCAGCGGGGGCAGAGGCTTTCCCCTGGCTCAGGATGGGTCTCAGGGCTCCGGGTGAGGTGAGGGAGCCGCGCAGAATTCCTGCTGCTGCACCAGCAAGGTGTTTATTCAAAAGCCGTCTCCTTGGGAAACATCAAAGGCGAGCCATCAGCCAGGTCTTAAATGGCCTTTCTCCGGCTGACCCAGAAACACGGATCAAGAGCTGTCTCATCCCTTAATTGAGAAGTTGGTGACTTTGAATCTTTATTAAAGAGCTTTGCTGAATTCACAGATTAAGGCCACAACCGGCCGCTGCGATCACCCGACCTCACCCAGCAGCTGCTCGCCCCGTGCAGCGCGAAAGCTGAGACACAACCAAAAACCACACTGAAAACCAGGAGAAAAAAGAAAAAAAGAAAAAAAAAAAGAGAGAAAAAAAAAAAAAAAAAAGAAAAAGAAACAAGAAAAAACCAGCCTTTCTCATAACCCAAACCCCAACCCAACCCCAGGAAGTTTTGGCTCACGCAAGGGCCTCAGCGCACCCCCAGAACCACCGCGGTGCTGCCCATGCCAGCACCGGGCTTCCCCGAGCAGCCACGGAGCTGTCAGATGCTGGGGAAAAAACAAGGCTAAAGAGGAGCCGGCGCATTCCTCCCTGTGCTATTTCTGCCTGCTGCGGATTATCGTGTTTCAAGCTAGGGCAAACAGACGGGGGGATGCTACTACAAATGCCGGAGCGGGAGAGGGCACGGAGAGGAGCCGCGTTTTCCCCTCCAGCGAGCAGAGACAGGCAGGGGAGATCCCCAGCCGCTTCCTGGGGGCACAGATGGAGAAGGAGAATAAATAAAAACAAAACCAAACCAAGCCCCAGCCCGGCTGCTAAGGGTTAAGCTGGCCTCGGTGAGGGATTAAGCCCCGTGCTGCCCATCTGGGCGATGTTTGCACCAACCCTCCCGTGCCAGGCCTGGCTGCACTGGGGGCTGGCGGGGGGCCAGCGGCGTGCACGGGGGGCACACGCACCCGCACGCACACACACACGCACTGCAGAGGCTGGGGTGATGCTGCTGCATCTCCCCCAGGAGCAGGGAGCAGCCCGGGGACGGCACGGCCACCGGCTGCCCAATTTCTTCCTCCTGCAGCGCCGGGCACGGAGCTCGGCCACCCGCCTGCGCCTGCCCCTGCCTCCTCTGCCTCGGTCCCCGAGCCCTGCTGCTGCTGCTCCCGACGGTTTCTATGGGAACTCGGCAGGAAAACACGGTTTTCCAGCGAGGCCAGCGCCAGCCTGGCTGCCCGAGCCCACGCGGCGAGCTGCGCCAGCACCGGGCTCGCCTGCATCGCCAGCACCCCGTGCCGCTGCACCTCGCTTCGCCCGGGGAGGGCTGGGACCCCCGACCCCAGCCCCGAGGGGATGCAGAGAGCAGCGATGGGGTGCCTGGAGCTGGTGCAGCGGGACGGCCAGCTCCTCCCCGGCATGGGATGGAGGCACCCTGCTCGCCCTACCCCACACTGGACAAAGCAGGCAGAGCCCCGGTCGCAGGGCTTTGCGCTCACCCTGTGATTTTTAGCAGACGCTCAGGAATGTTAATGCCTCGTCTGCCCCTTCTCCAAGAGTCCTAATCCCAGCTCTGGCTCCCTGAGGGGCTGGGGGCAGCACCGGGGGGCTGCAGAGGAGGGCTGGGGGCTCCATCGGGGCCTGGTGGGGAAGCCCCAGTCCTCCCAGAACAGAGCAAAGGAGGGACTGGTGCGGCTGGGAGGGGAGCAGGAGCAATCCCTCCTGGAGAGCGGGGCGCCCAGCTGCTGCCCTGCACGTGGCCCCGGGATGCAAAGCAGGACGCAAAGGGCGATGCCAACCCCCTGCGCACGAGGAATTGGGAGAAACCGAGGGATGGATGCTGCAGAGCAGCACGCAGCGCCTGCCAACAGCCCCCCTGCTGGAGGGACCTCACCCCGAGCGAGTGCCACCGCCCCACTGCCCTCGGTGCCTGCCCCAGGGGGGGGTCCACACACCCCATCCCCACCGTGGCACGGATCAAACCACGCACAGGAGCCTCCTGCCCCACGGCACAGCCTCAGAGGGGGACGGGGACCCTGCAAAGAGGTGCCGGAGGGGCTGCGCCTCCCCTTAGCACCCTGGCGAGGTTTGGGGGGGGTGCCAGGGGGTGGCCAGCCCCAGCCCTTCCAGCGGCGCTGGGCTCAGAGGCGAGCAGACCCAGGTTTAACAGACTCGTGGCTCATTTCAGACGCACCATCATGTGATGCCAGGAGCAGGGCGAGCTCCTCCAGACCTGGCAGCAGCACCACAAAGCTGCGACTGACTGGCTGGGGCACCCACGCCGTCCCCGGCACCGCCAGACACCTAAAATGCACCGGGGGGCACCCAGCAAGCACGGCACCCGCCTGCTGCCCGCCGCCGGGGGGGCTCCTGCTAACAAGGGGGCAGCAAAAGGGAGCTGAGAAGCCCAGGGAAGCTCTCGGGTGCCCGGGGAGCACCAGGAGATGGCTCCGGCTCCGTCAATTTTATCCCATCCTGGCTGCCACCACGGCAAAGCGCCCGGCCGAGCCGTGGGACCGACCCCAGCACCCAGGGCTGGGGGGGGGACGCAGCAATCTGGGCCCCCAGCTGTGAGCATGGGGGTTTTAGGGTGCAGAGACCCCCCCCAAAAAAAATCCCACGTCTCTCCCAAAGCCCCTGCGCCGGGTCCAAGCCTGGGGGACCCCAAGGTGCAGCCGCGGGGGGGTTGGGAACACAGCAGGCACACAGCAGGCAAACGCGCCACGGGGAGGGCTGAGGGGGGGTCCCCGCATCTCACCAAAATCCCAGCGGGGGGGGGTGAAACCATGCACGGGGACCCTGTCCCCCAGCCCCTCCAAGAGCCAGGAGGTGCCAGCCCCTCTGGTGCACCCGGCGCTGGCCGTGGGGCACCATCGGGGCACCCCTGGGGGGCTGCGACCCCCCCAGCCACAGCACAGATCCCCTTATAGAGACCCCCCCCACCCTACAGCACACATCCCGATGGGGAAAGGATGCTCAGCCACCCCCCACCCCCCCAGACCCCCCTGGGGAGGAAGAGGAGGGGGAGGAAGGGCTCCGCGCCGGGGGCACTCACCGTGCAGGGTGGGCAGCGGCCGGGACCCCCCCCCTCCGCTGGTGCCTAGGGGGGGCTCAGCATCCTCCCGCTCAGCCCCAGCCCGAGCTGGAGCCGCAGCCCGAGCCCGAGCGGGAGCGAGAGCAGGAGCTGGGCATGCTCGGGGGCCGCCGAGCAGCACGTGATGCCGGGCTGGCACCCAGCAAAGCGGGGGGGCTCGCTCGGACCCCCCCGCAGCCACCGCACCGCTCCCCCCGGCATCACCCAGGGGGGCTGCACCGCACCGAGGCATCACCCCGAGGGGGGCCTGGGCCCTGCTGTACCCCCACCCCTATCCCTCTGGGATATCTGGGGGGTGCCCAGAGGATGTGCAGCAAAAAAGCAGCCACGGGGGGGGTCCCATGGGGCACAAACCCCCCCACCCCACAGCCCCAAGCCCCGCTCAGCCCCCCCGCCTCCAGCTGGGCTGGCGTGGGGAGGGAGGGGGCCCTCCAGAAAGGAAAACCCCACAGCTGCCTTCAATCCTATAATCCCACCATTAGCCACAAAGAATTAGGGGCTGAGGGGGGGGGGTTTCACTGGCTGCCCTGCATCCTGCATCTCCCCCTCCCAAGCTCAGAGACCCCACTCCTGTGAGTCCCCCCCCTCCTCCTCCCCAGTCCCTGTCCCCAGGCACCCCACAGCTCCCCAGGCACCCCCAGCTCACTGCGGGGGTCCCGCAGCCCGCAGCCACCCCCAGGAGCCACCAAACAGCCCAAGAAGCACAGGAGCAAAGGGGGCTTTTGTGGGACCCCCCCGGACTGGTGCAGGGCACCGCACCCCGTGCTGTTTGTCCCCTTCCCCCCCTGCACAGGGACCGCAGCCGCCCAGCGCTGCTCTGCCCGTCCCCAGCCCCGTCGCAGCCCAAGGGCGCAGACACAGCGGGGCCTTTTCTCCTCCTGGCACCATCCGGGCAGCGAGCCGGGGTGCAAAAGGGCCCTTTGTAGGCTCCTGGGTGCTCCTACAAAGGGCAGGAGCCGGCACAGCCCGGCCAGGGGGGAGCCTTTGGGGTCGCAGCCCCCCTCCTGCAGCCACGGTGCCGCCGTGCGTGGCAAGGCAGGGCCACGAGCAGCACGTGGGCAGCGTGGAGCAGGCTCTGGGCCAGATCCTAAAGCTCATCCCCATTGAGCACGGCCAGCTCGGGACCACCGAGCCCCCCTCTGCAAGGGCAGCATCCCGGAGGACCCCCCCTTGTTCTTTGGGGACCCTCCCCGAGGGCAGAGGCAGTGCCCGGCGCAGGGCAGGGGGGGCCGCCTGGCTCGCCCCCGTGTCCCCAAGCTCCCCAGGCTCTCAGCAGTGACATTTGCATCCCAAATGGGAGCGCGATGCGCACGGAGCAGGTCCTGCTGCCTGCGCCCAGAGCCCTCGGGTGGCTGCTGCGGCGAGGGGAGCGCGGGGGGAGACGTCTGAATTTGGCAGGGGGGAAACCTCCGTCTGCAGGGGGGTACGGGCGCTGCAGCACCGCCACCTCCGAGCCAGAGTCGAGAAGAAAAGGCTCTCATCAGCCACAACTTTGATTTTTTTCTTTTTTTTCCAGCTGCTGGTACCCGTGGGACTGCCACAGCAAGGGGCACCCCCCCATCTCCCATCTCACGCAGCAGCCCCATCCTCCAGCAAGAGATATCCCCAAACCTTCCCAAACCACACACGCCTTGGCTCTCCACGTGGATTAAACCAGCCCGGCAGGCGTTTTGCTATGGTCTAGGAAAGAGCAGGAGGAGCAGCACCCCAAAGGCTGCAGGACAAACCCCGCACCCTGCTCGGGAACAGCGTCCTCCGAGGCTGTAAAAACAGCACAGAGGGGACGGAGTGGCCGCCCCCGTCCCCTGTCACTTACTTGATGAAGTAGAAGCCCCCGTGCAGCGTGGTGTCCACCTCCCAGCCTCGGGGCAGCCCTGGAAGGACACAGCAGAAGCGGTGGTCAGCCTTCCTCGCCCCCACCTGCACAAGAGGGGAGCGTTGGGTCCCTCTCCCACCAGCGCTGGGTTTTGGAGGCTTCAAGGAGTCCTGCTGCAGAAGGGGGCTCTTAAGACCCCCCCGGGAACACCTCTCCAACCCCACTGCAGGGGTTACAGGGGCTCGTGCATCCCCAAGAGATGCGGCATCGCCTCGCGCCTCGTTTGAAGTCTCCCCCCAAAACCCAGCCCTGCTCTCCCAGCTGCTCGGGGGGCTCCAAGGCGTTTCTGGAGCTTTTCATCACACATCCCAAGAGAGGGTGGGGGGCACACAGGGGGAGCCGGGGCCCGTCCCTTACCGGCGCAGGAGAAGTGCCCACTCTGGACGGAGTAACCCGTGCTGGGGTGCACCCAGCTCGTGGACTTGGTCTCGTCGCTGTGAAAGACAAAGTGGGGGGGCAGTGAGCACCCCGGGGGGCTTGGGGAAGGCCCTTTGGTAGGGCGGGGGCTTGGCAACACAAGAAACTTTTTTTTTCCAGCCAAAGGAAAGGAAAAGAGCAGATTTTAGGGAAATTGGGGAGCGGCATCCAGCAGGCAGCAGCCGGGACAGCAGCGAGCCCCGAGAAGGGAGGAACGGGGAGCAAGCCGAGATGACCATGAGTGATAGGAAAGCACCTGGACACCGAGCCTTGCAGCAGGCAGGACCCCTTGCTCCCAGCCTGGATTAAGCCCCCTGGCCCCAGCAGCCCCCCAAAACCATGTGCCAAGCTGGGAGCGCAGCCCCCACCCCCAGCCCCGTCCCCGTGGCACCCCCGGTCCCACCAGGCAGTCCCGTACTTGATGAAGAAGATGCGCCCGTCCCCACAGACGCCGTAGGTCCACCTTCCCGGCAGGTCCAGCCACTCGATGTCATCGGCCATGGGGGCCAGCGGGCGTGGGGCAGCCCCGTCCTCCGCTCCCCGTTCGGCTCGGGGAGCGTGAGCCAGCTCCCGGTCCCCAACCCTCCTCCTCTTCCTCCTCCAGCAAACACTTGCTCAGCTCAGCCCTTCCACCCCGGGCTCTGTTTGCTGCAAATAACCAAGGAGGGAAGAAGGAAAAGAAAAAAAAAAAAAAAAAAAGGGAAAGAAAACCAAACCCATCAAGTTAACCCCCTCGGAGCCAGGCTGCCACCTCGCCCGCCAGCCGGGGTTCAGAGGGCACCTGGGCGGCAGCGGCGCAGGCTCCCCGGCTGCCTCTGCGGGGCTAGCCCATCGCAGCTTCCTCCCCTGCCTACTCAGTGTAATTACCGTCAATTAACTCCGGGTGAGTAATTATGGAGTTGTTCCTTCCCTCTCCTGTTCGTCTTAAACAATGTCAAATTCTTCTCGCCGTCTGATCTCGCAGCCAAGCAGAGGCAGTATGTAGGGCACCCTGATGATTATCTGCAGCGCTCGCGGAGCTGCCCAGTGGGTATTTGCTCTCTGCCTGTTCTTAGCCATCAATTAAACGTCTTTCAAGGGGAAAGGTGTGGTCTGGGAGGCACCTGGGCTGGGTGACTGTGAAGGAGGCAATTGCCCTCGTGCCTCAGCGGCGCCTTGTCCGAGTTTCTCATGGCACAAGCAGGAAGGAAGGCGCTCGCTCGGGAGGGGACGGAGAGGAAAAGGCAGGAGCCGGTCCCCGAAGGGGATTCTTCTGCTGAGCTTAAGCACAGCCCTCACTTCAGAGCTGTTCCCTGCCAGGATTTGGGAAACCACATCACCCAAAGCCTTGGGAAGGATTTTCTTATAATTCTTTGAATACCTGGGTGAGAAAAACGCGCCCGGCGAGCCCACCAGGAGAGCAACGGGACCACGGCGTGGCAGGGGATGCTGCCCCCGTCCCCAGCATCGTTTCACCGGGACAGGCTCCATTTCACGGGAGAAACACCGGGGTGCAAAGCACCACGACAGCTACACGCTGCCTTGTTGCAGGATTGGGCTTCTTGCCCAAATTGGGGCTGAGCCCCAGGGATAGCGTTGCGCCGCGCCCGCCCCCGTAGCTCACGGCCACGCGAGCGAGGTCGGGGCGTCACCGCCCTTATCACGGCCCCATCGGCCGCCCCGGCCCCGCAGAGCCCACGGGGCAGCTCCACGGGCTCTGGCACCACGATGTGCCCTGAGATCAGGGGGGGTCAAAACGTGGCCCCGGGGGAGCCAAAATGCAGCTGGGGTTTTGTGCTGGCTCCGTGCGCTGCTGCGTCACCGCAGGGCAACCCGGCCCCTGGGACCACGCTGCCACGTGAAATTGTTAAACTGTTCCCATCGTGGTTTTTGTTTTTGTTTTGCTTTTTATTATAGGGGAAGCCATCGTCAGCCCTGTGCTGGGAGATGGCCCAAGCTGGCTCAAGGCAGGAACAGTTCCACGAGGTCAAAACGCGGCGAGAGGTCGGTCCCTAAACTGCCCTAATCCCATCCCGGCTCTCGGGGAGGCTCTGGGGATGACGAGGGCGCACCTGAAAGCAAAGCTCCCTCCCAGCCAGCCTGTCCCAGCGGCCACTTGCCGCAGTTTCGTTGACTCAGAGGAGCCTCCGACCTGACTCACAGGGGATTAGTCCTCGGCGCAGTCGTTGCAGTGGCCTGCAGCCCCCAGCAGCTCCGGGCACGGCTCCTGCCACTGCTGCAGAGCCACCGAGGCTGCCCGCAGCTCTCTCCATTGCAGTTTCAGGACCGAAAGCTTCCAAAGCCGGTGCCCGCTCGTTTCTACAGTCACGGAACAGAAACGTGAGGAGCAGCAGACCCAAAGAGGCTTGCTCTGCAGCTATGGGGCTAAGAGCTTTCAGGACACGGTGCTTAACACCAAGCCCAGGGTGAAATCCCCCCCGATTACTGCAATCACCCTCGAGGGGATGCGTGGCCAGGGTCCCTGCTGGATAAGCTCAAAGATCCTCGAAGATTTCCTTCCTTCTCCATAACCCCCAGGGAGGGATGCGTTTCCCTGGCCATGGGTACCACCAGCATCCCCCTTGTTTGTTTTGGGGTCATTTGGGGCAGTTGAGCAGGATTGCTGTAGGAAATCAGAAGCTAGAAGCAAGCAGGAGCTGCTCGAGTCCAGGGGTGAGCGCCGTGAGGCTGCTGGAGGGCTGTGCCGGACCTGCAGCCAAGAATCCCGAGCAGCTCCCGGCTCTGTTCTGCCAGGTAAATAAATCAGCTTTTATTGTTTTCCACAGGAGAACTTTTCCCCATTTCTTTATAACTTAATCCAATGGAAATTCAAAGGGGAAATACCAGCAGGGCTTGTTGTTTTCATTTGGTTTTAAACCCTTTTAAAAGCGCCTCGTTCGTTACCGCACGGGTTAGGAGCAAGCAGACGCACACCGAGTTTTTTTGGGGGGAAAATGCTCATTTCTTACGCTTCCACAGGTGGTCCTGGGGTCCCCCCCAGAGCCAGGCACCGCCACCTCTGCCCCATGCACCACATCCATCCTTCAGCAGGGGATTCCCAGTCTCCTATGGGACCATCCCAAGAGCCAAATCCCACATTCACCACCTCCGTAGCCCCACACACCAGTGCCCAAAGGGATTTGCACCGGGACCAGGCCTATGGAGGAGATGGGGACGAGAGCCCTGTGGATTTCCTTGCTGCAGCATCAGTCCTCTGCAGGAGACGGCTCCTGAAAAGCCCAGGAGCTCTGGGTGAGCTTTGGGGTGATGCTGCTTTGGGTGGAAGGACCTCGCTTGCCCATCCCTGGGGAGCAGCCACCGGCGGACACCTCCTGCTACGTGCCGGGCACGGAGCCTTCTCTTCAAGCCCCGGTGGCAGGGATGACGGGGAGAACAAAAGCAAAAGGGAAGCGAAGCACGCGGAAAAGGGCCGTGCTGGGTGAGCAATGAGGTGACACCGGCACCGCCGGGGCTTAATTGTTGCTTCAGAGGCCGCCTGGCGTGAGCTGCGGTCTGACACCCAGCCCCACGCTCGCTGAGGGCGACTTGCCCTCGTGGGGGAAGATAAATGAAGGCTGGGGAAGTTTCCTGCGTGGAGCCCTCGCAAGTCAGAGGCGAGGAATGCCGCGAAGCCGGGCGGTTCTGCGAAGAAAGGGCTGGCTCAGGAAGGGCTGGTGGCACCGGTGGCTTGTGGCACCACGCTCACCTTCGCGCCCTGCCCTGCCGAGAGGTGAGGCGGTGGGTGAGAGGCGAGGGCGGCGTGCCGGGGCTGCGGGTGCTGCGGTACGGTTCTGGCACCACCTCCTGGACAGGAGTTTTTCTCCAGCTCCTTCCAGAAACGCAGCCGCAGCAGCGCAGGGCAGCAGCGCTGCCGGAGCTCAGAGCGCTGCTCCCTCCCCAGCTCACCCACAACGCAGCCTTGGCCAAGGAACTGCTGCAGCTCATCCCCTGGATCCTCATCTGCCCTCTCCCAGCGCCTCATTACACGGCGCTCAGCTAATTGCTCCAAGATCCTGCAGAGCCAGGCTGAGGACACGGGCACCATCTCACCGGAGCCACCTCGCCGTGCGCCCATTGGCGCCGGGAGCGCACTGCTCTCTTGGTGCTCCCAGGAGCCGTGGGGAGGCCAGGAACCCCCTCAAGCAGGAGGGAGCAGTGGAGCAAAGAGGGTAATGGCTTCGTGCTCCTTCTGCCTGGCTGCAAAGTGCTCCTGATTTGATCAACGGGGCCGGCAAACGCCGTTGCTGGGAGCGCTCCTGGGTGCAGCTCGGTGGGTCCTGCCCGGCTGGCGTGACAGAGCCCAGACGGTGAGATTGCAAGCAGATGTTTAACAGCCTCTTACAGCCACTCTGAGCGAAACATTTAACATCGGGCACGGCAAGCAGCAGCTCCCAGACCTACCCCAGGCCCTCCAAGCTGGTGTAAGGCTTGTTGCCGCAGCTCCCACCAGCCTGCGCTGGAGGAGGCATGGAAAGGGGCCAGCGAAACACCCCCAGCTCTGAAAGTGAAACCTCTTTAATCTGCTCGAGCTTCCCCCTCGCCAGAAGCCTCAACCTCAGATCTGGTCTAAATTATCTTGGCTAAAACACAACCCAAAGCAGCGAGCTTAAAACAAGCAGCCTGATGCGTGCCCAGGGAGGGGGAAAGGTGCTGAACGCAGCCCTGCTGAGCCCCCGCTGCGGCTTTGTCCCTTCCTGGGACCTGGTCCCAGCTGCTCTCGGCCGAAGGCTGCTCCCTGCATGCAAAAAGCTTCGAGGCTGGAGCTGGTTTCTGCCCGAGGAGGTGCCAGGGGGAGGCAAGCTGGCCAGCACTGCCCGCAGGGTGCAGACAAGCTCACGCGGGGCCACCCCACAGCCAGTGGGGTGGGAGCAGCTGGGCTGGGGTGATTTTAAACACGCTCATCCTATTCCACAAACCTCCCCAGACGCACGGAGCATCAAAGTCCTGTTTTCCTCCTGCTGCTGCTGTGTATGCATCGGCTATTTTTCTCTTCTCTGAAGGCAGGCTTTGGGATTCAGCTTAAAATAGTGCCACCCGGAGCTGTTCAGACTGCAAAACAGCAGGAACTGGTCCTCAACAGCTTTGTTTTAGAGCTGGGGAGCCAGCACAAAACCAAGTTTGCATCTTGAAGCAGGAAGCTGTGCTGATCAAGACCTCCTTTCTTATTCTTTCTCACCCCAAAGCTTCCCATCCAGCCTGGCAGAGCAGAGCTGCCTACACCAAGCAGCACATTTCTACATGGGTTTGTGTTTTTTTTTTCTTTTTTTTTTTTTCCTTTTGCTAAAAGCAGCACCTACCGCTCGAAAGGAGCAAAATGGAAGACGTGTCCAACATCTAGCAGAGCGCCGCGTGCCACCCTGCGAGCAGGCAGGGAAAGCAGCGCGTGTGCGATGTGCTCGTACAGCTGGAAGGGCGACACAAAGCAGCAAATGGTTTTATTGCTCCCAGGCTGGAGCAGGAGCAGCAGGGGCAGATGGATGCCTGCTCCTAATGGCCTCTAATACCTCAAACCCATGAGATTAATGCACGTCTTTCACAGGACGCTTTGCCCACACCATACAGAGACCAGACCCTGGGTTGTTTCGGAGGCACGGTCCATCAGCTCGTGGCCGTGCAGCTGAGGAGCGCTGGGTTTTCCCTGGCGTCGCAGTCACAGCGTGATTCACAACCCCTCTGCGGTCGGCATCCTGCCTCTAAGTTTCGGAAGAAACCTGCTTTTGTGGGACCCAACCAGCTCTGCAGCTGTATTAATTTGCAAATGACATTTCGGTGGATGCAGTCACTGCCGACTACCAAAATAGCAGCTTATTTACTCCCCGCGTGCTTTGCTGACAAACAAGTTCTCAAGTCCCACGGAGAAGATCCAGCTCCCAGAGCAGGAGCAGCTCCACTCTAACGCAGATAAATTGTCAGCTAAACTCCGACTGCAGACTTCAGCGCTGATAAAGAAACCCCAGCAGGATTTCTGCGTTCCAGATGGCATCTTGATGCACTGCCAGATCCACGGAAGCCTTCATTTAGCACGCTAACTGCATTTCTTTAAGCCATCAGGCTGAATAAAAGGAAATTACAATGCTCATTTAAGGCAGATTTTAGAGCCAGCAGAACAGGTGAATGCGACTTTAGCAAACTGCTGTAGCTCCCAGTAATTACGTAGGTTTGCTCATTATATTCAACGAGCGAGTGTGGGATTCCTGAGGACTCCGTGCAGTTCCCGAAATGTTTTTCCTTGTTTAGCTCAGCAGTTTTGTACCCTGATGTTGTTCCAGAAATAAATACAGGGCTGGGGTGATTCTAGAGGTGCCTGCAAAGGATGCAGCATGGTGAAGGATGGCTTGTGCTACAAGACAGAACCCATAACACCTCTCATGTTATTCCAGAAGTAGCTCTAAGCAGCACTTTTCCTCAAGGCATAAACGAAGCAGGCAGCAAGTTGGGAGTTCTCACCCTAAAACACTGCTCTAAAGAGGTGTGCCCAACCCCAGGCCCTTCAACTCATTCCAGACATTCCCATGCCGTGAGGAGCGCAGCCACCAGGACGTCACCAGGAGGATGTTCATCAGCAGCGGCTCCGGCCAAAATCCTCCCACCCAGCCTGGCCAGCCTCACGTCCCAGGAAGTTTTCTTTCTCGTGGTGAAAATGCCCACTTATCCCACCCAATTCCCTGGCCTAAAAGCATGGAATGACAGATCCTGGTTTACACAAAGCGAGGTCCTTCTTTAAAGGCAGCTATGGCAGGTAATGCCACCTTCCTGTGCTCTCACCTATCCTGAGCTCCTCAAAAACGTTTTATTCTCGGTTCATTGCAACACAAAAGAGTAAATGATTCACTGTGCGGACGTCCAACACCAGGCAGCAAAACACAGACGTGTTTGGGCTCTTCTAATTAAAGAAGGATCAGGTGTTCGGCACCCTCAGGTCACTTCTACTCACAAGGTGACACCTCGGATTTATTTCAGGGCAGAAACTTGGAAGTGATTCAGGAAAAAAAAAAAAAAAAAAAAGGAAAAAAAAAAGGAAAAACCTTCAAAGCCATGCAGTAATCATGGTTGCACAGCTGTGCTAACCAGTAAGGAAAGCAAATCTCTGGTATTTGTTGTCAATTGGAGCAATAAAACGTTACCATCCCCGCTTACACCAAGCCAAGACCCAACGTGAATCACGAGGAATTGCACATTTTGGGTCAGTTTAGAAGCTCCAGCAGTACAGGAGCCCTTACACTCATGCAGTTACTGGTTCAGACCTTACAGCCTGCTCCCAAATCGCCACCACCTCTGTAACACCAATTCTGATGAAGCATTTAACGTTCTCAAAGCGAAATAGACAGGCACGAGTTGGGCTTTGGCACAGTTTCACCACATCTCCCATCAGCTCCTTCAAATAAAAGCACAGCGCAGCGTTATCTTGCAAATATCTTTATTACAATTTACAGATTAGTTCTGAATAGTTTTGTTATGTACAGAAATATAACTTTAGATATAAAAAACCCAACAAACTCGACACAAATCAATTAAAATCTGTATAAAGCCAATGCTGAAGGTTTTCTAACTTTCTCTAAATTATACAAAAATAAAATCTGATAATTACAGTTTTGATTTAAAGTTCAACAAGTATTATTTTTTTATGTTTCACTCCAAACGCACATGTACACATCCTGTAAGACACCTTTGAAGTATGTTATAGGGAAGATGGTGACAAAAAATAATGAGCTTACTCGTGAATTTAGTGTTAGAATAACTTCCTACCACCACTGGATACTCTGAAAGTATGAGGTTTGGGAGGAGGGAAAAAAAAAAAAACAAACACAAAAACTTACCCGAGCAGGCACGTTTCTCTGAGAACCAGCAGTTTTAGAACAGAGTGCTTCATACACTGCAGGTTGAAAAAAATAATCTCAGATATCAGAAGGACTTTTGGAAGGAACAGTTTCCAGCCTAGTTTGTAGATAATTTGTCAGTTCTGTTCATTTCCAGCTGTAGCCTTTCCCAAGCCTCCGCACAAAGTTGCTCGGTGTTTGCAGGTGTGAATTCACATCACCCTGGAGGTTTTTATGAGCACCCCTACACCAAGTTAGCCAGAGTAATTGAAGCAGCAGCAAGCTTTACAAGACCAAATAAACTAGGAGTGTCATGGAAAAAAGCTCTCGTATATTTTACCAGGAGCAATGAACAGCATTTTTCCTTATCAGTCACGCTAGGACCATATGTCAACAAGTTTTCTCCAATTCTAACACATTAATCATCCCGCGTGCTTTTCCCTAAACAAAACAGCAGAACACCTGTTATCAAATACGATACAGGAAAATCAACTCCTAAAAACTGAAAGCTAATCCATAAGATTCAAGGGCATGATTTACGATTTCACAACTAAAATAATCTTTTTTTAGAAAAGAATGTGTTGGTTTTTTTATTCCGCAGGGATTAAAATAACATTGTTGCACAGCTTTCAATTAGTCAATCCATAAGGCTGCCCAAGTTTCATGTGTATTTCACGTGACAACTCTACTATATATCATAGTTAACTCTCTTAATTTCATAACAACTCTCATAATTTCATAATTAACACTTCTAGCACGTGGCAGAGAAAGGTAATTTTTAAACCCAAAGAATAAACTTTTTCCATAAAGAGTAAACCCCACAGCTCTGAAATTTAAGACAATTAAAATCGCCAGAAGCACGGCAAGATGAAGCAAAAAATTCTGTAAAGCTCTGTGAAGCTCTTTTCTCCACGTATCCATAACTCCTTTTGAATTCAAATTTGAGTAATGAGACAACAAATCTCAAGTGTTTCTAGGTCTCTTCCTTACAAAAACGGAGGCACTCCTAGACAGCTGAATGAACAAAATAGCAAATCATTTCCCCACACCATTTTTTGCAAACAGATACAAATTCTTTAGATCTGACTGGTATTTATTCCATTGCATGACCTCATTCCTGCTTGGGTTACAGCCATACATCATCTTCCAGGTCCACATGCACATCCGAACTGTGCTGCTCTTTTATTTTGACTGAAACAATTAAACATTTTAAGTTACGCACACAAATAAGGAGTGTTTTCCTTCTACCAAGGACCTCAACTTTCAGATGCCACACGTGAAATGTTATTTTGGTACCAAACAAACAAAAGTGCGGACGCAGAGAGGTATTAATACTGGCTTCTGGTAAAGAACACAGCACTCTGTAGTCTCAGATTTCCAGAAAGATAATTCTCCTTACACGCACCGATAAAAGAAATACAAAGCACACTCCACTTCAATCGGGAAGCAGAAGCAATTAGGGTGAAGTTGCTCTGAGATTACCTAAAGACCTAGGGCCTGCTTCCACACGTGCAGCTATCAATTCTGACCATCAGCCACAGCTTTGATATGTACCTTGAAGCTTCAATTATTGATCAGGACGAGGCCTTTCACTGCCCTGAAAGCAAAGCAGCTTGGTGCACAAGCAGCCAACACCCTTTGGAACAGTACTGGGCAAAGGTATTAATTAAATAAAGACAAACCAAAGGGCTTAGAGTGCACCAGAGTTCCCCTGAATCCCCCAGTGTGCTAGACTGAAATATTTAGACATGAAAGCGTTACATCAACACTCAAACAATTAGACTACACACAAAACTGGGACCTTAAAAAGGAAGCAAAAAAAAAGCCTCTGCTTCACGCAGTAAAGTTAACATGAGCTAACAAAATCGGAGACTTTTGTGTAGGTTAGAGAAAAAGGAGAACCACAAACAAATAGCACATGCCTTTAGAAACTTTAAATCAAAACTGCAATAGCTAGGTTCTGAGCTCCATAAATATTTCCTTCAAAATATGTTTGCTTTTTCAAAGTGCAAAATTCCAACTGAATAGCCACCACTTCTCAACGTACGGCAGACAAGGCATTTTTGGAATGGATTTAACCTAAAGCAGTCTGTTTCTCAAATGGTACTGAAGAGGAATGCATTTATACCGCCCTCACCCTTGCTGATACTCGAAAGGTTCTGTTTGGATGTCAAAAACGGGATACACACAGGTATATTCGTTGGCTGAATATTAAACTGGGAAAAAGCATTAGAATCCCACTTTTCTCCCCATTTCAAAAAAAAACACACGCAGCTGCCACTTCTTGGTTTGAAGATCTTTGTGAGTGCTCTGGGTCACACCCAACTACCAGGTCCTTTTAAGGTGCTAGAAGGGCTCAACCCCCTTGGAGCAGCTTTCTCGGAGTCTATTCAGGACTCTCTGTCTATGCTCTGTGGTGAAGCAGTACCCTATGGCTTCTTCTGTTTCTTGGATACGTTTCTGGAACCTGCAGCCATCTCGGGCAAGCTCTTCCCAGGGTCCTTTCCGATCCTCCTCGCTGCTGACGTAATACTCGGTAACTTTTTCAAGGAAGGTTACCTGGAAAAGACAAATCGTTAGCCAAATACACAAAAGGAGCGTAAACCTCACCTGCGCATACAATTATTTAAAAATAAAAGTTGTCTGAAATAGCAGCAAACCCTCAGGTGGGCTACCAGCTCATGCTAGGCCTGCACCAGCTAGGCAGGAGCATATTTCACCTCTCAGGTTTAAAAGCAACCTCACGTGCAGCTGCTGACTTCTCCCTCCACCCAAAGCAGTCCCTAATCAGGGGCTGACAGCAGAGCACCCAACGCTCCCTGGGAGATAACAGCCCCCCAGCACCATTTTAACCTCTCACAGACGCAGTTTCAGCACGTTACTCTGGAGGATGTACCAGAACACTCATTTCAGAGCGGATGGTACCAACCGGTTTCTGATTAGTGCATCATATAAAAAGCCAGAGCCATTGTTCTGTGGAATGAGTAATCGTGAGTCAACTTGAGTGCCTGATAAGGCATCTCACTACGCTGCATTTAAGGAACCAACACTCATCTCCATGTGACTGGAACAAACTCATCTGCTCAGCGCTGGTATCAGTTGTAAGCTCACGGAAGGAAATGAAGTCAGTCGGGGCACTTCAAACTGAAGGCCAATTTTTTCCACTCTTCATTCTTAAGAAAGTGAAAAAAACTCACAGGGTCAGAGTCTGAAGTCAACAGCACTTAGCTGATTGCTATATAACTACATAAAGATCCAAATCTTTCTCTTATCAAGAAATAAGTGAAAGAGAAACTAGTTCAGACTCCTGCAGAATTATGCGTTGCTTTTTATTTAGCTATATAAAAGGCTTAAAACCAAAGGTCAAACTAACTGTCGAAGTCCCTTGACTCTCAGGCTAGGACCAATTCTTGAAGACAAGGCAACTGCTGTAGTTCTAGCAGTACACTCTGATTTGCAGCAGGAAGAGCAGGAAGGAATCTGTCGAGGTAGCAAACCCTTGCTGCTCTATTCCTGCACTTTATTCACAGAAACCCACACTTTCACACCCCGTTCGTGTCAGCATAATGAGAAGTGTAGGAGGAGATGGCTTTGTGTGGTACTGCCACCTTCTACCCCTCACAGAAAGCACGAAAGTGAGAGGTAGAGGAGGGGTGTCCTACAGGAATACCCACCAGAAGACACAAAGGCCCAAGGGACCGTGCTGAAAGCGAGCCCCAGAGGTCACCCAGCTGCAGTGCAGCCACCCCAAATTACTTGGAGTGGTCTGGGAAGCGTGGGCATCAGCCCCCACGTGCCCTGGGAACACATCTGATGTGTACGAACACATCCCACAAGCGACACGAACACTCCCAGGCTTTAGGGCTGTACAAACACAAACGCTGCTGCTGTTTGCATGATGCCACAGAGGAAACAGCCCTGTGCGGGGCAAAGGGCTGCGAGGTTTCCTGGGCAGGCACTGGTCACTGCTGGGCGACCTCTGCCCCCCTTTGCTGGCAGGCCTAACAAGGTACCTGCCCTCAGGCACCCGGCGCTGTTACATCAGCCTGTCCCTTAGCGAGTTTCCACCTTTCAGCCTTTTTACATCAGTCTGAGATACCCTTGGGCACAATTACTGGGTTTTGTACACGCACTGAAGTAAATATTGCATCTAGATCACCGGTCTTTCCCCGTGTCGCTACATCACACAGACTCAGTAAATTAGTCTAAAAAAAATTATTACTGCAGTCAAGAAGTGCTGTTGAGTGTACACATCTGCCACGTAACGAGATTTTAGGGCATGACAGCAGGAACTTACAGCCGGGCTCACCAGTGCGACAGCATTTCAGACACGTGCTGTCAGGTACAAAGGTCCTCTTGCAAGAACTGCTCTCCATTTAGGTGGCAAAGCAGTGGCTTGTCCTGCGTTAACCGCCTAAGTTTGTCACTGCCAGCTGCCCCAGCAAGAGCAGGTATGAAGTGAAGTCCAAGCCAGGCTCTTGAGGAGGCAAAATTTGTGCTGTAAGAACGGCACAGAAAGCAGGACACACCTTGCCTTTGTTGCTGTCTTGTTACACCAGGGCATTATCCCGGGACTTGGTATCACAGGCTGTTACTGACACAAAGGTATGAAGTGTCAGGCAAGACTCAGAGGAACGCCTCGTGTCTGAAAGGCAGCTGCGTCCATCTGTAGCATCACAAAACCTTGTAGAGGGCAAATTTATTCACCTGAATGCTAGCACCTCTAGCTGACATTCAAAAGCCGATAAAAAAGGATGTCATGGAACTAAAGACTGCTGAATTATAACTCTTAAATGGAATTAGGAGCATTAAAGCACTTCTACTGAAAGTTTTAACAGCTTACTGCAGCACGTGCTAACCCACAGCTGAAGAGTCTCTCCTTCTCCCAAAGACTTTTGCTGCCTAGAACTCAAACAGCAGGCTTGCCACACTCCTAGGTACTTACCACACTTCAGTCTCAGTTACACTGTGCACACACAAGCCCTGAAATACTTTATCAACGTGATTCACAACAGAAAAGGCTGCTTTCCATGGGCAAAACTTAGATCACAGGTCTCATCCGTTCGCCTGATGATGGAAGACACATTAGAACGCACAGATGAAAACTACGTTTTAAAAAGAAACTTAACTTCCAGTCTAAAAATAAAGCGTAAAGAAACTCTGTGCCCAGTGTGACTGAATGACAAAACCTCCCATCACGTATGAGGCACGCTGATTGCAGTCAAATAATTAGAGCATAAGCTCACAGGGTAGCATCTGCGGCTGGAATCCTGGTGCAAATCACCTCCCCCACCCACATACCACTTAGCAGATCCCAAACAAAAACAAAATAATACCTTTTTCCGCGTGGTACTTCTACATCTCTCACCCAAAAGAATGCCATGCTGCACCAAGTCTGGGACCCCACAGTTATGTTTTTCCAGCTGTACCCGACAGACAGTTAAGTGACTACGCTCCGAAGTGCCCAAACTCGGCCCCTCTGTTCCTTTTGAGCCAGGCTTCCCTTTCTTCTCCGCTGTTTGGAAGGGTGCCTTGAAATTTAAAGGATTATAAGGATCGTCTGAGGTACAGAATGAGTTCCAAAGTTTCAAGTTTTCTGCCTCATCCGCGCTGCTGCACTCCCACTCGTCGTGCTCTTCAGAACTGAGGTGAGGAGAGCCTGAAGATGAGTCTGCCCATGAAGAATCCTCCTCCTCCTCCTCGTCCTCCTCCTCTTCCACATCAGACCCGCCGTGCATGTCCTTCCCTGGGCTGCTGGAAGACGTCTGGATGGTGGCCGTGAAGTTCTGCGGGTTGTAAGGATCCAGGCTGAAGAAGGACTTCCAGAGGTGCAACCTTTCCCCGCTCTGGCTCCCGGCGTCTGAATCCGACAGCAGCCCTTCGCTGTCAAACCCATCATCACCATCATCATCCTCCTCATCATCATCCCAGTCCTCATCATCCTCATCATCATCCTCTGCGCTCTCCTCCCCGCTGGAGGTCCCCCCGAGGATATAATCTATCAACTTATTAGCACAAGCCGGCCTGGCCGCAACCCGAATCTTTGGCTGGATTTCCTCGCCGCCCAAACCTTCCCCTTGGAGCTCCCCTTTCGGGCCGGGGGCACCTTTGGGCGCCTGCTGCTCCTCGTTTTTCCAGGGCTCCCCGGCGGCCCCCCGCTGCTGCTGCTCCTCCTCCAGGCTGTGGTAGCCGTGGTCGGGCTCGGGCACGCCGAGGAGGCGCTGCTGGAGGAGCCCGAGGCGCTCGCAGCGGAGCAGCCCCAGCTCGCCCAAGCCCCCGCCGCCCCTCCAGGCCTCACCCAAGGGCTCAGCGCTCAGCGGCCGGCCCCAGGGGCTCTTGGAGGAGCCCAAAACGAAGGAAAAAAGCTCCCCGCTCCGCACCCCCCCCCCTACACCACCTCCTCCGTGTCCCTTCTCCTCAGCCCGGCGGAGCAAAGGGAGAGGCTCCGGCGGCGGTGGAGGAGCAGCGGTGGCCGGGCACAAGGCGCTGCTGAGGGCCGTGCCGGGCCGAAGGCGGTGCAGGAGGGAGGGCAGCGGCGAGAGGAGCTGTGAGGCGAGGCGCAGCCACGAGAAGGACGGGCTGGGCTGAGGCGGCCCCGGGGCGGCGGGGGCCGCGCTGCTGGGCACCGCCAGTTTGGGCCAAAACGGAGCAAAACCCAGCAGGGAAGAAGCTCGGGCTCGCCCCGGGATGGGGCTGCCCCGTTCTCGGCCGCTCGGCTCCATGAAGGAGGAAGGGGGAGGCTCCTCAGAGCGGCCCGGGGGCGGCGGAGGGCGGCTCCCCGCTGGGGCCCGGCGCCATCCCGGGCCGGGCCGGGGCCGGGGAGGCGGCGGCGGCCGCTACAAAATGGCGGCGGGGGCGCGAGCGGCGCGGCTCCGAGCTGCCCCCCCCGCCGGGGGGCGGAGGGCAGGAGCTGTCCGTCAAGGAGCGGCGCCGCAGCTGATTGGCTGGAGGCGAGGTCCCGCCCCCTCCCGTTGTGGGAGGGGTTAGGGGGAGGCACCGCCCGCCCGCTCCGCGCGGGGATTGCGTCAGCCGCGGGGAGGCACAGCGCCCCCTGGGGGAGGGAGGGGGGAGCGCAGGGAGGGGAGGGACTGAGGGGGGACACAGGGACATGGGACAGGGGGACACGGGGGGACATGGGGGGACACAGGGGGACACGGGGGGACACAAGGGACACCGACACATGGCTAGGGGGACATGGGACACGGGGACATGGGGACACAGGCATGGACACCCGGGGACATGGGACACACTTGGCCATGGGGACACATGGAGATGGGGACATGGGACACAAGGACACAGGGACAAGAACATGGGGACAGACACGGACGTGGATACATGGCTATGGGGGCATGGACATGGGGATGGGGGATATGGGGACACAGACACACGGCTACAGGGACACATGGACACGGGGACATAGGACACAAGAACACAGGGACATGGGGACAGGGACAAGAATATGGGGACAGACACGGACACAGGCACATGGCTATGGGGACACGAGCATGGGGGTGTGGGATATGGGAACACAGACACAGGGGGACATGGACATGGGGACAGGGATACACAGGGACACAGATACAGGGACATGGGGACAGACAGACACAGGGGGACACAGGACATGGATGCACAGGCACAGCTACAGGGACACAGACATGGGGTGTGGGGCACAAGGACAAAGGGACAGGAAAATGGGGACACAGATGGACACAGGACATGGACACATGGCTAGAGACATGGGGACAAGGCTACAGGGACAGGGGGACACAGACTTGGGGACATGGGACACAAGGACAGGGACATGGGGACACAAACACATGGGGACACAGCAACACAAACACGGGGACATGGACACAAGGACACAGAGAGATGGCGACAGGGACAGAGATGTGGACACTGGCAATGGGGACACATAGGACATGGCGACAGGGACACTGACATGGCAGCACAGGGACCTGGGGACACAGGGACATGGAAATGGGGACACGGGGGGGTCCTGTGGCCCAGTTAGCAGCAGCCAGGCCGGGTGTGGGGCGCGGGGAGCTGCCCCCGCCTGCCGCGAGGTCTGGGCCTGCTCGGTGAGCAGCTGAGGTGGGGAGGCACCGACACCTTAATTAGGGTTAATTGGTGACTGATAGCTCTGTGCTGGGTTTGCCACAGGCACGCTTAGTCAGTCTGCGGGGTAATTATGGGAATAAAAATGATTCTGTGCTTGGCAGAAAGAGCTGGGCCTGCACCATGGTGTGAGGGGTGGGATGGCAGCCCCGTCCCTGTCCCCATCCCAGTCCCCATCCTGGTCCCCATCCAGCCCTGCAGGACTGCAGGGGGACGAGAGGCTCCCCCGGGCCCCCTGCGCTTCATCGCCTTCATTTTAACACCATTTTCCATGGCCAGGAGGGTCCCGGCCATGGTGAGGTGCCGGCTGCAGGAGCCCTTATCCAAACCCCATATCCCTCCCCCCGGCCCCCCCGCACGCCCTCTCCCGCTCGATACAGTATTTAAAACTTTTAATATAAAGGTAAGTTCATTATTCTCGATCCTGAGAAACATTTCGTCCGTTTACGGAGCTCTCGCTGTAAACAAAGCACCACAGGCACCAAGCCCACGACGCCCTGGAGCAGGCGTCCTGGGCTGCGGGGCCGGGCGAGGGGCTGAGGAGGTGGCTCCGTGCTCCCCGGGGGGCTGGTGGGGTCACCCCAGTGGGACCCCCCCCCCATGGCACACCGCTCTCCTTTGGGAGCAAATCCCCCGGGATGGGAATGGCCCCGATGCCAGCAGGCAGCTCCTCGAGGAGATAAGGGGGGTAAGAAATGTCCCTGGGGGGGTCACAAATGTCCCTGGGGGGGACATCTGAGTCCAACCTTGGCGATGCCACCGCTGCCACTGCCTCCTCCTCTCTGCCCCGGTGCCCGGCCGCGCGCTACTCGTTATTAAAAAAAATTAAAATACAGATATCCCAAAGGAAGAAATAACCCCCCCCGAAGTGCCCTGACACTCCTCCTCCCTGCCCACCCCCCCCCACGTTGCTCCCTTGACACAAGGTAAACTTAAAAAAGAAGACGGCTACGGCAGCTCCCGGCCACGCGAGCGCCCGGTCCCCACGGGCACGTCCCCGGGGGTGCCGGTGACACCGGTGCCGGGTCCCGGAGCTCAGAGGGTGCCGTGGCCGCGGGAGCCCAGGGCGAACCAGCCCATCTTCTCCTGCGCCAGGTCGAGGTCCCGCAGACGGATGCCGACCTCCCCGAGGAGGATGTTCTCCCAAAAACCTTCCTCGCTCAGCACGCTCAGCCGCAGCTCCCGCTGCTGCAGGTCCCCCCGGGGGACCCCGTCGTAGACCAGCTGGAGGAGGGGGGGGGGACACAAAGCAGGGCAGAACCTCAGCCACCGGTCCCCGAAAGCCCCCCCAAGACCTTATCCCCGTCCCCCGTACCATCTCGTTGTAGGTGGGGTTGCAGGTTTTTCGGGCCACTTTGGTTTTCCTCTTGGTGGTTTTTTGGGGGTCGGGCAGCAGGTAGGTCTTGACGTAGGGGTCGGGGTCGTTGCCATCCTGGAGGGGCTGCTGCCGGGCACAGCACGGGGCACGCCGTGAGCCCGGCCCCGCAAACAGACCCTGCCCCAGGACGCCGCGCACCTACCAGCCCCCGGATGTGCATCACCATGATGAAGAGCTTGTTGTTCTTGTAGGAGATGGAGAGCTTCACCTCGCCGCCCACCTTCCCCAGGGGACGAGCCCACGTGGCGTCTGGAGAGGAGAAGGGACACGGGAGGGACGTGGGGGGGACACGGGAAGGACACGGGGGGGGGTGTGGGGTGCACCCCAGCCCACCTACCTGCTGGTTTTGGTGCAGGGCTGGTGCCAGCTGCCTTCTCATCCCTCGGCAGTGGGTGGAAAAAGGTGTAGATGAGGTCGCACTGCGGGGCAAAGAGGGGCCGGTACCGGTGACCACATCCCCCAGCACCCAGGGTGCGCACACGGATGCTTTACGCACCGCATTCGCCCCCTTCCCTCCCAAATTCCTCTCCCCAGCACCCCCGTCCCCACCTCCCGGGGTCCCCCAGCCCCTCACCTCGGCCACCTCGGGGGCGGCGTGGATGAGGTGCCAGATGTAGCCGTTGAGTTCCTCCTTCCTCCGCTCGGCCACCGCCTCTCCCCGCGACCGGCCGATGACGAACCTGCTGGGGAAGCTGCCGCGCGGCCACGGACCCTCAGCGACCCCAAGGGGGGCATGGGGAGTCCCCCACCCCCGGGTGTAGGGTCTGAGGGGATACCTGGGCAGCAGCGAGGAGGGGAAGAGGAGGCGCAGCTTGTTGTGCAGCTCCTGGAACTCCTCGAAGGTGCGCTGCACGAACACCACCTCGCTCGGGCTCTCCCGCTGCACCTTCACCACGTAAATCTGCGGGGAGAAGGGGCTGTGAGGCGGGACGGAGACACCGGGACCCCCCGTGCCCACTAGATTTAGGGGCTTGGGGATGGGGAACGCTCCTCCGCCCGTCCCCTCGGGCTGTCCCCACTCACGTAGCCCTTGCTGGGGTTGAAGACCCTCTCGTGGCGGCAGAGGAAGACGTCGCGGATCCGGCCGGCCGTCTTGATGGTGTGGGTGCGGGGGGCGAAGGAGAGCGTGGGGCGGGCGTCGGAGCCCGTGAACTTCATCTGCGCCAGGTTGTGGATGAAGAAGTTGAGCTTGGTGGCCACGCTGCCCAGGCTGGACTCGATCAACCTGCAACGAGGCCGCGTAGCAGGATGGAGAGGCTGGGTCACGGAGCCCACGGGGGCCGTGCCTCCTTCCTGGGGGTCTCACCATCACCCCCCCCCCACCCCGTCACCCACCCGTGTCCCGTACCTGGTGAAGTAGGTGGTGGCATCGGCATCGGTGTCCTGCGGCCTCAGGGCATCGTAGACATATTTGAGATCCTCCAGATCGGAGAGCTCGGGGATGCCGCAGGACAGCATCTGGGCAGCGAGGTGGGGGTGAGGGTGGGCGGTGGGATGAGGACGCGGCCCCTCCGAGCCACCCCGTCCCCGTTTTGAGGGGCAGCGAGCGGCCCCCAGGCTCTCACCAGCCCCAGCAGGTTGAGGAAGAGGTGGGTGTGCTTGCGGATCAGGTTGTAAGCCTGGCAGCACAGGTCGACGAAGTCGTGGAAGCGGCTGGAGGGCTTGTCCCCGCCGTTGATGACGTACGCCATGTCCGAGGTGAAGACGAACGGGGCCCGGTCCCTGCACCGGGGCAAAAAGGAGCAGAAAGTGAGCACGAGGAGAGGGGCTGCACCCCCAAAACCCGGGCGGACCCCACAGCCGAAGCAGCATCGCAGCCCCACGTGCGCAATCCCAGCGAGGGGGGTGGGGGGGGCGCTTCCCACACCTCTTGATGTTGCCAAACATCTGCGCGTGGCCCAGGAACCTGCCGAAATCGATGTGGAACATGTGGCCGGTGGTCTTGAGCATGATGTTGTCGTTGTGCCGGTCGCAGATCCCCAGCACGTAGGTGGCCACGCAGCAGCCGGCGCAGGAGTAGATGAAGTTCTCCACGGCCTGGGGGGGTGATGGAGAAAGGCACGGTGGCCCCCAGGTGGGTTTTGGTGGCCCCCACGCTAGGAAGCGATGTGTCTTGTCCCCAAGGAGGGGGACACGAGGAGCAGGGCCCCTGCCGGGCTCCTCCTCACCTTCTCGTACTCATCCTCCTCAGGGTTGTGTTTCTGCAGCCAGTCTGCCAGCGGCCGGTCCTTGAAGGAGCCCGTCACGCCGTGCTCCACCTGGATTTTGCGGAGGGTCTCGGCGTTGGGGATCATCTCCACCATGCCTGGCAGCCAGGACAGCAGGGTGAGACCTGTCCTTCCCCCACAGGGGGGCACCGAAACCCCAACCCCATTTTGCCACCACCAACCCCGCTGCCCACCCCGTGGGTGACATTCCACAGAGTTCCTCCAAACGGCCTGTAGGAACCAAACACGGCCCTACAGATGGGCTGTAGGATCAAACCCCATGGCTGGTGGCTCACAGTGACCCGCGGTGGTTTCTCCCTGGGGACCCCCCCATGCCATTTCCAACCCCACAGCGTCACAACCCAGGGACCGACGCCCCCGGGGGGATGCCCCGACACCCCGATACCTCGTCCCCGGCCCGTGGAGAAGCAGCGGAAGATGACCATGCGCATGTCCAGCCCCTCCTGCACCCAGATCTTGTTCATGATGCGGATCATCTGCAGCGTCAGCATGTCCTGCCGCAGGTCGTCGCCGCACTGCGAGCCCCCGGGGGGCAGCGACCAGAGCAAGGGGGGGAGCGTCAGGGGCAGGCTGCCCACGGTTTTTGGGGGGCGCGGTGCCCCCGTTTCGGGCACCCGACGGAGGACGAGCTCACCTTGAAGATGACCCGGATATTTTCCCCCAGGGGGTCGACGTTCTGGAAGGAGAGCTTCAGGGGGACGGCGTTGGAGTTGAAATAGGAGCAGTCCTGCCGCCGGGGAAGGGAAGCAAAACCCCATCAGAGCCGGCCGGGCCCCGCTGGGTGACGGCACCCCCGGCACCAGCACTCACCCGGGGCACGATCCCCTTCACCAGCAGGCTGGGGCTGAGCGGCAGCCGGCACGACCCGTTGGCCTTGAAGAACTGCTTCACCTCCTCCAGCCCCTCGCGGAGGATGCCCTGCGGGGGGGACACGAGGGGGCTGAGACCCTGCCGGACCCCGTAAACCCCCCGGCGACCCCATAACTCACCTGGCGAGCAGACGGCGCGGCGTCTCGCACTTGCTGGGCCAGCCTGGCCAAGGTGTTGACCAGCAGGCACTGGCGGTCGAATTCCTCCCGCAGCCCCTTCCCGCAGCAGCACAGCAGAGCCGCCAGCAGGTACTGGTAGCGGATGCTGAACTGGGAATCCTTCAGGCCGTCCTTCAGCAGCCTGCCCGCGGTGCAGAAGCAGGGGGTCAGGCTCGCCATGGGTCCCCCCCCCCAGATTCCTTCAGCCCCCCCCGAACTCACCAGAAGAAGTAGTGGGTGATTTTCAGGTCGCAGATGGCCCGCTTCATCAGGAAGCGCACCAACGGGCTGTCCAGGTAGCACTCGTACTTTAGGGCCTGGATGAGGGGGAGAGGGGATGCTTTTGGGGTACAGCAGGACCAGCGCACGCCCCGTGCTGTGTTCTGGTCGCAGTGTGAGCCCCACGCTGCATCCCCACCCCGGCATGTGTAGTGCAGTGCATCCCCGTCCCGGTACACATCCCATACAGCATCCCCATCCCAGTACACATCCCATACAGTGTCCCCTTCTGGGACTCATCCAAAATAGCATCCCCATCCCAGCAAACATCCCAAACAGCATTCCTGTCCCAGTACGTATCCCATACAGCATCCATGTCTGGGACCCAACCCAAACAGCATCCCCCTCCCGGCACACACCCCACACAACATCCCCATCCCGGCACACACCTGCACCAGCTGGGGCAGGTAGTCCAGCAGCTCCGTGTCGGAGATGGAGTCGATCCACTGCACGGCCGTCCTCCTCACCTCCTGATCCGGGAACCTGCGGCCAGGGACAGCGTGTCCCCATGGGACCCCGCTCCCCCCACACCAAACTCCCTACCGCACGCAGCTCCCCGTTCCCCTATGACGGCGACTCACGTGGCGTGCAGGAGCCCCAGGGCGTCCTGGTGGCTCATGCAGCTCCACTGGCCCAGCAGGGCGTAGATGTCGGGCAGACAGGCCCACTCCCAGCTGGGCGCGCTGGCCAGCAGCATGGGCAGCGCGCCGGGCGCCGCGTGGCAGTAGTAGCGCTTCTCCCACAGCCGCTTGCGGTCGGCGTCCGTCAACCTGCACGGGGATGGCACGGGGTTGGGGACAGGGTGCCCGGCCACCCCCGGCACGCACGGGGTTGGGGAGGCACCGATAAAGCACTCGGGAGGAGGGGAAGGGGAGCAGGATGCTGCGGGCATCCCCCGTGAGATGGTGATCCAGGAGCGCCCGTGCGTGGGGGGAGCGAGCACCCATGGGGTCCCCCTGAGCCACCCCGTTGGGGGTTTTGCGAGCAGGATTGGCCCTGCTGCGGGGTCCTGGTGGTGTGGCTGGTGGGGAGGGCACGTCCAGCACCAGTGCTGAGCTGCGGGGAGCCGGGCACAGCTGCTGACACCCGATCCTCCCCGTTTGGAGCCAGCAGGGGCCGGGCAGCTGTCTCCGTGCTGCGGGGACACCGCCGGAGAAGCCACACTCAGCCCCTACCCCCGGCTGCTTTCCTGGCAGGATCAGGCCCCCCAAACACCCCCCGTGTCTGACAGTGCTGGGGGGAGCTCAGCAAACCCCCACCCTGAGCAGGATGATGCTGAGCCCCCCCCGCTCACCAGTAGAGCGATTTCTTCTGCATGGCCTCCCGCAGCCTGCGCTGATCCTCCTCGCCCAGGCTGCCGAATTCGTACCTGGGGCTGACCTCGGCCGCCAGTGGGCTCGTGAACTTCACGTCGAAGGCAGAGGTGGGGAAATCGATCTGGGATGGAGGCGGGAGGGTGAGCGGGGGCTCGGTTCCCCCCCCCACACGCACCCCCCAGTGCTGTGCCACCGGCACCCACCTGCAGGATGACGCTGTCGGGCTGGTTGAAATTAGGGGCGCTCGACCTGGCCCTGGAGTTGTCCTGGGTCGCCGGCCACAAGCCCAAAAGCTTTCGCCCGCAGGTCAGGACCCTGGAGGAGTTAAAAAAAAAAAAAAGAATAAGGTGGAGGGGGGGGGGGCTGAGGGTGCCGCTTTGGGGGGTAACAGGGGGTGGTGCTGCACCCAAGGGTGCCCGTCGTGGCGGGGACGCCCCACGCACTGCCTGAAGTTGAAGAGCGGGGTGGTGACCCAGCCCAGCGCCTCGGGGACCCGCCGCTGCTTGTTGGTGTCCGAGGAGCTCCCCGGGGGGGGCACGGGCACGGCGAAGAGCGTGACGCTGAGCAGCGTCTCCCGCGGCAGCCGGTTCACCTGGATGGGGAAGCAAATCCTGCAAGAGAGCAGGCGGAGGCTCAGTGCTGCCAGCAGCCCCCCCAACACCTCAAGATGCCAAAAAAGAGCCCAAAAACCCCCCCACACTGCTGGCAGCGGGGGTGCCACGTGCCCCCAGCACAGCACCGAGGCCCCACGTCATGGGCAAGCCCCCCCCGGGGTTGGGGCCAGCCAGCTGCTTCTGCGCCTTGGGAAGGTGACCGAGGGACTTGGGGGGGTCTCCCCAACACTGACCTCGTCCCGGCTGCTCCCTGGGGGTCCCTGGGGGTCCCCGGGGTTGAGGCTCCTCTCCGGGGCACCAGCTACATCCTGCCCGTGGGGTGGGCAGGAGGCAGGGAGGGGGGGACAGCACGGCCCCGCTCGTGTCCTTCGGGGGCACAGGCGCCTTCTAAAATTATCCCTGGCCCGTCCCCCCCCCCTTCCCCAGGACACGGCGGATGCCAGGCACGGCGAGGGCTCGGCACAGCCTCCCCGCCTGCTGCCGGGGCTATTTTGGGAGCAGATCCCCTTTCCTGGGTGCAAACAAGTGGCGTGGCTGGCGCCGGGGAGGGAGGGGGGCAGCGCTATTCCCGGGGATGACACAAGAGCTTCCGAAACCCGAAATACAGAGGGCACAGCGAGGAGGAGGAGGAGGAAGCAGCGTGGCTGGGGACCACCCGTGCCCACCCTGCGGCCAGGGGGGGGCTGCCTTACTGCTGGTCCCATATGATGAGGTGGAAGAGGTACTTGTAGACGTGCGCCTTCCTGGTGTGCAGCGGGCTGCACAGCTCCTTGCCGCCGTGCGTGAGGGAGCAGGAGAGGTAGAAATCTTCGTAGCTGCGAGGGGAGCAGAGGGGCTGTGAGTAAGGGGGGAGCCCTGCGGGTTGCTCGGGCTTCACCCCACGAAGGGGCAAACCCCATAGCAGCGGGGTGAGGAGGAGGATGGCGATGCCCGGGGGTGCAATGAAGGCTCGGAGCCCTCCCCACCGCTGGCCGTGCCCCAATTCAGCCCCTGCATGGCTTTGAGTAGTGGAGGGGGGCGCAAAGCCAGCAGCCCCCCACCCTCCCGTCCCCAACCCCATATGCCATGGCGCATACCGGCACACGGGGAGCTGTCGGGGAGGGATTTTGGGGGGTGGGAGGGGGGCCCTGCCATGTGGCAGGTGCCGAGCAACAATCCGGGGAGGGCTGCGGGGCGCAGGAGGTCAGGGGGATGCCGGCATTTCCCAGGCTACGGGCTTTGTTCGGAGCCAGTCAGCAGGGGGAATGCATTAAGGACGGGACAAAAGCGAGGGGTCCCCGGCGGGGCGGCTGCTGCCGCCGCCGCTGCCTCGCACGCCCTCCCCGCGGTGGGCTCCTGCCGCCCGCCGGGACCCCCGCCGTCCCCCCCCCCCGGCACGGCGGCACCTAACAAAGGAGCCCCCGCGGCACCGGGGCCATCTGTCACCTCGTGGAGCTCTCAGGAGGGATGCTGCAGCCCTGAGGCTTTGCGGGGTTGGGGTGGCAACCCCACCCTGTGCGCCCCCAGGCTCGCGGTCCTGCATTTTGGGGAGGTTTGGGGTGGGTTTGCTGTTACGTGGCGTATTTGGGACGCGCTTTTTACAGCGGTTTAGGGGAGGGATGCCCTGCTATAGGGTCACCGACACGGCGCCGAGCCCCGGGGACCCGCAGGGGGGTTTCTCTCCTCCCCTACCTGGCAGCCCAGGTGATGGGGATGCGGTGGGTGGCGTAGACGGTGAAGGAGAGTGGGCAGGAGAGCAGGCAGGCCTCCTGCACCACGCCGTGCTCCCGGCTCCCCGGCGTGGCCGTCTGGAAATCGGCGTTGAAGGTGCTGCAGTAGAGCCCCACCAGGTCGAGGATGGCGGCCGTAAGGCTCTCCACGATCCTCTCTGCAGGAGAGGCAGGACAGGGCTGACGCGGGGCTGCCCCGCACCCTTGGGGTCCCCCGGGGATGCTGGGGGGACCCCGGGCATGTCCCCTCCTCTGGGGCGCATTGGGGGTTTGAGGCTTCCCAATTTGTTGGGTTCATGGGGAGGAACAACGGGCACGGCCTCAAAAGCCTCGTTTCTTAAAAAAAAATGGTCTCAAATGCATTTTTTTTTGGCCGTAACACTTGAGGGAGGAGGAGGAGGGGTTTGGGGATGAAAAGCACCGGGAACCCCAGCCCAGAAGGGGAGGAGGAGAATTGAAATACCTCGATTTTCCCTCTTGGCCAGGACATTTGGATCCTGTTGAGGAAAAAAAAAAAAAAGAAAAGAAAGAAAGGAAGGAAAAGGAAGGAACCACAAGGGCAATGGCAGGAGGAGCCCCGTGCGTGGCCGCGGCTGGGAGCAGCTCCGTGGTCCCGGCTGCTGCCACGGGCAGGGCAAGAGCTGCCTGCGCCCAGCTATTGAGGAATTTTCCACGTGGTGCAGCGGGAAGGAAGGGAGGATGGTTTGGATGTGTTGTTTTTTTATTTTTTTTCCCCTCCCTTTGCACCCCCCTGCCCTTACCTTCTGGATTTTGGGCTGCATGCGGGAGGGGCAGGGGGGCATCTGGTTGAGGGCGGCCGTGATTTCCTGGGACTCGACGGCGGCCAGGGCGTTGCAGATGGCCATGACCGACTGGATCACTCGCTCTGCCTTCAGAGGGAAGTCTCCCTGCGGGCAGGGGGAGGCTGAGCAGAGCCCCGGGCTCGGAGCCACGGCAAAGCTCTGCCCTCGGGGAGCCGGCAGCAAGCGGGGCAGGGGATGGGGAGCGGTGTCTGCACCCTCTTGTGCCCCAAGAAAACACCAAGGAGAGGAATAAATCCTGTCCTGAGCCCCCACGGCAACTCCCCAGCCCACCACGCAACTGCCATGTGAAGGTTTTCCCTCCTTTCCCCTCCTCTGATGCAGACTTGGAGCCCCATCATGATCATAAAAAAGTCTGCAGCAAATGTCTGCTGCGCTCCCCGGGCATACGGGAGCCCCTTCTTTTGGGGTGATGCTGTCCCCTTGGATAGAGGCAGCCCCTTGTGGTGCGGGGACGGGATGGGACAAGGTGGATCTGTGCAGGAACACGTGGAGATGCTCAGAGGAATGGAGAGGTCGGGGTTCCCCGGGGAGGAGAGGCTGCTTGGAGCCTCCAGCAGGAAAATCCGGCACCGTGGGCACGCGCCGGAGCCAGGCTGTGCCAAAACTGCCTCCTTCCAGGGAGGGGACGGGAAGGGCAGGGCTGTCCCGGTGCCACCCGGCGCTCCCCCAAGGCACCGCAGCCCCCTAAAGGCTCACCTCGGCCGCCAGGAAAGCATCCACCTCGTTGTGGAAGGTGTCGAAGAGGAGACTCAGCGCCTGCCTGTGGATGCGGAGAGCGGAGCTCAGCCCCGACGGGGAGGGCACCCGGCACAGGGGCTGCGCTCGCCCCGCGCCCCCTTTACCTGCTGATGGTTTGCTTGATGGGCCTCTCCTGCAGGTGGATGTAGTGGTTGAGGGTGGAGGGGCTCTGGTCATCGTTGGCCTGCAAAAGGAGAGAGGTGGAGGTGGGTGCCACCCCTGCGAACCCTCCTGCCCCTCTCCCCACCGTGGGTCCCCTCTGAGTGGCTTGATACGGGGCTGGGGGCTGGAGCCCTGGAGGTTACACCCAGCTGGGAGCTGGTTTTGCCAAACCCTAAGCATCTCCCAGCCGAAGCATCTCCCCGGGGCAGGCGGGGAGGGCGTTCCCCCCGCGGGCACCCACCGTGCGGGCCAGGTCGCTGCGCACAGCTTTCCTCCTCATCAGCTGCAGGCGGATGTCGATGTCAAATTTCCTGCAGTGCTGGATGTACTCGTGGCTCCCCAGCGCGTGCTTGCTGCAGGGGCACAGACAACGGGCTCAGCACGAGGCCCCTGTCCACCAGGACCAGGCTGGGGGCAAAAATCCCCCTCCCCCAAATCAGCCCCGTGCTAAATCCCTGAAGCCAGGCCGAGTGCTGGCTGGGGTTTGGCTGTGCTTTTGCCTGCAAAACATTTCGCTGGGATGCTCGTGCTTGAAAAGCCCAAAGAATAAATTATTGGTTTTCCTCCTTCCCCAGCATCCTTCACAAAAGGCCCTGCTGGTGCAAAAAGGAGCGGGCACGGAGGAGCCCGGCAGCAGCAGGGGGAAAACCCGGCACCGGGGGGCTTCTGTAGCAGGGGAAAGCCCTCGACCAGAGGCTGCGGGGCTCACCACGCTGCCCCAATTTCCTTGCCAGCTTGGGAAGAGAATGAGCCAATTCAGCCGGGCACGGTGCCGTGGTGAGGGCGGCCCATCTGCAGGCTCAATGGCAGGATGCAGGGGGGGCCACCAGGGGCACCCCCAGGGCTGCTGGGGACGGGGACGGGGAGCCGGGTGGGTGCGCGGCTTCTGGTGCTGGGTCCTGCCCTGCTGCGTGCAGGAAGCCTGGCGCTTGGGCAGCACTGGGCCCTTATTGCCATGGGGCCGGCGTCCTGCGCACCCCGCCTCGGGCTGCAAATGTCCCCTGGGGTGCCCTGCTCCATCCCCTGGGGTGCCCTGCTCCATGCAGCCTTCCCCCTGCACCTCGCACGTGCCAAGTGGTGGAAAGCAGCAGCAGCTCGGGCTGGTTTGGAGAGCTTGAGCACCCGAGCGGCTCGGCACGGAGAGTTTTGGCACTTCCAGCACCTCCTCCGCTGGGGGAAGACGTGGAGAGAAAAGACGGGTGACAAAAGGGCTTTATTTCCCAGGGCTTTCTCAAAGGTCCTTTGAGGGCCCCGGGAGATACGGGAGCTGCTCGCTGGGGACAGGCTGTCCCTTTCCCAAAAGGAGAAGTTAGGCAAAACCCAGGGGATTTGCCCCAAATCGCGCGGGAATCCTGCACAGAACCCAGGACGGGCGTGCAGCCCTGACTGGCGGCCTGAGCCAGCCTCCATCCTCGAAAGCCCTGGCTCCCTCCCCAAAAAGCCACGCCGAGGAGCTGCACCACAACGCGGCTCTGGGCTGGTGCCGGTCCCGTTTTTCCAACGGGGGCTGTTTCTCGTTAAGGCTCGTTCCGGCAAACATCTTTTTGCTGACACCGGCAGCGTTTGCAGGAGGAAAGAAAGCAACGAGTGAAGCCCAGCGGGGACCCGGGGGAAAGGGGGGGCTCCCTGCAGCCCCCCAGCAGAGGGACAGACGGACAGAACTGCTGCTGTGCCCGGGGCTGGGGGAGCAGCCCCGCTGCGCCCATGCATGCACGTCCTGGGCTCAGCCCCGGGGCTGTGCAGGCTCATCCTGCGCGGAGCAATTCCCAGCTGCCCCCTTAGGGCCTGAAACTGGAGCTAGCGGCGGCCGTGGCAAAGCTCCCACGATTTCGAGCAGCAGGGCCAGGCCGTGGGGCCGCTCTCCAGGCAGGGCTGGCGGCGGGGAGGTGCCGGGAGGGACGGCTGTGCCCCTGCGTGCGTGGCTGCCGCTGCCTCCACACGGCGCCTTGCTCGGGATGGAGCTTTTCCCCGGCCAGCAGAGCCAAAATCACAGCCTTGGTGGGAGCAGCAAGCCCCCAAGCAAGGGCTCTGCACAGTCCTGGCTTCATTAAAGAAGGGAAACCTGTCCCCTTTCTCCCCACTTTGCAGATCGGGATGTTTCTGAGGCTCTGAACCGTCCCCCGGTCCCCGCTGCCCTCCCCCTGGAAATGGCTTTTTCCAGCTCCCGCAATTTAAAAAACAGCCCTGGGGGAAGCTGGGCTGCTGCCGGAGCTCGGTGACACGGCCGTTATTAATGCTCTCCCAAAGAGCTTTTTTGGCAGCTCCCGGGAGGGAAGGATGCTCCCGGCACGCTGCTTTTGGCGAGAGCCCCACGGGGGCTTGGGAGGCGGGGAGGGACCCGGGCCCCCCGTCGCATCCATCGCGCCTGCGCGTGAGCGGCGCAGTCCCTGCGTCCCCCCACACCCCCCCGGCACTCACTTTTGCAAGAATTCCTCCAAGCCGCAGAGCTTGAGCACGAATTCCTCGACGTCGACGGCGTGCAGCTCATCGTGCGTGTAGCACAGCGTCTGGTAGATCAGCAGGTCCACGGTGGACGAGCCTGCGGGGACAGCGAGCGGCGGTGACCCCCACGTGCCACGGGAGAACTCCCCAAAAATCCCTCCCCCGGGCATCGTTTGGGGCTGATCCCTGCCTCGCAGCCCCCCCGAGGGACACTCACAGTCGCAGGTGAAGGTGAGGGGCTCCCGCAGGCTGTCGCACACCACCGTCACCTTCAGGCTGACGCCGTGCCCCAGGTGCTCGGGGCTGAGGCTGACGGAGCTCCACACGAAGCCGCTCAGGGAATAATCCTGGGTGCTGGGGCCGGACCGCAGCCTGCGGGCAGGGGCAGGCTGAGAGCCGCTGCCTGCCTTCGTGTCCTCCCCCCTCAAAACGCCTCCGCCCGGGGGCATTTCGCCGCCTGGCATCGCCGGGGCACGGAGCACAACGCCCCCCCTTAAGCAGGGGTTTGGGGGCGCACCGAGGGGCGCAGGGATGGCTCGGGCACGGTGGTACTCACACATCCAGCATGTGGCAGAAAGCAGCCACCTCCTCATCCCGCTCCTCCGACACCTCGAAGAGCTCGTAGCCGTTGCCTAAGGAGTGTGGCCGGGGGGCAACCTGCGGGGGGCAACCGTCAGCGGCACCCCAGGGGCTCCCCGCGTTCCCCCTGCACCCCGCCTCGCTCCTCCGTGAGCGAGCAGGGGATCATTGCCTCGTGATCGTTGCATCTGGGGATGCTGAGGGATGGAGGGAGCGTCCCCAAGCCCCCAGGGTGCCGTGGCAGAGCCCTGCCTGCGCCTGGTGCCAGGCTCCCCCCGCGCACACGGGGGTCCCCGAGCCTCCGCGGCTCCTCTGCGGCGAACAATGGCCCCAGTGTCAGGGCAATTAACCCAGCCAGCAGCCAACGGGAGAGAGAGAAAGGCAGAGACCACGGCAGCCACTAAAGACAATTTTAATGCCCTTTTATAATTGGGTTCTGGCAGCGAGAAAGCCGAGGGCGCCTCACACCGCCCCCGCCAGCGGTGCCCGGCTGCAGCGCTCGCCCACCGAGGGAGGGGGGGACCAGGAGGGGCTGCGAGAGCAGGACACGAGCCCGCTGCAGCCCCCCTGAAGCCCCAAATATTCACGTGCTGGGCTGCTGGGGGCACGGAGGGGCTGGGAGCAAGGCGAGGAGGTTGGACACAGCAAAGCCACGGGGCGCAAGAACCAGCGGGCACCCACAGCTCCCTCCGCACCCCGCCTTCACCGCCCCACTTCCAGCTCCCCCCAACGCTTTGCCTCCATCCCTCCCGCCCTCAAAAGCAGGGATTAAAATCCTCTTACCGGGTCGACGGAGATCCTACGGTTTTTGTTCGGGGCCAGATTCTTCCTGTTGCCGAAGCGGGAGACGTAGGTGCGCGGGGGCACCTGGGGGGGCATGGTCTTGCTCCGTGCCACCGGCTTGCCGCTCGACTCCTTCTCGAAGATGCTCCTGCCTTCCTTCCAGCCCCGGGAGGCTTCCCGCAGCACCTGCGACTCGTAGGTGGACTTCAGGTTGAGGCAGGTGATGGCGTCGTTGATGCCCTCGTAGTCGGCGAGGCCGTAGGGGTCCTCCTCGGAGATGCGCCGGGCGAGCAGCTTGCCGTGCGCCCGCTCCTGCGAGAACATGTTGATGTCCCTGGGCTGGGGGGCTTTGGAGGACGGGGGGGACCCCTTCCCCGGGCGCCGGCTGCCCTCGGGGGGGCTCCAGATGGAATGCCGGGGGGGCAGCGGGGGCGGCGAGAGCTTTTTGGGGGAGCCACCCCCACTGTCGGGGGGCGAGGTGCCGTTGAGGGGCTCCCCGAGGAAGTCCCCCCCGGAGCCGTCGAAGATGTACAGGTAGTCCCCGGCCAGCGGAGCCTTCAGCCAGGGCTGGCTATCTGGCCGGGGGGGCGGCCCGGGAGGGGGCCGGGGGGTCGGGGACCCCTCCTGCACCGTCGGGGGGTTGTAGCTGAGCGTGGGGTCGGAGCCGGAGAGGCCCCGTGCCGCTTTGATGCCGGTGCAGCCGTTGGGTTCGGCGGGGTCGTCCCAGGAGATGAGGGGCCGCTCGCCCCGCTGCTTGGTGCGGCTCTCCTCCTTGTCCTTGTCCTGCCGCAGGCGTGACAGCGCGTCGTACTCCATCTGCAGGGCCTCGGCCAGCGCCAGCTCCTTGCGGCTGATGCCCACCGACTCGAGGGATTTCCAGTGCTCCCCATCGCCACGCGTGGCGGACATCTCCGCGCCCCGCGACCGACCCTCCTCTTCCTCCCGCGCTCACAGGGCTTCAGGAGAAGGGCATGCTGCACCGCCGGCCACCTGGGTGGAGGGGAAAGGAGAGGGTTAATGGCTCTGCGAGCTCGTCAAGGGTTGGTCCTAACGAGCCTCGCCCTGGGCGTGCACCCAGGGGTCATTTGGGAGCCCCGCTTCGCTTCGGAGGGTTGGTGCCGGCAGCGCCCTGAGGTCCGGCCCTTCCTCTCCGCGATGAAATGAAGGAAACTGCTCCCGAGCCCCAAGAGCGATGGCTTAAAGAAAGATTTTGCAGCCTCCAGGCAGGCTCTCGGGGCTGCTCGGCCCCCAGCAGCAGCTGCTGGGGCTATTGCTGGATTTCCCCCGAGGATAAAATAAGACACCGAGGGAGGGCGGCGGGGCCAGCGCCGGCATCTGGGGCTGACTCAACCCGCAACCCCAGTGCCCCGTGTTGGCTTCGTGGGGCCCGGCAAGCTGCTGTCGTGTGCCTCGGGCAGGGTTTTGAGCCCCCCCGGTGGTCCTGGGGGCTTTGCTGCGAGGAGAAAAGCAGGGCCCCCGCCGGCAGCGCTCGGCCATCAGAAAGGAAAAGTGGAGGGAGAAAAGCAAGGGAGGAAGGAAGGGCGTCTGCGGCCCCTCCTGCCTCGCCTCCCCCAGGGGAGAGGATATTGGGGGAGAGGATTTTCGCTTTGCATCAGCGCAGGCAGCGAGGCAGAACCCCCCCAGCCTGTCCCCAGGGGGTTACCCAGCCCCGAGCCCCCCCCCCAGCTGCTCTCTGCTCACCCCAAAGCCCGCACGGGGCCCTGGACAGCCCGGAGCAACCACTGCCCACCAGCTCCCACCAGCCCAGGATGCTTCAGAGAATAAAAATCCAAGCTGAAACCCTCCCCGAGGGACCCGACAGGTCCCTCCGAGCCCCTCTCCAAGCCCCCTCTGCCCCAGGGAGGGTCTCAGAGCCGGCTGCCGTCCCTCAGCAGGGATGCTGCGAGCCCCTGGCCTCGCACAGCCTCCAAACCCGGCGATTTTGCAGAGCTGAGCCGCAAGCAGCGAGGAGGAAAAGCCTGACTCGAAACCACCTTCCTGGCCCCTGACCAAGGCACACAAACCGTGGTGACCGCGGAGCCGCCGCTCCCTCCCCGCCGTCCGTGCGCCCGGGACTGCTGCCGGGGCTCGCTCAGCACCGCCAGGCCGGCCCGGAGCTCTCCAAGGAAGGCAATTTCCCCTCCTCTTCCCTTCCTAGCAAAATAAATAGCCAAGTGGATGTTAAACAGAAAAGTGGAGCGAGCCCAAAGCCTCCGGAGACGCTCGGCACTTGACGTCTCTGGAGCTGAGAGGCGGCTGAGGGTTTTCTCGCTCCGGCCAGGGCGCACGAGCCTCCGCGAGGGGAGGATGTGGAGTGCGAGCTGCGAGCCAGAGTCCTCCTCGCCCCGACCCCACGCACCCTGCAAGGCTGGGGACACCCTGGTGCCCTGCTTCGAGGTGCAACCACCTCCAGCACCCAGCAGAGCACCCCCGTGGATTGCACCCACGGCAGCCCCAGAGACCCAAAGGGTCCCCCCCGAGCTACGCGGCCCCGAACCAGATGGGTGCTGCTCAGCCCAGCTCTGGTTGTGCCTGCTGCAGGCACGCTTTCTCCCCAAAATTGCAGTTCTGAAGGAAAGGGCTCAACCCTCTCCGTGCGCAGGTGTCGGTGCCACCGTGCAGGCAAAGGGGGGGGGTGTTGCTGGCAGCCACGGGCTCTTCCCGGAAAAACAGAAATCCCAAAAGCTGGCAATCCTGGGCTGCTGGCAGCCGAACAAAGCAAACGTGCTTTTAACCCAAAAGCAATAAAATAGACCTGAGCTTTTCGTGGCTGACAAAGCTACAAATCCATTCTTGCCTCCAGGAACGGCATCTGCTGGGGTTTGAAGCGGAGAAAAGTGGCCCCGAAGCGGCCGGCCCCATCCTGCCCATATGAAAAACCCCAAAGAGCCGCTGCACCAGGGCTGAGCCTGGCTCCTCGGTGGGGTTTGGTAAAGGGGCTGGTTGTGTTCCCACCGAACACCCCCTCGGCCCTCCAGCCTGGTAGAAAAAGGGCACGGGGCTGAGAGCTGCGGGTTCGGGGCATTTGGGGAGCTCCAGGGGCAGGCACCGAATTCGGGAGGCGCAGACGAGCAGCTCATTTTTTTTTTTTCCCCTCTTTAAAAGATCCCTGCTGCTCATACCGGGGCAGCCTTCTGACTTTAAATTTCCTGGCACGTGCGCCGGTCACGTCAGCCTCGGGAGAGGCGCTCAGCGAGCGCTCGGCATCCCACCTTGCAGGGAAATGCTTCGAGCCACGGCTCGGCGGGGGCAGCCCAGCAGGGAAAAGCCCTCGTCCGCTGCAAACCCGCCCCGGCTTGTGGCTTGACATCGTTTTCTTCCCACTTTCCACCAGCAAAGCCCCAAAAAGGGAGGCTGCAGCCTTGTGGGGAGCCGCACGCGGACACCACATCCCCGGTGCTCCAGCAGGAGCCGCGGCGCTGCCACACGGGGGGCTGCCAGCAGCAAACTGGGGGGGACCCCAATGCGCAGCAAAGCTCCCCATACTCCTCTCCGGGACCGTCCTAGGGTGCTGAGCACCGAGGAGGAACAAAACCAAGGCGAAATGCAGCCTCGCATTCCCCATACAGCGAGGATGCGCCCACCCCATGCGCCCAGCACCCCGCACACCCTTACAGGGTCCCCTCGGGGAGGTGCAGAGGGGTTGGGGGGCAGCTCTCCCACCTGCACGCCCAGAGACCCCGCAGGGTTTATTTTTCCATCACCAAAATAACCCCGGCCACCCACGGCTGCCCAGCCGGGCAGAGAAATAGGAACAAACCCTCCCGAAACGCCCGGGGTTTTTCCCCCACCACCTCTTCGTTTCTCAGCCGGTTTGTAGGGCACGGCCGGGCAAACCTGCTCGGCTCTGGGGCTGCTCAGGTGCTTTGGGGTGGCTTTTGGGGTGCATGGCCCCCCCCAGGGCTCTCCTCGTCCCCAGACGGGGCTGGGCACGTTCCCAGCCCGGGATGCTCGGGGGTGCCTCAGGGACACGGCTCCTGGCGGTGTCCCCAGCCCTGTGAATTGGGAATTGGGGTTTTTTGGGGCCTTGGCATCGCTCTCCCAGCAGTGCAGTGCCCAAGGCAGGCTCGTTGGGTCGGTCCCCAGGTTGTGCTTTGCTAGGGCCAAAGCTCCGGATTTTCTTCCTGGCTTGGAGCTGGAGCTCCAGGAAGGGCATCTGCTCGTAAAGGTCATTTCAAACCGAAACCAAAACCTCAAGAGTTTCCCTCCTGGAGCCGTGCTCAGCACCACCAAAACACCACACCTCAACCCAAAACCCAGCGAAAGGAGCGCTCGGACTTCTCCACTGGCAGCAAAATCGACGCGATTCCCCCCAAACCGATCCCTGCGGGCGCTTCCAAGCCCCTCCAATTTTTTACCCCAGCAGGGATCGGAACTGCGGGAGCCGCTCCCCTTCCCCCAAACCCCAACAAATCCCCAGCAGAGCTTTCGAGGAAGAAGTCGTCATCCCTCCGAGACGGAGCCAGCCCCTATTCCACCATCCCAAAGACCCTGAGATGGGGAGCCCCCCACGCTTCCCCCAGCATCGAGCATTTTGTTACGGGCACCGAGGCACCGAGGCAGCCCCGTGCCACGCACACGGAGCCCAGCGCCGCGGGCTCCCAACCTGTTCCTCGCAGCTCGAGGAGCTCCTTCCTCCCGAGGCCGCTCGCGCCTCCTATTAATAGGATCCAGCCCTCTCCGAGCCCTCTGGAGGAGGCAGGATGTGAAGCTGTCCCCTGCCAAACGCTCTCCGAGCAGCTCTCGACGCGTTTCCACCCTCGGGAGGAAATCCTGCCTGGGGAAGGTGGCTCAGGCTGGGGACGGGAAAGCCCCCCGACGTGGGGCAGCCAAAGGAGCCCCCCCAAAGCCCCTCACGGCACAAGCTGGGGACACGCAGCAAGGTGTGAGAGCCACGCAGGGCGCACAGGGGGTGCCGCACCTCTCCCAGCACCTGTAGGGCCAGCAGCAGAGAGAGGGGGGGACGCGGGGGCTGCTCGTGGTCGGGCTCCCCGGGGCGCTCGGTTCCTATGCAAATCTCAGCTTCCTGCGCTCTGCACCACAAGGGGGGTGCCCAGCCCACACGGGGGGCTCGCTGCTGTCCAGCACGGCTCAGGATGACCCCACAGAGCCCGGCAGCGTGAAGCACGGCCCCACAATTCTGCCTTTTCTTTGGCCAACCCCGCTGCACCAGGGGGGGCCCAGCAAGCGGCGGCTGCCCCTAACCCTAAATCCTGCGGTGGGGTCACTGCCACCCCCATCCATCCGCCTGTCCCCACTGCCTCGGGGGCTCGCGCCCACCCAGGAGCTGGGCGCACGGAGGACACAAAGCAACTGGGGTGCACCCAACTCCCCCTGGCACCCCCCAAATCGGGGGCGCACAGAGCCCAACCCGCGATGGGAAGCGGCTCCTCGTGCGCCTGGGCTCGGTGGATTTGCATCTCGTGGGAGTCGGGCGAGACGCAGCCAGGCACCAGGAGGGCCGGGCGTGCAGGGCTCCTTCCCGGCACCCCAAAACACTCGGGGTTTGGCCGGGCGGCGGCTGCTGCAGCTTCTCCCATGCCACCCAAAATCCGCGGGGCGCAGCCAAGCACCGCGCGCACCCTGCAGCAGGAGGGCAGGGCGGCCTCGTGGCTCACCCCCCCTGCCCGGCCCTGCCTGTCTCCTGCCCTCATTTTTTAATTAATTAATTATTATTTTTTATTTATAAGGCCGTGCTCCCGAGGCGAGCTGGGGAAGCACCTTGCCGGGGCGGTGAGCCCGGGGAGAAACCGAGCACCCCATTTCGGAGCAGATTCCCCTCGCCCCGCTGCGCTTTTCCTCTCGGTGTGGGAGGAAACGATTGATTTTTTTTATTTATATATTTATATATATTTTTTTTCGGTTTGTGCTGGTTTCACCCCGGCCCGGATCCTGTGAACAACCACGTCCGTGCCTGGCTTGGCAGCTGCGCTTGAGCCACCGCAGCTCCCCTCGCTTTGGGGTAACAGCTCACGGATTTAGTTTTTTTTTTTTTTTGGCTAAATGCTCGCGGGGAGCCCGGCATCCCCAGGAGCAGCACACCGAGCACTGGGCGGGATGAGCTGGGTCCTTCCTGGCCGCACAAGTGCAGGATTGTCCCCATCAGTGTCCCCATCAATGTCCCCAAATGTCCCCATCCCTGGTCCCCATCCCCATCCCGGTGGGGGTCACTTTGACATCCCGGGCAGCCTGGTGCTGGTGCCCCCCCCCCAAACATTTCTCTCCCTGGCAACTTTGCAACGTGCTGGGGGCCCTTGCACCGCTCTGCACCCCCCCCCCCTCCCCAAAATCTCCCCCCTCCCTGCTCATTTTAAAGCCACGACCCCCCCCGCGCCCCCCACCCCGTTCAGCTGCGCCCCCCCCCAGCTGCCAAAATCCCCGCACTGGAGGCTCAGAGGCAGCACCCAGCACCCGGGATGGGGGGGGGGAAGATGTGGGCACCCCACAACACCCGCAAATCCCCACAGCACGGCGGGGGGGGGCGCAAAAACCCGCAAAAAGGGGGGCGAAAACCCGGAACGAGCCGCAAATTGCACCCAAGCGGCCTCCTCCCGCGCCCCCCCCCGGGTTTTTCCTGCACCCCCCCGGTGCTCCCCGTCCCCCCCGGCTCCCCCCGTTACCTGCTCGGTGCCGTGGGGGGGTTGGGGGGGGGGTCCCGGTGGGTTTGGGGGGGGGGGGTCCCGGTGGTGGCTGCGGGAGGAGGGAGCGCGGCGGCGGCTGCGGACAATGGAGGGGGCGCAGCGCGGAGCGGGGCCATCTCCCGGCCACCCGCAGCATTGCACGGGGCTGTGGCCCCCCCCCAAACCCCGGGGGGGGGGGAGAAAAAAAAAATTAATTAATAATAAAGAAAGAAAAAATGCAGCCCCGGCAGCCCCAGCAGCGCACACCCGGCTGCTGAGGGTTCCCAAGGGGGTGTCGCTGGTGTAGGGGGTTGGGAAGGATGCTGCCCCCCCCCCCAAAAAAAATATATATTAAAAAAATTAATAAATGCAGCCCCCCCAGCCCCAGAAGTGCACCCAGATGCTGGTGGTTCTCCCAGGGGGTGTCAGTGTCCAGGGAGTTTGGGAAGGATGCTGCCCCCCCCCAAAAAAAATATGAATTCCCCCCCCAAAATGCAGCCCCATCAGCCTGTGGGGGTGTCAGGGATGCAGGGAGATGGGGAAGGATGTTGTATCCCCCCTAAAAAAAACACAAAATCCCCCCCCCCAAATACAACCCCGCCAGCCCATGGGGGTGTTGGAGATGCAGGGAGCTGGGGAAGGATGCTGCACCCCCCCCCCTAAAATAAAATAAAATAAAATAAAATAAAATAAAATAAAATAAAATAAAATAAAATAAAATAAAATAAAATAAAATAAAATAAAATAAAATAAAATAAAATAAAATAAAATAAAATAAAATAAAATAAAATAAAATAAAATAAAATAAAATAAAATAAAATAAAAAAGGGGGAGGACGCGGGGCACCCCACAGCCCCTAACAGGGTGGGGGCTCCTCGCCAAGCTGGGGGGGGGGCGCTCACCCACCAGGTTAAGTAGCTTTGGGGGGGGAGGGAGCCCCAGCACCCCAATCCCAGGCTGGTTTGGGTGCTGCCAGCACCCATGGGTGGGCTCGGGGGGGCTGGGAGGGTGCAAACACCAGGGGGGTGGTAAGGTCATATAGGGCCGGAGGGGGCTGGAACAGCAGAGCCCGGATAGCTCAGTCGGTAGAGCATCAGACTTTTAATCTGAGGGTCCAGGGTTCAAGTCCCTGTTCGGGCGGTATCATTTTTTTTTTTTTCCCTGTTTATTTATTTATTTTTTTTAATTATTTTTTTTTTTCCCCGATTTTTTTCTACCTCTCTTATTTTATCTTTTTTTTTTCTTTTTCTTTTTTTTTTTTTTTCCTCTCTCTCTCCCGGCTGTGATCCCCCTCCAAAAGCCTTGTTAAGGCTGCTGGGGGATGCTGCGTCTCCCCTCATCAGCATCCCGGCCGAGCCCCTGGGCAGCAAAACCAAAAAATATTGAGAAAAAAAAAAAAGAGAAAAAATGAAGAAAAAAGAGAAAAAAAAAGAGAGAAAAAAAAGAGAAAAAAAAAGAGAAAAAAAAGAGAAAAAAAAGAGAAAAAAAAGAGAAAAAAAAAGAGAAAAAAAGAGAAAAAAAAGAGAAAAAAATGAGAAAAAAATGAGAAAAAAAAGAGAAAAAAAAGAGAAAGAGAAAAAAATTAAAAGAAAGAGAGAAAAAAAAAAGAGAGAAAAAAAATGAGAGAAAAAAAAAGAGAGAAAAAAAAAAAGAGATAAAAGGTGAAGGAGGGAGGGAGACGAGGCCAAAAAGCGGCAGCGCCCGAACAGGGACTTGAACCCTGGACCCTCAGATTAAAAGTCTGATGCTCTACCGACTGAGCTATCCGGGCTCTGGGCTCCGACGGCCGGGGCCGCCCTTATCAGTGCGCTGCCCCGCTCGGAGGCTGCACTCAAGGAACCGGGGGGGGCTGCAGGGGGCTGGGGAGGGGTCCGTGGGGGGCTCGGAGAAGCCGGGGAGGGGCAGGAGGCGGCGGTGAGGCGGGGAGGGGAGGCCCCGGGCCCCTCATGGCGCCGCGCTGCCCTCAGCACGGTCCTCCAAGGCTGGAGGGGAGGGGGGGTCCACTCTAGGCCACACTTCCGGCGCGCTCTATGGTACGGCCCCGCCGGGCCGGAAGTGGCCGCGCCGCCATGTTGGCTGCGAGGGGAAGCGGCGGGCGGCCGCGGCGCTAAGATGGAGGCGGGGAGCCCGCGGGGGGCCTAGGGGGAAACCCCCACCCCTGAGGGGGGCGGCCCGGGGCCCATGGGGATGCTCTAGGGTGAGCTGAGCCGCCGGGAGAGCGGGGTTGGGGTTGGGAGCGGGATTGGCGTTGGGATTAGGGTTGGGATTGGGATTGGGATTGGGATTGGGAGCGCTTTTGGGGTTGGGATTTGGGGCTCCGGGACCAGGTCGTGGGCAGTGGAGCCGTGGCCGTGCGGCACCCGCCGGGCGCTGCGCCTTGGGGGGGGGGAGGGGGGGGTGTTACTGGAAGGGGGGGGTAAAGCTCGGGATTTGTGGGTGAAAATCAAGTTTCTGACCCAAAATCGGAGCTGCCCCTTTGCAATCTTGTTCCTGTGGCAGCATTCAGTGCGTTGTGGGGGTCTACAACGGTTCTCGGGGTGTGCTGAGGGCTCGGCCTTCATGAGGTGGCCCCGAGCGCTGTGTCGGTGCCCCTCAGAGACCCCCAAACTTTTTATTCAAAAATTGAGCTTTATTCTGCACAATTCCGGACCCGTGGTGTGTGGGCAGCTGGTGCTTAAACCACCTGTCCCGGCAGCACAAGGAGCTGTGCCAAGTGTGTCTGTGCCAGGCCCTCCCGTGGCAGCCCCAGCCCAGGTTGCTCTGCTGCCAAATTTAATATTTTGGAGCAGCACAATGTGCCCAAACCACAAAATGAAGCTCTTTGGAGCTGCTTGTGCCGTGCCTCATCTCTCACCCCACGATTTACCCTTAAACACTGCTTTTCCAGGGCAAAGCGCCACCAGGGGCTGTCCCAGCGTGGTGCTGCTAAGAGCCGTGGTAACAAGGAGTTAATTTCAGAGAGGCATTAATAACCCAGAGATCAGGGGTGTAAAGCCCTGCAGTTATCGCACATGAGGGGCTGTAAAAGATGAGCCTTTTTTTTTAGGATGGGCGGTTCTGCTGGCTGTGGGCAGTGCAGAGCTGCTGAGGGTTGCAGTGCTCGCATCAGAGGTGAAGAATTTAAATTTAATCAAGTCCTTGATAGGATCAGGTTGAGGGAAGAGCTGTTTTGGAGAAAGAACAGCAAGCGGGATCGAAAGGAGACTTGAAACACAGACGGCTGTTGAAATTTGGATTTATACCCACCCTAGTACTCGTTCGTGTCACATCTCCAGCAGGTGGGTTGGGCGCAGGCACTGCGCTGCCCAACAGGAGGCTGAGAGGTAAATGAAGTGAATAAGGTGAACGAGGAGATCAGAATTTGGGTACAGAGCACCCGGGTCTTCAGGGACAAGCTCTGGGCTTTGTGTGGCAGCCGGGCTTCCAGGAGGGCGCTGACGTGTTCAGCAACTCTTCTAGGAGCAGGGCAAAAAACCCCAGATGTTCAGCTGCAGTCAAATGTCAGACGGCTGGTTCTGCTGAAAATGTGGTTAAAATAAGGGCTTTTCTCGCTTTTCACTACTGCTAAGATTACTGGCTTCAGTTTCACTCCTCCGGAAAAATTAATGTCAGCTTTTAATGGCTTTTTTTTTTTTTTAATGGCTTAAAAATTAATGTCAGCTTTGTGGCAGGACGGTTAGCACGCTCCGGTTAGACCTCACCTGGTGAAGAAGCAGCTTTTTTAACTCTCTGACTTGCTTCCTCTCTGTGCTTAAATGGTGATGTTGATTTGCCATCCCCTTATGAAAGCAGCCCAAGGAAAAGCCCGATTTAAGATATTAAAATAGAGATAAATGGAAACAACAACACGAGCGTCGGGCTGGAGCTGCTGCCGGATTCCAGCCATCGCCAGCAACAGCCACTGTCAGCAGCAGCTGATTTAGGGAGATTTGCAGAGCCCTTGGCCAGCATTCCTTTTTAATTGAAACAATCAGTTTTGTTTTCCTCCCGCTTAACTGGTTTTGCAATAAAAGGGCCTTGCATAACATTTGTACTCTGAGAAGTGCTAACATCTGTCACAGGTTGGCTGCTTTCGGCGCCTCGTTGGCAGAGCTGGAGGTAGCAGCACGCAGATGCAGCGTGTCCGCAACAAAACCCGGGGCAGGAGAAATTCAGCGTTGTTACATCTGCTGTATGAGCTCTGGAGTTGATTCCAGAACAGTTTCCAAAAAGGAGCTCTTTAAAACGAGCGTTTTGGCTGGTTGTTAAAAGCCGGAGCTCTGCCTTCAGTGATGCGTTGCGGGGCTTCTCTGTGGTGAAATCAGGTTTTTCTCAGGATACTTTTCCTAATTAAATGCCAAGTCAGCATCCAGGCAACGAATCGGAGCACTCAACTAAGAGCAGGACAGTGAAAAGTGAAGCCAAGCAGGCCGTAAAGCACAAAACCTGTTCAAATCCCCGAATCCATGCCCCAGCTCTCCCTCCTCCTGCGGCCCCCAGGTAGCCCTGGGACCAGCTCAAGGAGACAAATCCCTTCACGGTGGCCCTGGAGCACCTTGCAGCTCTCCCAGAGGAATTTTGATGCACTCAGGTGAGAATTAGGGCCCGGAGAAGGGCTGAAGATGTGAGCGAGGCTCACGGGGAGGAGTCGTGGTGCTGAGAAAGGTGAGCAGAGCTGGCAGACACAAAGCTCCCAGGGCCTTGCACTGATAGGGACAAACCTAATTAACTGTGACTCAATTGTCAGATCAGTGCTTGTCTAAAGCTTCCCCTGTGGGGCTTCTCTCTCCACGATACTGTACACGAGACTGCAAGCTTGTTTTCTGGAGCAATTACAGCGTTTGAAAGCAGGAAGGATGCTGCTGGCTGGGGACAGCCCTTCAGAGCAGAGTGTAAGGAAGGTGTTAGTGAGGCTGCGGGGACACCGAGCGGGATAACGCCTGCTTTATGCTCCTTGCTGCTGCCCCCACTTTGCACAGAAGCTGCAGAGCGCGTCAGTCTGGCATGAAAGACACAGAAGTGAGCCGAATTAGAAATCTATTCTCAGCTTTACAGATGTGGCTGCCAAGAAATGCCCACGCACACAGCTTGCAGCAGCTTCTGGGGCCGTTAGCTACGATCTTCTCTCTCAACCCTGCCTTCCACAAGAGTTCTGATCTCTTTCAGGAACTTTTACTCACAGGACGGGCAGGCTGTGCTCATCCCTGTAGCCTGCAATGCCCATATAAAGCATTTGAGGGGAAAAATCCTTGCTTGGTGACTCTTCTGTGATTCATGGGTTCTTCCAAGCCATCAGGCTCCTCCAGAGTGGTTTTGTTACACGGCTCCAGAGCCACGGAGGGGAGCAGCGCTGAGCCCTCTGCTGCTTCCTTCAGATGGCTGAAAATTAATTTGAAAGCTTCCAGCATTGTAGGGTAAGCGTTTGGCATGAAATTAGTGGGACAGTACAGCTCCTGGGTAGGACTGCAGCAGGGAGCCGGGCAGTTCTCTAGGAACTGGCAGCATTTCTCCTCCTGGCCAGCCTGAGCAGGGCATCAGGGAGGTTTTCTGTCCGGGCAAGGCAACCAGGGGCTGCCTCTGTGAACCTTGTGGGTGTTTGCAGCCTGGACATGTCCCAGGACTTGCTAGGTAGCCTAATTAGAAGTTAAAAAGAAGTCTGATGTTCCAAGGCAGTGCTGAGGCTCTAACCTGCTAACAAATCCCCTTTGTAGGGGCTGGAGGCGAGGCGCCAGCTCACCTGCCTCTACTAAAAGCAGCACCGGAGCACTTCACGTCTTTTTTTCTGCCTTACCCTGGGGCAGCAGTCCCCTTCCAGGAAGGCAGGGTGGGGGGAACTCCACACTTCTTTGCCTGCCCTTCACACCTCCTGCAGCTGCCCCTGATGCATTTAGCAGCCAGCTGCGGCCAGCAGAGGGGCAGGGGCTGGCTCTGAGCTGCTCCTAGCACAGGGACTCGGAGGAGCAGAGGCACAGAGGGGACGTGGAGCGGAGAAGCTCACGGTGGGTAAGTTCAGCTGTGGCTCCCACAGAGTTCGTGGCAGGGGTAAGTTGCCAGCTTGTCAAGGAACTGAAGACAGCAGCGACTTCAGCTTTAAGCCAGTTATTTCTGGTTGTGCCTAGATCTGCTTGCTGTCAGGGTGGTTTACCAAGCTTGAATTTGACACACGTTTATCGGGCTTTAAGCATTTAGAGATGCCTCATCTTCAGGAAGGATTTTATCCCCAGCAGTGCTTATTTCGGGGAAATGCAATGGTATAAGAAATACCAGAAGCCTCTTAGTAAATTAGTGCCTGTTCCTTAATGAACGGGGCAGTGGGAGGGGTAGGGTGTGAATGTGTGATACTGCCCATCAACTTGAATGTGTTTTGAAACTAACTTTTGTCAACCGAAGTATTTGCAGTGCCTGCTAGATAAGTGTCCAGCTTGTTTTGTCTCAACTGGAGATGTTTTTACATTCCTCAGGCACAAGCCTGCTTGTTTTGCTCCTGTTCACTTCTGAATGTAGCTGAGCGTCCGACTCAGTCTTCCCTAAGCGACGTAGGAAGACTCATCTCCTGTCTCTCAGGAGTCTCGTGGCAGCAAACTTAAGATATTTCTTTGAAAAAAAACAAAATTTTTTGGCTTCAGATTTTTAAATTAAATTATGGCAAGGGTTACAAGCTGGCACCTCTGCCAGAATCCACAGACTAAACTTTCCTAAAGCTGCAGCCGCGTGGGCAAGCTCAGGAGCCAGGCTTTGCTTTGTAGTTCATCTCCCACTAGCCTTAAATGTACCCGTGTGAGCAAGAGTCAGTTGCAGGACTTCCTTCATGGTGCCTGTAAAAAATGTGAGTAGATTAGTGTCAAAAGTCAGAATTTATTGTGCCCTGTTCCAGGGAAGCAGAACGGCTTTGCTTCAGCGATAAATCCGCGTGCTGTAGGGCGGAGGCGACGCTGTGTGAAATAAGAGGTCAGGACTTGGGTTCCTTCTCCAGCGGGTTCGGTTTACTCTGTCCCCACGTGCAGCTAATTAACGCTGTCCTTCCTCTGTAAGGATGAAGGTTTTGAACCTACTTTGTGTGGGGCAGATATGGGCTGGATGGTGTCGAGAACATGAGTCATTGCAGATCGCTCTGCATATGAAGCTGCCGGCCTGGGGTGGATGCTGAAGCTGATAGGGCTGCGAATTCAAATCGCTGCAGGATTTCCCCTTTTGTTCCTTTCCAGGAAAGGATCATTTCACCCACCCAGCCAGCGGTGCTGGTGGAATTGTTAACTTGTGGCCTGCATCTCCTCGCTCTGGATGGAGGCTGCAGCAGCTTTCGCGGGTTTTCATCTCTTCAAAAGCAGGCGGGGAACGTGCTAATCATTGCCATCAGCCCTGGCTGCTCAGGGCTTTGCTCTTCTGGGAGGATTTCCCTTGGGGTTGCTGTGACTCAGCTCCTGTTTCCCCCACCCTCTGACTCAAAGATTTCAACGTACTACACTCACTAACAGCGTGGCAGAGACTGGTGCTTCCCTTGAGCCGGCAGGTCCAGGTTCCTCACCAATTCCTTAGAGGGGCAGAGCAGAAGCAGCCCCAAGTCCCTGCAGCTCTGTCCCAGTTTGCTGTTTGCAGCCAGGACGGGGCACAGCAGGTCTGTGGTAGGAGAGCAGGTGAGGGGGCACAGCAACGTTTAGGATATGCAGGCAGGGCTATTTTTGAAACGCAGATTTCCTGAAACTTCTAAGAAGTGGAAGTGATTAAACCCCAAGAGCAGGTTTCGCAGCTTAACTGGGACGTGAAACTTCTCGTTTATAGGTCTGTGCCACAAACAGCTCATCACTGCCACTATGACATCTTCAAGCTCTGCCCAGCATCCAGCAGCTGAGGATGCCTGCAGAATCACTCTTGGACAAGCTAACCAGGTAATTATCTCCCCTACTTACCTTCATTGCTTTCCTCTCACTAAAACTCCCACTTCTTCCATCAAATCGAAGCTTTTTAATGCCGTTTAAGTAAGAAGAGCTTAGCCTGATGGAGTAGGGCTTTTATCCTGAAGATTTCTGTTGCTTTGACTACCAGATTAGAGATTTAGGAGTATTTTCAAGGGCAGAAAAATAGACAAAGCAGTTAACATGGGCTGTACAAGCAGTGGCATGATGCACGTTTTCATGCAGGACCTGCACTTAGAAAAATTCTCTGTAGAACATTTCTCCTAGTGCTAGACTATGTGACAGTGGTGTTGGAGCATCGTAACGGTGCCGTGTTGAACTTTGCTCAGGCAGCAAGGCATCCCCAGGCCTTTTTTGGAGTTGCTTAGGTAAGTGGCAAGCACAGCACCCGTCCTTATTGCCTATTCTTAGAGCAGCCCTGGAACAAAAAGGTAGCTGAAGCTTCAAGCCAAGGCCAACGGGCAAGCGCATGGTTTGGGGTGTGGGAGCCTGGCTCTGACCTGGTATGTTGGCAGCCCAAAGAAATATTTGTAGTGTAAACAGTGGCTAGAGAAAGCTGGTCTAAAGCGAGGTGTTTCTCCAAGACTGGCATCCCACCTGCCAGAGCCACTTCATTGGGAAAAAAAAAAACTGTCTCTACAATATGAAAGGAGGGGGCAGGAATGAAAATGAGCTGAGAGGAAGTTAGATCTTCCCATTTGAGGCTTAATTTAGGAGTTTTGAAACATAGCCAAGTCCTAGGCAGAATTCATATGTATGAATATTTATTCCAATCAGTGCTCAAAAAACTACATAAATAGGCTGGGGTATTATTACCAAAATATTGATTGTCAACACTCAGTTTCCAGACTAACGCTTTGATTTTGGCTGTACTGTGATTAATGAGGGCCCCTTCTAAACGGATCAAGCGAACTGGGTTATTTCTTTAATAAGAAAGATATGAAGAGTTATTTCAAAATCTATTTGAGACTGGTCATTAGAGAAATGAATGAATGCAAATACATAATTTCATCTTATTGAAAACTAAGTGCTGATACGTGCAATTACTTGTGTTGTGCTCAGCTTTTTCCTGGTGAAGAAGCTGTCTTAGAAAGGCTTGTGGCTGGACATGAGTTGCTCTGAGCTTGAAAATGCATCCAACAGTTACAGTAATGAGAAAACAGACCAGATACACTCACAGCAGAAATGAAGTTGTACAATGTTTAAACGGTGGAACAAATGCTTTGCCAATATCACCTTCAATAGCTGAGGGACAAATTAATTTGCACCCAAACCCCTCCTCTCCTTACCTTCTGCAGGACAATGGTGGTGCAGCTAGAGCTGGCTGTTGAGGAAATAAATGCAGGGCTGTAAGCAGACTGTTCACATCAGGCAGGAAAGGTGTTAGAGTTGCATTTATAAAGGCAGAAAGGAGGGGTGTGCATGAGGCCCACCTCACACTGATCGCTAAAGTCCTTTACTAGCAGAAATTACATGCCTTGAGAGCTTAGGTCTTGTCAAAGTGTAGGGGAAACAGCAACGAACATCGTGTGCTGAGGGTTGGACGTTCTGCCCAGTGCCAGATTGAAACATCTCGCTGTGTTAGCATCTGGGAGACAAAGGAGAGCAGAGCAAGAGGTTGAGTGTGGGAAACGTACGCATTAGCATACAATATTGTACACAATGACGTGGCATTCAGCTTCCAGGCAGAACAGTGAGGGCTTTCTGACATTTTGTAGGAACACAAGGCGTGGATCCAGGGGGTGATGCTCTCCTAAGAATTGTTAGAATTCTTGTGGAGTAGATGAAGTAGTGGTGCGGGGGAAGGAGCTATTTAAAACTTGCTGTTTTGCATAGCATCATCTGTCTCCTCTGCTACTCAAAGTGGCTGGGGTGTGTGGGTGAAACCTAAAGAGGTGGTGGTGCAGTTGCATTGTTCCTAGGATTCTTTGAATTTCGTGTAGTAAAGGTTTTGGTTGATGATTGAGGTACACAGAAAATACACGTCCTGATCGTTGGTGTTAATTAACCGTCTTTGCTCCTGAATGTGTGACTCAGTGCTTTGGTTAGTCACTGCCCAGGCCTCCATACCATGGGTCTGAGTTTCCGATCTTTCCTCACATGATGAATGACATCAAAGTTAATTGGACAATGGGAGTGATTAAAGCCTTTGGAGCAGTCTGCCCAAATTCCAGAGCTTTTTTTTTTTTTGTCTTGCACTTGAGTCAGAATGATTGTGCTGATTTCCAGTCCTTCTAGCTTTTTTTTTTTTTTTTTTTTTTTAAGCATTTGTCCATGCAGATGACCTGTAAAAGAGTACCAGCCCTCAGCAAATTAGCCTGAGGCAAGCGGTGTTTCCCATGATCTCCACTTCATCCCACAGTTGTTATCTCTGGGCTTGGTGTGCCAAACTTCCACAGGTTTAGCAACTTGGGCTTGTGAGCTATGGTAGGCAGGCATGCCAGGGCAACGTGCTTTCTCTCAGGGCACTGCTTCTTCTCCTTCTAACAAAAATCCCTGCTTCTTGTTTTAGGTGCGACCCAAACTGCCACTTCTGAAGATTCTGCAGGCTGCAGGTGCCCAAGGAGAAACCTTCACGCTGAAAGAGGTGGGCTCAGTTTCCAGGCACTGAAACTCTGCCTGTCCCTGGTCTCTTGGCAGATGGCCCTTGGTGGGGAAGGGCTGGGGCTGGCTCTTGATTCTTCTGTGCTTGGAAGCCCTACCTGCAAAACAGGGATACCGCACCCGGAGGGCTGCTGCGATTTGATTGATCGTTAATTGTCCTGAGAGCCTTTGAAGGAATTGGGAATGGAGTGTGAAACAAAATCAAAAACCTCTTTAAAGAGAGGAAAGATGGGATAGATAGTCACATACCTGAGAGGGCGTAGGATTCAATTGTCTTGCTGTCTGCTCAGTGCATGAAAGCCTTAAAAATTGGATTCTAGTTGATATTTTTCTTTTAAGTTTTCTTTGAAATAGCTTGTCAGCTAAACCTGAGAGACCCTGTGAATTCATTTATTTTAAGATTAAAATGCAATATATGTACAAGATTAAAAAAATGACACCGACTGTGATTTACAAGAGTAGCCTGTCTGCAAAGAATTAAATGCAGTGGTTTTTCATTATGAATGTGTCAAATATTCCTGCAGAGCCCTGTGACTTATTTTAAACACTTATGCATTTAAATAACTTATTTAGCTTCTAAAAAGTTTTGGAAAAACAAATTGAATGGTTTAAATGGGGGGAGTTGAGTATTAAATGCATGTTGCTCGTATGGATTAACATTTTAACTCCACTAAGGCAGTTTTTCTGCAGTGAATGGCATCCTGTTAGCATAATTTTGGTGGCATTTGCTGTCATTCAGGAGGTCACTTTGGTGGGTAATGGGGGATGGATCCTTGCCTATATTGTGCTTAACTTTTTTCACCTTTTTTTCTTCTTGTCCTGTGGATTCCTCACTGTAACTGGTAGTGTCTGGTAGCTCTCACAGGATGTTTTCTCTCCATGCTTTGTGATACTGATGCTCGCGTTTTTGCATCTTGCAAGCTGTCTCCTCAGGAATGACACTGCAATTGTGGCTATCCTTTAGTAACAGCTTATACAGCTTTGAGCTGGTGATACCTTCTGCCTCCTCCCCATGCCATTTCACTCTCTTTACTCTGAGCTGTTATATTGTTCCTGCTCCCATTTCAAAGAGTGGACCTTGAATGATTTGCTACCATTCTTTCAGGGTTTTCTGTTCCAGGGATAGTTCTTTGTAAAGTTGATGTGAACCTTACAGGCTCCATTCGGAGCTGTCACTCTGGGAGATGTCCCAGATAACATGATGTGTTTTTTTAGTGTGGGATAGTAGAGTGAACTCCTGTTTATCCATTTTCAGCTCAGTTTTCTCTCCTGTCAAGGGTTAGTAATTATAAACCTTACAGCAGTGTGTTAAAGCATAATTCTCCCTTAGTTGTGAGGCACTGATGGATGCCAGAAATGCAGAATTAGCAGGTACTGTTTGACTGACACTATGTAAGGAGGCAAGTAGCATAAACTAAAGCAAATTTCCAGGACCTTTGGTGGTTTGGTTTCAGCTGCAGACGTGGCTCATGGTATGTTCCGTGTCCACAGGTTATGCATCACCTAGGACAGTATATAATGGTGAAGCAGCTGTATGACAAAAGACAGCAACACATGGTGTACTGTGGAGGAGATCAGCTGGGAGAACTGCTGGGGCTGGAGAGCTTCTCTGTAAAAGATCCAAGGTAAGAAAAAGTGGCTGTTAACGTGATGTCTCTCAGAGATTGCTGAGTCAGGAGACCCTTGGTGTCACTGTTCCCACTTACAGTCACATAAGCCTCCGTGAATGCCAGTGACTTTTGGCTAGTTGATTTGACAAGTTCAAGTTCAGCTCCTTTATTTTGAAGAGCCAGTTCTGAATGGTCCAGACAGCTGCTTGAAGTGACATCTCCTCCACCCTTTTATTTCTGTGTCTTCTCAGACAGTTGGTTTCAGACTCATGCTAAAGGCTGCACCCCTCAGTTTCTGAGCTAGACTTCTCTGTAGCAAGCATTTAGCTAAAGAGTGGCAAAAATTGCCCTGCAGATTCCAGCATTTCTCTGCATAATAAACTATCTCCTTCTTTTTCAACAGCCCAGTCTATGAAATGTTGAAACGGAACCTGACTTCTGCTGCAATGACAGGTAGGTTTGTCACGGTATGGACAGCTATATTCAATATAGTGTTGATGTAACTTGGGTAAGTAATGATATTCAGAAAAGATGTGTTTCTGAAGTTGGAACAAGCTGCTAATGAAGGCTTTGACAAGACAATCTCTTTGAGTATGTGTCTTTTTTTGTGTGTGCACCATCAGTAGCTGTGGTATGAAATCAGTTAGTAGTGGTTGAGTAATACAGCTGCCTGCAACCAGTGGCCAAGCCTCAGAATGGCAGACAGACTAAATATTGCGGATGTACAAATCATCGTGGCTGAAGTGTCTCGTCCAAATGGTTATTGATTTCTCAGTCTTCTTGCAGTTTCATAGCATTCTGACTTCTCTTACCTCATTTTATGCTTTCATAGTCTTGAGAGTGAATGTAAAGAGTGCCGGAAACCTAACCTAGTTCTGCAATCCAAAGAGGTCTGGACTTTAATGAAACACTTGAACCTTTAAAGGTTGCTATTAGTTTTTCAGCTCATGAGAGAAATTATCTACATCAAAAGTCCTTCAGTCATAAGTTAAAATCTGTTCTTAACTTAATGTCAGCTGATGGCTCCCTTGCAGCCAGTTCCCACTGTACAGCTGGTCATCTTCATGTGAAAATAAACATCTCTTGAAAGCACAAATGTGCAAATCATGAGTGAACTATACCAGGGAATTTGTGCAGCCTCGTGTCATTCTTCCTGGGGTCTCCAGGCAGATAATATGGGCTTACTTTTTCCTAAGTGCTTAGCCTGTTTGTGCAGACAGACATAAACACTAGTTCAAATTTAGAAACTGAGAAAACATGGCCCTAAACTGTTCATGTGTCTGCTTTAAGCCATATATTAGCACCTCTGAGGTTCCCCTCCGTTCCCTGTTTATACAAAAGAACCTTCCTAAGCAGACTGTCTAAACACGTAGCTGCAGATTTACTGTGTGAGTGCAGTTTCCCTTGCTGGTGGTACCCTGGCCTTTTCCGTGTAGGCAGTGTAGATGGAGAGCAACAGATTTCGGCAGAATGCTCTCCTCTGCTGCCCTGTTCCCTTCCACTTGGTGTGTGCTTGTGGCCCTGCACGTGTGGCTGTGTGTGTGTGTGTGCTCCAGTCGTGGTGTCACTATTTCTAATCGTGCCAAAGGAAGTACTGTTCCTTTAGTGAGATGGCCATTGAGTTTTTCTACCATGTATGCCTGTGTGTGTGTGACCATGAAACGAAACAGGTTTGGCAGACCAGGCCTTTGGCAAATATGTAGGAAGGATGACTCCTGGTATTGTTTTTCCTTTGTTGCAATATATCAGTAGCTGAAGGTGCTGCAGGGCATAGAGGCCATTCTGTTTCATGTTGTGCAATAGCCACTTGTGTTCATTAGCCAAACCAGTGCTTGTCAGAACATCACTTTGCAGATTATCCTGCCCGCTTCAAGTACACTTGTAGAAAGAAAAGTGACTGCAGTACATCTTGATAACGAAGATTAAGCTCTTACATAATGCTTTTTATCAGATGGTGTCCTTACATGGCAAACTTTCACTCTTAGTATGAATCACATGAGGAGGTTTCAGGAATACCTACTTCTCCTTAAGGGCATTTTACGTTCAGTTCCTGATAATATGTGGGCTTCAAAGAAAGCCTTCCAGTAAGTGGAGTGTATTTTCTTAGTGTTTAAGACTAGTACGTGTCACTTGTGAATTGTTAGAAGGGCAGTTCTTCAGCTCTTCTAATGCCACTGCGGAGACAAAGCAGTGATGGATGAGCCAATTGGCTTCTGCTTTCCTTCAGGTATCAAATAATTAGTGACTACAGAAGCTGTATGCTGAGGGAAGGGAACAAAAGAAAGCTGAACTAATGCGTGGAAGGCAAAAAATGTGGGATAGAACCATGTCATTTTGTGGTCCTGTGCTCATCACTTTATGGTCCACTTTTCTGCCTACAGGGGTAGTTTTCAGTGCTTTTGTATCAGTGCCATGATTCATGATGTGAATCAGATTCTTCATATCTCCTTGGCATTCTGCAGGGAATTTTTAAACTGAAATGGGAGAAAGCAGGAGCCATCCTTGCATCTTTTGTTTTCTAGCAAGTCATCCTATTCAGAGAGTGAATTCCTAAATACAGTACGTACAAAGATTCTGTTGATTGTTCTTGCTGTTCATGTTGGCCTTTTATTAACTTGTGGGGCCAGCATAGTTGTCTGGATCAAACTGTAGTATGGCTATATACTCAGTTACCCAGGAAAGAGCCTGCTGTGCATGGAATTCTTAATCTAGTTCCTGTTCTGGATGCCCACACCCTTCAGAAGGATGCCTCTCTAAGCAAGTACCAAAAGCAGTAGTATTCTCAGGTATTTGTAAGAACCTTACTTTTTCTGTTCACCTTCTTCAGTGTAGATCTGGTCCATCCTTGAAGTTCCCACCCTCTGCTGTTGCTCTGGGTTTCTGCTTCCATGCAGGCCTTGTGTGTATGAAGGACCTAGAGCTCACAGCCTGAGGACAGGCCATAGGAGACAGAAGAGGTTTTCACATTGGGAGGAAGGTTCTTACATGCTGTAGTTCCATCAAGCTGCATTTGTGGGGAGGCACAGCTGTATTCCATAGGGTTTTGCCTCCCTATCTGTCTATCAAAGCCCAAGGAATACTAAAGGGATGGCTCTTTAGGAAATGGTCAGCTCTCTAAGAAAGAAAGGGCTCTGTTTCCTTAAAGGGTTACTTAGAGGTCTGCCAAGCCTGGCTCGTTGGTTGCTTGCTGAAGACCCTCTGTGTTGTGAGAATGGTTATTACCAGGGAAGGTTTTTTCTTTTGTTTTACCTGCTATCTAGATGCTGCACAGAATCTCGCAAAGGAACAGAGCGTCGATAAGCCAAGCCAAGACCAGCTGAAGGTAAACCCACTGCCTGGTGGTTTCTTTTGTTGTACAGAGTGCCCCTTCTCTGTACCTGTGCATGGTGGACTGCCAGAACTTTGTGCTGCTTGGCTGCCAGGTCCTCACCTTCCTGAAAGTTCTTGGAGTCCACAGAGCAGGGACAGAGTGACCCTTCTCTGTTCTCATCATAACAGAGTACCAGTCTCTGAGCGCGTTTCTCTGGGGTGTAGCACTTCTAGTCCTCAGTTCCTCCAGCGTGCTCTGTCTTTTCACGTCTTTCCCCCTCTCTCTCATCCCCTCTCTGAGTAGGAATTGCCAAATAGTTAAAGTTTCTAAAAAGTGTGAATAGGTTTTGTGTTTAATAGGATTGTTTTTGAAGCTTTCAGGCAGAATCTGAAACCTAGGAAAAATCTTAATGTATTCTAACTTCTCTCAGGTGTATTTTGGGGTTAAGGTAATTGGTCTGGGAGGGGGCCAGAGAGTCATGAAGATCACAGTATTTCATTTAAGATGGCAGCTTTTGGATTTTTGCCAGTCTTAAGATTTTTCCTGGGTTGCAAGTATATTGTTTGTGCTGATTACAGATGCATTAGCCTTCCTAAAGAGTTAACAGTGTGTATAGCTGTTGTTCAGAAACTCCTGTTTCTCTTCATGCCTTTTTGGTGTTGTACTGCAGCTGGTGACTCGGAATGGAAGTGCTACATCCCCTTGTCCCTATAAGCTCTGGTGGACTAACATCTGTTTTTTCCTTCCTTCACGCAGTTTAGCCCGCAAGAAGGTTCTGACACTGTCATCAGAGAAGGTGAAAGCAATACATCTGCTGTGTCTACCTCAGAGCACAAATGTGAGAATTATGGAGGTGAGTGCCAGCTTTTCTGTGGTGACAGCGTGTGCAAGCACTTCTTCCCCAGTGTGACACGTTGAGCTTTGCATCAGGCAGCTGCTGGAGGAGGGTGTTGGGAGACTAATAAAAACTTGTGAAATGCAATCTTTAAAACTCATCATTTTATGGCAAAGATTGAGAGAACTGCAAATGTCTGTCGAAGGTATTTCATGATAGACTTGTTTTCTAGCTTGGATATTTGGTCTCATAAACAAACAAACACTGAATAAAATGGCAGGTTAAGCCCCAAAAGCACATCTATCACTAAACAATGCCATCAACAATCTTACAGACCTTGCTGAAGGGTATTTTAAATGCCGAAATTATACTCGTATCTATTTATCTTCCCAAGGGACTCTCTCCTCTGATTACATAGAACACAGCCTGAGCTGTCTGCAGTCATTACCTGCAAACCAATCAGGAATCTGAATAACAATGGGATTTTTTTTTCCTGCCCACTTTAAGTATCATACAGCTCCTTCATATTTAGACATTTCCTTTGTTTTAATGTCTGGGGATTTCTTGCTGGTTCACTCAAGGATTTCTGATGTTACAGAAACAATTTTCCTGTTTTTCCACCTTCTCCTCTCAGATTATTCGTGTATCAAGGAAACTAATTTGTAAACCTAAATCATCTTTGCAAGCGTGCATATTTCTGGATAAAATGGGAGCAGTAAATATTTTCTTGGCTGCATGTACAGAGGAGGCAGAAACAGTCCTTGTCGGTGCCTTTTGAAGCTCTCAGAACTGAGGAGAGATGGATTCAAGGTTATCTCGAAGCTCAAACCTCTGAGTTGAGGATCGTAGACTAAACTGCACTGGCTAAAAGGGAGGAAGCTGAAGCAGGGGGCTATGAAGAATAGATTTTTACCTTTCTGATTTGTATTTTGAGCTGGTTTGGGAATTCAGGAGCTCCCATCATCTGAAATCTGAACCAAATTCAAATCAGTCTTCTACATATTAAGCATTCAGGAATTTTCTCTGTGTTGACTTGGATAGAGTTCTGAAAGAAGTGTTCATGTTTGTGTATTGAGTCTTAAAATTAAGGTAACGCTAAAGAGAAACGTGCACAGTTATAGAGACACTGGGAGCTTGGGGATGCTTCTTTGACCTCTCATGGCTGTATGGTGACTATTTTGGCAGGTTTGCTTGGGTAGATACACTGGCACAGACGTGCAGCAGATCTGACATCTCAGTATGCTTACACGAACCTCAAAGCTGTTAGCAGTATCTCTGGCTTTCAGATAGAGCACGGAAGATTTCTCAAATCAGATGGGGCCAAACTTTTCTCTGCTAGTCTCTTAAATGATGTAGGTGTGGCGTGACTTAGATTCTACTTGGCTCTTACAGACAAAGACTTAATAGAAAACCTCTCTAAAAGCAAGAAGCCTAAACTGGACCTAGTGTTTGAGGAATGGGATGTAGCTGGTCTTCCATGGTGGTTTTTAGGCAACCTCAGAAGCAATTACAAGTCCAGAAGTAATGGATCAACAGATATTCAGACTAACCAGGTGTGTAGACATTTTAAAGAGGTGAACTGTATTCTCTTCCTCTCCTCTTTCGTGTTCCAAGTAAATAATAAATTCTTGTTCCTTCTCTTCCCTTCCCACATCCCTTCAGGACTTTCAGCCTCTCCTTTCTGTGTTCCTGTCCCAGCCTTTCACATCAGGTGGTTGGTTACCTTTAGTGTTGTTAAATAAACTAGGCAATCTGTTATCCACTGGAGGTCCTTCTGCACTCCAGAGCACTGGTTGTATTGCAGGAGCTGCCCTTCTTCTGGGTGGAAAGTTGTTACGCAGTGCAGATGATGGTAGCGTGGTGGCCAGCTGCTGTATGGCCAGCTAGCAAGGGGAACGAGCACAGTGCTGCTGCCAAAAAAGGGGTGGTTTATTTGAGAGTAGTGATCTGTCCCTTTTTCTCCTAGGGGTGACTGGAGAAGCTGACCAGGGCTGAGAAGGCTGTTAGTGAGGAAAAAGGGCGAGGTGTTCACTGGCTGTGGCTGCAGTGCTGGTGCTCCTGCTGCTGATACCCTGAGCTCTAAGTGGTCTCTCTCGTTTCTTCTCCAACAGGACATAGACACTGCCATTGTTTCAGATACTACTGATGACTTGTGGTTCCTCAACGAAAGTCCGTCGGATCAGACCAGTGCTGCAGTCAAAGTGGAAACAGCTGACTGCGAGGAAGTGAAAGAAGATGACAAAAAGGTACCTTTCCAAACAGCCACAGTACACGTGTTCCACTGGTTGGCCTCGTTTAAGCGATTGCATGCAAAAAAAAATCCTTTTTATCATGAAAATCCCTTGCTTTTTGTCTGTCTTCTGGTGTTACATTGACTTGAAAGGAGCTAGATTTGTAATCATCCAGAGTTTAAATTGTGTTTAGAAAAGGCTGTCACCATTCTGTACATGATGTGATAGCTTTCCCTTGTAGTTAGTCTGTTTTTTTCTCAAACGTGCATTTTCAAGGCACACAATTAATTTAAAATTACTTAAAATTGTGGCACCAACTCTACTAAATTTGTGGCCAGTATTTCAAATCTAATTTTTTTTAAAAAAGGAAGAAAATCTCAGCTTACGTTATGCTAATGTTTTGTATAAGATAAGCTTCTTGCCTGAATCTGCTAGCTGAGCTGGTAGTAACACTAGTCACAAGAAAAATTAATCAGATTTATGTTTAAATGATTGAATTCATGTTTTCTTCCACGGAATTTAGTAGGAACACTCAGGTGTATATGCTTGCATTTGTATGACTCTTGTGTACATCAGAGAGAGATAAATCGATCACAGGAAAATACAACTGTAAAGCAGCTCAGCAACAGTTATCAACAATGTTCTGGAATAGATACAGTACATAAAACGGCTTTCCATTCACTTCTCTAAATGGATTAATTCTCATGGTGATTATGGTGTTATTTTAGATTTGCTCTACTGTGCCAGGCACATTGTAAACACAGATCCGTGCCGCAATTCTGACAGCATATCTGCTTTTCCCAGGTGACTGAGGATGCATGTTTGCATGACTTGGAGGATTCTCAGTGCTTAAGTGATGACACGGACACAGAAGCTGCAGCCTCTGAGGTAGGCATCCTTTAGGTCAGCGTTCCTTGCCTGGAGTATGCTGCAGCCCTAGCTGTAGTTAGAAAAACTCATCTTACAGCTCCTGGTTGTGGTAAGAGAATCTGGTTCATACTTGAAAAACTTGTCAGTGCAAATATCTGAGTCAAAATCAGCATTCCACTGAGTCCTGGACATCCAGGCAGGCTAGGAAGCTGTCTGTTGCTTCATTGTGGTCTTTGCCATGAGGAGAGGATCCACACCCCACCTCACCCCTTTTTTTTCTTTTCTTTCTCAAACAATTTGTATGGCCAAATCAGGAGGAGAGTCTTTTGAGTCTTGTTTTAAGTCAGCAAACGTGTCATGATAATTTTTGTAGCTGGTGACACCAACATTTTCCTGCATTATTTTCTGGTCTGCATATGCTCAATGAATTGGGATGTCCCTAGCACTGGGCAGCTGAAACATAGCTCTGATCTTGGGCAGCTCTTGCACTTGTTTTGTGGGGTAAACAAATACGCAGCTATAAGTTTTGCGGGTTCGTCAGGTGCTAAATGATTAATAAGTCTGGGAGATATATTCCTAACTGATTGCAGGAGCTCTACCCTTGAATTTAGGGTGAGATACTGAAGATTCAATAAACTGCACAGCTTGAGAATGTTGTATTCTTGCAGAGTGGTGGAGGCTGGGAGAAGGGCAGTAAAATATTCCTTAGGCTTTCTGAGGTGTGGAAAATCAAGGGCAGTAAAATATTCCTTAGGCTTTCTGAGGTGTGGAAAATCAAAGTAGCATCCATGCATTTGCAAGCCTCGGTTATAATGTCCTCTTTTGTTGAAGCTCCTTTTCTGCTTTTCCTATGCTGGCGAAAAGAATTGTATGCAATATCACACTAACTTGCTGCTGTTTTTGTCTGCCTCAATCGTTCTTCAGGACTGCTGGCAATGCACCAAATGCAAGAAATTTAACTCTCCAGGCAAACGGTACTGTTACCGCTGCTGGGCCCTACGGAAGGACTGGTACTCAGATTGTCCCAAACTGGCTCATTCTCTTTCTCTGTCCAACATTGATGCTATGCAAAACAAAGACGAGGATGAAGGGATAGATGTCCCGGACTGCCGAAGGACTATTTCTGCTCCAGTTGGCCAACCTAAAGACATGTACGTGGTAGAGAACAAATTACACGTAGATCCCTGCAGCTCTATTGAGTCTTTGGATTTGGCACGAGAATGTGAAAGCAGAGAGTCCCTGTTGCATTTCACTGAACGTAAAACGGAGGAAGAAATACAGTCTTTAGAGAGCATAAAAAAATTACTGAATCCTTGCTTCTTATGCCATCACAGACCACGGGATGGGAATATTGTCCATGGAAGGACTGCTCACCTTGTGGCCTGTTTCAAGTGTGCAAAGATGTTGAAGAAAAAGAGATCACCTTGTCCAGTGTGCAGGAAAGAGATTGAGATGGTGATCAGAATCTTTATGGGATAGCTGAACCAGTTCAGGCCTTCTCTATCAAAAGATAGCACGCAGATTCTCTTGCACTCTACACAAACCCTAACTTCAGAGATCATCAGGTGAACACCAAAGAGAATTAAGATTCCAAACTGCCCATGAATCATCTGCATCAAATGAAGTAGCATCTTTTTTTTTTTGTCTGTTTTAATGAAACCCTGTAGGGAGCACGCAATAACCAGCATGTTGGTATCAATACCCTAGTTTTTAATGGCTTACTATGATTCTCTGTTCTGACAACTGGTCCTTGCAGGAGGCAAGTTTTGGAGAGTGTTATGACTTTGGCTGTTGGAGTGTTCTCCAGGAAGTCAAACCCTGTGCAATGCTTTTTAAGGGAGGAGTCTGGAGCTGACAAATAATATATGCAGAGTGGGTGGGGTGGGAAGATGGGAGGGGAGGGGAGGTGAAGAGGGTTCTAATTTAGAGAAGCCATTTCTCCAAGGATCAGTTCTCTTGAAGGCAATGAGAAGCAAATAATCATGTATCTTAATAAGATGTTTTTTGTTTTTGTTTTGTGTGTGTTTGTTAACTGAGGTCCTTTTGTTTCCAGACTTGAAATGAGCAGTGTCAATCTATAGCCATCTCAGGTTACATACCAGTTGGGAGTCAAGTAAGATGTTATACTGTGCCATGTTGTTGGATTTTTTTCACTTGTATTGATTCTTTTTTCATTTCAGTACAGTTCTATGTCAGCTGTTGTTGCTTTGTTGAAGCCTGTCCAGTGTTAGCTCAGAATCTGGCGTGCCAGCTGGGTTAAATTATAATAGCTCTTTATCACAGTGCCCATTGCAGCTTCCCCAGCTGCAGCTTCCACCATTGCTGCATTTCATCAGGCCAGTCTAGAAGATGCTCGCTCTGTGTGATGTGGCTTTACAGACAGGGTATGGGCCTTTGAGGGGGAAAAAAGTCCTGCAATGCACTGTCTATGGACTGTGCTTGGTGTTAATTTTTGAATGCTCTCCAACGATGTCCTTTCCCAGTGATTTAATGCCTCAGATCTGTTTCAGCATTTATGTTGTTCTCCGAAGTTGTCTATGGTTAGTGTACTTGTTGTTAAAGCTCACGTAGAACTTCAAAAAGGGCTATATGTTCTTAAGCTATGAGCTCATGCACTAGAAGTGTACTCAGCTCCTCCTCAGCCGACTGACTTTGCGAGGGTTTCTGCTCAGAGTATTCCCCCCAAGGAGAGGAGCTGTGTTCTTCACGTGTGGAAGGCAGGTAGATGCACCCCTAAATCAGGGGTGAATTATAGGAGTGTAAAGCCTTGGGGCTCCCAGAGAATTTCCTGCAGCCACCTTGGATGCCCTGAGATCCCTGGCTAACCGGGCAGCCCTCCTCCACACTTCTTCCAGCTTTCCCTTCTGGATTCTGGACAGCGCCGAGGAGTTTGTGGAGCCAGTGGGAGAAGACAGCGCTGTGGGAGCATGCATTAAGCATTATTTCTGTTAGTTTTCTAGGTCCTTATTTATTTTAAACATCAGGTTAGTGAATAGTCTTGCCATCCATTTAGTCTGGAGTTCACAATGGAGAGCCAGAGAGGCGAGGGAAGGCAGTTCTTGGCATGTTCTCCAGGGCTTTGGAGAGCCTGCGTCCGGCAGCAAGAGTGCCTTCACCTCTCTTCAGTATACAGGTGTGTGAATTCAGTACATTGTTTAGGATATAGCCTGTTTTGTCATCGTCTGTACAGTTCCCTTTCTGATCTAGGGAGTGCTCCACTCCTGGTTAAAGATAAGAAAGAAAAAAAAAAAAAGAAAAAATGAAAAAAAAAAAAAAGACAGGGAAAAAAAAGATAGTGCTTAGACCTTGGTGCTTCTCTTGGCTCTTTCCACCTTGTTTCCTACACTCCTTCTGCTGGTCCAGCCCTCACAGGTCAGGTGTGCAATGAAAGCCCCAAAACCTGCCTGGCAGAAAGTCCCAGCAGTCTCCCATGTCCGAGTTGTTGTTTTTATTGTGCAAAGATACTGGAGTAGGTGCTATCTGCAGTCACTGCCTATCACTGCCAAAAGTCAGGTCGCTCGTGTGTTTTGCGTTGTGTTGTGATTATTTCTACACCAGCTGTTATTTAGGTTGTTGCTGTTGGCTGTTCTTTACAGTTCTCTTGTAAAAATCGGGGGATAACCTTCTGTTTGCTGCACTATCCGTACTTACGTGGGAGTGGATCCGTGTGGAAAAGATTTACTTTTTGCTCCCCTAACTGAAGGGCTCTTAAATTGCAGGTGATGCACTTTAATCATGCGAAGCTCAGTGGTGTTATCTCCTCGAATCACAGAAGGGAGTTCCTGCCAGGTAGTTGCTTCCACTTTCAGGTAGTTGCTTTCCTTTTAGGAGCATGGGTTCAGGCAGCGTGCATTGTGGCACTTCTGGATACTGTGAATCTCCCCTCACCCCAATTGCTTCTAAAAACAAAAACATTTTGCTCAAAGCAGTCGTACTGAATTGTTCAGCTCTGGCTGCACTGAAAAGCTTGTAATTTGTGTTGACCAAAAAAATGTACGGAGAGTTTAGGCTGCTGTAAGGGGTTGAATATTTGTACCAAAATCCTACTGAGATCTGTATGCAGCTTCCATTGTTAAATGAAAATTGCTGTTGTGATAAAATCCAAATCCGCAGGATGCGTTTTGGGGTAACGACCTTCTTATCTGTGACTTCTTGTTGAGTAGAACCACGGTGTTTACAACATGCATTTGACAAGTTCTTTATTCTTTTGAACTGAAATAGCAGTCGTCATGTCTCTCAATGTTACAGTTGATCATGCTTTTATAGAAGAATAAGCTATTGCGGCACAAGCACCTCGTGGTGAGATGTAACTGCCCACCTTGTGGCTATGCTCTGGGGCGGGGGGGGTGGGTGGTGAGGGAAAAGGAGGGAAGAACATTTAATTGCTTTAAGTATAAGGCTAAAAAAATAATTCAGCAGGAGCTGCTGTTTGTTGTTTTTGTTTTTTTTTTTCTTTTTTTTGACACTTTTGAGGAAGTGCAGGCTTGAGGTGTGAGTTGAAGAACTAGCTCAAAGCACTTGGTCGCGATATTAAATGCCGTGAGCTGTCGGCCCGGCAGTGCTACTGATTTCCTCTTCTACAGATGCCACAGCTGATGTGGGCTCTGTTCAGAACTGCGTTTTGTTGGAGCTCAGCATCTCCCTGAGATGGGTGTGAACTCAAGTTCTCTGACTACAGCCTTGCTGTCTCATCACTCCTGGCAATTTGTTTCTCGGTGAGGTTTTACTACGAAGTGCAATATGGCAGAAGTGGTCCTCGGGCAAGCATTAGCAGGCACTGCTGCGTGTCTGCTGGAAGCGTGGAGCACAGCTGTCCTGTGACTGTCAGATTAGAAAGGTCTCTGCTTCCCTGCTCCTTTCTCCAGTGACGTTGGTTGCTGCTCCTCAGGAACCTGCTGAAGTCTCCCCAGTGTGAGCGCGCCCAAAGTCTGGACTTCATCCACAGATACCTCCGCTTTTCACTCAGAACCGTTTAGCCCTAGAGCCACCAAACTTCTTACATGGATATTGAAACAGAGCATGGGAACCATAAGCCTCTCAGCTGTACACTGCCGCTCAGCACATTGCAGTGCTCTTCGTTGCAAAACACTGCACATCATTTGCCTTCATCCCGTTTTGGCAGCCAGAGGTACCCACACAACACTCACTGCATTCGCTCCTGCAAGTCTTTCCAGTTTAAGTGCCTCTTCGCAGTTACTCCCAGTGACTGTTATTTGCTGATGCGCCCAGTATATCAGCCTTTGCTTCAGCTCTCTGTTCAAACACCTGTGTCCATCCTCTGCTGAGCTGTATCACGGAGCCAAATTTAGCCTCACCAAAGCTGCTACGTGAATTCGAGAGCCTTTGGAGCAGCCCCCAGAGTGCTTCTGAATGCTGGGTGTTTCATTGAAGACTGTTGCAAACTTTCTGCTTCTGTGCGTTATTTATTACGGTGCATGGCTGTGATGGAACCCGTGGTGCAGCTCGCCAGGGTCCTCCATCCAGTAATGATATTATATTTGCTACTGAGAAGCTGTCCTTGCAGGACAAAAGTGGCTGTTGACAAATGGAAATGGCCTGAAAACCGAGTTTCAAAACCCACCAGGGTAGCTTGCAGTTGCCTGCTCACTCTTTGCCTGTTCTGAGCTTCATCTTCCTCTCCTGGAAGAAGAGAAATGTTCTCATTAGAGGCCTTCAGTGGAGGCTGGCTGCTTCGGAAGACAGCACGATTTAATGGTTGAAGAAAGGACGCAGAGCCAGGGCTCCGGTCTCCATTCTGGCTTTACTCTTGCAGTGATGCATGAGGTGAGGAAGAAACTCCCCGAGTCCTGTGCACGCTCTGTTCAGCTGAACACCCGCAGGTCGTGTTGCAATCCTTGAAGAGGAGGCACTGCGAGGCTGATCGTTCAAGGTCAAGGACACCCACAGGTAGTGTGAGGCTGATAAACACTGCGTGCTTGGAACAGCTCCAGAAACAGGTTGCCTCCAGGCAGCAGCTCTCCTGCTCTGAATATCCTTCATTGGTTATCTGTCCAAAGTGGCTGGAATTTTCCTTCGCTGCTTAGCAAATCAGTGAGACCATGCCTGTAACCGCCTGGTGGTGTCTGGCCAGCGAAATCAGAACGGTCAGCAGCCCCAGGCTGGGTTACACACCTCAGCAACTTGCTTGCACTTGTTTATGATGAATACAGGCAGCTGTTATGATTGCAGTCTTGCTTTTATGTGCTATTACCGTGGTAATGTGCATTTGCTGCCCACACACACGCACGGACACCCTGTGCCTGCCACTCGGAGCAGGTGTAGGAATCCGTAGCTGCTGAACTCTGCAATTAGCTTCAGTCCCTTACTCCAAGCTGCCTTTGATCAGTCCGTGAAAATACCTAAGGTATGAACAAACATCTTTTACCTCTGGCCAAGCTAACAAAGACTTGCTCTTCTGGAAGGAATCTTCCTGCCCTGTCTCACTAGCACCCTTCCCCTGCAGCCCGCCGTTCCCGAGCCAGAATCTGGATCCAAACACCCACCCGCACAGCAACCCAATAACCAGTCTCTGTGTGTTTGCACTATTTAAAAAGGCACGTACATGTATCATGGACCTGATGACCTGTTTTTGTGTCCACAGCATAAGTCTAATTAAATGGATCGCGTTCTATGGCAATGTTGGGTTTATTTTTTCATTTGTACTGCGTTTTGGGGACGACTTTAAGTAAAGGCCTGTTACCAGTTACGTAGCCTGTGCTCTTTGTGTGCTTGCCTTCCCAGAGCCCTCCCTTCCCTCCCAGGATGTGTCTGCCTTGCAGCTGAGAGGGGAAGTTATGGTGCAAGTATTTGCCACTCCTGCTGAGGTTTGCAGATGCAGCATGAGAACAGCCCAGGTTTCATCTGTGCCAGCCTCACCACCTACTTGCTGTCTTCAACCTGGAGCAGCTCCCCAGCCCCATTGCCACCAACATTTGCAGCTGCTCCAGCTTCCCAGAGGGTCGCCCACCCTATTGCTTGCTTGTGTTAGTGCCGGGAGGTTGCTCAGCACCTCTCCAACAGTTTTTAAGCTGTTCACAGCAAGCATGGGATGAAGGCAGCCCTGGTGAAGGCAGCACGCCCCTGCTGCTCCCCAGCCAAGCCAGCTCGCTAGAGGGCACCCGGTGGCTGCTGATGCGGGGAGCTGGCTGCTGGCAGCCTCCTCACAGTTCTCCCTTCTTGCCTCTAGGTTTTATGTACCCAACCTTTAAGGCTGGCATAAGCAGGCTGAGCTGGGATTCAGCTTTCCTCGTTCTCCTGGTTTCTGGAGCTGCTCAGGGAGCAGCAGGCTGCGCGTAATCAGGAGGAAGACGGATGAGCTGCTCTGGAAAGCGGCACCGCGAACGCCCAGCGGTGATGGATCGCTGCTCACTGCCAAGGAGGAGCTGCTGCTCCATAACAAGCAGCATCCTGATGGGGGGAAACCAATACAACCCCACCTGTGGCAGCAGGAGAACCAGGGCTGCTCCCCCCATCCCTGCCACCAGGCAGGAGGCAGCGCTGGCCCTGGTTGTGCCCCTGTGGCTGCGTTTCTCCGAGCAGCTTCAGGTAGGGCTGGTGTCCAGCTTGACCTGCGGGCAGGCAGCTGGTTTGCACCCAGCAGCCGTTCCCAGCTCTGTCCTGCAGAAGCCACAAGAGCAGTAATTAGACTCGCTGCTAACCTCTGCCTCCGTTCCAGCCTGCGGGGATGTTTCTGGCTCTGCCTCTGCAGCGTTTTGTCAGCGTAACCTTCCCCTGCACCCTGCCAGCAAAACCAGCCGGTCTCAGCGTGCTCCGAAGAGCAGGAGCTGCATGAAGCAGGTCGCATGGAGCAGGAGGTTAAAGCACTGCTGAAGCAATTCCCTTCCTGCTGCACGGTCCCAAATAGAAAAGGTGACGTGGTGCTGCCTTGGGCACTCGGGGCAGCAGAAGAGCAGAAGCCCCCCTCGAGAAGGAGCAATCACAGCTCTGCTTTCTTGTCCTTACAGCACCAGATCCAACTCCCAGTCCGCTCCCAGTTTGTGCCAGTAGGGCTGTGGGGACAGGCAGGAGCCCAGCTGGGGAAGCTGAGGGCAGGTACAAGGCGCTTTGCCTAACCAGGACGTGATCCTTGCCTGTGCAGGAGCTGTTTATGGATAAACGCGACAGATTGCTCTGGGTGCCTTTCCCCACGGTGTTTTACTTGTTTGTTTTTCAGCTTCCCCTGACTTCCCACTCCTCCAGCTGTCCCTGCAGCCTCCTTTGGGTTTTTTTGGTGGAACGCTGAGCACGCCTTGGCCTTCCTCTCCACCGCAGCTTGGAGTGAGGAGCTGGGCTCTGCTGGGATCTCCCTCTGTACCTGCAGCCAGCCAGATGATTTCACCAGGCTGCTGTGAGGAAGGAGGCTGCTCCAGAGCATCTGTGTCCGTCCTGTTTGCCAGGGGCTCTTCTGTGCTGGTGAGAGCCCCCAGCAAGGTGGAATTGCTCACCTCCAAATTCGATTTAGCGCCGTGGTGCTAAAAGCACCGTGAGCCCAGGAGCTGGAGGCAGGGGGAGAGCCATGGCTTTGCCCCACTCTGTCCCTGCTCCCCGTGGGGCTCTGCGGGCACCCAGCTGCTCCCTGGGCTCCTACACCGCCACCTCCCTTTTGTTTCTGCAAAGCCAGAGCGGCCTCGCTGTGATTTTCCTTCGTAGCCCCCTTTAAGGACGCGAGGCAAGGGCAGAGTCTGGCTCTGGGGTGGCGTAAAGCCGGGGCGAGATGCGTTTTGGGGTGTTCCCCGTGGCTCCCTGCAGACGGACATGCCCAAGGTGCAGACACAGAGCCCGTCCCAGTTGCCCAGTGCCACATCCCAGTGTCAAACTGGTGCAGAGCTGGGGGTCCATGCCCGAGGATTCGCCCTTCCCCTGGGCAGCTCTGGAGCCATCCCCATACCACTGGCGTTCCCGTAGTAAATCAGCACGGCTGCTCACCGGGGGGATTTCGGGGGGTGCTGCAACCGGCACACAGACGCCTGCACATTGCTGCGAGCTCAGGAGCAGCTTTACAAGCCCCAGGCATTGTTGCTGTGTCTGGAACCCGTGTTCCCTTTAAAATCAATAGCACAAAGGACGCGGGAGCGGGCTGGTTCGCCTGCGTTGCCGATTGTCACCCGGCTGACACAGCCCCTCCAGCTCCAGCTGTTCTCCCTCGGCACAAAGCAATGCTGCCTTCAGCGTGACAGAGCGCTTCTACCTCCGACCCTTGCTTGGAGAACTGCATTTTCTGCTTGTACCTGGGAAGAAAAGGCGCCGCAGTCAGGCCTTTACACCACAAACAAGCAAATGAGCAGCACAACCAGCGCCACAATGATGGAATTCAAGGAAAACGCATCGCTTCGGCTTAAAACACAACCCCACGGGCATCCTGCCTTCATTTTGTGGGTTAAACAGTGGAAATATTCTGGAAATATTCGCCCGTGCCTGGATTCTGCAGGTGCCTGGGGGTCCCTCAGACCCCAGCAAGTGCCCTGGGTTCTGTCCTGCAGCTGCAACGTCCCCGTTTGGGTTTGGGGCCCCCCCTGCCTTTGCTGGCAGGGCGATATTTTATTTATCTCCTCGTGATTTTACCAGGATTTAAGGTTCTGTGGGTGCCACTTTTCTCTCTCTTCTCCCCCCCCCCTTTCCCTTAACCTTGTTTGCGCGATGCTGCACCCGGATTAAATATTTACAGTTTTCTCCATCCTGGTGAGCCTCCCAGTTCCCTTCCACTCTCGATTAAAGATTTACAAGGTGGGCATCGGCGCTTCTGCAGGGCTGAGAAGCAGCCCCCCTCGGCAGCTTTTTAAGTGCTTCGTTAGCCGTAGTCCAGCAGAGCTCACAGAAATCAGGTCCCCAACACCAGCACGCGCAAACCCGCCCGGCACAGCCCGGGTGGTGGGAGCTGAGCGCTTGCAACCCCCAAATACCTTCCACGCTTGCAATCTGCACACCCCCAGCTCCCCAGGACCCCCCCAGGGGTGGCAGAGCTGCTATTTTTAGGAAAATTTACAAGCTAGAGGACAACAGGCACCAGGGCAGAGCCGGTCCTGGCACGGAGCCCTCCTGCAGCTCCGCTAGGACGGGGCAGCTCACCGCAAGGCTGGCAGGAGCAGGGTCAGATTCTCCCCCCTCTCTGCTCTAATATTTATAATTAGCCGGCTTTTTTAGATCAATATTTTATCGGGAAGGTTGCTGGGGTAATTCACGCTTCGAGCGTCTTCCCTCCACGTGAGCAAAGCCCGGGCTATTAGGAATAATTAACTTTTTGCGACTTACCTTCTTAGCGGAGCAATAAATCTTTAATGGTAGCTGGGAAATTTAATAATGGAAATCGAGGCGGTGACCTCAAAACTTCCAGGCAAGGTTGGCAGGGGGGAGGCAGACGGGGCTGGGCCATAGGGGCGAGGTGACGGGAGCACAGCGAGGAGACGCAGCTGCCCGTAGGGATGCGGTGATGCCCGGGACGGGGGGCGCAGGATCCGCACCCCACCAGTACCACCAGTACCACCAGTACCACCAGTACCAGGCACCCTCTTTGCAGAGAAGGAGAAACCACCAGGATTTCCATGTGAGCTGCTGACACCACCAGCTCCTGGCTCTCCCTCGGCTGCCGATGCGCTCAGAATTTTATTTCCAAGCAGGGAAGGAAGAAGGAGAGCGCAACCCCCCACGCTTTCCCCCGCCACCCTGGGGTTTTTGGGAGGCATCCACGGCTCGGCGCCGCCAGCCTCTCCCCCCAAAGCAGATGTTTCCCCCGCTTGTCAGCAGCCGAGTGGCTGTCAGAGCCCTGCATTATTTATCCGCTCGGTAACATTTGCTGGGATTTAGTGTTTAATAACTGTCACTCCAATATATCTTTTCTTAATCCCCTCAGATCCGTCGCTGTGGCAATTTTAAATATTTATCAGCGCAGTTTGTGTGTTCACTGTTAAGGTTGCAATTTTCTTGTAATTAAAGATTTACAAGACACTGCTCAAGATGTAGGAAAGATTGGTAAAGATCAAAGCCGTTTGGCATTCCCGCTGCAAACCGGCGGCTCCCCGGGGCTTTCCATGGGACCCCGATGCCCGAGCGATGGGGCAGCCCCCCCCAGCACCCCCAGACACCCCCAGGCCGTTTTTGCTGTTGTTTTTCCCCATTGCTGCTTGCAAGAGGAGCTCTTTTATTGCAAAACCAAGGGCTTTCACCCCGATTCATCGTGGCTTCCCCCTTCCAAACCCTTTTACTCCTCGGGGCCTCATCCAGCGGGGGCAGATGGAGCTGTGGGCATGTGGTGCAGATGCTCAATGAAGCTTCTGCACCCCCCCAGGGACCCCCACCCTCCCACTGCCTCTGCTCACCCCCCAACATCCCCGCTGGTGCCTGCTCCCCCCAGCTGGGCTCCGGCTCCTTGGTTCCCATGAATATTCATTTCTCATCAGCGCCAGCCCTGCCTGCCTCTCCTTCCCATTTACCCACGCGCAAACCCAAATCGCTTTCCCCCTCTCCCCCACCTCATGAGGATTTGATGTGGTTCCAGGATGACTCTGCAGCAGCGAGGCACTGGCTGTGCCCTCTCTCCCTGCTCGAGCAGGACGCGGGTGGAGGATTGGGGTTTGGTGCCCACGAGGGGTTTTTTTGGATACCCACAGCCCACGCGCAGCTCGTGCCAGCAGAGCCCTGCCTCACCAGCACCCGCAGCATCCGTGGTCTGTTGGCATCGTGTGGCAAAGCCATCGTGCCCCTGTCCCCGTGTCCTCCAGGGACCTCCTGCTGCAGAGGAGGAATTTGAGCCATGGACCCGGTGCTGGGAGGGAGCCGGGCTCCCCAAAACGCTGAGCGCAAGCAGGCTGGGGACAGCTCGCCAAAGGCTGCAGGGATCTGAAATTAGGCAAAGCAGCTAATTGCAATGCAGCCCCCCGAGGAGGTCAGCGCGTTCCTGCCCTCAGACTGCTCAAAGCTGACTTCACGCTGCCTCCTCTGCCCCGCTGCTCTCCATCAGCCTGATTTCCACCTCGATTGCCCACTTGAGCGCAGCTGAACGCGTTTACCCAGTGGGCGGCTTGGGCAGAGAGGCTGCAAAAGGCCAAGGGAAAGGACCAAGCTGCAAAATTTCTCCTCCGTGGCAATTGCCTTGGCTGCTTCTACCTTCCTCTGGTTCCTCCTGTGAGTAAAGGCCAGGGAAGTGCTGGTCCCGTGCCCCAGGTGTGTGCTTGGATGGAGAAGGGGACCAGGAACCTGTGTGCCACCACAAGTCCCCGAGCGGCTCCGTGCCTCGGTTTCCCCACCTGCAGAGCAGCGATGAAGCAGGGAGGGGGAGAAGTGCTGGAGCAGTCAGAGGGAGAGCTGCCTGCCGCGGAGATTGACAGGGAGATTTTCCTGCAGGTTTTTGAAGCAGCACCTGCTTCATCCTAATGGCATCATGCATATGGATAACGCCGCTGACATTTCCCAGGGAGGTTGGGTGTTTTAATTTAAATCATTCTTGAGGAAGTGCTGGAGGAGAGGCCTGCTTTGATTCTCTAACGAACTAATAACAACGTGCCCTCGGTGCTCCCCTGGAGCCTGAAAAGCTTTGGCGTGGGCAGGGCTGAGGGCAGGGAGGCTGCCCAGCGATGGGAACCGAGAGTGGGGCCATCCACAGGTACCAGGGCTGTGCAAAAGAAGGACGCAATAATGGAGCCACTCCAGAAACGGGTTTTATTAGGTGCTTAAAATAGAGTCTGGCACGCAATGTTCTCGGTTGGCTTTGTCAGGAGAAGCTCGGTTGCATATGAGATCCACGATGCTGTTTGCACGGAGAAAGAGGAGGAGGAGGAGGAGGAGGCACGGAGGGCAAAAGAAGCAGAAATGAGGAGCTGTACTGCTATCCTCAAAGTGAAAGTAATAGAAGAAAAAAAAATAGAAATTAAACCTGATGAGCAGCTAAGGCTCTGTGGTTTATGGGGAAAAAATCAGTGCCCAGAGGGAGACCTGATGGGCCACGCTGGAGGAGAAGCATTTCCCAACCAAGCCTTTCCCATCCCAGAGGGATAAAGGAGAAGGAGGACCAGGAGGTGATGGAAGCCATCCCCTTTTGCCTCCCCCTGCCCCATCACCCCCCCAACAGCAGCCAGGAGGGACGCTGGGTGCTGGTGGCACTCTCCTGGGCTGGAGACATTTGGGATTCTCCTCACTAGAGCATCTCTTCGAGAGCTGCATCCCTGCGTGGTGCTTGGAAGTGGAGGCTGCGGCCCCCCGCTACTGGTAAAGCTGCTCCAGCAGTTAATTTCTTCTGTGCTTAAAATAAAAGAAGACATCTTATTCTTAATTTGAATTTCTCCACCTTCCAGCCCTGGACCTTGCCATGACTTTGGGTAGTAAATTAAAGAGCCCTCGAGTTGAGAGCCCCCTGGCTCGTACGCTGCTTTCCACTTGCAGGACTCCTCCTCCAAGCAGAGGAGGATCTCTAAGTCCCAATTACGACCCCTGTAAAATTTTGCAAAGCCACAATTCGCCTGGAGAAGTTCATTTTTGGCCTGATGCCCCCAGCCAAGAGCTGGAAATTGCGAGATGTGGAGGGGAAATGTGTTGTGGGGCTGATACCAGAGGCTCGTGTCTCCCTGGAGTCCTCCAGCAGGGGCTGCAGCCGTGAGGTGCTGCCCCAAACTGCTCCAGCTCTGCAGCCCCATAGGGGCTTTGGCACGAGGGACAAAGGTTTCTGAAGCATCTCATCCAGCACAGCACCCAGGAGAAGCTGCTTGGTGCTTTAATAATAAATATTAACAACACTGAACAGTGCATGAGGCACCTACGGTGCTCTCCAGCTGGAGTCCAAAATGCCAATTGTAGAGGGAATACGAATGGTTCGAGGGCAGCTCCTGTTTTGGGGACAGGGATTTTGGTGTCCCCCCACGGGCTGGGGGTGCAGTGGGGGTGTCTCAGCCTGTCCACCCCACAAGGTGCTCCTGGGGTCACTCCAGTTTCAAAGGAAACAAAATTAATTGCACATATCTTGCATTTTAACCTCTGGTTTGCAGGCATCGCGTTGAGATCGGAGCAGCCGATCCCGGCAGCGGCTGAACCTTCACCCCCGTCCCAGCATGGCAGCAGCAGCCACAATAACCGTGATCAAAGAGGCTTTTTCTCTACACCTACAAAATTACAGCCTGTGAGGGCTCGGTGCTGGCTTTGTCTGGGAGCCGGCGATGTTTCTGCGGGGACCACGAACGAGATCGCTGCGCACGGCGGAGGGGCAGGCGAGCAGGATGAAATCAGAGATGTGCTTACACCGGGGAAATTTCTCAGCAACTATTTCCACGGGCTGAGCTCCGATTTAGCTGAACTATAGGGAATATATTCTGCTTTAGTCCCCCCACTGTAAAGAAGGCCGAGGAGAGAGGCTATTTCAGGCCCTGAGCCTGCAAACACCGAGCGCTGCGCACCGGAGCAGCTCCGCTAGCAGGGCTGGGGCTCGGCAGCCGAGCATCCAAAGCAGACGATGCCTCTAATTCAGCAAAGTATTTAAGCATGCACTTAAATTTCAGCATGTGCTTGGGGCCCCTGGAGATCTCGCTGGGTCCTAAACGCGTGCTGAAGTGTTTCAGTGAATGCCGAAGGGGGGCCGGGGAGAGCCGTTACCCTCCGAAATAATTACCCAGCGAAGGCACCGGAGCCGCATCGTGTGCCTGGCTGAGCACGGAGCTCGTGCAGCAGGGAGCTATCTCGCCTTGGCTGGGAGATGAATGAGGACTTCACGCAGCTTTTTCCTCCGTCAGGACCTTGTGGTGCCTTCGGGGCCCCCTGCACGCAACGATCGCACCCAAGGGTGCACCACGTCTGTGCCAAGATGTAACCTCTCGGGGCACCCGCACCCTATGCTTCCCCTTGCCCCCCCAGCTCTGTCTGGGTTGTTTTTTCTTAGGATTTCCCATGGAAGGACCCGCAAGTGAGGTGTTTGCTGGGCTCTGGGTGCACCCCTGCATCCTGGGCTGCACCAAGGTCTCTAGGGGCTGTGTGTGTGTTGGCAAAGGCACGTTTTGTGTAGGACTGTGGTTAAACCAACCCCAAATCCTCACTTACAATGCGCAGGGACAAGGCATAAGCCCAGGAAAAAGAATGGCTGCGGTCTTAACCCACAACAGGAACATCGCTGGCAGGATTGGTGCCCATCGAGAGGGATGGAAGGGCCCCGTGAGCCTGGCTGGTTTGCAGTCACCACATCCCTCAGCTCGGCACAACCAGGCACAGGCGGGGGCCTGGAGCTGCCCATTGATCCGCTCCATTTTTAATTTTAATTGCTTACCAGAGAAAGCAGCAGCAGCAGCACGGGAGAGCAGATCCCACATCCCCACCTCCCGCAGGGGTGCTCTCAGATGGGGGCTGGCCTGGCCTGCACGGGGCCCCCCCGCTTCTCCTACATCTGAAGTGAGGTTTGCTAATCTGAAGCCTTCTAGATGCACACCAGTGTGCAAAGGATTAATTATTATTTTTTAAACAAAAGCAGAAAAAGCAAGGACTTCCTCCCCACCCTCTTTTTTCCCCTCTTTTTTCTTTTTGTAACATTATCCGCAGAAGTTTTGATATTTATAAGATAACAGCAGATTATCCACGCTTGCTGGATATGGGGCTGACTCCTGGCAGAAACCAGCCAGCCCCACAGGGATGCCAATTAAGCAACACATCACCACCAGCACTTCTGTTTCTTTTGCCCGAGTCACCTCCTTGTCCTCCACTTTCCTCTGGTCGATGGCAGCAAACAAATGACAGGGCTGCAGGAAGGAGCTGGGGATGGGTTTGTGGCTGATTATCTGAGTGCCCCCCCCCCAAAAAAAACAAGAAACAAACAAACAAACAAAAAAGAACAAATATCCCAAAGGGAAAGGCCTTTTTTTTTTTTTTTTTTTCGTATTTCCAAAACAGGGACTGTCCAGCGAAGGAGCTGACCCCGCTGGGGTGCCGCAGGGTGCTGGAGTGTGTGGGGAAGGGGTGATCTGCTGCTCACCCCTATGGCTCTTCAACCACTTGGGGCATTGTCCCCTCGGGGCCGGACCCTGCCGAGAACATCCCAGCTGTCCCAGGACGGGATGTCTGCTGGATCCAGACCCTACACCTGGATCCAGACCCTGCAGGAGCTCTGCAAGCCCCGTGGCCAGCTCTGCTCCTGTCCATCTACCACGCCGCTTTGTCTCTTGGTCAAGTCCACGGAATCCCTCCTTGTCTCATTTACTTTGTTCTGTTTCACATTTTTTTTTTTTTTTGGTAAAAAATAGTTTCTCCCTCCCCACCCCATTTTACCCCACGGTCAGCCCCCAGCAGCGCGGGGCCTTCAGGAGTCCAGGGGCGCCGCTTGCACCTCCACGGCCAGGAGCTGCCCACCACGAGACCCCCGAGCCCAGTGCGGGGCGAGGTGGGGATAAACCACGCGCACGGCCACCGCGTCCTGTAGGAGCTCCCTGGCCCTCCTGGGCTCGTCCCCGAGGCCGCAGCGAGCCACCAGGCCGGCGGCCAGCAGCAGGACGCAGAGGGCCAGCAGGGTCAGGAGGCTCTGCCTGTCCCCCAGGGGCCCGTAGCGGCGGGTGGCCTCTTTAGTCCTGGCGTTGACGCAAGCCACCTTGGCCTGCAAGTCTACAAAGGCCACGTGGAGGCAAGCCCAGTACTCCGTGTCCTGGTGGAGCCGGGTGATGTTGTAGGCGTGGGTCCCCGTCGGGATGCGGGCCACGTTGGTCGTGTCCGAGTCGGAGCCGAGCGAGAAGCTGGACCAGGTGAGGTTGGAGGAGACGGTGTTGAGCTGCGGCTTCCAGGCTACCAGGATGTGGTAGGCCTGCACGTCCAGCACCGCCAGCTCCAGGCTGGCCTCGCTGAGCGGGAAGGAGCTGTTGACCGTCACGCTGACGCTCCTGGTGTCTGCCCCGAGCAGGTTGTGAGCCACGCAGGTGTACAGCCCGGCCTCCCGGGCCGAGATCCCGGCAATCTCCAGCGTCCCTTCGGGGTGCACCTTGTAGCGCCCCTCTTCCACGTAGGGGACCAGCTTCACCCCCGAGGGGGTGACCCAGTAGATCTCCGGGTCTGGCTCCGCTAGAGCACGGCAGTGCAAGGAGACATCGTCCCCGTCCGCTGCCTCCAGGCGTGAGGGCAGGCTCCGGGCAGAGATGAGGGGCAGGCAGCGATCCGTCATCTCCCTGAAGGGGACATCCCGAATGTGCCTCCTCTTGAGCTCGGGGGGCTCGGCGCACAGCGTGGACTGGGGCTCGATGAAGCGGATGCGGTTCTCGGTGCTGTTGACCCAGCGGATGACGCAGTCGCAGCGGATGGGGTTGCCGTGGATGCTGATCTCCTGCAGGTTGGGCAGGGACTCGACCGTCTGCTTATGCAAGGCACTTAGGGCGTTGTTGTTGAGCATGAGGGTTTCCATCTGGGGCAGGTGGTGGAAGGCGCTGGGGTGGATGAAGGACAGCTTGGGGTTGTTGGTCATGTCCAGCTTGGTCAGCTCGGGGAGGTTGATCAAGGCAAACTTGTCTACGGACACCAGCTCCTCCATGTTGTTGAGCCCCAGCTCCTTGAGGTGCAGCATGTTGGTGAAGTCGCTTTGCCTGACCCTCTGCAAGGGGTTTTTGTTCAGGTCCAGGAACTTGAGGCCAGGAACCTGCTGCAGGGCCCGCTTGGGGACGTTCACGAGCTTGTTGTCATAGAAAGAGAGGCTCTCCAGGCTTCGCAGCCCCTCCAGCGCGTAGTCCGAGATCTCCCTCAGGTTCATCCCGGCCAAAACCAAGCTCCGCAGGTTTGCCAAGGGCCTGAAATTCATATCCAAGATAGCATCCACCCTGTTGCCTCCGATCATGAGGATCTCCAGGCTGGGCAGCATCTGGAACCAGCGGCTGTCCACCGTCCTCAGCTGGTTGGAGTTGAGGTGGAGGCGCAGGAGGCTGCCGAGGCCGGCGAAGGCGCGGGGAGCGATCCTGCGGAGCTGGTTGTGGTTCAGGTAAAGCTCCTGCAGGTTCCCCAGCCCGGGGAAGCTGCCGTCGGGCAGCTCAGCCAGCTGGTTCTCCTCCAGGTGCAGGCTGAGCAGCTGCGGCATGCTCTTCAGGCCAAAGTCCCAGACGTCGGAGAAGCTGTTCTGCGACAGGTCCAGCTCAGAGAGGTTTCTGAGATAGCCCACGTCACCCTGCTCCAGCCTGGCGATGTTGTTGCTCTGCAAGAGCAGGGTCTGGGTCCCCTCCGGCAGCTCTTCGGGCACGGCGGAGAGGAACAAGTCATTGCAGTCCACGGTGGTGGCCTCCCGGTAGACGGAGCGGGGGGTGTACCAGGGCCGGATCTGGCAGACGCACTGCGGTGGGCATTTCACCTTCCAGGGCACGATGGGGATGGCGGCGGCGGCCACCACGCAGAGCAGGAGCGAGCTGGTTCGGAAGGGTCTCATCTTCGGCTGGTGGCACCGGCTTCTTCCCAGGCAGGAAAGGTTCACGGGGAGCATCCGGAGCAGGGCATGGGGCGACCGCGGGTGGGCACGGCGTCCGCAGGAGAAGGTGCCCCCGGGGGAAGCCCTCGCACCGATCAGCCCCCGCTGCCGGCTGCCCTGCCTGCCTCCCCCCGCCGAGAGCACATAACCCCCCGCGCGGGGCCGGTCCTCTAATCAGAGCTTCACCTCCTCTTTTTCCCCAAAAGGCTCATTTCGGGGCTCTGCTGCGCCTTCCAGGCTGCTCCTCGAGGTCATTCCTGAAAGAGGCCAGACAAGAAGCTGTGTTAGGGGAGCCCCTGAGCACGTGGCAATAGCCGGAGAGGCAAAGTGCTGTGCAGAGGATCTCCAGCACCCTCCCCAAGACAAACCAACATGCCAATTTAATCTTTTTTTTTTTTACATCCATAGCATCGCCTGCCCCCTCCCAGCACAAGAGATTCAGGTGTTGGCCCTGGTTGCTCGGCCCAGGGCTACCAGCAGCCCCCTGGACCTCTCAGCCCCATATCACCCTACACCATCCCAGCAGTCAGCACCCCATCTCTGCGCAAACTCGGACCTTAAAGCTTGAAGAAGCTTTTTTGAGGATGCTGGGGCCCAGAGGGGTGATGCTGAGTGGGCAGCCAGGCTTGCCAGAAGGAGCAGTAAGTGAGCACAACAGGGCTGTGACATCCAGAGCACCGCAGCAAAACAAAACACCCCCGGAGACCTTTCTGTGGCCCCTTCTTCCTCTTTTGCTTCTCCGGTAGCAGGAATTGGTTCGTCATTAGCAGGCAAGGAGCAGCTGGTGAGCCGTGCTGCCAGCAGTGGCCACAGCAGAGGGGACAGCGGGGTGTCCTGGCACGGGGAAGCCCACCCTGATGCAGCTGCTCCCTGGGCAAGGCTGCCTGGCCCCTGCCTCCCTCCAACCTGCCCTCACCTCTGGACGTCTCCAGCAGAGAAAAGCAGAGGGGCAGAAGGAGGGAGAAGCCCCTCAGCAAGCAGCCTCACGCCCTGGAGCAGCCTCTCCTCCAGGAAAAAGCCCCCCAGCCCTTTGGGGGCTTTTTCCCAGGAGCAGAAATCCCCGATCGGGCTCACTGGAGGCTCCTGGGGGAATAGAGACCCCCCCGACCCCCTCCATGCTGGGTGTGATCCTGGCATCTCCTGCCAAAGCAGGAGCAGGAGCTGGAGCCGGCCTCATCCCCACCTTTGATTTTCTGATCCGCTGCCGCACTCCTGACCCATGCTGACACAAATCAAACCGAGCCCCAAAGCTTTTCCCTGTCTTGAAAGACTCTCGCACAGCAGGAAAAACATTAAAAAGAAGCCAGAGTGGGAAAAGAAAGTTTCTCTCCGAGCAGCTGTATTTTATCACCCCCCTGTCCTCCCTTAAAGGGCTTCCAAGCAAAGTTTATTCAGCATCGACTCCTCCAAGCCCTGTGCCAGAATTGATCCCGCACACTTCCCTTCTTGCCTGCTGTGAGGGCATTGGCTTTTAAACCATCTCCTGGAGAAACAGCATTAAAGAAGAGGAAGGCTGTATTGATTTCTGCATCCTTCTGATGGACCCTCATCTTTCTTTTTAAGTGCACAGGCATTTCTGTGGCCGTAAATCTCTCCGGCCATTAAAATATTATAGAATCTTTTCTCCCTAAAAAAAAAATAATAATATGGAGGAACACTTTTTTATATCCTTATGGCTGTGAAGAAGAGCCCAGGAAAAAAAAAAAAAAGCATTTGTTTCAACCTCCATTTCACAGGAAGATTCCCCAGCTCTGCTCTCCGGTGATTTCTGCGCAGGCTTCGCCTCCACCGCTGGGTTTTTCACCTGTGCCCAGCATGGATGGGGCTGAAGCACTGCTGGCTGTGGAAAGTTGTGCAAGCAGGATGATGCTGCGACAGCCCAAGTGTTTCTGTAAACGAAAGGATCGGAATTTGCAGAAAAAAATGTAAATTTCTGCTTGGCTCTCCTGGTACCATCAGAGACGCCAGCTGAGCTCTCAAAAGGACCAGCCGTGTGCTCTGGCTCACACATGCCCCAGGGTCCCAACTGCGGCTCTTCAGCAGGAGCAAAGCCACAGCCACAGCAGCTAAAGTGCTCGGTTTCACTCCAAACACACCCAGGGTGCTGAACCACACCAAAAATCCGAGGGAAACCAGGATTTGAGGGTAGCGCATTGACAGGTCAGGCTCGGGATGCAGCAGATGTTGGTGCTTGGATGGAGCTCAGCTGCTCGGTGATGTTGCTGCTTAGAGGGAGCTTATTTTTTCCCCAGAGCTGTAGAGCCAGGGGTTGAGCACTTGCTGCAGTGCCCTGGCACACTGGGAAAGGGAAAAATGCCCCCAGTTTCCTTTTTCCCCCCTGTGCAGTCACCTTCTCCTGCTCGGTTTCCCCATGCAGACAGACCCAGATTTTCCTGGCGGTTCTCACAAGAGAGGGGTCAGGCCATGGATCACCAGTGTGTGCACTAGCAGAGGCACAGTTTCTACCCAAAATTCTGCCACATGGCATCAGGGCAGGGCAACGCTGCCAGGCATGGGCAGGGGTGGTCACGGCACCGTGCTGTCAGCCCTGAGTTTCCCATCCTGAATTTGCCATAAGCCCATGGGATCGTTTGCAGAGCCACTTGAGAGCCCAAGCAGTCCGTTTCCATCCCAGCCAGACGTGCCCAGGGACAGAGAGGAGGATGCAGAGGAGAAATGTGGCTGGAGGGAATGAGAAGGAATGGGGGGAGTGAAAGCAACACATGGATAGAAAGGAGAAGAGGGAGGGCCAGAGATGAAAAGGAGAAAGCAAGGGACAAAGAGAAAATCGGAAAATGGGAGATGAGGTGGAGAGAGCAGGAGAGAGGGTGCACGGAGCCGGGGATGGGGAGTGCGGCTGCATGAAAAGGCAGCAGAAGCCCAGAGGGGAAAAAAAAAAAATAGAAAAGCAATGAGAATGAGAATTGATGAGGCACAGAGAAGGGAAGAGTCTTTTCATCAGCAAGTTTGCTGGATGAAGCCAGGAGATAAATCACCAAGTGGAAGGAGCCTTGGTCTCAGTGCTTGCACTGGCTGCCTCTCTCCCTCTGTCATCTGTCTAATAGCCCGGCTTCGGGAGATAAATGGCTGCAGCTGAGCCCGCGCTCGCCTGCCCTTCCCTCTCCCTTAGCAGCAGCAGCCAGAGGGGCCGACACTTCCCTGGCGTGGCTGTGCTGTGGGGCAGGAGGTGACGGAGAACCCCCAGCACCCCGAGGGGGCTTCCCCGCCTGCTTCTGGGCTGGGGAAAGCCCTCTGCACGCAGCAGCTGTCCCCTGCCGATGTCCCCCATCCGACCCGTTTGTCACCCTGGCAAGCTGAGATCTCCTGCTGAGCCCTTGTCATTTTGGGGTGAGAGTTTTAAGTAGGTGCAGGCAGCAGCTGGACACGGCCCTCGCTCCCGGAGCTGTGCCGTGCCGCTGCGCTCAGGCGGCCACCGAGTCCCCGCCGGTGGCCCTGCCAGCTCCCTGCAGGGAGATGAGAAGTGGCAGCCAGATGCTGGGGGGGGGAATCCCCGTGTCCCCCTCCCCTTCTCCTGCTGCCTTTTGCTCTTTTCCATGGCGTGCTTCCAGGCTGCAGCCAGCCCTCGGGAGGAGGTGCCACAGTGGGGAGCATGAGCGGGATCCAGCACGATGGGAGCGCACGGGGGCACGGCTCTGTGGGGTCTGCAGTCCGAGATGCTCCCAGCATGGCCTGGGTGGGACCCTCTGTGCACTGAGACAGCAATAACAGACCAGATGTGCACCCCTCCTGCATGCATGGCCCTGCTGTACCCCCAAAAAAGGGATTTGGGGGCAGTTTCCCAGCCCCCAAGCTCGGGTTCAGCATTCCCATGGTGGCACCCGGTGCAATTTGTCCCCATGGGCTAAGGGCACGTCTCCCCCGTTTAAATCTTTGTATAAAAGCTTCACGGGGTTTATCAGTGATTAAAACCAACACGAAGTTATAGGGTTCTGTATCAACCACATATAAAACTTTGAAATAAGGTACCCTGCTGCTATCTGAAACACCCTATATCACGTTTTATCAGGAAGAAGGGGTATTAAATTCTGCAGGGCTTTGCTGCAACGGCTGGCATGAAGAGGCTGGCTCCGGGGCCACATTCAGAGCTGTCACATCCCCTGCCCAGGGAGCTCGGATTTTGGCACAACACCACGAGCTGGAGGCGTTTGGGTGCTGGTCATGCATCGAAACCCAGTGGGGAGAAGGGAAGGAAGAGCGGCCGACAGCTCCAAGTCGGCACAATGCAGCTGGGGACCAGGCAGGGGACGTGCACGGCGTCCCCACATCCAGCACCACTTTGGGGTTTGGGGGATTAAAAAGCATCAGTGCTGGAGCTGGATCCCCACGGGGGGTGTGTGGATTTGCAGGATCAGACCAGCCTGAGGGTGGATCTAAAAGCACGGGTACGGTATGGTAAATACATCCCGGGGGATCACTAAATCCCACGCACCCCGGGTTAGCCACTTCTATAACTCTGATGCTAATGGTACCTATTAGATAGCTGTTCGTCTTGAATAAATGTTTTTAATGATCCACTGTTTAACATACAATAACTGACGTATTAAATCTCAATTAAGCTGCAGAGGTCAACTCGTTATCTGGGGCTAATGGTGGCATGGATGGTGCAGGGACGTAACTCTTGGGGCATGGGGGAAAGGAAATAAATCCTTCAAGTGTCCCCGAGGCTCTGGGAAGGTTTTCCTGGGGTCGGGGCTGCCCGGTGGCACCGAGCACCGCAGGGGATGGAGCAGGAATGGGGCAATTTGGGGCTGGTGAGACCACCAGGAGGGATGTCCCTGCCGGCATCTCGAGTTGGCTGCAGCTGATACGGGCGCAGAAAATGGCAGAAATTCCTCTGTGAGATAGCTGATGCTTGAACGAGGAAGCCTGGAGGCCCAAGGGAGAACAGAGCATGGGAGGGCTCAGCACCCTGCCTGGCTGGACACCCCAAGGGGGGACCTGGCTCCCCAGGGGCTCCGATCTGCCCCCGCTGCCCATGGAGAGCTCAAAAGGGACGCGGGTGGCTCAACCTGGTGCCGGGGGTGAGGATTTCTCCATCCCCATCCCAGCCCCATGCTGGGGCTGTAGCAAAGCACCGCAGGCTTGTTCTCCCTGGGTGCTGAGTCCTTATAAACCCGGTGGGCAGGGCGATGCCTGGGGAAACCCAAATCCTTCTTTTTCTGTCCTGTCCAACGGGGCCGGGATCGCTCGCACCTCCCAACAAGCTGCTTCAAGCCCTCGGGATGGAAAAGCTGCCGCTCCGTTCAGAGCCAAGATCTGACCGCAGACCTCGGCGAGGAGTTTTGCCGCCGCGTCAGAAAATAACCCGCTCAATAAATAACCACAATCCGCCGAATCCCCCCCGGTACCGTGGCAACCGAGCCTCCCGCACCGGCCCCAGCATCCCTCATCTGTATGCTTTGTCACGGCCCCGCACCATCCGCCGGGTTAGTGCCATGGCAACGCTGTGGTCTTTAAACACAGGAGTTTGTGCTGTGATCGCAAACAGCATTAGGCAATTTAATTAAGCAGCTGGCAAAGGAAAAACTTTGCCTGTTTGAGGCGTTTTATTAAATTCTCTCGTATTATGCAGCTCCGCATCCTCGCTGTCTGGTTCGAGGGATGGGAGGATGCTCCCGCCCCGTCCTTTCTGCAGCCCCAGCCCCGGCACAGCAAACAAACAAAGCCGGGGGGGGGTGCGGGGAGGTGGCGTGGGGGGACGGGTGGGAAAACCCTGGTGGGTCCCTGCAGCCCGTGCTGGAGCTGCTGCCCTGCAGCATCAGCAGTGAAGGCACCTGCCGGAGGGGCAAAGCCCCGCTGCAGCCCCAAGCTGCAATTTGGGGTTTTCATCCCCCCCCAAAAAAAAAATTTAAGCGAGGCAGGGAGCAGTGTCTGAAGGCAGCGATTTGGGGCTGCTTCTGCTCTGGCGACTTTTCTGGGTGTTTCTTCCCTCGGTTAAGCCGTGCTTTGTGCAGGGAGAGAGGCAGGGATGCTGTTCCTGGGCCTTCTCCCACCTCTCTGCTGGCAGGGAGGATGATAGCGTTATTTCTGCTTGTCTAGGAGGAAGCCGGGAGATAAAAAAGCTGCCGGGGAGCAAGCAGAGCAAACAGCTCCGCTGGCTGCACCTCGCTATCGCTCTGATCCACCCGGAGCTGGCGGCAGGAGCAGTGCCCGCTCCTTATCTGGATGCTTCTCCCCCTCGGCTTTGGATGTTTTTTAATGAGGAGGGCTGGGAAATAAGCCTGTTGTTCCTCTTCTCTGCTCCCAGGCTCTGGAAGGGTTACAGCAGCTCTGCTCGCCTCCAAAAAGGGCTCACAAGTGCCCAAGGCTGCTCTGCCAGCCCCCGAGGGTCCTGCGGGGCTGTGCACAGAGGCACCCACACCTTCCCTTGTCTTTGGGAAGCCCCAGGGCTGTTAGAGGGGAGAAGCAGCCCACAGCTCTCTCCTTTTGGCTGGGGAGCCCTGGGGCCGCCTGGTTTTATTGCTGAGAATCGCAGGGCTGGTGTCCAGCTCTCAGGGTTAACCGGGGCATTTGGAAACGGCCAGAAAAAGCCAAGTGGCAAAGCTGGCTGGTCGCCGCTCCGGGTGGCCAGAATAAATTCGGGGCTGGGAAAATGGATTCTCAGCCTGAGGTCGTAGCTGGGCTGTACTTTGTCCTGTAAATTTTGTGTCCCTAACAAAAAGCCGTGCTGCGTTGGATGGCCTCTGAGTGCATTTTTGGATGCTTCTCAGCTGACTGGCACCATCCCCGGGCTGCAGCAGGCGCTGAACCCCAGCTGTGCGCGGCCTCTGCAGCGCAAACCCCTTCCTCCTCCTTGTGTTCACACTTCAAAAAGTCCAAATCCAGCCCAGAGAGGGGACAATGAAGGGAGAGGCGGGGTGGGGAAGGGCTGACAGCAGCCCCTTCCACCTGGCAGGCTCTTCCCCTGGCTCAGCTCTGCTGCTTTATTTCTCCCCCACTAATCCCCGCCTGCCTTTTGCCCTTTCCAGCTGTTGCTGCACCGTCACTGCTTCCAGCGAGCGATCTCCCGGCTCTTCCTCCTGAGTGGCAACAGCTCGTTCAGAGCCCTTCACCCTGCCAGAGCCAGCGCCGAGCCTCTGAGAGCCTCGCGCAGGGCTCCAAATGCCATTCGGCTTCTTCATCACCCGGAGGCTTCAGAAAATGCTATCTACAATCAACAAAGCTCAGAGCAGAGCGGCGCCCAGCACCTCCCCGCGGGCAGGATGAGGACCCTGGGTGCCCACCCCTGGGCTCCGTGGGTTTGGATCCTGCGTGGGACCCTCACCCTTGGGGAAACGCTTTGGGGAGCTGCTGCAGTGCGCACCCCGTGGCCTTTTTCCACTTCATTTTCACACCAGCACCTTGTTCTCAAGGCTCACCTCCAGCCTGCCAGGGCTGGAGGACAAAACAAAGGTTTTCTCCCCCAGCTTGGCGTGCGCCGCGCGGCAGCAGGGAGCTGTGCCGCAGGCAGAGCCTGTGCCTGGCACCGCCGTGCTGCGGCCGGCAGACAAACAGCCCCGGCGCTGTAATGAGCTCCCCCGTTCCTCCTCCCCGCCGTGCTGCTCAATTATTCAGGCGAGCTCCTGAACTGCCTGGAAAACACCTCCAGGTCTTTCCTAATGAGCTCGCCACAGCCCCGAAGTCCGAGGCTTGGGAGCAGGGAGCGCCAGGTCCTGCTCTGACACGCAGGCACCGAACGGGAGCACGGTGAAAAAGGGGGGATGTGACAGGGCAGCGCCGTGCCCCCGAAGGCTGCCGAGTGGCTGTGGGGTCCCTACAGCCCCGGGCTGCCCGCATGGCCCCACAAACATCTCACTCCAGGAGGAGGCTGCTCCGTGCCCTGCTGTGCAGAGCAGCCAGAGCTGCAGCGGTGCAGGCAGCAAAGCCACAAAGCGCAGGAGCAGGAGGGCGCTTATCCATCTGCCCTTTATTTCCCCCTCCAGCTCCTTTTCCTCCTCCTGCCAAGCCCCACGGTGCCCCGGGCAGAGCCTGGCCATGGTTTTAGCCTGGAATGGGGCACAGTGGGTGCAGCCTCAATTCCTGCATGCTAATGTCACCGTGCCGTTAGCAGGGCCCTATTTTTCTGCTGTTTCCTGGCATTTTCTGGTGGCAGGCTCCCAGGTCTGACACCGCTGCTGCCACACAGCTCCCCAGGGCTGTGGGAGCACCGGGGTGGGAGGAGAGGAAGGGGCAGCAGGGCTGGGGGCAGCAGCCGAGGTGTGCATCCTCCGAGGAGGGGGGACTTGGTCTCGGCCAGGCTGGCCATGAAGCCAGGGCTTTAACGTTTGCTTGGCAGCTCCCTCAAGGGGTTTAAGTCTGCAGTCTGCTGCCTGTCAATGGCCTTTTGTGCTGGTGCTTTCGGGCTATGGGGGGATGAAAATGAACATGGAGAGAAAATGGTGGGGGAGGAGGGAAAAGAAAGGAGAGCGAGACGTCCCCCGTGGGCTGAGGCACTGCACGGGCTGCCCCCACTCCTCAAATTCCCACCCAGCTTTCATCTGCAGGAGGATTTCCCACAGCTGCTGAGCTCTTCCACAGCCTGGGGAAAGCCCCAGGTGTCTGAGGGGACCCAGGAAAAACAGAGAAATCCCTAAAGCAGCAAATCCAGGAGCGCTCCAGCTCTTTGCCCCAGCACTGAAGGCAGGGGCAAATGCTCCAGCAGACCCCTCTGCCTCGCTGCTCTTGGTTGGAGGACGTTTTCTGCAGGACCTCAAGGGACAGCACCCATGGGTGACAGCAGGGCTTGTCCCAGTCCCGGTTTCAGGGAGGAGGAGAGATGCCTGCGAGCTGATACCGAGCGCACCAGAAACCGAGCGAGACAACCCCAGGCTGGTTTGCAGAGTCCTGGCCTGGAAAGCGGAGCAGCCGCGAGTCCCAGACGGCCCCGTCAATTCCAGCTAATAAAAAGGATATTTCACACATCAGGCACTTCGCAGACACGTTAATGAGAGCAAACAAAGGCTCCGCGATGCAGATTAGGGGATGCAGAAGAGCAGCTCCCAGGACCACCCAGTTGGTCACCGTGGCCAGCCCGGTCCTGGGGGGCACCCATGGGAGCACCCAAGGGACCACGGCCGGACCCTGCCCCACAGCAGCTCCGTGAGGCTGAAAAAGCAGCGGGGAGACACAGGGTCCCCAAAGCAGCCCCAAATGGTGGCACTGGAAGCGCTGTGCTTCCAGTGGGAAGAGGGGTGTTGTGACCCCAAAAAGCTGCACTGTGCAGGATGTATCTCAGCCCTATCACATCCAGACCCCTCCTCGTCAGGCCATGGGATGGGAAAGAAAAGCAAAGACATCGCCGTGTGACCCCAGCACGTAACGCAGCACGGCAGAGGTGGAGCACAGGATAAAGAGGGAAGATTCCTCCCTGATCCAGCCTGGGATCAGCGAGGGCTCCTCCTGCCCCGCACGGTGCCCACAGGGAGCAGAGGGGATGGAGCTGGGCAGTCCTGGGTTCAGGGAGATTTGGGGTTTGCGGTCAATGCTCTCCTCCCTGTCTCAGCCCAGGTGCTGGGAAGCAGCAACCCATGAGGCAAACAGGGCTCAGAATAAAAAAAAAGAGGGCAAACTACAACACAAGTGGACTCTGAGCCAGGATCCTGCCTTTGCTTCAACTCCAGGGACGTCCTGAGCTGCAAACTGCTAATGCCGGATAAAAACGGAGTCCTGCTGCTTCCCCCATGGACTATCCAGAAAGGGAACCATCGCTAGAAGGGTTAATTTCTTTCTTCCCCCTTCCCCTTTCCTAAAGGGGAGATTTCATGCCATGCTGAATAAATAAAATAATGTGATATTACAAAAGACTGCAGCACAGGGTATTAGATAGCACAGCACCATTGCAGGGCGTCTGTCAGCACCGATCACCGTGACTGATGACTTATCAAGAATGGACCTGACATTTCCAAATGAGCTGTTTTGATAGAGTTGTCATTCAAAGGGGCTCCGAAATAAAATAATAATAATAATAAAAGCACCGGATGGGAGCAGGAAGGGAAAATGGGAAACGTTGGCTGCCTCCGTCCCACCTATTTCAGGGCTCCCAGCTTGGCAGCGAGACGGGTTGGTGTGCGGCACAGGCGGTTCAGCGGGGATGTACGCAGAGTCCATATGGCTGGGGAGAAACCGACCTCATCCTGCCTCCAGGAGCAAAGCTTTGCTGAAACACAGCCCCAGCCTGAATTTCTCCTTCCAGATCCAGCACACAGCCAGGCTGCAGAGGGATGGGGGCAACCTGGCGGGGCAGGGCTGGCAGGCTAATTGATGCAGGGGTCGCGCAGCCCTGTCCTTCCCCTCGAAGGGCTTTTAAACCCTCGGAATTTCGAGATAATTAGGCATCTACATGTTTTGTGAAAATAGCCAGCTGGGAGAGGCTTCGGCAAGCATTTATCCCCCTACCAGGAGCTGAAGATGTTGACAGAGCAGCCCAGCCTGACCGCAGCGTGCTCCTCCGGGGCTGCTGCAGCTGCTCGGCATCAATTGGCACATCCACGGGGCTGCAATCGTTCCCACACCCATGGCACAGCATCACGGCCCCATTGTGCTCGGGCTGCTCCCAGGACAGGGGCTGCAGCAAGGGGCAATGAGTGGGGAGACCCTTGCAAAGGAGCTGAACCCTTGGGATGGGAGGGAAAGGTGCTGCTGCGTCCCCTCGCTTTTTCCTCCAGGTGCTCCAGCAGCGCCTCGCTGCTCAGGGAGCCTTCCCTCCCCTGCAGGGTTGGGGGGCTTGGAAATGCAGCCCCCCAGGGCCAGAGGCAGCTGAGCACGGGGCAGGGCTGTGGGGGTGTTTCCAGCAAGCAGGAGCAGGGCTGGGGGCGCATCCCCAGGGTGGGCGCATCTCTACCAGAACCCCTCTGCGCATACATGGCTGGGAAATTCGTGGGGCCTGAGATCAACTCATCACCATTGTTGGAACTGGTAAAATATTTTTTTTCCAAAAAAAAACACAGAAAATCCCCCTCGCCTGACTGACTCCGGAGGTATTCATCCATTCGAGTCCTGGAAGCCCAGAGAGGGGCTGTTTTGGGAGGAACTTTCAGGTGGGCCATACGGGTCCAAAAGGATGGTAAAACAAATAAACGTGGTACTGGATGTAGGCGTGTGTGTGCATCCGTACTCATGGTAAGAGAAGAGAGAAATTCAAAAGCAATTTTCAAGGAAAAAAACAGCTTGGGATCAACACTCCAAGCTCTTCCAGTGCCCTCCTGTGGGGCAGGGAGGAGAGGGACGAGCTCCCCCTTACACCACCCAGGCGTTGGGGCCAGGCTCCCCCACAGCTGCACGTGCAGATTTACAGCCCCAGGCTCTCACAAATGGAACCACCATGGGGAAACGCTCCCCAAATTTCACAGGACGGGCTCACCGCTCACCCACAGCCGCTCTGCCACCAAGATCCTCCCACCAGCTGTGAAATCTCTGCAACGAGCCCCTCAAGGCTGGGAGTTAATGAGCTCCGAGCCCGACTTGCACATCTCCAACTTCTCAGCACAGCGCCACCGCCCAGCACCTGCCCAATTAAGCTCACGGCTCCTGGGTGGCTCTGACGGGGTCCTCCTGGCCCTGATGAGCCCCTGTCGTTAGCTAATTACTGCTCACAGCAGTGCTGTCACCTCTCCCCAAGCTGCCACGCGTCAGCTCGGTGACAGCAGGAGCTGTGCTGGTGACCCCGAGATGCGCAACGCCGATTTGGTCCAATTTGGGGCATTTTGTGACCCTCTGTGGCTGAGCAGAGCTGCGCTGCTCCAGCTGGGGGCACGTTTATGGGAACAATGGGGTCGGATGCCAGGGTCTGAGGGTTTGAGGGGGCAGCCTGTGGGTTGCAGACCCTGCAGTGGGTGCAGACAGAGTGGGATGCGCGGTGCCGGGGATGCAGGAGGGAGAGGCAGGGATGGTGGTGTCAGGGATACGGCCGGCTTTGGGCCTTCCAGGAGAGATTTTAATTGTTTTTGGCTTCGGACAAGCCGGGCTTTGACCTCAATTATGCAAGCAGCTAACTGAAAAAGACTGAGCCCAAGGTGTCTGCGAGGCACCGTGCTTCTAACCCCAGGCGAGGGCAGTGGAGCGCGCTGGGGGCAGCATCGCCACTGGCTGTTCCCGAAAGAGCCTGAAGAAATGGGAAAACATAAATCTGGTGGCAGGAGAGGCAGGGTCACCAGGCCACCGCACGGAGCTGACAGCTTGGCGAGGGTGCTCGTGGTTTAGGTCCCAGCATGATGCTGCCAGCAGGAGGCTGAAAGCAGGACAGGATTTCACATGAACCAGCCTGGAGAGACACCGCATGCTCACCCCAAGTTCCTTGCCACCCCTCCACCCCAAACTGGAGATGGTGTTTTTCCCTGAGACATTCGGTTATGTAGCTAGCTCTTAATCTTCATCTCACTAACACGTTGCTGCTGTGGGTTTTAACAGGGGAAGGCTCCGGGGCTGCAGCACGCCGCAGGGGAGCCAAATCCCAGCATTGGGCTCGAGGGCACACTGAGCCTCGACCTCTCAGCCTTTGGATGAGCTCTGAAACCAGCTTTCTGTTCATCCAGAGGGCACAGAAAGTCTGTTTTCCCTTTAAAACAAAGCCACTAAAATTGATGCTCAGGCCGTATTCAGGTGATTCCTGCTTGCAGGCAGCTCCTTCCCCCTGCAGCCTCAGCTGGTGCTATTAAAGATCTGCCCCCAGAAGAGGCTCGGCCCACATTAGGACAAAGCAGCCCTCTCCTTGGTGCTTGTATTAAAATTTGCAGCCTCTGGGGGTTGGGAGTGGGGCAAACCGTGTGTGGCAGAGCTGCTGCCAGCTCGGGAACACTTTGCTCTCGCTTTGCCCTGCGCTGATCAGAAGATGCACGGAAGATGCAGAGCAGGAGGGGGCCGGGTTTGTGGGAGCTGAGCGCTGCGCCACGCAGACAGACACAGCTCCAAGGCTGCTGCAGCCTGGAGACAATTCGGGTGCCTGCTTTGCACTGAGGATAGAGGCGAGGGAAGCACGGCTGCGTGCACAGGGCTGCAGAAAGTAGCGGGGGAGTTTTGCAAAGTTGACCAAACTCGGTGAGATTTCTCATCCCGACCCCACCGGGCAGCACGCGACTTCCAGCCGAGGCTACGTCACCGGCTCACTTGGTATTCGAGACCCAGCCACCTCCTTCTTCAATCTAAATTAAGTATTAAAGTGAAAGGCAATTCTGGGAGACGCCGAATTCATTAGGAAGCATGGCTAGATCTGAAAGGTGCTGCGGATGATAACACGGCGGGGAGGGGGGGCCCAGACAGAGATGTACAAGCAGCAGTGAGTTAGAATCAGAAGGGGGAAAAATCAGAGCGTTATTTCAAATGAAGATTAAACGACAGCCCCCCGCTTCAAAGGGCAAGCAGGAGAGGCTAACAGGCTGTGACAAAGCAGAACGCACGGACACAGGCAGCCAATTCCCTTTAAATAAAACTTTTATTGGCCATGATGTCTGAAAACATGCAGCACACAATAAAAATTAATGTTTTCCCCTGCCTCCCCGGCACTCCCCAGCCCGGGAGGGCCTCGGATGCTGAGCCCCCCTCGCCGTGTCCCCGCTGCGGTGGGGGGAGCGGTGGGGCCGTGGGAGGGGGAGCGAGACGGAATCACTTAGCCTTCATTAGGCCAAATTAAAATCAGAACTGAGATGACAATTACAATTTGTGACCGGCTAATTGTTCGCCTCAGAAGCTGATCATTGCGCAGATTGGGGAAATTAATTGTTGGCGATCCCAGGTGGGCCGGCGGCGAACCCTGCCGAAGACGCGGTGCCGCTGCGGGCGCTGCTGCCTGCTCACCAGCCAGGAGCCACATCCTGCCCTGGCGGGGGTCTCAAAGCAGGCTGTGGACCCCCAGGGGGCTGCAGACCCCCAGATCCTTCCCTGTATTCTGACAGCAGCTGCAGGATCGCTCACCCCTGGTTTCAACGCACGGTGCGGAGCGGAGCACCCATGGGACCTGCCACGGCAGGAGCACCCAAGCACCCGCTGTCCTTGCCCCACTGGGAGCACCCGAGCGCCCACTGTCACCCAGGTGGCAAAGGGTGACACCAGATGTCCCACAGATGTCCCTTCCAGTCCCTTTTTTTGCTGGGACTGGGAGCGTTGCAGCCGGGGCCGAGCGCCGTGTCAGCCCAGCTCCCATCCACCGAGCCCACCCCTCCAGAGCACCCCGCTCACATTTATTTTCTCTCTTCTTTATCCCCGGGGTGCTCGGGTGCAGGGCGCTGCGAACGCTCGGGTATAATTATAGCTCCGATGGGGCTGCCAGAGAGGGGGAAGGTGCCAGATTTCAGCGGAAATGGAGACCTCCAGCTCCTGCCTTCTCCCACCCTCGGGCTTGCTGGCAGGCTCCCCGGGCACCACGCTGCCTGCGTGGGCGCCGGCTCCCCGCCGAGCTCGGGCTGGCATCGACCCCACAGCCTGGGGGGGCACGGGTTGGGCACGGAGAGAGGGTTCTCCCACCGGCAAGCCCCCCCTGCAATCTGCAGCGGGGTCCTTTGCAACCTGCTGCAGGCACCAGGCTGGCGGAGGGGCCGCTTTTCCCTCTCCTCCTCCTTCTCCCTCTCCTCTTCCTTCTCCTTCTCCTCTCTTGCAATGCTTACAGCATCCCTCACAGACCGCAGCTCCTCTCTCCTTAGCAATAGGGTCCCAGCCCAGCCCGGGGGGGCCTTTTCCCCACGTAGATCTGAGGCTCAAGCAGCTCCCGGAGCCCCGGCAACCTGGGGGGAGCCGGCGGCACGGAGCGGGGAGCGCTGCGGCAGCGGCTGCCAGCGCCTGCCAGCAGCCGGGCACGGGGATGCACTAGCTCCTGGGGCTGTACGCGCCTGTTGAGCTGCGACAACACGACAGCAAGAGCAGCTCATAAGACACGCGAGTGTGTGTGGTGGTTTTACAGTGTGTGCTTGTGCCTTGCAGCGGTGTGCGCGCCGGAGAGGCAGGTGCACGCCAGGAAATGAAGACGGACGTTTCCGCGACACGTTTCCCTCTGTTGTAAGCCACAGATACAGGAGACCCCGCAGATTGTTAGGGTTGGAGGAAACAAGGGCAGCCCGCCGGGAGGAACGGGCTCGTTAACAATTTGGGACAAGGTTTTCAAAAGGGCTCGTCTCCCGTGAGCCCGGCTGAGTGATGCAGACAGCTCGGAAGCCCTGGACGCTGAGTCTTTGTGAAAAATCAAGCCAGTTCCGCACAGGAGCTGGGAGTGGAGAGGGATGCTTACATCTCTTCCATTTATTTCTGCATCCCTCTAATCAAATAAACAAGCAGCATGCCTAGAGCTGCAGCATGCAGGGAAAGGCTGCCCGAGCCTTCTCTCCAAAGACGTTGAAGTCCCAAGAAATGCCCATCGCTCCGTGGTGCTCCTGGCTGCTCAGATACCCGGGGTCCCCAACACACCAGGCACCTGCAAAGAGGTTTTGCCCCCATCCAGCGGGCTTCTTGTCCCTAAAACCAGGAGGCAACTGCCCAGGGTGACCCTGTCCTGGGGAGCAGGGCTGCAGATGCTGCCCGTGCTGCACCAGCATCAGAAGGAAGAGGAGGAGCACGGAGAGTGGGGCTGGCATATTTGCAGAGCACCCCACCCCATAAACCTCCCCCCGTCCTACCTGCACCACGCCCTAGGGCAGCATCCTGCAGAGAGGGGATGCTCGGGGCAATGTCGAAGGCTTTTGAGATTTGCTCCCCGCATGGCACGCAGCAAACCGGTGGGGAAGCAAATCAAAAATTTGGGCTCTGATGGGGACAGAGAGGAGAGCTATCTCCTGGGGAGAACACGTCCATGTCTTTGTGTTGGCCAAAAAATGATAGGTCCTGGAATAAGGTGTCACCTCCCAGTTAAAGCACTGGGGGAGCAGCTCTCGGCAGCTGGGGCGCTGGGGCCAAGCGCTGCCCCCTGCCTCATCTCCCACCCTGGGCTTGCTCTGGGCAGAAATGCTCTCCCTGTGGGGTTTTGATGCTGGTCCCTTCAGAGGGATGAAGCGAGGCTCTTTAAACTTTCTTCAGGAGGGATGGGCGGGTGGGGAGGAACAGGTTATTAAACAAAGCTGGGAAAAAAAAAAAGAAATAAAGAATTCCTGAGCGTAATTAAAATCTAAACCGTGATGGGATGTCTGCTGTTATTTCTCTAGAGAAGCCTGTTGTTGGAAACAATATTTCTTCAGCTAAGCAGCATCGCTGCGGGCAGGGAGTGCTGAGAGCAGGGGCAGGGACGGGAGGCCGGGGACCTGGCTCTGTCCCCGTGGTGCCAGGACCAAGGCTCGCAGGGCTAGCAGAGCCCCCAGCAGCATGGGATCCCCGGGACACTCGTTTTTGGGGGCTCCCAGCCTCCTCCCAGTGCTGGATGTGCAATGGGGCTGCTCAAACCCCCAGACAAGAGGTGGTCGTGGATGCACGGCGAGCAGCATCACGGCCCTATAAGCACTTGGGCATCGCAGCCAACACTCAGCTGCCCCCTGCGAGCTTGCCCCTCGTCGTTTCCATCTTATTTGTGCCTCTGCTGGTGGATTAAACTGCTCATGCAGGAGGGAAGGGAGCCTGGAGGTCCCCAAGGAGCAGCCCCAAGGGCTTGTAGGGGCACAGATGGGGTTTAATGCCCACAAGTAGGCTGCCCTATGGGTAGCTGGCCACCCGTGGGGTCACACCAGACCTGCAGTGTGGGGCCAGAGCAGCTGGGGCTGGAGCCCAGCCCTGCTCCGCTCGGTTTTCAGCAGGAGCAAGGTCAGGATGGCAACGTGACTGCTTGTAAGTGCCGTGAAATCAGGGTAATTTCTAATTACGGGGAAGTCTCTCCCTGGTACCAAGCTGGCACCTCCTGGCCCCCGTGGCCGTGGAGCTGTGGGAACGCTGGGGATCTGCAGCAGCTCCTGGGGACCCCAGGACCCCACAGAGTGGCCCTGGAGGTGCCCTAAGGACACGAGGCCCCCCCCAGCCCACCTTCGGCAGGAGGGCAGAGGCTCCCCTGGGAGAAAGCAAAGCAAGAGCTGAGCTGGGCTGGGGGGGCGTGAGGTGGGACGTGAGGCTGCTCCCAGCCCTGCCAGCAGCTTTGTGCCCAGCCTCTGCTCGCCCCCCGGCTCCAGCACACAGCACAGGCAGCGGCACCCCTCCAGGGAAGGGAGCTGTGCAGGGCTGTGGCTCTGAGGAATTATGGAGAAGAGTTTGGAGCCCTCCTCTCACCTGCCAAAAAAAACACCTGAAAGCCCTGCATTGATCTCAGGACCCAGGTACGGGTTCAGCTGCCGCAAATCGGCCCCAGGTGAGGGCAAGAAGGCTTCCCGAATCTCTAAAAAAGCCTCCGAACATTTGTCAAAGCAAATGCTGGTGTTTCTTCTCCCTTCCCACCCCAACAAACTGCTCCGAGATGGTCACGAGCAGCCGGGAAGTGCCTGAGCCACCCCCACGGACCCAGGTGTTGCTTCAAACAGGGATGAAAAAAAAAGAGAGCGTCGATTTTTTCTCTCTGTGTTGAGTTTCACCAAGGAAAACCCCATAAGTCCTGCTGGCACGGATGGAAATCCTAAACAGGAGTGACACCCCAGAGCCCCAACAAACCCCGTTTGCACAGGGCCCCTCTTGTTCCCTGCTTTCTGCTGCCTCTGGCTCCTGCAAGAGCCGCTCGTCTCCGAGCCCCACGTGGCCGTACCCTCCTGGCCTCCTCTCAGCCTCCCCAGGGATAAAGGCAGCTGGGATTTGGCCCCTGCCCTGTACAAATGTGGGGAGGGGGCTCCTGTCCTTGCTGCTCCCCACAGAGCTGTGCCCAAGTGGGGCGGCACCGGGGCAGCTCCCCCAGCCCGACCCCGGCTGCGGCACCGCACGGGATGCGCCCGCTCTTCGGGGCCAGAGGGGAGGGAAGTCAACCTCCGACAGCCGAAAAAAAAAAGCTGTAGATTACTGCAAATGCCAATAAGTCATTAGGAATCCCAAGAAAAATGTGTGGTTGCCATAGCAACTGCCATGCAAGGCGTTCGGGGGGTGCTTCGCCCCTTCTGAGGGCACAGAGCAGCGCGGGGTGGGGTGGAGGCAAAGCCCCGCACGGTGCTGAGAAGCCATGGGAAGGGTTTGGGGAGGTGGTGGCGTCCTTCTGGGATTTGGGGGTGCCTGGGGAGCCACCAGCAGAGACCCCAGGGACACTGCCCAAAGGATGGGGACCCCTGAGTCCCCCACGAACCACAGGACTCGTTCTGCTACCGGAGGGGATGGAGGAGGGAAGAGCACGGGGATCCGGGGAGCATCCCAGTGATTCCCTCCCTCGTGCCCCCATGCTGACTGCAAAGACCCCGATTTCCAGGGCTGCCCCGCATCCCCATGCCTGGTCTGGAGCTGGGGGACCCCAGGGACAGGCCGTGCCCCGGTGGTGATGCTCTCCCACCCCTTGCAGAGCTGCTGGACCATTCCTCCAGCCTGGCACAGCCCGGTGCCCAGCGGTGCCCAGCCTCCCACACTGCTCCTTTCCCATTGCTCATTTTGACAAACGCTTTAGGAAAACAAATTCCCCATTCTGCTTCTCCCCCCTTTGTCTTTCCTGCACCCTCCCTCACCCCACAGCATCCCACCGGGTGCCCAGAACCACCCCTGTCCCCCTGGGTGCCGCTGGTGTGCCAAGCCCCGCTCCTGTCCCCGTCACGCCACACGTGCTGTGACAGCAAGCTGTCACCCAGCACCACCAGGCTCTCTGCCATCGCCACGCCGAGCGATTGAGCTGAAGTGTTGGCTGTTGGCAGAGCAGGGGAAGTTGCTGCTCTCATCATCCTCCCTGGGAAATGCAGCCCTCGGTGGCCCCACGCTGGGTCCCCCCCACGCCGGCGGCGTGCTGCAGCTGCACATGGCTGGCGGAAATGTCACCCACTTTGTCTTTAATTCACAAACACCGCCTCCCCCTTGGGATATGGCTTTTTTTTCTTTTTCTTTTTTTTTTTTTTTCTTTCCCCTTTTGGTTTATTCACAGGCTCAGATCTCTTCCGAGCGCGCACTGGTGGCTCATCGCCTCTTCGTCATCCCTGCCTGCTGCGGAGGTGGGGGAGCCGCACCGGGGGGCAACCCTGGGGCAGCCGGGGGATTTTAGGGGGATCCTGGCTGAAGCAGGAGGGGGCTGAGGGGCTGCTCAGCCCCCAGGAGAGCATGGTGACCCCCTGCTGGCACCCCTCTGCAGGTGGTGCAAAGGGGGGACTCAGCCCGGAGAGGCAGGAGCTGCTTGCAGCCTCTCCTTTGCCTCCGGCTGCAAACTTCTCCCCGCTCCCCACTGGGGTTTTTAAAACTCATTTAGCTCCCTAATTCCATTATTTACAGGCTCTGCTTGAGGAGGCTGCCTGCACCAAGGACATGGGGAAAAATGAAGATGGCCCCGAGCCCTGGGCAGGGCAGCTGGAGCGGCACCAGCCCCACGCTGCGTCAGCCCCCTGTGGGGCGGGAGAGGGACACGGCTCCGTGGGGAGCAGCAGAGCCCCCCCGTGATGCTGAGCATCCCCCCTCCTTTTTCCTTTCCATGCACACCAGCAATTTTCCTGGAGGAAAACGGCTCTGTCTGCACGCTGCTCCTGCTCTCCATCTCCATTCAGCACCCATAAAAATGGAAAATGGAGCAAAATGCGATGCCAGGCACCTCTGCAGCTCGGTGCGAGCTGAGCAAGCAGCACCACGGAGCCCCTGGGCTCCCCCCGGCCCCCCCTGGCCCCCCGTGCTGCAGAGCTGCAGTGGTCGCGCTGCCGCCAGCCCTGAGCAGAGATTTGGGCACGACAAGCGATGGCTCTCGGATGTAAACAGCCCCGCTCGTGTGGCTTCCGTGAAAACCCGAGCACAGCAGCGAGAACGCAGCGTGGCCAAGACGCGGAGGGCTCGGCAAAAAAAAATGGGAACCAACAAAATGCTAAAAAAGCCCTAAAGATATCTGGAGAGTGGCTGGTTCTGCTTAACAGCTTGATGGAGAGGCAAGAAGAGGGGAATTCAGCAGGACACGGGGGCAGGCAGCTCGGTGGGACAGCCCTCACATCCCACAGCATCCCGATGGAGCCAGCCCCGCTCGTCAGCCCTTCAAATGCTCGGATCCTGCACGGCGATGCAGCCACGCCGCACAAACCCAGCCCTTCCAGAGCCCGGCTGCCCAGCCTGGAGCAGCGGCAGCACGTAGGAGGAAGGAAAAGTGACTCAGAAATAGGAGCCGGTGAAAATTTTCCATGTCTCTAAAAGCATTTGGCTGAAAAACGCAGCTTCGGAGCGACTGCAGCGATTTGCAAATCGGGATCAGACGCTGCAAAGCTGCCCCGAGCACCGTGTCTGAAGGCCGAGCGGACTTCTGAAGTCAAGTCAGCGGCTTTGATTAGGCATTTCCAAACTACGTTTTGAACAACTGAACCATTGAATTAAATTTAATTATCATGCTATGAAAGAGTGACGGACACCTAATTAAAATGCTCATTCCAGCATGCAACGAAGCGGCTCATTTTTTTGTAACGTTTCGCCACGAGAAAAACAAACAAAGCAGCAAACAACCATTTCTTGTTCTATTTTCAGGTGACCAGATGTTAGCTTTTTTTCCCCCCAGTTTTTCCAGTCTGTTGCTTTCTGGCCACGCGGGCCAGCTGGGATGCAGGGAGAGGAGGCTTCCCGTGTTTTCTTCCCCCAAAACCAGAGGTGGAGTTAGCTCCTGTCTGCCTTGGGGAAAGGCTGGTTGAAATGCAAAACCCCCTTTCCGCTGATTACAAACTCCTGGCTGATGAAGGCTTTTAAATTCAAAGCGAGCATTAGGAAGTCTGGAAGAGGCACAGCGGCTTCGTGCAAAGCAATTTTCCCAGCTTGAACCCAAAAACGGGCCCAGCTCCGTTTTGGTCACCAGGACGGACAAAGGCGGGCAGGCTCCGACCTCCCACGCCAGGTTTGGGCCCAGAGTGGATGTTTTACGGCTGGTTATAAACACCACAAAATATGGTTTTCTAATAGAGCCTGGGATAGGCTTTGAAATCCGACGGGTGGCTCTGGAGCCTGGAGGGGTCAGGAGATATCAGAGCGTTTATAAGCTGCTGGAGGGGGAGGCCGGCATTAATTCTGAGTGGAGCTGGTGAATAATTTATCACAAGTAATTTATTGACTAAGTTTGTCTCCTTTGCCTGTCTGGGTGAAAAGCGCCCCGGTGCAGAGAGCCAGCGCAAGACTTAGGCACCACTTAAGTCCCAATTAAGCCCTTTGTGAATTGTCTGGGAACGGCTCCCAATTTTCCCATATTTATTTGTTATTCAGAATTGCACGCCAAGCAGAGCCGACACATAATTCCTGCTCTGCCTCGTGTTTGCAAACAGCTCGCGGGGAGCCCTCGCCGTGAGGACGTGAGCCATGGCGGGGGGCACGGGGGGCACCTGGGGCCCACCCCTCCCCACCTGGGGCAGGGGCACTGGTGGGATCCCCCCTTCCCACACCGAGGGACCCCATGCCCACCCCAACCAGGCAGTAAATGGGGACGGGTCTGGGGGCTGCCACCCCCTGCCAAGCCCCCGCTGCTCCCAGGGCGATTTCTGGCACTTTCTGCCTTCCTAAACCCACCCCTTGGAACAGCCTTGTACAAGCCCACTTTGAATATATTTATCACAAAATCTCTGCCATCAACCACTGCCAAACCTGCGCATTTATTTCACTGCTTGTGTGCTGGCTGCTGTCCTGGAATGGGGTCGGTCCAGAATGAGGGGAAGGGACTGGAAGGGACACGCTTGGGGACATGTGGAAGAGCCCCATGGGATGCAGGGGGTGGCCAGGGCATGGCCAGGGGTTACCCGGAAAGGCTCTGCTTGCAAAGCTGAGTGCATCATCAAACGAAGCCTAAACTCAACCCCAAACCCAAAAAGGCCATCTCCCTTCTTAAGAGCAAGTTCTGAACTCATCTAATTTTAACGTTTTTCCATTCCTGATGCATTCCCAGCAAGCAGGAGGCAGCACTCCCGCTGCAATCCTCCTCCTCGGGGCTCTGGCGGCCAGGGCTGGGCTGAGAGCTGCAGCTCGCGCTGCAGAGCACAGGGGAGGGCATTTCCCCAGGAACAAGCATCCCATTTCCAGGAGGAGAACCCGAGGCTCAGGTGCTTCCCCATCGTGCTGAGCTGAGGCAGAGCAGCCACCGGGTACCTCGCACCTCGCCGCGCCTCCTGGCAAAGGGGACACAGCAGAGGGGTGGTGCTGAGCTGCATGCAAGGACCCTGCGGGGACCCTGGTCCATCCTTTCTGCCCTTTAGGAAATCTGACTTGTGCGGATGGGAATTTTGTCTTTTAGGACAAGCTCAGAAGATGCGAAAAGGCATTAGTGAGCAGGGGCAGCCCCGAAGGTGTTTTAGGAGATGCGTTCATCTGCTGGGAATAAAAAAGGGGAGAGAGCCCTGTGCTGGCCCTCCCTGCACTAGGAGAGGTGCTGATGGTGACGTCTCACCTGCACCCAGCTCGGGACCTTCCCAGCACACCCCATCCCCGAACCGAGCCAGAAATTCAGGATCCCATCCCCAAACAGCGGCGATGGCTGTGGCGAGGAGCGAGGACGAACCATCTGCTGCTGGGAGCCAGCAGGGCTCTGCAAAGCAGACGGAGCCACGGCGTGATGGAGCTGCTGATGCTCTGCTCCGTGGTGGGCACCGGTGGCTCCACGGCCCCCACCGAGGCACCGGACGATGCTACAGCCCAGCACACAGTGCTGCCACGGGGAGATTTCCCAGTCTGAAGGCCTAATGAGGTGGAGTGGGTTTTGGGGGGTCCTGCCCAACTCCCCCTGCCCCAAAGGGATTTTGCGTGCCTTGCAATGGGTGTTGCCGCAGCTCAGCCCCAGCTGCTGGTGCTGAGCTCCTTGGTTTACCCTGCAGGAGTTAAAAAAGATCCCACCGTGCTGAAGGGGTTTAAAACGGCCAAGGAGCAGGGACTTGTCACAGGATTTGGCCCTGTCCTGTTCTGCATGGCCATTTATGCCAGAACCCAGAGGGTGCCAAGCCCCCGCTGCCCATAGGGGACCCGGTGCAGCAGCACCCGGCTCTGCACCAGGGAAAGGGGCTCAGGGGTGCTGGGAAGAGCTGTGTGCACTGCAAAGGGGCTGAACCACAGGGACCAGGGTCCTCTGCCAGGCCAGGAGCTGGTGACGGTGTCCTGTGTCCCAGACCTGACCACCAGTGACCGATGGGCACCCATGGTGGGGGCAGGCAGCTCGCCAAACTTGCACTGACCCCGCAGCTACATGGGGCCGGGGCTTTTATGGGCAGAAACAAGAGAAGCAACGTTCTCTTTCCAGCCTTGCCACGAGCTTCGCCTGCATGCAGGCTGCAGGAGCAGGGCTGCTCAGCCCCAAAACCACAGCAGGGGCTGGGTCCTGGCTCAGCAGCGGGGCAGGATGAGACGGGCAGGCTCAGAGCGCAGCCACGGGGCTGACCACGGCACAGGGGTCCCGGCACGCAGCCCTGACCCCCACCGCTCCCCGCAGAGCAGAGAGCAGCAGGGGCTGCAGGAAGGGTTAGGAAGGGTCGAGGTAAACATGAAAGCAGCAGAGGGATCACTAAAATGGCACCGTAGGCTTCTCCCGTGTGGCCGAGCTGGCAGAGCAGCCCCAAGCCCTCTCAGCTCCCCCAGAGGCCATCCCCGTGGCTCGGGGGCTGGATGCCCCCCCCCAAGCCAGCACCCTCTTCCCCTGGGGCAGGGGGCTGCAGCCCCCGGGATGTGGCCAGCAGCTGATCCCCTGCTCTCCTGCCCCACCAGCAGCAGAGAGGCGATGGGTAGCAGTTCCTTCTGCTCGGTCCACGGCTGTGCCCCCTCAGCCCCGAGCCCCCTCCCCGCCCATCGGACACAGACCCGGTGCCTGGGGTCACAGCAGCTGCCCCCCAGGTTTGTTTTCCCATCAGTTTTTGCCTCTCTGCCCCTTGGCAAGCTGCCCTGCCCCTCGGGTGGGTTGTGCCGGGCACAAGGAGGGGGCAAAAGTGGGTTGGGAAGGAGGGGGGAGACCAAAGGACGAGGCCGGTTCATTTGGTCCAGCTTTTTCTCTGCACCTAAATTCGCTCCTTTAAGGTTTGCCACCGGGCTTGGGTGCAGAGGGGTTAATGCGTTGGAAGCGCTGCTCCTGGCTGGCTCGCATCCTGCCAGCATCCCTCGCAGGGCTGCATTTCGGTCTGAGCGGCACCAGCACAGCCCCACCGCATCGCCGCGGGGCTCAGCAATCACCCCGCATCCCCTTCGGGTGAGGATCAACCCCATCCCAGGGGAGTTTCCAAGGCAGGACGGGGAATCCAGCTCCTGCCTTCAGTGCTGGGGGAAATCTCCTTTCCCCAGCCCTCCTGATGTGCCCCTTGTCCCCCCTCCTGACCAGGCGCCCGCGAGGCAGAGATGCTACAAACATTCCCTATTTTCACCCGCTTTTCCTTCTTTTATTTTTAAATGCACCATTCACCATCCGTGGCAAAAATTAAAGAGAAAGCAAAGCTCTGGAAGGAAGGGGGAAAAAAAAAAACAAAACACAACAAATAGCAAATCAGCCAGCGCTGGGTGCCAAAACCCCCATCACAGGAGCCCCCCCAGATCCATGACCACCCAAAACCACCAGTAACGGGGCCGGAGCCCCACTTACCCTTGGGCTCTCCTCCTGTCCCCCAGCGCCGTGCGCATCCGTCTGCCTGCTCCCCGCCGCGGCCGCGCGCTCATCTGGCTCCCGCGAGCCCCCGCCAGCAGACAAAGGGCTGGGGTCTCGCTGGACCCTTCGAAGCGGGGTCCTTGTCCTCGTCCCGTGGGGACGGGGCCCAGGGCCAGCAGGACACCCCCTGCCACGCTCGCCCTCAGCTCCCTGCCTGGAGGCAGCGGGGAGAAGAAGCCATCCTCCCCTCGCACGGCTCTGCTGCGGCCGCACGCACACCGCTCCCCGCTGCTGCCTCCTCCTCCTCCTCCTCCTTCTCCCTTCTTCTCCCCTCCCTTTCTCCGTCCTCCTCCTCCTCCTCCTCCTCACTCCAGCCTTGTCTCCACGGCGTGCCACCCACCTGAGCCAGCTCCTGCCAGCCCCACGCTTAACTCCTGCAGCTCTGGCAGGCACCGCGCCACCGGCCGCCACCCGCGGGCACCGTGGGGACGTGGGGACAGCCCCCCTGGCACCCCCAGGGTGATGGTCACCAGGACCCACGACATGGGGTCACTGTGGGGGGTTTCTCCCACAGAACTGCCTGGCGATGTGCTAGAAGGACGGTGAGGGGGGAGGACTTGTGGCCCCAAACCCCCCTGTACCCAAAAGGTTTTTTTTTCCCCTTCTGGAGCCATTTGGCTGCTCACCTTGACCCCGTCCCCAGGGTGCCCACGGTGACACCGCAGATGCCCCGTGGGTTTTGTGGCAGAGGAATAAGGCCCTAGGGGAAGAATGGCAGATTTACCAATCCCCAAGCACTCCTATAGGGCAGGACTGCAACCACACCAAGCTTTCCCCTTCTTTAACCCACTTTAACCCAGTCCTAATTTTGACAGAATTGCAAAATCAAATTTTTGGTGGTAAACAACTGCAGGATCCTGATGGCCAGGTCCGAGAGACTGACTGCAGGCAGCCAGGGAGAACCGGGGTCCTGCAGAGCCAGGCACAGACGTGTGCTCCAACCCAGGGATGGGAACCCCCTCGGTGCCGAGACAACCCCAGCTTCTGTTTGCTTGCCAGCAGTTGCTCCCCCCAAAATGCTTTTCCCAGCTGATGTCAGAGCCCTGCAGATGCCACGTGCCCCCAGGGTGACGGTGGCCGTTCGATCTCCATCTCGTGTGTACATTAATTTGCCTTCGGTGGTGGGCTGGACCGCGGGGACGGAGAACAGCCGCGCGCACACGCGCCAGCGCCGGCGAGGGAGAAGAGGCGAGATCGGAGTGACCTGATTTAATTGGCAGGACTTCAATCCCATCAACCGCCTGCCCATGTGCCCAAACCAAATGGGTGATGTTCTGGCATGTTGGCCCCCGTTCAGCAAAGCATTTAAGCAGATAGTTAATGGGAGCACACGCTTAATGTTAGCCGCACTTACACGCTTCGCGGCACGGGCCGAGAGTCCAAGCTGCAATGTCCCCTCACGGCCTTTTAAATAACGAGGGGTGAGACAGGAGGCCGAATCCAAACACGGGGGCAGGCAGGGCCGTGCCTCTTGATTCTGCAAAAACCCCGTAAGCACCCTATGAAGCACTCCAGGTGTTTGTGTCTCTTCTAGCAGCGGGGGCAGAGCCCCTCTCCTTGCCCACGCCACGTGCCCCTCGGTGCTCAGGGACCCACGGGGCCCCCACTGCAGGCACATCTGCCCGTGCCAGCCCATTGTAAAAGGTCCAGCGCTGCATCCTCACGAGCATAGGATGTAGATGGGTTTCTGTGAGCAGGAAGGAAGAGCTTACCCTGCCCTTTCTGTGGTGCAGGAGGTGCCCCAAGGTCACGCCGTGCTCCTGCAGGGAGCAGCTGACCTCTCCGAGGGCTCTCCAGGCGCAGGCACTCACTCGGTACTTGTTGCTGGCTCTTGACCCGTCTGCCCCAGGGCTTAATCTCCTGGCTCAGCCACGTGGCGCTGCCGGAGAGGCTGGCTTCAGCTGCAGGGAGAGGGAGACATTTGCTGCCCTGTCCCCGTGGCACTGAGTGGCTGCTCCTGCGCTCAGCGGGGTCTCTCCGCAGCACCCTGAGGTCCCCAGGGACAGCAGAGGCTGGTCTCAGGGCACCCTGTGCCCCAAAACTTGGACCTGGGGGAGGTCAGGCAGCAGCAGCTCCCCCCCAGCAGCATCGATCAGAGCAGCCGATGCTGCAGAGCCCTTGCTCGGGGCTGGACCGACGAGCAAATGCCATAGAAACAGCTGAACCCAAATGAACCGCGCAGGGCTTTAATCCAAGGCTGTGTGGAAGCCTGCACAGCACCGTGAGGCTCAGGTCATTTAATCACCTCTCCTCACAACTCAGGGGGGGTCCAAGGGCTGCCTGGCCTTAGCAGTAATTGAGTTTCTCCTCCTCTGCTGCAGATTCCCTGCACAGCCCCGGGCAGGTCACTTAATCACGCCCCCCCCTTCCCATTTGCGGGATGGGGACACCAATGTCACCTCGCTCCTGGTGCCATGGGGCACTCACTGCCTCACACAGGGTGGAGATGCTGACCCACCGTGGCAGCGTGCCCTGTACGCTTTGGGTGCAGGAAAAGCGTTTTTAGGACTAGGTTTCCAGGTAAGCTGCCTGCACTGCCAGCAAGGCGAGGAGATGGAAGCAGGCGCCTGCCCTGCTCCAGACGCAGCCGGGGAGGGAGAAGCAGCCCCGGGTGGCCTCGAGCCCTCCCTGTCTAACACCTTGCTGGTAAACACACTCCTCCCGTGCGCCTGCTGCGGCTGATGACTAATGCGTGTCACTCTCGAGATGCTATCTTCAGGCGGATGAGTACAGCCTGATCCAGGTTTTAATTGTGTGGGATTTTCGCCGAGATGGCACTCATTTATTGTCTCTGCTGCTTCAGCAGTTCTCCTGCGCTTGAAGTCACCTGGAACACGTTCCCCCGGTGCAAGGGGTTAAAACTGTTCGTGCTGGAGGAGCAGCCTGCAGTCTTGATGATGTTTTTCAAAGCCTGGAGCCGGTTACACGTGCGGGGTTGTAAGGAGCCGCGCGTCCCCTCCTTATCCCTTAAGACACAACGTTAGCTCCTCGGGGAGGAGCACGAAGGCGATCTTACAGAGCAGCAGCGGATTTGGAGGGCTAAGCTTGAGCAAGCCATCCTCAAGCACGCCTTAGCAGCAACAGATCTGGAAAAGAGAGGACGCCGCTGCCTCTGCCTCCCCTCCCGATCAGCTCGGGCTTGCCAAGCCTCATCCACGGAGGATGATCCTCGCAAAGGCTCTGTGCAGGTGCTCAGCATGGCTCATTGCCGAGGGATCCGGGGCTCGAAGCACAGAATAATGTTTACCCACACCTCCTTCCATCCCAGCAAAGGGTAACGGTGACCCCAAAACCCCACGAAACCATTGCACCAGGCACATTGCACCTGCCCGTGGCCCTTTTTTCCAGAGCCAAAGGACCTCCACCCCTTCCCTCCTGCATCTCCCCTGTGCAGAATAAACCAAATCACCTCCAGCAGCAGGGTGAGTTACAGCAGGGCTGTCGGTGGTGCAGGACAGAGCCGTAACTCACGCAGGCTCCACTGCTCCTGAGTTACAGCATCGCTGGTGCCCGCGGCAGGGCAGCTGAACGTCACCCTCGGCACCCGGGGTGCTCCTGTGAGGGTCCAGCTGCCCTCCTTCCCTTGGCAGCAGTGCCAGGAAAACCAGCTGGGTAAAACACAAAGGGTTATCAGCAAATCCCCACTTCCAGGCACTATCAAAATGTTATTGTTATATTCATATTTTTTGCACATTTTTATTCTGTCTTCCAGCACTCTTTTGGGGGATAATTTCCAAATCCCTCAAGACCAGCCGAGGCACGGCGAGGCTAAGGGCCGGGTCGATAAGGACTGAGCATCCACCTCGGAGCCCCCATTGATTTCAGTTTCAAAAAACATTTGGAGCTCTGGGTCTACAGAGCCCAGCCAAGGTCACGGCAGAAGTCTGCAACGGCGAAGGGAATTCAGCTTGGGACTCCTTCCCGAGTCAGAGGTGAGCATCCCAAACCACGGGGCTCTCCTTCTCCCTGCCCCCAGCAGCTCATTTGTAGCTGATTAAAGGGTTCCCAGGCCCAGCACCACCTCCAGGGATGAATCCCAAGCCCCATCTGGCCGTGCAGCAGCAGGCAGGGATGCGCCGTGCCCAGCCAGCAGCGCGGGGACCCCGCTCACACCATTTGGAACCAAAGCCACGGCCCCAATGTGCCACCTCTGGGCTCTTGCTGTGCTGCCACGGCTCCTGGCAGGGAGGCGAGCTGGATGGGGAGGGGAAATGTTCTCGTGGTTACTTTATTTCTCTGCTTTGGGGCTGGTTTACAGCTGCTATTAAAGCTGCCGATAAATCAGGGGCGCTGCTATAAAACGCAGGAACAACCGGAGTTAGAGCCCAGAGGAGAGCAGCTCCCTCTGCCAGCCCCAGGAGCGCAGGAGGAGCAGCTCGGTTTATCTTCCCCCCCCCTCCCAGCCGTCTTTATTGCTGCCCTGGGAAGCGAGTTACGGGGGTGAAGCGAACCTGATGGAGTCCCCCGTTATATGAACACGCTGGCAAGGCGTGCTGAATGATGTGACCGTCTTTTACGGAACGAGCTTTGCATTGCAGAAATTTTATATCACCCTCTCTTCCTCTCCTCCTTGCTGTCTTCGCCCTCACCCGCCCTCAAATTTACAGGCAGGAGATTGGTCCGGGGGGAAATAAACTTCCTAAAGAGCACAGCGTTTGCTGATAAAGAAAGGGGAAAAAAAAAACAAAACGTGAAGAAAATGATTATGATGCCTCATGTGTTATGCGCTGCTTTAAGAGTCAAATTTGTTTCTTTTACTGCCAGACAAAGATGTAATTAAAAGGCTGCAGCGTCAGCCAGTTGCAGGGGAACTTGTTGCATTTGTTAGCGCTGACTATTAACACCTTTTGTGTCTGGGTCTTCCAGCCTCCGAGGACCAGTTAGCTCTTCCACCGACTCCTTGCAGACACATGCGAGGCAGCAGGGATGCGCCTGGGCGAAAGGCACTGCCTGGGCTTCGGCACTGCCTTCCCTCCTGCCTTCTGGGCTGAAAAATTGGCTGGGTGGTTGCATTTTGCTTTCTCCAGATCGCACAAGGGTATCAAGTGGGGTTCCGTGATGCAACCCCCTCGGGGAGCTGCAGGGACATCAGCCCACGGGGTGCCAAACCCCACGCAGGCTGTAGACGAGCTGAGCACAAGGGGTGAGAAATGCACACGGGCACCCCGGGCACCTGCTGGGACCCCCTGCCCCAGGTGCGTGTTGATGCTGTGCCACTCAAGGAGAATCAGCACGAGCAGCGAGCGGTGTTTGCTGGCATATTTGTGTTTGTCAGCGTTTCCATGACGATGCGAGCCACATTTTCTCCCTTGTGCCTGCAGGCACACACACAGCTCACACGCGTGCACACGCAGCCGGGCAGCGCGCACGAGGATGTGCTCACCTACGTGCACGTACGCCCCGCTCACACCTGCATGCACAGAGCTTCCTCCCTTTGCCTCCCGTTTCCATTCGAAGGCAGGTTTCCAGGCCTGCAGGCTCTGCTTGCTTCTCCCAAGCAGCAATAACAAACAGGCTGCTCTCAGCACCCGCCCCGACGGCGGAACACGGATCGGAATAAAACCGCAGAGCCGAGAGCTGCGGTTACGAGGTGTTGCTTTTATTTGTCTCTCTGGTGAGCACAGGCGCTCTCTGCTGCTGTTTTGCTGCTGAACACGGGGGCTGTGACCGTCCCAGGTCACCAGAGAATGGCTCAAAATTATAAAAAAAAAATAATCCTTTTTTTCCCCAGTGCAGGTTCCAGCAAAGGAATGTATTTTTGGGGGGTGGTTCTGTCCGATGTTGGCAGCCAGGATTGCAGCCCTATGGGATCAGGCGGTGCACAGTGGGACTTGGACATTTAAATCCTGGGATTTGCTGCCATAAGAGCTATGGGGGGAGAGTGCAGCGGGGCAGCCCAGTGCATCCAGGGGCTTGATATGGATTCAAGTCTCCTGCGCATCAGGCTCCTTGGGTACCGTCACCACTCCATCTGGGTTGGGCAGCCCGGCTCTCGCTTTGCTCTGCAGCTCAGCCCCGAGCAGAATGGGACCAGGCTTCCTCCTCGCTTTGCTGGGCACCATGTGCCTGGAGCAGCCTGGCACCAGCATCCCCAGCTGGTTCCCAGCCCCCCCGAGCCCCCCAGCCAGCTCCTGCAGGGCTTCGTGCCGGGGGTGGCCGGGAGCCCCACGCAGGATTTGTCCCCCCCCTGCCCCTCCTGGTCTGCAGCAGAGCCGCGAGCCACGCACGGGGCTTGTTTCCCTTCTTATTTTTTTAATTGGAATCTCTGCTGAATCTGCTAATTAAGTTCTTTGCCTGCAACTAATATTGTGCTGCTAATTCCTCCCCGGAACGATTCCTCCAGCAGTCGCAGAGGTTATGTTCACTGGCATCCTTCCACGGCTCCTCTAGAAAAAAAGAAGAGCCCTTTCCGATCACCGCGGATGATTCATCTGCCAGCAGGGCGAGGGAGAAATGGGCAGGTGGGAGCCCTGCCTGCCCCGGTGCTGAGCCCTCGCAGGATGGGGCCACCTTCTCCTGCCACCACGAGCAGCCAAAAGCCACCCAATTTGTCCCCCAAGCCCAGTGCAGCAGACAGCACAGACCCCTTTCCCCCAGCTTGAGGACTGCAGCCGTGCATGTGGGGACCCAAAGCAAAGTTTAAGCCTCATCTGCTTTGTGACTATGCACTGAATCCCTGTTGGGGAGGCAGGATTTGGCCCCCGGGCCCCCGTCATCGCGGTGCAGCTGGGGCTCGGCTCCCCGCGCCCGCTCTCTTCCCCGAGGCACCGGGCTGTGATCCGATCCAAAAGGCTGCTTGCTCAAACGCAGCATGAAAATTCAAGAGCCCTTTGATATTTTTCCTCTCTCCCTGTTTCTTCTGCTTTCTATTTTTATAAATAATACCTGGGCTCGCACTGAACAGAATACCAAGCGTGCAATTAAATCCCCGAGTGCCGGCGCTGCCTTTGAGGAGGGCTTGGAGCTGGCTGTTCCTGGGGGCTGCGATGCTTTGGCAAAGCCACGACCGGAGCCCTCGGGGGGACCTGACCACGTTTTGGTACCTCCAGAGCTTGAGCACAGCCCCCGACAGCCTCGCTGGAGACAGGATTGGACCCACGCTCCACCTCCGAGCTGCATCCTGGCTCCCCCCGGGACCAGGGCTCCCCCCGATCTCTTTGATCTCAAGTGCCATTACCGCAGGCTGTGCGGCGTGGGAGCAGCAGCTCTCCCTGCCTGTCGTGCTCTGGCTTAACGCCGCCTTGCTGGAAGGCAAAACCCATCAGAACCAACCGGAGCGAGCAGGGAGAATAATGCACGTCCTGCATGGACAAAGAAGGGGGGGGGGAGAGAAATGCAGCCTCCCTTTTTGGTGCTGTAAAACGTACCGAGGCTGCTTTGACGTGTCTGAAGGTGCTGATATCTGCCCGCATCGAGCTGAATGAGCCTTTTGCCCCTGCTCTCCTCCCAGCTCCTGGCAGTGGAGGCAGCTGGAAGGAGCACGGGGCGCTGGTGGTGGTCTCGGGTACCTCAGAGCCACCCCAGGGTGCCCCAGTGCCATCAGGGCAGGCAGGGCAGGGGGCACAGAGCCCGGTGTGACCCAGGACAGTGGCGTGTGATGGTGAAGGGGGTGGCACTGCAGCCCTGCGAAGCGGCTGGGGGAGATGCTACCTGCTGGGTCCCCAGCCAAAGGCGCGCTCGCAGGCAGCTCAGGAGGAGGAGGGCTGCGGGGTTGCCATGGCAATCGAGCATCTACAAATTCACTGATTATTTATCGTGGGTTTTGTTTTGGTTGAGTGAAAGCAGGTCCTGCTCCCAGGCAAAGGGCTGGCTGTCGGTGGGCTGCGGGCACAAACAGTGCTCGGGGGAGCCCAGCCCATCGCCCAGTAAGGCAGGGTGCATCACGGAAAGGAAGGCACAAACCCAAGGACAGGTCTGTAAATCACCTGCTCAGCCCCCAGAAGGAGGCCTTTATCAACGGGAAGAGCTCACAAGCATGGACACTAACAAAAAGATTGAGTTTTGGTAGTTTTGTTTGCTGTTTGTCTGCTCAGATACCGTGCAGCACCAAACCTCCCACGGCTCTGCAAATATCGGGCACCACGAGGCCACACCGTTAAATTTGGCACATGCAATGCAGGTGGGAGCTTCTTTAATTAGCTGCCTAATTTTGTTGTCTGGATAGACTTGGATCGGGCCCTAGATTTGCCTATGGGGGCTGAATTGCTGCCGGATGGCTGTCTGCAAGGAACGCCTTCCAAAGCAATTCCCAAGATTTGAGGGAGGTGATGGAGTAATGCTCGGATTTATGGCATTTCCTGACGCCTTCCCTGCTCCCTTGCTGGGGCACTGGGGCACCCCACAGCCCCGGAGCTGTACCCAGCTGCACGTGCCCAGCTCCCAGGCTTGGAGAAAGTAGAGACGCCTGATGGGGAGCCTGAGCTATTTCCAGATGCCTCTCTGCAAATCTTCCATCGCCCGAGCTACAGAAAACAAGGGGACCGCGGGGAGGTTTGTAGCTGCTTGGAGCTGGGAACGTCTCCACGAGGTGTAGAGCAGGACAAATGGCACATGGAGCGGGGAGGGTCCCTGAGTGTTTAGCAGCCTCTGTACCCTGCTGCCAGCTCCCAGCCTGCTCCCCTTTAGAGGAGACGTCTCAGTAATTGCTCCTAAATCTAATAACCGATTCTTTTTGATGCCTTCAGTGTCACCGTTATGTAAATCCCCCCCGTGACGACGCTGTATATTTTATGGATGGTGTGTTTGCCGATGTTCCTGCATGTGTGTGCAGCTAAAGAAATGCCTTTGATTGCTGGATTAAAAAAAAAAAATAAATAATAAAAAATCACAAGAAACGTAAGGACAATACAAGCAAAGAAAAACTCAAGGAAATCAGGAGCCTGCGGTTAGATTGATTTGATTTGATCTTGCCAATAGAGGTCAGTATGAAGTATTAAGGCTCCTGAAAGTGTACAAAGAGAGCCCATTACTCAAGGAGCAGACGGACTATTTTCGGGACACGAGAGGAAATGACGGGAAGGAGCGAGCAGGGCGAGGTGGCAGAGCCCGGGGTGCGCAGCAGGAGCTGTCGTTCTCCCACCTGGCAATGTCCTGGGCACAAACTCCGGGCTGGGCAGGGCAGGATGCTGAGCAGGGCTCTGCTCCCCACAGCTCCCCACCTCCTGCAAGGCTCCCCAGCCCCTCACCAGCCCCAGAGCACCCGGGGAAAAGAGGGAGAGGGGAGCTGGGGGTTGGATGTGGCCGGCTACTGGGAAAAGAGGAGAGGAGACTGGATGCAACCCCCTTCTGCTTCATCTCCAAAGGGCTTTGCAACCCTTCTGCTATCTCTTTGAGCAGCTTTTTGCTTTCCTGGGTATTCTTGCTCCAGATGGGGACCTGCTTGGCTATTTCAGGCCTTGACCACCCTTCCCCTGCTCCCTGCTGGCAGCCTCTGCTCGAATCCAAGCAGCTGCATGGGGCGCCTGCGTGCACGAGGTGCTGGGGTGGGGGGAGGCAGCCGGAGGGGCACCTTGGTTTATTTTCCGCTGGTGCGGCTCTGACAGTGAAGCCTCTGTATAAGTGCAATGCAGAGGAATAAATTAGGCTGACACAGCTTCCCCCAGAGCAGCAACCCCGTCCCTTCTCCACGCATGCCCTGAGATGGCCAAGAAGCATCTGCAGGCTCGGGGTGAGCTCCGGAGCAGAGGGTCCCAGCTGGAGCTTCCTCTGGCACCACTACGGAGGGCACCTGGGGCACCCCTCTGGGGGCACCCACAGGTGGGGGGACGAACAGGGACCTTCCCACACTAGATACAGCCATGAGATGCTGCTGGAGGAGCCTTAGAAGAAGCACACCTTGTCCGAGAGCTGGGTCTCCCTTTTCCTTCCAGCCATGGGGTCTGTGTTTCGCACAAAGCCCAGCTCCCCAAGCCACCACGCAGCAGTGCCAGGGCTCCCCTGGGCTTAAAAGATGCAGGGGAAGCGTGGGGTCTGGCTGAACAAGTAGAAGATGGGAAGAAGCTTTAGGAAGGACGCCTTGGGAGGGAAGCGATGTTTTCCAAGAAATGCCACCCCCGTGTGGGGAGGACAATGACAAATGAGGTGAATTTGGAGGCTGCAGAGAAAATTGGCAGAGCGCTGAAGATTTGCTGCCAGGTTTGGGGGAGCTTTAAATGGCATTTAATTAGCGGCATTCAGGTGGTCACAATACTGTTGAGGCACAGTGGCAGCAACAAGACAGTACTGCGGTCCCTGGCATTTGTTAATTAAAGCCACTCCTGACAGAGACTAACGACTTTTTAATGAATCTGTTGTCTTAATGTCTTATTAAGTTTTGACTTTCCCTTTCTATCCCCTCCGAGATCCTCTGCCAATCTCCCCACGCTGGCATCCACGTGAAGGCACCGAGGCTTTGCCGGGGGGCGAGGACTGCTGCCTCCTTTCCGTGCAGGGCCAGATTCTGCCGAAGGAGCAGAGAGATGGCACGGCTCCTGCCTGCAGCCCCGGCCTCCTCCTGGAGCAGGGATGTGCAGGGATCACGGCAAAAAAATCTGGCTGAGAAGGGATGGAGCTACCACAGCCCCTGCCCAGTGAGGTGCTGCTGCCCTGCAGGGTAATGTTGGAGCAAAGGATCTTCTCCCAGCACCTGGAGTAAGAAGGAGTGCAAGCAGGGGAAGCAGAACCAAAAGAATCCTTTTTGTTGTTTTTTTTCAATGGGATAAAAAGCAGGAGATGTCCCCCTGCAATGGGTGGCTGCACTTTGGAGCTGCACCGTAAGAGCATGTGTGCGCTGCTACAGCCCTGCTGCGGGGTGCAATGGGGGTATTACATTTGGGGGGAGAGGTTGGTCTTGCTTGGGTGGTTTGGACTCATGCACAGCCTTGGATAGAGGAGCAGGGAGGACAAAAGTGGTCCCAGGGTCCCAGAGATCTGTGCTGTAGACAGGAGCCAACTCTCCTCGTTACACCAAGCCTGCTCTCCAAGAGCTCGGTAGGTAATTAAGCCCTTAACTTGTGCCACACGTATACACAGAGACATGGCCCTGCAGAAAGGGATCCACACGGATATTTAGCACAACTCTGTGTGCCGGGATCACAGCCCAGATGGATTACACCACATCGGTGCAGACCGGGCTGCACGTGCGGCAGGAACCAGGAGCACACCTCCACCACCTCTGCCACGGTGCGTGCATGTACACACACATCATCCCTGCAGACTCAGGCCTGGGACACGATCCAGTTCAGTGCAGCAGAATTTTTAGCTCTGACACACTGTACAAGCGTTGCCAGCGAGCAGAAAAGCCACTAAGCCCAGGTATCTGTCAGCCAGCCAGCAGGTTCAATGCATCAGGCTTTAGCCCTCGGCAGAGCGCCGCAGAGCGCTTGGCATTTAATCCTCCTCTTCCGAGCCTCTGCTGAAGGACACGCTCGTGTGGCCGTGCCCAGACGCCCCCACGCAGCTTCATGTCCAAGCAGACCCCCCTGCCCACCAGCACACACACTGGAGGACGAGGTGCACGCATCCCCTGTGCCTCAGAGCCACCCAGCTCGTGCCACCCGCTGTGACATGCACACAGCATTGATCACGCGTGTTGTGCAACCTGGATGGATGCAGATGTTGCCTGGGATGCGTCTGGGTGCTCAGGGACATGCGTGGGCTCCCACAGCCACCCTGGGTACAAGGATCTGCACAAGGGAGCCCCTCGCCCTGCACAATATGGGGACATCCCTTATGTCCCACGCTGTCCCACAGAAATGCAGGCAGTGCCCCGTCCTCGGTCTCAGCTCTCTGTCCCCAAACTTGGCCAAGAGCTGAACAAAAAGCTCCGAGCAGAGCACGATGGCATGGGAAGGGTCCTCTGCCATCGCTATGGCGATGAGGCGCAGGGAACCTGGCACCAGCCACCCGTGCCAGCCACAGGAAAACTCATTAATGGGGTCTTCAACCCTTAAATGCACGGAGGACATGGACCAAAGCTATGTTTAGGGAATAAAAGGTGCTCTGAAAATGGGGAGCGTGCATGGGGAGCAAGGGCTTCTGCGAGTCCAAGCTCCAGGGCATAGGTGCAAATGCTTCCTAGGTAGAGGAAAAATAAATCTCTCGGTTAAGGAATTGAGCTGGATTCTGCAGACCTTGACTCAGCTCCTGGCTCTGCCACCGATCTCCTGACGTGCCTTTGGACAGGGCTCTGCTGGAACCAGGTATTTAACAGGTTTCCCCCAAAGCTGAGTGCAAAATATAGCAGGATCCTAATTGCCATCATTTGTCAGGCATCACTCTAGCTAAACAGAATCCCAGATGCTCCGGGTAGGAGCCCACGTCCTGCGAACGCGAGACTGACGCTGCTCTGACAGTTCCCCGGTGTTGACATCCGTAAGAATAGCAGCAGGCAGAACCCGCTGCAAAGGGAGCACAAACCCCCCAAAAATAGATCCCATTTCTCCATCTATATTTAACGCTGTGTTCTCCTTGGAATGGACTCAGGCTACAGCAATTAACTAATGATGAGGATGATTAAGGATCGCTCTCGCGCTTTACATTTATAGCATCTCTCCCACTTCTTTTCTGAATAATCATTCCTTTCCTTTGCAACCGCAGCAGAGCATTCCCAGGAAACCCAGAGGTAAAAAGGCAAGGTGAATGAGAAAGGTGACCCACTAAATGGATCGGGGAAAGGAATAAATCTGGTGTTTACCTGTCCCCAAAGCAGGACGAGGACATCAGTCCTGCCAGGATTTTCTCTCAGGTGAGGGCAAACGGCTCCAGCACCGGCTGTGCAAGCACAGAAGTGACTCCAGATCAAATTATGAGACCACTGGGGCTGCTGCGGGGATGTGGGCAGACCCTGTACTTAGCAAAAGCCAGGACATATGGGATTTACACAAACTCTTTTCTGGTCTGGGAGAGAGTGCTGGTTTACCATGCAGAAATGCCATTTTACTGCAGTAAGGGTGGCATGGAAGAAAAAAAGAAGGGTAAAATAAAAAGGAGAATAATAAAATACAGCAAAAAATAAATGTAGATGTGAGATAAATAAGAGGAAGAAATCAGTCTAGATATCAGAGGCATGATTCTCTGGCCCCATCTGAGGGCAGGGGGTGAGCAGCCACGGCCCACGGAGCAGCTGGGAGCACTCCAGCTTCTTCAGCATCACTTTGGCACCGAGAAATATTGTTCCTCTTCCTGAGAGTGAAAACAAACAGAGCATGGAGGAAAAAAAAATCAACGAAAATAATTACAGGTTGCAAGGAATCAATCGGAGCTGTGTAAATAGCCTGCAGGCAGGCGTAGGACACGATGTTCGGCGCTGAACGCGCTCGGTGCTCGCTCTCCTCCCCGGACACCTCGGCAGCTGCCACAGCTCCGACCGAGGGCTGAGCTCCGCTGAGATGAGCCCTGCAAACTCTCCCCAAAAGCAAACATTGACACCTGTCAGTGGAGGAGCCGGGGAGGGCTGGAGGGAGAGGTTCGATGTTTGCTGCCGTGCAAAGCTGGGAGCAGATGGGGGGCTCCGGGCGCAGGTTTGGGGCTGCCTGAGGGAGCCCGGGGCGCTGGGAGGATGTCCTGCCATGCGTTCATAAGGCTCTCGTAGCACAGGCTGCCTGTAGGTATTCAGGCAGCTAATTCTTGGAGACGTGCTGCTGGAAATGAGAGGGCAAAACCATCAGAGTAGTGAAAATTTTATGGCTTGCAAGCCTCATAACAAAGCATTTGGAAGTAACAAGACAGGAACAATTTTCTAGGATGTTTCTCCTGCTTTCAGATACCCTGGTGAAAATCAGTGCTGTGCACCAGCTGCCAGCAGCAGCCCCATGTCCAGCTCCCTGGGCTGTGGGTACCAGCACGGTCCCAACCCTATGGTACATTTTGGTGCCATGGATGTCCCAGTCAGAGATGTTCAGAGCCTAAATGGGATAAAAAGCAAGTGCCTGGTGCCTGAACGTGCTGCAGCAGCCCTAGCGATGGGGCTGGTGGGGTTTCTGGTTGAACACATGGTCCTCTAGGGCCACCTGGGGCAGGATTTGGGGCAGGAGCTCAAGGGGACAGCCTGCTTCTCCCCTTTTAGGGGCTGCTGCCCGGAGAGGAGCCTCACCACAGGTCATCCACGGTCTGGTCCCTGCTAAACATCCTGCCAGGTACCCCTGGAGCATGTAGGGCTCATCTTCTCCATCTCACCCTGCCTTTCACAGGACCCTGCAGCTCCTGCAGCTCGTGGTCCATCTGGAGAGCCAACCCCAAAGGTTGTGGGGTGGCAGCTCCTCCCTGAGCCCTGTGCCACTGGTGGGACCGAGGTGCCCATCTGGGAAATTTGGGCACACAACTTCCCAGTATCTACAAGGTCCTGTGGGCGTTGGGACCCCCTGTCATTGCCCTGCAGGTCCCCCGTGTGCATGCCCCATTTGCAGCAATGGGACCTCCAAGCATCACGCCGTGTCCCCAGCCCTCTGCAGCTGATCTACGGCCACCAGAGGCTCATTCCCGCTGATCGATCTGTGCATGCTTAACTAGCTGCTAATTTAATGCTGTGGTCAACGGGCAGTGCATGAGGATTAATGCCATCTAACTCCACGGAGCACTGCTTGCAAGGAGACATCCCCACACGTGCCGTGTTGCTCCAGGCTGAGCTGGAGGCCATGCCACCTCCTTCTCCTCCTGCAAGTCCAGGGAGATGTTACAGCTCCACCATGAACCAAAAGTGCAGGAATTTCATGGCTTTTTGTGCTGGAGCAGGGGTTGGGTGTCCTCTTAGGGCTTGGAAGTCCTGGGCACCATAAAGCATTTGTTAGGGCAGCACTAGAACTGAGCTAATGCCTTGCAGAAAATAATTTATTTTTTCTTTCTGGACAAATCTTGGCTTGAAACTTGCTTGTGAACAGCTTCTGTGTTCCCCAGCCAGATCTTCTTTTAAAAATCAATCATGGGATAACTCCTGCACCAGCTGCTCAGGCGGTGGCTAAGGCAGGAGCAGCAGCTGGGGGATTTTCAGTGCGCATTGCTTGGGCGAGCTTTGGGCCACTTGTCCCCCTGTGACTCTGCTCCCCAGACGGGTGGTTCTCTGAACACTTGTGGTACTGAGCTCCGAAGGAACTTTCTGGAAAATTTCTCCAAAAGTTGCTCTGAGTTTGGCTGTGTGCTTGAAGACACGTGCCAAGAAATTCATTAGTAAACTATTAATGGAAAAGAACACAACGTCTGAGTGCCCGTCAACGAGCTCACAAAGGAGATGCTTGGCAGCTGGCTGCTTTCATCAAGACTGGCGTCTCTCTCGTTACACCTGAGAAGTGTTGGAAATTCAAAACACCCAGCACCTGCGCGAGCGCAGCTCTGCAATAAAACCCCCGAAATGAGGAGCTGCTGCCCCTTTGTGCCCCCAGGTGCTGGTGGTGGTGTTAGGGTGGTATGTCCATCCTGAGTATGTCCTGGGTGCTTGGGAAAGCCATATATTTTAGGATATTTGGCTGTAGCTGGAGCATCTTTGGCTCCTTGCTCCCAGCCTCTGTAGGAGACCAAGGGCAGGAGGTGCAGTCATGGTCCTGATGACCCTGAGATGTTCTCTGGGTGCCTGTGATAAGGTAAGGAGCTAAATGCTTTGTGTAGGAGCTGTGGGAGCCGTGCCATTGCCCATATGCAGGCAGGAGCATGTGTTTTTTTTGGGGGGGAGCAGCTCCCCCAGCTCATCTGGCCAGAGGTTGGCTCATGGGGGCTTTCTGGGGAGGGGGCACCAGCCAACTGTGGCTTAACCTGGAGAAACTCCCCAAATGGAAGGAGCTGGCTGGTAGCCTTCAGCGTCTCACTTTAAAAGACCCCTATGGAAGAGAAAGAAATCAGCAGGTTCCCATCTTGGTGGCTAAAAATGGCCAGTAAATCTCTGCCTGGCTGGCAGGGCATTAGCACAGTTGGGCTTTGTGTGGGCAGCAGGCAGCCCTGACCCCCTTGGCTTTCTGGTGACCCCATTAGAGCTGCTGGCTGTGTGGGGTGCCCTTGGTGGGAAGGATGGGTGATGGATGAAGCCCCCTTGGTGCCTGGAGGTGTGAACAGTCGTGCAGGGAGCCAGGAGGCCTGTGAGTGTTACTGAAAGCTTTAGAAATAATATTCCACACTCGAATCCCTTTGCAGTGTGAGGTGTCAGCTCTGTTGTCGGAGTTCATGCTATATAAATATTTATGGCTCCTAATGTAGAGGTTTGTCACACGTAGTGACGTGACGCTGTCTATAGGTGAGGTGTTGTGCTGAAGACAAGGGGCTCGTGTCCTGCTCTGTTCCTGTGGGAAGTGCATTAGGGATGCTTTGTGTGTACCTGGAGGGGTGGGGGACTTGGGGTTGGAAGAGTGATTTCCTCCCCGCTGTACTTGAAGATATAGGAAGGGAAGCTCATGATGTTGGGTTGGCCTTTCTGATGGCTTGGAGAGGGGACTTGGGGTGAAATCCCCCCTGGGAACACCCCAATCCTGCCCCACAGCAGCTCTGGGCCACCACTGTGTTGGGGTGGGTGGGCACGGGGGGGGTTTCCTGGCCAGAGCTGTTCCCCTTTGAGCCTTTGGAGCTATGAGGGGGCTGGGATGACCCACCAGCCCCTCTGGGACATCCCCAACTCTCCTCCTTCATACAGCACGCCCCCCCCAGCATCAGTACTCACAAGCCTGACCCAGACTTTGGGATGACCTTTGGGCAGTGACGAGCACAGCAGGGTGAGCCCTGGGGGGTGCTGACACGCCAGCACTGAGGGGTGTCACCGTCACCCTGCCTGGGGGTGCAGCCCCTCTCCCACGCAGCCCCCCTCGCACACCGCTTGTAACCTGCTAATAATATCCTCATGCCTACTTGTCAACCACACATTTTTTTTTCCCCCCCTCCTCTATTGTTCCACATATTTCAGCTGCTGGAGGCTTTGAAGCAGCCTCCCAGCCTCGCTGATAATATCCCCATTGTTCTCCTCACCTACTGCCGCTCCTCTGAGTCATTCTGCTATCTCGCAGGGCGAGCACAAAGGTCTCGGAGATATCAGATGCAGCTCAGCCAATATCTGGCTGTTGGGTTGGGTTTTGCATCTGCGATTCATCTTCGGGGAAGTTTAAGGGGCTGGGGGAAGGGAGGAAGACTAATAGGATTAATCCTCTGAATTCATTATGCAAAAACTTGGCGCCCCGCCAGTCTTTCTCCCGAACAAATGGTCAATGCTTTTCTTTAATAGCATTAAGCAAAATTACAAATCACAACGTTGGTTAATCAATCTCAATAGGCTTCTCTGCATGAAGTTTTTTTTTTAACTCTCTCGTGGAAAAGGCTGGAGTGGCTGGTGCTGCGCTCTCTCTTCCTCGGTTTCTGGCAGGAGCTGTTATTTGCTAGAAATCCTGGTTATTTTTGTCTTCTAAAGTCCTGGCCCATATGGACACAGGCCTGCTTGCAAACAATAAATAAATAATAGGAGGTCTGTGCTCATCTTAGCTCTAAACCTTGTGCAAGCGGTGACCTGGGCTCAGTCCAGCCTTGTCTGAGCCCTCGGGTGTGAGCTGAAGTCCCCAGTGCCACCAAGACTGATGTGCACTAGCAGACCTGCTGCCCAAATAAATAAAAAATTACTTGAGAGAAGCAGAGTACCCATTCACTGGACAGGCTAGATTCTTCCGTTGATTATTGCTCATGGTTCGGGTACCCAGAGCTGGGCTTGGTGTGCTGCTGTGCCTGGTGCTGTAGAGGAGCAGGCATGAATATGGGCAAATGTATTCCTGTTACACTTGGAAACTGTTTAGAGCCAAAGAAAGGCACGTTTTGGTCTTGTTTTTGTTCCATTACTGCTTAAATGAGCATATGTATATATGTATTAATAGACAGTGATGGTTTGCATACAGTGTATGGGTATATAACAAAAATGCTAACACTTGATTTTATATATATATATATCATATGTATAGCTATATATTGTGTGCTGCTGGTTTGCAGAGCTGATACTTGATGGGTTTGCCCACCTGTGGGTTTGCAGTGTGCTCATCAGGGTGGTTTGTGTGCACGGGGAGGTGAGCGCAGTGTGCTGCCGTGCTGGGGCTGAGCACAGCCTGGTGCCTGCAGCAGCTGCCCTTCCTTCAAGTTACATGGAAAAGGTGGTTAAGCTCCAGCTGGGGTAAAATAAAAAGGATGACAAGCCCAAGCTGGCAGGAAGAAGAAATGGCTTTGCAGCAGGGCGCCAGTGCCAAGTGGATGCTCTTGGGTGGCACAGTTTGGGTGAGCGCAGGGAGCCAGAAATGTCACGGGGGCAGGCAGTGAAGAGGGCAGAAACCCCAAAAGAGCAGGGGTGTTAACCTGGCCCCGAGGAAATTTCTTAGGGGAAGTGTTGGCTGGACTGAGAGCCGTGAGGGAAGGAGCTCTGAAGCAGCCTTGCACTGCTGGCTGCCTGCAGGAGGCACTTAGTAAGAGGCAGCCTTGCTTCAAGAAATGCCCATTTACCACCTACTTCACGTTCTCATGAGAACAACCAAAATATGCCTCTTAGGTCCAAAGTGCTAATTATGCTTAAGGTCACTTTTAGCTTATTTATGGTATTTCTGGCCCTGCTATGAATATTCACATCAATTTACATAGATGAGTGTACTGAGCTGGCATATAACCATCCCCAGGCCTGGGGTTTTAAGGACATTTTTGACACCTTTATAACACACAGAAGAAATGATTTCAGTGATGTATGCGGTGCTGGAGCAGCAAGGGCAAGCCAGCCCACTTGGGTTAGCCCTACCCAGGGTGCGAGGAGCCACGCCATCTGCTTTGCTGTGCTGAGCGCGTGTGAGGCTGCTGGAGAAGCTGCCTCCAGCCTGGAGAGAGGGATCCCCCAGCAGAACCGGGGCTTGGAAGGCTCACAGATGGCTAGGAACTTGTGTGGGGTTGGTCTGGTGCAGCGAAGCCCGAAGCCTGGCACACAGCAGGGACGTGCTGGGGATGCTGCAGGGGTCCGGCCACTGGTGCGGAGCAGGCAGGCTGAGCGGTTCCCATCAGCAAAGGAGAAGAGAAATCCAGCACCGAGCTCCCCTTGGTGCACCAGCCTCCTCCTCACCTAATCTAAAATTAACTTCACTCTTCAGCTGCATTTAAGCAAAACCAGTTGCCATGGCCACGCCGGGGCTCCTAGATATAGCAAACGAGGTAATCAGTTAAAATGAATAGCCACAGAGCTGATGCTTGCTGTAGGTTACATGTGAAGTTCATTCACTTGTTAAACCTAATGGACTGTATTGCCTATGAATTGGAAATGTAAATTCTCTCTCTTTCGGTGGCTGGAGTTTGAATCAGGCTGGGGAAGCTGGAGGAAAATGTCAAATTAAAAGAGCTAGTGCTGTGGATAATGTGAGCCCGGAGTGGATCAGAGGGGATTTCAGTGTAGGTTCAAGCCTTAGGTTTGCTGCAAGGCATATAACTGAAAGCTGAGCCCCCCTTGCTGCTTCTGAGAGGGACACTGATATTTATAGCACCTTATTAATGCTTGCTTTGCTGGCGCTTATTAGCTCTGCTATCCTGTTCTGAATAAAATCAGCTAGCCGGCCCTGATGAAGGTTTGCATGGCTTCAGAAGAGGCAGGAAAAGAGCTCTGCTTCTATAGCACAGCCTGCAAACCACCAGGAATCTTGAGGCGCACGGCGATGCAATAAATCATCTCTAACAGGCAGCTGTCTGCAGGCAAAGCTGGGCGAGCTGTGTTGGGGGCAGAGCTGTGTTGGGGGGCAGAGGGGGTGACGAGGCTGCTGGCGAAGTATCTGGATGGTTGCTATATTCATAAGCTGTAGGAAGATCAGTGCTTGGGAGTGGTCCAGAACTCCATTTCATGTCTCATATGAAATTTGGTGAGAGTTTTGCTCCAGAAGCTGTGGGGAAGGCTCTGCCTCTAAGGATGCAGGGAGCTGAGACCCTTGGCACAGCCCTTGGGGGCCACAGCCCCTTGGTAAGTCTAGGGCAAGGGCTGGGGTGGCCTCTGTGGTCGTTTCCCAGGGCTGTCGGAGACTTGGTGCTGTAACCAGGGGAATTTGGCTGAAGCAAGCAGTGGGATCCATCTCCCCGAGTAGCTCAAGCTCAGCACGGCTCCTCTGCTCCCAAATCTACAAAATACAGAACCACCCCATATCTATCTTGCTGTCTGTGCTTAATGTACCAGAAACCAGCCTTGCCCCTGCTCCACACAGTGATCCCGGGGATTTTCGGAGCCTCCCCCTGGAATCACTGCGTGCGCAAGGGGTTCCCTCCGGGGAGGCTGAGAGCCCGCAGGCAGGCACAACATCCTCCAGCACGGGGGTGGCTGACTCATCTCCTGCCTCCCTCGCCTTGCCTGGTGTGCATCTCGGTGTTTTGTGGCTCGTGGTGATGGAGAAAAGCACCCAGGGGCAGCCTGCTTTTGGGAGGTCTGGAGTTGTGCCGTGCGGTGTCACCCCGAGCCGAGCTGCCCAGCCTCACAGCAGCGGTGGCGCTTCCAGTGCTGGTGTTACACTTACAGAGTTAATCTCTCACTAATTCAGCCTCCACCAAAGGGAATGGATGTTTTTGTCTGCTTAAGGCCTGTAACAATTGGCAAATTTTGCTCTCCTGCTAGCCTGGGACTTGTGATGGGCACATAACATAACATTAGCCCTTTTTTTATTACCTCAAATGGTAACTGCAACAGACCCGGCAGTGGTTTTGTGCAGGATGTCCATATCTGTGTCCATATGGATAATTACAGACCCATATGGACGTTATGGACTGGCCCATCACCTGACATAAATCAGAGCGGCCCTGTTCTCTTACAGTTAGGCTGATTTACATCAAGCCAGAATTCACTCCTAAATAAGCCCGTGACGTTGAGTAATCGGCCTCATTGCAAATCTAAGAGAAATTAGCTTTGCTGTGACATATGGCACAACCTTCAGGTCCTAATTGTGCTGGCTCATGCATTCATAATACTACCAATTATTTATACGACGAGGCAGGATAGTGTGTTTATCAGTAATTTTCCTTTGCCGACAGTTTACGATCAGCCGAGTAGCACCCATTGGAATACTCCAGGCAATTAGACACTCCGATGTGCGCCGTGTCATCAGGCGTGCCACCTAATAAACAAAGAGGAAAGATTTTTATGTGCTCAAAGGCGGCCCTGCTAGAGCTGCCAGGTCAAAAATACATCCTCCATGGGGTGACCGTAATTGCAGGAGGGTGTGCAGTTTGTCACTTCTATGCCTTTGTCTGCACACAGATAGGGAGGCACATTAACCATGGCCACAAAGCTCTCGGCTGCCTGGAAGCCTCCGATTTGTCTTGTGGTCTGCAGGTCGGGATTTGCAGTGGCAGCCGAAGCTGTTGATCAGTCGAGCTCAGTTTTCCCTGCCGAGGGAATGAACCTGGTGGCAGGCACCGAGCTGTGCCCGCGGCTGGTGCTGGGTCCTGCGCTGCGTGCACCAGGTCTGCCCTGCACAAACCGGGGTGTCCCTGGCCTCTCGGAGGTGCCTGCCATCCTCAGCAAGGAAAATCCAGTTCTTCCTCTGTGCTGAGATTCTGACCATCCGGGTGGCTGTGGGTTTCCCTGTGAGTTTTTCCTTTGAGTTTTAGGGTGACGGCCTCTGATGCAGCCGGGGTGTCACCTGGTGCCTCGCAGGGAGATGAAGGGGTTTTATTTATAGACTTCCCTGTCTCCTGCGATCCAGAGAGAAGAAAGCACTGCTGACTGCCATCGCTTCTTCTGCTGGATCTTATGTATTCATCTGTCAGGGTAAATATGCATCTCCTGGTTCGGGTGAGCTGGCTGGCGTCCCCATACGGGGATGTTTGTGCTCACCTCCCTGCCACCTAGGCTGAGCCAGCGCGGTGGAACAGCAGCCCGTGTTATCTCGGTGTACTCAGGGTCCTTGCTTATCTCTTGTTCCCTGTAATTTCCCCGGTGAGGTGTCAGCTCCCTCCTGTTAGTGCTAATCAGCTGTTTCCGGCTGTCCCAGCAAATTTATCAGATAACGAGGGCTGATAGGGGAAAGCAGGGTGGGAAATGAGCAGACGTGGGGCTGGGGAAGATGTTGTGATCCTGAGCCAAGGAGAGCCCTGGTTTCTGCCACGTGGACACTGTGTGACCTCCGTGTGCTCAGTTCTCTGGTGACAAAGGTGACTTTGTGCCACGGGCAAGCACTGCTCTGAGCACAGCCGGGGGGTGTCGGGGACCAGCCCTGCAGCAGCCAGCTGTTAGATGGGTCCCTGCTGCTGTCCCTGCACCAGCACCCACCCTCTGGGTCCTCCTTGTCTCGAGGACAGGGCTCGGACCCCTCTCAAATCCTCCTGTCCCGAGCAGCCACTTTTTGAGCTGGTGCTGGGAGCACTGGAGGTCTTCAGCCTGCTGACAGAGGGAGTCCTAGGACTGGGAAAGGGGAGCCCAACTGGGCTCAGGCTGCCTGTGTCAACTGGTAGCACCTGGTTTCGGCCTGAATAATGCATGATGTGCTGTTTGACACCAGCACTTTAATCCCCTGGTTGCCATTCAGTGCGATAACAAGTGGAGAGGCACTGCCTGGTGTGGGCAGGACTCACCCTGGCAGCTCGTGTGCCCACAGGGGAGGTCCAACTCTTCGGCCCCACGTTGTGTTTTGGCAAACGTCCTCTGGGATGGTTGCACTGCTTCAGCAAGTGGAAGTGAAGGCAGTGAAGTGATGGCTGCGTGCAGCTGGGCCACACTTGGCTGCTCAGATGTCTGCACCCATCAGAGCTCTCCCCGGTGCTTGAACACCGAAGTGATGCTGGGTGGCAAAACCCAAACGCTTTGCACAGAGTTCAGTGCTCAGCTTCTGTTCAGCATAATGCTTGGAGGGCAAGGCAGGCTCCTTTTTGTCCTGGAGAAGTATGTTTGAATTTTAAGGGAGAAACAGCGAAAATAAACAGCTTCAGCTCTGTTTTTATGTAAGTGATTGGGATCCAGAGTCATTAGTACAAGGCTGAAAGTTTTGTTTGTCTTCAGCACTGTGGTCCTGGGCGAATTGGTTCATGAGGGGTTTCCAGTGAAGCCCCTCGTGGTGCTGGGTTGTGTCTGGCGTGGGCTGGTGCTGAGCGCTGGGTTCGGTCCCTCCGACCCAGCCTTCGCATCCTCCTCCTCCTCCTCACACTGCAGGGAGTCAGCACTGTCTCTCGAGAAGTCCCAGCTCCTGTCCTCTCCCACACAAGACTTCTGTGAGAGTTAATTACTGCCTGCAAGACATTTCGGAGGCAGGGTAAAGCTTTCAGCATTCTCATCCTTCCGAGTAGGACAGGGGCCAGACCGGGATGCTGTCGATGCGCTGCACCCACCGCAGGCTTCCTGAGGACCCTGAGCACAGCTCCTGCCTGCACGGGGCTGATCCATTCCCATGCCAGCGCCTGCTGGTGGAAATTGAAGGTTTCCTGACCTCCTTCTAGGGAGCTCCTCCAGCCTGGAGTGGGGTCAGGCATTTCCAGCTTTCAGCTTCCCAGGTGTGCCTACCCAGGGGGGATTAAAGCAGTCAGCTAGGCAGCAGGTTAAAAAACAAAACAAAAAAACAAAAACAAACAAAAAAAAAAAACAAAAACACAACAAAGCTGTGTCCTCCACCACCCTGCAACAGCCAGAACTCACCCAGCATCTATAGGGCCAGTTTACGGTTTGAATTTCCAGGCTGTGTTAATCAAGAAACCATTTCAGAAATTTTTCTCCTGTTTTAGTGTAGAGTTTTATGGCTCTGACACAGGAGCTTAACAGCTCGCTCAGATCAGCTTCCCCTTCTCCGAGGGACTTTGTGCTCGCAGGCGTTTGTAACCCAGGGCAGATGCTCGACCTCGTTGTGGCTCAGCCCCTGTAGGTGCTGCTGGCAGTGGTGTGCGTCCTCCTGCGGACTGGCCTTGACAGAACAGTTCTCAATTTGCTGTCATTGCTCTCCTTTTGTAGCCCAACCTGTGTGTGTCTCTGCGTGCTATATATGTTTTTTTTTTTTTTCCTGTGAAAAAAATGCATTGCAAAGTTTGTAGGGCCTGGGAGAGGATGGGTTACCAGGAGGGGATCAGAGCTGTGCCCAGGTCTCACGGTGAGCCAGAACGAGGAGCCAGCAGATGCAGCAGGAGCGAGTGCCGTTTCCCCGGGCTCCTCGCCTCCATCAGCAGCCCCTTGGCTAACCGATGGGGCTGGGCACTGAAAAGAATTTTAATTAAAGAAGGGATTTACTGAAAAGAGGGGCCGGGAGGGATGTGTGGAAGCTGTTTGTTCCGTGAGGGGCCTCTTGCTGCACAGGACAGATAACATTTCAAACATCCCCACCAGGTTCAGCAGGGTGGCACTGGCGATAGGCAGCTCTGAGCCCTTTCTGCGTGTGCTGATGGTGAAAAATCTGGGGAACAGCTTGCACCAAGGGGCTGGGGAGGGGCAGAGCTTGGCTGTGCTGCTGGCTGACCCTGCAGGGAACTGGTTGCAAACCTGCATGGCTCTGCTGCCAGCTCTGGGAAGGGGTTGGGGGCTTCAGCTCTGCTTCTGCCCCAGGCTGCTGGGGGCTGTTGGCTCTTCCCAACAGATTTAGGTGCAAGATTAATTTCAGCTTAGCTTAAAACCTTGAGATGCTGGCAATTGGTTAGCTGTGGCCAAGGTGAAGGGGCACCAGCAGGAGCATCCTGCCCTCGTGGCAGCCCCATGGCTCCTGCCTCCCTTTCCCTGCATTGTCGAGGCACGCGAGGACGAGTGCCTTGTTTCAAAACATCGATGCTGCAGGTCATTAGGGTCACTTGTAATTAAAGGGCGGTCTGTTAACTGGCTGCCTGAGGGGCACTGAGAGCAGATCTCCTAAATCCAGCCTCAGCTCCCTGCTGCCTTTAAGCCCCATCAAGTGCTGCCTATCAGGGGACACTTAAGGAAACCTTTCAGTCAATATTGCCTTGAGAAATTCACTGGTTGAGAGCCTTAATGCCTTATCAGCCACCCTGTGTGGCACAGGCCAACCCGGACCCAGGAGGCAGAGAAATCCTCCAACTCTTTCATCTTCTGGATGAGCAGTGGGGAGGATGAAACCCCCCGAGCCCTGCTGCTGGTTGGAAAAGTAAATGACTTCTCCCTGGGGGAGAGCAGCACAGCTCTGAGGGCTGCTGTTCCCCACAATGTGCTCTGCTCCCCAGGGTGAGAAGTGGATTGGAGATGGTGAGGAGCTTTGTGGCTGGAGTTTGGATGGAAAGGAGGTGTTTGGGGGTGAAGGACAGCCCTGTGGGTCAGCACCTCCATGCTGCGTGCTTGTGTATTGTGGGATTTAATGAGTGCTTGATGTCCGTGGGCACAAATTCCTGCTGAGTGCCTGGAACCTGATGTTTGGAGCGCTGCCTCAAACCCAAATCAAGAGCTGCTGGGCTCTGTCTAGCACATCAGTCTTCCTTACAATATTTTTAGTCCTTGTTTGCTTTCAGAATCTCCAGCCTCCCCATGAGCAGGTCTGTTCTCCAGCCTGCTTTCAGCCAAACTGCTGTTTGGCCAAAAATATGGGGCCAAAACAAAGCCCCCAGCTGGCAGGATCAGTGCTTGGATGCACCCAGGGGATGCACTGCTCTTCTGGGGAAGGGAGGCAATGGATATTCCCCTGGAGGCTGCCCCAGCCCTTGGTGGGATTCCTGTCCTTAGCTGTTGATATTCAGAGCCATGCTGTGCACAAACAAGGGAGAACAAGTCAGCTCCTAATTTTCTATAGGGCTTTTATCTGCCTGTCGTTCTCAACTGCCTTGGTCTTCTGTATTCTCTTTTTCTCCCTATCCCTCCCCCTTTGGTCTCTTTTCTCTTTTCTGTGTCTCTTCTTCTCTTTTCTTCACTTTGCTGCATCACACTAATTAATTCTACTAATTAGTTCATGTTTGCTCTAACAGCAAATGAATATGCAATGCTAGGAGTGTTAAATATTAGACACTGTGCTGTCATTTAAATCTCAAAGACACCAGAAGTTGCCAATGTCGATAGGTGTACGTGCAAAATACACAGAGGTGTGTGTCAGCACTGGGTGTGCAGCTGTGCAAGGAAACGTTTCCAGTGGCATTGCAGCACCTGCAGTGATGGTGTGATCTGTGTCTGGGCTGGCAGCACGTTGTGGGTGCCCTCTGGGCAGTACGAGTGAGCCCACCACATGTGGGAGCACACAAAGTGTGTTTTGTAAATAGCGTTGGGTACATGCCCAAGGCTCGTGTGAGTTATCTAGCTGTGTGTGTGTGGTTGCCAAAGGTCCTGAGATATGAGGGGTGTATGGGTGGTTGCTACATCTTAAAAACCAGAAACATGGCAAAAGTCAGTGTGGGCATCTCTACAGCTTGGTCAGGCTGGATTCATGTGTTCAGGAACAGAAGGTCCTTTTGGAAAGCAAACCCCCGGGGTTTGCTTTCTGATTCAGTGCAAGAATCCAGCCTTAATTCTCATTAAAAAACTACCTCAAATCATTTTATATATGGGATTGAGCATAAACTAACTGCATTATTATAAATAATGAGGCAGCTTGTTATGTATGTGTGGTCGGTACGACTTGCTCAGCATCTTTGCCGTTGACATGGGAATAAAGCCTGCGCTCCTGCATGAGCAGCGATGCCTGCTCACGGGTCTGTGTCCCTCGGCCCCACACATCCGTGCAGCTCCTGGGGCAGAAATGAATGCCCTGTGCAGGACCAGTGGTTGTGAGGGTTGAATGATTTATCAGCAGGCAGGAGCTGGGGTAAATCAGCTGCAGTCTGGCACGGATCTGGCACTGGTTGTCCCCAGCCTGGGATGTGCCCGCGGGTGCTCCCCTGACCCGTGCAGTGCCCGCGGTGTTTGCTCCATGCTCGGCACCTTCATGCTGCAGGAGCATGAACTGTGTTGATATTTCCTTCTGCTGTTTGCTCTCTGTAACATTTTTCTTCCTTCCAGTAAAGAAACCTGTGCAAACAGGCCCCGTGCCCCCTAAGCAAAGGGAGAAGCTGCCATGGGGCCGATTCCTTTTCCTGCTGCCCTCATGTAAAATGTTCACCGAGGGCTTCCACTGCACACAGGGATCCATGGGGGCATTTCTCTGCACCCACGGCAAGCTGTCCTCAGCATCCTGGTTGGTCCTAAACCCAATTATTTCTCTAACTGTGGAAACCCAATTATCTGCCTGGCTGCTGGGGTCAGGAGAAGAGGCAGTTAGGGCGATGAAACTTCCATTACCACATCCCCCAGGCTGAGCTGTGTTATTTTCCCCCATTATGTCACACTGTAAGAATCCATTGCCTGGCTAAGCATGCGGCCAGATCATCCCAAACGATCCCTGCAGGATCGGGGCCAATTAACACTTGGTGAACTGGAGGGCAAGGGCAGAGCATGCTTGGGATGAGCCCCTCGGTGGGGCCATCCACCTGAGAGCATCCCCCCTAGGGCTGTGGTGCCCAGGGGAGGGGGAACCAGCACAGCTTTCCCTGCTGATGGCGAGGCCAAGGAGCAGCTTTTGGGGAGCAGCCTGGGCAAACCCTTTTGCCAGCTGCTGCTCAGGGATGCTGCAGCACACGTGGCTGGGGCAGTGGGGAGCTGTGCGCTGAAATTCCTGCTGATCTGTGGTTTATATGCTGGATAAATGCCTGGAAATGTCCTCCTAAATCACCTCCCTGCACAAACCATCTGAGCAGCCCTATGTCATCCGCAACACAGGGTCCCTCAGGGGCCTCACTTCTGGCTGGCGCAAAGTGGCACCAGCGCGATGAAGGCAAAGCAAGGGAGGTGAGAATCAGTCCCACCTCGTCCCTGCCTTATGTGTCGAGAGCAAACAGTGAAATTCAGCAAAGTGAATTAATTTAAGCTCAGCTGAGGGAGGTTATTTACATTCACCAGCCTGCTGTCTGCTACCCACTGTCCTGATCAAAACTAAGCGTGGAGCGGCCTCTTGGGGAGCGTGTTCAAGACAAGATCACATCTGTCCCCTACATTTCTTCCTAGTCTCTCACCAGACTTCCTCCAGATGGCTTCCCCGGAGGGAGGGGGAGCCCATCTTTCCAATTAAGGACCAGATGACTTTGCAGCACCACTGGAAACTGCTGGGGCTTCCTTGCCTCTGAGAATCAAGCCCTGAAGCCGTCCTGCTGATGCGGAGCCTGCCCTGAAGCCCGGGTGCTTTGCAGGGGTCTCGTATGGCCGTGCTCACCTGTAATGGATGCAGGGAGAAGGGAGAGATGGTGTGGTGTTTTCGGCAGAGATTTGGAGGGGTTAGGGGTGCAGGAGAGGATTTCTGCACCACCAAGTGAAGAGCAGAGTAAAGCAAGACACAGAGGGAAGACCTGGGGCAGGCTGAATGTGCAGAATCCCTGGGGTGACTGCAAGGTTTGGGGCTTGTTTTTTTTCACCTCCCACGCTGCTTTCATCAACAGCCTGAAAAATGAAAAGCCAGAAACTGATTGACACCTGAAAAAATGAAATGTTTTATCTGGAAATTCAAGCTTTATTATTTTGTTGTTGTGATGAAGAACAGATTATTTTTTCTTCCCAAGGAGGGAAAATTTTCAGGGAATTTTCCTTGAGTTTAAAGCAGAGATGGAAGGTTTTAGACGGGCCTTATGGGAAAGCCTCCGGTGAGGTTTCAAGGGAAGCAAGGCAATTTAAAATTAAATTTGAACTGAGACAGCGGAGAGAACTGAGTGTGAGTGATGTGCCCAGCTTGTGCCTGCACGGGGATGTGAGGGAAGGGGAGGCTGCATGCAGGGTGCAGCCTCTCGGTGCATCTGGCTGAGAGGAGCTGTCACATCCAGGTCGTGTCACCTTCCCCTCCAGCCCAGGCTGTGAGCTTCCCTCCGGGAGAAACTGGACATGCAAAATGTGAAAGCTTTTGGAGATATTTGTGAGCATGGGGAGAAATGAGCCTGGTTGGCCCCAGGTGGGTAAATCTCCTTCCCCTGAAGTTGGTGGGCTGGCTGGGATTTACCCAAGCCAGGATGTGCCCAAGTTCATCACTTCCCAGCTTTGATGGTGACTGGAAAACAAACAGGGCTGTTAACTGCAAATGCTGCTTGGCTCTCACATCCATCTCAGCATGGCTGGGGGGTCCCTTGGTCCCAGCAGCTGAATGCCTCCTCTCTGGTTAGACCAGGATTTATCCAGATCTCACTTTCCTGAGCTGCAATCTCTGGTCAAAAGCCATCAAAAATAATCAGAGCTGGAGATTAGCACGGAGGGGGAAGAGGAGCGAGCCAGCAGAATGACCCCAGAGCATCACATCAGCTGCCAGGGACGGCTCCTGCGGCACTGACATGGGGCTGTCAGGGGCTGTCAGTGTAATTATGGAAAATGGCTGCAGGATAAACACCACTGTGCTTGGAAGGGTAATTGTGCGGCAGCCTCGGGTTCCTTTCGGCGTGTCAGGTAGGCACCAATTTTAGCTCCTCACGCCTTGACAAGCTGAGCGAGCACGTTCTGCCCTGCCATCTCCGCCTCGTCTCTGTGACAAGCGAGCGAGAGCTTCCCTCTGGCTCATCCTCCCCTTGGGTGACCGTACGGCACCATCCCAGGCAGCACGAACATCCTGAAGGCAATGAGCTTTCCTTTTCCTGCAGGAAAAGAGCACGTTGCTCTGCATGGGATGAGAATCCTGGAATCTGAGCCAGAGCTGCCTTGGCTTTGGCAGGAAAATGAAATCCAGCCATGTTTTCATAATTTTCACTTTAATTTCTATACGTTATTGGTGGTAATTGTGATAAATAAAGAGCCTATTTATACAACTGTAAACAACTCGCTGCTGCTTTGAGGAAAAACCTGGCTAAGATACTGGCCTGGGCTGCTGGAGACCGTGGCTCAATGTATTGAGATGTTCCTCGTGCAACCAGGACAGCTCTAACATCCAATCCTCCCCATCTGACAGTGCCATCTGTAAAGAAGAAACAAATAGGAGCGGAGGAAATGCCACATAAAATGAGAGTCGGGTGAGAGTAAAAACCACCAAGTGTAAATCAAAAGCAAAACCATAAATAGAGTGTCACTGGCAGGCTCCGTGCGCTGCTGGGCGAGGACCTGGACCAATTTCTGATGAAGAATGGGAGAAACCCAGTGAGATTTGTCACTGGGAGCAGTGCGGGTGCCTGTGTCCCTGCTGGGGTTTGCTTTGTAGTGCAGCCAGGTGCAGGGAAGGTGTGAGCTTTTGGTTTTGAGCCATCACAAATTGCTGGGTGCACTCACAGGGTGTGTTGTGCTTGTGTGCGCAGTCCTGGTGCTCACATCCCTAAATCTTGGTGTGAGCGCATGTGAAGATCTCCAGTTTGGGCGCATCCTCGTGCCTGGCCTCACAGCTGGCCCTGTGAATGCCTGTGGCTATTTGGGTGCCGTGTGGGCTCTTTTTGTGGACTTTGGGGTGTGGACCCAAATTATTTTGGGTGGGCTTTTGTCACCTGCCTGCTCAGGGGGTGCCCTCTGCCCTGTGCCTGCAGGGGAATGGGAGAAGGGAAGACTTGAAAGAGCAAATATCCTGAGCTGCTGGGTATTTGTTTTGGCTTGCAGGAAGACGGATGGGGAGCCAAGCCGTCCAGTCCCATAGGTAGATAATTACACAGTGGATAGATGTGCCACAGAAGTGTGATTGATAGCTGGCTGGAGAGATGAGGAAAGGGAGAAATGGGTACGAGGAGACAGAAGGAGACTTCCTTTGAACAGTTTGCTCATCTCTGTAACTCACGACAAGAAAAACAGTGAAGTCAACACACACCCACGTGTGTACGTAGTTGGCAAATTTTGTAAAAGCCTGCAAAAGCACCTGAATAACTTCACAAGTAATTACTTTGTTGTCTGCCTTGGTGTTTAGCACAGGAAGAAAATAAACTGTGCAGCCTGCCTCCTTGTGCAGCAGTTCACAAGGCACCGGGGCCAAGCCTGAGGCTTTGGCTTAAAGCAGCATGGTTTGGGGGTTGGATATTTGTTGTTCTTCCTGAGGTTTATCCAGGAAAAAGCCCTGGATCCTCCCAGGAGCTCCAACCCCATCTCGGTGTGCATCCTGCTAGAGGGATCATCTGGGAGAGCTCATCCTGGGGACCTGTCTGTCAGGGAAGCCCTATTATGTGCGCTTTCGGCAGAGATTAATTTATTGTTAAAGAGGTCTCTGGTTCCATTAAGGAAAACACTGAGGTTCCTAACAGATCTGCTGACCTGGCTCCGGCTGTTTTCCTGTCAGTCAGACTAATGCACCCTGACACTTCCCAAGTTAATTTGCTGCTTAGGTTAGCCAGCCCTACAGCTCTGACACCGTATAAATCATGTATGCAAACACTGGTTTATAAGAGACATGCATTAGCAATACCACAAAATACCTGCACACTCTCTTCAGTCCAGAGATCCCGAATGTGATGAGAAGCTCAGCAAAAAGCAGGTTTAGGAATCTCATGTCAGGTCTGCCCCCCTCTGTACCACTTTCCAGGTAAATGTTTACACTCCCTGGGCACCTTTAGGGCCCTCTTGATAAATTCTCTAATTCCTTCACCTGTCTCTTATAAGGTTGTCTGAATATCTAGACCCTGAGCTGTAGCAGAAACAGGAGGTGCCCACAGAATGTCTGTTGGGAGCAATTAGTACAGATGAGTTTAGTCTCAATTTTTGGCAGAACAAAAAAAAAAAGATCAAAAGGAGATTTTTCCTCTGCTGCAGAAAAATCAGATATAATGTCTGTAAACTGTGGGGGGGGGGGGGAAGAGCTATTTTGGTGTTCAGATAACTCAGCTTTTTAGAGCTGTAGGTGATGGAGCTGTGGGCTGGCAGGGCAGGGGGCTGGCGTGGCCGTGCAGGAGCCGAGCTGCTGCCTGGGTTTGCACGATGCTTGCAGTGGAGTTTTCCAGCTGGTCCTGTGGCTGCATGGCCATGCCATCATTTCTGTGGGGAGAAAAATATTACTTGTGTGTGCTGCTTGCTATCAAAAAAGGAAATCTCTGGAGAGCTGTAAAAGAAGTTCAGCAAAACTCTTTGCTCCCTGCTTCATGCTGCTTTCACGTGCGATCTAAATCAGAGCCTCCCAGATCTATTTGGAGCTCTGCTGACCAAAGAGCTGTTCCCAGCCCAAGCAGGGATCTCCAGAGCCCTGCTGCTCCTTCCCAAAATGCAGACAGATCCACCCCTGATGGCAGCATGGGGAAGGCACCTTGTGAGCACAGCCTGAGGTGCCCCTGCTGGACACCAAAGGGTCACTCTGCAGGTCCCAGGTCAGTCCCCGTGCCCCTGCTCCATGTCCAGGAGCAGAAAGCTCCTCGCCATCCCCAGCAGCTCCTCTGCTGGCCCTGAACCCAGTCCGGGTGCTGTTCTTGTGCCTGAGCTGTGTGCCCAGCCCTTCCCAGGGCAGCCTCAATGTAAGAGTTACAGTAAATGTATGTGTGTGCATGTAATGTGATTGAGATTTAAATGAATAATAGCCTCCAAAACGCAGAATATGTATTAGTTGCTATTAAGGACGTGTGTATATATATATATATTATGTTGGAAGAGGAAAAAATAATTGGATGCTACCTTGTGAAGGACCTCATGGCTTCCCTCCCACCCAGCCCTTTCTGTGCTCAGCCCAGGTCACCACGGTGCGTCCCTGGGAGTGTGACCCCTGTGGGAGGTGAAGCATGGGCATGGGAATGGGGCAAGAACACAGCACAAATTCCTCTCCTGTGGCTCCACCTGAGCACCAACACCTCCTGCTGCGGGTCGGAGAAGGCGAGCAGGGAGCGGGATGAGCTCTGCCTGTGGACAGTGACAGGGGAAGGTGGCACTCGGTGACCCCAGCACCGTACCCAAACCTTTGTCCCCGGGGTGTGAGTCCCTGGGCTGGCTGAGCCGTCTGCCCTCCCACCCCATCCATTACGCCCCCACGGCGATGCCATGCAGACACCGGCACCAATTTACTTGATAAATTCGGCTGCTTGTTATTTGAGGGATCGGACAGGCCTCGCACTTTCGGGAGATTAATTTTTGATTTATTGTTGGCTACAGTGATTTATTCTGATCCTTCCCCAGGGAAAGGACAGGGCTGTAAATATTTTAAATGCCGTTAGCTGGTGACAAGAAGCATTGCTGGATGGTAACAGGGCAGATGGGGGATTGAAATCATAGCTGCCTTTCCACTAAATTACTTAGAGGCAACTCCAAACGTCTGCTTTGAACGGAGGAAGAGGGAAAGGAGCCCCGCCACATGCTAAATTGTTATCTTATTAACTGGGACAACGTTCTCGGCTTTCTCCATTTGCCCTCGGAGCCGCCGCTGCTGATTGGGATGAATTGAATTGAACTCCAAAGCGTGCCCCGGCCTTGCTGAGAGCATGCGGTGCTCCAGCAGCAGAGCTTGGAGTGCTCCTTGTGCCTCCTGAGGTAGGAGCCAGGCCAATTGCTTCTCAGGAGCCCCCCCAGGGGCTTGTTTTTTGTTTCTACCACCAGGGCGGTTGTCTGGAGCCAAGGAAATGCCCCAAAGCTTCCTTGTCTGACCTGAGCTGGACTTTGCTCTGACTCCAGCTGGTGTGGTAAGAGGATGAGTGAGCCTCGGGGGGAGGTGAGAGCCCGTGGTGGTCCCAGCTCCATCCCTCGGTGGTGTTTTTTGGCGATGTGAGGAACGGGACCGAAGAGAAGCTAGACACAGCTCGTGTGGGAGAGGAAAACCACAGGGCGTCTCCTTCTAGGTTATACAAAATATCCAAATTGGTTTCATTTTTCAAAGACAGGCTTCGTTACGTCCTTCTCCAGAAGTCTGAGATGAGTTACGTGTTGCTCTCTCAGCATCACACAAACCCTCCTGCAACTTGCAGAGATGCATGGTCCAAACAGGAGGCAGCTGGGGGCGTCTGGAAGTGGGCGAGCACCCCTTGCAGTGCCTGACGAACTTCTTCTGGGCTATCCCTTCTCTGCCCAAGCCACCCAAGCTGCGTGCTCAGCCCCAGCAGCCCTGCCTGTTTGCAGAGCGTTAATCAGGCACCACTGCTCAGTGCCCAGCTGCGCTCTGCGCCTTCCCCATAAACCCAACGGCGCGTGAAGAGGGAGCATGCATGGCACAAGCAGGGCTTGGGGGTAACCTTCTGTTCCCGTGCCCTCGGTTCACTCCGCTGCTGCTTCCTTTGCTTGCTTTCCATCCATGCTTTGAGCCCCCAGACCTTGAGAGGCACAGGAGGCTATGCCCGAGCACCTTTTCCCCCCGGTGTGTTTGCGCTGTGCTGCTGTTGGCTGGATGTGCAGCACCAGGACGTGCCTTCTGCTCCCAGACTTTGGGAGCAAAAACCACCCCACGCCTCCAGCTGGGCTGTTCCCAGGCTCCCTTTGCTGCTACCTGCCAGCAGGAGGCTGCTGGTGACTGCTGGGCAAGGCTTGCACCTATCCAGGTGACAACTGGTGACACCCACGCTGCACCTTCCCTGCTCACACATCTCCCCCTGAGCAGCCAGCGTGGTGCTTGGGGTGGGCACAGACCCTATAAAACATCCTCCAAGTGAGAGGGATGCGGTACCCAGCACCCTGCTTCCCTCCCAAGGAGCCTGGGGAGGGAAGGGTGCTGAGCCCCCCCTGGTCCTGGGGGCAGAGCAGCTGTGCAGGGGGCAGCTCGAAGCAGGGCTCTGTGCCAATAGCCCCAGCACTCCCTCCATCCCTCCCTCCTCTGCTCTTTTCTGCTGGAACAGGAAATAAAATCCGTTCCTCCTGCTGCTAAATTGGAAAGAAAGAGAGGAAGGGGGGGGGCAAAACACAACAAAACACCCCCAGCCCCCCAACTTAACAATAAATATCTTGGAGGAAAAAAAATAACTGGAGCATTGAAGATAAAAGAACGGCCGTTAAATGAAAATGTTGAGGCAGAAAGACATTAGACAGCACTAGTAATTGTTAATTTGTACTCGGATTTAGTACGAAAGGGCTTTTATTACTTCAAATATGCATTTATTCTGGTTTTCCATTTGGAGCAGTAACACACAGATGAGCTTTCAAACCCCCAAGGTATTGGGTAAAATAAAAAAATAAAAAATAAATCCTTTAATGGATTTTCAAGTCTCTAGTCCCAGCAACCATTTTTTTTCCCCCGCTCCTGTTCAGAGCAATACAGTGTGCAATTACAGAAGCACAATGGGTGCGCCGTTAATTGGCTGCGCTCCCCAGGGGAGGGAAGGCATCGCCGCCAGGCGTGGGGAGCACCCCAGGACATCGCTGGGTGATGGGGCAGGGTCACACCTGATGCTCCTGGGCTGTCCTATGGGGACAGCAGGGACATGGGAGAGCTGAGCTTGGTGGTTGTGGTGGCCACACGTTAGGGGACAGCCTCTGCCCCATGAGCTCGTGCTATGAATACCAAAATTATCCAAAAGCACGGGTTATTTCTGCTATATCACAAGTGGGGATTGTGGGTGTGATGACAAGCAGCAATTCATGCCCCTGGTGGATCCCAAACCCCACATCCCTGCCGGTGTGACCTCAGGACCCTTATTTCCCATCCACGGGGTTATTTGGGGCTCCCCCTGCCCAGCAGGTCACCCAGCCCCAGGCAGCCCCTGCTGCAGCCGCGGCATCTGGAGCGTGAGGAGAGGTAGTGTTAGGAAAGTTTCCTGTGACACATAGTTGGCTTTGTGTTGTGTTTTTTTTTTTTCTTCCCGAAGAGAAATATTCTGGTTTAAATGGGAATCGATTCAGGGAAGTCTGACAGACGAATACTATAAACAAGATCAAATGAATTTATGACTGTTGTCCCTTGTAGCTTGATAATCAATGAACTGTCGCATGAAAGATGCTGGAGTAGCAAAGCGCTGGGACTGTATTGTCATCCGAGCCCCAGGGCTGAAATCTTCAGAGCTAATCCAGCGCTGACGTGCTCCTTAGCAAGGCTGTGGGAGCTGGGCTGGCTCAGAGCTGGGCTGCAGCCACGCAGATGAATGATCTCCCATCAGAAATACCCAACACGGCCCCAGGGCTGACACCCTGGGGTGCACACAGGGCATGAAATTGCAGCTGGAAAATCATGTAGTTTACTGCCGTCACCTGAAGCAGGCTAAAGAGGGGCACGATTTGCACGTTCGCTCTTATCCGAAATCAGTGAGATTTATGCTCATAATGGAAAGTGGATGCTGGAATCTCCAAGCAGCTATTTTGCTGTGATGCTTGCTTACACGTTGCATCTTTTGCCAGCTGCTGGTGTTGTTTAACACAGGCGTTCTCCACCTCCGGGGCTGGGTAGCAGCTCCCCTGGGGACCCTCGTGCTGGGGCAGCTTTGACCTGCCCTGGTTTGGTGCCTGCTGTCTGCGTGGCTTGGCCACCTGAGGTGCCTGCGTGCCACCTCGGTAATGACCTGTGTGTGTCCTGCAGCTTTACGATCTGTTATTGTCTCTGAAAAACTCAGTTTTCTTGAAAGTGTGTGGCAGAGGCTCCCAGCGGGGGGGTTTTACTGCCTGAATCGCCGTGTTGGGACAGCCTCATCTCGCTGCACTCTCTGCTCCATTAACAAGTAATCACTCTCTCTCCAGCCCAGCTTCAGGTTGCCTTTTGCTTCCCATCTTGTTTTCTTTCAGCTCAGAGTGAGCTTTGCCAGATATCACAAGGAAAGGGAATAAAAACCAACCCCAAGCCCTCCAGATTGCTTTGGAAAAGCAGCCCTTGGCCTGAAACGCTCGGGCTGGGCTGGCGCAGGACATGGTCACACGTGGGCACCGCTGTCACCGTGCTGGGACAGCCCAGACCTGCAGCATCCCTGCCCCACAGAGGTGGCACAGGCTGCAGAGCCTGGTTTTGGTGGGGTTTTACCTTTTAATTCCCATTCATGACCACAGTGCTCGATATCCACAGACTGGGTACCAGTTAACACCTGCCCAGGTGGTCAGGCAGCAGGACCCGTGCCTCCTGGCCTTGCAACCCCAGCAGTCAGTCCCAGCCTCGGTTTGTTTTGCACCTCAGACAAGAGAAACCAGGAGCAGCAGGGCTGCAGAAGCCCCCAGGTTGGACCACCCCTCCTGGACCCTCTGGGCCAGCGCGAGCATCCTTCCCAGTGTGAGCATCCTTCCCCGTGCGGCCACAATAAACATGTCAGAGGCACTAAGCCTGCAAGGATCGATTCCCTTCATAGGATCAACAAAGCAATTTGGTGTCTCGGTCTTGTTCTGTTGTGAATAATAAGCAGACATAGAAGGCTGGCCTGTGTAACACCTTGTGCACTTGAAATTTGGAAACCATCAGGGACTGCATAAGTCATTAAAGGCAGGGAGCGGAAAAACACAGAGGGGGAAAGGAGGGAGGGGAATTTCAGCCACTGATCGTCAGCATTGTCTTCTCATGCCTAATCCTTTAAGGGCTCTTCAGGTTCTCAAGTGCTGCAGACAAACAGAGGTGTGAAAGTGCCTCTTAGGAGGAGAAAGAGGGCAGTGCTGGCTCTGCCTGCTGCTTGCCACCACCACCAGCCTGGGGACCACAGGTCCCCACCGGGGCACTGAGGAGCTTTGGGCTGCTCCAGCATCCAGTCATCCCCTTAGGACATGTGGAGCCTCTCTCCTTAGAGGCTTCCTATTTTAATTTGTCCTCCTGTTGCCCCTCAGGGCAAACAGGCTGATTTTGTCAGAGCTTTGAGGAGTGGCGTGCAGTGGCACAGAGCTGCAGTCAGCGTACGTGCAGCCTTGCAGGACGGGGTGCTGAGCAGCCTGGGCACACAGAGCAGGACTTCACCTTCCCCATAGCTCTATGGGACAAGGACAAACTCCTCCAGGATGCCTTGTGCCTGAGGGATCCTGCCCTGAAGCAGCAGGACAGGTCTTTTGGGGCCCCCTCCATATCCGTCGTGCTCCGTCCCATTTGTGGCAGCACGGTGCTTAGCCCTGGCCATCTCCCCACGCTTTCTCTCCACGCACAACCTGCCTCCTGGCTGCTGAGAAGTCTGTTATTCCCCTCCGGACCTACCATCGTCCTGCTGGACCCACTAGCACAGCCCATGCTGGTGAGCCCAGTGATGAAAATGCAAGAGCTTCAGCAGCAAGGCACGTGGAAGGCACTGGTGCACCCACACCCAGCCATGGAGAAGGCACACAGCTCATGCCTGGGGGAGCTGATCAGATGCAAAACCAGTCACTGCCACCGCAAGGACCCACGATTAACCCCAAACTCAGGGAAGGGGTACAAGGAAGGACTCGTGCACTTATCAAAACGCGCACGTTCCCAGGGCCAGCTCTGTGAGTCCTGCCTGAAAGCCACACGCGACGCACTCGGCTCTCTTTGACAGAGGTATTTTGTCCCTTTTGCTCCCTAGAGTGTTCTCAGCATACCAACATCAGTCCATTAACATTGAACCCAACCCTCCTTCCCCTTAGCAACAGCATCAATATTTATGATGTGTAGCTAATGCAGTCTACTTATATGATTTCTAGGATTTCAGGTGGGAATTCTTTGTACAAAAGACCTCTATTACCTCTCAGCATAGGATGCTGCTGTTCACCCGCAAAACAAGCATTATGGATCCGTGACCTTCCTTTTACAAGCTATTCCATGCTAAAGAGACCTAGCCTGCAGCTGCTGCTCCATCACTGATAGTCTAATTGGGAATATAGGTACGAGAAACCCACCTAACGCTAATTGCTCTGCTTAGGCAAGTTTCTGTAAGTGTCTGAAAAGGATCAAGCCTATTGATTAATTAACCAATAACCTATAGCCGGGCTTTGGTGCAAGCTCTGTAGCTGTGTGCTCGTGTCGCTCTGTTGCCTCGAGCCACACGACATGGTGAGCAGATTGAGCACTCCCTTGGTTTGTGAGCATCTTGCCTGGAGGGCTGAAGATGCTGCTTGAAAGAGAAGTGCCTGCACCAGGACATGGCAAGGAGCTCAGAGGTAGACCTGTAGGGAAGGAGAGGGACTGATGTTGTGGATAAAAGTCTGGTCTTCAGCTGTTGAGTAGGACAAACATTATAGGGCTGATGGCTGGAAGGTGTCAACAAATTCACCGGGCTCTCAAACACTGTAAGCAGTGCATGAAGCACCCAGGAGGAGAGCAGTGTCACCCATGCTTGGTGAGAGCGGCTCTCAGGTGTGGGGTGCAGGACACCTCAACGTCATGGAGGGATGCACGAGATCACAAGGGTGTGAGTACAGGTGGAGAGACCCTATATACATCCCGGGCTCTTGTCTCCACCCCAAGAGCTGACCCCAGGGCATGGGGTACAGCTGCGGTTTCATGCGCTCTGCTGCTCTTCAGCAAGAACTTGAATTTTTAAAGAGGGTGACCCTGAAAGGGCATCGTGCTTTTGGCAGTGAAGCCTTTCTGCAGGGGAATCTGTTTCAGCTCACTGCCTGGTTAGGGAGGGCTGGGGGAACTTTTGTGGTTTTTTTTTTTTTTTTCAGTTGTTTGTTTTCATATAAAAAGGATATTCAGCAGGAGGGGTGTTTTCAAGTCAAGCAGAAACACCGCTGAGTGTTGTTCGAGTCACACAAGCAATAGTTTTTTTTTGGATATGGCCGTATAAAGAAGGAAGCCAAACACTTTGTGTGACCCTGAATCATTACCATGCCTCACTCTTTCTTTCCTTGTTTTTCCTGGCATTAAGTCCCTGAGCAACTTTAACGTGGGCTTCCCTATTGCCCCTTGCTTCTGCTGTCTTCTCTGTGCCTTTTAATCCATCTGTGGTTTATGCGGAGTTTCCCACTAATCCCAAAAAAAGGTTGCTTTAGGACTGACGTGTGCCAAACAGTGTATCCAGCTGGACACTTCTCTAAAGGCACATCTACTGGAAGGCGCAAGGGACAAAGCAGTGGTTGTCTGAGTGATGGCCTAAATGATGAGAAATCCTTTAAGGCTCCCCCCCAGGACTTGATGTTTCCACCAGGGCACATCCTTCAGGCTTGAAACTTCTCACTGCTCCAGCAGAACTGCTGCCCTTTTCTATCTAGGGCATCTAGCAGCCAAAGCCCAGGCTGCTCATTGTTAAAAACAGTTGACTGATGATTATGCTCCCTCTCTTTTAATTAAAAGCGTGGCATTTATAAATCAAAAAATATCCACACCGGGATTTTTCCTGCCCTGGTATTTTAAATAATAATTGTTAATTATTAATTATTCATGATTAATGAATGTTTTGCACATCTAAATGTCTTCCTTCCAGACAACACGGTAAAATAGTTTCTTGTAATCACGAGAAATCTGCTGGGCTGGTGATAGCAGTAAAAGTTCTGGGTCTTCTGGGGCTGTGGTGGAAATGCAGGAGACCTTGACTAATATATGGTCAAACTGGTCACTAGGAAGGGCTCCTTTGGTTACAGAATCACAGAATTGCAGGGGTCGGAAGGGACATTGAGAGACCATCAGGTCCAATCCCCCTGCCAAAGCAGGTTCCATAGAGCAGCTTTTTTTGTTGTTTTGTTTGTTTGATTTTTTGTTTGTGGGTTTGCTCTTTGAATGTGCTGGGTTACACAAAGGGAACTGCAGAAGAGTGGCCTGGGGACGGGCACTGCCGCCTGACGGTCCCTCTGCCTCTAGGACCACGCTGTCTTTGTCAGCTCATCAGTTCCTCCTAGGTCACCTCTTCCTTGGAGGATTCACAGCCAAGTTTCAATTTGGCCAAATGTTTGTGCAAGCTCAGTATAAAACCATGGCCTGGTTTCACCAGGACATTTACCTCCACGGCACCGCAGTGCCTGGGACAAACTGGCTGAGATGGATGCCTGCTGCAGCGATGGGCTGTGCTTCCAGCCCAAGAGTGGGTGAGGGAGGGATTCCTGGGGGTTATGGGCATCCTAAAGGCATTGATTTCATTTGCTTTGGCTCACTTTCTGCAGGATTTCTCACCTATGTTTTTGCTTGAGTGACTGCAAGATGTCTCAGCTGCTCTGTTTGCTCCTTGCTCCCATCCAGCAGGCGAGCTGGCAGCAGAACTTGGTGTTTTGCTGCAATCTAGTGGCGTAGTGCACTGAACACATTCAGGGGACTCAGTTCTGGCTGAGGATAGGCTCCCACATGGCTTTTCCCAGGCTCTGACAGGTACAGCCTGACTTCTGCAGGAGTAAAGAGAGATTTGTGTACGTGTGCTCTGGGCCAACAATTCCTACATCAGATGAGAGAAAGCAAAAGCAATGTACGTTATTCTTCATGTTAACCAATGGAGAACGTGGATATGACATGAATAGCTGTAGAAAGGTGTTTCAGGAAGTATGATCTTTTAAATTTGCCATCGGGAGAGTGCTGGAAATTATCTTAGGCTTTATGGCAGAGCAACACGACTGACCTCTTGCTTCGAGAGCAGCAGGCTCGTATAGGAAACCAAGGTGATGTGAGCTCAGGCAAGCAGGCCTAGGCTTTTCCAGCTGAGCAAACTCCTAACCTGCTGGCAATAAATGAGTAAAGGGAAGCATTCAGTGCTCCTCAAGTCTATAAAGTGCTTATGGGGTGTGATGCTATTGAGCTGGGGGCAATGCCACCCTGCCTGGCCCCAGAAGGTCAAGCTCTAGGGGCAAGAAAGGGAAGGATGCTGGGCTCTTGTCTCTGTGATCTCGAAATCTGTCTGGAAAGAGCAGTGTCAGAGCGAAGCTTTGTTCACATTGAGCTGCTTAATATTTCATAGTGAGCTGGTGTTAGACACAGGAGTCTCCGGGAACGCCTGGAGCTGTGCAACAGAGACAACTCCGTGGGCTGGTGGCTGCCTACCTGCCAGTCTGCAGCAGGCTTTGCTCTCAGCGGTGCCAGCAGTAGGGTGATCCTCACCAGGCTGTGAGCACCCCTGGGTGCCCCAGCAGGCTCCCTGCAGCCAGCGTCCCACCGAGTGGCTCCCCGTCAGGTCAGGAGCTGTGAGCCTGGGGCTGCAAACTCCACAGATCCTTATGTGCACAGCCATGAGGATCCTCTGTTGTGGAACTAAAGGTAGAAGGAAGCCTTGTCCTGGAAATAAGGCTAGAGCACGCCTGGCTGACACCACGTAAATCCCTCCACGGGGTGCAGAGCACTCCCCCAGCTGGCACCCAGCTGAGCCCAGAAACCTCCTTTCCCTGCTCCAGGGCTGCTCGTGTGTAACTTCTTGGGAATTAAATCATCCTTCCCAACAGGCAGCTGTGGCTCTTTGCTATCAGTTTAAATACTAGAGGCCCTACAGAAGAGAACTAAAGACTGAGCACAGAAATACATTTCCTGCTCAGTGCATGAGGTGTTGGAGAGCACCAGCGAGGCGCTGGAGGCTGCCTGAGCTGGAAGCCTGGGCACAGACAGAGGCTGCTCCTGCAGAGCCCAGAAAACAGCAAAATCCAAACCCAGCCAGTCCCTGCACCGCTCCAAGGAAGGCAATCGACTGAAATGCTCCCGGGGATCAGGGTGACACAGGGCTCTGGCAAAGGTGGAGGATTGCTTGGCCACAGCTCCCTGCAGCAACCGGCCTCGCTCGGGTTTGCTGGTTCTCTCCGTTGCAGGGGCCATAAAACTTGCCCTGCTTTCTCTTCCACCTCTTCCATGCCTGCAATGTGCACACAGAAAGCTTCAATTCAGAGCCAAGGAGATCATCTTTTGGGGGAATTCTGCAGGGAACGGGGGAGCCGCTCTCCCAGTTTGCTGCGGACCCTTCCCAGTGCGCCCACAACAGGGGATCTGCAAGAGGCTCTTGGGCAGGACTTGGAGCTGCGCTACACCCCTGCGTTGTGCTAGGGGGCTTTGTGGATGCTGAATGCAACCGTCCTGGAGAGGGAAGAAAATGTTTTTCTGCCGGCAGCAGCAGATGGCAGCAGCGCACAGCGAACCGCAGAGCCGGGCTGGGCTCAGCAGCACCCACCAGCCCCGGGGGGGGGGGGTTGGAAGCAACAGGTTGGGGGTTTTGTCCTGCTGCAGCTGCTGAGGTTTGGTGAGGCTGGAAAGGGAGGGCTGAGGTGTCTGAAACTGGGTGCTCGGAGCAGAAGGATCCTTTCCCCTCTTAAAATGTCGAGTCCAAAGTGTGTGCTTGCATTGAAAGGGCGCGCACGTTTGCTCTGGCTGAGCAAATAAAAGGATGGGAGGATTTAAATTGTAGGCTAGGATTTAAATCCTCTGCACCAATGCTGGGAAAAAAAAAAAAAAAAGTAAATTGCAGGTGCATTAACGAGGCAAGGCACCTCTGCCAGGGCTGGTGTAGCCACAGACAGGAAGGGCTTTGTGTCCTGTGCTCGCAACTGGGGAAGCACAGGCTGGCTGCAACCATGATTTATGTCCTAGGGGCAAGAGGGGCTGCTGTGCCATTAAAATAAAGTGCCTGGGACGTGCATCCATCACCAGCCTTTCCTGAAGGGCTTGGGTGTCACAGTAGGGCACACGCGAATCCATCTTTCCAAGTGCAAATGCTTTAAGGCTGATCAATATTTTCTTCAGAGAGATTGGTTGGAGGAGAGGATCTCATCTAATTTCTCCACATTGCCCGTTCCCTGGTTAACCCCGTTAATTTGATTGCAGTGGATCTCCAGGGAGAAGGCAAAGAGAGGAACCCACCAGAGCTCCAGAGCGAAGGCAAATACCCAGAGTGGATCTGGCAAGGATCAGAGCCAAGGAGGGAGCACACCACTGCTGCGTCAGAGCCTGCCGCGGCTGGGATCTGCCCTGCAGGAAGATCTGGCTCAATAACTGCTGTACATATGCCTCTCTCTGTTGGTAAGGGATGTCCTCCTAGTTCAACTGGATACGTGCTGGGAAACACCAGGAACCTGGGCCTAGGTTCACACTGATTTTAATTGTTAGCTGTCACAAATGTCTTGTGTGTGCAGGATGCAACCTCTTTACATCAGGAAGAAAAAAAAAAAAAAAAAAAAAAGCTTTTCATCAGAGCCCAGCTCACCATTTCTTCCAGTGCACCTCTCTGGGGTAGCTACAAAAAGTGAACCAACGTTGGTTCGTACCCCAAAGAATTATTTGCATGATGGAGGCAGGCAGTGCTTTCCTCCAGATAGGATTCTTCACAAATTCTCTGCAGAGAGACTTCCAAAACCAAGGAGGAATGCCTCAGTCCCTTCACGGCCGGCTGCTTTGCAACCAGCACCACTGACAGGATGGGACACTTGTAGGAACAAGGCAGAGAGGTAAATTTTGGATGGCATGGAGCAGCTCCTATGAAGCCCAGCACGCCCTCGAACCCCTCTGGAGCTAGCAGCAATCAGCATCTTGGAGAAGCACTCCACACAGCTTGAAAGGCAACTCTTGAAGAATGACTTTACAAATTCCTGCCCTAAATATAGCTGTACAATGGGATCCTGGCAGAAATGGCAAAGCCTGGTGATATCTAATATTTCCAGAGGTGCTCAGCAGCTCCTGAGGGAGGCAGGCCTGCGTCTCAGTGACCTTAATAGTGAAAGGGCCTTAAAAGCACACTCGTGTTGTGCTTTGCTGCTGATCCCTCCCTGCTCTGCTGTGTGGTTTGGCTTTGCCCCTGTTTCCTGGCAGCTGTGGGTTGGGTGCTTGGAGCTCTGCTCTGGCTTAGCTATTTTTAATTAATTTATCTTCCTTAATTTCTATCAGCTGGGCCGCTGCTCTCCTGCAGCACCTGCTCTCTGGGGCTGGTTTTGTATGACTGTGCCTACCACCCGATAGTAAAATTGCAGCCTACAGCCCCTTTCCCAGCCCCCCGAGGAAGGTCCTTTCCTCTGGAGGTCCTGTAGGACACACACACGACTTAGCAGGTGATTTCTTCTCTGATGTTCATGGGATAGCAACGTGTGTAAATGCAAGTGTGTCTTTTGGGCTAAGCTTTTCATGACAAACCCCATAAAGGGCTCAAATGCATGATGTGCAGCAGCTTGTTCAATACATGTTGTCTAGAGGACAGGCTAAACCAGTCAGGACGAGCGTGGTGCTCTGGACCGAAGCTCCCCAACCTCAGCAGAACATTTGTAATGAAATCCCGTGATGGGGATGGCGAGGGAAGTGGCAGGTCCCACTGTGAGCCTTTCCTAGACGGGGGAGGTTTTAATTAAGCTGACGTTTCTGATGAGCAACTCAGCGAGGAGATGGCAGGGCTGTGATGCTGACAGCAGCCTGGCACCCGGCGGGGGCACACCGGCTTGCAGGCAGCCCCCAGCTGCATCCATCCGTGCCCCCCAGCCAAGCTGCGGGACTTCTGCACCCGGCATGGGGCAGGGAGGGAGCCCTGCACCTGGGTAACCCCCCTGTTCTCAGAAGAACCCGATTTTTCGCCCGAAATGGGCTCCAGAGCTTGGCATCCCCCTCCCCCTTTCCAGTCCCCTCTTGCGCTTGGGGTGCCCGGGAGGGCAGAGCCGGAGCTGGGGAGGTGCAGGTGCTAATTAACGGCGCCGCTAAGAAATCCCTCCCCTTCTCCTCCCTCTCTCCCTGCCTCCTCCTCTTTCTCCTCCTCCTCCTCCTCCTCGTCGGGGGCGCGCTCGGCCGCTCGGGAGCGCGCAGTGCGGCGCGGCCGCGCCCGGGAGCGCGCAGTGCGGCGCGGCGAGCCCCGGCTGCGGCGAGCCCCGGCGCTCCCGGAGCAGGTAAGGGGGGCCCTAGGGGGATGCTGGGCACGGGCACCCCCAGGGCACAGCCAGGGCTTGGGGGGGTTCTTGGCTCCTCATCCACATCGCGGGTTTGGGGCCCCACTGCCTGGGTCCCCCCGTTTTTTTCCCGTCTCCCAGAAATGGGCCAGAGCCGCATGCGGGGGGAGCTGGGTGCTGGGCTCGGGTGTGTGTTGGGATTTTTACTTTTGGGTCATGATATGGTGTATGTGTGGGATAAAACCCTGATGGGTCAGCCCTGGGGGAACAGGATGCAGGCAGGGGAATGCAGCTGGGGTACGGATGTTGGTGTGACGGGGCAAGTTTTGGCCCCAAAATCTGCTGGGGGATGCTGCGCCCTGCTCCTTCCCTCTATGCTCGTGGCCACGCTCGTGTTCTCCTTCTGAAACCCCCTGTGTTGGTAAAATGCATCCCTGGCCTCACCGAGAGGCCTCTGTGGCAGCACCTGGGCTGCTGCTGCGTGAGATGGAGCCGGCCCCGCGGGGCGCAGCGCTGGGGATGCTTTGGGGCCGCATGCTCGGGCTGCGCCTGCAGAAGGGCTCGCTGCTATCGATCAGGCTCCTGGAGGTGGGGAAAGTGCTGAATCATTTGTACTCCGGCTGTGCTGGCGGTTCGGCTGCTCCCAGTCCCCGGGAGATGCTCGGAGACGACCTGCAGAGGCCGAAGAGAAGTCTGCTGGGGGTGCATGGCTGAGGTGGGGGCACCCTGGGCCCGAAGGAGGCACCAGCCGGTGGGGTGACATCTCCTAAGGTGGCCTCGGCTGCTCCTCGGATGATGGGGCACGGGGAGGATGCACGCCTGCACCTTGCTGAGGCCTCTGCTTTTGGCTGGGATGTGCATTAAGTAGGTTATGGGGGGATCGAGGGAGGGGTTCTCCAGAAAATCCCGTTCCTCTTAAAGCTGGGCAAGGCCACGTGAGGCTCGCTGCTTGGGTCGGTTTTTCTTTTTTTCCTTTCAAATGCTGTCTTTGAGATTGTTTTCAAGGTCGGAGCTCTGGAATCGCATGTGGGTTATCAGGCGTTTCTGAAATTCAGCCGGAGATGTTTCTGGCTGCTTTTTGGGAGGCCGTATAAAAGGTCAGGGGGATGCACACACAGCAGAAAACCTGGGAGATTGAAACCCAGCCCAGCTGCCTGACGGTCTTAAGATGGATGCTGTGGCAATGTCAGTGTTTCTGGGGTGCCCCTATCAGATGCTCAGGACAAAAGCAAGAATCCAGTGACTTTTATTGAGACGCCGACTCCTTTATTGTTGACCGTGTTTCTGTAAAATGTCCACCCTTTGGCAGGCAGCTACACTGATTGTCAGCGTGACTGCTTTGTTTCCAGAAAAGTTCTTTGCATGGCCTACCCTGAAAGATAACTGCCCAAATTCAGCATCGCATTCTTTCTATTTAACAGCTTCAGGCCAGGCCCTTGCTGACTTTCCTTTTTTTTCTTTTTTTTTTTTGTGTAGCTGTAACATGAGTGCAGCATAAATAATGCATGGAGGTCTCGTCAGCTGACGAGGATGGGCTCAAGTTGTGAAATTTGAAAATGGACTTTGTTTGCAGGGGTTGAGGTCTGGGGACTGGCTTTGTCTCACTTGAGCTCGAGCCGTGTGATAGTGCTGGTTATTGGGACAACAAAGCTCCAAAATCACCCTTCGAGTCCTGCCAGAGGTTACCGGAGGCTGCGATGTTCCCTCGGTTTTGTTGCCTGGGCTGTGGCTAGGGATCTGATTTAAACCAAGTCAGGCAATCCAATCATTTCGTCTCACAGCTAATGATTAAATGGAAAATATCCCAAGCTCTCAAACGGTATTAATTCATAATGAATTATTTGCCGAGCTGCGATCTAATTGTCTTCGTGTTGTGGGTCTTGTGTATAATCGATGCTCCTGCTGGCAAAGTGCCACTGCCAAGGCTTTCTGCAGTGCACAGGCATCAGGAATGGTCGGGTAGCTTTAACTAGAATAGCAAGAAATGAGGCCTAACCCTTCGTATCTGTGCTCCTGCCAGCTGTCTGCGGGGATGCTGCTACTCCATGGAGCCCCTGCATGCAGGTCTCGGTGTGGTCGTACCCCCTAAATGAAGGAGGGCTCGGAGTCCTGTGGGTGCACCTCCAGGTTTAGCTCGTGCAGGGTGGCTGGGGAAGGTGCTGAGCCCAGGTGTGAGCAGGAACGTGCTGGGGGCTGAGCCTGAGTGTAAACCAAGAGCTGCACGTGGAGGGGATTGGGAGAGAAGGAAGAATGCATGTAGACGAGAAGCAAAATGCCTTTGCTGCTGCAGAGCTCGTATGCTGATGGGGAATGGTAAAGAGATGATAAAAAGGAGCTAAGTTTCCACTGAAGCAATCCTTGCTTCCAGTGCTCTGGTTTTGGCCTGACCAGGTGACCTCGTGTCCTTGGGACGAGGCTTGCTGTGTGAATTATTCATGTCCGCCAAGTACCTTGAATCCTTCCCTGCCATCTCTTTAACCCCACTTAGTGGAAATGTGGTGATTACGGAGTGCCCCTAACAAGAGATCGAGGCTTGTAGGCAGAGCAAAGGCTCGCACGGGTTCTGCAGAGGGCTGTGGCTCCATCTCCTTTTGGTGTGCTCTGGCAAGCAGGAGCCCGCAAGTGCAAGGTTTGCACTTCGGGTCGTTAGGGGTACCTGGGGAAATTAAGCAGCCAGATCCCCAGGACACTTCTGCGGTGCTGATGTGAAGCTGTGAGACTCCAGCAAGAGCTGCTGAAGCTTCCCTCTCTGCACAGAGTTAGTGTGTGTGTGTGTTGACTTTTATGGGGTTTTAATGTAGTTGTCTCTGCAGTGTCAGGCTATCAAATCTCATCAGCACTTAACCTCGTACGTAGATAAACCTGACCGGCGAGGCAGAGCTCCTCCAGCCCTACTGTTATAGGGCTTCAGAGAGATGGGAAATCGCCTGGTTTCCGTGTGGATGCGGAGGGCGGCTTGTGCAAGTGAAAAAAGACTGCAGCTACATCACGAGGATCTAAATCCATTACAGTTGTTTACAATTAATTTATCTGAGTCATATAATAGAAAATTGCTTTTCATTTGAATAGAAGCAGAACCTGGAAGGCGGCTTCTAAAAATTCAAGAGGGAAACTTTAACGCTGGTGCTTCCCCTTCCCCTTAGAATCTCTGTACTTCCTTGGGTTTAGTTTGCCCTTATCAAAATATTCCCTGGTATCTTAAAACTGAACAGGCAGCCCCAGCCCAGCGCTGTATCCAGGTACAGTCTCTGAAAGGCTCTAGCAAAGCTTGTCAGAGAGGTCTAGCTTGTCTCCCTGCCCTGTGGGTAGCTTCTTTCAAAGCCCATTTTCTTTATTTTAAATATTGTTGGATGACTTCTGCTCTTTTTTTTTTTTTTTTATTTTTCCCCTCTGCTGAAGCAGGTCATAACTTCTATTTATTTATTTCTTTCACCTTTGCCATCCAGGATAGTTGTTACATAATTCTAAAGACCCAGCTCAGAATGAACACGCTTGAAGTTGTCGTTATGCTAAATAATCCTCCCTCTTTTTTTTTATTTATTTTTTTAAACCCAAAGCTGAAAGAAACCTTGCTGTGTTGTTATGGATTAGAACAGAGGAAGATTTAGACCTCAGCCCTGCTTATGGGGATCACAATTCCTAGTCAATGAGATAGGAGACAAAGGATTAACAACGGAACAAATAGAGATGGGTTTGCGTGGCTAAACCAGGTAGAAGTTCCCGAGGATGAAATGCGGGGACAAGTCTTTGCCTTGCCTCTTTTGCTCTCCTCAGTCTGTAGTCCTGGGGACCTCGTCCCATCCTCTTGCAGCACCTGCTAAGAGGGGGTCCTTTTGTCCCCACTGCTCCCCAGGAATGCAGCTTCCAGAGCCCAGCCCAAGGGCACAGGAGAGCAAAGCATCGTGCCCTGACTGCAGGCAGAGCAGGACACAGGCCTCGGGGAGGGATCGGAGGCTTTGCTTCAAAAAGCAGCACCTGGAGGACCTTTGCCAGCATTGCTCTGCCTCTGCTGCTCAGTTAAGTCTAATCTGAGGGCTGCTTACTTCTAGGGCTGCCAGAGAAGTAAAGTCAAGGTTCAATCTCGTGGTACCAGGCACCTTCCAGTCTCAGTGACTCCAGCAGAACCTGGGAGGCTTTGGCAGGTTCATACATGAAGGCTTCTGCAGGCTGCGAGGGGCTCACCTCCTGCAGCCCTGCTCCAGTGGCACTGCCCTTCTTTGTCACAGGCAACGAATAATCTCATTTGCAAAGCCTGGCGTAGGTATAGCTGATATTTACCTAGCACCAGCTGTCCTAGATGCTGCTCTGCCACCTTTGGAAGCAGCATTGATCCTTACAGAGAGCATAACCCCGAGCCTCGGTGCAAGCTGCTCCATCCTGGAGGTTCATTTGAATTCCTGGCAGGTTTTCTCCTGCTTCATGCCTCCTTGACAGGAGATTTTGCAGGCTTCCAGCATGGGGAGTGATGGGTTCCTACAGACTTTCTAAGTCACAGCAAGCGTGATACTGTCTCCCTGTCAGCCTGCATATTCTGTTCCTCCTGAAATGCCCTGGCATGGATGGGCAGGGCTGGCAGTTGCAGCATGAGCTGTGAGGTAGATAGGATTCTCCTTGAATCTGACATAAAATGCAGTGAAATCCCCTTCCTGTTAGGAAATATTTACTTTTCCCAATTATTCCAATGACCTTGAGCATCTCGAAGTTAAAAGCAGAATGCAGGGCCTCAAAAAATGGGGAAACTACCAAACAAAGGGTTAGTGCCTTAATGGTTTTCCTCCATATTATATGGTTTGTCCTTACGGAGGAAAAGCAGCTTTGGCATTCTGGGCATTACAAAGAGCAGTGCTCTTGACCAAGCATTCAAGCCCTCCTTTTAATTTGCTTGGTGTCCTGATGTTGTCTGGGTGCACAAGTAGGATGCACACTCCCTGCTCTTAAAGATTTTTAAGAAAAGATCTTCCCATGTAAGTATTTTCACTTCCCATGTAAATGTTTGTTGGACATGCACAAACCCACACATGGTGGTGTGAGCCTGAGAGAGGATCCCAGCCCCTCGTTTCAGCAAGGAGCAATGCTTAAACACTGATTTGCTCAGGGAATTAGTGAGAAGTGAACGCAAAAGACCTGATCTGGAGCTTTTCCCAGAGGAAACTATTCAAGACAACAAATCACTTGATGATAAGTGAATACATGTTCTGTTACAAGAAATTCGAGTTAAGTCAGCAAAGCAACCTCCGGACAAGAATCCCATGAATGTGGCTACAAGACAACTTTCCCAGCTGAACCACGGGGGTTTGATTTCACGGCGTCACCCGGCCGAGCTTTTAGTTCAAGGTCTCAAAGAGCCCTTGGTGCCCGGCACTCAATCCCACCTGTAATTAGGATGCTGGGGTTGCAGGCAGGGGGTCGGGGTGGTTTCAGACCCCTTTGAGCTCTGGGGGTCCGGGGGCTCGGAGCCTTCCCGGCCGCAGCGGTGCGGGGCCGCCGCTCTCCAGGGTGCTGAGCTCTGTGCCGGGGGCTCGCTGCCTTTAGTCCTATCACTAGTATGGGCGAAGAGCTGAGCAGCCTGATCGCACCTTACAGCTGGTCCTGCTCTCAGCAGACAGCTGGGCTAGATGACCTGTTGTAGTCCCTTCCACACAGAATTGTTTTGTGGTCCTGCTGCCTTAAGGGTTTCCACCAGCAGGAGCCAAACCGAAGCCCTCCCTCCCTGAGTCACTTTGAGCACCTCTCCTCATGTACATGGATTTACAGTTATGGGCATGGCAGTCAAGTAGCTTTTATTGGATATTCACACAGCCTGGGGGTGTGGGATGGGTGAAGGGAGGGAAAGAAATTACATTGCTCCCTTCTCGCCCAACGAGCTGAAAAAGTGAAGACCAGCCCTGACTCTTGACTTGCCCCTGGAAGCTTTGTGTAGTCTGCTCAGTGAATGAGGAGCTGCCCGTGCTCTGGTGTGTGAGTGGTGAAAAATGCCATTCCTCATAAAGAAATTTGGCTGATTACGACTTGGAGACAGCCCGCATCTTGTTCCACAGGCTCTTAGCAGATCCTCAGTAGGGTATGGTACCACGAGCCGCCTTGCATTTAATTACACAGCCCTGTTTGTGATAGCTGGGAGAGTTACTAACACGCCGAGCAGCACAGCGTGGCTCTGCAGTTGATAAAGACACATCTGTATGCTGAGCTGTGCCCTTATTGAGTTAAGGGCACAGAAAAAGCTCTCTTTCTTGCTGTCACTTAAATGGTGTCAGGATTCGTGAAATCTTGCTTTCAGATTCCCAACAGACCCAGCAACAAAGCCTGCTTGTTGCAAGCTCATTGGCTTCTGTGCGAGTCCCTGTGACGTGCTCACAGATGTGTGCAAGCCAGTGGGAGGGAGGGGGGTGAGAGAACCGAGGCTTTGTAGCCGTGCACGTGTGGCAGCATGCACGGGACCCCTGACGCTCCTCTCAGGCCAGCCCTGCCTTCATGATGCTTCTGGCATGCCCCAGACTGTGTCTGGGCACTGTCCTTTGGAGCAGTCTCCTGTAGTTGAGTTGCAAGTCCCACAGCGTGCCTGGGGGCTGAAGTCGTGGCTTGTTCTCACTTCTCCCACCGCAAATTCACAGCGGTGTGGCCAGGTAGGATTTGATGCCCTCTGCAGCAAAGCTATTCAGGCGAACATGCACTGAGAACAACATCCTGAAAGCTGTGTCAAATCAACCTACTTAATAAACTGATAATCTTATTTTCTCCTTCCGCTGCATCTAGTGAATATAAATTTTGTATTAAAATATCTAAGGCTGAACTTCCTGTCAAAACTAAGTGGTTCCTTCCTTATGCCCAGCAAGACTAAACTTAGTTAATTCACGCATGAGCTGATACAAAATGCAGGGGCTGCTCTTATTATGAGACAACATCTGTGCAGCAAAAGAGCCCTTGAAAGTCCTGTTGCACGTCCCAGCCTGATGTCTCCCAGTGGCAGGTCTGGTGTCCAGATGCCAAGGCCCACAGAATTATGTTCCCCAGCTATATCAGCAGCTGGGTCCACGGCTATGTATTCTGGTTGACCTCTTCTGAATTCTGACCGTGGTGACAGCTGGGAGGCTAATCTGGCAGGAGCTCAGTCCAGCAGGCTTCTCCCTAATGTCACGTTTCGTGTGCCACTGTTTCCTCATCTGCCTCACTGCTCTAACCTCCCTCTCCAAGACCAACCTTCCTACAGAGCCTTGGTCTTTGAACGGAGGTGGGACAGGTTCCTGTGAGTGCTGGAGGAGCTGGGGAGCCTTTGCTTTCTTTCTGGCAGATTTTTACTCAGGAGATCTCTATGTTTGCTCAGCTGGCATGCTTTTTTTTTTTCTTCCTCCTAGCTTGGCTTGCAAGACAAACAGATGTGAATTATGTTTCTGTCCATAAAATGGCCATGATCGCTCTAATATGTTTAAAAGACATCTTTATCACAATTAGGAGAGGAGTTAGGGACCTGTGCAATAACAAATAATTCTCTGATTGCGGAACTTAGATCAAGTGGCTGCAGGAAGAGTTTATTTGAGTTCAGCACAGGAACTGGGCTCATCGCTTCTGGGGAGGGCTGGCACCTGTCTGGGAATGTGCAAGTGGGGAATTAATGTAGCCTCAGCTCTCTCCTTGGCATCCAGTTGTTCCCAAGCACCTCCTACCTTGGGAATTAACTCGCTGCCTTCCCCAAAATCATGTTTATAATGGCAGTTACATAACACACAATAGCATGGTCCTGTTGTGGGAATCGAGCTTGCTGTAACCCACGAGGTAGCGTTTGGGTGGGGAGGGGGGAGGACAGGAGTCTTTGGTTGAAGGGACCAGTCAAAGCAGGAGAGCCTGAGAGTGAATTTTAAATAAATGTATTGCCTCTTAGACTGAGCAAACATATAATTAACAATAAGATAACAGGGTGGTTCTACAAGGCAGCTAATTGCATTTTCAAATGTCAGCTTGTCAGCTCTTATTTAGTCTTCATTCAATCTGGCCTTTGCCAGAGCGGTGTCTGGTTTTAAATGGCATTTCCCTTCCCTCGCACTGCTGAAGGATCTTCTTCCTTGTTCTCAGGAACCTCTGGTAGCCCAGCTCCTGCTTTATTGCAGCTTAGACGTGGTTTTGCTTGCTAGAATTTGATATTAGTGTGCTGAGATGGCCCCCGAGCACTGTGCTGGAGCTCGCAGGGCCCAGGAGGGCACCGAGGGCTCCTGCGCTTTGTGAGGTCGGCTTCTGTCTGCTGATGTCAAGGTGGGTGCCGGGGATGCCTTGGGGGGAAGGAAATTCCTGGGGCTCCCTCAGCTTGCTGAATGCGCTGCTGGTGTGTGGCCGGAAAGTTCTGTGTTCCCCCGCCAGTCCTCTGAGTGACAGCGTGGCCTCTTAAAAATACCTCTGGTTAAGGTAAAAGAAGGGTAACCATGTGTGACCCTGCAGGAAGGGGATGTTCGACAGAAAAGGGGTAACAGATCTCTCTCTGTCTCTTCTCAGCCCTTTCCTTTTCCTGAAGCTGCCCCTTTAGTGATGTGCTGTGAGGTGGGATTCCAGCCCCTGTGCTGGCACCTCGCAGGCCTGGGCACAGTTTTTACAGCACACAGCTTTGTGCAAGACCTGCTCTGGGCTGGTGGCAAAGGAACCGCGGGTATCTTTGTAGTTACTGTGGCCGTGGGGAGGAAAATGGCCTGTCCCCAGCTGCTTGGTGCAGTCCTGAGGACAAATCTCGGGGCGACTGCCACGCTCTGCTGCAGTCAGCTGCTCCCTGCCGCAGGCCCCTGCGGGCCTGGAGGTGCCGTGCCAGAACTGGGCCGCGTCTGCGTGCTGGTGTCCTCCTGGGGGACAGGGCAGACCAGGAGGTGCTGGGGTGGGTTTCTGGGGCCTTCCCGCTGCACGGTGCCCCTTGTTCTCCCAGTTCTCCCTGTATGACTTTATCCTGTGGTTTCAGGGTGTATTGAGGGCGTGAGGGTTCGCAGGCAGCCAGACCCAGCAAATGTGGAGAAGTCTGCAGTGTGCCTGTGGGCAAGGAGCAGGGGGGTGTCCAAGCCCCATGCTGCCCCCGGGGAGGGCGAGGAGCTGGCTCCCACTCCCTCAGCAGCCCCCCTGTGCCATCGGGATCTTGGCTGCCTCCCATCAGGGGAAGCGCTCCGGGAAGGGATGCAGCAGGTTGCTGGCGCAGGAGGGTGTTTAACCCGCGCTGACCAGCGGGTGCATATCATGGGCAGAGATTAGCATCATCCCCGTGTTTGAGGCAGACAGCACATACACAGCGTCAGCTCCAGCCACCCGCTGCACAGGGCAGCGTGTCACTTCCACTTAGCGCAGCCCAGGACAGCGTCCTCGCAGCTGACCAGCCCTTGGTGTCCCCGCTCTCCCCCCCTCTGTGCTGGGCTCAGCCTGTGATAAGCAGGGAAATGGCACTAATGAACTTTTCAGTGTCTAATCCCTGACATGCTTAGGCAGGGGTGGCGTGACTTGACTTAAGGGAGGCTTTGGGCTGCTGGTGGTGGCAGAGAGCATCAGTGGAGCTCATGGAGGCTTGGAGGCTGAGAAGTGCTTGGCGTAGCTGTGTGCAGTCATATCGGGGGGGGGGGGGATGCGCTGTGCTCCCTCTGCTGCAACAGGCAGAAATGCCTGACAGAGGGAAAATCAAGCTGGAACTTTCATCCAGGAGAAAATCAAGCTGGTCTCTGGTGTTCTGGAAACCCTCAGAGCTGCCAGCCCCCCAAACCAGGGCACAGGGTCACGGGGTGGTTGTGCCCCTTTGCAACCTCCTGGCCGTCCCCAGCAGCGATTCCTCACGCTCTGCAGGGGGAGGCTTTGCCTTTGTGCTGCCTGTTGCTGGAGCAATGGGTTATCTGGGTGAGCAGCCCAGGACAGCACACTCATAGCCATCTGGGGACGTGAGGTCCCAAATTGCCCCATTCCCCTGCCCTGGCAGGCCAAGGCTATGTTTTCCCTCCTGGCATGGTGGGGATGAGCTGGGTGCCAATTCCCAACCTCTATCCATGTTACAGAGACTGGCTTGTGTTTCTCCTCACGTCAAGAAACCTGGAGGCTCTCTAAAAGTACCGGATTAGCACAAAACATGCAGTTTGTGGCTGCTGAGTGCATTAAAATACTGCTCTTGCTCAGCTCAAGCCAACGTATGCCAGCTGATTCACGGCAAATCCTGGTTCTCAATCAGAAGCTCTGGCAAAATGAAGCAGCTCGGGGAAGCAGCAGGGATGTGGTGGGTGCACAGCCACGGAGCTGCGTGCCAGGGAGCCGAGAAGAGCAGTGAGAGCATGGCCTGACGCTGCCTATTGTCCCGCCGAGCGGGGTCCACTGGTGCTGGCGATGCTCCCTGCTATTGATTCTGAGCAGATGTTGAGATGTGGGAAGGCAGATGGAGCCCCAAGGCGCAATTACCTCCCACAATGGGGTGGGCAGCGTTGGCCAGATGTCCTATGGGGACGGGGTGGCGGTTCGGGGCCGGCCGGGCTGGCTCTGGCTACGGGCTGCTATGAGCCTTTGCTCGAGAGCTTGCTGTAGAGGGGGATTTGTCTTAGGGATAAACACAGTTCTGATCTCAGGCAAACTGAATCTGACACCTGAGTAAAATCCTAATTGTCCCGGTGCCGAGGGACCCCGTGCAGCTCGGAGCAACGCGTGCCATCGTCTTTCTATTTCTGAATCGCAATCTGTGACAAATCCATGGTCGTCTTCAACATCGGGCTCTAGAGGGCAAAAGAAAGGCTTTTTGGAGTTTGGCTGCCATCAGCATGTGCTTGTGCCTAATTATAGCCCGGCGCTGGCAGCTGTGGCTCCATCCCACCACTGCTGGCTGCAGCAGCGCAGCCCCGAGACCACCCAGTATAAGAGCACGGGCTCCTTCCTGCTGCTCAGCCCACGTCCTCAGCACCCCCGTGCAGATCTGGGCTGTGGCCAAAGCCCTTTTCTCAGGTGCCTTTTGGGTGCAAAGCACCCCCTGGTCCTGCCCTGCAGCTGGGTGTGCTGCACGGAGCCAGGGGTGCAGGCAGAGCTGGTGTGCAAGGAGTTTCTCAGCTAGAAAAGATCACTGAAATGAGAATAAACCAGGAGCAGAGTAGCCATGGCTCACAAGCAGGCTGAAGATGCGTTAAACTGTTAATTGGGACTTTCACAGGGTTTTTAGAATATAGCCTGAAGTATTAACGAGGCAGATGAAAGGCGTCTTCTTCCTGGAGAGGAGCTGGGGCTGGAGAGGAGATGATTTGCCTTTGGTTATGGGTAAAATGAGATCCCTGGGTTTCCTTCTGTGCTCCCACCCCTTCCTCGTGCCTCCTGCTCTCTCTGTATCATGGCAATCTGTAAGGAGCCCCATAAGGAGGGACAGCAGGCAGGAAAGCAATACCGAGAAACTGCACCAAGTTCAAGCACTAGAAAATAACAGCCGCTTTGTCTTTGCTGTTTCCTTCACGACAAAGGCAGGAGAGATATCTGGTTAATTTATTCTGGTCAGAAACTTTGCAGGATCCCCAAACTTGTCCTGTGTGACTGCGGGAGGTTTGCAGGGCCAAGCAAGCAGAAGGCAGTTAGCTCCTGCGTGTTGCCATTTCAGGGAACAAGAAATGCATCTTGTTTGATAAACAGCTTTGTGCTAAGCTAGAATTGTTTCCCAGCTGCCATCCTGGGCATGTTCAGGCCCTGATAAAGCACCAAGTGAGGTCTGTGCAAGGAGTCGAGGATTTTCCCTGCGCTCATTGCTGACTTGTGGGCATTCGCCCCATGAATGCAAACCGCCAGCCCCTCTCCAGCAGCTAATTATCCCTGAAACGTGACGGCTTCTAAAAGCCTCTTTGGGCTCCTCTGGGGGGAAGGAGGAACCGGCTACAGTGGACTCTCCTTGCTCAGAGCAAGCCTGTAAGCAATCAATGGGATTTCATGGATCCTGAAAAGAGAGCATGGCTCGTCTTCCCGGGGGAGCCTCTGTTTGTCCGCATTACTCCCTATCTCCCAGGCCTGCAGCTAGCACCGTCCGCGACTTAAAGCAATAGAGAGATTGGGCTGAGCTAATCCCTGGTGGCTTCAGTCATCAAGCCAGGGATGAATTTTTGCTGGCAACGAGCCCTGCTTCTGACCACCCACCACCACGCCGAGGCCATCGCCTCCTGCCAGGCTCGATGTCCCTTCCATGCTTCCTGACGTGCTTCTCGCCTGCCCATCACCAGCAGCTGGGAAACCTTCAGCAATTTGTCTCGTGCGAGTGTGCTGCTGTAAAGGTCAGGATTGGGGATTATCAGCCAAGATTTGGGGTCAGGGGAATGTCCTGGGAGCATCTCTAGGTGATGCCACACAGACACTGCAGCCTCCAGCAGCCGTAGCCCCATCGGGAGGAGCAGGCAGAGCCAACCCTGCTCCCAGAGGATGTGGGCACAACGGCAAGGTCAAACCTCATAATTCTCAGTGCTGGGCATGGGGACTGAGTGTGCCTGAACGACCCCAGCAGCCGTGGCAATGTTGCTGATGTCCTCAGCAGGCTGCTCTGCTGGCTGTTCCTGCAGCGTAGCCCCGCGCCGTGCTCGTTTTCTTTGGTATCGCGATGGGTCAGCTCAGGACCTGCCTCAGGCATCTTTGCAGATTAAAAGAAATTTCAGCTCTTAAACTCAGATTTTACTTGTGCCTCTCCGGTGCTTACCCCACGAGAGGCCGGATCGTGGTTTAATTTCACCAGACAGCAGGAAAGCATTGCCTGGGTACTGAGCAAAGCAGAGACCGAAATTCTAATCGGATGGCAGGAGTGGAGCTTAGGGTTGCAAATCCAGAGGCCCCGTCTTGCTCTCATTGCCCCATTGCACTTACCCCTTATCCTTCTCGTTTCCAGCCCCCCTCTAATTTTCTCGGGGTTTGAAAGCTGGTTGGGATTGCTGGCTTCCCCGTGGGCGCTGCCCGCTCAGAATAATCCGGATCAGCAGGGCTGGCCGTGTAATTAACCCGGCAGCAACTCGGGCTTAATGAGAGCTGCAGGCAGCGGAGTCAGACCGGGATCGGTTGGTGGTGCCTACGATGCCTTTTGATGGGGGAGAAAGTCGGAATAACCCCCCAAATCCAAGATTTCATTGGGTTTTTGATTAAATTAGCCGTCACTAGTAACACTGATCAGCTGGCTGAGGCTTACAGTTACTGGAGCTGTAACTGTCTCTAAAGGGCAAGTTTTAGAGCACTGTTTTTTGGTTTTTTTTTGGGGGGGGGGAAGGATTGAGCCCTCTTGCTTGCGGAGATAAGAACGCACCCTTTGGCATATGGCATCCAGAGAGCATTAATAACAAGAGCTGGGAAGCCGTGGAGATATTGCTGTGTTTGCTCCGAAATATCAGGTTATTGGTACATCCGAGCTGCGAGGAAGATGCGCCCTTGGAGGGCACCTTTGGGCTCCAGGAAGCAAAACCAAAGCGTTTTCTTAAAAAGTGTCACCCGAGCTCCCCCGGGGCTTTGACCCCTCAGCACTGCTGCCTCTGGAGGACAGCCAGCACCGCAAAGACTTCTCTGCTCGCACCCATTTAATCAGGAAAATGGAAATAGCGTTTTAATAAGATGGTAATGAAGTTGTGGATCAGATTGGTCAATTCCTCATCTGAAACTACAAAGGGGAGCTTTGTTGTTGTTGTTTTTGTTTTGTTTTGTTTTTTTTCCTGGGGTTTATCACTTCTGTTCTTGCCTGATTAGTCATAATCTTCTGCTGCCCTTCATGGGGAAAACCCCCTTTTTTTTTTATTCCCTGCAAAAGTCTATACTTAAGTTTGCGTACAGTCCCCCAGGGAAATCAGGCCACCTATATTTCATTTAGTGACTTCAAACAATTAACCTAACAAAGATTCCTCTCCCCCCCCCCTCCTTCCCCCATCTGTTTCCTAATTACCAGAGGAACTGGGATGCATATGCGGGCTGTGCTCATTTTTTAATTAAATCACCTCTCTTCGACGTTTTGTGGCCGGCTCTTTAAAAGCTGCTGGCGAAACACAGGATGCACGGCGAGGGCGAAGGAGCCTGAAAAGGATCCGAGGTGCAGATTTGGGGGATTTTTTTCACATCAGGGCTGGATTGAAGAAGAATTTCAGCCCTTCTCTTGTCTCGGACCGGAGTAATGGATGGGAATTTTGACCTGATGGCTCAAAGCGAGTTTTCAGTGGTTTCCACCCACAGCTGGTGGAAGCGTGGGCCAGGGAAGCGTTTATGGGGTGGGGGGGAGCGATCTCCCAGCTCTCCATTCAGAAAGGCAAATCCCACGTGTCCCCGTGCCCTGGTACAGGCTGTCCTGCGGAGTTGGGGCCCCTCTCGGTCACGGTGCCTCAGCACTGGTTTTACTGGGGGGAGCACAACGCTGCTGCAGTGGGGGTCTCATGGGGGTTAAAGCCCCCTTGGTGCAGGGTCTTGCTCCCTGTCCTCTTCCCTGCCTGCCGACCCCATGCCTTGTAGCTTGCCCTCTGTTTTACCTTGGCTTCCCCTCCACCCTGCCCTGAGTCCCTTTGTGCCATGGGGGGAGTGATGAGGAAAAACCGTTTGTGTTTGGCTGCTCAGCACCCGCTGCCGGTGCTTGGGGTGCACGGAGCCGAGCTTGGCCCCTTCCCCGAGTCACCCCCTTCACAGCCCGGGTACCGCTGCGCCCCAGCTGACCCCATCCTGGGGGAAAAAGCTTCTCCCTTGGCAGCTCGAGTCTGGCTGGCAGCAAAGCATTTAGCTGCGCGAGGTGCCATTAATTATATGCAGGGCAAGGCTGGTGCAGGCTGCGCCGAATCCTGCTGGGAGGTAATTATCAGCTCCCGGGCTCCGAATGCCTTTGGTGCGCGATGCTGCACGAGTTAAGCACGCAGCTGCTGCGGCTGCACGCCGGGTCTCGGGCTTGAGCCTCACAAGGATCAGGGAAATTCCTCGCCAGCAATGCAGTAAGTGATTCAGCAGGGTGGCTGGAGCAAAGCGGGTCTGCTCCGTTTGCTTGTGCTCGCAGGGCGTTGTGCCGTGGTCTTGTGGTGTGCAGAACGGGGCTGGCGTGGCCACTGGGTGGGTGTAATCGGGCACCAAGGTGGGACACCTTGCACCAGGCACGCAGACTCAAGGATGCTTCGGGTGTTTGGGTGCAGGAAGGATTCGCAAGAGGTGTTTGGAGCTTGGCTCTGTGGCACGCCTTGCATTTTCTGCTCTGCTTGAGAGCTCCAAGTGAGTTTTTGTTGTTTGTAGCCACAGCTGGGAGAAGCCAGAAAAGCTGTGCTGTCCGTGGGTTGGGATGGAGCGTGTGCGCTCCAAATGTGGGCCAGCTCCTCCTCGGCTTCCTTGTTTGACCTGGAGCAGTTTGAGCTTTTGAGCCTTCATCTCGTGCTTTGCAGCAAAGAACATTCTCAGCAGCACCTGTGAGGTCTGCATTTCGGGGATGTCAGCTCTGTGGCTGCAGGGCAGGGCGGGGAGCTTCATCAAAACCGCTCTCTGGCACTTCAGGATGGGTAGCAGCAGGGTTGGGGCTGAGCAACCCAGGAGCTGCCCAGATGCTGAGGCTCCCTGCGACTCTCCTCACCCTTCCTTTACTGGTGCTGTTTGCATGCCAGTAAAATGAGAAGCTGCTGTCGGTGAGCGTGACAATAAAGCTGAAATTTTGGTGAAATGCTCTAAAATCTCTGGCTTGGAAGTCTCCATCCATGGGCTCTCCGGCACCCGCGGGAGCTCTGCTCTCTGCCTTCCCAGCCCTGCAATGCGTGAGGCTGTCACATCGCTCCCGGCGGGGCTGGAACAAAAGGAAGCTGCATCTGGGAACAAAACCCCCCCGTCCCGGCGGTGCTGGTGCCCAGGACACGGGGACAGGCCCTGGCTGGCACTCGAGCCCCCTCCCTGCTGGCGTGGGGGTGGCAGGGGACAGAGTGGGCAGTGTCCTGAGCCTCAGCTCCTGCGTTATTCATGAGGGAAATCCAGCAAGAGCAGGGAGGAGAGAGTCGGGGTTATTAATAACTGCTATTGTGCCTTCTGCTGCTCACCAGGGTGGGGATAACACAGCCCTGTGTCAGGCAGGGGCACGGGGGGGACAAGGAAAGGATGCTCTGCAGCAGTGCAGGAGGTGCCGGCAGCCTGGCACACGGTTGTGAGGGCTGGAGGAGCCTGAGCACCCTCAGCTGAGCTCTGGAGGGGAAAATCAGGTCTAAAACGGCAGAGGCACAGGTAGGCAGCTCCCTCTGCCCTCGGAGCAGCCTGTAAGGAGCTGGGGTGGAGGTGGCACCCGGGCAGGTCCTCAGGCACCCAGACAAAAGGCATTTGCAGTAGGACGGGCAGGAAAGTCTGCTCATGCCTCCTGCTCGAGGGCCCCCCCGGGGCACGAGGGGGGTCACCTTGAAGCAGGGCTGGGCTCCTGCAGCTCCGTGGGGCACCCGACTGCCTCGTGCAGCCCCTGCTGCTCCGACTGCCTTTGGCCGGGTTGGGATGCTGCAGGGGCGAGCTGGCTGGGTTTTCATCTGTCATCGCAGCGTCTCGTTTGACTTTCTTGCCTTTCCTTCCTGTCCAAGTCACGCAGGGCTGACGTGCGCATCGAACACCTCAATCCCTGCTCTCGGCGCCGCTCGTCACCGGGGCGCTGACGCTGGGCCTGGATGGAGACAGCCCCATCCTCTGCGGGGGGAGGAGGCTGTGCAGAGACCGAGTTCATTAGAAATGTGTGGGATTTGATTAGGATGCTTCTCTTTTAATCCAGAGAGCTATAGAGCAAGATGTGGAAGTGTTATCCTGGCTGCTCGGGTCCTTAATAAGCCTTTTTTTTTTTGCAGGTGGTGGAGCAGCAGCAGTGCAGGTGTAAGCTTAGTGCAGTCAGGTCCATCCCGCTCCTTCATTACCTTTTAGTGGCAGGCTTTGTCTGCTTGGCTGTGCCCAAGCCCTCCTTGCAGAGGGACGTTCAGGCTCCAGCAGCCCTCCGAAATCTCCGTGCACCTCGCTGAGTGCCTTGGGAGGAACGCAGGAGGCGTGCGCTAGCTGGTGACTTGGAAATCTGCCTCTCCGCTCTCCTCCCTCCTGCCAGGTGCTCTTGGGAGCTGGGGTGTACGAGGAGGATGCCATTGCCTCTTGCTTGTCCCTTCCTGGCGTGCAAATGCGTCCTCTCCTCCTCCCTGAGCTGCTCCAGGTCTCCACGCAGCCCCCAGGTGAGATGGTTTGGGTGTAGCTGCAGCCAGGTTGCTCAGGAGGAGCCGTGGTGAGTTATATGCACCAGACTTGCCTGTGGCTGTAATTCGGTCTGATTAAAACGGAAACCTCTTGAACAATTCACAGGGAAACCCAAACCCACCCAAATACCCCAATAACAACAGCCGTGTTGGCTGCTGGCTTGTTTTCAGAGCACATCCCATAGAAATCTGTTAGGGGCAGCATCCTTCCTGGTCCCACAACTGCAGGTAGCCCAGGTGTGGGACAAACCCACCTCCCTCCTGCCCCCGAGGCGTCTGATACTGGGAATGCAGGAAGCAAAGTCTCTGGATAAGCTCAATTTGGCTGCATCTTGGGTTCCCTCTCCCCTTGCCCTGGCATTTTACCTTCCATGCCACGACCGCACAGCCCCGAGTTATAACCCCAGGCTCACGCTGAGCTGTGGCGATGGAGAGGCAGGAGCCACTAGCCACCAGGGGCTATCTAGTGGCCAACTGGAGAGGAACAGGCGAGAAGGGCAGAGCACACGGTGACCTCCCCAGGCCCCAGCAGCACCTGGCAGCCCTAATGGGAGGGGAGCAGGAGTGAACAGAGATGGAGGGGGATGCTCGCACCGCTGCACCCCTGAGGGTGGCAAATCCGTTTCCACACATCTCTCACTGTAGGAAGAATTTGCATGCAAGTGTGTAGAAGATAATTAGCAGAAAATGGCTGAGATGAGGCTGAGGGGTGTGTGATGGCTTCCCAGGAGGTGCGGTGGGACCTGAGCAGGGCTGGCTCGAAGCAAACCCTCTCTGCCTGCTCGAGGGGGAAGAGGTGCAAACTTGCACTTGGGAGCTGACACCCCAAGAAAAGGCTCCTGCCCTTTTTTAATTCTAAATTAACTGCTTTTTGCCAAGGGGAGCAGAGAGGAAGGTCCTCTGCCTTGCTGCTCCCCAGCAGGGCTGGGGGAAAGGACCCTTGGGGGGGAGGGGGGCTGCTGTAGCTCTCTCTAATTTCTCATGAATAATTTTTGAGGTGGGGACCAAATTCCCCCCCTTTTTGCTCCTGCAGGCGGCTGTGCGCATGAGCGCAGGTTGCCATGGGCACACACAAGTGCTGCACTCCCGCAGGGTGCTGGCGAGAGGCTGGGGGGCTCAGAGTGATGCTGGGGGGGTTGGTGGTGACCCCAAACCCCTGCCTGGAACCGTCCCGCTCCGATCCCGCTGCACGATGGAGTGCAAAGCCCCGAGTGGATTTAGGGCTGCCTGGGCACGTTTGGGCAGGGTTTGTTCCTCCTGCATGGAAATCCTCGGTTGTTAAAGCATCAGAGCTCGCATCTCTCTTGTGTTTTTCAAGGCGTGAAGCTTCTGATGGTGGAAATGTGTTAGTCGGGGTGGCTGACGCGATTTAACGCCGCGGAGATGCTCGCAGCACAGCCCCGGTGCCAACCCGGGGGTGTGTTTGTGCCCCTGGTTCCTCCGCCCTGGATTCATTTTGCTGCTTGAGCTGACCGTGGTGGCAGTCTTTGCATTTGGTCCCACCTGCTGCGTGGTGGAGAGGACAAAACATGTGCTAATCTCGCAGAAAATGCTGAGTGCAGGGGTTGAAAGCCCCTCGCTGCCCCTTGCAGCCCCCAATTCCTGCCCAGGCAGGGGGACCTGGCTACACCTCGCAGGCTGCGGCATTCAGCCGGCTCGTTTGCAGCTTTCTCAACAAAAAGACGGGAAGAAAAGCAAGGGTTACAGCTGCCTGCAGGTTTGCCCAGCTCTGAGCGCAGGCTGGGAGGCAGACATTATGGGAATTGTATGCATGCCTGAGCGGGAGGGAGGCTCTGACTGCTCGGCATCCACTTGTCACATGGTGCCTGTTTGGATGCCAGATGACGGATCCTGAGCTTGCTACCCAGAATAGATGCTTGTTCTTAAGCTAATTGCCCCCTTTCAGCGATTCTCAAAGAAGCGAGTGCCAAACTTTCTCTGCTCTGAAAATTCCTGGAAAATGCCTGACACTTTTCATTATGCGTTGGAAAGAATGCTTCTAAAAAAGCTAACTGGCAAAATAAACAGCTGTTTGTAATCGTAAGATCATAAAAAGGAGTGTTTTATGAGCAGTGGAAAAAATATTCTGGCTCTGCTGAGCTGCCTCAATGGGCTCGGTTCTGGCAGATTTGGGTGAGTTACGGAGTTTCTTTGGGAAGCGCTGGCCGAGTGAGCAAGGATTAGGATCAGCTACCTCCTCCTGCAGCCAGGTGAGAGATGCTGCAAGTGGGACAAGAGCACCTGGAAAACCCCATTGCTGCCCTCACGGATCCAGGCAAAAATCCCATCTGGTGCTGCATGGGACCGAGCTGAAGCTCATTAACAGAAGCCCCTTGGAGCTTTCTGGTGGGGATGGTGTTGCTCCACGGCTTTGTAGTACCAAGCACGGGCTTGTCTGTAAATGAGCGTGAAAATCCCATCCTTAAATTAAAGAAATTAAAGCGTAGCTCTGGAGCCAGCAGCCTGGTAGGATCGGATCTGAAGATGCAGCCGGGGAGTACAGGATCAGCCCAGAAGTGATCCGACTCGTGGCTAGCTCTCCCTTTGTTCGTGCTGGTTTTAAAATCAAGCTGCTCATGCGATAACTGCGTTGCCTTGAAGTTCGGCTTGTTAGGAGTGAAACTAGCAGCAAGACCAGAAGGCAAAAATGAACTCTCGTGTCCCTTGTTACTGCTCGAAAACAATCGAAGCTGGCTTTCCCCCTCTGTTCTTTGAGGGGGTTTAATAAATGAGCTGTGAAAATATCTCTGGGGAGAGATGATTTTTTCATGTGGCTATCTTTTGAGCATACGCTTGCCTTATCAAGGTTTGTAACGAAGTCTTAAAGCAGGGAAATGCCGGAACGGGCTGGGCTCTTCAGTGCCCTGAATTCCCAGGGGAGCTGAGCACGGCGGCACAGAGAAGCCAGCCCCAGCCTTGGGGTCCCATGGGTGCTGGATGGGTGCATGCGCTCTGCTGCTGCCTCAGGAGCTGCAGACCAGGGAAAGCTTCAGGCTGCACGAGACAGAAAAATGGGAAACTTGGAACCAGTGATTTGTGGTTTTCCCCCTTTAATGGTGATCCAGGTCCACGTGGTTCTCTGTGCGCATTTTTGGTCAAAAAAAAACTCAAATTCTCTCTGTTTTTAAAATCAAAAGTGAGTGTGCAGCTTTCCTTTGGATTGATGGCTCCTTCAGTGTGAGGATAACCCCACCTGGAAAACTTCGGTGGGGTTGGTGCTGGAAGAAAAGAGCACGACTCCTTCCAAAGCCACGTGAAAAACGTTTACTATTTTCCGTATTGCTTCAGCCAGCGCGGGACATGCTCTGCATTTCCAGATCAACTTCTGTCCGAGAGAAGTCAAGGAAAGAGCCTGGGAATGGCTTTAGAAAAGCCCTGGCTGAGCATGGGCTCCCCTTGAGCAGCGTCTGGGCCAGGGCTTGCAGCAGCCGCCAGCTGGAGCCCAACCAGGGCCACGCACGGGGACACAGCCGTGGCTCCAGGCTGCCCTGAGCTGCCCCGTGCTGGTGGTCTCAGGGGCTCCCTGATGGCTTCTCCCTCCCTGGGTGCTGCCGGAGGGAAAAGAGGAGCGGTGGGGTGCTAGAAAACCAGTGTCACGTTTTGGTTCAAGCTTTGGCTTGCAGAACTCGAGAAAATTGCTGATTTAGCCCTTCATTCCCAATCCCTCCTAATTAGTCCTTGTTTCTTGTCAGCTGCAGTGTTTTAATGGCTTTTAGGGCGATATTTCACACTTAACACTTGCAGCAGTTTGTCTCCACAGTGCAGAGCTTGGCAGGATGAATTTGAGATGAGACAGCGGAAGAATTGAATATTCAAGGCATCCTTTCCTTTGTTTTCCATTTATCTTTAAATCCTATCTTTAAATCCCACTGTTTATCCAGCAAACATTTCCCCCCAATTCCACTTCTTGTCAGGGAGAGGTTCACCTTCGCCAGGGTCTGTAGGACATGTGTTTCCCGTCTTCCAGAATATGGGATGTTGGAAATGTTTTTGCAGCCCAGAGAAGGCAGATAAGGCTCCTTGGCTCGTGCATCCCCTGCTTGAAGCTGACCTCCTGGCTAAATCCTGCTTGCGGTCTCAGAGCGAGCTTGCACAGATGGTAAAAAAATGGTCAGCCTTGCAGTGGTGGTGGTGGGTTTTTATCTTCGGTTACTTTATCCATCAATTATTGCTGGCACCTACGCTGTCTGGGTGCCCATCCGCACCTCCCCAGGGCACAAACCAGTTGCTTTTGCTTCCCATTCCCAGGTGCCGGCAATGGCACTGGTGGCGTGGGAGGGCAGCGCTCCGGGCACAGCTCCCAGGAAGGGCGCTGAGCACGGTGCTGGCTGTGCCCTGCTGCCTCTGCACTCGTTTGGCCTCTTCAAATCACCAGCAGGCGCCAGCCCTGGCCCGCAGCGTGCATAACCAACCCTTTTATTTTTATTTTTCCAGCACAGGGAACAAGTAATCTGCATCCTGTACTCGGTCCTGAAGGTTAAAAGCTGTTTTTGTGCCAACTTCATGATGTGGAAGCCAAATGCTTCTACCAATTAACTTATTGCCATGTTGGAGGGGGCTCCGAAGGCAGATGGAGCGGCTGTGCTGGCAATATTAATGACCGCCTCGCGAAGGGTGAGAATTTCAGATGGAGTAATGTAAAAATGTGCTAGGGAACGTGCAAAGGCAAGTTCCCCGCGGCGCTGCTGCGGAATACCAGGGGATGGTGTTTCCCTGCTAGCTCCGAGCACAGGCTGCTGCTCGGGGTGATAAATAAAGCCTGATTTCACAGCATCGCTGCTGCACCGTGCTGTCTGCCGCTCGGGGTTGCAGGTGTGAGGCCAGGAGGTGGGGACGGGGCCAAGGCGATGGCACAGGAGGGTGGGAGACGCGTTGACCACCTTGCACTGACGGCTGCTGCGGCTGGGGGAAAAAATTGGTTAAATATGTGGTGTGGGGAAATGGGAGGGAAGGGGAGCAAAGGAACTTGTAGGAGATGAGCATCTCCGGCAAAGATGTCCCAGGTGGGATTTGAGGGGGGCAAAAGGGTTTATTAGAAGTGCCCAGATGGGGCGGTGAGGTGGTTTTCCTCGGGATAGTTGGCTGACACTGGGGTCTGTGATATTTGGCTTGCCCTTCTTGGAAGATCTCTACAAGACACACTTTATGCTGAGAGCATAGTCCAAGAAAAGGTATTTTTTTGTTGGATTTCAGAGCTGTGAGCTCGATTACAGTGCAGAGGGACTGGTTAGGGAGTGCAGATGAGAGCTGCTGACTCCTTCCTGACTCCCCACCTGTAATTAGGATCCTGGTGTGCAGGGGGCAAGGAGAACTGGTTACCCAGCATTTCGAGAGGAAATTCCAGTGCCGCTGAGAGAAGCAGACTTAATCCTTCAAGTAATCTTCCAGATAACCGTATTTACATTTTTATATAAGGTTTTGAAGAATTGCTGTGTCTTTCTGGGTCCCCTCGCATTTCCCTGCGACACTGCGACACTGTTCCGTGTCGTAGTGCTGGCTGAAGTCTGTGTGTCAGGGCTCAGCGATGAAATGTCAGATTTGCTGCTGCTTTGCTCCGTCACCGCCGTTTAAATGCCTGGGGTTTGAAATGAAATGTCAAAGGCATTTTGCACAACACGGAAACCAGATGTGCTCCACGGCTGTGTCTGGGGAGGACAGAGCAGCTCCATTACCTCCACAAGCTTTTTTTGGGGAGATGTTGGTGGGATTTGGGCTGAGCCCCAGCTCGTGGCCACAGCCAGGTCTCCAGCCCTCCTGGGGGCATGGATGGGGGACGCGGTGCCTGCACACCTCAGCTGGCTGTAAGGTGATATCACGGCTCCAGGGCCCTCAGCCGGGCTGGGGGAAAGAGCTGGTGTGTGTAAATACAGCTCACTTACAGGATTAACCACCAGCAGGTGTGTTCCTGTCTTGTCGGTGACACCTGCATGCGATCCAGTTACGGGGCTCGGAGATGGGAGGCAGGGGATGGTGTTGGGGTGGGTGGGAGGTCTGCTCGTGGCTCTGGTGATTTCCAGGTTGACCCTCTCAAACCCAGGGGAGCGTGGGCTCTGTGTCCTGCAGGCTTGGAACAAAATCATCCTGTGTTTTCTGAGCTGTGACTGCCCTGGTTCCTAAATCTTGCCCAAGCAACTGCCCTGGTGATGCTCCAGGGACAGCAAAAGGATCAGAAAGCAGGGAAAGGAGAGCACGGGAACTTTCCTTTGGGAATGGGACAAGCCAGAAGGGTGGGGGAGCCTCTAAAGGAGGAGTAATGCTGGAATTGCCCAGAAAATTCAGATTTTTGGTAGCAGAAGAACAGTCACTAAGAAAATTTAATACTAAGTCATAGACTCGCAAGCATTTTTAAGGGCAGAGATAAATAAAGTGCTTACTCAAGAAGTGCCTTGACTAAAATTAAAGCTTTGGTGCTTGAGTCCTTCCTCACCCTTGAGTACTGTAATTTCCAGCAGGGAACGTGCAGCGCTTGACAAACGCCCCCTCGGAGCGCATCCTGCAGCCACCATCACAAATGGGTCCAAAAGCCCCACTCCCTGCCTGGCCCTATTGCTTGCAGGGCCTCAGGGCTGAAGGCAAATCCTGCTGTGGTTTAGGGCTGGAAAGCTTAGAGACCCCTAGGGTGGGTACATCTGCCTTTCATCCCCAAAATCCAGTTTGCTTTCCTTCTGCTTGTGCTACTCGGGACTCAGCCAGGCACTGGGGTCCCTGGGTTGGGACTGGAGGGCGGTGGAAGGGCTGATGGCATCTTCCCAAGTTCTTCAGTGATCCCAAGTGGCCGGAGCTTTGGTAACATGAGATGTAAACACCAATTCTCCAAGTCTTCTAGCTACAGAAGTGGTTTCCTGGTGTAGGAGCCTTTTAACCCCTAGGCATCCACATGATGCCAGTCGGGCCGTTTTGCTTCATTAACCTTTTCCCTCTGCGTAAAGAGAAAACCCTTCTTGGGGTGTCGGGGCGTGCGTCTTTGTGACAAGTTGCATCACGTCACTTACACCACACGCTGGGGCACGCGGGCAGCTCCTGTGGCAGATCCCGACATGGCTTTGGGGACACAAGCTGTCACTTCTTTATGCCTTGAGGGATGCTGTGGGCTCTGGGACACCCTTTAACATGGGCAGGGCATCTCTCCAAGCTCGTGGGAGCATGTAGGACCCTTCTCCACCCAGGATCTTGATGTGACCAAATGCACACGTGGGTGTCTGGCGCAAAGCCCCAGGTCTCTGCACTCCTCCTTGGGGCCAAACCCTGCAGAGGGAAGCCAACGTGGTGGGAGAGCCAGCAGGCGAAAGGCAGCTTTTCCCAAGCACTTGCTATTTATAGCTCTCCCTCTGCGTGATTAGCAGTTGGCTAATCACTAGGGGACAGATGCTGCATCCCTCGGACGGGTGGCCGAGGGACACAGCAGGGCAAGCATTAACCGCGTGCCCCCCGTTGCTCCGCCACGCCGAGCAGCGTGGGATGGATGCTCATGGAAAGGAGCTTTGCTGTGCGGGGGGGATTGGTGCCTGCTGCTCTCGGGCCTCTCCTCAGGCTGCTGGGGGCCTTGGCAGGGCCATCGTTGGGGCTGGGTTTGCACAGGGTGCCCCAGGTTGACTCCCGCAGGCACCAACCCACAGCCAGGATGGGGCTTGGTGGCCGTGGGTCCTGCTTTGGGTCAGCAGTGGTGACCCAGGAGCTCCTGGACCAGCCTCGGGACAGCAGGGACAGCAGGCTCTGTGCAGCATGGAAATGGGCTGCCTGCATCAGCGTCATTGGTGCTGTGTGCCCTGAAGCTGCTCCTGGTGAAACTTCCCTGCCTGAATAGTTTTTCCTTTTCCTTCGATATTTTTCGTATTTTTCATTTTTCACTTCCTTGTCTCTCTCCTTAAACAAAACAATATCGAAGTTAAGCAAACCGTGCATTTTTCCTAGTAAATTGTAATAGGAGGGCTCATGAATACACCTCCCCTCCGCCCCCCAAAGTAAAAATAATTGCTTTTTCATCTTAGCTGTACCCTGCCCCACCTACCTGAAGTGCCGCATCACAGAGCCCCTTTGCTTCCTGCCCAGGATAACTTCTAGGACTTGGTTTCCTCCTTTTGCTAGCGAAAGGATCAGCTGCTGCCCTGCACAGTGCTCACAGGTGCTGGGCAGGCTGCTGGAGGCCACGTTGTCACCTTCCACAGAGTTTCAGGCTCCCACTTTTCTCTTTCCCCCCTCTCAGTGACCGTTCTGCAAAGGTGGAGCACTATTTTCTGATTAAACTTAGTACTCTGGTGAGCTTGGCTCATTTCCCACTCATGCCATAGCTCTCGTGTGACCTTGGGGTAGCATTTAACCTCTCTGGCCGAGAGTGCCTCCGTGTAATAGGACTGCAGCAGTTCCTTACGGTACCAGAAGGACAGGATGATGAATTAATTCACATTATGTAGTGCTGAGATACAACTGTGATAGATCCTCTCCCTGGCGTTATCTGCGCTTTCAGCAGCATTACACAGCTCTCCAAGGGAGTGAATTACCTCCTGTGAGCATGGTCCTTACCCAAAAGTTGCAATTCCCAGTTCTGAGTAGCAGTGAGTGCAATTATCCCCTTCTTCCTGTGATTTTTAAAATATTTCTAAATATTTCTGAATTGGGAGCCTGTCTGCGGCTGGCCCTGACTCCGGAGGGCTGCAGGAGGAAGGTGGGGTGAGCTCTGTCTGCCTGGCAGGTACAGAGCCGAGCACAAATCTCCTTACCACCAGCATCGGCTTTAAAGTTCAGGGGATTGACGGATTTGTTCCCACTTCCCACGTCCTGCCCTATGCGGAGCCGGAGGGATGCTGCCGCCTCTCCTGCTGGCATTTGCTGGTGGGTGACTTTCGGAAGCCGTCGTCGTTTCTGGTGCTATCACTACGCTTTCTGTCAATGCCTGTTTGTTTGCTCGATCCTTTGAAAATGCAGCCTGCCTGCGGGGCATGAGATGGAGAAGTCACCCACGTGTGCCGCAGGAGAGTTGCAGGGAGTGGAAGGAAAATGCAGCACGTGGCAAAAATCCCACGGAGCAGTGAGGCGAGAAGCCAGGAGTTGAAAGAGACAGCCCATGGACGTGTTCCTTAAAAATGTGGCAGGAATGTCACAGGATGAGGACAGTTATCCCAAACTGGGCTGGAGCATTCAGGGAGGGTTGGCGGGGATGCTGCAGGAGGTGCCTGCCTCGTGCACCAAACCCCTGCAGCCCCAGGTCTTGCGCTGAGAAATTTCCTTTTTATTCAGAGGATGGGAGCAAAAATCTCCACGGGGACTCCTTTGGGGCTGCAGTGGGCACAGACTGTCAAAAATCTTAAACCCCTTTCCCATGACAAACCTGGCTTCTCACCTTGCCTGTGAGCAGAGGGCACGTGGGTCTGAAGCACGGGGTGGGTGGTTACAGGGATTTTTGGACAGAGAGAAGACTCAAAGTTAGGGAATCACATGCATGTATTCCCTCTAAATCAATGTTTTTCATTATCTGAAACTGAAAGGGTTTTCTCGTTGTGGAAACATTGCTCTGCACTATTCAATCAGTTTTAATTAAGTGACTGCAACGCATTAAATGGTGCTGTAGGAATCTTCTTGGGAACACTAGCTGCTCGAGTTTTACTGCTCCTCTTACAACCGTAAATAAGGATAAATGCCTAATTGCTACTGAGAGTGTCCTGCTGGACCTAATGAGCTGATTACAAACAATCCCTCATTGAGGAATTATTTAATTGTATCTGACTCCAGCCAGAGACTCCCCCCTGCCACCGCTAACCATGCCCATGCTCTGCCTGCCTGTGAGAGGCCAGCTTTGGGGTCGAGTTGCAGGATTGGGGCCAAGGAGGAGGAATTTGTTTCAATGGCCACTCCGAGAGGCCTCATTTCATTACTCCAGCCCTTTCCCGGGGTTATTTGTACCCAGGGGAAGTCAATGAGCTGTCTTCCAGATGAGGGCAAAGGACAGCGGTGAAGCAGAGCTGGGGCTCCTCGAGTGGTGCTGGGCATGGGGTGCACTGCAGCCAGCGGGGACGGGGTCCTGGGAGTTCTTTGAAGGGCCAGGTTTTGGCCGGAGCAGGATAGGAACCTCTGAGGAGCTGTGAAGGGGAGAGGGAGAACGTGGTGGTGTCTAGAGAGAAATCACTCCCTGGGGAAATCATCCATAGTGCTGCTGCTGGAGCAGAGCCTTTAAGAGATGGAGAAGGACCTCAGAGTTTTAAAACCTGATTTTTTCCCCTTTCATTGCAGATTTTGAGTGGCTTACGAGCAAAGCGCTTGGATATGTTTTATATTTTAATTATGGGTATGTGAGCATTGTCTTTACATCAGGAGACACTTGAGAGCATGAAGCTCGCAGCCGAACACGCGCAGGGCAACGCCGTGCTTGGATATGTTTTGTGTTTTAATTATGGATATGCGAGCATTGTCTTTGCATCAGGAGAAACTCGAGAGTGTGAAACCTGCAGCCGAACACATCAGGGCAATGACCTGTAACGTGGGCCAGGCAGTGTTTCAGCACCATCCGATTCACCAGCACGGCCGCTGGGATGAGCACCGCGCGTCCCCCTGGGGGTGCTCAGGGTGTCCCAGGGGCTTGTCCCTGCTGGTGGGGACCTTGGGCTGGGTTTTGCCAAGAGGAGGAGCAGTCTCCAGTTTAAAGGTCCTGTCCTGGGGTCAGTTATGCTTTTGTGCAGTGAAAGCTGATGTATTTGCACAGGCGGCTGGTTTGTCTGGGAGGAGGTCTGGAGCAATACTGGGGATGTATTTCTCAACCCAGTCTAGCAGCTTGTGAGAAGCAGCGTTGCAGAAGGTCATCAGGGAAATGGAAAGCACCGGGCCAGAAAGCTTCTGAACTCTGGAGGAGTATTTGGGGGAAAAGGCATCCAAGTCTGTCCCTCTGCTGCCTGTAGCTAGAGGAAAGTGGAGCAGGGAGCTGGCGTTTGTTGGTGCTCGGCTACAGCCTCAGTGCTGGATGAGAGCTGTGTCTAAGAAGCTAAAATCACAAAGATCTGTGTGACATTTCAGGCTGTGTTGCGTTTTTACCACTGGTCCAGATTTCGGATGGGTTTTGGGTCCAGCCAGCTCAGAGGCTTTTGGGGCAGCCCTAGCCCCAACCCACCCAGTTCTGGGGCTGCAGCCACCCCAGGAGACAGCTGCAAGCATGAGGCTGAGAGGCTTGCAGAGCTCCTCTGGCATGAATCAAGTCTTTTCTCTGTGCAACAGGGCCAAGAGCAGCTAGTACTGAACACCATGTCTGGGAAGAAGAAATTTCCTCTTCCCCTTTTGCACGGGAGCCAGAGCCCTGCACTCCATGAACTTCCAGCCTGGACTCCCACTTTGATGTCTCCCAGCACCACCAGCATCCCCAGAAGCACACTGGTTTGTGCCCCATCCCTCTGTGCTGGGGCGGTCCCCTCACGTCCCATCCCGTTGTGGAGCAGCCCCGACAATGGGGGCTGTGTTCGGCAGCACCACCCAGCCCCAGCAGCCCACCTACACGCTCAGGCACGGCAGCAGCTTTCGTGCTGCGCGGCGAGTCGCACCCACAGCTGCCCCGGAACAAAGGGGAGCCCAGCTCTCGCTGCTCCAAAGGCGGGGATGCGCTTTGTGCGTGCCTCGTTGTGGGGTTAAATATTTCTTCGTGTTCCTTCGGGTAGCGGTGCTGCTTGGCGCAATTGCTCGTGCCGTACAGGCTGTCCCCCCCGGAGGTGTCCGGGTCCTTCCCACGTTGTCCTGCCCACGTCCTTCGGTCCTGAGCGGCTGGGTCCCCGCTGTTCCCATCCACTCAAACTGCAGCACTGTGAATTTCTGTTCTGGTACACACACAGCTTGTATTTCCAGTTCGAGTGTGGTGACGGTGGGTAGGATATGTGGTTTTTTACTAGTTGGGTGCACAGATCCCTGCTTTGTGTCCTCTGTAGGGTCAGTGTTGGAGCTCAGTCCATTTAATTTAAATTATTAAATTATTAATTAATTTAAATTGCCATTAATTAATTAATTAATTAATTAATTTAAATTGCCATTAAATGGCAATTATTTAAATCGCCATTAAATGGCAAGTATTGCCATTTAATGCAAAATCACCCACAGATACATGTATGGAGATATCTCCTAAGTCTCTGTGCCAGGAATCTTCTATTTTATATCACAAACATTTCCTTCACGACGGCCAATGAAGTCTCAAAGCAGTTTGTAGAGGTACCTAAATGCCTGCTGCCTCGCACCTTCCCTCCCGTGCTGTATCTGGTGAACAAAGCAGGTTTTAAAGCATTTTGTGATCTTCTGAAGCACCATGCTGCGAGCAGAGTAAGGACACGAGGAATCTTGGTCCTGCTAAATCTCTGTCTGCAGTATTGGCTGGTTTAGTTCCTAAGTCAAACTTCTGCTTAGTAACAGAAAGGCATAAAACCAGCTTATCCATTACTCAGGGTAAGCCGTAACTGGAGAAATGAACCGCTCCAAATAATGAAGACTACAGATCAAAATGATGTCTTCCCTTAGACAGAAAGCTAAAGAAGTAATTTGAAAAGCTTTGTTCAGCATGACCTGGTCTCTGAGGACTGCGAAAGTCCTGGACACGACTTTAATTACTGGCCTGGTCCTATAATTATTTTGTCCTTCAACTATTTTTATTGCAACAGCTGGATTGGAAAATCCTTTGAATGAGCAAAAAAGATCAAAGCAACACTCCCCCTCCCGGCCCCTTCGCAACCTGTGGTCTGTAATCTGGTGTAACTGGGACGCAGCGGGCTGGCGACTTCGTTTGGGCTTCAGCCCAGGAGCAGGGACACAGATGGCTCGGGCACATCTGAGCAGGGCATGAGGAGGCTCTGTTCAGACCCATCCTTGAAACGTAGGCGTCTCTGCAGGGTCAGGAACGCCGCACGGGAAACCTTGGAAGCTGAGCAGCTTGCTCTCTTAACGCTTTAAAAATCCTGGCCTGAGTGTTTGGTCTGCAGAGGGGTAGGAAGGATGCTCATGGTTCTTCCCCATCCCTTCCAATCCGATAAATGTGATGGCTTTCAGACGCTCGCTGCGGTTCCAGGGCGCGACGCAGGAACAGCATCTCCCTTAGGGGGAGTGAAACCCAGGGTGAATGGAGAAACAGTTCAGCACTGCCAGTCCCCAGGAAGGGGAAAGCGGCCTTAAAAGTTGTCTCGCGCCGGGTTTGATGCTGTCTGGGGTTCGGGAGAGCTGCGAGAGCCATGTGTCAGGGCCCTTTATTTGCCGTGACATCTGCTTCTCGCCGGCTCCCCCAGCAGCTTTCCCCGCGGTACCCAGAGCCCCGCACTCGCCGGGTTTTGTCTGTCGTGCCGGGCCCCCCTCCCCTCTGCTCCTGCTCCGGTCGGGGCTCGGGAACAGCTGAAAGGGGCAGCAGCATCCCGAGCCGTGTCGGGTTATTTATATTTCATGAAGACGGGCTCCTCGTGCTTGCCAAATGGCCTCAGCGCACCGCTCTCCTGCCTGGCGACACGGCGCAAGGCTGCACGCGGAGACGGGGAGGAGCAGCGAGGAGCCAGGCTGGGGATTTTCCACTGCTTGCTGCCCTGGCACTATTTCTGTCCTTAGCCGAGAGAGAGCTGTCTGCACGTCTGCTGCCCGGCATTTATAGCTCCGTTACGAACAGGGCTGTAACTCAGCCACGACGCAACCTCTGTGCTCCGGTAGCCTTTCTAAGGGGATTGTTATCATGCAGATAAGGGTGATTTATCCTCCTTTCTGCTGTCTTTTAATCTGCAGTGACTCCATGGGTTTATCAACAGCGAAATAAAAATGAATGGGCAGGAAGACTCCGAGCGATGTGCTGCCCATCCCCAGGGGTTGGGATGGCGGCTTTGGGGAGTCCTTGGAGCACAGGGGCCAGGATGAGTGCCTGGTGCACCCAGGGAGAGAAGCAGCTGTAGAGTGGCTCAAAATGAGCTCATTTCGGTCAGGAGAGGGCCTGCTGTGCCCCAAACCTGCAGGTGCTGAGCCAGGATGGGATGCTGCACACAAGGGTGAAGGCATCAGCTCAGTGCCCGACCCCGGGCAGCCTCCTGCCCCTTAGTGCCACCACCAGCCCAGCTGGAAAAGTGGTCAGTGGTTTTTTCACTTGCCCTGGGTAACTTTCCTTCAGTCCCTGGGGAGAGCTACAAGGCTGAAAAGGATGAGCCCCAGAGGGCTGACTTCATCCCCAGAACAAAGCAGGGCTTGGGAGGACAATAACCACGGGCTGGTACCTGACTCACCAGAGCCTGGGAACTATTTCTGGCACCTTTACCAGCCCCATCCCTCTGCACAAACGCGTTTGGATCACAAGCACTCTCTCCCCGCAGCTGCCAGGAGGAGGAAGGCAGGAAACGGGGCCGTAAAAACGCGGTGACCTCTGCTCTGTGTGTTTTGCAGCTGAGGACCCAGGCAGCCCTCCTGCACGTGCCAGCGGCCAGCTCGCCTCGGGGGACGCAGCTGAGGTCGTGGCCTTGTCCCGATGTCCAAGATGGTCTTGCACAGACCCCACCTCACCTGCGCAGGGATAGCCTTCGCCCTGTACTTCCAGCACCTCGTCAGCGCCATCGAAGTCCCTTTGGATTGTAAGTTACATTTTACCCCTCTGATAACCTCTGCTTGAATGGGACACGAGGCAGAGCAGAGAAACGCGTGGAGCAAGCGGCTCTTTTGCTCCAGCCTAAGTTGTTTTGTTTTTTTTTTTTCCTCTGTTTTTTGTTTTGGGGTATTTTTCCTTTTAAACCACATGCCCTTCAGGAAGTCACCTCGGTCACTGCCAGCTGCAGTCAGTCTGTCTCAACAGCTGAGCAAAGGACCTGCAGCCGCCCACCGAAATGGGACGGAGCAGCAGAGCCACGCTGGGGAGCAAACCAGACCCTGGCAAGCCTTTAGCCCCTTGGTTTAAGTGGAGCATCCCAGGATTTTTCTCTCTCTGTTGGGACTTTTTGGTTAATTATGTAAGAGGAGTGATGTTTTATTCAGAAGCACAGGAGCTGGGGTTATGGAGTGAGGAGGAAGGGGGTCGTGGGATGCTGTTTCTGCTGAATGAGCATCTTCAGGCCAGCACACGGGGAATGGATGACTTGTTTGGATGTGCCTGGGATGAGGGTTTGTACCGAGAGCGTGCTGCTAAGTCATGGCTCAGAGGTTCCGGTCCAGCTACTCTTCTGGAAACCAGTTTCATAATTTCTTGGTGTCCCGGCTTCCTCCTGTAGAGGCAGTTAATAACAATCAGGCTGTAGCTGCAGGGAATCTATTCTGACAGCGCAATGTACAGAAATCCTCCAGCGAGCAGTGCATTAGCAGAAAAAGCCCAGCTTTCTGCTGAAGTGCCGGGGTTGTTCTTGATGGCAGAAATTTCTCCTGTGTGGGTTGCTGCCTGCAGAGCCCTGAGGGTGCTGGCTGTACCCGGGGTACCTCTGCTGGGCAGCGAGAGGAGAAGGAAAAGTCTTCAGGCAGTGGCTTTTGGCTGAAATTTGGAAATTAGTGAAGAGAAGGGATAGGAAAGCTCAGGTTTGCCGAGGGGAATAGGTACCTGTGGGACTTAAATGCATAAGGTGGGGGTCCCAGAGCAGTCTGAGTTCCTGCTCTGCTCCATTCCAGATGGTTGTGGAAGAACAAATCTGGTCCTGGGGTCACCGGGACAGAAGCACGGCGCTCTTGTTCCCAGCAGTGGGAATTTATGCAGTGCACACAGCCTGGCGGTTCCTTCCAGGCCTGGCTTTGTTCACATCCATAACATTTCAGAAATGAAGGCAGCCGGCGTGGAAGTAGGGGCCAGTGCAGCTGGCCAAAACTGAAGGCATTTACAAACAGCACAGTGCTGCTGCTTCTTGTGCTTCCTATCAGACATGGAGGAGTTTTGATATTTGTATGTAATGTGACCTTAGAAAAGTAAGAGAAATGCTGACAGCTGGTGAAGAACTGCTCAAGGCAGCCCTGCCTTGCAGCTCACCATTTCTCCAGCCTCCTCCTCCCTGCTGCCCAGCACCGTCACCTCCAGCACTTAATGAGCCTCCTCCTGCCATCCCTTGAGTGGCAGCGATTGGTAAATACACAGCCCCAAACCTGCAGAGACTCTGTGGCATTCCATGGAGATCGTTGTCTTTTTAAGCTTCCCTAGGTGCTTTTCCCCTGCCCCATCCCTAACAGGGTTTATTCTTAGGATATAACCTCACCTGCTGCTGTCCCAGATATACGTACATCCCTATTTTGCTGGATTTTACAGGCACCTTCTCCAAGTTTGACCATCACCTAAAAAGCCAGCTCAGGGTTTATCAGCCTCTGATTTGAGGGGGATGAAATGGAGAAATTGGCTTCAGCCTAGCCAGAGGGTAGGGGGTGACATTGCCAGCTCCTGCGGCTGACCCGCTGGACCATGGGGACACCAGTTCCCGAGGTGAGCCCACCCGGTGCCTTGTGCCCTCTGATCAACCCTGCCAAAAAAACAGGTTCTCGAGGCAGTTAGCAGTTCATGGGATGCTCGGCAGCAGCTTCTCCCATATAACAGTAAGTAGGTAGATCAGAACATGCTGGAACTGTAAAATGAACTGTGTGTAATATTTGCAGAGCCCCCAGTAACAGTATTACGTTTGTGTGTGTGCATAATGTCCTTTTAATGTTTGTTCTGCAGTTAACCTTTTTTCTTCTTTTTCATTACGCTTGCACTTTGGAAATAACAGCAAATATTCAGAGTGAATGTAAGTGCTGCCCTCATCTTCTGTCTGTGCATTTTCGTCTCCTCTGCATGTCCGGAATGGCACGAGGGGTCGGGGCTGGTGCCGGCTGTGGCTTGGTGCGAGGTGTGCCTGGGGCATTGCCTGCTCCTGGTGGCTTCCTCAGGTGTTGGAGGGCTCTGAACCAGAAATTTCATATCTGGCCTGGGGAAGATGCCCAGATCTGCTGCAGGACAGCAAGAAGAGGCTTCTCCCTCTTGACATGACCCTCCTCACCGCTGTCATTTGCTTTGCAGTGCCCCAGCCCCCCACGATCACCAAGCAGTCCGTGAAGGACTACATCGTGGACCCGCGGGACAACATCTTCATTGAATGTGAAGCCAAAGGGAACCCCGTTCCCACGTAAGTGCCTCTGTGCTGGACCCCTGAAGTTTGTTAGCACTGGCCCTGGAGCAGCTGAGGCTCCACGTTGGCCACGTTGTCCCCAAAGCCAGCAGAGCTGTGCCACTGGCACCAATTGGCGCTGATTTAGCTGTTGTGTAGCACAGGTCAAGCTCTCAGCAGCCTCGTACGGCCCGTGGTCACTGAGCAAACCTCTCCCCTCTCCTCCCAGCTTTTCCTGGACGCGGAACGGGAAGTTCTTCAACGTGGCCAAGGACCCCAAGGTGTCGATGCGGCGGCGGTCGGGGACGTTGGTCATCGACTTCCACAGCGGGGGGCGGCCGGAGGACTACGAGGGCGAGTACCAGTGCTTTGCCCGCAATGACTACGGCACCGCGCTCTCCAGCAAAATCCACCTCCAGGTGTCCAGTGAGTAGGGGGCACGAGGCTGGTCCGAGGAAAGCAGGGGCTGCTTTGTAGGGGATACGTGGACAACACCCGGTGCTCAAACATCTCAGCCTGCTGCATCTATTACCTGCATCGGGATGCATCCAGCCGCAGGGCAGAGATAAAACCCAAGGGATTGGGGCTGTAGCCAACAGCAAATGCTTGGTGTAGGTTTAAGAGAAGCTTGCAGGCACAGAGATGAAGTTTGCATCGAGGTTGTTCCATTGAAACCAGGCCGGGCCCAGCGGGATGGAGGAGGGAAGGGATCGGCAAGGCGGCCGCCCTGCCCTCCTCACGCGGTGCCTGTGCTTCCCGTGGCAGAGTCTCCCCTGTGGCCCAAGGAGAAGGTGGATGTGATCGAGGTCGATGAAGGTGCTCCGCTGAGCCTGCAGTGCAACCCGCCGCCCGGCCTGCCCTCTCCCGTCATCTTCTGGATGAGCAGCTGTGAGTCGGGGAAGCCCAAACCCCTGCTCCCCTCCATCACCCACCTGCAGGGTTTACTTCCCCTAATTACGTTTAGAGTCATTATTGCTAGCTCAGAGCGTGGCGCCACCCACACGTGGCTTGGGTCGGGGGGTTGCTTTTTGCCCTCACGGGGTCACCCACCCGCAGGAGGCTCTGACTTGTCCGAATTTCCCCCGTGCAGCCATGGAGCCCATCCACCAGGACAAGCGCGTCTCCCAGGGCCAGAACGGCGACCTCTACTTCTCCAACGTCATGCTGCAGGACGCCCAGACCGACTACAGCTGCAACGCCCGCTTCCACTTCACCCACACCATCCAGCAGAAAAACCCCTACACCCTCAAGGTGAAAACCAGTAAGTGTCACGGTGATCGCTGCGGGTGGGTCTTCCCCAGCCCCCCTCGGGAAGGGTTCTCCTTTCAGGCACCGTTTCAGTCCTTGACAGCCTGCCAGGTAGAAGAGTGGCTTCCTTCCCTTTGTTCAGGGTGGTAGAAGTTGGGATGAGGACTGGTAGGGCCCGGGCTGCTGCCCCATAGTGAGGGGAAGCTGGTTCCCTCCCAGTGCCCCAGGGAGATGCTCGGTGCAGGTACCGCAATGTCCGTGCAACTGGGTTGAACTGGGAAGCACTGCAGTGCAGGTGGGGCGTTCCCCCATCCTCAGGGAGAAGTACAATGTCGAGTGATCTTTCCCTAGTTTGAAACACTGGAAATAGCCTTGGTTTGCTCCAGGTTTAGATTTATGGGGAACCCCCAGCCACGGTGGTGCTGCACAGGGGGGACTGAGTGTGTGTCCATTGCCTGACCAACGAGCCTCACACAAGGCTCGGGACTTAGCGGCTGTCCAGGAGCTGAGGCTCAGCTCTGGGACATGGCAACAGGAGGGCTGGAGCCTTTGGGGCTGAGTGGATACACACGGGATGTGCTCAGGATGGCCAGAAATGCTCGGGATGTGCTCGGGATGGCCAGCGATGCTCAGTGAGGAGCATCCCTGGGGAGCAGGAGGAGCAGGCACACGGCTCCCCCTGACCCCTCCATGAGCAGGGGGCCCTGGTAGCCTCCCCTCCAGCAGGGAGGCTGCTTGGGAGGAGGCTGGTTCCCGATGCCAGGGCACTTTCCACCAGCCAGCTGGTGGGAACAGGGGCAGGGGGCCACCAGCGGAGTGCTGCAGGGCACGAAGCTCTTGCAACGGCCCTTTCATTGCATGCACAGCACCGGCACAACCTCGGCTGCGAGTGGTGTGAGAGCTGCTTTTGGTGTGGGGATCGTTCCTGAGCTCCAGCTCTAGGAGCTCAACCCAATCTCGCAGCAACTGAGGCCGGAGGTAACATTATTAAAGCCTCCCAAAAGCAGGGAGCGAAGCGTGACACGAACAGGGCCGGGAGCGTTTGGCACTTGTGCCGTAACACCCTGCCCTCCGTGCAGAGCACAAGTGGAGATTCGGCAATATAAACGCTGTAAGCAGGCACTTTGCTGGTGGTGAGGAGTGTGCGCATGTAATTCACTCTGAACATTGCTTGTCCGTTTGCAGAGCTGGCCGCATAATGCCAACATTCACCTCCTGCTGAAGGGCTGAGTCCTGAGTTAGCAGGAGCTGCAGAAATTCTGGCAAAGATCGGTGCTCATTGGGGCCTCTGAGGTTTTCAGCCTGATGTATTGGTTTAGCTCGAGAAAAATATAAGGGAGAAATGCTGGGGGATTTCTGTGCAGGCAGATACAAGCAGCTACACCCTGATGCCTCCACAGCATCTGCTCCCAGGCTGGGTGGCACCGGGCCCTCTCTGTAAGCTTTCCTTTGGAAATTTCTGCTGCATTTCTGATGCAGATGCCACCTCAGACCCCTCCAAGAAACCCTTGTAAGCAAAAGAACCGAGGCTCCAATTTTTTGTCTGTTATGATTGAAAAAATCTTTATATGCACAACCTTCAGAGATGAGTTTGTCTCAAGCTGTTCGGTGATCTCTGCTTTAAGCCATGAGCATCAGCTGTCTTAAAAGAGTCACAGGCTGCTGGAAAACCATCGCATGTGCTTGCTATCTGTCTTCTTGATGCAAGGAGAGAAAAACACAAGGGCTGGGGCGAGCGACATGCCCCTGCCTATTTTCCTGTGGAGCATTTTTCTGGTGGCTCAGGGCTCGGGTGGCTGCCGGGCTCCTTTACCCTCCTGCGTAGGAGCCCACGGATGGGCTGACAGTGGCTGGGAATAAATGAGAGCAGCGTGCTATTGAGGGCCTGATGGTTTCGCATGGAACTCAATCTACTTTAATTGTCTGGTAATTAAAAGGGATTTTGTAGTAGATGATGATTTTGAAGCCTAATTGTTGTTATTATTTTTTATTTGTTCATCTTCTCCGTGCCTTTTTGCACCATTACACTGCTGCCTAGCTGTGTCCAGCCTGCTCTGTGCTGGAATAAAGTAGCAGGAACACGCTTACCTCCCTGAGAGAAAAATCATTTTCTTCTCAAAATTGAACGGATTTTTTTTTCGAAGATACAGATGCCATTGTACCAAGAGAAAAACACTTTGAGGAAATGTTTGTGATACGATTAGGTGGCATTATTCACATATTTAACTGTCTCTCCATTTCTTAGGAGGAAAACAAGCTTCTTTTCCTCTCCCGTGTTGCTGTGTTATGTTGCTGTTTGTCTCCCAAGGCAGCCGTGCTCCGAGTGCCTCTCTATCGCTTCTGCTGCTGCCCTGTCCCCGTGCTGGGGCCGTGGCTCTGGTCCCCGTGTCACCTTGCCCCGTGCCCCCGCACACCGCCGCACGCTCCGTGCCACTCGGTATGCTCACGCTCTTTTGTTTATTGCAGAGAAACCCCATAACGAAACGTCCTTACGAAATCACACTGACATGTACAGTGGTGAGTCTACACTGGCTTCTGGAGCCCCTCACGTGTTAACCCCCCCTGTGCCTAACCCGACTCACCCCGTGCTAACCGAGCGCTGGGCTGGCTGCGAGCAGCATCCCCGTGCCTCCCGTGTGCGCGCCCCCGCTGGATGCGTGTGGTCCCTTCTGTTGTCTGTCACCCAAACTTTGCAAAAACCAACGCGAGGAAGGGAGCCGAGCAACCCAGCGGTGACCAAATCCCCTCCAAGTTTTGATATCTTGAAGTGATCGAGGTTTAAGCTAATTAACTGGATACGCAGAGCTCAGCTTGAGAGGTATTTGGGTTAATAGGATCTGGCACAAGTGGAAATGTCAGGGGGTGAGCAAGTCCAGCGCCTTGTTCTTCGAAAAGGCTTCTGAATTAAAGATAAGACCCACGATCCCTCTCTTCGCTGTGCTCAGAACGAGCATCTATTGCACTGGCAGCCAAACACGGGCACTGGCTGGGAGTTAAAAAAGCAGTGCTTGGTGTTCTCAGCGCATTGTGTCTTTGCAGTGTGGTTACACGTGTTGAGCAGGGAGGGTTCTCTTTGGAGACTGCTTTTGTGCGGCTCCCTGGGGCACGATCCTGTCCCCAGAAATAGATGGGAAGCGATGGGACAACCCAGGTGAGGTGGGCAAGCAGCCCGGGCTGGTTTCGCTGCCGGGGGAAGCAGAATGGGGAGATGGGGCTGAGCACAATGCTGGGAGCGCAGCCATCACCAGGGACTGCTGGGGATCCCGCTATGCCCACGTCTCGTCCCCTTCCCTCTGTTTCCCCCCCCAGAGCCTCATTTTTTTTTTGGGCCCCTGCTCTGTGGCAGGCAGGAGAGACAGGCCAGGGGTGCTTCGGTGCCGTGGGAGTGTGAATACGAGTTCAAGTGGTGCTGAGCAGCAATTTGCCTCCTGGCTTTTGTCTTTGCAAGAAGCACACGCTCGGTTTGGGAACAGGGACTGGGATCTTGCTGCCTACCAAAGGTTGGGGCGAGGGGGATCTGACTCTGAGCCAGATCCGAGGTTCTCCTGCGCGTGTTGCCAAGTGACGCAGCCACGGGGGATTTCTCTCCCCCTGCAGATACTCCTCTGAGAGGCAGAGATGGCTGACAGGCAGCAAAGGGAAAACGTTTCTGGCTGGAGATGGGGCTTGGGTCTAAGTGGGAGGCTTATTTGACGGGTCAGAGCGTGCTGAGGACCTGAGGACCTGGACGAGGTGGGGGCAGCGAACAGGCTGGGCACGGTCCGAAAGCGTTTGCAGAAACGGCTGCGAAAGGGGCTTGCAGGCAAAACCAGCTTCAATGGGAAGAGCACAAATTGAATCACATTTAATAGAGGCCCGTGGGAGGAGACGTCTCCCTGGGAGGCGCACGGTGGCGAGAGCCGTAAATACAGCTTGTGCCTCCCCGAGCCACGGGAGCAGCGCGGGCGGTGTTTGTGCTTCGAAGGGAACGCACGGCTCCGTGTCTGCAGCCCCCGTGGGCTCGGGGGAGAGTCCTGTGCTGGCCGGGGTCCCTCAACGTCCTGCTGCACACTCAGGGAAAAGGGAAGGTAGCAGTCAGGTAGGAAATAGAGACCCTATCTGCACTGGCTGATAGATTTCTACTGATTTCTCTTTGTATCTGTCTAGAATAAACTGCCTGCTCCTGGAGCTGGATGGGCTGTTGGCACTTAACATCCCCTGGAACATTTTATGGGGCTGGTGGATTCAAATCCCCAACCCAAGCCCTTTCAACAACCTGTGCAAAAGTGGGCTGCAAACCAGAAACATCTTAATAATTCACGAAGCGGTGGAAAAATTGTGATCTTCGGCCCTTTTTCTCGTTGATAACCCCATGTTTCTGTCCACAACGATCCCTTGGGCTGCTAAAACCCACCGCAGCATGGCAAAGAGCCTTAGGGGAAGGGCAGTATGGGACAGAAGCCTCTGTCCCACCGGTATTTAGGAATTTGGGAGGTTTTGGGGTAGCTGAAGGCTTTGCAGAGCAGGATGCAGGCAAGCTGGGAGGCACCGTCCCCTCCCCTGCAGCCTGCCCCGGAGCTGTCATACCCCTTGGGGATACAGGTGGGTGATGTCCAGGACAGCACCCATGGGACCAGGCTGATGGTGGGGATGTGGCTGAGCCCCCTCACCCCACAGCTCAGTCTGGGAGCAGTCGATTCCCTCCTGCAAAGAGGAATTACCCTGGCAAACCGTCTGCAGCTCTGAAAGAAAAAAAAGGATCTCCAAGGATTAATTGAGAATTTTATTAGCAGGAGTTCATCACCTTTTTAAATAATGGAAGCGAAAGCCTTTTGTTCTTCTTTTTGGCAAACCTGGGGGCTGTTTGCAAGCTGGCTGGCTGTGCGGGAGGCAAGCAGATGGGATGTGTCCGGATGCGCACGTTCCTGTTATCGCCTCTAAGTGGGAACGATCTGCGAGCTGATGTGCAGTTTTTAAGTGCTGTCAGGTCGGGACTTTGAGGAGGGGGCACTTGGCTCCTCCACGGCGAGAAGCGGCTGGTTTTGAGATGTTTTGTTTGCAGCTGAACGGGGCCAGTTTCAAAGAGGTGGGGGCAACAGCAGCAATCTATCGGAAGCAGAGCCTATTTTTGAGCACAAATAAACAGCCGTGGGATTTATTCTTCTGTTCCATCCAAGCAGAGGAGTGAGACGCTGCTGTTTGTCTGACAGCTCCCAGCTGTAGCTGCCGGGAGCTCAGAGCTGGTGCCTCTGCCCGAGATCATTTCTGGCCGTGCCCTATTAGAAACAGCAAAACCTTTTTCTGTAGTCCTCCGCTAAGGCAAAAGCTTCTTGGCTACGCAGTGTCGTTGTTAGGTTTATTAAACAAGTGGATAGCATACTAATTTATCTCCCTTATTTTTAATGTTCATCATTAATATACGGCTCGTAAAATTTGGCTTGCACTGCTGCTTATCTCTTCCAGTTACGCCCTGGGCTCCCGAGCAAACGGGTTCATTGCAGCGAGGCACCCAGCCTGTCCAAACAGGCTGCAGATTGCTGGCAAATAAAAGCCAATATTGACTTATAAAATGGTACATCCCCTCTCCTGATCACATAGAGGAGAAGTTCACGGGTCCGGTCAGAGCTGTTGATAAATGCTGATTAGAAATCCTGCCCCTGCCTCTGCCACCGATCCGCAGGGCTCTGGCGGGGGCGAGCGGCTCTTAGCCGGGCAGCGAGCACCTCCAGAAGCAGGCGAGCACAGAGCAGCACGCCTGCCCGGCGCCCTGTCCCTTCGAGATGTATCTGTCCTGGTAATCCAGTAACCAAATAATTAATTAACCCTCTGACTAGCCCATCTTGGCCACTAACTGTGGGTGCGTGGGAGCGACGTGATGCGTGAGTGTGGCCATGCCCCGGGGGGTGCGGAGCCATTTCAAAGGCGTGGTTTGATTCCTGCTTGGTTTGTTTCATTTCCTTCGAGGGGCCTGGCCACAAACTTTTCCCGATTGAACTCCAGAAATCGTCTCTGCCCTCTGTCCCCTTTTCCTTCCCAGCCCTTTCCCTGTGCCAGAGCCCAAGCAGAGACTTCCCAAATAGCTGGGGGCTTCCCGGTGTGGGTGAGGGAACAGCCAGGCTGCCACCGGCTCATTTGGCTAACGAAGCTTTCGGGGCCAGCAGAAAAGGGCTAGGTCTGCTCCCCAAGAGCCTGCCCCTACCTCAGGGTGGGCTTTCCCCCCCTATCTGCAGTGGTCCCGTGCCAAACCTGCCTGTCCTGCCCCATTTCCTAATCTCATAACTTCTGTCTCTGCTACTGCTGCTTTCAAACCCATCTCATCCTGTGGTGCCCTCACTGACCAAGTTTAATAATTCCAGTTATTAATGGAATTTATTCCGTTGATATATTTTTCTCTCTCTCACAAAGAGACCCCCACTGTGTGTGTCTGTAGGGTGTTGTCTTGTCTCTTCCCCCGGTTGTCTCCCGTTAAACTTTCCTGTCCAGTCCTCAAATTTGTCCTTCTGGTCTTCTGCCATCTCCCAGCTCCATTTCCAGACGGTTTGGTCCTTCCACCCAGCAGCTCCCAGTACCAGTGGGAAACTGGGGGTGCTGCCAGAGCCCCCGGCACTGCTGGGATCCGCCATGGCAGGGACATCTCCATGGCAAGGCGGCTCAGCTGCCCAATACACCCTTTTTGTGCCCGTTTCTCATGGCTGTCCTCCACTGAGTGTTCTGTCCATCAGCATTTCCACCTCTCATCCGACTCCAGCCCACGTCTCTGTGCTGGAGGCAGGGGCGGGCAGGATGGGTGCTGCCCCACGGGGACCAGGCTGTCCTGGTGCACCATCCCCGCTCCCCCTGCCCATCCTCTCTTCCTTCTTTCACCTCTCTGTCTGCCCAGCATCCTCTCTACACCCAGTCTTTTTCCTTTAGAAATGACTTTAAGCTCTTCTCTAGTTTCCAGGTATGTTTTGGGGTGAGGTCTGTGTGCCAGGCTTGGCCAGGAACTTGCCAGCTTCCCCAAAAAAGCGCCGTGTGTCTCTGGCCCTGTCTGAGCCCTCCTTATTGCTGCAAGAGAAGGAGAATTTAAAAGCACCCTGGTTTTGTTTTTTTGTTTTTCTTTCCTGCTGATTTCAGCCCGAGGGGTTACGGAAACGACGCCCAGCTTCATGTACCCGTACGGGACCTCGAGCAGCCAGATGGTGCTCAGGGGGGTGGACCTGCTGCTGGAGTGCATCGCTTCAGGAGTGTACGTACCGGGCACGGGAGCGGGCGGGCACCAGCTCCTCACCAGCTCAGGTCCAGTTTTAGGGGCTGTGGTAGGAAGGGGGGTGGCTCAGCACCTGGGTCCTCCTCCCTGGGCTCGAGAGGTTCCACGTGCAGGATCACCTCCTGCTTTCTTAGGAAGGTTTTTCTCGTCTTGCAAGTGCGTTTATCTCCTTCCCTCTCCTTAGACCAGCACCAGACATCATGTGGTACAAGAAAGGAGGTGAGCTCCCCGCAGGCAAGACCAAGCTGGAGAACTTCAACAAGGCTCTTCGGATCTCCAACGTCTCGGAGGAAGACTCCGGGGAGTATTTCTGCTTGGCCTCCAACAAGATGGGCAGCATCCGCCACACGATCTCGGTGAGAGTGAAGGGTACGTCGCCTTTACCTTGCCATCTTCTTCCCTCTCACAGCCAGAAATTGAGGGGGGCAAGCGTGATTTTGGGGGCTTCCCACATGGGCTGTGCTGCATCCAGCCCCACCAGCATCTCCTCCAACCCGCCCTATAGGCAGTGGGAGCCGTGGGCTCCGCTCTCCGGTTGCATTTGTTCGCAGCAGACGAAATTGTTTGGGTTGGAACCTCTGGGGACCATCTGGTCCGGTTTGCTACGTGTGTAACCGGTACGTTTGTGTGTTTTAAAGCTGCTCCGTACTGGCTGGACGAGCCCCAGAACCTCATTTTGGCCCCTGGTGAGGACGGCAGGCTGGTTTGCCGAGCCAACGGGAACCCCAAGCCCGCGATACAGTGGCTGGTGAACGGGGAGCCCATAGAAGGTGAGCCGGGGGGGGGGGGGGGTCTGCACCTCCTCTGCAGAAACGGAGCCGAGCATGAGCCAGAGCTGCCGTCAGGGTGCCAGGCACCCATGGGGTGCTGCGCGGGGCGCAGGCATTGCAGCACACAAACCACCTGCTCGGCTGGGGCAGGGCCAGCTGAACCCCGTCTGGAGGCTGGGAACACCATGTGCCACCATCTCCTTTAATCTGGGCCGAGAGGGAAAGAGGCACGATAAAACACGGGGTCGTGTGAATTCTAATTTGAGATTGAATTTAACACGTCCTCTCTCTGCCTGTCCTCTTTGAAGCGTCTCCGCCCAACCCGAGCCGCGAGGTGGCTGGAGACACCATCGTGTTTCGAGACACCCAAATCGGCAGCAGTGCCGTGTACCAGTGCAACGCGTCCAACGAGCACGGCTACCTCCTGGCCAACGCCTTCGTCAGCGTCCTGGGTAGGTGCCCATGGGGACAGGGCAGCCCCGTGCAGCTGCTCCACACCTGGCTGGGGAAGGAAAACCCCAGAAGTGGCCGTCAGGACCCCGCAGGGTGCCAGGGCATGGAAGTGTCCCCTGCAGAACGGTGCCTCCTGCTTCTGTAAATAAGGAAGGCGAACACCCCACGCACAAGTTTGCCCTGCAGGTTTTCCCTGTTTGCTTTCCTCCTTCTTGTTAGCTGCTCTGAGATTAATGTACGCGTATACACGACCTCTGCAGCTGGGTTTGGGATTGAAAGTCCATTGCCATATACCTGCAAAGCCAGGCAAAGGGTGAGCCAAGTGCTGCTGGAGCTGAGACATGAGCTGTTGTGTGGGTGAAGCTGGAAAGGGAAAGAGAAACAGGAGCGAATGGAGCAGCTCTGTTGAGTCTTGAAAGCCTCAATAAGGAGCAGTGAACAAAAAAAGGAGATGGGTGGCAGGACCGGGAAGCGCAGGGGCTGGTTTGAGCTCTCGTTCGGTAGCTGGGTCTCTGGTGCTTGCAGATGTGCCACCACGGATCCTGGCTCCTCGCAACCAGCTGATCAAAGTCATCCAGTACAACAGGACCCGGCTGGACTGCCCCTTCTTCGGCTCCCCCATCCCCACCCTGCGCTGGTAAGCACGGCGGCGCTTCCCCTGCCGGCGGGGAGGGCTGGCACGGGGCGGTGTCCTGCTCTTTCTGCCCTTACAAGAGTTCTTTGTACGGCTGTGAGGTTTAAGAACGGCCAGGGGAACACGCTGGACGGAGGGAACTACAAGGCGCACGAGAACGGGAGCCTGGAGATGAACATGGCTCGGAAGGAGGACCAGGGCATCTACACCTGCGTCGCCACCAACATCCTGGGCAAAGCGGAGGCCCAGGTTCGCCTGGAAGTGAAAGGTGGGAGCTCAGGAGCAAAATGTGCTCTTGGATCCTCTGAAACTCACAGCAGAAATGAACGTTTATGTAAAGGGAGGGTTGATGGTGCGCTCCGGCAGTCTGCACTATGACATTTGGAGCTGGGATACAGAAATGGGCAGAGATCCCTTCTTTATGGGGAAAACAAGGCTATGGGTACACTGAAGCTGTAGAAGGGCTTGGTGTGGATATCAAGCTGCAGGATGCCATGAGCATTGCAAAATGAAACACCAAGAGTGCATCAAGAATAACCACTGGCAATAAAACGTTTTTGGAATCAGGTTTGGATTGGGTTTTCCCTGTTCAGCAAAGCTGTTTGCTGAGTCAGAAAAGTGGGTATTTGTTAAAGGGTCGGCATGAATTAATGGTTTGTTAAATGAGTTTATTTCCAAGCATTTGTAGCAGAGATGGTTTAGGAAGCTGACGTGCACGCTTGCCTTTTCCAAGAGACACCACAGTTAAGCTTTGACCGAGCTCCTGAGCTGAGACCCCGCAGCTCAGCCCCTGACAGCCCCTCTGGGACTTTTTGCAGACCCCACCAGGATTGTGCGAGGCCCCGAGGACCAGGTGGTGAAGAGGGGCTCCATGCCTCGCCTCCACTGCCGCGTCAAGCACGACCCCACGCTGAAGCTCACGGTCACCTGGCTGAAGGACGATGCGCCCCTCTACATTGGAAACAGGTTCGTGTTTACCATTCCTGCGTTGTCTCTCCAAAATCGCTGGGATTTTTACTCCCCCGCTGCAAAATGCTTCAGGAGTCACTGGGGATAATAAGGAGAAATGTTGAGTTCCCACCTAGGCAACATCTGCTGCTCTTGGTGCTTTCAATGTTCTTAGCTCCTTCCAACAGAGGCTGCCTAGCAGTTAAAATTGACTTGCCAGTAAAACGAGGCATTGAGCTGAGGTTTTATTTACAGATATTTTAGGACACCTTGATAAAATGTATGGGTTAATAACGAGCTACTCCAAAATGAATGTTTATCAGCTGTGAGAGGTACGGTTGTAATTTCCTTTCCATAGCCTGCTTCTCGTGGAATGAGATCTGCTCCCAGGACACAGGCTTCCTAAGGGTGTGATTCTCCCAGATGTATACCCAGAGCAGATTCACTGATTCCTTCGGAAATGAGGTTTCCAAGAATAACTCAATGCGTCCTTAGCTGATAAAATCTTGAGATTGGCGAAGTGCTCCCATTCTCTTTGGGCTGTTTTGTGTGGTTTATCAGAGAACAGTTAGGCTTCAGTCCTGCTGCTTAAAGCTCTTAGGAACTGTTGTATTATTGCTTTCAACCCTTTAAGGATGAAGAAAGAAGACGACGGTCTGACAATATATGGCGTGGCGGAAAAGGACCAAGGCGATTACACCTGCGTAGCCAGCACGGAGCTGGACAAGGATTCAGCTAAAGCCTACCTCACTGTCCTAGGTAAAGCTGTTGTGGCAGTGTGCTGACACACAGCTAGGTGCTGTGCTTGCCCTGCAATAGATTGACTTCAAGGTCGGGCTGAAAGGGGGATCCGTGGGCGCAGAGCTCGCCTCTAACGCAGGGGTGGTGCTCAGGGAGCTGCTGGCAGAGCAGTTGTTCCATTGCTGCAGGACTCAGCAAGGACACGCAGCCTGACCTCAGAGTCACTCAGACAATGCCACCGGATTTGAGCAGAAGGGAACTTGCATTTGAGAGAGGAAAAAAAAAAAAAAAAGTACTTATTATGTGCAGCTAAAAATATCCAGGTGGTAGTGGAAGCTCTGAGAGAGCAGCCCTACATTTGGGAGCGAACGTAACCGAGTCTGAGGGTGCTGAGAACCGTGTGACACCCAGCGGGTGAGTGAAGCAGCACAAGGAGCAACAAACTGAAACCCATTCCATACTCATTTATGACAGATCTTTTCCAAAAACCACCCAGATTTACCAGCTCCTGCTCTTGGCCCCCTCCACTCTTGTGCAGGGTCCCCATTCATCCCAGCGCCCCACCCCACCAGCACTACTGGCATAGACCCACTGTGCCCTACAGAGGCAGGAGTGATATAAATCCCATATCCCTAATAATTTGACTGGGCTTATTTCCCTTCCTCATCCCCTAATAGCTAATTAACTCTGTACCGGGCTGATGTTTCCCCTTCGCAGTGTATTAGAAATAGGAAGGAAGGCGTGCAGAGTGCTGGGGGTCTCTGGGGGCAGGACTTGCTTCCTCTGGTCCCCAGGGAGGTTTGGATCCCGCTGAAATCTGACCGTGTGTGTGACTTTATATTTACCAGGTGCTCCTTTCACCACCCAGGCTTAATGACTAAACTAACCCCGTTAACAACCAATGTCTTACCTTGCAGCAGTCCCTGCTAACCGCTTGAGAGACTTACCTAAAGGTAATCATCACTAATTCATTTGGTTTATTTTATTTTGTAAGCTGATTTTTTGTTTTGCCTTGTCAATAACTCCGGCAGAAATCTAGGCGTAGCGGTTGACCGAGCTGGGAGCTGATGCTTCCAAGTCCTGCCCAAGTTGTCCTTGAAGTCCCATCCAGATGGGCACGGGTAGGAAGGACGCATCCCTTCGTGTCCCCCAGTGCCGATTCTTGAGTGCACGAATCACCTTACCCCTAGCTGGAAATGGTGAGCCCTGAGGGTAGAGAAAAGAAATCACATTGAATTCCCTGACTTTTACCTGGAAAAGGTGTTGTTATTATTGCATGAGCTGGATCCACAGGAGTATGTGATTTGTGATAGGATAAAGACACCGCGATTGTGCCCAGGGCGTTTTCTAACCAAGTGTGTATTTTCAGTTAGGTTTGGTGTCCTTTCCACTCTGTTTGCAATTATTTTCGGAACGGTGGCACGTAGCTTGTTGTAAGATCATCTATCCCCTTGCTAAGCCACCTTTGTGCTTGCAGCACCAGACGATGTCAGTGCACGCGGGTTGGGTTTCAAGGCGAGGCGCAATTAGGACGTGAGCGCGTTTGTATTAAAAATAAATAAATAAATAAAAATGCACTGGCCTAATAAAAGCAGAAGGACATGAAGCGTGTCCTCCTGCGGGTCTGGGCTGGCATGGCCAGGGCTTCCCTGCCCCAAAGGAGGAATAGGACCGGGGGGCTCCCGGGACCACCCAGCCTCACCCATCTCCTTGCTGCGCCCGCAGAGCGCCCCGACCGGCCGCGGGACCTGGAGCTGACGGACCTGGCCGAGAGGAGCGTGAGGCTGACCTGGATTCCCGGCGATGACAACAACAGCCCCATCACAGGTCAGAGGCCGGGCTCTCCTGTCTCTTAGGAGAGGGGTGGATGGAGGGAGGTGTCCTCACGAGCCGCCCGGGGTGCCTCGCCACCGGGCTGAGCCCTCCGTCCTCCCCCCAGACTACATCGTGCAGTTCGAGGAGGATCGCTTCCAGCCCGGCACCTGGCACAACCACTCCAGGTACCCCGGCAGCGTCAACTCGGCCGTCCTGAGCCTCTCCCCGTACGTCAACTACCAGTTTCGGGTGATTGCCGTGAACGACGTGGGCAGCAGCCTGCCCAGCGTGCCCTCCGAGCGATACCAGACCAACGGGGCGCGTGAGTACCGTTCCCAGCAGCTGGCCACCAGCATCCCCGGTGTGCTGGAGATGGTTTATGGTGATTTGGGCAACGCCAGACTTATCCCTTGTGGGGTGGGAACCCAGCTCCTCGAACACGAAGGGCTCACACAGGGAATGAGCTGCGCCATGCAGTCATGTGCCGGGCTGTGATTTTTTTTAAACCACATCCCCGAGGCTCTGAGCGGTGCTGTGCAGAGCAGCAGAGCCTGGACGGAAAAAATCCTGCAGTGGTTGTTCTGGGAGAAGCTGTTGAAGGCAGGCCATTTGTCAAGAAAGCTTTCTAAAGAAAATCTTTCATCCTTTCTGGCCACAGGAAGCTCAGAAGTCGCTTGGAAAATTAGACTTCCAAGTGTAAAGTGGCCCCAAGCAGAAGAGATTTTGTTCCAAAACTGCTAATTCATTGTCCACTGCTAGAGCTGGGCAGGGGCCCAGATCGATGCTGGAGTAAAGTGTCCTCCAGTCCACAACGAGACTCGGCTCTGCAGTGTGTGCCCAGTGCCCTGTGCGCTGTAGAAAACTTGGGAGAAGTCAGGGGGGGAATTGACGGGAAGCTCAGGAGTTTTGCTGCATTTCTTGGCCATTGCAGAAACGCTTCTGCAACATCTACTGGCACCTAGTGTTGGGCTGTGACATCGCTCTGCTTGCTTCTGATTTCAAAAGTGTCAGGCTCGGCACCCGGGGATGCTTCATAATGGTGTCTTTTAAAGATTTAGGATGACATTTTTTGGGAAAAAAAAAAAAAAAAGGCTCCTAAATAAATGGCCTGGTTTTCAGGAGTGTGGAGAATCTCATGTTCCATTAACCTGAATGGGAAGTTAAAACTTCTCGAAAAAGCAGGCCATTAGCTGCTGGTCCAGAAGTGGTTTGCGCTTGCGCAGCAACGGGGTTTTAACCACACAAATGATCATTTTTCAGCATTATAAACTGCTTTTTTTTTTCTTTTTTTTTTTTTTTTTTTCTTTTTCTCCCTATTGCGAATATCAGGACCTGAAATTAACCCAACAGGAGTTCAGGGAGCAGGGACCCAAAAAAACAACATGGAGATAACCTGGACGGTGAGTTTGCCTTTGACAGCAATCCAGAGGCAGGGGACTCAGGATTTGAATCCTCAAATGCAGGGGACTCAGGGTTCCTAGCACATGCAATGTACCGCACAGAATCCCCTAACCCCGATGATCATAAAAGAAATAAAAAGCCGAAGATACACCTATGAGAGAGGCTATTGCTAGTGCCTGCAAGAAGACTTGTGATGAAAAAATAATTTGCAACAATGGAAGACAAAGGAAAGATGAGGGACCACAGATAGAGGCTGGGGAGGATGCTCCGGAGCCTGATACACAGCGGGCTTACAGAGCAGCTCCTGCTTTTCTCCATCGACCAGCAGGTGTCATCCAGGAACAAGCCAAAGTGTGCAGGGAGGCTAGGAATTGCCGGGGGAGCATGGGCTGGGAAATAAGGCATGGGGGTATGGTTTGGGGTTCTGCCTAGGGTCTGCAGGGCAGGGAGTAGGTACGACCCTTTTGGGAGCAGAAGTACGGACCCTCCTTGAGGCTTGCTGCTGGAGCATGAACCACGAACCAGCTGCTGAGCAGAACCTCTTGGAGCCCCATAGCAGAGAAATGCAGCTGCTTTTTCCACCCCCCTCACTTTCTGTTTTGCTCCATTAAGCCCCTGAACGCAACGCAGGCGTACGGGCCCAACCTCAGGTACATCGTGAGATGGAGGCGCAGGGACCCGCGCGGGAGCTGGTACAACGAGACGGTGAAGACCCCGAGGCACGTGGTCTGGAACACCCCCATCTACGTCCCCTACGAGATCAAAGTGCAGGCAGAGAACGACTTCGGCAGAGCACCAGAGCCTGACACCGTCATCGGCTACTCGGGGGAAGATTGTGAGTATTTTCTCAGCCGCAGCCCGTAAGTGCTTCCTGAGGGCAGGAGCCCATCCAAGGGCAGGGGTGGGCACCCACGCCCCAGCTACATTCACAGCACTGCTTGATTTGGTACAAAAATCCAGTTCCAAGCATTGGGAGAAAGAGGTTTGGGTCTGTTCTGGGCTGTCTGCAGGTACCTGCAGGACCCAAACCACTCAGCCTCTCCCTCTGTAAAAAACAGATAACACCTCCAGTCTAGAAGGTGGCAAAATTTCCTTAAGAACAACTCTGGCTGTCATCCAATGACCTGCATTAAATTTCTTGTCCCTGATATCCGCACAGCACCAAGTCCATCTTGGATGAGAGGTGCTACCACTGGCGGAGACGGTGTTGGTTCATCCCGGACTGGCTTTTTGTGCCTCTGATACAGCCCCAGCTAAGCCACGGCTCGGGCTCCTGTTTGCAGCACACCACTGGCTCAGCTCATCTTCCTTTAAACCTCTCTACCTGGTCGTGCACAGCAGTGGCCAGCTTGTTTAACTTTTTCCTTTTCAAAAGGTCTGCTGGTGTCACCTTCTGCCTGTAGCATCCAGCACTCCGACCTATGATCCTTATCCTGCCAGGAACATGTGGTTTGCTGCCAACAACTTTATTTTTAAAGAGATATAAATGAGCTCCTCTCAGTGCCACAGATCAGTGGAGTCCCTGGCCAAACGACTCAGGGAGTACCAAGAAGTAAGGCAGATAAGCCAGCAAGCCACCCGTGACTCTAGGCTTGAAGTCAAGGGGACGCAAGAAGAGTGCAGCACTTACAAGAAACTCTGTGTTCGTGGTGCTGAGATAGCACCCAGCACATCCTCACGCTGGGCATCTCCTAGAGGAGATGGGGAAGTGGAAGGATGGGCAGAAAAGGTGGGAGACAGGGCAGGAGCCTGGGGTGAGTGCTTGGGGCACTCAGCGGTGCCCAGCTGAGAGCTCGCTGCTGGAGAAGCTCCACCATGACCTGACTGCACGGCTGTCCCTGTGCTTTCCAAGGTGTTTTTGGGGAGGTTTCAGATGAAACCTCATGCAATGGCCTTGAGGAAGACCTGTAAGAGCCTGTACTTGTGTGCTTTATGTAGAGGCAAACCAGGGAGAGCAAACTCGCGTCTCCCACCCCAGAAGGTCACAGGTGTGCTCCTGCCCATGTCCCAAAGGGTGGGACATGTAGGAAAAAAAAAACAGCAGAAGTAGCTCTATCGTGTCTGAATTGCTTCACAAGTAATGGCAGATTTCTACGTGCAGGCAGGTGATCTGAAAAGGAGGTTAAAAGAAAAAAAAAACAAACAAACTAATGTCAGATAAAAGTGAGGGGATGGAGGTGAGTGGTGGTGTGCTGCGGGCATGTGTGGTCATGGGGCTGTGCAACCTAAAGGAGGGCAGCCCAGAGTTGGCCTGCCCCTGCTGCTGTAGGAAATCCTCCAAACCAATTTTAAGGAGGGAGAAAACAGCCACATCTCCCAGTGATGAAATGCCTGGAGCAGATGAGGGGTGCCAGCAGATGGCAGAGGCGGCGTGCGCAGCCGCTCGCCCGGGTTGGCAGTGGGGCGCACCGTGTGCTGACCGCACTCTGCTTTGTCCCCGACCGCCCAGATCCCAAGGCTGCGCCTACGGATGTTAGGATAAGAGTTTTAAACAGCACTGCCATTGCCCTGACGTGGACCCGCGTGCACCTGGACACCATCCAGGGACAGCTTAAGGAGTACAGAGTGAGCAAAAGCAAATCTCTCCGGCGCGGGCTATTAACACGGCTAACCTGCTCGCCGGCACAGGTGGCCCCGTTGGTGGAGCCGTCTGTGGTGGGGATGACAGAAAACTTTTCTCTGGCCACCCTGACCCTTTTTGGGGTGCAGAGCAGGGGCTGAGCCCCCTCTGGGGCAGCACCAGGGATGAAGAGCCTTGGGGTGCTCTGTGCAGGGTCTGGGTGGGCTGGGGACATCTTCCTTGGCTCCCCAGGACCTTGGGGTGCCTTTGAGCACCAAGGGACCTGCCCTTGGTGGCTCTGCCCGTGCAGAGAGGCATCCCCTGGCCCTACAGCTGCTCAGAAGTGCAGACTGGCTGGCTCTGGGGGGAAACAACCTTGGAGAGGTGCAAACAGGCTGGATTTTGTGTCATCCCCAAAGTCCCTACATCACCTTCTAACAGACGCCAAGCCCTGCAAAGTCTAAACCCAGTCCTGTGCACTAACTGGCAACTAAAGGCAGCGTGGATCCTGGTTTGTTACTTCTAATGTTGAGATTTACTGATCCTGTTTTTTTACTCGTAATGTTGAGATTTACTGATCCTGGTTTTTTACTTTTAATGTTGAGATTTTCTGCTAAGGTAAAAGCTAAAGGATAGACCCTGTTCGAAACAAGCAAAAGTCTGGACTGAGCCCTTCGAGCAGGGTTTATGACTCCACCAAAGGCGTGTGTCCCGCAGGCAGTTATAACATTTCAAATCCAATCATTCACAGAGCGTAAAGGAAGCTCTCCGGGTGCCGCTTTCATTTTTTTCTGCCTCTGCTGTGTTATCCTGGTTGATTTTCCGAATGAATCTTATTTCTGCATGAAATAAGATTTACAGTCGGGGCTCCGCGTTGGAGGCTCTCCGAGTTCAGACTTTCCATTGTGGCCGGACGTGTCGCACCTCGCCTAACCCACAGCCACTAATCCGGGCAGGAAGGGGGAGCACTGGGTGCCCAGCACTGAGAGCTGGATGCCAGGGGCAGCTCTTTGCAATTTGAGCTCTGCTGGGTTCACCTTGCGCCCCTTACCAAGCTCCTACCCCTGTGCCTCAGCCTCCTCCTCGGGTACCCGCCCGGGGGGCGAGGAGCTTCTTTAATCACTCTAAAAGGCTTCTCATTGAAAAGGCAAAGTTTTGCTGTGCTTTGTTAATGAAAAAAAGAACTTAAAACAGGAAAAGCTTCACTTGCCATGCATGTTTCTTGAAGGCCTATTTCTGGAGAGACAGTAGTTTGCTGAAGAACCTGTGGGTCTCCAAAAAACGGCAGTATGTGAGTTTTCCTGGAGACCGAAACCGGGGCATAGTGTCCCGGCTGTTTCCTTACAGCAACTACAAGCTTGAGATGGTTGTAACCAACGGCAGAGGAGATGGGCCTCGCAGCGAAATTAAGGAGTTCCCCACCCCAGAAGGAGGTACGTCCTCGCCAGGGCTCCCGGCACCTCGTGCAGGGGCTGGGACGGCTTCGGGAAGCTCAGCCCAGCTCCGCAGGGTTGGCCAGGAGCTGTGTGGAGCCGTGATGCTGCTGGGGAGAGGCTCCAGGGATGGATTTGAGCTGCAGGTGGATGGCAGCAGCCGGACAGAGGCACTGTCACAGGGCACTGCTCCGTGCCCTTGTCCCCGTGGGGCAGGTGACATCCCTGCCACTACCCCTGGAGCCAACTCCCGGCACCGTCTCATTGATCGTCCCCCACTTCGGGTACTTTTAGCACACCTGGGACCAGGCTGAATGAGAGAAGGGCTTGCAGAGGTCCTGCAGAGGCACAGCACTGTGCCCTTGGATGGCTGCGTCACCTCCAAGTGTCCCTGCAGTTCTGCAAAACGGGGGCGGAGGAGTTCCTCTTGCTCGGTAAAAGGTGGAGAAATCTTTGCAAGACCTCTGTGCTTTTGTTCTGGGGGGCCGTCCCTCGTGCTCCTATCAGGCTTTTAAGGCAGGAGCACCTCCTCCTCCTGTTTGAAGAGCCTGTGTCAAGGATGAATTTGAGATTTTAATTTTCTTGCTGTCACAGGAGCTATTTATAGACACGCCAATAACTTTTTGTCGGAGCTGCACTTTCCGTGCCTGCCACTGAATCTTTCTTTAGCACAGATGTTTTTGGCACAGCGCGGTACAGAAATGCAGCGGGAGGAAACAGGAGAGGCTGGAAGCAAATCCTCTCACCTAACACAAACACCACGGGGTCGTCTTTCTCTTCCTCCTCTTCCTGATGCCCCAGCACAGCATCTCTCTCAGCTCTTTTTCTTTCTTCCGTAACATTTTCCTGGATGCTCTGTCACCAGTTTTGGGTGACTTTCCTTGACCAGCTACAATTCAGCTTGTTAAAAAGCAAGGACTCTTTTCCAGCCCAGCAGTTTGGTGAGCGGGTGCATCTTGGTTTAGCTCCTTTCCTGCATGCTGGAGGCGTGTGGCACCGTGGGGTGGCACTGAACAATCACAGCAGGTTATACTCTGGTCATGCGTAAACTCTTGATTTTCTTTTTCCTACACCACTAAGCTGTTTTATTGGCTCTATACTGATGCTTAGGGGATTGATATCCTGTGAAATTTGCATTAAAAAATAATCACTGATGTCTTAGATCAGTAAGCCAAGTTCTTTCCCCAGCTAGACGCTGCAATTAGGGGTAAACCAGGAGAATCCTTTAATTCCAGAAGGTGTAATGCTTCCCTGCCTTTACCAGCTTTGAATAAGCAGCCATAAAAGCAGACGTTCCTCGGGGTAAGGACCACTGTATACACCAGATCCCTGTTGCAGGTCCCCAGACATTGCTAACACACAGACGCCCTGCAGTAAGAGAAGTTTTTGTACCATTCCAGCAGAGAAATAGAGGGGAGGTAAACGCGGTGCATGCAGAGCTGCTCGGGTCCCTGCACACGCTGCTGAGCCCCCTGGCTGGTGCATGGTTCCTGGCACAGGTTCTTGTTCAGTGGGTATCTGATCTTTGGCGCGCGTGTTTCTGAGTGTCTTGGGTGTTATCAGTCAGCCTGCGATGTGTACGGTGTTGTAAGGTATGTTATCTTGTGTTTTTTTTTCTTCTTTCCCTCTCCTCCCCGGTCCCATCCCCCTCCCAAGTGCCCAGCTCCCCCAGGTATTTAAGAATCCGACAGCCAAACCTGGAAAGCATCAATCTGGAGTGGGATCACCCAGAGCATCCCAATGGAGTCCTCACAGGATACAACCTTAGATATCAAGCCTGTACGTGCCACATCTTATCTTCCTAGTGATAACAGCTAAGTCATTCCATGTTTTCCTTGCTGCTGAGTTACCTCCGTGCCTAGCACAGAAAGCTCTCCGTAAGGAGATTTCCATCACCAAACCACACCGCTGGTGTTGGAGGGGGTCCTGGAGCCGTGCTGGGCATCTGCAGCTTGCAGCTGGCCCCGAAGGGCTGGGGGTGCTCAGCAGTTCTCAAGCCAGGCACAGGAGGAGGGAAATCAGTCTGGCCTCAGGTTTAGAAAGCCCTTTAAGCACCGTCCGAGTGCTTTGTGCTCACTCAAACCAAGCTCCCGGCTCCGTAAGCGGTGCTGCCCGGAGCGCAGCGCGCTCTGCGCGATGCTGGGGGGAGGACAACTTTCTGTCTGAGACCTTGGCACTCGTGCTAGGGCTTTCCTTGGCCGTGCACACCACCAAGTGTCACCAGCAGCAGGTCCACCAGCCAGTAAGCCACCCGCTGCCCTAGGCAAGGCGTACCCAACACCAGATCCAGCTCTCGGAGCCCTAGTGGCCCGGGGCTGTCCCCAGGTCCTGCCCTGGGGCCAGGTGACGTAGCACAGCGTACCTCCGAACCCAATCTGAAGCCACCACCGCCTGCCTTTCCTCCCCAGTTAACGGATCCAAAACGGGCAGGACCCTGGTAGAGAACTTCTCTCCCAATCAGACAAGGTTCACCCTGCAGAGGACGGACCCCATCTCGCGCTACCGATTCTTCCTGCGCGCACGGACCCAGGTGGGGGACGGAGAAACCATCGTGGAGGAGTCGCCAGCCCTGCTGAACGAAGGTATGTGCAGAGCCCCAGCTGCTGGCCTCGCTGCGGGGCTGGGGGGGCGATGTGCACGTGTCAGCCAAAATCTGAAGGTCGGGGAATTTGGAGGTCCCCAGAGCGAGCGGTGCGAGATAACGATGGGTGCGCATCTGCTACCTGCTGCGGAGATGAGCAGACGACTGGCCTTGTGCACTCTTGCTAAATCACCCCAAATTTGTCCCATAAAAGCTTTGCAGGAGCAGTAGGGACAGCCAGGCACCACCTCTGCAGCCTCGGTAAGAGCTGGCCACGGGGCAGATGATTTCTGGGGCACTGGCAGGAGGTGCTGCAGCTGCATCCTCCAGGCTGCCCCATCACCCCACAGCCAGCAGCTGACCTGACCCAAAGCAGAGCCCCAGCTCCCTAACGAGATAAAATGCCCGTTGTGAGGCATTCATCAAACTAAGTGAAAGTTCAGGAGCCCTGAGGGAACTCGGGGAGACAAAAGCTGGCTCTTTCCTTTCTTCAGCATTTGCTAAAAGACCTATGATTTAGTTAGCACTATGATTTAATGGGGTTTTTGTCTCCTTTCCTCCATCTCCCCCTCCCCAACTAATGGCTCTGAGTAGGAAAAGTAATTCCTACTGATGGCCCAGAGGAAATGAAACGCTTCCTGGCATGTCTTAGGTGGGTTCCAGCAGCGCTAATTGCTGCGACGGGATCCGAGATGGGGCTGCACAAAGACACCAGCAGCCAGGTTGCACCTCGGCAAACACGGGAGGGGGAACGTCAGTGCTAAAAAAAAAGGGGGCTTTGCTGAACGAACTGCTCGGAGCACAGGGATGGGGCTGAAGCCATCAGTGCCGACAGCAGCTCTGGTTATCCCACATGTGTTTTTACTGGGTTTGCTTTTACATGCGGGTAACGGTGCCTGTTAGGGCACTGCTGACAAACAGCCATGAGCACCAGCTCTTGTCTAGTGCTTAACTGGTTTGTGTCAGCAAACAGCAGCTGAGGACAACATCCACGTGCCAAGGTAAGGGGCTCTGCCCGCCAGGCTCTGCAGCGGCCCCAGGAGCTGCTGGGGCTCAGCAGAAGGACAAGGAGCCGGCATTGATTCCGAGAAAAACGTTGAAATGTCAAATCCCCAAGCAAAGTTACAGAAATACAGCATTTGACCTCAAAACGTGCAGCCCTGAGGTACAACGCAGCATAGGCGAGTGGTGTCAATGCCAGGCATACAAGCACAATTAGCAGCTCTAAATGAGTTTGATACGGAGGAACCCGCTGCAAAGCTGCACGAAAGGGAAATCTGGAACTGAAAAAAAAAAAAAGGAGATTAAGAAAATTTATCCCATTAACATCCAGGGGTTATTTTCTGCTTGCCAGGCTCATTTACCTGAGCAGTCTGAATAAAACCCAGCTCTCTGCTGCCCTGTGCCAAGGGCTCACACCCACACAACGCAGGCTAAGACCTGATGTCAGAGTCCCACCAGGAAACCGAAGGCAAAATTCGGTGTCAAAACCAGTCCTTGCTGGGATTAGGTGTAAGCACCTGCTTCAGTGCTTTGCTTAATCAACACCGCTGGCATCTCTGCAGCTGAGCCCGTGTGTGGTCAACCTCCAGCTCCAAGGGCTCGTCCCTGCTCTCTGTCCCGTGCAAGCAGGAGGGCGATGGGTTGGAGCTAATGCATTTATTTCCTCTCTCTCTCGAATCTCTGGTGACTGTGTGCAAGTGGTCCCCAGTCTCCCGTTGGTGTGTGCTGGTTGTTTTATGTATTCCTTTGTTTTCTCTTCCCTTCTCTTCTATGCTGTCCTCGTATTCCCCTCTCTATCCTTGGCACTGCACCCTGAAGCCACGCCAACCCCAGGTACCGTACCAGCGGAGGAGGTAACAGGCATGGGGCAAGGCTCACTCCACGCTCGCTCGCGTGTGCTGGCAATTAAGCATGCACTCCGTTAACCCTTTCAATGGGAAGGTGAAGCACCAGGGGCCTGAATTGGGCACGTGGAAGGAGTGCAGGTGAAATGGGGACCAGTGGCAGGCTCCCGGGCTGGGTCTGCAGGGATCAAAATATCTCCGAGCAGCCTTAACAGCCTCCGAGATGCCTAATGATGGCCAAACAGCGCAGCTGCCACGGGCTGTGCAAGCAGAAATGAGAGTCAAGTTGCACTGTTAATGAGGATTTTCGCTCCAGGTCTGCACCAGCCCTCTCCCTTTGTAAGCCTCGGCATCGCTGCCCTGTGCAACACCCCAAAACCTTTCCAAACCTCTCCCTTTTAGGGCTGCCAGGGCTCTAACGCAGGACAATCCTTTTGCTTCCAAGCCCATTGAAAGGGTTAAGGACAACGTTTGTGCCCCAGCTGTGCATGTCTGCATGCGAGGCTATTGCTGGCTTTGCCCTCTATATTGCACATTTCTCCAGCAGCACTGAAGCACACAGAAACCTCCTCGTGACAGCGGGGGGCAGGGTACCCACCTGCTTCAAGGAAACCTGAATCCCCAATTAATCCAGCGTCCAATTATCCAGGTCAACAGTGCAAAGCCTTAGCATAACTTGGTGCCCAGAGGACGCCCACCTCTTCCAAGAGCTGCAGCCACGACTTTTCCCCCCCCCGATGCGGCGTTCCCACAGGGGTTACAGCCCTGTAACCCGGTGCTCGAGGGGCAGCGGCAGCACTAGGGGATGTGTCCACCCACAGCACGCCCCTAGTGCTACAGAAAAGCTTTCAGGCTCTCTTTTTGGACCCTCTGCCCTGCACTGAGGGTGCTGGAAGAGGTCGTGCTTTGCCCTTGCTGGCTGCAGCCCCAGGGCTGGAGCGCTGCCGAAGCGCAGGACCCGCTCTGCGCACCTCTAGGTTGTGCTTCCCTATCTCCTAGGCGTTTCTCCTCCTTTTATTTTGTTGCCGTGACGTCTCTACTCAACATTATTTTGCTTTTTATTTTCCCTTTCTGAAGAGCTGCCAATCTTCTCCTTACTGTGTTTCTCTTCCTTAAACTACAAACGTTAGGGGGTAACAGATTGGTCTGCTTCGGCTGTCGGGAAACCGAAAACAAGCAAAACCTTTGGGAACCCCTGAGGGCTGGTTTGCTGCTGCAGCCGTACCTCAGCCAGGGTTTAGCCCACCCACAAGAATCCAGATTTTCTTTGTGGATCGGGATCAGCTTCTGAAGTCGATTTCTGCTTTCAGCAGGTATTGCTGAACTTTGAAAGCGCGGCGCGATCTCTTTATCCATCCAGCATCGTATCGATTCAGGAATAATTTCTTAAGCTCCTGGAAGCTAGATGGACGAGTTGCCGTTCAAAGGATACATTCATTAAATTCTGTAAGAATAGGGGCTGTTCCTCTATTTTTTCCTTCTGCTAGGAGAAATGGCAAAGAGCAAAGACACACAAAGACACTGGAAGGAGGCTGGAGAGCAGTAAGCGGAGCAGCAGGTCTTTAAGCACTAACTCTCAGCATTCAGAGCCTTCTGGCTGCGATACGCTTCTTCGGGAGGAATCGAGGCAGTGTAAGCTGTAGCAAGACACAGAACAAATCCTCATCCTGATATCGAGCCCAGTGTCGCATCGTGTTAGGGCACGTCCTGGCAAGGCAGCGCGGGCAGGTTGCGGGCGCTGCTTCCGCGGCTGAAGCGGTGTTGGTCCTGGGAGGCTGCTCCTCTTCCAAACACGTAGGGGTTTCGAGCGAAATGCAGTTTGACCTTTCTCTAAAGATTCATCTCCGCTCAGTGACCTAGATTTTGTAGATTTTACAGATTCACAGTGAAAGTTGTTCTTAAACTGCAGTAAAGCGCTATTTGCCATCGGCTGTTGGAACTGAAAAATGGCCTTTTTTTTTTTTTTTTTTCCAGGGGAAACCTTACATACGTGGGGTCGTAGCTGTTCTGTAGGCATGTGAGAAACTGGAGCAACTTGATGAAATCAAAGTGAAGGGCAGAGGCTTCACCTTAGGAAGCCTTTACATTTCCTAAGCCAGAGCTGGATGGAGGGAGAGGTGCTTTGGGGAACAGGTGCCGTGCAAAGGGCTCTCGTCTGCACAACGAATGAAACAAACAAAAACTGGATCCCAAACTACCCTTGTGCATGTCCTTTTGTCAGGGTCGTAAACAGCATTGGTCTTGGACTTTGAAAACATTGATTTGTTTGTTCCCTTCTTGTCGCTCCATAGCTAGGAAGCGGAGGAGAAAGGCTCAATTGTTCATTTTGGAAATGGGCGGCAGCAGCGATACAGAGAACTGCTGACCCCTCTCTTTTAGATGCCATTCAATCGCTTCTTTCTGGTCTCAAATTTCTTATAGCTGTCAGATTTGGAGCAGTTTTTTTCTTTCTGATAAAGACTTCAACAATCTCCTTCTGTTGCTAGAAACCGTGAGAGGGAGATGGGAAAAAAAAAAAAAAGTCCAAAAATGTATTTGGCTAATCATCTAAATTCATGAAAAATTAATCAAATTTCTCCAAGCCTAATTATTTTGTAGACACACCCAAGGGAAAGCTGTAACTGCAGCCTAACAACACATTAAAAGCATCTTTAAATAATTAACGAGCAGTATGGCTGTGCATTGGTTTTTGTATTTTGCAAAAACACGCGACTGCTCGGTGATACCCCACACCACTTGGAGCAGGGCTCGAGCACGTCTCGGAGCAGGCTCCCTCCCTCTCCCATGCCTCGAATTTTTGCTTTTACGATTCTTATCCGCAGATTTCTTCACTCTGAGCATCCCCCAGTTTTTGCGCAGGGCTCGGGCTCCTTTTTACCAGCCCGTTCCCAACCCGAGGAGCCAGGGCGCAGCAAAGAGAAGGAGCCTCTCGAGCAGCCCTCCTGCTGCAAGCATCTCCCTCATTACTTAGCCTATTAATTGCTACAGCCAGACTGCTGCAGCCCCTGCCCATTACGAGAGCGTCTCCTCCCCACTGTGCCCCTCGGTCTCCTCCACCAGAAAGGCTAATGTATCTTGCAGACAGAAAAAGCAATCTGTGCCTTGCAAAGCCAGGGCCGATTTATGAGCTAAGCGGCGGTTTGCGTGTTCCAGGAAGAGGGGCTCAGCTGTTGTGGGAGCCAGAGAATGAACATTGCTACTGCTGGCTTTTTCTCTGGCTTTTCTGGGCACGCTGGGGCTGTTTGAAGCCTCCTTCCTTGGATGCTCCAGTTTTCAGGGTGCTGCTCTGCCCTGCAGTTTGAAAAGCGGCCGCCCCTTGTCTGCAGCACCTCCTGCCTGGGAGGTTTTCTTCCCCCAGCCCTCGGGTGAAGGCTGGGTGCGTGGTCCTGCATCCGCACACGAGGCAAACGCTGCCAAAGTCCCCGAGTGAACCCGCGAGGGGGGAATGCAGGGAGATAAATCCAGCAGCAATGCACAGCCAGGGAAGTGTCAGAGCTGCGTTTTTAGGAGGATGCGTGTGGTTTCGGGATGATCTTGTAAAACCGAGCACTTGGTTTGAGCAGATCTGGAGCTGCCAGCCAGGAGCATCCTTAATGAGCCCTGCCCTGGTTGCAGTGCTGGGGCCCCTGCCCCTCGCTGTCTGGGGGGAGCTCTGATCTTCTGTCGGAGACCGGCTTTGCCTTCCCCCAGACCGAACTCGGCTCTCATTAGGGGATGGATTTCAAAGGCCGGTAAATGCCCCTTATCTTCTCTCCCCCAAATCTACCAGCTGAGCTTTTTCTTTCGCATACATTTTGTATTCAAACACAAATGAGGCTGCAGCTGTGCTTCCCGGGGCAGATGAGGACCAAATCCCCCAGCCCAGCGGGAGCCCCGCTGCCCGGGCTGGCCTCATCCTGCCCGGTGCTGCCCGCAGGCAGGCTCTCCTCCTGCCCCTCGCTGACCTCTTGCTTTCTGGAGCCAAAGCTCCCACCTTGTACCCGTTCCTAGTCCTGCCAGGCTCCTTCCTATCCCGGTGCCGACGCACGCAGCCGATCTCATGGGGGTGAGATGGGGGTGAGCCCGCGTTACCCTGATGTGCTGCGATTGCCCTGCTTGTGGGGAGCCTTTCCAGGAGAGCTCATGCTCTGCTGGAGCAGCGTGGGCAAATCCCTCCTGGCACCACCATCAGCCAGGATTGAGGTGCCCGGATCAGGCAACCACAGGGGGGCTGCTGGCACCGTGGCACCCAGGAGAGCTCCGTGCAGCGGGATACATCCCGCAGGCAGCGTGGCTCTGCGCATAAGGCAGGGTGATGCCCCCCTCTATGAGGGATATTTTACCCCAGATCATCTCTGCCCGTCTAGGGGTGCATTAAGAAGGGCTCTCGCCTTCTGCTAAAGCCTTTGCAGCAGCACCAGGCGATGCCCACAGCCTGCTGGGGTGCTGCACGGGAGCAGCATGGCACAGTGACGTGCACCAGGGCTGGGAGCTGGGCGTTGGAGCAGCTCTTCCTGCAGCTCCTGCCCTTCAGCAAGGTGCTCGGTGCCTCGGTGGGTCGTCTTCTCCTTTGCTGTGAATCGAGGATTCACAGAGGAGATGCATCAGCTAGGAAGGAGTCTCCACTGTGCAGGGTTGTTGTGGGCATTGCAAGCCCAAGTAGAGGACTTGCAGCACGATCACATTCACAGTAGCCCCACTAATCACTTAACCTCCCGAAAAATGCCATGAATCAGCAGACTGAAGCCTCAGGACACAGAAAAGTGAAGGCTTGGTAAAAACTGGGTGAGCGAAAGCAATGCACAACAGCACCCCCCTATCCTCCCCCCACTGCCACGGCTCAGCCAGGTCAGGGCCAGCTTTGTGACACCACGTGCACCCCTGGGGACAAAGTCGTGCAATTCTCCCACCCCCCCCAGCCTGGCTCCCATCACCGTTGCTGCCGTCTGTCGCGGGCTGGCTCCGTCGCACAAGGCCGGGGTGGGAGGGAGGCGGCTGCTCCATCCTGCTGCTGCTCCATCGGGCGCTGTGCTGCTGCATGAGGCTCTGCGAGGCGCCGTCGGTCGGTCCCTGTGGTGGCGAGGTGCCGGGCACGCCACGGGGTCGTGCTGGCCATGCCTTGGGGACGTGCTGGTAACCGTGGTTTTATTGCAGCTGCGCGCGGTAGGGAGCTGGACGGCCTCACCTGCTGCTCTCCTCTGCCCTGGGACTGCTGGAAGGGCTCGGATTTGGTGGGAGCCACCCTGGGGCCTTAGCTCTGGCCTTTCCGAATGGTCTCTGGTGTGTTGGTAGCCTTGAAGGGATGCTCGCTCCCATGCAAGCTGAGCTGGGACTGGCTTGGTGATAAAGCAGGGCATGGCTTTGCTCTGGGACACTTTTTAAAACACTTTCCTGGAGCTATTCTTGTTTGGGTGATATTTGCAATAGCCATTTTCATTTGCCTGATGGGGCTTTGTAATCCCTTGATCTACAGAAGAGTAAGTAAATACAATTTAATGCGAGCACCACAGGATTTCATTTACCTTCGGCAGTTTAAGCAGCTCTCCAGATGCATTTTCTGCTGGCAGCTTTTCAGGCAGTAGGGCAAACAGTTTTTACAGAGCGCTGCCCTTTCATACCTGAGGGCATTCAGCAATAGTTTCCAATGCCCCAGCCACGAGGCCGGTGCTGCTGCTAGCTCCTGTTTCCCATTCGTGACAGCCAGCTACAGCCCCAAGCACTCTGCTCACAGCAACGATTGCAGTCCTGAGCCAAGCCAAAGCCAAAAGGCAGATCGGGCTCCTTATTGCCTCCTCCAGCCAGCCCAAGCCCTGCACCCTCCTTTGGTGGCGCTCAGGACCCTGTGCAACCACACCAAGAGGTGTGTGCAATGTGCACCCCTACCCTTTGGCTCACCCATGTGGGTGGGGGCAAACAAGGGCTGTTAAGAAACCAAATTGTGCAGAAATTTTCTCTAGAAAGCTTAGGGTGTGCCAACCCCTCTGTCCTAATTTAAACGTGAATGGCGAGGGGCGGTGATGGCACGGTAGCATCCAGCACCCACCAAAGAGCTAAGACCCCGGCAGTGCTAAGGCTGCTTCATCACCCGGCTGCAGGATCAGCACAGAGATCAGCAGGAAAGGACACAGCTAAGCCTCAAGCCAAATTGGCAGCTCAAAGATACCGGAGGTGTCGTCCCGGGGCTGCTGAATTAGTGTAATCGGGGCTCCCCTTGCTCCACCACAAATTGGACGGTGGTGTTTTAAGAGTCTGGTCCGGTTCCTCATTTCGGAAAGCCTGGAAAGCTCTCAGCTGAAGGGGGCGATGGGTTTGGGCAGCCCACCCTGCTCATCCCTGTGACGGACCCCACTTGGTGGTGCCCTTCGGTGCCCCAGGAGGAGCTGGCAGAGAGCCGGGAGGCCGAGCGCAGGCGGCGGAGCTGCTGGGTGGCTGGTGCACGCCAGGCGGGCGCAGGAGCAGGGGCTGGGTGCTGCTCACCTCCCTCCTGCTCCCTGCTCGCCCCGGTTCTGGAAGGGGAAAGACCTCCAGGTCTGCATGGTGCCATGCTCGGCGTTGGGAATGGCGAGGGCGAGCCCGAGGAGCCGTAACCGCTTCTCCACAGCCAGTGTCTGCGTTTCCCTCTGCCAGCCGCGACCTGGTTGCCTCCAACCGCAGTCGATCTCGCCAGCCCTACGGCAACCCCAACCACTCCAACTACCACAACTACCACAACCACCACCACCGCCACCACCACCGACACCACCACCACCACTCCAGCCGCCACCACCCTGCCCGCCACCACCGCCGCCAGCACCACAACAACTACAGAGAGGGCTCCGGCAGCCACCACCAAGCAGGAGCTGGGTACTGAGCTTTCCTTTTCCTCTCTCCCCTACAAAACCTCCGGGGGCTTTCCCCGCTTCTCGCTCAGAGCCAGGATTGGTAACGGGTGCAGGAGAAGCCTCACCCACACGGTGAGAGGCGCCCCGTGCTCCGGGAGTGGCTTTGCAAGCCGGAGGTGGCACAGACTCAGGGATTAAGACGTGGGGAGGCTGTGCCACCCTCCTGGTCCCAGCCCGACTCTGCGAAAACACAGCTCTCCCTGGGGTGTCACGCTTCTGAATTAGTGTGAGGGTCGGGAAAGATGTAGAAGACCCACCAAAGTACTATTTTTGCTGTTAAAATGAGGTTCGGTTACTACCATAGATGTCACTTCAGATTTAGCCCATCGTCTGTTAGCTAAGAGACCTGTCAGGGCTCACAGGAGCCCTTTGGGTCGTGGCGCTGCCGCTCTCTGCAACGCGACCCCGTCAGAGCCCCCAGGGAACCTGGGGGGTGTCGGCAGCCACAGGAGCTCTGCTCCTGGGGTTCAGGAGGGCCAGAGAAAGCACTGCTGGAGCAGGGGATCCAGCGGGCCAGGTGCAGGCTGGTCCCTGCTCTGTGTTTTACTGGTGGCTCCAGAGAGAGGCAGCCCTCGGAGCTTTTATAAACACTGCAGCAACAGGACCTGCGGTGAATACACTGCGGGGTGGTAGGCAGGTTGTTCAGAAAGGAACCAAGCTCGGAGCAAAAGGGAACGCAATCGAAGGAGTTCAGTTACGTAGCTGGATAGAACGCACTCACAAGCGCTGCCCTAGCAAAATCAGTTTAAAAACTGGTGCAAGGGAGCGAGCTGCAGCCTCAGCACCACGTCCGAGGGCTCAGGAATGAAGCAGGTTCACGAGATCGTTTCCACAACGCAGTCACAGCTCAGTGAGCACATGGGAAGCGCTGCTAATTGCAAAGGGGCAATTACCTGCGCACGCTGCAGCCACGGGGAACGGGAGGACAAGAGGCAGAGAAGCAAAAAGCAGTCGGGGAGCGGCACGAGGAACAGCACGGGGCCGAACAGCCCCGGGGACACGAGCCCAGAGCCCGAGCTGTAATGCAGGCAGACAGGGGGCCCGCGTGGCAGCGCAGGTTGGGGCTGCAGGGGGGGCTCCAGGTCACGTCCCCCCCCCTCCCCGGCATTAGGGGCTCCGTTGCCCTTTCCCAAAAGTCACATAGCTGCCCTCCTTCCAGGGACGGAAGTTACTCATTGGTGTTTTGTCCAACCAAATCCTAAGCTACGTCCCAAAGCAAATAATTAACGCTAAAATCGAGGCGCAATTTGTGTGGAAGCTCTTAAAGCACACTGAGCTGGTGGCTTCGCTCCACCTCGCCAGAAATAGAAGTTCATCCACTCTCCAAAGCAATGTCGACAATCCTCAACTTCAAAATCAGAAACGAGTGACTTCATTGCCCCACTGGCTGTCTCTAGACCCAGTAACATAAAAATATTCTCTCCCCGCTCTGGTAGTGAGTCCGTGCCCGCTCATGCGTGCATCTTGCGTTCGTTTAGGCAGGGGTTTAGCCAGGAGATTTCCCTGCAGACCGAGGTCTTCAGGGAAATGCCACGGAGGGCTTCAGATTTCCCAGCTAAACCGAAGGCAGTTGGACTTCAATGCCAACAAGCAACGAGCTATTGCTAGCCCACATCCCCCAAAAGTTTGACCTTAAGGCTCTTGTAAGAAACAAATGTGGCCTCAGATACGTCTGTAGGTGTCGAAGCATTAATTTTAGGAATGGTTTTGTAAGGTTTTGCTGGTACCCGACGCTAGGTGAGCTCTCATTTCTGTCTAATCCACAATACTAACTCCTCTTCTAACCTGTCCACCAGACACCAATGGATCGTCCATATGGGACATAAGAGCTTTGGCTAATAGTAACTGGGCAAACATCACCTGGAGCCACAATTACTCTGCAGGAACTGACTTTGTGGTTAAGTATATCACCAGTAAGCATCAGATCGCGTGGGGACTCTATAGGGTTGTGATGCCATTAGAGATCCTGCCAGCTCTCAAGGCTGCAATCTGTAACTCAGTCTTAATTACTGTGTGCTGAAAGATGCTCTGTGGCCACGTGGAGGGGAGAGGAGGTGGCAGGATGTGGTCGTAGCCATTTAGAAAGCACCAGAAGTATTCCTGGTGACTCACAAGAGATTCCCCCTCCTTGAGCTGATGGCTGTGAGATGCTCGTATGCACGAACCACGAATGTGTTTAGTTCATTGAGCTGGGCTCCATGCGGGCTTGGTGTAAAGAGCCTTTGAAAATATAAACGTGTGTATATGAATGGGGACAAAGCTTTCACAGCAAACAAATTACACAAATTGGAGGGGCTTTATATACCCTCGAAGGGCTTGCTGAGCCTGGAGCTGGCAGAATCCCCTCTGATCCCAAACCTCCTGGCGTATCGGATATCGGTGTCTCTTGCAATTGTAAGGCTGTGCGTAGTCTGGAAACTCCAAGTCAGTGCCTCTGCTTAGTACTTGTTTGGAAAAGGCATTTACATGTTATTGGTTATATTTTATTTTTTAATAGATAGGCAGCGATGAACGCTGCTTATCTCTGACTTTATTTCCCAGCCATTTCAGTCTTATCGTCTGGTATGCTGGTTTTAAATTGGCATTTAAAATAAGCCAACTACACCTCGCCATCAACAGTGAGCCACTTTTGGCCGTTTACCATGCTAAGAGATGACCTTGCTGATGACTTAAAACAGCTCTGACGGCACAGCCAGTGCCCGGTCTCTTTGCAGACAGAGCAGGATGTGCTGGGGAATTTTTCCATTTTCCATTTTCCCCCTTCTGAACTATTTTCCACAACTCAGGCTCCAAAGCCTGCAGGCCAAGTCCCGAGCTCCCAAGGCTCCCTTCCAGCCCTGTGGGATGTTGGCGATGCCCCTGAGCCACATCCCAGTTGGGGTGAGCGGGCTCGTGTGCTCGCTGCAGCGTCCAGCTGCCCACCAACCTCAACCCACTGGCAAAACCCTCTGATCAGCTGAGAGGCACCAGGCAAATTCCAGCCCGTTTGCTGTAAAACCCCAAGTATCCAGACCCGAGGCTGGGCAGATAAAGGATCTGTCAGGACTTGAAGGCAGGGAGCGATCTCCTCAAGAGCTCCTGGTGTATTTTTCAGTACGGCGAGCAGGGATGCAGCCAAGCCCCCACCTGATTCCTGCACTGCTGTTTTTATCCTATTCCCAGTGAGTACTAATCACGGCGCCGTTAATAGCTCCTTGACCAGCCAGCCGTGTTATTTCTGCTCGGTGCCTGGGGCTAGCACAACGCATCACCTGCGGTGCCAACGAGGTAATCTCGCCGAGCCTCCCGCGGCTGGGTTTGATGTGCGGTTTCTGTTTCTCAGGTAACAAGACAGAGAAATCCATCCCCGTTAAAGCTCAGACCCCCTCCTCTGTGCAGCTGGCGAATCTGACGCCGGGGATGGTGTACAAGCTGTGGGTATTCCCCATATGGTCTAGCCCCAGCGAGCACTCGTACATAACCTTTACCACCAGCTCAGGTGAGAGGGGCTCCAGCCCCGGGGCGCGTGTCCGCGGCATGTCACTGCGTGTCCACGGGGGCACCGGCGTGGTGGTGGGAGGGGATCGAGCACGGCGCAGCCCTCGCCCACCAGCCCGTCCCTGCCCTGGTTAAGCAGCTGCCTGAGCAGCCAAAAAATCCCCATCAGGGCGCAAGGAAGGGTTTGGAAGGAGGGCAGAGACCACGCTGGGGTCGGCACCTCGCTGCGCTCGAAGCCCCGTGGCCGCACGTGCGCATCGCATCTCCCGGTGCCTTGGCACACGGCTGGACCCTGGGGTAGTGCCACGCAGAGGCAAGGGGCAGCACCAGGGTGTTGTTTTTGCAGGCAGCCTCCTTTAGAGCCACGCACGGCGCATGCACAGGGCTTTTCAGCGAGATGCCAAGCAGGTCTGCTTCCCCCAGCACTTTGCATTTAATTGCGCAAGCAATTTGCCAGGCTTATCACCTCGGTGATTTTCAGAGCTCCCTAATTATGGGCTTCTTACACTGCCCACTGGATGCCACAGAAGTGCCCTTACCGCCTTGCACAGGCGCTGAATCAGGCTTTCTGCATTTCTGGAGCTCCACTGTTCACACTCGAGGTTCAGTAAATCACAAACAGAACTTCCTTCGTGCCACCGGCGGGTTTTGCCGGAGGAATCTGTGCGCGCTGCTGTCAGAGTGGGGTCTGAACGCTGAAAAGCCAAGGAGCAAGCGGCACCGCAGCAGCCCACGCTGACAAATGCAGTAGGTAGAGGCTGCAATTTGCAAAGGATTGGAGTTGTTTTGCTAAGCCCCAGCCGCGTGGTGATGGAAAGCTCCAGCGCTTCCCGGGCTCTTTGCTGAAAAGCAAAATGTTCGTCCTTGGTGTGGGGGGGGGGGCTGCAGTGGGAGCAGCAGCTCTCCCCACCCCACCCCACGTATTCGGAGCTGTGACTCCAGCAATAATTCTCTGATACACGGGGCTGACACAGGGACAGGTGGCAGCTGCGAGTCCTCCTCCCTGCCTCCCGCTGCCCAGCATTGATAAAAAAAAAACAGCGCCCGCTGACCTTGGGCACGGCACGCAGCCTCTCCATGGAGATGTGTTGCATTTTGTGTCTGCTTCCAGCCCCTCACCTGACTCAGAAATCACCAGCAGCCCCCTCACCCACAGCGTGCAGCATCTTTCGGGATTGCTGCTCCCTGGTTCGGACCCGTCTCTTCTCTTTTTTTGCTTTCCCCCATGTTGGGAGCTGGGGCAGAGGAGGCAGCCCCCTGCGCCACAGGCGCCAAGGGGCAGGGAATCATTAGGAAAGAAAAAAAAAGAAGCAATATCCTCGGCTGATTGATGCTGGCCATCTCGGCGTGTCTATTTTCTGTAATTTAGGGGTTCCTACTGCTACTATTGAAACTAGAGCCTTGGCTGCCTTTGTCCCCGTGATGGAGGCTGAGCGGTGACCTGAGCCCCGGCACCGTGGGAGCCGCAGAGCTCTCGCCGTCCTTGCAGGCACAAACGCTGCAGATCCATTTCTTCGCTGGCTGGATTCTGCTGACACGAGCGCTCGGCCCCCGCTGACAATCATATGCTGTCAGGAATGCTGTCGATAAAAAAGCCCTGTTCATTCCGCTTTTTGTTTTTAATGTTTTGCAAATAGCTCTTCTAATGGTTTCTTCAGCGTGAACGCAGATAAATACGCAGTCCGTGTGCACCACCACTTCTCTTCTGCTTAACTTGACAGCTCCGTCTCCCAACAGGGCTCTTCCCAACAGTAAATGACACTTCAGAAGTACAAATATAGCTTATAGAGCTTAATGTAAAGATATATTCTTAAAAAAAAAAAAAGGTAAAACACTGGAAGGGGGAGCCGTGAGGGACTGGAGCTAGTGAGACTTCACACACCAACAGTAAATACCCGATGTCGCTGACCTGCTGCTGTTATTCGGGCAGCTTTGCAATTGGCATAGAAACTGTGGCTGTTAGGTAACCCTTTTTTCTGCCACGAGATTGTAATTACTTTTTAAAAAGTCACCGCAGCTGCATTCCAAATCCATAGCTGTTCGATTGCGCAGCTGCTTTCCACTGCTTACCTTCGGCGCTGGCCTTACATTAGAGCAAATCCGAACGGCCCCTCTGACAGCCAGGTCCTTAATCCTCCCGTGCTGAATGCTGCAATGACAGTCACTCGTTTACTCTAAATGCACGATTGCTGTGCCTATAATTTTGTCGGCATGTGTTGCTTTTTTGGGAAGGATGGCAATTACACCTCTACCCTACCGGTGCCCCAATCCTGCACACAACTCAGCCCCAACCCCATGGCACAAAGCGCACCTCTCAGGCTGCTTTGGTGCTTCAGACCCTGCAGACCCCCTTAATTGTCCCTTAGCACTGCTTTATGCAGAAATCCCACCCCACCAGGCCTGCTAACCCGACCTCCTCCCGTTTCCAAGCTCTCCATTAGAGCTTGGTTCCCCCTTCCTCCCTGGGCACTCAGCTAATTGAATCCAGATCCCGGCTCCTTTCTGTTCTAATCTCATTCTCTCCCTTATAAAAGCGCATCTTCCTGCACCACGCAGCTCAGGTTGGTTTAAAGGCAAATATTGAGCGGGGCAGCGTTCAAGGGAAAAGCAGCACAGGAGAGCCGGGGTACCCCCAGGCAGCCCACCCCCACCAAAAAAGCAACACCAGCTCAGAGCGGTCTGCATCCGACACCATTTCTTTAGCAAACGGCCCTTCCTTGTCCTTCTCCTTTACCTGGGGATGTCCCCGGGCTGTGTTTTGCCTTCAAGTCCCTCCTGACAGCAGGGCTTAGGTTTCACCTTCAGGAAAGCCCCTGGTACCTGGGGGCAGTCTGAAGGACCAAGTGCAGCCCCGAGTGCTGTTCTTTGGGAAGTTTCCCGATTCAACCCCCTTTTAATGTCATGGTCTCTGTGCCAAGAGCCTTCCATTCCCAGCACATCACCGGGGGGCTGCCTTTCCTGCTCCCTGTGTGAGCAGCTCCTTATCCTCTGGGGCTATTTTGAGCCAACCCAGACGGTGCTGGGCACCCTCCGGGGGTGACTCTGGGGTTTTTGGCACTCTGGGGTTGGCGATGGGAACCAGCTGCAAACCCTCAGCTCTGGTTGTAGCTCTCCCAAGCACTGCCCTGCCTCTCCAGCCTCTTCTCGAGCTGTATCTGTGTCAGATAAGCCAAACACGGGCACAACCTTGTCTGCCAGGGCCACCCCTCTGCTATCCATAGGAGGTGGTGGGTTTAAAATCGGATTATTTCAAGACAGGTACATGAGATGGCTGCTTGTGCTGCCTCAGCTCTGCCTGGGCGGTCTTGTTGGCTGGGCTTGACTTAATTAATTAAACAAGGCAAAGCATCCAAGACAGCAGCACAGCCCTTCTCAGCACTCTGCAGCACCAAAGCAGCCAATTCGGGTAGCAGCAGAAAGCTCATTTCAAGTAGTTTTTTGTCCCATGGACACCCATGAAGGATGCTCGCTGCACTGTCCTTCCCGTTCTGGACAAACCCCACTAAGTCCCAGCTCGATCCCATCCAGCTCTGACATCCCCTGCTCGTGCCAGGACAACCTCTCTCCGTTTGCTGCGCGGTCTGGTTAAATTTAGCCCCCCGCTGCGCTGAAGGTTATTTTCTCCTCTGCTCTGTCTTGCTGAATACGAAGCGCATGTCAATGAGAGCCAGAAAATGGCAGCTCGGTGCTATTTATAGGACACAGATTTGTCTGGCTGACCGTGCACGGGAGCTGCACGCAACAAGGCAGAGCACGTTCGGGGACAGGACACCTCTCCTTGCTTGGCGTCAGCCCCGCGGACACTCGGCAGCCTGGCAGGGCGATGGAGCGCTGCTCTAAAGACTTTCACGCGCTACCAGACCGCGGCGCAGCAAGCTGGGACGTCCCTCGAGGACCTGAGGCCAGGGCTCTGTGCCCACCTCGTGTCCCAGCTCGTGTCTGGCCACGTCCCGCTGGCCTCCACGTCTCCTCGCCCAGCCTCCCGTGGCTGCTGGGACCCCGTGCCCACGGCAGGACGCGGTGCCCGTGCCCTCTGCGGCTCTCCTCGCTGTGGCAACGCCGGCTTCTCCAGCTCCAGGCTGCTGCTGAGCTCCTCAGGGCTGCTCAGCATCACTCCACACCAGGATTCGCATCCTGAGCTACGGTCCGGGCGCTTTTCTTTCCGCCCTTTTTGCAGAAGCTGCCCCCGAGGCGGCTTTCAGGCACAGGGACGCAAGATCAAATCTGTTACCCAGCTTCTTTTGCCATTATTTTCCATGCCCTTTTCTCACTGGTCTGTGCTAGGTTTTACTTTATGCCGTGCCCCTTTGCTGTTTGCAGCTCCTGCTAAACAGTTGAGTTGGCCTACCATTAAAAAAAGCCCCAGATCCCCGTGCTACGGTCTCGAATAACCCAGTCAGCACACACACAAACGCAGTGCTAAAGCCAGGTCCTTTCCAAACCCGTGGACTGAATCCTTCTACTCATTGATTTCTCTCCCTTGTCCGGATCTTCCCTTATAGCTTTTTTTTTTTTCCCTTCAATTTTCCTCCCAGCCTACACCAAGAACCACGTGGACATCGCGACCCAGGGCTGGTTCATCGGGCTGATGTGTGCCATCGCTCTCCTGGTCCTCATTCTGCTGATCGTTTGCTTCATTAAGCGGAGCAGAGGAGGGAAGTACCCAGGTAAGGGCGCCGCGCAGCAGCTTTTGTGCCCGTGGATTCAATATCCGCAGGTTTCCAGGGGCTAATGCAATTGTGCTGGGCTCAGATACACACCCGTGATTACAAGCACTTTCCTCCCTCCGTAGTGGGAACATTATTATTAGTAGGAAGCATTTTAGTTAATTAAAGGTCAGCGAGGGCTCTGGGCTGCGCAGGAGGCAGGTCGCGGAGCTGGACGCCCCTGCTCTGCGTGACCTGACCCCGATCCTGCAAATCTGCTCGTCCCCATCTGGAAAGAGACCTTCTCAGACAAAAGCCTTGTTCCATTTTCCCAAAGTGCAGCCAAGACCTAAGAAAAGCCACCAACCTACACACCCTCTCCGGCCACCTTCAGTGCCCGTGCCCTGGTGCCACCACCGCGGCAGTGGCTTTTGGGGACAAGCCCACAAGGCTGCGGGGTTTTAGCGGGTCCCTGAGCCCTGTGGGCATTTCACAAAGCCTCTGCTGCTCCCCTGTGAAGCTTTCACCCTCCCTGCTGCTTCGTAACACCCGTGTCGGGGCTGTGCTTGCTTCCAGTGCGAGACAATAAAGACGAGCACCTGAACCCCGAAGACAAGAACGTGGAGGACGGCTCCTTCGACTACAGGTACGCTCCCGCGCGGCATGCGGACCCCCGCCACCACATCCCCCCATCTGCCCCGCTCCCCAGCCATCACAGACCTCACCACGCTACCCCTCCGCAGCCCCCCGGGGCCACGCAGCCTCCCCGGTTGTTTCTCCCCCCTTCCTCCTCCTGCCTCCTTCTCTCCGCAAGTCCTGTGCCAAAGGGGCTGGGTCCTGCCCGAAACCCCGGAGCTTTAAGCAAGCCGAGAGCCTGCTGTAAGGTTTCCTTCTGCCCCGTCCATCAGCCTGGCAGGATCGGCCCAGGCGGAGAGCTGGGATTTTGGGACCTGGGACGCGGCTTTTAGGAAGTGCAGATCAACCCTCATGGCGCACACGGGAAAAAAAAAAACAAACAAACCACAAAAGTCAGCTCCCGAAGCAGCCTGAGGAGATCTCGGGGGCATCGCCCCACAGCTCAGCCACTCTCCTACTCGTAAGGCAGAAACCAGGGGAAAAACGCCCAAAGTTGTGTTCAGATCAGCTCTGAAAGCACGTGAGCTCGCTTACTTGGGGTCTGCCTGACTTCAAAGCGAGGCTTTTCCGTAAGGTCCCGGCGGAACCCCTCGGAAGCAGAGCTTGGAGATTAGCCCTGCTCCGCAGCACAACAGCGCAGGCAGTGGGAAGGAGTGGGGTGAAGCCTTCATCCTACAACTGCAGCTCCTGCTGGGCCGAGTCTCAGCCTCTTCTTGGCAGCCCCGCTGCGTGCAGGCAGTGGAAGGGCACCAACAGGGAACGTGGGCACGGTTCCCACAGGAGTGACCAAGGTGCAGGAGGCTGAAGGGTTTGGCTTTGGGTTTTTGGGGTGATTACCCACAGGTGTGGGTTTTTTGCCACGTTACTGGCAGTGGACATAACATTTGGAGAAGGAATATCACAGAATATCACACCAGGAATGTGCCATGGGAGGCATGGACTTGCCAAAGCAGGGCAGGATCCCCCCATCAGAGGGGGAAGGGGGCTCAGCTTTTGGGGCAGATCCTCCAAGATGCTCCAGCGTTTTTGATCCCCATCCCAGAGACAAGACGGGGGGGAAAAGCAGCCAAAGGAAAACCACCACCAAGTCCGTGAGCTCTGCCCCCCGTCAGGACCACCAGGTTTCCTGGGAGAACGCCGCGAGGCTCCCAGCCAGGAGGCAGAAAGGAAGGTGAACTTGGAGGATTGATAGGAAACGCTGTTGGCTGATTAAGATTCCAAATGATTGCAGCGCGAGGCTCGAGGAGGGTGGCAATTAGTATTTCAAGCAAGGACAGGATCTGAGCTGACGTGAGCTCTGCCTTGGTTCCCCTCCCCACCTCCACATGGCATGTCTGAGACGCTCTCATCATATCTCACGTCCTTAATGCCCCGTGCATGCGACTTGCAAATCTCTGCAGCCTATAATTAAGAGATACTGTCACATCTTTCTGTTCCACTAACAGAATAATGGTTTTCCTGGGCAGAGGCTAAGCTGAGAAGCTTATTTTCAAAGCAGGAGACCATTATCCTTGGACAATGCTCTGTGCCCGTGACTGTGCCTCATTATACCAAATGCTCAAAGGCTGCACGTGGGGGAGCCGGCTGGAAACCCGGGCTGCCGGGAAGGGAAAGTTTTGTGGGTTTTTTTACCTTCTGGGCTCCAGTTCGGCTCTGGCTCAGGACAGGGACCTGTGGCACAGTCCCACGCCCCGCAGGCAGCTCAGCACCCGGCGCAGCAGCGACCAGGCCTGGTGGACACGGCGCTGTCCCCAGCCCCATAAGGGGCACCAACGTCACCGCGCTGCGGGAACCC